>NC_140594.1:1098745725-1099988725 GCF_964204655.1 Triturus cristatus
GTTAATGCGTGAATATCGCTGGATTTCCAGCGATATTCACGCATTTAGCCGCTATCGCTGGATATTTTATCGCATCAGAGAAAAACGTTGCTAATAGCGTGTTATCTCTGTGATAATAGCCGGGGATAGGCGGCGATAAAAAAATATGCGCTATGCGTGATTTGCGGAAAATACCACAGGTCCTTTCTAATATGCCCCTTGGAGAGGTGTGTTAAGCCAACCCATCTACGGTCGAAGGAGCTGAAGACTTTTCCCTTTCAACTGTTTTGTGAAAGATAATTGTTTTGATCCTGGCTTGTGCTATCTTGGGGTGATGGTGTTGTACAGTTAGTGAGGTGCCTGTAATTTGTTAAATAAATTGATTTGTTTATGTTTTAAATTTACGTCCATCACTCCATCAATCTTCTTGAAAGAGTTGACTATTTGTACTGTAAGTAAACTATGTAAATAAAAAGGGCTGAGATGGCGTGGATTGTGGGAGGGCGTGCAGGAACGCTTTGTATATGCGTTCTGTTATCAACCCTTTTTCTGACCCCTCAGCTCTGGCTTCCATGCAGACTCCCTCCATGTGTTTATAATGGACTACAGTCTACGCAGAGATCTGTTTAGACATTCTTTGTTATAAATTGTAGCTTAAGTAACCATTCAATTTGAAATGCTTGCATCATTTGCATCTGAGGATCTTTCATTTTTTATTTTACACTGGGTTTATAAAAACATCCACTCTTTTGAAATGTTTTGCAAAATGATATGAGTGTTAACTCCTCCTTGATTCACTTTTTCTGAAGTAGTCCAAAGAAGAATCCCATTCAGTTTATAAAAAAAAATCTTTGTTTTATTGTTCTTTTTTATATTTTCATTTTGAGCAAACTTTGTCGGTTACATTTTCATTCCTCCAAGTTGTTATAAGGAATACATTATAAGTACTGTAGCAGCTGCTGCAGTACTTATAATGTATTCCTGTGCTTTCCTCCTGGGCTGGCGCAGTTTCGGCAGCCTAGAGACAACGTAGGCACCCTTGCACCATAGTGCAAGGTTGCCTCCATTACATGCAGGATTGTTTTTGTGCAGGAAGGGGCACCTTCCTTCACAGAAAACAACCCTAAGAGGTGTTTTCCTCTTTCTATGTGTGCTGCAGAATGCAGCATACATAGAAATAGGAAAAAACAAGGAGAAATAAACATATCTCTCCGCGTTACGCCTTACCTCGGGAGGCGTACGGATTTGACGCTTCCCCAGGTTTACAAAACTTTGTAAATCTGGGGCAGTGTCAAATTCTATGGGTGTTGCATGGGAAAGCCCACTGCAACAGCCGTGGAATGCCTCCTGGGCGCAGAGTAAGGCAATGCAGAGATTTTTGCTGCATCACCTTCCTCATGATTTATGAGGCCATTCAAAACCACGCAGGGTGGCTTTGCGTGGCTTTGCGTGGCTTCTTAAATCAAAATGAGAGCCCTGTACCACTTTACATGGTGCAAACGTGACACAGGACTCTCATAAATAAGCCCCTAAATAACTTCTCTGAATTGGACTGTGGTGGTCTAGATATTTCATGAAATTCTTCCAGTCAGTGCTTAATTTGTGCCGGTGCTTTCCGGTGCTCAGCACCGGCACCTAATTGCCAGCATATGACTGTCTGACACATGGTGGTGGTGTCTGCCAATTTATGTTAGAGCACAACAACTTCTGTTTATTATTTCAAATTACATTTCCAATTATTAGTATTTGCCTCCAAAGCCATTCTTATAGCTTTAGGGGCCTGTAATAGTATGAATTGTCCCACTTTTAAGAGGGTGATGATTAGTAGTGTGTTGGTGCTGTCATTGGCAGTGCTGTCAGGGGCAACGGATGGTGCAAGCTCTAGTGTCCTCCTGTCGAGGGCCCCGGCGCAAGGTTTTTCACAAATTAAGCACTGCTTCCAGCACAAAAGAGGATTGACCCACCCATCTGGGGTTGTGTTACAGATAAAGAGCGCTTTCCCACGCTGCACTCTGCACTGGGTGGAGCAGCGCACCATAAAATAGCAAATGTGCTGTTCAGAGTGCAGTTACCAGCTGATGCCTACACTGTGAATGGTACATTAGTGAAAGCTGGAACCTCTGTTTGAATTCGCTGGTCTGCTTTTCAATGCATATGAAGGCCTGGCCTTGATTTCAAAGGAGGCCACAGATTTCACCTTCTACGGATGGAATCAAGAACTGCACCCACCTGCAGGGCGATGACTGGGGTACCTGGAATCCCCGATTCCTCCTCCCATTGGGCACTTGTCTGTCCACCTCCTTTCACTTGGGCACAATCTGTTTGCATCCTGATAGATGCTTTGCTAATGAGTCTGTAACACAGTGCATGCACAATGCAAATGCTATCGTCACTTGCACAGGGCCATGTCCCCAAACAAACGAAGGACTGTCCCTATGTGCAATTTACCTGCTTTATTATGACCCCCATGAAATGTGGATTTCACTTTAAGCAGGATATTTCAAGCGTCAATAGCAGCAATTCTGTTGAGTTTGCATTTGGTTTTAATTAAGTCATGTAACATAGAGGAGGATTTGGAGGTAAAGTAATTGTGTTCAAAAGTTTTAACTTTTTTTAAATGGAGGACATATTGGCTACAACACAAAAAGATGATGGACAGAATGCCGAACCTTGTCAAACATTCAACCCCAGTCACAGATCTGGGCTTAAATCCATTGTTTGTTTGCAACGCACGCCATTCCAGTTTGGACCCAGCCATATGCAGATCCGACTTGACCCTGCTCCCTATGGAAACAGTCCAGCCCTAACTGCCGGGCCAGGTCCTCGCTGGACAGGAAAACAAGCATCCTGGGTCTGGTTTTGGGGTATCACCCCCACCCCCCTCCATCAGCCAAGCTAGCTTAAACCTAGTGGCGTAGTGAGCACAAGACCCACATCTGGGCATACCCATCCCACTTAGGGTGAAAATTGCAGCGCAAAAAGATGATGGACAGAATGCTGAACATTGTCAAACATTCACCCCCAGTCACAGATCTGAGCCTAAATCCATCATTATTTTGCTCACCTAGCCATTCCAGTTTGGACATAGCCATATGCATGTAGAAAAGTCTTTAATTTAACAGGATCAACAAAGGATTTAGTGAAGCCATTGTGAGTTATTTTGCACATGCAGGGAGGAAGAATTCCATATCTGATATGTAGTTGTCTCATTTGAGGTCTAGTGGTGAGGATTTCCTTCTATCTGGCATTAGAAACATCTTGGGAGACAAACAAATTATGACCAGACCAGTGTTTTTTTTCCTTGGTTGCTGTCAAAACACAAAATCAGGAAACTCCAGGAATATCCTAATGATGCAGCCAGGTATTGAGGAGTAAGGATTGATTTTCTCCAGATGATGAGCATGCTGTAGAATGATGGGAGATGAGACGGATATGTTCAACAATTCCAGAATTGATTTCTTTAAAAATGTAGATGATTGGGACCCTCTACGTTCTCTGGTAAACCATACAGACGTAAGTGGCTGTGATGGTTTCTATTTTGCAAATCGTCTGTGCCAAGTTTTATCTTTGTGTTCCAGAACTGGAATCCACGTTTCTATATCCTGAACAGAGCTAATTCGTTAGTATCTCAAACATACTATTATCCATCGAAATCCATGTGTCTTCAATCTGTTGTAATTTGGCATTAGTAGCACTCATGAAGGGCTGCAAGGCCTACACCCATCCAGAAGTGTATCCAAAATGTGATAGCCTGAAGAAGCGATCAGTCTCAGGGCGTCCGTTTTGGCTCTGTTAGGTTTAGCACCAGAGGATAAAGCATTTGCCATATTAAGCGTATCATTAGCCAGATTCCAGTATTGTTGTTTTGAGAGACTCATAGGAAGAAATTCGTGCTTATTTGCCCATTTCTTTAAAAATAGAAAAAAACATCTGGACACCATAGCGAAGTAAAATATCTGTATTTAGAGGTGTCTTACAAAGGAAGTCATCATGAGGTGATAGCCACGCAGCACACTCATATTGGCGGGCAAGTGGCAACAAAAAGATTCCCAACCTGAGGTGAATAGCATCCAAAATCAAAATAAGACATAAGCCAAACAGGCACATGCCCTTCCAGGAACATGAAGGAACCATAAAGGCAGGACATTTAACCCTGGAGTGGCAAAAATAATGTGGAAGGCTCTGCAATAGGACAGACCTCACGAAACAGCCACCATCTTGCCTAGAGCTGAAGCCACACCCACATGTCAGGTGTTGATTATTAAGTGTATGTCTGTTCTTTGTAACCCTATGCCCCCGATTCTGGTTAGGGTTAGGAGCAATGCGCATTTTCACATTTAGCCTCCATTTTTTTAAGTCCAGTGGAAAACATTTTCCAGGTTGAGAAAACAATTTCCTATACAGATACTTTGCACACACACTTCCTCAAGAATGAGCTATCATGAGTTTATCTAGTGCGGCTGAGTGTGAACATTTTGTTTGAACCTCAATTGGGATTGTTTGTGATTTCCAACATTATTATGACTTTGAAGCTGTTCAACATATCTACTAAGGCAAACCTTTGTCGTTGCCTCACAAAACCTAAGCTTCCAGTTCAAACCCTAGACTTGACAAAAGGGGCAAATCTTCAGTGCTGACGTATTCTCTTCAGTCTTATATGGGCTTTGAGGTGCAGTGGGTTCCTCCTAGTTTCAAAACTCTGAGGGCCATATTATCAAGAACGGCGATAACATTATCGCCGGTATAGCGGCAGGAAACTGCCGCTAAAGCGGCGATAAGGGGCTTGATAATATGCCCTAGAGAATTCCAATAGAAGCCCAGGTTCTGGTGTCAAGGACATCAAACCTGGGCTTCTATTGGAATTCTCTAGGGCATATTATCAAGCCCCTTATCGCCGCTTTAGCGGCAGTTTCCTGCCGCTAAAGCGGCGATAATGTTTGCGCCTTTCTTGATAATATGGCCCTTAAAGTCTCTCAATTTCTGAATCCAAATGTATTTTTAGGTTATACATGTAATGCACAAATGCAAAAACCATTGTAAATCTGACATGTTACTTTAGTTTTACTTGTTAACAAATTAAGGTGGAGAGAGGAGTGTCCAGGGACAGATATTCACTCAGTAGTCGATGATATTAAAGGCACGTTGGATCAGACAAAAACAAAAATAAAAGATGCATGGTAGGGGTAAAATAGGTCGACCACTTAAATTGTCGCCAGAATGTGTATTTGTCATGCACTGACATAAGTTCATGCTTGCCATAGTGTTCCAGAGATGTCGAGTGCTGTAAACAGTCAAAAGAAATGCAAGATAATGAGTTGGGAGACTTAAAACACATTATTTTAAGCCATAAAGTCATACACAATGAAGCACGAGATAGCTGGGTCCAAACGAGTTAAAAGAGGCATAGTACAGGTTATGAAAACAACAAAAAGGAGCAAAACGCATGCACAAAACGCTGGTCCCAAAAATAACATGATTTTCTGTGCTTTTGCAAATAGTACGTAGCAAAAAAATAAGATAATAAAAAGAAATGACAAGAAAAGGATCCCTCCAGAAAATGTCATTTTAACAGGGTTGTTTAATGAAAAAAAATAGAGTACAGAAAACCACCCTCCTTCCCAATTACAGCGTGGTTGTCTGCAAAGAAAATGTTTGCAAACTGAATTATCATTAATTAATTATAAATCTCTTTACTGATCTCGAAATATGAATGAAGGGAACAGCAGTTCACTGGGGCACATCTTGTTCAAGTGAAATACTTGACAATCAATTAAGTTATTGCAGTGATTACTCAGAAGCATAACTTAGCATAATAATTATGACAGCCATTGCATTCATTAAAGAGAGTTCACGCGAGATCACTGGAACAGCAGCCTAATGGACTGAAATCCCAATCTGTACAGCCAGAGCCTCTGGATAGTTATTATAATGTCCAAAGGTTGGAATAAAAGCACATCAATTAATTGCCTTGCTTAGATGATGCTTATCTGTATCTGTGACAGGTACTGTGATAGGGGGATGCCAGTTCCCAGCCTTTTATCAATCAAGGAATAAAGTAACAGTGAGCATACAAAGAGACATACAGAAACATCAGGAATACAACGAGAAAGAAATGAGTGTAAAAGAGTCAGGGAACAGTTTTGCTTCCATGTTTGGACACAGGCTGGATACACAAGACGCACCTGAAAGAACACACTGGGGCATATTTACAATAAAATGTCAGAGCACGGAGCTGAACCAAATTTGGCAGCGCAGCGCTTCGACATTTTCAAAATGCAGGGATGCGCTGTATTCACAAGAATATGGTGCACCCCTGTGTTCCCCTTAAAGCTTGGGCAAAAAAAGCTGACTAGCGCCCGCGCAGGAACCCTGCCGCAATGTTGCAAGGGTGCCTGCGCTGCCTTCCTGGACACCTTCCTACACATAAAGAATCGATAATGGCGATTTGCGCCTTCTATGTGTGCTACAGAATACAGCACACATGGAAAGAGCAAAAAACGAGGAGAAATTATTAATTTCTCCTTGTGCACCATTCTAATGCCTGGTATTCTATGGCATTCATTTTTGGAGTTGTCTCAGCCTTGTAAATATGGGGCAGCGTAAAAAAGCAATGGGTGTTGCGGCGGAACCCCCACTGCAACACCCATTACACGGCCCTTTGCCGCAAAGGACTGTGGCAGAAAGAGACATATCTACAAGGTGGCTTTAAACCTCAAAAAGTGGCTTTGCGCCACCTTGTAAAGTTGGAAAATTGCGCTGAGCCCCTAGCGTATCAAAAAAAGTGACACTCCGGTGATGGTGAGGGTTTGTAAATATGCCCCTCTATTTCCTGACTACATCTCAGCTAGCAGCACCTTAGGGTCAATGCAGCTGTCATCTCAGCATTGTAAACTAAGCGGTGCACTTACAATCTATACAAACTGAGATAGATAGATAGATAGATAGATAGATAGATAGATAGATAGATAGATAGATAGATAGATAGATAGATAGATAGATAGATAGATAGATAGATAGATAGATAGATAGATCCATAGATAGATCCATAGATAGATAAATTGAAAGATAGATAGATCGATAGATAGATCGATAGATAGATCGATAGATAGATAGATCGATCGATAGATAGCCTTTCGCTACATAATAATAGTCACTAATAAAAATGAACCTTGATAATAAGAATTTAAAAAGTAAATGATAGAGCCAGAGTAGAGTCATGGATAGGATAACGTAATTCAAGCTCTGATTTTCTTGAGGAAAAGGCACGGGATGTGTTTGAAGTTTTTTCTGAGCACTCAGTCATCATATGAACTGCTGTCTGTGGCAACACAGCAGTGGCCTCTGGACTTCAAGACATCACCAGGCGTTCCACAGAAGAGTTTCTTTGTCTCCACTGTTGTAGAGAAACCTTGGCACACTGGCGGTGGTTTATGATTCATACCTTAAGTAAGTTTGCAGAGAGCGGGCCAGATTTCTCATTATTGGACACAGTGCAATGCAGAAAGACAACTTGCTACGCTGCCTCAAATCAAGAGGGCAGGAATGCACCATATCTGCTAACATATGGCACATTACTGCTATCTCACTGCACTGCCGCACTATGTGCTGCCTAGAGCCAAAGCAGACGCCCTTGCACATGGTGCAAGTGTGCCTGCATTACAGGCAGGATTATTTTTGTGCAGGAAGGGCAGTTTCTGCATTCTGCAGCACCTTTAGAAAGAGGAATAAAATTATGAAAACAATATAGTTCTCCTCGTTGCACCTCTATATGGAAGGTGCACAATTGTGACTCAATCCCAGATTTACTTGTCTTTGGCAAATCTGGGAATGCACCAACGTTCATGGGTGGGTGCATGAGAATACCCACTCTCCAACCATGTAATGCCTTCCTGGCTAGTGTAAGTTGCTCTGCCATGCGTTATTCCAGATTTATCAATCCACGCAGGCCGGCCTTGTAAATCTAATTTAAGGATTGCGTTTCCCTTGCATCACTCTGGATCACTCAAGGGCAACACAATCCTTTGAGAAACCTGGGCCTCAGTTTGTGTATTGCATAAGTCTGACTCTGAAACCAATAGCAGGTAGTTCCTGACTTTTGAATGTTACTCCAAGACTAATCCGGGCAGAGTATTGTGTGACAGTGTCAACAAGAAGGAAGGCTGGAGCTAAGAGTCTCTTGTCATGAGAGACCAAAAGCAAAAGGAAAAAGAGGGAGAGAATTCCTCACTTTTCTACCTCATAACTTGTTTTGGATAGCACTTCTGGTGAATTATGGAGTAGAAAGAGGTCAAGAGTTTTCCCTGCACTTCGAAGACACACTCTGTCTTCTTCCTTACGTATCCTAGAGTCTGACCACCTAAAAAGAACCTTAAGAATGCAACAATATCTGGGCTCCATCCAAACTCCATCATATTTCTAGTGAAGGAAATCAAAATGGATTCCTTGGTGCCCACTGCCTTCTGAACCACAGACCCTACATTTTACCACGCACACAGACAACTACAATCCATAACCCATATCAGTGGAGCAGACCAAAGTTTAAACACAAGAGGCCAGGAGGAAACCCTCCCTGTCATGGAACAGGTCAAAAGGCCAGCCTGCCACTGTAACCTGGTGATGCCATCACTGGCAATCCTTTACACCCTGGTGAGCTGGCTGTACTCATGCTCATTAAAGGAGGGTGCACATAGTTCTAAGATAACTACAGTCCAGATGGAGCTGATGCTGGAAATCTGCAGCCGCCAGCTGATGTCCTTTAGACTGAAATGACACATTTAATCACTTGAACTTTTATACATGTTGTACAAAACTCAGGTGCTGAAATATGTCTACTGGCGATCTTTCTCTGGTACATCGATGAACCTGCTGAGGTCTGTGTATGCATGCACATCTTGAGTTGCATTCTCCTCTCTTCACTCTGTGAGACTTCACTTACACAAAAGCTCAACTCAACTTCAACCTGATTCTTAAGCTTGCACATTTCCCATTCTTCATTGGGTGCCCCAATCCCAGCAAATGGCTTTTCAAGGATGTTCTAATATTCCTAGCTGGTCAGCAGACAGAGAGCTAATGTTTTGTTATCGTTTGTGACCGTCAACGCTCCAGACATCCCTGGTAGATTTCGTGAGGGAATGTGACTAGAAGCCACTCAACTGCCAAAAGGGCTGGTTGCTCAATCTGCTACCTCCAGGAGTTGCAGACAAGGTCATTTTTCCATCTCAGGAGAAATTTTCTCATCAGACTGAACCTTTCATTTGTCCCATGTGTGTTTTGACCTCATTTTCAGTGTAGAATCTGGATACTGACGTAACACTTCTTCACTTCCCTCATTCATATGTCATGTTGATCAGTGGAAGAGTTTGCCAGTAGATTCTCAAGGCAGGTTCTAGACTAAGGGCCCAATTTATAGTTTGGCAGAAAGGGTACTCCATCTCAACAGCGACGGAGTACTCTCTCAACCAAACTAAAGGTCTCCCCGCCTCATCTAGAGTCTGGCTGACCTTCATTATGTCAATGGAGGAGACTACTCTGTCTCTGCCACCATCTGAAACTTCTGGCAGCCTGACAGAGTAAGGGCCGTCGGAGGTTTGACAATATGTCTGCCCATCCGATTTAGAGTATGCGAACACAGGGCCAGCGAGCATCTCTGTCATGTTGATGGAACTGTCTCTCAAACTTACAATGCATTCACAGGAATGGCTGTGACAATGGTTCCTGTCAATGCTAGAGGTGTCCACTAGGCCAGAGGAGATCTCAAAATTTGACAGGAGGGGACTCCGTAAGAGCTACGGAGTACTTTACTCTGTTGCCATGATGGGGTAAAACCCCGTCAGGCCCGAAATCTGAATGAAATTGAATTTACGTTGGTGAGTATTACAAAAATCACAATAATTGCCAGAATTCCGCATCACATGGTATTTGAGAGATTTTGCAAAACTTTGCATTCCACAATTTAACATCACATTTGCTCATGGGACTCATTCACAGTACTGAAAATGTGTTGCTGAGAGAACTTTATGTCTCAAAACAATCACCTACTTGTGTGTCTAGTGACCTTTTTATGTGATGTATGTCTCCGCGAAAACAAAGTCGGATGAGATACAGGCAAAACAAATTTCAAGCAAAATTTGTAATTTTGTGAAATTTTCATGGTAACAGTTCCCATGGGCAAAGAGATGCAAATAAACAGCCAGGTAGGCTGTAGAGAAGTGTAAGATGTCTCCAAAAGAGTTCGAGTGTGCCGAGAGAGAGTAAGGTACTCCTGTGTGGATCTAGAGGTGCCCTCACACACCCTTTCAGGTGTATAGCATCATCATCGGGCTGGTGCTCCTTGTGGGGGTGGCGCTGCAGTCCCTCACGGGCCCGTTTGACGGGGCTCTTTGATGGAGATCTTTTAGGAGTTTGCCGCAGTTGTGCATGGGGGTGTGTGGGACAAAGTGATGGTGGTGAGTGAAATATAAAAAGAGCCCAAGGACACTGACACTTTATTGAGGATGTCCCTGGAGTCTGGTTAAGATATGTCACGGGGGATGGAGAAGCAAGGTCAGTTGCCTTTGTGAGAGGGGAATTTAAACAAATACATTCCCTCTTCTCTCACCCGTGTAGTGAAGAAGGTGGATATAGAGGGTCGACATGTTTCGCGCTTTAATGAGTCCCTAATGTATCTAAGAGCGCTTCATCAGGACCTTAAGAAAGAATGTGCAACATGGGAATCGGGAAGAGACGCCCTATAATCCCAATAGTCCTATATTTTAGGAAATCAAGTAGATAAAGTAGGAGAGGAACACGTCGATTATGCGTGTCCCTAGATGCGGCCTAAGTAGGAGACATAAACACAAGAGGGAAGGGGGAGAGAAAGAGAACACAATGACAAGATCATTATCATGGTCTCAAGTGGTCTTGTTAAATAATCTGTGCAAGACAACAGAAATGTGTCTATAAGTGCCTCGTGGGGAGATTAGCTGAGTATCTGCGTTCGTGTGAATAGGCTATGATGATACGGGTGGGTTAGGGATCTCTGGCATGCGCCGTACATTCATCCGTGGTCTTGGTCAAATGCCTGTGCCTGGGGGTGGAAGCAGCCCCTCGCAAAGAAATCACCCCGGGGGCGGGGAAATCGTGGTGCTGAGTTTGTGCATGGGCCATCTTACAGTACAAGATCCAGAATATTAACTGTGAGGGGAAGTGTTCATATAGTGCGGAATGACACATTTGTACAGCGTTTTGTTTAATAACTGTACCTAGTGTAGGGAAAAGACTTAAAAAGGCAGATCACACCAGGGGGACTGTAGTACCGGGTAAGTACAACGGCTGCCTAGCGGTAAGACATCACTCTATTTTTCATGATAAACCTAATAATTCACCGGAAGGTAGTGGCCTCAAGAATAAGTCTCGATTTACCCCTACTGCAGCTATGACTCCCAACGAGATCCTGACATTCGAGCAGGCCATCCTCAAAGATGTGGATAAAATCACAACCAACCGCCCTTTTGGCAATCTCTCAAAAGAGGATAGATCTATGTTAAAAAATCTGGCAGAAGACGACTCCATCATTATAAAACCAGCCGATAAAGGCGGAGCTATTGTCATTCAGGACAGAGGAGTATACGATCAGGAATGCTTACGACAGTTATCCAATGAAAGATACTACAAACCTACTGATGAGGATCCTACGTCACGACTCTCCACAGCCATACGCTGTTTAACCTTTGAAGCCGAAGCTCAAGGTTGGATAACTAAGGACGAAGCCATGTTCCTCATCAATGACCACCCTCGCATGCCATATTTTTACTGTCTGCCCAAAATTCACAAAGGCATTGACCCCCCTCCTGGACGGCCGATAGTATCTGGCATCAATTCTTTACTTGAACCGCTGAGCAAATTTTGTGATGTTTTCTTACGACCCTTGGTCACCAAGACTCCAACTTATCTGAGGGACACCACAAAAGTACTCAACTTAATAGAACATTTTGAGGAACCTGAATCCATCACACTGCTCGTCACCCTAGATGTGGAGGCGCTTTATACTAACATTCCACAAGATGATTCCCTCCAGGTTTTGGAACGTGCATTACGCCATCTGAACCCCTGTCTGTTTCCGACACCTATCAGCTTTATCTGTGATTGCGCCTCTCTTGCGTTAAAAGAAAACTTTTTCGCATTCAAAAACAAGATCTATCACCAAGTACAGGGCACCAGCATGGGCAGTACATTTGCGCCGAGCCTGGCATGTCTTTACATGGCCAGGTTTGAAGAAGACCATATCCTCACGGATACCAACCCATTTATCGGCAACATTCTACTAGAAAAGGGGGGAAATTGGGGCACCCTCTATAAATCTCCCAAAAATACTTACTGACAGTCTTTGTTTTAAATCTGCTTTTATTTCTGGATGGCTTTATTATATCTGAATAGTAGAATACACTATAATGTGATTAAGTCATATGTGACATTTCGAAACAGTAGAGAAGCAAAACTGAATTACAAGAACTTGAAAGTATAAACTTTGCATAAGACACTAGATATTGGGAAAAAGGGTTCCTACAATCCACACGTGTTCCACAATATCCAATGCCATTTTCAAGGCATAGTTCTAGATCCTGGTACTATGCAATATCCCCTATGTTCCTTGAAGTATAAATGTATCAAGTTTAGTAGTGTTCTCACTAAAGGTGTAAGTCATACACTCATTTCACCATTTACTCATTAAGCGTGTAGCGGGGACCATGTCTTGTCACAGTGGAGTTTATTAGAGTAGTTACACAAAAAACAAACATCCCTTTTCCTTTTGTTATAGGTGGAAAAGATCGGTATCTTCAAACCCAATTGTCTATATAGCTAAGACTGGATAAACATACGTTATCTTATAAACAAACTTTTACATGGTCTGATCTTGCCAGGTTACCAAATTTACATAGCAATTTGTATACAGTGCCCCATAATTAAAAACAAAACAAGTTCAAAGGAATGTTCTATTTGCCTATTTTATTTCTCAGCAAATTATTTTATCAAAATAGTTAACACAATCCATTAAAAACAATTAATCATCAATTTTATTTAAAACATAGATATAGACAATTGGGTTTGGAGATACCGATCTTTTCCACCTATAACAAAAGGAAAAGGGAAGTTTGTTTTTTGTGTAAATACTTATACTCATCCCTTTTCCAAAAGAAGGGTACCTCCCATATTACCTTTTAGGTTTATTAGAGTAGTGCCTTTCAGTCAATGGTCCCCATGAAATTCGCCGATGAAAAGATGATCATTTTAGTGACTGAGCACCCCCAAACTCCTAAGCAGTGTCTTATTCTTTAAGGACCCATAACAAGGTCATGGAGCAATAGCTTCCTCCGAGCAGTTTAACTTTTGATCAAGCATTTAATGATGGTTTGGCATAGCTAGGGTGCGGTAGATTAGATGAAGCCAGAGTTGTGTACTATTTCTTCTTGAAACGGGTAGCAGGGGCGTCAGTATGGTGGTTATTGAGGGGCATATTTACGAGCCACGTTGCGTCACTCTTGCACTACGCCAATCGGTGCAAGAGCAACACAACTTAAAAAAGAGATTTATGAAGCCACACAAGGCCACCTTGTGTCGCCCTGTTTGGCCTCATAGATCTGGAGTAAGGCAACCGGTACAGGAAAAGCCCTTTCTATACAAAATACCATGCCAAGACAAGTTTTAAAGCTTTTCCCACTTTGTATGTGTGCTGCACAGTGCAGAAAAGAAAGGAGAAATAAAAACATTTCTCCTGTTAGCGCCTCCTTTGAAGTGGGGTTAACTTTTGCTTCTAAACCCTGGCTACAAATCTTTGTAAATAGGGTTTTGCGTCAAAAGGCATGGGTGGTTGTATGGGAATGCCAATGTAACGCTCCCTTAGTGCTAAGTAACGCAAAGCTTTGCTTCGCACCGCTTTGCCCTATTTTTAGGGTAATGTCCAGCGCAAAAGACATTTTGCCAGCTCAAAATGTTTGAAAATCTACCGCTAAATTTAGAAGGTCCAGTACTATGAACGTACTTATTTTCTGCCCAGAGGAAGTAGTTAAAAGTGTGTGCACATTTTTCTCTGAAGGTTGTCGGACAGGCCTCAGGATTGATTCACTTTTCAGTGCTTCTAGGACCCCCCCGTTGGGCCTGTCACCCCATCCCGGTCCGCAGCACCTCACTAGGATATGTGCCACCATGTATCACTGCGCCTCCTTCAGCCCTTTAGTGCTCTCTGATGCCTCAGTCCTTCTAGACGCCTCAGCAGGGCTGCCTCGTCTGTGCTCATCCCATTCTCGCGGTTTCTCAGTAGAGTCCAGGGATGTTCTCTTAAGAAGTGAGCGGAAGCTGCAGTGAGACCGAGTATGATCCCAAAGATACATAAATGCATGAAATAAGCCAGGGAAGTGAAACTAAAGATGGCAGCGAGGAGGGGCTGGCTGACCCCACATCCTGATCCTGTTTTCCATTATTCATGAATGTTTAATCCACTTTGCTCTTATCTCGCTCCTAGAGGTGTCCTTGAAGCCTCTAATCCTATGAGGAGGGAGGCGATGGAGGGGCCTTTGACGATGCAATAAGCTATAGTGATCTTGATGGGTCTGTCTCTTCTGCCCCCTTGCCCAGTCCCATAAGGTTGAGTAGATCTCATTAAAACAGGGTCAATAGGGTGGATAGGACCTCCTTATAGGTTCAAGACTTCCGATGACACATCGCCTCCCAGATGCACAATAAGCAGCTGGCACGCCTTCTTCTGCATGCAACCGACCCCGCATTACCAGTCGTGTCACCCATTCCAAGCTGTCTGGCAGCTCTCTATTCCCTGACACTAATGGACTTACTGTCCACATGCTCCAACCAATCACCATTTATCACCCCCCCCCCCCCTGCCCTTTCCAGGAAATTAATAGGGCCAAAGAAAAGTAGCCAGGAAAGAATGCAGTTTAGAGGATGGAACTGTTTCCTGTTTTGTTCACTCAGAGCCTCCATAGGGGGTGGGGTTGAATTTTGACAGCTTATCAATACATTTACATAAAACGACAAAACTATCTATTGACAAAACACACATACTCATTTGTGTAATATAGCGCTTCATAGCACACTCACTCCTTCCTGTAAATTACAGATGTTACTATTACCCAATTCACTGACCTCAGAAGAATGTAAGGTTGTGTCTAACTTGCTGGGATTCCAGCTTCTGAGCTCTAGACAGCTGCATTTGGGAGAGAATGATCATTCAACTCACTGAGCTACCCTGCCTACTTATGTATCCCACAGATCTGCAATTGGAACCAGGAGATGTATAAGTAGTTTGTACATCTACCAAAGTAAATAAGAAAATAAATACAGGGTTCTAATGTGAACTTGGATGACTGTGCCATTTGATGTTATTCCAATTTGTGGACCATTAGCACTTAGAACTACTTAACCCAACAAATAAGTTTCGAAAACCTGCTGTGATTATATTCGTGCAGGTGGTCGCGCCACTTTAAATGAAGCAGGCAACTGCGTTGATCAGCTCCTGCACTTTAAGGTTTTTTACACTGAGAGTCTGCTGCAGCATTGTATCTGACAGAGACATCTAGCCGTCAGATCAGGCTCCCCCCTTGATGTTGTACCAGCCAAAATATTGGCGAGCCTCTAAAAAACAACTGTCTGCTCCTATCTGTTCCCTTCTGAATGCATCACTAAAGGAAGGTCATTTACCTTCAGAATGGAAGGCAGCACAGGTCATTTCACTACGTAAAAACACCAAGGCCTCTTTGAAAGATCTAGCTAACCTGCGACCTATATCCCTCCTACCGCTGCTGAGCAAAATGCTGGAAAAACATATCAGCAAGCATTTATCAGCTTATGTCGAAGCGTCAGATTGCCTGGATGTGTCACAATCAGGCTTCAGGCCGAGATATAGTAAGGAGACAGCCCTAGTGGCAGTCACGGACAATATTAGGCTAGCACTAGATAGAGGACAATCCACCCTACTGGTGCTATTAGATCTCTCGGCGGCATTCGACACCGTCAACCATCAAATTCTGCTCAGAAGATTAGAGGAATCCGGGCTAAAAGGAAAGGCGTTGCAGTGGATGACCAGCTTCCTCTCTGATCGCTCCCAGACAGTTAGCTTGGGTTCCTATATGTTCAAGTCGAGGAAGTTGTCCAAGGGAGTCCCGCTGGGATTTTGTTTAAGCCCTACCTTATTCAACATCTACATAGCTCCCTTGGCCAACCTTATGAGGACATATGGATTTGTTCCAATATCCTATGCGGATGACACCCAGCTTACCTTCTCCTTTGATAAACACTCCACAACAGCCCGGACCAACTTCTCCACCGGCATGCTAGCAATATCTCAGTGGATGAGTACCAACTATCTCCAATTAAATGCCGGGAAAACAGAGATTATGTTCTTTGAAGAAGCCACCTTACTGTGGACACCAGAATGGTGGCCCAGGGAGTTGGGTGCCCCCCCCCCCGCCTCAAAGGCATCAGTAAAGAATTTTGGGGTGCGCATTGAGCAGAGCTTAAACATGAAGGAGCAGGTGTCTCAAACGGTAAGCTCATGCTTTCATGTATTAAGTCTTCTGGGGCAAGTATTTCCATTTCTTCCAGACCACACATGGAAAACTCTTATCCAGGCACTAGTCATAAGTCGATTTGACTATTGCAATGCTTTACTGATATCGGCCAATGAGGCCATGTTGGATCGCTTGCAGGTGGTGCAAAATACAGCAGCGCGTCTGGTACTGAATGCCCCCTATAGATCTCCGTCGGAACCCGCTACTGCGGAAGCTGCACTGGCACTCGGTGCGCAAGCGAATACAATTTAAGATTTGCTGCATCACCCATAAGGCAGTATACGGCAACGGGCCAACATATTTGGCGGGGAAGCTTAGTCAATACACTCCCCTTAGAGTCCTGCGATCCAGCTCTAAATCCCTTCTTAAAGTCCCGCGTATTAACAAGGCCAGGACCGGGGGAGGAGGCTTTTTCCTACCATGCTCCACGGAACTGGAATTCACTCCCGTTAACACTGAGGCAGTGTACGGACTATTTCCATTTTAGAAAGTCCTTGAAAACCTTTCTATTCTAAGACGTCTCATACAGTATTAGCATTTTCCTACTCGTCCGCAAGCGCAGAGATACCCCTACGGGGGTGATTTAGGCGCAATATAAGTAAATAAATAAAATAAATAAATAAATTCCTTACCTTTGAACTTCCAGGCATCAGGCGTCAGGCTAGATCTGGAAGATTTTTCTTAGTAGTACCCCTGCACGCCGGTAGGTGGCATTGGTTGACTCCGCTCGTCGTCATCGTGACTTCCACGTCGTCAATTTAACTGCCACTCCGGCATGCTGACGTCAGTTCTTTTCTTTCTGCTCCAGCCAATGCCAATCTGTTGAAGAGAGCTACCCCCTGTCAATTTTTGACAGATTTTATTTCGGCTTTTTGTTGACTTCTTTTGGTGTGTAGGATGTCAAGTAAGAAGTCCTCAGGATTCAAGAAGTTTGGCACCTGTCACAGCACCATGTCGGTCACGGACCCCCACTGAGTGTGTCTCTGGTGCCTGAAGTGCAACCTTGACTAGAAGTTGTGCTCCGTCTGCCAGGCCATGGCACCGAAGGCTTTGAGGGAGCTTTCCCTAAAGCTGCTTTCAGTCCATTGTCCAGCCCCGTGGAGGTCTCCTCGTCAGTCTCAATCCCGGTCCAAGTCTCGGTCGAGAAGAAGGTCCAACCACCGCTCCAGTGAATTGAAGTATTTTTTGTCAAAATCAGGTAAGAGGCAGCATGCTTTGACTTCACCCCGCCCGTTTCAAGATGCCGCGGAGGAACCTCAGCATTCGAGGTCCCGCAGAGGGGGTGGCTGGCTCGGCTCCATGTTTCCCTGACTTTCCAGGTCCGGGAGCAAACCCCGCCCAGCTTAAGGAGTTCTTTGACCCCATGTGTGCCATATTTGGGTGACCTAACCCTGCCTGCACGCATTTCGGGCCCCTCAGGCTCAGATGATGGAGCAGTCCCCGTGGGTTATGCACCTGAGGCTCTGACACCACGGCCTCCAATTGTACCCGTTCCTGGGTCCGCACCTCTGCAGTGACCTTCCTTGGCACTGCATCCAGTGTCGAGGTCCTCAGAGTCGCTGGTGCCCACCGGTGGTACCTAACCGATACTCACTCCCGACGACACGGAGCAGGTTCGACATTCTCCGACGCCGAGACCAGCGCCGTCAGAGCCGTACGGCTACATGCCATACCATTCAACGTGCCCTATTTTGAAGGGTTAGGGATGGATGAAGAGGATTAGGAGGGGGAGCTGGATCCCTGAGAGATCCCACAACCACAAGATTTGGATTGGCATGAGGAACTGGGTGATGCCAGTGGTTTGTACACCTCCCCAGACTCTGGCATGCTGTCTACACTTACCCTGGCTACGGAGGAGGGGGCATCATTTGCAATGGTGGTGCGTAGGGATGGACCTGCAGCTCTCTAGGGTGGCGGTCAAGACAAATGTCTTGACAGAGATTCTGCAGCCTGGGTTCTCCAGCTCAGAACCCTTACTGACTTTTAATGAGGCCTGATTGGACGTCCTTATGGGCACCTGGTCCAAACCCAGCACAGAGACTCCTGTGAATAGGACGATTGCCTGCTGCCATCGCCCTGCACTGGGCGACCCAGTTTTCCTCACCACCCACCCCACCCCAACCCACAAAGCTTGGTGGTCCAGGCTTTCACTTCCCGTGGCGCGTTCCCTTCCGCACCCCCAGACAGGGAATCCAAGAGACTGGAGAGTTTTGGAATGAAAATGTTTTCTTCCGCCAGTCTGGCATTGCGGTCGGTGAACACTGCATGCCTTTTGGGCCGTATTCCCATTCGATAAGGGACACAGTTGTCTGGGGCTGCCCAGGGTCTCGGAGGAGGACCGGGCTGTACTCTCCCAAGCTATTTCAGACGGGAGAGGTGCAGCCAAGTTCACCATCAGATGTGGCTTGGACACGACAGACTGGGCAGAGCGGTTTCCATGGCGGTGGCCGGATGTCGCCACGCCTGGCTGATAATCCATGATAATATATGCAAAATGGCTGTTTCACAACAGAAACTGTGTAAACACTTGTAGGAGGCAATGCAAACTCATATCTACTAAACAATAACATCTGGTGTAAGGGAAATGTGTGGCAGTGTGGGGGGGTAGCATGGGGGCAGCGTGAGAGGGCTGAAACAATATTTTAAAAAAGTACCTGCCAGTCTTCTGCTCAGTTGCTCTGCTACCCGGTCTTCTCCTCTGGGCACAGGCTGAAGCTCCCCTGTGGCCAATCCTGAGGCTGCTCTCACCATGAGAGCAATGTTGGGATTGGGTGGAGCAGTCTTGTTTTGTGCTCCATTGGGAGCTGGGAGCCTGTGTCTGCTGATCTCTCCACCCAGCAACACACCTGGGTTGGAAAGATGACAGTGTGCATGATGGTTTGCCCATCCTAAGAGGGCCCACCACTCCTCCTCCCCCTGCTGCAGTGCTCTGGCCCAGCACTCAAGACTCAGCCACAGAATGAAAAATAAAGTGATCTGCATTAAGATCATTTTATTTTTTGTTTGCCTCTACGGGCAGTGGGGTGAGGCTCCTCCGCCATAGCGGAGGAGCCGACCCTGCTACTGAAGTCATGCAAAGTAGCACTACCGAGCACTGCATACACTACTAACAATATACAGAAATGAGTGTAAACCATGGACAAAAGATCGGGTGTTTGACATTGTATGATTTTTCAACATGTAAAAATCAAGAAAAGTACCCCTGGTAGGTCATATGTGGGAAGATAATTGTACCCGATGATATGCCTGGAGCGCAAATATCACCCAAGATACTGCACTATAGGTTTGTGGTGGTGCAGTGCTAAATTGAGTTTACATCACATGAGCGTGGCAATATTTGCATCTGCGATGCCAAACCCTTAGGGCCAGATTTAGGGTCAAGCAAGGTAATTCAAGGGCAGCGCAACACTAAAGTCAGATTTACCAAGCACTGCAAGGCCACCTTTCGTGGAGTAATGAAAAGGCAGCACAAGTCGCTGTGTCAGGGAGACGTGCCATGAGTGGAGCGTGAGTGTTCCCATGCATCCACCCATGGATTTTGGTGCATTTCCAGATTTATCATGAGTGGTAGACCTTTGAGTGTGTCAAAATACTATGCCTACCCAGTGGAGGCGGAACAAAGAGAAATAACTTTATTTCTCCTCATGTTTTTTCTTTTTCTACGTGCACCAATTATAGAAAGATGAAAAACCTCAGAGGATTGTTTTTGTGAAGGAAGGGCCTGCCTAAATACAGGCTCTCTTTCACCATGCATAAGGGTGCCTGTGTTGGCAGAAGGCAGCACACTGTGCGCCAGTGCAAGGAGATGACAGGACTGTGCCATATAATGTTAAGTATGGTGCATTCCTGCCCCCTCCCTTGCTGCATACGTCGCGTGAATCTTTGCTAAATCTGGTCTGCAGTCTGTAAAGGATGTCTTGCAAATAATATGCTTTAAATTTGATGCAGAGCGGCATTATGCATCTGACTTGTATTTTTCCCATCTGGATAGGCTTGTGCTATGTGCATTCATCTAAAAGGCAAAATGAAATTACTTTCTAATATGAAAGGACATAGACACTATCAACTAACATTAACATTAGACAGCACATCCAACAAAGATCCAAGACAGCACCAATGGACCATATCATCAACTATTACATTGATCCCAACAGAGTTTGCCTCCAAGATACACCACACATGAACATCCAACCGAGCGCATCAGTCTGAGCCACTCACATACGCCACACACCTCTATGATGCCACACAGCCAGCAACACCAGGCCTGTCTTATCACTACTGGCAGCACAAAGAGCATACAGGGCCCCCAGCCTGCCTCTCAAACTACAAAAAACCACAAACCCACAGCTCACTCCACATGAAACTGCTACACAATAGAACACAATTCCCAGAATAGTTTGGCAAAGAGCTGCTTGAAGGATATCTCAGACGTGTGAACACAACACTCAGGCACCACAGCAAATTCATACAAAACTCAGCGTGTGCGCTACACAAATGACATAAATTAATGTTAGTTCCTATTGTAATCTGACTCTGCCGTGGGTGCTATCTGTCGATGACACTATCAAAGCATTGTTGTCTAAAGTATTTTTGAGCAAAAACCAAAGGAAAAACCAAAGGAAATGATGGACGGAGTGTTGAACATTGCAAGCACTCACCCCCAGCCAACTGATCTGGGTTTAATCCATCACCGTTCTTTAGCCCACTCTGCCACCCCAGTTGAGTCATGGCCATATGCAAATCAGTCTGACCCTGTGCCTCATGGGAACAGTCCAGCCCAAACTGCCAAGCCATGTCTTCCTTTGGTTTTTACTAAAGTATTTTTGAGACCTTAGGCATAACATTCTTTGGAGCCCTTGTTCAGTGGCGGCTCCCACAGGTAAGAGCGGTGAGGCGTAGTGCAAGTCGACAATAAGTAATATTAAATAAACAAATAAATAAATAAAACAAGTTACTTTGCGATCACTGAATTGCCGTGCAAAGTAAGTGGTTTTATTTCTTTCTTTATTTAATATTACTTATCCCATCGTCTGTCGGCTTCCACCACTCCCCACCCAACTCTGCCCCCACCCCACTCCCCCGCCCCACTGCTCTTCAAACCTGTGCAAACCGCTGCTGTCCTTGTTCAGAAAAACTTTGAATTTTATTATCCGTTTTCGGCTAATTCAAGTCTGCATGATGCCCAAAAAAGTTTTCAAAAAAAGGGGGTAAATCAAAAACAGTTGAACTAGACCTTGCCAGTGCCCCCAAAATCCTTTAAATTCCATTGGGCACAGAGGCAGAGGTAGGCAGAGAGGAGAGAGGTTGACATACATAAACAGACAGAGGAGAGAGAGAGAGCGACAGAAAGTAAAATTTCCTATTGGCGCTCAGGAAGGAGGGAGCCCTGGGCAATTGCCCACTTTGTCAAGCCTTAAATCATCTCTGTGTAAAAGCATTAGCAAGACGCCCTCGAAGCAAGAGATGTGTCGGTTCATCTGGGCCTTGTGTGCAGATCCATCTACTATTGAATCTGTAGCAAAGGGAGTCATTTAAAAGGCGTTCACGAGGGAGTGGAGTGGTTGCACAGCATGGTTTCTCAGAGAGAGAGAGAGAGAGAGAGAGATGGCATTCAGCAGATGAAGGCCGCATGTAATGTCAGTGGATTTTGAGTTGACACTAAAACACCATAGTGGATGCAGCGCGTGGGCAGTGCAGGCTCTACCTGCTGTAAATACATGCATTTTAAATAGACTGTATAATATGGTGTTGGTGACAGGAAGTTGAAGCAGTCATGCTGAAAGGCTTGCTCTCTGCAGGTGTAAAGCTAGGAGGGAGGCGAGATGATGGCAGCTGTCTTTACAGGATCATTAACTTTGTTCTGAGTGACACTGAGAGGCACCAGAGATGACTACCCTGGCCCTTGGCCCAATGCCTGGGGACTGAGAGGGATTCTGGAATCTGATTTCTGAACTGGCTTCGAGCAGTACTGAAGGTGGGAAGGTTTGGGCCAGTGGACAGTTCCAGAAGTAGATTAAAACAACCATTTGCAATGCAATCGGTCTCGCCTTTGGGACCTTATATGTATTTAGCTATGCAGCACATTAGCCTGGGGGCTGAAACATCTACTGTTCTTTAACATGGAGGGAAAGTAAGCACCAAACTGCGTGACACGCCAGGTATGGGAACACATGGAGAGAAATATTTCCTTTCAGCAGGAAATGGTATAGTCCAAGGCTCTGTTTTTAATATAAAATCAGGGCCTTCGGTGGTCATAAAACTGAAAATACAAGATTTGAAAAACATATTTTTGTCTACAGGTGCTTGTGGAAGACAGTTTAGAGAATGCTAAAGTGATTCTGGTATTTTATTGACCTCTGCTGGTCGTTCTCTATCAAGAAAGTTAAATAGAGGCAGTTGCCCAAAAAACAAAAAAAAGAAAGTCCCTCAGCAGAAAGCAATTCTGGTATTTTACTGATCTCTGCTGGTTGTTTTCTATCAAGACAGTTAAATAGTGGCAGTTGAACATAATAAAAAGTCCCTATGCAGAAGCAGACAAGTCCTAGTGCTGATCTCCAGAACCCACAAAGTGCATACACATATAAGTTTATACTAAAGTATATACTAAAGAATATACAAGAGGTCTTGAATGCGCGACCTAAAAAGAGTTATCCTGTCTGCAAGATACTTTGGATAACGGAGAAAAACTCGTCTCTCGAGAGTGCTCAGACGAGTAACAAACATATGCCTAACAAGAGTTCCGCTCAAAAAGATTACTATTAATAGAGATACACAGAATTAGGTCAAATGGTGTACATATAAATTGGATCCCAAAACATAGACAAAAATTGTGTTTATTGTTTGTTACTTTTATTTATTTCAGGACTATCAAACTAGACATATTGAGGTCAAATCGGGGTGATAAAAAATCCAATACAATAAATAAACTGGTCAAGACAACAGTGTCAAAACCACCAAGAAAATCTCACATCTGATCTATCAGGCATACCACATTCATACCGCAAACAATCAACACATCTTAAAAACAACACAAAGAAATAAACACCTTTAGAGAGACCATCCTCAAGTAAACATTACAGATCTTCTTGTGTACAGTTATATTTCAAGTTGGAATAGTCTCAGTGTCTTACATTAATATAAAAAATAAACAACAATTACTGACAATGAAACTGATATATCACAGTGGGAGTGATAGAAGAGGTAAAGTTTTAACTGACAGTATAAATCAGAGCTGCATAGAGCGGCTTATACAACATTTCTGTTACAGGTGGTCTCATCTGAGTGTGCGGACGCGCGTTTCGGTAACTAATAGGTCACATCTTCTTCAGGGTGCTAAAAACTTAGGGGGATCAGAGTGTCTTGGTGTCAGACAGAGGTCAAAATCTACAAATGGAAAAAATAATTGCAAAAGTAAGAGGAATAGTAAGGCTCATGTACAAATGAACACACACAAATTACACAGGGCAGGGGGGAGTTGAAAGTCGCTCGTGGTTGGACAACTCAGGTGATACGTGCACCAGATGATAAGAGTGTACAAACCAAAACCGAAAATGAACATTAATGAAAGAAAAGAAAGATCGTGTATTTCCCTCTGAGGGTACCGTACACAAGTGATTAACCCCTTCAGTGCCCATGACGAGCTGGACTCGTCATGGGCTGCGGTGGCGCTGTGCCCATGACGAGTCCAGCTCGTCATGAACTCCGCCCGCTAATGGAAGGCGCGGCACTGGGCGGGGAAAGGGGCGGGCATGCAAGGGGTTAATCATCTCAATTGAAAAGGAGTAAGTAAGGAAAAGCTATTCAGCCTGTCCCGTTCGATAATAGCTGCAAACCCAGTGAGTTTAAAGATCACCGTATGCGGCAAACGCCTCTGAAGTATAAGAGGGGCCAGGTACTTACCTAGCCACGAATCTTTATCTGGGAATGTATCAGTGGCGGCTCGCCGAGGGAGTGCTGCGGGGAGGTAGGGCGGGGCAGGGGAGGGGCAGGGTGGGGGTGGTAGTGGAGTCTGACATACGACGGACAGGAGTATGGTAAGTAATTAAACAAATAAAACTATTTACCTTGCGCGCTCTGCATCGCCTACTCGGCAGCAGACAGGAGTCCCAAAGTGAGCAAGAACAAGGAACGGATAAGAGTCTTAACATAATTGAAGTATATACAAAAACACGAAAACAGCACAGGGTTCATCCAAGAGGTAGGTACAGATAGATACACACCTAAGGGAAATCCCTTGTGTAACGGTCCAGTCGAATGGCCAATAGGGACCGATGTTCACAAAAAACACACAGATGACTACCAGGGTTTCAATGAGGGAAAGGAAACGATTAAAGGATGTCAGCCATTCCTCGCATTCAATGGACTTCAATGGAAATGTGCTGTTAACAACAATCTGGAGAAAATAATAGTGAAAGTGTAAATGAAGATAAAGATGGAAATAGAGGAAAGAAAGAACCAGCTATTTCACGACAGGTCACTGTCCCACAGCTTGACCCGATACTGGGTGCATCGAAGTGGATATAGGCAGTTAAGGAGCAGACTGCATCGTATGCCGAGAAATGGCCTTCTACGCCCCTAGATAGATAATGGGACTCAGTGCCTATGTCGGAAAGCTGAAAAGTGCCATAAACTGCCAGAAGAACCCAAACTGGTACATCGGTACAAGCCGGTCACAGCAATGCCATTAAAAAAGTGGAAAGTAGAGAACCTGTCCAGGGATGGCTTACCGTCCATGCCTAAGGTAATGGAATGGCAGTTCCAGAAGTGACAGAACCTTTGTAGCTGGGGTTGAGCAATGGCTTTTAGGCCTTCTGTTCTGTTATATTCTATTAAAACGGATGTGAATATAGTGCTATCATGCCATATTCTTTGTGACCCCGAGTGTAGCACTATGTTGTCCTGGGGTCTGTCCCGAGTGGGCTTGAAGCTGGCATTAAGTGAACCTAGACCATGCCCTCAACTGCTCTGAAGAAATCATTGGTGGATCATTAAACTTGCATTTAGTAGCCTGGAGTGAAGTCAAGGGGCCATGGATGAGGTGCTGGTAGACCCTGTTGCTTGCAAGAGGGACACTGCAGTAGTCAGCTAGCCCTGACATTGAGTGGCTGAAACAAAATGACCATGGGACATGCCTTGTGTTTCTCTGGAGCTCGCTTCGAGTGCCCTGGGGCTAGCAGTGAAGTGGGCTCCCCCGGACGGTTCCAGGGTCCCCTTGGAATAACTCTTGGATCACATTGAGTGATGTTCACTTCTAACCGGCCAATAACAAATTGCCTCAACCTGACATCATGTGCTCTGTAAAAATAGGGAGTGAACTGCAGGGGGGCTGAGTTCAGCTTGTGGTGAGGCTAACCACGGACCTGCCCAACAGCTCAGGTGCTGGAATGAAGGAGCACAGGACTTTCTGCTGAGCAGCAATGGACCGTACACAGATCCAAACTGGGTTGTCATATTTCCATGGCTGCTTCTGATCATTCCTGGTGCTGCCTTGGTTTGATGCTGGGGATGCTACTAGGGGGCATATTTACAAGCCCTGTGTGTCGCTGGAACGCCACTTTTTGTGGTGTTCCAGTGGTGGGCATGGCTTAGCCATATTTACAAGGCCACATAAAGCCACCCTGCATTGCTTTTCATGGCCTTGAAGATATGGAGTGAGGCAACAGTTCGCATGTCTGTGTCCGGGAGGCATACTATGGGCATTGCTATGGGTGTTCCCAATCAGCGCCTATAGGTTTTGACACATTCCCAGATTTACAACATGACATAAATCTGGGAATGCTTTAAAACCATGCACCTCTCCAGTGGTGGCGTAATGAGGAGAAACATTATTTCTCCTTGTTTTTCCACTTTGCATCTGTGCTGCCTTCTGACGCACATATAGAAAGAGGAAAACGCCTCCAATGATAGTTTTTGTGGAGGAAGGTATCCCTTCCGGCACAAAAACAATCATGCCAACAACTCAGTCACCCTTGCACCATGGTGCAAGGGTGCATGTGTTGGTGCGCAGCTGCTAATTGTGCGCCTGCACTGACTGAAAGAACAGGAATGCACTGTATCTTGTAAATACGGTGCATTCCTGCCCTTTTGAATTGGCGTAGGGCAGTGCAGCAAAATGACTTGGGGTACTGCAATTAGCCAATTCTCTGTAAAATTGCCCCAAGGTGTCCCTGGAGCTGACACTGAAGTACACTGATTGCTGAGTGTATGAATATGTCTATCTATGGGAAAATGTACAGCGCAAACCTAGCTAAAGCCGCCAAGACCTGGTAATCCTTGGGAGCCCAGTGGTTTGATTCAGGATTGTTTGCAATGATGCAGAAAACCATGGATGTAGATTCATATTGTTGATCCTGGAGAAGGTACCAAGCATCTCTTAGGCCTATTCTGACTGTGCCTGAAGCTGCTAATCAG
The DNA here is from genome assembly GCF_964204655.1 of Triturus cristatus. Classification (NCBI taxonomy): domain Eukaryota; kingdom Metazoa; phylum Chordata; class Amphibia; order Caudata; family Salamandridae; genus Triturus; species Triturus cristatus. Next base: position 1,098,772,674 of record NC_140594.1, read on the forward strand.
CGCATATGGAGCTGGTAATGAGTAGCCATAGAGCTGGTTTTTATTCTCAGGCAACACCTCTGGTGGGTGTTGCCTTATTCTTCTTGTTCAGCTAATATGAAGCAGTTATGGAGGTGATATTGACAGAGACGTGAACTTACATCAAGTGCCCTGGAGCTTGACTGAGTCTCTCTAGAGTTGGGATTGAGTAATGGTAAATCTGGTGTTAATGGGTGTGAGTAATCCTGAACTGGTACTGATTGGCTGTGGTGCTCATATTGACAAACACTTCAGGCTCTATTGAGTAGCCTTCAACTCATGGTGAGTGGTCCTACAGTTAGTGCTGTGTCACCAGATCTGATTTTGACAGCCATGTGAGGTCCTATTGAGTGGCCCTGGAATATTTTTGATTGTCCCTAAATCTAATGGTGAGTGGTCACCCTACAGACATTGTGTGTCTCTGGAACTGTATTGAGTTGTCCTGGAGCGGACATCATGTTTCACCGGAGCTGGTACTGAGGTGTTCAGGAGTTTGTATTGACAGGCTCATGCAGTCATAATGAGTGGCCCTGGAACTTTATTGAGTGTCCCTGAAGTTGGTTTTGAGTGGGCCCCACAGCTGGCACTAAGTGTCTCTGGAGCCAAATTGAGTGCTCCAACAGCAGTTTTTGAGTGTCACTGAAACTGAAATTGAGTGTTTCAGGAGTAGCCATTGTGTGTCCCTTAAGCTGGTATTGACACACTCATGAGTTGTATTAACTAGCCATATATCTTTATTGATTGTCTCTGAAGCTAGCACTCAGTGGTATGTGGCTGATATTGAGTGGCCAAGGAGTTGGTGTTGACTGCCCCTTCAGGCTGTATAGAGCATCACTGGATCTTTAAAGGGCCACTGGAGTTGGTATTGAATTTCAGCTGATATTGATGGCTGCTGAATTAAGTATTGAGTATCTCTGGAGCTGGAACTCAGCTGTCCTAAAGGCAAAATTAAGATCCCTTGGGGCTGGTGTTGGATGGCCCTGTTGCTGGTGTTAAGTGGCCATAAATCTGCAATCAAGACCTAGATTTATCATTTTTTCATGAAACGTAGCAAAACACCTTCCTGTGCAGTGTGAAAGGGAGAGGACAGGAATGCACCATATTTATCATTATGTGGCACATTCCTGCTTTGCCTGTGCTGGCACACCCTCTGCATGCCTAGCACTAATGCAGGCACCCTTGTGCCACGGTGCAAGGATACCTGAGCTGCAGGCAGGATTGTTTTTCTGCAGGAAGGGATACCTTCTTGCACAAAAACAATCCTCTGAGGAGTTTTCCTCTTCCTACGTATCCTGCAGAATGCAGCACACTTAGAAAGTGGAAAAAGTGAGGAGAAATAAAAAATGTCCCCATGTAGCACCTTCCTTGGGAAGGCACAGCATTTTGATGCATTCCCAGGTGTTGGTAAATATGGAAACGTGCCAAAGTCCAGTGGTGGATCTGCGGGACACCCATGCTCCAACCCTGGCAAAACTTTCCAGGGGGGTGTAACACAAGGCAGTGATTTCCGCTGACTTGTGTTACTCCAGATTTACGATGCAATGCAGGACCATGCAAGGCGGCCTTGTGTTGCTTGGTAAATCTGACTTATGGATTGTGTTGCCCGTGTGACACCGTGCGTGATGCAAGGGCAATGCAATCACTTCATAATTCTGCCCCCCCCCCCCAATGTCCTTAGAGAGGGTAATCATAATAACCTATTTTATATAACATTTTATGCTAAACTTCTACTGGTTTGATGGGCTCTAATTAACAGATGTTACCCAATTTATTGACCACAGAAGTATATAAAATTGAGTCGGCTTGGCTGGCATTAGAACTTGTGACTTTTATATCATTGCATTTGCCATCTGCAAACATTCAATACGCTGAGTTATTCTGCTGATGAGTTACCCTTGAACTGGCAGTAATTGCTCTCGAGCTGGTTTGAGTAGCACTTGAGCTGCCATTAGTGACTCTTGTGTGGGACTCAAGTGACCATCAATCTGGTGCTGAGTGGAGGTTGATGTGGCCTTGACGAACACTCAAGCATCCATGCAGATATACTGTGTGATCTCTTCAGACAGTGATTGTGTGATCCTTAAGTTGGTATTTAGGGCCAAGGGCTCTGTATTGTATGTTCATTGAACTGCTGTAGCTGGTTTTGAGTGGCTTATAGGCTGTGAGGTGATACTGGGTGGGGCAGGTGATGATGATACTAGGTGGCCATCTTACTGATTTTGGGCAGATCTAGAGATCATATGTGCCAGATCTGCTATCAAGCAATGTGCTCTAGATACAGCTTTTCTATTTTCATTAGGAAAAACACTTTGACAAAAGGCAAAGTATCAAAACGCCACTCAGAATGGGCTGGTGATGAGCAGAAACATCACATTTTAGAGGCAAGGGTGAAAATGTGTGGGCTAATTCAATACTCACACACCCCTACAGGTGGGACGCAGGGTCACAGTTGCATGAATGAACTGGTCACATTTGATCAGGTGTGGAGAAGTACAACAATACAATGTACTCTGCCTTACGGTGGGCAGGAGGGGCTGTCACATCTGTGTGCCCACGCGTATAAGCAATGCTGGCTATCTCAGATGCATAATACATCTGTGCCACTCTGGCAATGCTCAGGGTCACATCTGCTTGAACACAACTGTCACACTGTGCATGGCTGGACAAAACGCTGCATCCTTTTCCCCGTCATACTGTGGACTGGGCTGGGGTTACAGATGTGTGAATAAATTGGATACACAGTGGGAAGGCAGCGTGCTATAAATATACAAATTAACCTGTTACACTGTAGGTAGGATTGTTTAACACAGCAAAATGAGTACACCTGCTATACTGTGGGCACAGCTTGGATACACATTGTGGGCGGGATTGTGCGCCACAGCTATTTACTGTATCCTGTCAAAGAGTGGGCGGGCCTGGCGAACAAACCATAATTTTATGAATGCATTTGTGACTCTTTATACATATCTGTGGTTTAACATTGTATGAATAAGCTTTTGGTTGAGTTGCACTCTAGCAGAGACGTTTTGTTTGCTGCCAGTTCCTGTTCAAAGCATATCTAAGGTGGCATCTCTATATGATCATGCTCTTCATACCCTTGCTGCAATATTTGTCACTGATTTTTGCTTTTTGCATTTGGAATTAGCACTGAATTTACATCTGGATAGTCTTGGCTAGTATTTTCCTCCTCTGATGTCATTGAGAGCAAGGTACCTTACTAATAACTTCTACATTAATCTTCACCTTCAAATCTAGAGCTTTTAGATTGGCAAAGAGGATTTTATACTTTGTGTTTTTTCCTACTGGCTGGGACCTGCATAAGGAGATACTCCATGTGTACAAATATGTGAAGGGTGGCACCATGACTACTGGAAGGAGACTACCTTTCTTCAGACACTGAAGAAAGGGACTCAGTCCCAAGATTCAATGGTTAGCTGCTTGCGCGCTATGGGGAGCAGCGGTTCTGGTCGATGTCGTTAGATCTGTGGCCGAAGAGAGGCCTGCTTATTGCAGCATTGCCTCTCAACGAGCCCCCCTCCCCTTTCCCCAACTGACATTGGTGCTATTTGTGGTGGGTGGGTCCCTGGAGAGCCTTCTGGCCCTGGCACCTACTTGGGCTCAAAAAGCTGCCGGGGCCTGCAAGGGGGTAGTTGGAGAATCTGAGGGTGAGACACTGATCACTGGTCTAGAGTGCAGTGTGTGGCCCATACACTGACCTGGACAGTCACATATTAACCCACAGTGGGGCTTTGGAGGTCTAGGCCCTGAGTCTTGTAGAGGCTTGGCCTCTGCGGGGAACTTTCCCTACTCCCCAGATCCATCTGCATAGGACGAGAGCAGCTGACCCATCCTCCCGGGAGGCCACAACGGGGGCAGACCGCATGATTTCTGTGTCTTGGATACCCTTCCCCCAGTCTCTCCTCAGCCACAGTAGGGAGACATTCTATGGACTGTAGTCTGTGAGGGACTGCACCGGGTAAGGGAAGAAGGGACCTGATGATCGACTGCAAGAGGGAGAAGGCCATACCAGATTATCGGCCAATCAGGCCCACTGAGGTCAAAATCGTAAATAAAGGAATGCGCCCTGGAGGGATAGCATGACTAGCTACCCTTGTGCACAGGTCAGACTCAGGGGTCTGGTTATATGGAGTCCAGCTAATATAAAAGCCCAGAAGAAATCACTCATGGTGAATGTACCTGCTCAAGCATCATGGTGAGGAGTGGAGGGACAGTGGCACCCGCTTAAAATATGATTGACCACTATTCAAATTTGGTGGATGGACCTCTAATGAACTAGACCTAGGGACAAGGAATAGAGCCACAGAAACAGGTTGATGAATACTCAACTTCAGCCACAATCTTCCAGGCCACCAATGACTTCAGTGAAGCCCTTGAGGGGAGAATAGATGGTATCTCTTCTGTGTCAAGACTTGCGCAAAGTTGCTGACCAAATGACAGAGATGGGGACCAGGGTCTCCTTGGTGGAGGATGACCAGCAATGCCTCAAACTAAACATAGCGAAAATGCCACACCTGGAAAGGCGAGCTGAAGAAACTGAAGACAGATCCAAGTGCAATAAATTGCACTTGGTAGGATCCATTAACAGGTGGAAAGGCAGCACCCAAAGCAAGACTTTAAAATGGTTTACATCCTGCGTCCAGGAATAAGAACTTTTTTCCTCCTTTGTGATAGAAAGTGTGCACCCCACCCTCACCTAGAAACCGCCACCAGACGTCCTTCCTCACCTTCTAATCATAAGGTTATATAAGAATTTAGATCGAGATGCTACTTTCAAAGCATCTTGCATCCAGCAGATGGTCTTTTTAGAGTTTTCCGGAGCACACCGCAGCAGCAGAGAAAAACATTTTTAGAAGTGAAGACCAAACTCAGGAAATGCAAATCAAATGTATGTTCCTAGCTTAGCTAGGTTTAGCTCTACCTATTAGGGGAAGACACATTTCTTTGACAATGAAAGGAGGCTTGGAGCTGGGTGGAACAGAGAGTGCTGATGACACAACGAAGGGAGAACTGGCCGGCTCAGGGTCCGACTCATGGCAGATGGGTCGTCCACTCAAGGGCAGGCATGGATACACAGGGAATGGGTCAAGTCAGCTTCTGGAAGAGTTGAAACAGATCGAAATGGTGACCTTTAGCTTCAGAAGCTGGTAGGACTGAGACCTCGGGTTTGGCCCAGAGCTAGGATGAGGTGCCTCGGGGAATTGAGGTGGCCTCCCTCATGGATCACCCCTGATCACTTTGGATGTACCAGGCCCGGTGACAACCTCTCTTCTGTGGGGACCCTATCAACCGGACCTGATGCAGCAAGTGTGGGGGGCTGACAGCTTCCCCGGCAGCAGTATAAGTGTATTGGATGGCACTCTACTGGTTAAGTTCCTTGAATGTTTTCACTTCGCTAATAAAACCGTTAAGCCTCGAGGTGGGTCTTCTTTCTGCCCCTTGGCTCATGGAGTAACATACTGCATTGCAATTAAATGGACTAGGTAATGGGTTTTAAGGTACAGGGTACCAGATACTTCAATTCCTTAAGTGTGGGGGGAGGTTGTTGGGATGTTTTTGTTGTCTCCATTATATTGGCTAACACTGCCCATTCATGTGTTTCCTCCTCTGCTTACACTCACCCACCATGACCCACACGTGCCTAGATAGACTGCCCGGCATCCTCTCATGGACTCAACAACAAGTTTAAGAGGAGATGATTCTTAACTATGTCAAACAGTTGGCCCCAGATGTTCTTTTGATACCAGAGATTCACCTACTGTGTGATAACTGCAACTTACATAGTTGCTATAACTATAACAAGTTTTCAATTGGGTACACTGGCTGTGGGGGGCGTCAACATCCTCCTCCATAAATTATTCCAGCTGCTCCCATCCACTGTGGACATGGACCCACTGGGTCAATATGTAATGATTACAAGCTCCTTAGAGCGAGACTCCTGGTCTATTGCAAGTATATACTACCCCATTCTTTGACAGAGATCTCTCTCAAGTCCCTCACTGCACCTCTGGTGCAGGCTCCAGCAGGCACAATGACACTTGATGGAGACTCTAATGCAGTGATGGATTCTGCGTTTGACGTGTTAAGGTTAGGACACCTGTTAGAACTTGTCTAGCAACTTGGGCAAGCGAATTGGGTGTACGTGACATTTAAAGAAAGTGGCACCCAGACGAGTGATAGTGCAAATTTTTCTTACACACTCACTCTTCGTTCTCATGATTACATTACTTTTTGATGCTGGTTACAGATTTGGCAGGGGTTTGTGGGTGAGCGGGCTCCCAATTAGTTGGCAGATCATTCCCTGTTGGAATTAAACCTGAGGGACCGGCTCGAGGGCACACAGTGGATTGATGAATTAATACTTGGGTGGCTTACCGATGATGATTTTTCCATTAAGCGCAGAAAGGAGGTGACTCTAACTGTGATATTAAGCTTGGCTCCATTGCATTAGCGAAGACGGTTTGGGAAGCCTTTCAAGATAATTGCTCACTGTTGGATTAAGGCTCTAATTACTGGTGGAAAGATTGATAGAGGCAATAAGATTGATAGCCTTGAGGCAGAAATATTGGAACTCGAGAATCTGACTATCCTATCACAAGACGACTCACCCTCTAAGACAACTGACGGCAGCCTCAGCAGTGCTCTCCCAGTGCCAGTTGAACATGGCTAGGCACTTAAGGGTAGCCACTCAGCACAAGATCTATGAGATGGGAGATAAAGCAGGCAAACTGTTGTTCTGGCTGATGATTCAAGACCTTGAGTCTAAAATAATTCCTCGTAGCCTCAGTGGCAACAGGGAGTTAGTTTATGATGGCAGCTGAATTGTGGATTCCTTAGCAGCATGCTATAGTCATCTACATGCACCTCATCTCCCTCCTCGCAAACACCAGAAGATTTGATAACCAACACATTAGATCTGATGCAGAGGCAGGAACTTGGTGCTCCAAACTCGGCTGAGGAAATACAGGAGGTTATTGCTTCCATGAATAATAGAAAAACTCCATGACCTGTAGAGTTCTTTAAGAAATACTCTCTCTTGGCACTCTCTCTGCACTCTCCGAGGATGTGGGACTGTCCGGAGTACTGCTGTTTGATCTTCCAGAGTATGAAAAGAATCCTAGTGAATATCCCATATGCCACCCAATTTCACTGATATACATTAAAACCCAAATCCTTGCAAAAAGTCCAGCACATAGACTAATTATAGTAGTACAAATTCTTGTACATGCAGATCAGAAGAGCTTTGTGCCGAGCTTCAACCCCCACCACTACATTTGCTCTTTGTATGTAGTCATTGCTAGAGTGGTCGAATTGCCTGAAGCCTCAGCTTTAATCCTGAAGGCAATTTGATTCTGTACACTGGTCCAAATTCTGCAGAAAATGGCCAGGTTTGGGGAATTTATTGGCCATCAGGATATGAAGATTGAGGGGCATATTCTCAAGGACCTATCGCCGAGTTATCGGCACTTTATCGCAGCCCAAGTCGCAATACATATATCACCCCATTCACAAGCTGATGCAAACAGACAATATCACCAGTTTACCGGTGATAGCATCCTCAAAAAACATCGCCACAGATGACCCCGACAACTATCGCTAATGAGATGCAGACTAGGCATTCCCGAGCAAAAAGACACGACAACACCACACCTCAACATTCTCAACGACCAGCCAGATTGGCGATAAGATCACAAAACATGCAATAAGGCACGTTAGCAGCAGGATTTTAACACCTGCTCTGACCTTTTGTAAAGTCGGACGACAACCCGCAGCAACCAAGGGACCACAGCCCATAGCCAAACATGAAGAACAACAGATGCCCCCGAGCAACTGAACATGCAGCCTGGAGCCCCAATAGGGCTCCAAGAGGGCCCACAACGTGCCGGTGGGTGCTCCAAGCCTGGGGCCCGACACCATGGCACCCTTCACATCATGCAGCCCCGTACCGCAGGCCACCAGGTCACACACATGATTCTGGGTCTTGATTTCGCTATGGCAGAGAACATATCAGTGCACATGACCTCATCACAGGCTGCACACACGCTCAGCCCTAGAGGTGCCACTAACTTTGTGAACCGCGAGGAGACGCCACGTGCAGGTAGGCCCGCACTGCCTGCTGGCCCAGGCCTACACTGCGGTCCAGCAAGGCTCGCACTAATGCCACCATTCCAGACCGCCTCGACGGTGCATCATCACAGGCTGCACACCCGCTCAGCACTTATGGTGCCCCTACCTCAGTGCACCGAAAGGAACCGTCCCGTGGCGGTGTGCCTGCCGCAGTATATCCGGTGCCACCAATTCTGTGCACCGCAAGCCATAGACCCTTTATGATTGAGTTCCATGGTGCGGATGCCATCATGTCACCCATGGCACTGGGCTTTGTGCTGTGCCCTAGCCCTAGGCCCTCAGGCAGAAATGAAAACCACACGGAGACACCCAGTTACAGAGTGGAAATGGCGTCCAGCACGTGCACCAGGCCCTTTTTATTGGCAGGGTCACATGTCCTGTGACGGCTGTGCTGGATGGGTATGGTGTGGGTGTAAACCAGCCATGATTGAATGGCCGTGGCATGCTGACAACTAGACCTGTGAGCAGCATATCCCTACAGGGAAGACCTGGCACATGTAGCATTGTCATCCCCCTTTGTGAGCGTAAGCAGAGTGGGCTGGCCTGGCATATGCCACTGCAGCGTAAAGGTGTGAACAATGACCCCGGGGCTCTGGGCGTGGTTCCGTCCATGGCTGGACAAGGAATTAACTAGTGCGTGTGTCTCCGTTCTAGTGTCGGCGCCACCCGGCACGCAATCGGCAATGTGTCACCCTATGACCCAAGTCCCACAACATGAGCAACATGAACGTAAGATGAAATCATTGACCCTACATGCATCCATACCTCCACACTTGCAAGATCATAGACATGACACATTGGTGTGAAAATGAATGGTTAATGCACATTCAGTGGAGTGCTGCAGCTGGAGCAGTACAGGGCCATGCAAACCACGCTTTACATTGTTAGCCCAGGGAGGGCCAGCCAGAGTCCTTCGGGGAATGACAGGTACATCAGTAGAGGAGGAGTTCAGTCTGATAGCTGTGTCATTGGTGACCAAACAGAATATAGCAGTCCATGTCGAGGTCCAAGGTGAGTGTTGCAGAGTGCATCGGGGGACAGTGGAAGGTGATGATGCAGAGGGCAAAACCAAGCAGAAACAGGCCATATGGCGGAGATAAATGCTACCGCTTCCTTCTGACCACGAGGGCAGATTCATCCGCATCTTCATCCTCTGCTGTTTCAGGTGCCTCACATGTGGGTGGTGGTTTTCTGTCTCCAGCACTGTGTGGCAGTGACACCTCAGGGGCCAGGGGTGGAATGTCCGCCGCACTGTGTGGCACTGACACATCCGGGGCCGGAGATGTGGATAGAGTGGTAGCAGCAGCATGCATCAGCGCCAGGCCTTGTGGCAGCAATGCCATGAGGAGGGTCTTTATGGCATTGAGGGACCCAGCTACCTCTCACTGGTGTGCAGCCGTGGCAGCCGCTCTTTCCGCACACGTCCACTCCATATTCTCCATGAGCCTCCGCATGAGCCCCAACTCCCGGGCGAGCTCGCTGGCGCCACTCTGACTAGACAGTCGTTCTTGTCTCAGAGTCAGGACTCTGGTGATGTCAGCCATGGTTTGTTGGAGGGCATGGAGCGGACTGTGGGTGTCCGTTAGGAACTGTGAGTGGTCCCTGATGGGACTTATACACCCACATATGGCGTCTAGTTTGTCTGCCATGCGGTTGAACCCCACCTGTACCTGTTCAGCCGGCTTCTCCTGGCACCCCAACACACGGCGTTGGAAGGCCATGTGTTCATCGTGGGGGTCCTGGGAGGCAGCCGTGGTGGTGGGTGCTGCCTGCTGAGTGTTCTGTGCAGGGGGTGGGTTCTCCTCATAGCAGCTGGGTTGCCCTGCTCCTGGAAGTGGGCTGCGGAGGCTCTCCACGAGCTGTTGGAGGGCGTCGGAGTCGAAGGTGTGGTGGTCCTCTTCATCATCAGAGAAGAGAGGTTGGGACTGGTCTGCAGGAGGTGTTGAATTTCCCTCTGCAATGTGAAGGAGAGATGCAGTTTAACATGTATGTTGGCGCATTGTACATGTTTACATTCAGACTGAATGACAGTGTACATTATGACTGTTTGTGGGGAGCTACCTATATGATGTGGAACAGTGGACATTTCGACAACATCACAGATGTGTGTTTTTACCTGTACATTGTCAACTCACATTTCCCTGCGATGCCATATGTGATTGGCCAGTTTTGGCACGCAAGTGGCACCAGTTGTGTCCTCTGTTCTGTTGTGAACGTGTTGCGGATTGTGCCACATCATTGTCAATGTTGATGTGCTCTGCATGTGATGTGTGTGCCGCATTTTGGGTGAGTCGCCCCTGCAGCTCTGATTTGGCTGCCCCTTATCCCTTACATGCGGTATGCCTCTAACTTCTGTGCTTATACAGTGCTGAGATGTTGCATACTTGGGTGCATTGGTCTCTTGGTGGGAGTTGGGGGTCTGAGGCATGGTTTGTCCACAGATGTGCTATCCTTACTTGTGCATGTGTGCCATTGTGCGCATCTCCCCCCATCCCCCAGTCCCTGGTCGTTACTCACCCTTTTGCTGTTGTGTTTGGTCATGTTGAGCAGTGTCCGGTCCCCCAACTCCTTCCACCGTCTCTCCACTGATGACTGTGGACACCATTTCCTCCATCTCGTCCACCTCCTCCTGTGGCGCTGGGCTCCCACCTCCAGTCTGCATTGCTGCCTTCCGGTTGTCTGCGAGTTTCTGCTTGGTTTTGCGCTTGACATCATTCCAGCGCCTCTTGACTTCTTCCATTGTCCTCTTCAGCACTCCGACTGCATTCACCTTGTCCACGATGGTCTGCCATATTCCATTTTTAGTTGCCAGTGACACAGTGGAGGTGGCGAACAGTAGTTGATGGTGTTCTATCACTTCTGTTATCAGGATACTGTTTTACTGCGGACTGAACCTTTTCTTCCTACTTTTCTTGTCCTTGCCCTTCCCTAACCCCGAGGTCCCAGGCTGGCTTGTGGGGTTCTGGTTGTCCTCTGCACATGCTCCGGCTGACTCCATTGTGCTTCGCTGTTGTTTGGCTTTTGTATGTGTTTTTTTTTCCAACTTTTATAGTGCATTTTTCCGCATGTCGCATGGGGATTGCAAGCATGTGGCTGGTTTTAGCTGATTTTTGCATCGCGATTGGTGTCATCGCCGCTTTTATTGCATTCGTGTTTTGCATTTTTGCAGCGTCATGTTGATTTTAATGCGTTCATTTGATGCGTAGTGGTGGGTCTATCGCATGGTGCCGCTGTGTTGGGAATACCACGTTAACACGGTGTTATTTTCCAGCGATAGACTGCGATGTGAAGAGTTGCGTTAAGCTACTTTTGCGGTAGTTATCACACGTTCTTGAGAATATTCCCCAGAGTCTTGCTTTAAGCGGATGATCTGCACCTATACATACTGCACCCAGAAATATGTTCCCCAAGGCTGATGGGCATCCAGTGGATCTAAGGAGATGCATCAAGCCTTTGGATTAATTGGTCGGAGTCACCATATGTTCTGATTATTGGGTGTCACCATGACTTCAATGCCTGGGCAGCACTGAGTCAATCCAATGACCACTTTGAAAACAAGGTTGTCCACATTTCCAGACCAAGAAATGCTGGGACTTAAACAACGCCCAAGGAAGTGGTAGGCCTCGGAAAAGCTACTCTATCTATAATGGTGAGAGGGTCCCTTTTAAAGATGGTGGTTCTTGCTATATATCAATGAGGATATGTAATAGCGCTAAGCACAAAATGTGGTACCGCCCATAGCTGTGTAACAAAACTGGTGTTCTGGCTTACTTTATGAGTTACAAGCAGAAAACAATTTAAGGTACCGGAGGTCAAGGCACATCTTACAGAGATTTACACATATCCAACTAGTCTCAGGGTATGCTAGAAGTCAGAGAGTGCTCAAGGGGTAATGCACTTATTGAATAGGTCTGTGTAGGGTTTGTGTCCCTGCCGCACAGCACTGCATGCAGTTTCTATATCACAGATTTATGTACTAAGAATATTGCTGATTCTATATATACTTCATAAATTTGAGTCCTAAATAAATAGATCAGAGGATTATTAATCCGCTAAAAACATCACCATTGACCTTGTAAATTAATCTGGCTTTGCTGTTAGTACAAATTATCAATTTTAAAAAAAATATCACTTTGCATAAAGTGCCATATAAATGGTAATGTGTAATATAATTACAAAATGAACCTAAATACTTGCACTCCATTGCATATAATGGGCATTCAGTAATAGTTTTTATTGAACATTCCATTCATTTAGATCTCGTGTCTTCCAATCCCACATTCTCCTTGCAGGCTGCAGCACATCACATGAACATTAGCTGCATCCTTTGAAGCGATGTCCCTTTGAACCGAAGCTCATCAGTTCATGTAAAGCACAGTAGGAGGCAGAACTTGCGTCATGTGCTGCCAGTGCTGACGTGGCAGAGCTGGTGATGAGTTGGAACACAAGTAGAAGCTTTTTAAAACATTGCTTTCTTCTATAGCCTGTGATCCTGTTTTGTCGTCACCCACACTTCATCAGTGTCGGACTGGCCTATCGGGCAATGAGGCAGTGACCGATAGGCTGGTCTGACAGGTCAGTGTGTAGCTCACTTTTTTGACTGTTTATGGGTTGCGGTGCCAGTTTTTACTATTGATTACCCTGATATTAGCACAGACATTGCCTGCAGCAGGCACAAATCCATACAGTCTCCCATGTCTTGCAAATCAGTGTCATTACAAGTTAGAAACCGCCTGTATTTTCAAACATAGGCCACTTTTTATGATCTGGCTTGACTGCTCAGCTGTCACCAGAAAATTGTGGGAGCATCACTGGCTCCGCCCACATGTTGGGAGTTAGAAGTACATGTTTTGATTGGCCAGAAATTGCGTGGCTCCATATAAAAAGTGCCTACCCTGCACACAGCTGTGACCATTTTGTTTATTTACCAAGCTGCTTGAACTTGAACATTATGGGGTACCCAAATTACACTGTAATGATATTGAAGGGTCTTAGAGAACTAGATAATTTATAGTGTATAACTCTGCCTGCAGCACAGATGGGATGAGGGCAGTCATTAACCTACATGGAGTCTAAGATCTGGCTTGACATTGCAACTGTCACTTGACCTTTTAACCTACACGAATAATATTCCACAGTTCTCTGCTTCCACACAAATACAAATACATTCCCATGCTATTTACTGGCAAACCTTCACATTACCATACAACATTCCTTTAAAGCCAGACCTATTGGCATTGCCAATGCTTGTTTAGGTATTTGATTCACTAATAGGAGCCAGTTCTATTTTGGTGCTTGGGCGTATTTATTGTTCCCGTCTGACCCTGCACTTTAGGGTAATTGTCTTCTTCTTGTCACAACAATAACTCTGTAAAAGGGCTTAAAGTGAAAAGGCACCCACTACCTCCTTCAAGCAGCCATTAACTTACTGAGAAACAAACTAAGGGGCATATCAGCAACAACCGGCAAAGATTATCGCTAAGCGCACTTAGCGCTAGGATAATTATCGCCGGCTAGCGTGGATTTTTATCGCTGAGATAGCGTGCTATTAGCAAAGCTTATCTCAAAAGCGATAAAAATCCTCACGCTAACTGCCAAACGTGAGATTATCGCTGGAAACCCAGCGATAATCCCACGAAGTTTGGCGATAGCTTGCTGATAGGGCCTCACATACTTAGCCATGATATCCACCTTCCATAGCATATCATGGCTAAGTCAGTTTCAAAGCAGGCGTAAGAAAAGTAGCGATAACAGAGGTTATCGCTACTTTTCTTGTCGCTATGCTGCTTTGCGTGAGGCTTGATAATAGGAGAAATGTCGCTTAGCGACATTTCTCCCGTTATCCTGGGGAGGAACGCCCACTTTGCATCTCATTAGAAAGGCAAAGATGGGCGTTCGGAATTCAGGCGCTAAGGCAAGGTTTCACGCAATAGCGTGACCTTGCTAATAAAGCGATAAAATTATCGCCACTTTTCGGCCGAAAACGGCCGCAAAAGCGGCGATTATTTTTTATCGCCGCCTTGTAGATATGCCCCTATGTGCCTAAGGGAGACTTGCGTTGCAAGACATTGCTGTGTGCCACTGGTTTCTGAACTGAGACTACGTTTGAGCTGCAACAGCTGTCCTAATCCATCAAAGAGTAAAAAAGGTTATTTGTAAAGATTTGCATAATCTCACTCTATTGATAAAAATATAAATGCAAATGTGAATCCTACCGAAAGGGCTGCAAATGCAGGGAATGGAGGTCTGAGAGGGACAGCAGACTCCCATCCTTGCATTCACGTCTGCAGAATGGAGACTGTTTTAATCACAGCCCATGCCACTTAAAGGAACTGGGGATTCAATCAAAATGTATATTCTCAATTATGCGGAGGGCATCAGAGTGAACATCTTCCATCCCATCCCATCCCCTGCAACTGGACAGAGGCATGCAGATCAAATTAAGATTTCTTATAGTCGTGATGACAAAAGTTAACTTCTAATGCAGTTTTAACAAGACAAAATAATCACAGCCATAGTCTCTCCCACTAACACAAAGGAAGTTCATTATTTTAGGTTTTTTTGTCTTTCCTCCATTTAACTTGTCTTATAATACCACATCCAAAGTTCATCCATTCAAAATCAGATTTCATAGGTTATATAAAGTATTTCATTAATACTACGACTTCATGGTTTATACAAGCAGCTCACAATTATCCCCGAAAGAATAACTAGCTGTTAATCCTAGCTATGATGAACTAGCTGTCAATCCTAGCTACGATGAACTAGCTGTTAATCCTAGCTACGATGAACTAGCTGTCAATCCTAGCTACGATGAACTAGCTGTCAATCCTAGCTACGATGAACTAGCTGTCAATCCTAGCTACGATGAACTAGCTGTCAATCCTAGCTACGATTAAATAGCTGTTAATCCTAGCTACTATTCAGGCATCTTATGCCAAAAGAGCTTTCAGTTTGACCCTTCTTCCGAGAACTATGTAGATTAGGCCTTTCGAGTAGGCAAAATATTAACTGGGACCATCAAGTAATCGTGAAGGAGATATTTACTAAATATAAACCATTCCCAAGAGCATCGGATGTACCAATCGAGGAAGGATCTAAATGTTAATATCCATGAAATGTGCATGGTCCGGGGTGAAAAAGAAAGATAAAACCCAGGTTAGAGATCAATGACATAGCCGAAAACACCACTTACAATGTAATTCCACGCCAAACGCACAACCAGCATCCTTGGCCAATGGAAAGTGGTAACTACCATCACTGGCAAATTCACAACATCCACGCTCTAGATCTCAACCCCTATAAAGGAGAAAGCATGTACAAGAGAGGCACATTGGCCATGACCTACTCAGGGTGATGCATTTGAAAATAATTCCAGTGCTAGGTCTCCACACACTCACTGCCACTAAACCCAACCCTACCAGAAAAGCACCCTTTTCAAAGATGGAATACACAGTATTTTTGCCATTCCCACTTTAGAGCACCTCAGGGCTAATTTAGAGTTCGACAGCGAGGGTTCTCTGACGCAACGGGGATGGAATACCCTCTCCGCCAAACTAAAGGTCTGCCCTAAGTTGGCTGAAACTGGTCTGGGTTTGCTTGTGATCTCTTCTGGAGGGGATCTGACCTTGCAGTTCATGACAGACTGATACCGTGAGAAGCAGGCTCGGTACTGATTTGCATAAGATGGGTTTTTCTAAAGTGACATCAAGGCTGGACTGGGAACAGCAACCAGCCCTGGCAAGTTGCTGCTCCACTGGCCCTGGGAGCGGGTACTGGCAAGAAGCACCGCTCCCGCGTTCCTGACAGGGGGCAGATATTACAGATATTCCTTCCCAATCTTTATGTTCCTCACTCAATGATTACTTTATTGATAAGATCCTTACTATTAAGGCCAACATTCCTCCCGTGCCCCAACCTGAACTCTCTGCCTTTTCTTCTTTACCCTCTTCCTCTTTTAATTACTTTCAACCCATTTCCTCTCAGCTTTTTTTGGATCTGCTTGCTAAAGTTAAGTCCGGTTCTCCCGCGGACTGTGCTCCTGCTCGCATTCTTAGAACTCTCTTTTCCAGCTGCCCTGCTCCCCCTCTTGCTCTTCTTAATGCTTCTCTTACTTTGGCTACTGTCCCTTCCTCATTCAAATCTGCTATCGTTCTTCCTATTCTTAAAAAACCTAGTCTTGACCCCCCTTTGTTATCTAATTTCAGGCCTATTTCTCTGCTTCCCTATCTTGGGAAGATCCTTGAAAGCTACGTCACTACTTGCTTATCCACCTATCTCGAGGAGAATCGTCTTTTGGCCTCCCACCAGGCGGGCTTCCGCCCTGGCCACTCTACAGAGGGCGTGGTGCTGGCGGTCATGGATGAACTTAAGGGGAAAGCTGATATCAGTCTCCCCCAGGCCCTGGTTCTCCTCGATCTGTCCGCTGCGTTTGACACGGTCGATCATGCCATTCTTCTGGACCGTGTCAGCGCAGCGGGCATTCAGGGCGCTGCCCTTTCTTGGATCGCGTCCTTCCTCTTAGGAAGGACGCAAGCGGTTCATCTCTCCGGATTTTCCGCTCCCCCTCGCTCAGTCACCTGTGGGGTGCCGCAGGGCTCTTCCCTTTCCCCTCTTCTTTTTAATCTTTATATCCGCCCTCTTGTCTCTTCTCTTCTCGAGCTGGGGGTTTCTGTGTACAACTACGCTGATGACCTCCAGCTTGTTTTCGATCTTTCATCCCCTCTTCTTTCCCTTCCCAAATTTTGCTCTACTCTAGTTTTTATTTCGCAATGGATGAGCTCCAATCATTTAAAGCTCAATCCGGATAAAACGGAGCTTGTCCTCACCGGTGGCCCTTCCAACCCTTGGTCCCCTGTTCATTGGCCTCTTTCTTTTGGTCCTCCCCCGGTACCTGTCTCTTCTGTCCGGACTTTGGGCATTAAGATCAGCCAAGACCTGTCTATGCACTCACAAATTAGTTCTGTTGTTTCTTCATGTTTCCTTTCCCTTCGTATCATTCGCAAGATCTCTCGTTTTTTTTCGGTTGATGCTCTCAAAACTATAGTCATCGCTTTAATCTTCTCCCGCCTTGACTATGGGAATGGCCTGTATGTTGGCATCCCGGCCTATGAAACCCGCCGTCTTCAGGCCATCCAAAATCAGGCGGCCCGACTCATTCTTCATTTACCCAAATGCTCTCACATCACTCCTGCCCTTAGGTCTCTCCACTGGCTCCCAGTACAATTCAGATCTTTTTTTAAACTCGCCTGTCTGGCCTTCCTGGCTCACCATCGTTCTGCCCCACTGTTCATTAAACTCCCTTATCACCTCTCATGCCCCTGCTCGCACTCTTCGTTCCTCATCACTGTCTTTGCTTCACATTCCCCGCTTTCGTAAAACTCGTACCGGGGGCACTCGCTTCTCGGTTCTGGCCCCTCGGCTTTGGAATATCCTCCCTCTTGCTATCCGCTCCATCCCCATCTACCGTCACTTCCGCAAGGCCCTCAAAACTTTTCTTTTTTCCCAGGCTTTTCCCGGCTAGTCCTTTTGGGTCTTCTCTGTGAGCATGCTTGAGCCCCCAGCGCCAGGAAGCCGCTTCGGCCGCAGTGCGCTTTATTAAATTCCTCTTTTCATTTCATTTCATTTCATTTCAACTACTGCAAAACCAGTCCCTTGTATGTAAAGTGGTCCTCACGGCCACAAAACTGGCCCCCACTCCTCTGACCCAACCGAGAAATGCCCAGTGCCCGCTACGGCCAGTCCGGCCCTGAGTGACATGGTGGGTGAAAAATGATGGACTGGAATACGGCCCCATCGAGTGCTGATGGCTGAGATTATTCCAAGCATTCCATTCATCACCTTGTTGTTTTTCCAGTTAGCTAAAATTCAAAGCATCACCTAATTATGCTTACCCCACTGGACCATGAATAGTTTTCTGGAGCTTGAGAGGGACCTCCTATATAAAAGTGGCTTCTCACTCATCCTAGATGAAAGTGCGAAAATATGCACCTTTGTCAGGTTGTCTATGTTCTGTATATATCACCAAGACTGCTGCTTCATTTGTTATCTCACCCTTTTGGCATATCTGCACACTAGTACACAGTATCTGGAAACGTATAGGGTTGCATAAGCTTTTCTGATGTCACAAGGTGCCTTATGTAGCCTAGCATCCAATAATTACACTACTTATTGTAAACATACACAGCACTACTTTGCCCTTCTGGGTAACTCTGCGGTATATCGAGGAGCACAAAAAATTCACCATCATAAAAAGTCAAATATTCAACAGTACGCATTGCTCTGAAAATCCCACATACATCCAACACAGCACCTAGAAATCATATAATAGTTTATAACACTGCTCCCCACATCAATTGCTATACAGAGACACTGTAAGAAGTTCGGGTTATAAGTTGATGGGGTGAGAACCTCACGCAAATAATAAACACAATCCTTGTCAGGGTGAACCACATGCATCACTAAATAGACCTGTGCTTAAACTCTGGTAGCTTGGCATGAAAGCAGTCAAGATTAAGTTAGAGAGAATATGCCAAGCATTTATGCAGAACTCAAACAGTAATAAAGAGAAAATATAACACAAGAAAAATACCAAGTCAACTTAGAAAAATGGGATGTATTTGAATAAATAAAAAAATGACAACAAAATGACAAATAAGTAGAACCGGAATTATGAATTTTTAAAGGTTTACTTCAAATGACAATAACAAGCAGAAAGCGCTTATCACAGTTATCGAGTCAGACTGGATTGGGTCCAAGCCGAATGTTCAGGCTGACTGTGATGGAGCATGGGTCAGATAAAAGGATCAGGTTCATCCTGGTGGAGAGTTTACCTTTTAACTTAGTCAATTTGCATACGAGAAGCACTGGTAGATGAGGCCATCAGCAGTCAGGCTGCAAGCTGGATCCAGAGAGGGGCTAAGCTATGTCAGGCTGCTTAAGTTTCAGGACTCGATCGGAACTTCACGTTGGCAGTATGGTCATTGTTGGTGTGAAGAGCTGGTCAACGATCAGAACTTCGCGTCAGCAGGAAACAGTGGGCAGTTGCTCGTTTTGTTTGATTTATTTAATGGCTCAGATAATTTAAACTGTACATGAAGGTTAAGAACACGAACAATAACCCAGTATATGATTAAAAAGTTAAAAAAAATATATGAGATCCAAATAGTTACAATTAAAAAACAAGTTGCATTACTGCTAGCAAAGTGCTGTAAAATTCTAGTACAGTCCAAAAGGCGGCCATTTTGAAAGTGTAAGTGCTACCTAACAGCATTGGTAAAGTTAAAGTAGAGATTTGAAACAAAATAAGTTAAGGAGAGCTATAACAGCTTCCATTACATCTCTTCATGTGCAATCAATATTGTGTACAGTAGAATTTTAAAATAACATAAGTTAAGGGGCTTTAAAACAGCTTCTGTCACATCTCTTCAACAGTAATAAAGTGCTACACATATAAAGGGATTCCAGTACTTCTTCTATCACATCTCTTTAACAATAAAGTTGAAGAGATTATCCCATTAGACTAATTGCCAATCCTGTTTGAAGTTCTAATATCAGTCATCAAAAGAAGTCTCCTATAATTTGCTTTCTACTAGGCCCATAAATCTTACGAATCGCAAGGCAAGGGGTTAGTGTGTTACCAGATAGCATGGACATACTGCCTGCCTCCCAGGCGATATTGCAGCAATTTATGCGTGAAACTCTTGGAAACATAGCGGCTCAGAGTTGTTTGTCAGCCTATCTATGCAAACTTTTTTAGAATCCACATGGGCAGTTGTTCTTGATGTGAAGAGCTCCAGATGGTGAAGTTCGGGGTCTGTATCCGAGAAGGTCACGTCGCCAGTTGGATGCAAGTTCTGCGTTGACCTGAGTGAAGCTGCTTGCTTTTGCAAGGAGACCAGGAATGGTTCTTTTCGACCAGAGGAGCCCAGATCCTCTGATTTTTCATCTCGAGTCAAGGCTTTGTAGCTAAGGGCCCAGGACCTCATGCAATTCGTGGGTGGTCAGGACTCACTCCAACAGAGGCTAGCAGCAGTGTTCAGGTAGGTCCCATTCCTACCAGTCAGCTAGGCATTTTCAGGGGAAGGCCTCTGGAATCTTATTGTGTTCTGGTAGCTCAAACAGGAGGTCAGCCAACTGACCCTTTGAGGCACCTCTTGGGTCCTGTGTTCAATGCGAGCAGGCCCAGTCTTCCTTCAGGCTTAAGATAGCAGGACAGCCCTTCTTCTGAGTCTCCACAGGTCCAAGAGTGTTCTGATGAGGAGTTCTTAGACTGCCAATTGTATACCCAGTGCCAGCCTGCCTGTGTGAGTCACCACCTTAAATTAAAACTAAAGTAGCTCTGGTCATTTCTCCCCTTTTCCCTGGGTTTGGCTTCAATCTTTCTAGGGGGAATCAGGGTAGCTAAGCCTAGGTGTGAGGTATATTTACCAGTGACAGGGTAAGCATCTTCAGAAGACAGGAAGGGGTCGGCACAGCCTTCAGTTTACCCTTTGAAGTTCAGGAAGGATTGAGTACAACCTCCAGGCCATCCTGCTCAGTAGAGGAATACAAAGGCTCTTTTGTCCCCTGTTTGGAAGGAATATACATCAAAACCACAGGAGAGCGATTACCAGTCATGTGAACCTGGACACTTGCAGAAAGGAAGGCACATTTGGTTTCGGCAGGAAAATACCCACTCTCTAAAAATAGCATTGTCAGAGCAGTAATTTAAAAACTGATTTACCATTAAAAAAGGATTATAAATTATAATTCAAATGAATGGAAGCAGTATTTCTCTATCTGCTCCCGAACTGGAGTTATCACTTATTAAGTGCAATAAGGTAACCCAGTGTTAGTCTATGTGAGGGCTAGCCTTGCTGCAGCAAAACACGGCTTTGGGGGTTTTTCCCTGCCAGTACACGTAAAGCCTACATACACATGTCCTACATTTAAATTCCATGAACCCTGCCCTATGAGATTTTAGTCCCTACCTTAGAGTGACTTATAAGTATTAACAAGCAAGTTTTAGGCCAACTGAAAGGTTTATTTTGCCAGATCGAACTGGCAGACTACAACTACACTGCAGGCTTCACTGGCAGGCCTGAGATATGTTTTCTAGTGCTACTTTAGTGGGAGGCACAATGAGTGCTGCAGCCTACTTGTAGCAGTTAATATATAGACCCTGTGTACACATAACACAATTTACTGGGGACTTATAAGTAAATTGAATTTGCTAATTGGGTGTATTTCAATTTTACCATGTTTGGAAGGGAGAGCACAAGCAGTTTAGCACTGGTTAGCAGGAGGAAAGTGTGCAGAGACCTAATGACAATAGAAATGGGATCAGCAAAAAAAATAGGGTAGTGAAGGAAAACGTCTGGGGGAATATCATGCCAACGATGGTCAGTTTCAACAGCCACTATGCAGAAAAATCCAACAGAGCACATGAAACAGAACAACACACATAGAGCAATAAACTTTATCCAAGCCACACAGCCATCAACAATGGGCCTGGAATAGCTCTAGTTGCTGGTCTAAGGGCAGGGTACCATCCTATGATATTCGCAAACAACTGGTAATCACCCTCTGGCACAAATCTCAGACGGGCACATTTTACATACTAACAGCTCACTGAACAGGACACTGCCACCCAAGAAGAGAAAGACCATGACACAATACCCCCCCAAAATATGACTGGATACCCCATCTTCAGATAGCGTTGGGGGCTATGCTAATGGCAGTCACTGTGCTATAAATTGCCAACAGCACAACTGATATGACCTAATAAAATATAACATAAATTAAAAATACGTGTGTCTTTGTTCTCCATTATCTAAAACCACGTCTATTGATGACGTTATAGTTTTCTCTTTGAAACCAATTTCTGAACTGCATTGTTGATAAATTCCTGAAACTTTATTAAACAGATCTGAGTTCTACTTAACTTCAGTCTGATATTGGGAGAATTTAATTCCGCGACTGATGACTATAACATTTTTCTCCTGCCTTCCAAAAGGATTTAATTTCAGTTTTATTTGTTTTGAACCACATTTACCCCCATCAGACCGAGTAAGTTTCGAAAAGTTCTCAGGTTATCCGAGCCGGAGACATTACTGGCTGGGCTGGGAGTTGAGTGTTTCTCTGAGTCCGTCTGATTAATAAAGGTGTCCTGTCAAATGTGTTTAATATTCACACGGCAAGCTCCTCTGAGCTTTATTCATGTTTTAACACTTTTTTTTCTTCATTAAGAAATACAATGACCAGGGCGGTCACTCAGCCACAACAGGATATGAAACGCCAGGAAATATAAATGTATACAACAGCTTTAGGCTTTTCAAAATGGCCACAGTAACATGCCCACCTCACTCCACAGCCATACGTCCCGATTCGAAAAAGAGCAGAATTAGAAATACAGGGTTCGAGTCACAGAATCACTTATGGGTACAGAAAGTAGTGCCTACCACAGGAGTAGTGTTTTGCATACTTCGAAAGCACCTTCTAGGTGTAACTGACTGGTCACTCAGGAAGATGGCTGACATGATAATGAAGGATATATGGTATTAATATTTTGTGAGTTTTGGGAAACAGTTTAGGGTTTGGTGTTTTAGTGCAGAATGCTCTCCCTACTTTAACCCTCCCAGACACACGACACCCTTACACTATCTCTCAATTAATCACCCTCCCTTAGCAGTTCACAACCTTTTCATCTAAGGGCCTCATTTACAATGAGGCCGCCGCTCCGGTAGTGTAGGGGCCTGCTCCTTATTTACCAAGCAGCACTAAGCCACTTTGTATGGCCTAATGCGGTCTTGTAAATATTGTTCACTTTAACGCACTTTTCTGAGTTAAAGGGGCGTGCAACACCCATGTCTTTTTGACACTGCCCCATATTTACGAGGAACACTGAGGCAGCACCAAAAACCTCCCCCTCCCCAGGGGAGGTGTAAGGGAGGCACAACAAGGAGAAATACCTTTATTTCTCCTCGTTTTATCTTTTACTGCATTCTGCAGCACACATAGAAAGAGGAATTCGCTGTGTGATTGTTTTTGTGCAAGAAGGTGTCCCTTCCTGTAAAAAAACATCATCCCTGCAACACAGGTACCCTTGCACCATGGCGCAAAGTTGCCTGCATTGGCGCACAGCAGCCCACTGTGTTCCAGCACAGGGGAAAAGGACAGGAATGCGCCATATCTAATGGATACGGTGCATTCCTGGCCTTTTCTTTTACCATAGGGCAGCGCAGCAGGAAGGCCTGCTGCGCTGCGCTGCACTGCCCTGCGCCAAAGTCTTGTAAGTAAGGACCTAAGAGTCAAAGGGGAAGGGAAAGGGGTTTGCACCTTGTGGTGCTGCTCCTCCCTAGCACACTACATTGCATTACACAGCTCTGCACTGCAGTCATTCACTCAACCAAACACTCTACGCCACTCATTTAGGATCTTGGAATCAGGAGCATGGCCAGTGGGCCATAGTACAAGGAAGAAAATGGGCGCCGGTGGCTACTGTTTTAGTTATGAAAAAGAGCTATAATCTGGATTCGGTGGGCCCCATAAACCTTTGGGCCCTGGTGCCACTGCACCTTCTGCACTAGTGGAAGCTATGCCTGGAGTCCAAGATCCCAACGGGCAGGTGCCCATTCCATTTGTCCTTTTGTGCATCCCGAATGCACCGAAAGGGAGTCAAAACCCTCATCAGCCCCCCAGACCCTTGTCAGGCTATGAATACAAGGACTCCGCCAGAGCAGCCATATATGCATGGTAGGGCGTGATCCTACAATCTGGTAACCTGTCTCTGGCCACCATAAGCTAGGCGAGTGTCAAGGCAGGGTCTTCTAGGGAAACGATGTGAAGATTGTCATTCATGCCACCTCCAGTTCCCACCATCTTCCGCTGATAGACCTGCAGATAAACGTATCAATCAGGGGCAGGCAGCTGGTTGTGGTCTGAGTAGAGAAGGGTCTGATTTGGGGTAGAGGAGGCTCTGCCTGTTACTCCACTTAGACTCTTCAAACCAAGTAACCCTTAAATAGACGCCATTTGATATTAAGACTTTGACAGGGCCCATAAAAGTCACTACTCAACCACTAATGCAGTGCTTCATTCTTACACACACCAACACACATACACTCTGAATGTAAGCTCTCTCTGTGGGTATATCTTCAACCCTTTGCCTCACCTTCTCTCTCTCTCTCTCTCTCTCTCTCTCTTTATCCACCTGACTCTCTCTCTCACGTACTCTCTACCTCTCTCTGTCACTCTTTCTTAGTAAACACCAGTATCCCCATGTTAAGAAAGCGCTTCAGGACAGATATACTAATAGTTGAAGATGATATAAAAATCAAACTAGGAATGTAGACTGGTCCTGCATGCCGGGCTTTCTTATCTTAAACACACCAATGTCAAAAGGAGGACAAGAGATGCCTTTATATTTACATATTGAATATGTATTAATGGTTTGAGACCAAGGTCTTAATTACGACTACGGCTGTCGATAGGACCGCTGTAACCATGGTGGCAGTCCTGCCACCTCCACACTGCGGCACTGTGCACTGCATTACAAGTGTGGTGGTCAGACCGCCACAGGATCGCTGCAACTGCCGGGGATCAGGGATCCACCGTCAGTGTTGCGGCACCACCAAGCATATTACGAGTTTCCTCACTGCCCTCCTTTGCATGGCGGTGATCCCGCCAGGAAAAGGGTGTTGGTGTAGAAACTAAGGGGGCACTACAAGGCCCCCTGTTGCCTCTGGGTCTGGGGGTGCATGCAGGCGGTACATGTTGTGCCCCACCTGTATGTATGCACCACAGTTCCTGTATGGCATGGACTGCATGATATGGTGCAGTCCATGCCGTGCAGGGATGTGCTTCAGTGGTCCTACGGCCGTGGTACTGCTGAAGCATTCCCCGGCAGACCAGGAATGAACTCATAATCTGGCACGTGGTCTGCGGACAGGTTTGCCTGTGCTCCTGCGGACCGCTGGCGTGGCATTCCGTGGGATGACCACCAGACTCGTAAAAAGGCCCTAAGCATATGTGCACTGTGGGCTTAATTTTTGTCTCTGAAGTTGCGTTACGTTTCCTCATACTTTCACATTGAGGAACTTGGTTTTGGAGAAAGACTAGTCAGATTTTTTTTGTTTTTATCACACTACTCTGACTGTGAAAACCCCCAAACCTACATATAAGCCCTCAATCAATAAATTATAGATACGTCTTATCACACGAAAGCAGAATATTTAAGATAGTCCACATTTGGGCTTTCATTCGATGCTTAGTATTTTTCTCCCAAAAATAACAGCACACAACATCATCCCATTCTCACCTAAATATAGGCATGCTCAGACAGCACTTGCTTACCATTTTGTGTACAGTGCAGCAACTGTTGCATGGCTAAACACTTATAAGGTCCCAAAAGGTGAGACCTATTGGCTATGCCAATGCTAGTTGAAATGTATTTTCAGTGCTGCTTTCATTCGGAGTGTCGTGCTTTTTCTGATAACGTTTTCACAGTTGCCAAAAACTTAAAGGGGCATATTTACAAGTCTCTAGAGACACCAGAGCGTCATTTGTTTTGACGGTCCGGTGGCGCTGTGTGCTGGCCCATATTTACAAAGCCACGAAAAGCCACTTTGCGTGGCTTTATACATTCTTGTGAATATGACACTCTTTCACGCAGTATTCTGCGTTAAAGGGTGCGTGTCATAGGTGTTGCTGTGGGTGTTCCCATACAATAAACATAACTTTTTGAAACTGCCCCATATTAACAAGGATTAGTAAAACTAACGCCTTTCGAAGGGAGGCTTTAAAGAGGCGCATTGAGGAGAAATACTTTTATGTCTCATTGTTGTTTGCTCTTTCTGTGTGCTGCAGAATGCAGCACGCATAGAAAGATCAAAACACCATTAATGATTGTTTTTGTGCAGTAAGGTGTCCCTTCATGCACAAACACAATTGTCCCTGCGACCATTGTGCAAGGGTGCCTGCGTTGGTGCACGGCTGCTGTTTTAGCGCAGGGGAGAGCACAGGGGTGCGTCGTATTCCATTGAATATAGCACATCCCTGCGTTTTTTAAATGCCGAAGCTTGGCGAAGCAAAATTCTATGCGGTGCCGTGCTGCACCATTCCATTTTAAATATCCCCAGAGTTTGTTGAAAAAGCAACTGCAAAACTCAATAAATTCAGTAAGGACAACTGCAAAATAAGGACAATAAACATTTGCACTTGCAATTCCCTATTTTATTCCAATTGGTAAATCGAGCGAAAAAATAAAGCCAACCCCGATTCAATTGCTATTTTCAATTCTAATCATACCAGTGTATAGTATGATGTAAAATAATAAAACATTCCAAAAGTAAATGAGCCATTTTGAACACTTAAGGGCCCACTGATGTCACAATCCACCTCAAACCCTAAAACAGACGTCATCAAACAAAGCAGCATTCTAGAATGCCCATTGCTGGTGATTGTTAGAGATTCAGGACTCCTTTAGGAGAACTCTTTATTTCTAGACTCAAATTGGTGTATAGGAGGCAGACAGAAAGCAGAGTAGCTGTGAGAAATAGGCAAGTCACTGATGGTGTTTCAAAAAAGCCTCTTAATGATTAATTGAAAGAAGAAACCCCAGACTGTGCAACATGTGATCAGACTTTAGGATAACATAAGCCTTTTTCACGGGAGGAAACTGATGAAAGATGTACTTACCATATGTAGATATCAGTTTCCATAATTGCAATATTAATTCCACTGCACGTAGGCGGAATGTATTTTCAGGATTATACAAATTGTACCACTGGAGAGGGGTCACCTGACTGCCAAGGCTTAGGTTTGTCCAGCCGATTTGTGCTGGCGCTTGGATTTTTTCACCCTAGGAGAAGTGACATGTTGCACCCCAAATCCTTGGCAATGTAGACATTTTGATGTTTTTGGGGGGGCAATATGGGCCACCAGTGCTGGTGACGCCCTGGGGGTTGCATCAATCACCCTCATGTAACATCATCCCTGAATAATCCTACATCCAAGAAACCCCTTTTTTACGACATTGTTGTGGTTTCAAGCTTTTATGCAATTTGCGTTATTTTAATGTTTTGAATATGTATTCGTAATTCATAAGGGGTCGAGTTAACATTATTTAATGACATTTTTCTTGGAGAATAAAAATGTAATTTCATGCATTCTTAGACATGTAATTTAGAGGTTAAAGAATGCATGTAAAATGTGATTGAACTGCTTAGAGATTCATTGAAAGAGGCAGCAGAGAATTATGCAAGACTTGTCTCATTTCACTTTATAGTGGAACAAACCCTGACCCTGCATATGATGTTATTAAGACCTGCAGAAGTGCAAAAAATAACCCAATGCAGATTACATTTGTGATGGGTTCCTCAGTGTGTTTTTTTTTAACCTGCTTTACATGTATTGATAAATCGGAAACAAAGACCCAGGTTTAATAATATGTCAGACAATGCAGCACGGCTACCAAAGCTGCGACCCTGCATTGCACGAGAGCAGGAAAACCAGACATTGCCATAGCTACTAAAATAAGGCACCGCTGCCCTCTTCTCAAGCACTGGCACACTTACAGGCTGCTAATTCACCACACACACACACACACACACACACACACCACACACACACACACACACACACCACAGTAAAAGGGTGTGTGCTTCTGATCTCTAGCATAGGTTTGAACTGGAAGGCTACCCTTGCAGTACAAAAGGCTAGACATAGCTCTACGTTTTTTCACACTTTGTATGTGTTGTGCAGTGCAGCACACATGCTAATTTGGAAATGTTAGGAGAAAAAAACATTTCTCCAACTTTGCTCCTGCTTCAAAAAGGCATTTATTTATGTAAACCAATGTCTACAAAGGTTATTAGATAGCGCTTTGCATCACAAGTCACAGACGGTCACGTCAGAGCCCCCATGTACCTCCATGAAATGCCTTTGATGCAAAATATATATGAATGCAGCAAATAGCACTACTTTTATTTACGTTTAGGTAACTTCTTAGTGCACATAACGTTTTATGCCAGAAGATAAATCACAAATTAACAATTTGAGTTAATATGCATCAGTTTTGATGAGTTTTTACTGGTGAGAAGTATTGATAAACTTGGCCCAGTATTGTAAGCTATCATGTTTTTAGAGTTTATCCTTTGAGGATTTCAGTGGTGTTTTCTCAGTGTTTTGGAAACATTATGAAATAATTTTTTACTTATGTTAATTCAGCTGCCTAACCACCCTAAAGAGTTATGTACTATGTTGTTTCAATGTTTACAAAGCAAGTTGCTTTTTGCAGTGATTTTTATGTTTAATTTAAGAGAAAAGTATTGCAGTGTATGTAGTGCCTCCACAATGACATTGTGTTCAAAGGTAGGCTGTGCTAAGTATAGAATCTGTGCAGTGCACGCTCACTGATACTCACAAACTCTAACAGGCCCTCTTTCACAATGCATTACCATTCACTCTAACTCTTTCTAGGCTCTCTCTAGTTTGCATGTCCATTAGTGCATTAAGAAAGTAAGAAAGGGTTATATGAAAACTTGTTTAATACATACATTCATGGACACGTGTTTGGGAGAGTACGGTCATCCACTTACTCATTAAATATTATGATATTTTAGGGATGGTCAACCCTGCCAACAGCATAGTACCTTTGCAGGACATTTACAATTTGAAATTACAGCAGACTCATTTGCAGCACTGCATTGTAAAACACTTTAACCTTGATGTTTTCAACATGTTTGGCACTGCTTTTCCGCAATCTTTGCCTGACTACATGAAGTTGTTGCTTCTATTGTTGTGTTGATTTTTTAATGGCCCATTTTATTCTGCCACTAGAAATCTTTGCTGTTAATGGGGCGGGTATGAGCTCAAAACCCCATTGATAAAGAGTACTTGACCAAAAAGACTGGATTAGCGGAACAGGTAACAAATGACAAAGGCACACATTGCAGTTATTAATTTTCATTGTTGTGTTGCTTTGATATAAGAAAATATTGTGTGATGCTTTCTCCATTGTCCAATACACATGTTTAATACACTTTTCACAGGTACCCGTCACTCTACTGATGGAGCGGGTAGTACAACATTTTGTATACCCCCCTATTCTGCATGTTTATACTAATTAGAATCATCTATTTATTTAATATTATTAACGTGTTTGCATGAATTCTAATCAACATTACCAATGATTTGCATTTCTGCATGGCTAAATAATTTGTAATTAACATATGTACGCATACTAATACTAGGAAAATAGAATATCGCATGATATATGTTGCTTTTGGGACCTTTTTCTAATGTTGCACCAGATGACATCAATGGGTGAATATGAACACTTTAAATGTCGCCATACGCTAAATAATTACATGCACATAGAGGGATTAGTAAGGGTTTAACATTTTATTCATTATTTCTATGTATTAATTATTCTTTTGTGTTTGTTTCGCTTAAGTTGTCCTTTGGGCCTAAAACTAAGATGGCCGCCAAATTGACACAACGTGATGGCCACCATTCCACGAGGTTTCGGGCGAAATGCGCCTGCGCAACGACATGTACCAGCGGCCTCAACATGACCCCGCTCTCGCTGTACCCAAGCAATGCCACGGTGGGATGCCTGCCAAGTATCTTGACAAAGGACTTTTACAAAAACCGGAACCATCATGAAAAATGACATAACCTCGTGAACTCTGTGAAACCTCACCGGACGATCCTAACCGACCAATGGGTGAAGCCCAAATTTTGTAAAATGTATCACCTTGTCCTTACTTTCATTATAAAAATGATGGTAGAATAGAGAGGATATCTCTATCTTGTAATTTCCCTTTTGCTGACGGAGATGACGGTGACGCTACGTGACTGCTGCGTTTCCTGAATCTTTGACAGACTGAATGCTGCCCAATTTCTTGATGAACTGAGGACTTCCTAAAATCTATGGGCACTGATCGATGCTTACACGTCTCTGGTCTTTGACCCAACCTTTGGGACTGTAGCGTGCTGCATGAAGACTCTCGAACTCTGACTGATTGACGACTACATTTTATGACTTAGAGGACGACCGATAGCCAGATTAGGTAAATATGGTGTTCTGTGATTTGCGAAATGTCTAATAAATTTACTAGATGGAACTAAATTCTAGCATGAATTAGATAAACAAAATATTGATTAACAAGCAAATGTGTTTTGGTCGTTTATTGAGAGAGGATAGATCAGGATCTTGAATGTGTTTTAGCAGGACTAAATCACTCTACCAATCCAACTAAATGATCCATTGATCACGTGGGAGGAGTATCTTAATGTTTAGGTTCACGATGTGTAGATATAAGGATTAGTATATAGACGTGTAAATAATTTTCTCTCTATAGGTTATAAGTTATTCCTTTCATGTCAGCGCTTGGAACATTCATCTCTCCTGTAAGTGCAGACCAGTGAGAAGTGAAGTGTGATTGTTGGTGTTATGGGCTCCACCAATGATTGTAGGAGTGAATGTGTTAATGTGATATTTGGTCTGTGATGAAGAGATGATATTAGGTACGGGGTTTTGTCCTGATTCCTGTTACCCAGGTTTACGCGCTGCAACAATACCATGCATTGAATATTTAGAGCCTGGGTTGTTCAGCAACTGACCTGCAATTACTACAGACATGTGAGGAAAGAGGTCTGACGCATCAAAGGGTTTTACTCATTCTGTGTCTATGGGAAAATACATATTGACAAAGGTTCGTAGGAGCCAGCCATTTCCCCAATCAGTGACAGAATTAAAAACGCTCAAAAGAACAAATTTGATTCAATATTCCCAGGTTCTCTGCAGTGTATGAAATTATCAATCCAGACCTGAAAATATGCTTCTGAACCCTGCACCTTTAATACAAGCACACACAACTGGTAGAAGTGAAATGAAAATGAAATATTTTAGAGACATTGCTGAACAACAAAATGCAAGCAGACTAATCTTAAGCAGTCTTTCTTGCTGCTTCCTCTTATAACAAAGTCACATTGTGTTGGCCCCTGCAGGATGAAATAACAAGCATTTGCAATGCAATTGGTCTCGCATTTTTCAAAGTTAGAGCTATTGGCATTGTAAATCATATTTTTTATTATTAGAGGACTAACAAATGAGGAATTACCACTGGGAAGAGAGACACAGCTGTAGCACTGTCTAGAGAACTTAGAATGAGTAATTAATGAGGGGACCAGGCATTGGCCAACTCAAGTGCTTCAGGGGGCCTCCATCTGCCCCTTTAACTATTTCTGCTGAGGGAGCTGAGCTGCTGCAGACAGTATAGGAAACTAACTCCTCCCTGGACAGTCTATGCTCTATGCATAGCGAGAGTGTGCAACGCAAGGCCTGTGCTGAGTGAGCGTGGTGGAGGGAAGCAGAGACAACAGGTTAAATGCAGCCTAAATTTGTCTCATGCATTCTTCCAGTTCTAGCCCCTTTAATAACAAGTGGGGCGCAGAACACGTCAAAGGATATTCGTGGGTGCATTGTGGCGCTACATGGGGGAAATGTGTGGTTGGGGAGGGAACTGAGACGAGGGCAAGAAATATTAAATACATATCAAATACAATGCTGCTGGAGGGAGGAGGTGATGTAAATAATAAATATGCTGGGCTGGGGGAGATTGTAAAACGTGTGCTCCTTGTTATGAAACATAAAAAAGAACCAGCGCAAGATGTGCCTGGACATCAAAAGTAGGAAGAGGGCTGGAAATAAGAAAAGCTTGGCGGGTGAAAAGAATTAAAAAGAGACATCCAGTTTGCTAATCAAATTACAGTTGCCAGTAACGTGGAATGTGGTTACTTTGTTGATTAGAACATTAAAGAAATTATATAGTTATGATATATTTGTGCTCGTTATTTTCCGATAATTCCCTTCCCCGATTCTGTAAATGGATTTTTCGAATTAGCTGTATTCATATAGGTTGCCCTGAACTGACACTTTTGTGGAGAGTAATGAACAATGTGACATGCATTACTTTGAGAAACACACGATGGGTTATTTACTTGGTGCAGCTAGTTGACTTCATGGTTTTTTATTACATAGAATCTAAATGGATAATGGTCTGAAGCGGCCCCGTCAGGGTCGGCACTTGTACCCTGCAGTAGGAGCGGAGCAATCTGTCCACATCTGCCACAGGATATATCTAATTTACATGATTGGAACATGTAACCAACAGTCTGCATGCTGATCTCCACAGCATGCACATTTACCCTCTGAGCTGCCTTACGACGACTGAAACGTGCCCTTTCTGGCACGAGGTAGCCCCGCACCCTGGTCATTATGAGTCCGAGCCGCCGAGTGCGGATTATTCACTACCAAAAAGGACTTGGAAGGTAATGACTCGAGCCCTACGTTTGCCACCGTCACCAAAACTGCAATTACCAGAATGGATTGGAGTAGCCAGTTTCACAGTTGGCAGAAGGGGGAAATCGATCAGATCAGCAAACCGATCCACACATGCCAAGAGCCTACAATATCTTTGCTGGCGTCATATATGATGTCATCAGTTGCGTGGTGATGGTGTGACAGTTTCAGTGGCGCAATCATTGATTTGTTATGTGTATGAAGCGGTGGTAAAATGTCTGTCGGACTGGGAAGGGGTAGGGGACTCGGGAACGATTACAATATTTCTGGCCGAATCAGGAAATACCGATTGTAAAAGGGACCGTAGTGTTTACTTCACTTACAAGATAAGCACATCAACGCCTCGTTGGGTGTTTTAAGCGCTATACAAAAAGAATTACAGCACAATACAAGTCCCAGCCAGACTCCTCCGAAGGGCCCTTGCGTGCAGGGGGAGTAGGATCGGTGCCCACACTCGGTCTGATTGGGTCAAGTGAGCAGGAACCCACAGGCTGAGCACAGAAGCCAGAGTTAGGGGCTAGGTCGAGGGGCTGCTGTAAGGGGGCAGCTGGGGGGTTTGGGAGGACACCAGTGCCACCATCCCAGCCCGTGATCACACACCCACGTCCGCGCGCTTTCTAAACAGTAAGGGGACTACAGTGAGGAAATCATTGTTCCCTGTCGAAACCCATGACTTCATGGAGGTGCACACACAGAACAGGCATGGGCTGGGTGGGGGAGAAGTAACGGGACGGGCGGAGGGAGGGAGAGGAGAAACGGGAATGTGGACAGGTAGAGGGAGGTGAACACAGACGGGGGCACAGGGGCGGGAGGGAAAAGAAGCAAAATGGACAGGGATATGGGAGACGGCCTGAAAACATGCACGGAGTGCTTGGAAACAAAATATTCTCATTTTAAAATTAAAGGCCTTAAAAGACAAGACCTGTTCTGGAAGTTAAGGTTATAAATGCAGTGCTGAAAGCAGCGAGGGGGCGGGGTGTGAAAAGCTAACAAGCACCAAATGCAGGCGGCCTTTGGTAGATTGAGTGAAGAGAGGAGGACAAAGATAAGATATCACGCAGCCACCAAAGCCGCAGTCCTGAAGGGGCGAGTGTCAGTAGTGAGGTGTGGAGAAAAACCCACACAGGGAGCGCATTAACAATTGCGCGCAGGTTCCCCGGGCCGAGGCCATCAATAAACAACAATTCTAAACCAGAAGTTGAGGCAATCCTAACAAGACAAGGGACAAAAAGCTAAACGAGACCTATTGGTTAAGTGATCGCGATCGTGGCCGCGAAAGTGAAAGTAATCGAGGTAAAGTGCGGCGCGCGCGCCCGCGCACATGCACTGTACCTCTAGGCTGGCCTGGTAGCACTTTTTGGAGCCCTCTCAATAAGTCTCACCAGACCAGCGCATGCGCTGGGTCAGGCGAGACCTAAAAATTGACAAGGTCTCTCTCACTTTACTTTCTTTGAAATGCAGTTTGTGATATGGAGGTGTTCATAAGTGCTTATATGTATACACTAATACTGGTTATTTTCCTTTAGGTGAGGTTTTATCTGTTATAATAAGTTTTAACCTAAAACAGGATAGCCTACATTTGTGCAAAGCTCTTTGCACAGGTTTTGTGGGTGTAATTAACCCTTGAACACTCTTTAGAATGGGCAATCACCACCACGTAGCCCCTTTGTTTAGTGCCTGTGGGTGTGAGCAGTGTTGGCACTCAACTTCTAATGGGATTCAATGAGTGTTAATTTGTGAAACAAAATAAGTACTGAACCTACAGATTTTCTTAGAATCCTCCTGCCAGTTCTGTTCAATGTGGAAGTTGCTGTATGCTTAGGCTGCCTTACTTTTATTTCAGGTCAAGCGTTTTTAGAACCTTCACCTTGATCGAAATGACCTCGGTAGTGTCCAACTAAACCCTGATTGCTCTACCAACTTCTGCCTCGGACCTTATTGTTTTTTCTTTTTAATTCTGTCTTTGCAGTTCACCTAGTTATGGCTATCAAAATGATCACACAAAACAATTCTTTCAGCCATCGGCCGTCTTTACTTCAATATTGCCAAGTAACGATGATGCCTCATAGAGACCCTACACCATGCCAAGATGCACTAGGACTGCAGCTCTTTAAATATGAAGGAGAAGTTACAGATTACTGGTAGGACTCTTGCCCCCCCCAAAAATGTCTGAACATAAATGTGTGTGGACCACCTAGAGTCTTCTGCTTTCTCTCCTAGCCCCTGTGCAAGTCAAAAGAAATTCTTCTCACTCATGTTCTCACAGTTGTTTATGTAAAATGAGGTGACAGTATCCAATTTCCCATCATCCCCTTTCCCTTTCCTTGTGCCAAGTCACTCTCCAGCCTGGAAAAATTATAATTCAGTGTCAGAGGACATGACCAAGTTAGTTGAGGGTGATGGTGACCCCTTCTGTAGTTCAATGGACCTAAGCAGATATCTGTATGCCTGGTCCGATTTTTCTGGTGGAATATGTTTAATTAATGCATCATTTAACTCATTTATGTCAGAGAAGAAATGCTCTTCATTTACATTGGACATAGTGATTGACAAGGTTCAAGACCTGGCACTGGCAGCAGGCACTTTTCTGATAGCAGAACTGGAAGGTTAACGCATTGCAACATCAGATACTTCTGAAGTCCCATTTTCTCAGGAAGGCTGGCCCCTGTTGTGATGTAGTAAGAAAACAGCTGTTGAAGGCAGTATACTTTATTTTCTTTTCATGGCATAATAAAATCAACATTTGCCAAGTTTCCTTTTATTTCTCAACATTATGCTCCCCTTTCCTGACTATGCAGCCAGGGAAGATCACAGTGGACGGGTTTGTCCTTTGTGCCTTCGGCCAAAGCAAGTCCTGTATCTCTGATGAAGTCTAGCCATTACTGACAATACATGTCGTTCCTGACTTTTTGGAGACTGTAAAGACAGATTCTCTTCTGCCTATATCAGTCAAAGGGAGCCAGTTATACCACAATGCTTCTCCCTCTCTTTCCCTCTCACTCTCTCCCTGTCTCTCTATTTCTCTCTTCAGACTCACACATAACCCCACTTATTAAACAGATAATGACACCAAAAGTATTGCTCTTCTGGAAAGTTTTCATCCTTTTCTCTTTTTGGAAGCCATTCTCCAGTTGGCACCAGAGAAGCATTTAAGGGGATTTCTATGACACTATCTTTTAAATCCTGAATCTCTCAGACGTTTAACCCCTTCAGCGTAGCGCAGATTACCGCGCCGTGCTGAAGGTTCTATTGAGCGGGCGGGGCCGTGATGGAGCGGTTCCGTCATGCGCACAGCGCAACCGACGCGCATGACGGAACCGCTCCGTCATGCGCATTGAAGGGGTTAAGTGTTCAATTTAAAGTGACCACTCACTTACAAGGACTGATAAACCTACGCAGAGTTATCTCTGCAGAGTTATGTGGAGCAAGGCTGTGTAAACAGTGACCCTCCAGGACAATCCTCAATATATTTTCCTGTGCGCTACATTATTTAGCCATTGCCAAGGTCACACAGGTCTGTCTCTAGTTCATGGCCCTTCTATCTGGCCTCATATGGACTCCTAAAGATTACATCAGGGTCCTGCAACATGTGCAGCATACTTTTTTATATGTTTTGTTGATGTTACATATAGCATAGAGTAGTCTTGATTTGTGCATTACAATGGATGAGAAGGCTGGTGTTTCATGACCCTAGCAATGTGAACTTGATAGAGATGCAGACTTACAAATTGGATGCACTCATTTCCAGATATCTTTGGTTGCTCATAATAAAAATCTGGAGAATGCTCTTTTTTCACTCTCCACAGCCTTTGGTATTACATGGAGGTGGCAAAGACTTTTGTGAAAATTGCCTTGTGTAGTTCCTCTGTTACATAATCACAGAAGATGCAACAGGCAGCAGTTTTCCTGTCCTTCCTTCCTGAAACAAAAATGGAGGCATTGCTTAACTATCCTGTGCATTGTTGAACTGTCCCTGTGTGACAAGCACAATAGATGAGGTTGGAGCCACACTCACTCCACTGACCACCAACCACTAAAAAGGTAGAAAAAGCACTAGTGTTTGGGCATGGCTGATGGACCCAGTGCTAGGTTGATACTGAAGTCTGAGCATGTCATTCTCAGACTTCAAACCTAAAGTTGTAAGGTATGCTGGGGGCAGTGAACTTGATTCAGCATGTAACTCTGGGATGTCTAATATTTGTAGTCAGATTTTATCCATTTAGGCAAGGTTTTAGCCGAATTGTGTAAGGACGTGTGTAGAAATACGATTGAAACATACCTCATGGTTAATCTAATAATAGTCTTATTTTCTACATTATTGATCCTTATTATGGTCATTCTTATATAACTGTTGATTAATAGTTTATAATAAATAATCAGATTATGGTAATTTACCTGTACATGTGCATGTATGGTAATCTCTAGGTTCTGTTAGTATTTGGAAAGATCCCTAAGCTAATAAAGACTTTATTGCTTGATTTATAAAAACCCTTGTGATTCTTTGCACATACATAAAATAACATTATATCCAAAATTATATATTCAAAGAAAAGGGACCTGCTTTGTATAATGCATCCATAAAAAGCTGGACAATTAGCACCTTTGCGAGGAAGCGGGCCCAGTCATTAAAATAGCCTTTTGCTGTAAACTTTAAAAGCAGGTATGGGTAAAGTGCTATGTCTAAGATAATTCAAAAGTGTAGCCTTTGTCACTGCAACAAGAAAGTCACCTGCCACTAAGAGCTCATTGACGGGTCCATCTCACACCTAACTCTCTTGTCCAATCAAGAATTACTCACTGGGAGAGGTGAGATACTCCTTTCAGTTTCCTTTTCCCTGAAAACATTGCAGTTTACTTTTGGGGTTTAGGAAATCTACCAACTGTGATCCAATAATTCGAGGCCCACTACACTTGCCCACCATAAAAGTGCAAAGGAGTATAACTGCCTGCTGTGGCAGTGCACGAGGGATGCAAGGGTGAACAGTGGGTCGGCTGGAGGCTGCCAAGCCATCTTGTACAATGGATGTTCATTCCACTCATTGCTACGGCGAGGAGTTACTGAGCTCCTAATATAGAGGCTGTTGATATGACCAGTGGCGTAGCAAGGGCGATGGGGATGGGTGGCTCCGCCCCTGGTGGCATACGTTTTGGGGGCAGCGGCCTCTCCGCAGGCCGTACCTGACATTTCAGGGAGGCAATCCCCCACCCCTCTTTAGTACGGCCGTCGGGGGGGTGGCAAGAAGCCGAGAAAACTGGCAGCACCCCCCACACTCCTCAATGTGGCTGCCGCAGGGCAGCAAACGCAGGGACCGCCCCGGGTGGACTAATCGCTAGCTATGCCACTAGATGAGACTGACCTTGAAATTTGCATGCAGAGGGCTGTTCTGCCACCAGTGCTTAATTTGAGCCGGTAGTTTCCAGTGCTCAGCACCAGCACTTAATTATCAACACTGGTGCTTTTCGTGAACATTTATGGTAGGCACGGGGAGATTATGGGCCACATGTATCAAGCATTTTTGTCTTCGCAAATAGGCTCATTAGCATAATCGGCCAGTTTGAGAACATA
This sequence comes from Triturus cristatus, assembly GCF_964204655.1. Taxonomy (NCBI): domain Eukaryota; kingdom Metazoa; phylum Chordata; class Amphibia; order Caudata; family Salamandridae; genus Triturus; species Triturus cristatus. The sequence goes on from NC_140594.1 coordinate 1,098,810,752, forward strand.
AAAATGCTTTTGAGATGTAGCAAACCCTATTTTGCAATTCGGTAACCTGTTACTGAATCACAAAACGGGATTGTGATTCGCTATTAGGAAGGGGCGTGCTTAGGGCTTTCCTTCCTAATACCGAATCGCATCGGTATGTATGAATGTTTTGTGATCGAAAAGCGGTCGCAAAACATTCACATTTTATCACCTACTTCAAGTAGGTGGTAACCCATTCGCAAATGGGAAGGGGACCCCAGGGGACACCTTCCTCTTTGTGAATGTTTGTAAAAGCATTTTCCACTGCCGGCTCTTAAAAACATGAAAGGAAAACTTTTAATTTTTCTTTTTGTAAAGCATCCCGTTTCCCTTTAAGGAAAATGGGCTGCATTACAAAAAAAAAGATTTCTTTATTCAAAAGCAATCACGGACATGGTGGTCTGCTGACCCCAGCAGGCTACCATCCCTGTGAATTTTGTGATTCCTGGGGGTGTCGAAAATTGCGACCTACCTCATTAATATTCATGAGGTAGGTAATTTGCGATCCCCTAGGAATCGCAGAAGGTGTTCAACACACTTTCATGCATCCTATTTTGCGATTTCCTAATTGCGAATTGCAAGGATTCGCAAAACGTTTTTTTCATGCATCTGGCCCTAAGTGCTTTGCACAGAATCGCCAGGATGTTGTTTCCCAGCTCCGAAGTCGGACACTCTGGCCATTACGCCACATCCTCTCCCCACTTTTATGGTTAGTAGTTGACTCTATTTAAGACGCCCTAACAGGAGAAATGGACTGGTGCAAGCTGCCTCTTGACGGGAGCACTGGCACTTATATTTTTTACAAATTAACCACTGGCTACCACTGAGGAAAGTTGAGAAGCGCATTGCCACAATGCTTCTAGGCAGGTGTTTGAGCAGCAAGAGGTACCTGGGAACTACAGATTTCACCTACATGAACAGGTCTCAGTCTTTCAGGCATGATGGTTCTGCAATATAATTTTATCTCTCCTTCCCTTAAGTAGCAGGAACTGAAGAGTGGTTGTGAGGAGTTGTTGATAACAGCACACTAGGCTTCTACAAAATGTTTGTTACATTGGTGTTATATTGTGTAATTCCCAAATGTCATGTTATATATGATATGTGCAAAAGTTTTACCATTTACCTAGCACAAAACAGCCAACATTGTCCAATCAAATCATTTTATACTTGTACCTGTCTATCTCGTGTTAATAGAGCATTGACCTACACAATTGGTTAGAATGGAATGGGAGACATATGGAAGATGTTCCTGCTGAACACTACGGGCCTTATTTATGAGGCCTTGCGACACTTTCCTGCCACCATTGCAACACTTTTTGTGACGCACAGGCGGTGTATAAAATGCGCCATGTTGCGCCCTTTTTACAAAGTGACGCATCTAAGCAGATGCGTCACTTTGTAAAGCCCTGCGCTAAATTATTCCTGCGTCAGGTTTAATGTATGCAGGGTGGGCTTCCCCCCGCAAAAAGTGGTGAAATTTCACTGCACCACTTCTAGGACGCCTCTGCATCGAAATCTTCTGCCTGCCTCACAGCAGGCGTAAAACTGACACAGGCGCATTTAGCATGGGACTTGCCCATGTGTATTTGAACATTGCTGGAGTTGCGTCACTTTTGCGACACACTCCAGCTATGTGTCATTGCTTTGCCTACAGATGCATCAGAAATACTGATGTATCTGTAACTCCTTGCGACATGGAGCACCATACAATAAATACGGCGCAGTGAAAACTGTCGCCTCGCGGTTTTGTCGCAGTGATGCAACAGTTTTCACAAATGAGGCCGTGAGGGTCTGATTATGAGTTTGGTGGACCATGGGACTGCCAAACTCGCGGGGGAGGTGCACATAAAACAGTAGGAGAGGTGGAACAGAAACTCTGCACGCTGGTTTATATGAAGCATTTTATAGTATGTTTTCTAGCACTACAAAACGTACTACAAAATGTAGATTGTGACTAGGCCCCGCTGTTTCTGCAAGTTCCTTGAATTTCAATGTTTAGGTTAGCAGATGTTCTTAATTTTATAGTTTCATCGGTGGCAGATGGGTTCATTTGCACACACATTAGAATGCATGTTTTGCCATTCAAAGGATGCTCAGAACAAGGACCTGCTGCCTTAGCACAACCATAAAACACACATGATGGGAAAGGTTTCCTATTTTCAACCCTCTTTGAAGTTACTCTGGGCCCTTTCCATTTTGTCAAGATATGAAGAAATATGTTTTGAAGCAGTCATAAAACCTGGCATTCTGTGGCATTCCAGTATTCTACCTACAGTCACAACGTTTACCCATCTCATCCCTCAGTACCAGTTATCAGCTGTTTAGATGGGATCCATAAGTAAGCCCAGGCAACATTTCTATTCCAATATGCTATTACGCCACTTCCCTTAGCTAAGCACAGTTCACAGCAAAACATTTGAGAGAACGCATGGGAACAAAGCAAATGATGAGAATACAAGCAGCAAGAGCTTGCAGCACTTTTGTGTTTATGCTTCTTGTAAGCACAAAATGCATCTTTGCATCTTGATGACAGCACACATTTTGTGCTAAAGTATAGGGTCAAATGCTGGTTTTGCATTTTGAGCAATTATTGCAATTTCAATTTTTTCTAAAGTGTAGCTTACTTGTGCAAAAGCAGATTATGCAAATTCACATGGGCCCTCTGTGCAGGTGGTATTACAAGCAGGGAAGTTAGCTGTTCTTATGCAGCTTCGAGAGGAAGTGGTCGGTGTAGCAGATGATGCAGCTTGCTTGTCTGTCTTCTTGCTTTTCTCCATGGTGCTTCTGATGTTTCTGCACCTGTGTTAGGTGTCCAACGTCTAGGTGCCTGGCCTCCAGGAGTCCTGACCTCATCATGTCAGCCACAACCACAAGTGCGGTCTGATACACGGAGTAAAGGGCATTTTATTGAGAATTGAAGATCTGGTGTCTACACGAGCCGTGAGTATCATCTCCACCTCGCTGTAAGCTTGTTTGTTTGTCCCCATTCCTCCATGCACTGACCAGCACTTGTTGTCCCTGATCTGCTGATTTGCTCCTTTTCGAGGTCATAGCACATATTACAAGACTAGTAATTTTGCAAGACTGAGGCGGTTATATGGTGGTAGCGAGCTCATAGGTCCATTGTTGTGTATGGTTGGGGTGCAGTGTGGACCTTACTGAGTGGCACAAGCTTTTTAGAGGGACTACTGATGCCAGACTCCTTTGCTCCATCACAGCCCCAAGTGGAGGTGGACTGCATTAATTCAGTACACACCCTGGTCCTCCACTGCTTGTGACGTGCCTGGGCCAAGGCATCAAGAGTGGGCCCGCTAGTGGCCCGCTAGTGGCCCTCAGAGCCAATCGGAGGCTCGACTGGGCCACCCCCATGGATTCACCTTAAACCAGTGGCTCTTCTTTCATTCTCATAATGGCCAAGAGGAAGGCCTCAGTGACAAAAAAGAGAGGGGACAAACGGGTAACCCAGGGTCATCCATCGCTTCATATTTGACTACAGTTATGGGCGTTATAACCTCAGAAATTGGGACAGCAGACAAGCGACTCTTGTCGTATCAGTGAGAGCTGATAGTGCACCTGTCTGACGTGATGGCGAAAGTATAGCGGGCGATAAAGACTCTTCACAGGTCAGTGAGTAACTGTCTCAGCCTCTGTTGATGATACACATTGGAGTTGTCTTGGGTGATTACAGGAGAGTAGCCCAACCACTGTATAGTGCTAACCCGACTAGCGTAAATGATTCACAACTGACCAGTGATGAATCCCACTCGGTCATCTTGAAATCCTCCTCCACTCACTAAGAGGAAAAGGAAGGACTACAGATGGGCAGGAACTCTGGGTCAACGTTAATCCAAACAAGTGATATAATTCAGTTGGAACAAACTTTATTGAGTTTTTGTCAAAATCTTTTCTAAAACTAGAGACCTTTTGAAGGAATCATTGACCCAGATACTGGAAAAGATAAAAACCATGGAGAATAGGGCATTAAAATCCTGCTTGAGAATAACCTTGAAGGCAACACCAGCTGAATTCAGGGGTGCTTCCAGGGGTAGTGATCACATAGTTCAACCGACAAACTCCCTTAATCATGGATTACCATTGCTTTTCAACGGAGATCAGCAACAACCCACCACAGTACAATCAGAGGATCAATCACGGTTTGCAGGGGACATATCCAAAATGGTAACTACAGGCAGTGCAGTGGCAATTTAGGTCTGCACAGTGCCATAGGGTCAGTCGCCTTAAAACGCCAGCCCGACAGGCGTACTACTGCCTCCCGAATGCACCGCGTTGCGTCCTCCCCAGCTTGGGTACATGCAATTGATCACGCAACACACAGAGCTTGGTATTACATGCCTTTATTCCTCAGTGTGTAACCATTAAGAGAACATTCTGCATCATGAGTTCTATCACCCACATCCACACACTCACATCACTGTTCTACGGAGTCCGTCAGGAACCAAAAGGGTCCTGTCACCTCTTACTCAAAAGACACTACATCTACCCCATTAGTTAAATAAAAAGTACAAATAATATATATATACATCAGAACACTTCAATAAGTCATTGTGGTGCTCAAATCAATCTACCAGATCTGGTCATGTGATGTTGCAGAGATACAGGAGAAGTATCCATGGCTGGCACTGGTGACAGAGACACTGGTACAGTCATTAGGCTCTCTGGATTTTCAGGTGCATAAGTCTCACTTCTGACATCTGGAGCTGGCGAAGGTTGAGGCAGGTGCTTGAAATGCAAAGAATCTCATGTAATGGACTTTCCATGATGGTGAGCAGTCACCACATGACCTTTATTAGTCACAACCCTCAATAGGTCAGCATCAAAAGGAGCATCAGAATTGCATTTCTTTTTCTGCCTGGTGATAACTTTATCTCCTCTTTTAAACACAGTGCTCCGAGCACAGCTTGGGGGTGCTCATAAATCTCTTGACCATACTAATCGCTTGTGGCCAGAGAGGTGTGCTGTTCTGATGTTTGACATTTAGATGAGTGAAAAAATCTTTAAATACTTGACTACTGAAAGGCGGGACATTATCAGATTTCACAATCGAAGAAGCACCCCATGTTGCAAAAATACTTTCTAATCTCTCAATGATCTGTCATGAGTACTTGACGACAGATCTTCCACAAGGGGAAAATTGAAATATTAATGAAAAATTACTTGAAGATGATGTCCATTGTCAAGGGGTCTAAAGAAATCCATTGCAATCTTCTCCAATGCATGTTTTGCAAGATCAGACATGTTTCTCGGATGCAGGGTTGTTTTGGTGGTGGCACAAATGACATGCCTTTAACCCTTTTTCAACTCTTTCATCAAGACAAGGGAACCACACTTGGTCCTGTAGAGCTTGTTTAGTAGCAACAATTCCATGATGTCCCTCATGGGCCCGTCCAATCACATGTTTCCTCAGAATCTTGGGTATGACAATTCTCAACCCTTGTAAGATGATGCCTTCTGAGGTAACTGAAAGCTCTTCCTGCACATTTTTTAATTTCTGGTAGTAAAGGTCATTATTAAGAGGTCAAGTTTGATTTCACCACGATTTATGTTCAACAATGTCTTTGAGTATCCGCAAATCTCTGTCAGTGCTCACGAAAGCAATGATTTGTTACATTGACATGGCAGCTGGGGCACTGGATTTCACAAGGAAGTTAACATAAGCATCAGCTGCTTTAGACATAGTGCCTTGACACTGTATTGGCACATGCGAGAAGTAGTCAACAGGGTTTTGATCTTTTCATGGATGATGCACAATCATATAATCATACTACTTCAATAGCAACCCCCACCTCTCAATGCGAGGGGGCATCTTGGCTTTAGGATTGCTGAATATGATGAGCAATACTTGTTGGTCGGTGATAACTGTGAAATGCTTTCTATATAGGAACTTATGAAAATGTTCACAAGCCCACACCACAGTGAGGCTTTCTTTTTCACGTTGTAAATATGTACGTTCCATCGATGACAAACTTTGGCTGGCATAGGCCACAATGTGCCTTGGGGAATAGGGATGTCCAGTGTGCTGGGCAAGGATGGCAGCCAACCACGCTGGGCTTGCATCAACAACAACCTCCGTCTGTAATTCCAGATCAAGGTAAGCCATTTCAGTGGTGTTCTATATTGAATCTTTGATTTTCTTGAAGCTTTGCTTACATTCACTTGATCATCAAATTGGAACATTTTGTTACATTAAGTCTCTCAATGGGGAACTTACAGTGACAAAATCACTTATATACCTTGAACAATAACTGGCCATACCAAGGAAGGATCACATCATAGTTACATCTTGTAGGGGAGCAGAGGACAAGGCTTTTAGCTTATTTGGATCCGAAGCCATTACCCTGTTAGAAACGATATGACCAAATCAGTTGAGTCTGGCTTTATGAAACTCATACTTTGCCACATTTAAAGTGAGAAAAGCTTCTGCAATTATATGACACACTTGTGTAAGAGCTTTATCATTTGCCTTTCATGTGACCAAACATTAGTATGCCATCACTGTAATTGAAAGCATTTGTTTCTGACTGTATTATGTGATGAATTACATCCTCAAATGGTTCTCCAGCTGATGACACTCCAAAACTTAGTCTTTTATATCTAAATAAACCAACATGAGTCGAAAAGGTAGTAATGTACCTGCAATTCTCTTCTAGTTTGAGCTGGTGATAAACTTCTTTTAAATCAAGGTGGGAAAAGACTTTAGCTCCATTCAGCTACGTAACAATGTCAGCAATGTGTGTCATTCTCGTTGAATGAATAAATGAAAAGACTTTTAAAGTTCAACAAATGCCTAAAGGCTTTAGTCTGCCTTGTTCGCTTGGTGCATATCGATGCAGATACGCAAGGCTACTCCACTATCACTTTTTGGCACTACTGCCATGGGTGATACCCATGACATCAGACCAGTGGATCGCTCAAAAATGTCATGCTTTAACAGTGCCTCAAGTTCTTTCTCAACAGCCTTTGGTAAATGAAATGCAATTCAATTATGTCGCTGAGCAACAGGACGGATGTCCTCATTTAAGTGAAGTTGCACTTTCATTGTCTTAAGTCTTCCTAGTCCATGAAACAAGAATGGAAACTGATCCACTATCTCATGATAGGCATCGACATTGTGGTTTACAGAAATCAGCCCCAGGTCAGCAGCAGTACTAAAACTGAATAAACATGCACTCGATGAGGTGCCTGGTGAGACATGAATTTGTGGTTGTACTTTCTTCTGTTTATGCTTCACCGTTCTATGAACAAAATTTTAACTTTGCAGTGGCGCAGAAGCAGCCCACGTATATATTTTTGCTTTCAACGGGGTTAAACGGGCACTGGAGACGGTTCATTGTAAGCTTCCGCTAGCATAATGTTTATCGACTTGCCTCTGACTACAATAAAGGAATGAAGCACCCATTCACTTTTAGTGTGATCTTGGGACACTGTCCAAATAAATTTTGCACTTTCACTTGTTGACCTAGCTTCGAGTGGCATTCTTCCTTGGAGGAAGCTAACCCTACATGTTCACATTGTCCAGCAGTCAACATTGACATCATCCACCATCTTCTTCACCCTTACTTGACAATGATGGTGACAAACTTGTGGTCGCTTGGCCTAGTGGGCACAAGCAGAGCGTCTTGTCTGGCATCCATTTTATTTTCTCGACGTGACGCACTTGATATTTCCTCCATTTTGTTTTCTCAACGTAACGCACTTGATCTTTCTCTCGCTTTGCAAACAGTTACAAAAAGGTTCTCTTTCTCACAGCCTTTGCATATCTGTCCAACGGCAGGACATTTACCTACACGTTGAAAGGAAAATCTGCATTGAAAACACAATTTCTCTTTCTTTGGAGACGTTACTTTATGACCTTCTGCCTTGTCTTTCAACTTACTTTTCACACGCTGATTCATTTTGGGCTGTTCTGCCTCCATTATAGCCAGTTTTCTGTCAGCTCTATCTTCCTGTCTGGCAGCCATGAGTACTTGCTCCAAGCTGAGTGTCTCTTTCAGTATTTGTCGTCTGAATAGACAACTGTCTATTAGAAGACAAAAGAGGTACGGTGTTCCTGGGTGGCAAGTTGGCCACCTGGTGAGTACTCAGAGTGGTGGGGAGTTGGGAAATACCTCCTTTCGGAACTAGGACCCTCACACACCCAGCAAGCTAGGTGTCATGCTTCATCATATGGGTCTGCTGCTCATCGAGCCGGCGCTGCAATGCTCGACGGGCACCCATAAAGGGGTTCTTTATCGGAGGTCTTTTGTTCCTTGCCGTATAGGTGCCATGGTGTGAGGGGCCTGGTAAGATGTAGATGTGGTGTGTGGGTTAAAACAGGTAAGGGAATCCTGTATAATAATTTTTATTCTGGAGAGATCACAACCTGATTAAACAGTATAAAGAAGAAGGAGGGTGACTATTTTGTTTTAATCTGACAAAAATACGCTCTACCCCTTACTGGTCAACATGTTTCTCGCCTATAAAATGTCTCTAATAGATCAGTTGGCGATTCCTCAGGACCTAGTGACTAAATGAAAACTATCTACAGTGTGTGGTGTGGTTCTACATACCACTTCTTCTCTCGGTAGGATGTTCCCCCAGAGAAAAGCAGCCAACCTAGAGTACAAACATAAAGGATCAAAAAACAAAACGGAGATATTGGTAAATGGTCCTATTAATTCCAGTGGGTGCATTTCATCGTACAAAACCACTTTGAATCTATACATATCACATTCTAAGTGTGCCTTCATTTGTATTTAGAATATAAAAAATAAAAAAATAAAAAAACCTCTGTGTAACCAGTTAGAGTAATTGAACATCATGGTGAGTATGTATCAGCTCACCTCTTAAGGATTCAAGTGCGGCTTCATCAGACCGCAGCGGAGTATATGGAACCTCAACGTAGTGTCGCTGTTTAGTAAAAGGAAAAAACAAACAACAAGCATGTTGGGTGTGGGCTTGCAGGCACAACGTTTAGTTGCTAAGGCCATGACTCTAGAGCATTAAAAGTGAAAGTGGGCATGGTACAGGTTAAAGTCAGCCCATAGTCGTGAAATTGGTATCATTGACAAGGTTATTCAACAGACTCAAAAGGGCCCCAGACCGGCCTGCATAGCTGCTGGCGCCTTCAGCATGTGCTCCGACAATATGCCAATCGTGCGGTGTGTTAAGAGCACCTACAGTGCCCAAGCTATGTCTTAGTGCAGAGCTCTACAGAACATCAGAGTCAGCTTACCCTTCCCAAAGACCAGCGGTAACTTGTCAGCAATTCCCAGCACCTCTTACCTCTCTTAAAAGCTTGTGACCAGGCATAGTCTCAACGCGTAATCCATACTCACCTGCTCCCGCTCAGAGCAGTCCGGCTCACCTACCTGCTCTGCTGCATCAGGAAGGAAAAGACAGGTTGCCGCTTCCTGTCTTAAATACCCTCTTCTGGTTCCGTTAAGCATGGTAAATCAGCTGCACCTGGTGTGTGGTGTGATGGTGTCGGCATGACATCTACAGTGTAACCATGGAGGCCATCTTTGAATATGGTGAAAGTCTATAGTTCTGGCTATTACTGTTCTGTGGATGCGCATCAAGGGCTTCAAATTTGGCATTGAGTGGCTCGGTTTTATCAACAATGTGAACAACACTATATACAGTGCAAAAGCACTCACGTCACTGCGCTAAATTGGTGCATAAGTTGCTGGCGACTGCCGATTGGGTGATTCGTATGTCGGCCATCTTAGAGTGTAGTATTGTACTCTATTGTTAGTTATTAGATATATCGTCCTAACATAGCCTAATCTCCATATCTGACTAGCCTGATGTCGATATCATGTGGCAGAGATGTATTAAGAGGTGAGAGACTAGTGTGGAGTCCTAAGCTGATATACTCATTCGTTAAAGTTGTGGACAATGGTTGTATATATCAGATGAATTAATGGTGCTCCAGGGTATGGAGTCATTCAGGCCGTCATTTGCTAAGTCAAGATGGACACCCACCTTTGTTCAATCCTGAACAAAGCAGTCTGTGTTATTTGTTGGTGGGATTCTAGGATGACCCAGCGTAGACTCCCTGGGGGGTGTCCGAGTTCAGAGAAGTGGGTGTATAGTTTGTTGGTAGTTTTATGGCAACCAATATTGGTCTTGTGCTCAGTGATTCTGACCTTAACGGGCCTCATGGCCATGCCAACATACCTCTTGTCACAAGGGCAGGTCAGCATGTACACACAATGTGGGGTGTTACAGTTAGTGTGTTTGATTAGCGTCCATGTAAATGTGTCTGATAGAACCAATTGTTTGGTGTGTCTGGTCTGTGGGCACACGGTACAAGAGCCGCAGGGATATTGTCCTGTCACGGGTGGGAGATCCCACAGTTGCCTCTGGTTAGGGATGTTGCTCTTCTGGGGTCTAGTGTGCACCAACATATCTTTCAAATTGTTGGTACGTTTAAATGCAAACCTTGGTTTGGGTATTGACAGTGTACCCGTGTTCAGAATTGCCAGGTGTTTGTTCACTGCCTTCTTTATTAGATTGGATCTAGGTGTGTATGTGGTCACACAGGTCAAAATGTCAGTGGGTTCTTTCTCATGTACCTCTAGGAGGCTATCATGATTATTGTTTCTTGCTCGTTTCATGCAAGAGTGAACCTGTTTCTTAGGGTATTGTCTCTTAAGCAGATTGTCAGCCAGTATCTCTGCTTCAATTTTGTAGTCCTCTGTGGAACTACAATTTCTTCTAATTCTTAGAAATTGGCTGAAGGGAAGGTTATTTCTCAGTGTAGCAGGATGATAGCTGCTGTACAGTAGCAAGCTGTTTCTGTCGGTAGGTGTTTTGTATAGGGATGTCGTTATTCTGCCCTCTTGTAATCTGATGGTGAGATCTAGGATGGCAATGTTTGTGGCAGATATAGTGTGGGTGAATTTCAAGTGCTGGTTTTTTGTTTTAATCCACTCACAAAATTCAGCGCATCTCTGTATGTCCCCCTGACAAAAGATGAGGATGTCATCTATGTACCTCTTCCACAGTCTCAGGTTAGCTCCGAAGGGGTTACTCGCATGTTTTATGGTCTCTTGTTCAAATGCCGCCATATACAAACATGCCACACTGGGGGCAAAGGTACTCCCCATCGAAGTACCCTGAGACTGATGGAAGAGTTGGCTGTCAAACTCAAAAAAGTTTTCTGTTAAGGCCAGGGTGGCACATTGCATGATGAATGAAATGGGTGATGCTGCTGTCCATTCACTCCCACTTAGTGCAGATTCTATTACTGCCAATGTCTCTCTCTATGGGATATTGGTATAGAGTTGTCCCACATCCAGGGTGACCAGGAGGTCAATATCGCCTGTGTTTTCTATTTCACCTATAACACAGAGGATATCTGTTGTGTCCCTGATGTATGATGGTGTCTGTTTGACCAAAGTTTGTAGGTAATGGTCGCAGAATTTTGAGAGCGGCCCTAAGAGTGAGCCCATTCCTGAAACTATAGGTCTGCCCGGGACAGGGGTGGTCCCCTTATGTATTTTTGGCAGAGTGTAAAAATAGGGTGTTTTGGGATGTTTGTTAATCAAGAAATCAGCTTCTTTACCACTGATCCACCCATTACTCTCTGCCTCATAGACCATGGTGGTTATCTCAGTCGTTAATCGAGTTGTGGGGTTTGTTGTTATCGGAGTATAGAATTTACTATTCTGTAGTTGGCGTTGGCACTCGGTATTGTAATCCGAAGTGGATTGTATGACCGTGGCGCCCCCTTTGTCAGCTTGCTTTATTGTAATGCTATTGTCCTCAGTCAATGATCTAAAAGCTGCATGTTCTTGATTATAGAAATTATGGAAAGGAAATCTGGTATCCTGGTTCTTCAGTTCTTTTAAGACGGCCTTCTCAAAGGTCACGACCTACACAGGTACCATGCCAATGGTTGAGACTATGCCTGGTCACAAGCTTTTAAGAGAGGTAAGAGGTGCTGGGAATTGCTGACAAGTTACCGCTGGTCTTTGGGAAGGGTACGCTGACTCTGATGTTCTGTAGAGCTCTGCACTAAGACATAGCTTGGGCACTGTAGGTGCTCTTAACACACCGCACGATTGGCATAATGTCGGAGCACTTGGTGAAGGCGCCAGCAGCTACGCGGGCCGGTCTGGGGCCCTTTTGAGTCCGTTGAATAACCTTGTCAATGATACCAATTTCACGACTATGGGCTTACTTTAACCTGAACCATGCCCACTTTCACTTTTTATGCTCTAGAGTCATGGTCTTAGCAACTAAACGTTGTGCCTGCAAGCCCACACCCAACATACTTGTTGTTTGTTTTTTCCTTTTACTAAACAGCGACTCTACGTTGAGTGTCCAACTACTCCGCTGCGGTCTGATGAAGCCGCACTTGAATCCTTAAGAGGTGAGCTGATACACACTCACCATGATGTTCAGTTACTCTAACTGGTTATACAGAGGTTTTTATTTTTTTTATTTTTTATATTCTAAATACAAATGAAGGCACACTTAGAATGTGATTTGCATGAAATCACGTTGTTTTTATCACTTGTATAGATTCAAAGAGGTTTTGTACGATGAAATACAACCACTGGAATTAATAGGACCATGTACCAATATCTCCATTTGGTTTTTTGATCCTTTATGTTTGTACTCTAGGTTGGCTGCTTTTCTCCGGGGGAACATCCTACCAAGAGAAGAAGTGGTATGTAGAACCACACCACACACTGTAGATAGTTTTCATTTAGTCACTAGGTCCTGAGGAATCGCCAACTGATCAATTAGAGACATTTTATAGGCGAGAAACATGTTGACCACTAAGGGGTAGAGCGTATTTTTGTCAGATTAAAACAAAATAGTCGCCCTCCTTATTCTTTTTACTTTTTAATCAGGTTGTGACCTTTCCAGAATAAAAATAATTATAGAGGATTCCCTTACCTGTTTTTACCCACACACCACATCTACATCTTACCAGGCCCCTCACACCCACGGCACCTATACGGCAATGAACAAAAGATCTCCGATAAAGAGCCCACTTTATGGGTGCCTGTCAAGCATTGCAGCACCGGCTCGACAAGGAGCAGACCCATATGATGAAGCATGACACCTAGCTTGCTGGGTGTGTGAGGGTCCTAGTTCCGAAAGGAGGTATTTCCCACCTCCCCACCACTCTGAGTACTCACCAGGTGGCCAACTTGCCACCCAGGAACACCGTACCTCTTTTGTCTTCTAGTTCTACCCAGGGCAAGTACGGTGGACCTTTATCAAGCCCTCACTGTCCACCTTGTTGTTTACTAACAACTGTCTATTACTCTGAGATGCATGGCCTCTTAATTAATGAACTCATTGAACTTGCAATGTTTGATGGGCGAATCAGTTCTCTGCCTTTCCTGACCGAAGATGTACCTTTCATAGTTGATGTTCGTTATTGGATTGAACTTGGTGCTTAATGCCTCTTTGATTTGATGGTACCTCACTTCATCACCGTGTGGTATTTTCTTGATCAATTATTTTAGTCCTTTTAGTCTTTAGATATTTAATGATCTTTTTGTCATTTGCTTCTTCCAACGCATCAATTAAATCATCAAAATATTTGATCCAGGCAGTCCATCGGTCACCAATATTCTGCTTTTTAGCGGTATGGAATGGAGGCAGGGATTTTAAGAAGGTAGCTGCGCTGTATTTGACACCCTTTTCAGCAACCATTGGAAAAGAAAATTTCACTATTCCGACTGCCTCTCATGGCCTTTCAGTCAGTCCAACATGATTAAACAGCCTCATAACTACAACAACCCCATGCTTCTGCTTGGACTGTGACGCCTGGTGCTGAGTCTGGATGGCTCTTAATGGCACTGTTCCTCTTGTCTCGGCTTTACCAGCAGATTTCTAGCCGACAACAACCAAACTTTCCGTAAGGCCTTCACTTTCTTCACAGGCCTTGCACTGGCTCGGGTGGTGCTTTGACTCCACTTGCGCCAAACAGATACATGGGGCACTCACTAGCAGTTCGATGGACCAGAGCAAACTCACCAGGAGAGAACTCTTGGTTCGTTGGGCTGTGGGGCTTGCGCAATCTCCTATCTCGTCGGCCAGTTGTAGTGTACTCTCCACCCCAGGTACATGCAAATGATCACACCACATGTGAAGCTTGGTAGTACACATCTTTATTCCTCAGCGTTTAACCATTAACTGAACATTCTACATCATGAATTCCATCACCCACACCCACGCACTTATGTCAATGTTCTACAGAGTCAATCAGGAACCAAATGGTCCCATCATCTCTTACTCACAAGACACTACATACCCCTTATGTGATAGTTCTGGAAACTATTCCGACCCTCTTTAAAGATGAGATGGAGGAGTAGGTTGAACTGAGAAATAAGGCAGCACATTGGCTTAAGAGAGAACTCTGGCTGGGTTAATGATCATTGTGATGGCATGGTTATAGTGAGAAGAATCCTATGAGTAGGTTACGGGATGAAAACTACGCCTGGAACATGTGTGGTAACTTACTTCAAAAACACCATGTAGGTTGAAAGGTTCCTTTTTAGATTACAATCTAGGGGTAAAGTGGCTGAAAATGTTAGAGCCTTGCCATTGGGCTATAGCCTATTTTATTAACCCCCTCAAAGATCTACAAGCAATTTACAAAATCTCAGGGTGACTACCGCCAATCGGTCTACGTGTGGTAGGTTGCCTACCAAATAAGGTCTCAAAGGAGGGCTCTATCTGAGGGAGGAAATCAGTCTTGTTAAAGAGAATTACATGCAGGCACTTACAAAAATGAGAAAGTGATTAAAGGAAAAAGCATGGGTAGAGTTGGAAGTGGCTGGTAAGCATAAAGACGCTAGAGCACTTTTGTGGTGCTGAATGCACCTCATTACAAAAGGAATAACTTGTTTGCCCCAGAAACCTTTATTCTTGCAGACAAGTGAGTAGAATATTTTTATAAAGTTTTTAATCCTGACGAGGATCCTGAGGGGATGAGATTTAATTAACATTCTCTTGATGGGAAAGGGTTAGTCCAGTTTGCATGTTCTGTTGAGGTAGAGGAGGTAACTAATGCATTAATGGCCTGCTTAAAATGCAAGGCTCTGGTCCCGGATGGGGTGACTGTAGACGTTTTTAAAAGTAATATCTCTTTGTGTTCACCATTGTTGCCACATGTGATCAGGGCTGCTGTTACTGGTGTGTTTCCACCTACCTGGTCTGAAGGAACCATTGTTCCCACATTTAGAAAAAGGTGAAAGGAACCTACATGCTTAGTACCACCCTATTTCTCTGCTCAACTCAACAGTGTAAGTCCTTGGTAGAGTTTTACTCACAAGGTTGGAGAGTTAAGACAAAGAAAGTGGGTTCCTCTCTGAGGTTCAGTACGTATTTTGCTCACGTTCGTGAATGGTGGAGCAATGCCTTAGCCTCATGATAACAGCAAAATACATTCATACAAAGAAGGAATCCACCCATATGGGTTTCAAAGAATTGTCATGCGCTTAGAGGCTGTGAACTGTTCTAAAATGTGGTTGTTGATGGAATCCCTGGGGTTAAAGATGCTCGTAATTTCTATTCTAAGAAAATTACATCAAGGGATGCATGCATGAGTTTGTTACGGTACTAGCGAGGTATGCATGGGCAATATGTCTCCCTTGAGGGGTAAGGCAGGGATGTGTCTTGGCATCCTTCCTAATCTCCATCTACATTATCAGCCTAGGAAAAGCCCTGATTGACAGATGAGTAGCTTTCCCCAGCTAGGAAATCATTTTTGCCCAGTTTTATTTCACACTGATGACGCACTGCTTCTACCAAGGACGGCCAATGGTCTCCAATATCTGCTTGATTCCTTGATCCTATATATGAAAGACCTGGTCTTGAATATTAATCACTCCAAATCTCATGGCAAAACTTGTGGGCCCAAGGAAACTAAGATTTGATTGATAACACAAAGCAGGAGAGAGTAGCTAACTTCACTTATTTTGGTTTGCCGTTTAACATCTCCTATCCATTGGATCTCAGCAACTGTTGACATCAACTGAGGCAGTCCACAGATTTGCAGCTAAGCTAGATCAGATACCAATTAAGCCCACACTTGTCATATACGCATATAAATGTATGTCAGTGGGTGCCTACGGGGCCGGGGAATGGGGCTATTTTAATCCTAAAACCCTTCAGAGAACTGAATTTACAGCAGCTATTGGCTGTCCTGAAATGTAGCACTAAATGTATTAGGCACCTAGAGACTGGTCACCCTATTTCAATGGCATTATAAAATGCCGACAGAATATATTGTGGATTTCAATATGGGCTAAAGAGGAAACTGACTTTTTAACAGCCGTCATCGAAGATTGTCTAGCAATGGATTACATGTGAGCCAGACCCCGGCTCAGATACGCTAAACAAACCTTTTTGGATTTGAGGGCCTTTGAGTTACTTAAGTACCTGGAACGTATTGATGGGTCATTAATGCGAAGAGTAAAGAAACATGTTTTATGAGTATAGCCATGGCTGGTCCCAGCTCCATCTTTAAAAGGAGGAGGGTTATGCGTGGGGCTGGATACCCCACCATGTAAAGAATCCTAGCTTCAGAAATGTCGACCATCGACCAAAAGACATCCCAGCCTTGGGTATAGAGAAATCTCCTTCACAGAAAGTTTGTGGTGAAAGCCAGAGATCCCTGGAAGCTGTAAAGCCGATCCACCTGCTTTCAACCAAGACCATTACCATTTGGACATGGAACGTGCACTCAAGGGAAAAGGAAAAGAGAAAGGACAAGGAACACATGGCATTGAGACACCTGGAGTCAGATTGAAAGAAAAGCCCAGGGCAGAGATTGCTGGAGAGTCCTGATTGATGGCCTGTACCCCAGGAGGAGTGGAAGGCATAAGTAAGTATGAGCATAGTGAGACAAAACGTACGGAGAAAGTCTTGATTAGTCTAATTATAGAAGAATATTCTGCTTTGGTTTTATCCAATGGAATCGAACCCTATTTTTTATTTAACTCATCTTAGGCTGAACACATTGCACTTTCTGGTTGCCTTTCCTAACATAGCTACCTGTTTGTGTGTCTGTGTGTTCTTGTGACAATAGGTCCACACAAAGCACCTTACATATTATGTTATTTTGATTATTGCACAGTTTTTCACTAAAATGTTTTATTCTCCCTGTATTGAAGTCTTTGAATACAAGTAGCTATAAAGAGTGATTCATTTTAATACAACAGCTTCCCTCCAAAACCATCTGTATAGTTGTTATTAACTTTATACGCTCGACTTTGAAAATCAGAAAACGATATGGAAGCTATAATTGTGTTTGTATCTAATGATATTAAATCAGTATTTTTGACATTTGTAATACTTTTAGCATATACTTCTAATGTGTTGATGTCTTGTGCTTTTATGGCTTACTCGCCTAACAAAGACTCTTTGATGAGTGTTCTTTGGAAAAGAAATGCTCAACAGCCACTGTAAATTGTTTAGATTTGTTGATTTAGAGCTATCAACACTAGAGTAATTTTGGCAGATTTCTGAAATTGTTCTAGATCAAAAGTAGAGTAGTTCAGCACTCATGTATTTTTGTATGCATTGTGGTACTTGTAATTAAATTGTTCAAATCTATAAATGACTACAAGTACCAAAAAACAAAGTAAAACAGTTGAGGGCAAACATTTACTTGGGTGTTACTTAAAATCATTAAAGTTGCTTAACGCCTCTCTCCGCCACTTCGTAAATGCAAGGCTGCACCATATTATCAAGGATATGGTGCAGCCTCGCGTTTCCCCCTGCGATGGCGCTACGTTTTACAACTGAGCGCCAACGCAGGCACACTCGCACCAGAGTGCAAGGGTGTCTGCGAGCAGGGAGGTTTGTTTATGTACAGGAAGGTGTCCCTTCCAGCACATAAACAAACCTAAAATGCCAGTTCGTAACTCACGTGTGTGCTGCTTCATGCAGCACACGTGTAAGTTACAAAATGGCCTTTAAAAAAAAGGTTTGTTTATGCACAGGAAGGGACACCTTCCGGTACATAAACAAACCATGGCATTTTGCTTTTTCCATGTGTGCTGCACAAGGCAGCACACATGGAAAAAGCAAAAACAAAGAGAAATAATGCATTTCTCCTCGTTTCGCCATCTTAAGACCAGGATTATCCTGGTCTTAAGCTCGGCGCTGCCACCTATTATCGCCACCCTTGATAATAGGTGGCAGACTCAAATTCAATGGGGATTGCGGTGGAAAGCCCACCGCAACACCCACTGCACGCCCCTTTCACGCTAAATTTAGCGTGAAAGGGGCACTATTATCACTTACCACTTACCACTTAACGTGGCTTTAAGCCACGTTAAGTGGCTTAACGCTGCCTTGATAATAGGGCGCTGACCCTATCGCCACCACCCCGTCACAAAAAGTGAAGTTGTGGTGGCCATAGGGGCTTGATAATATGCCCCCATGTTCTTATACAGTGATGTCCTTCCATGCTCCAGAAATTACGAATAAATAATCCATCACGGTAAAAGAACTGAACAGCTATATAACCTATATAGAAAACAATCTGAAGACCAAATGGCAAAAATATAATTATCTAAAAGTGAAACAGAATCATTATCATGTGCGTTGGGAAACATCTTATAAAGCAACATTCCTGAAAACATCCAGTCCCATAAATCCCTATTCTTGTAGTTAGTTGGGGGAGGTGTTGAATTATTGAAGCTGACCTCAACAGCACATTTGGATTATGGATTCCTAGTTATAAAAACATTTCCTTCTAAAGAGGATAATGCTCTGAAAAAGACCAGTCCAAAGATATAAAATGTGAGAACGGTTCTCATTTCACCTCCCAGACGACATTCACCTTACACAGCCTTGTGGGACGCCACCTTACCTGAACTCGTTCATTGGCAGTCACATATATAAGTCTGATCTGAGGAAACTTGATTTTCAAGCTCTTATTTCTGGGGGTCAGCAAATAACCATGGAGCTTAAGTTTGAATAGCTGTCAGCTACGTAATGGAAAAACTATGGCGACGAGAACTGTTCAATATCCAAATGATCGAAACACATACAGTGCCTGAAAGGTTTGTATTTAAACTCCATTTTCCAGTTTCAAGGAAGTGTTTGCAGCGACTCAGAAAAAAAGTCGGATCAGGGGTGTTAGACAAAATGGATATTAGAATAATGAAAACCACACAAAGAATTCCTTTTTCTGAATTAATAGGGGCCATTCTGAAACAAAATGTGATATCATTTGCAGTAAGACCTTATCTGACATTGTTTTGTAGAAAGCAAGAGTGAAAACTCAGACTTCTACAAGAGCCACTTGTATAAGTCAACGTGAGCATAATTGAGGGCAGGGATGAATGTATCCTGCATTATTTTAAGTATACTTTCAGATGGCTCGGTTGGCAATTGAGAATGTATTCGGTATAAATCTAATTATCGAGCTGTGGCTTCCTATTTAAACTTTAAATGGTGACTCTTTACACTCTCTTGACTGTGAACCCATGTGCTCAGGTTGTTCTCTTCGTCTATTATTGAGCTGTCAAGTAAATGTCTTTAATTTCATTTCACTTTGACAATTGCACGTTTTTTTTTCTTTCGGGGACAGACCCCCATTAAACATATACATTTACAGTGATAAAAACAATGATTTCGGAGCAATTAAAAAAAACAAAAGATGCCATAAGAAGTAGCAATCAGGAATTTACAATGCTACAACGTCACAAAATGTTACTGTATCAGAACTCACATGGAGTTTCCACCTGCACCATACTTTGAGCAATTAATTGCTCACCTCAAAGACCAGACACTCAAAAGTATTGAGGGAATATTTATAAAAATTGTCGGAGTACGGAGCTGCACGAAAATTATCAGCGTCGCGCTCCGACCATTTTTAAAACACAGGAATGGGCCGTATTCACAAGAATATGGTGCTTCCCTGTGTTTCTCCTAGCGCTGGTGCAAATAAAACTGCCTATCGCCAGCACAGGCACCCTTGCGCCATGTTGCAAGGGTGCCTGCTCTGCAGGGGCGATTGTTTATGTGCAGCAAGAGACACCTTCCTGCACATAAACAGTCATTCATGGCGATTTGCTCTTTCGATGTGTATTGCAGAATGCAGCACACGTGGAAAGAGCAAAAAACAGGAGAAATTAATTATTTCTCCTTGTATCGCCATTCTAACGTCTGGTAATCCATGGCATCTGAATGGCGCTGTTTTTGGCGCTGCCTCAGCCTTGCAAATCTGGTGCAGCGTCATAAAGCAATGGGTGTTGCGGTGGAATGCCCACATTAACACCCATTGCACTCTCCTTTGCCGCAGAGGACTGCGGCAGAAAGGGGCATATTAACAAGGTGGTCTTAAGCCACGTTAAGTGTCTTAGTACCACCTTGTGAATATGGGAATTGATGCCACTGGAGTGTCAAAAAACAATTATGCTCCAGTGGCTGTTGGGGCTTGGAAATATGCCCCTTAGTTTTCAAGATGATTAGGGCCATCATGTTCTATCTTATGCTCAAATTCCTACATAAAGGACATATCCAGTTATGTCAGAGATGGGGCTAGTCATGGCAAAAAAATAACAAATGGTCCTCTATTTCATTTGCAATGCCACACGCTGGGCACTCTCCCTTCCCTGATTCCACGTGGAATTAGGATTGTTCGTTGGTAAAGTCCCCAATCTGAATATAATATATAGACTTTTGGCACATGGTGGTGTTAGATTACCTAAACAGACCTCAAGCCTGGGGACACACTTAAAATCAAGAACTTCCTTTTATCACACTATGACTTTTGGCATCAAATTACCAGTTATTCAAAACGTTTGTGCAATATCTAGGTTCTGATTTAGAGCTTGGTGGATGGGTTACTCCATAACAAACGAGACAGATATACCGTCCGCCTTATTATAGGTGGATTATATTCTAATGCACTCGCAATTAAGCAGACGGCTGGGTTAACCCGCCCACCAATCCCTCAGGACTTTTGGTCTCAGTTAAACAAAGGACCAAGAACATAGGTTTCACTGAGACAAAAGTCTAACTTTACTCCTCGTAAATGCCCTTTGTGAATACCAAAAGTCGTCATCTTAGACTTTCGTCTCCGTTTACCTTTGTGAATTGGGCCCATGATTCCGCAAAGGCCATTCCTGTATGGCTCAGTTTCAAGGATGCCAAATTTTCATCTGCTACAATATAGGTCTTAACATGACTACGTATGTAATTGTTTTTGGATCCATGTTTAAAAGAGGTTAATAGGAGAGTTTTGGCAAGTACACTTAGCAGTGATGTCATTAATGTGCTTTCTGCTATGGCAAGTTCATTTAAGTTAGAGAATCACCATATTTGAGCGCAACAGAGAGCATCACACTGTGCCGTAGCTCTATATACCTGGAAAGTCGGGGTCACCGACCAAAATCGAGAGGCCTTGTACAGCAGCTCTGTGCAGGACAATCAAGCCACTCTTCATGATCTGTGGCCCCCAGTCAAGCACATCAGATTTATTAATGCCCAAGCAACCAAAAC
The DNA here is from genome assembly GCF_964204655.1 of Triturus cristatus. Classification (NCBI taxonomy): domain Eukaryota; kingdom Metazoa; phylum Chordata; class Amphibia; order Caudata; family Salamandridae; genus Triturus; species Triturus cristatus. The sequence goes on from NC_140594.1 coordinate 1,098,832,262, forward strand.
TGTGGACTCGTTCTAGTGCATCACCACCCAAGGTACATTGACACTTAAGTCCTCAGTGTGAATTAAAAGCCATATAATTTGTTTTGAGATATTTATCTCTAATCTCCTCTGTCTGCAGAATGCTGAAAATCTGTTAAATTAAGTTTGAAAACCAATAGTTTTTTTTTATATTAACAAAATATCATCAGCACACAGAAAGCCCGGGATCTTGAGGCCATTTAATTTAAGGAGGTCATCATCATAGTCTAAAATGTAATTAATCACATCATTGATGTACAAACAGAATAATGAAGATGCCAACATGCAGCCTCTTCGCTCAGTCATTTCCCTGTGAATCCCCATAGTACGCGGTCATAGGTGTTGGTGTGTAACTTTATCAAAGCAGACACTAAATTATCAAGAACCCCCCTTCTACAAAGAAGTTCTTGTGTAACAATACAAACTTCCAATAAATTAAGGCAAATCTGGAAACCTGGTCTACTGATCTTGATATGAGACCCCGCTTGATGGGACGGCAGAATATGATTGTCCGCAACCCACAGTTGTAATCTATCAAACGCCTGTCTAGGGAGGATCTTGTAAAGATTGTCTATTAGATTAAATGGTCTGTAGTTGGCCGGATTATGTCTGTTTCCCTTCTCGTAAATAGGCATAATTTCTGCCCCTGTCGTGGTATGATGAATATTAGCACCATGTAGAAGAGCATTGGACAAAAGAAAAATGTGTGGGGCCCATATAGTAGGTTTTGTTCCAAAAAGGCTGCCAGGAATCTTGTTAGTACCAGAAATCTTCCCACCGTTTAAGGATTTAATTGCTATTAAAGTGTCCAATAATGAAAAAAGGGCCAAATCAAAATAAATAGTGTCAGCAGGTCCTTTGCACTCCGGTGATACTGATACTTGACTGTCCCGGAAGAGAAAAAAGATCAGTGAAGTGTTGAACCCAAGCATGGAGGTGTACCTTGTGTACCAGACAGATGTTTGCACGTGTGCCTGTGAATGCCAGAAAGATTTGATGTATTTGCCTTGGCTGCATGTAGCGGGTATAACAATGTCTAACTTCCCAATTCCTCTTGGAGACCTCCAATATGAATGTATACTGATTCCTGGGCACCTGTTTACTTAGCCTGCTATGAGTGTTAAGCATGGATAAGAGATTAATTTTAGCCAGTCTACATTCACTTGTGTATCAAGAAGCAGTTTTTTTTTATTCTGAAGACTAGGACAATATTGCAAATAACAAATCTCTCAGGATTTGAGGGAAGGAATCTCGGTCACGTATGCGTGCATTTATGGGCTAAAGACTGAGACAAATGCATTATAAGGTCTGGCCATATTCTGGGTGCTTAGACTTAATGTTGGGGCATTTGGCAAGCATGTTGGTGGACGTGAGTACTGGAATACTTGTGCTAATCTGCTGGCCTGGATTTTCTGGTGGAATATCTTTCAATAATAATAACAAAGCTTCATGATCACTTTCTTGTTGTGTAATCATCCTCATGTCATCAAGAAATGGCAACAGTTTAAGACCAAGAAATATTTAGTTAATTTTGCTTTGACATTTACCCTTCTTAAAAGTAAAATCCCCCCTTCTATCTAATTTTGTCCACCCATAGCAGGATCACAGATGGTAATCAATGGTCAATAGGCTACATGTAGAACTGCTATCAAACTATTCTTTAACAGGTTAGCCTCCAAGCTTGCAATTGCCCGTTCTACACCTCTGTTAAAGGGCTGAAAGCCTACCTCTACTGCTAAGATGTCTCAGAAGTCTATATCCAGCCTCCTTACTGTATGCACTTTGGACATATTGATCAAGATTAATAGTCCCTCTGACTACTACCCCAGCCTCAATGGCGTAGCCTCAATACTAAAAGAATAGTATCCTGATCTGGATACTGGCTCTAGCGCTCATGTTTCTTGAAACAGGTATACTTCATGTTTGTCAATGAGATCACCCCATTCGGTACAGACAGATTTGGGATAATACCAGCAATATTCCATGAAAGGGGATTTAAGAAGGGCCTCGGATATGGACCTGTTCTATGAGTATTGTCCCAAACTAGGTGGTTTCTATCAAGTCTGATAATGTAAGGACCCTTGGGTCTTTCTACAGGCGCAAATAAATATGTGTCCACTTCGTCTATATTAGTTTTGCTAATGTTAGTCATTTTTTTTCTTTCATCTTATTAGCCATAGATATAATACAATACACTACAGAAAAGCACTGAAATAAATCCATTAACCAAATCCAAAATCACATAAGAACACAAAGGGTAGAGCTTACATTGTACAAATGAAGATTAATATGAAAATAACTTTAAACATCACTAATTAAGGTAACTAACACTAAAAATCATTAGTACCGCAAATTCTAATCCCACTGAAGACCGGACCAAACCTGTTTGAATTTTAACCAGGATCGTGGGTCTCTGGCTTTGGCTAGCGCCAGTTCCATTTAGTAAATTTCTCTGAGTAGGACCCAAAATTCATTATTACTAGGACTTTTTTTTTTAATCCAAACTCGAGCGATACACAAACGAGCACATGTAATTATGATTGAAACAAATGGTCTCGTAAAACAACCCCGATCTAGTATTGCCCCCATAACTATTTCCTTCTCTGTCATCAGAATAGCATGGTCGACCAATGTTGAAAAAACATGATTAACACCAGACCAAAATAAACTCAGCCTTGAACATGTAACAAACATATGTCATAAGTCAGCAGCATGCTCTTGGCGTTTTGGGCAATATGATTGGTTCACAGCCCATTTAGAAATAAGCTCTGGAGTATAGTACAGCATGAATATGACCCTATGCTGCTGTAGTTTCAAATTAACTGATGCTACTGCTGAATCTATGGTTTCCAAAGATTCCTTTGCTTCCTCTTTAGTTATAACAGTTTCTAAAAACAGACTTAACTTTGCTGCAATCTGTATGCCGTCATCGCTAGCAGTAGCTAGTAGTTTCTGATATTCTTTACCAATAAGCCCCCGGCCTGAAATCTGAAAAAGTGAAGATAACACCTCGGATGGGCTAGGCATCTGTAATAGACCCAGACCACAGGTAAAGTAGTCCCTAATTTGCAAATACTTAACAAATGTATTCTGTGACAACCCAAACTCTTCTTTCAAAGCAACAAACGACCGAAACCCTTGTCCATCATACAACTGGCCAAGCTGTACTATACCCTTACTTTGCCACCCTCTCCCAACGTAGTTGTGAAATATATTGGGTAATGTGGGGTTTACCCATAACATAGTGAATGTCATGCCATATCCTAACGATATCTCTGACTACCTTAAATCGAACCCTCTTATAGTAGTTGGGGTCGGCAGTTTTATATAGCAAAAACCCCGTGTCTGGTCCGCAAGCCAATTGGTATGAGAACCAGACTATGCCAGTGTCGGGTCTCTTGGGCAAACTTTGAATACGACCAACAACTGCGGCCCAAAAGTATAATTTCAAATCTGAAAGCTTAAAGCCGCCTTGTTTATATGACAACCTAATGTATCGAAGGGCTCTTCTTGCATGCCGGTAGCCCCAAATAAAGCTACCTACGGCACCATCTAAGCTCTTAAAAAACGCCAATGGATATTGTTAGTCATTGAGTGTACACGTCAATCAATCTCTGCAAATTCTGATATAGGAGGATATGTGTTTGGCAAGTGATATATTACTAACCATCCTTGGTTTATAACTCATTTAGTTGAATAGGAGGATTACACTTAAAGTGAATATGTGTTATGGCAGTGATGCTATTTGATAGAGAAGTCTGAAGATCTAAAGACATAATCTCTTGTCCAGAGGGCATTCTGAATGAAGCAGTTCATAAAATCACATGGCTCTACATGGGACGGGAAACGCTCTACCTTTACAATATCGTATCGCCTTATGGAACAGAAGTGTTGAGTGTATCTAGTCCATTGAAACACCTTATTCCTTAGCAATTCTTTGTCCTCCCTGGCATTAGGTCCTAATTTAAGGACATTTACTTTATTTTTGTTGTCTTCTTCAAACTAGCCAAGGCAGCAATGGCCTTTAAAAACCAATAGCTGTGAGGCTGAAGAGTAAAGTATTGTATATCTAAGTAATTGATTTGGCCTGTTATTCAGCGAGGGAGGATACATTGTTAGCGAGGTTCAATAGGAGTTAAGATTGGTGGGGTAAAGACTAGATAGCAGTGGGTTTTGGATGCACCCAATCTTAAATCCTCCATCCATGTATTTTTTTATGTGAAAGTAGTAACACAATTCAATTTGAGCTGAACTCAAGTGTTTTTATACAGAGAAATTATTCTTTTAGCACATTGACTGGATACCCCAACTATGTAGTTTATTCCATAGGTGGTTTCTGGAAACACCATCAAATGTAGCTTTATAATCTATCTAACAAGCATGGGCTGTAAGACGGGCATTTAATGGAGATAACTTCTTTACCGTCAGCTCACTCCTGAAGATATGCAAAGCCTGAAGAGGAGTATCACACATCATTTGCATAGAAAAAAGTCTCTCTTTTAAAGAAGGACACAAAATAAAGCAGCTCTCTGAGACAGGAATAAGGGCTGTCTCCAAACATGATTCATACAACGCACAAGACTACAAGACCAAAATGTGATAGATATCCTGATTAAATAGGACATTTGGTAGTCTAAAGAAAGCAAGACAAGGTGTGATTGGCAGACTACTCTGGCGTGGGTCAAACTGCAGTTTCTCCTCGCAGGATGCATAAAGTGACTAAAATGAATGTAAACTGTTTCTTAATGCATTCTTTCCCAAAATTGGACGAATTCTCATACCACTTTCACCCCATAAACAGGATTTGTCTATTAGGTATTATACCGCTTTTTGCATTTTTTTCCGAAAATCAAAGATAGAGCCGCTGTGATATAATTTGCTGTGTAACCATTGATCTCATCTCCAAGAATTGACATCACACTACATTTGACTACCAGTAGTCTGGTTTATCTTTTCACCAGTCATTTTTGAAAACTCAAGGCTAAACAAACAGCTAATAAAGCATACAGTCATGAAGATAGGCTTACTTTTAGAAGATCTGTAGTCAGAATTAGGAAGATACACCATGAGTAGAGTTATGCGGTTGTGAAAGACAATGATGACAAAATCCCACCGAAAGCAACCTTACAGAGCAGCGAACAGCTAGGAAGAAATATAACAAAAATATCACTGCGACCAAGAAACCTTAAATTAAACCAGTGTGAAAACTAGCAATTGAGGCTCTTCAGAGTGGAAATACTTGCCTCCATTCCCTATACTGGGAGAAAGCCCACACTCCACACAAAATAATTTTGAATTTGCAGAATGCTTTGCATACCAAGGGCCTAATTTCTATGTTGGTGGTGTATCCTTACAACCAACATAATTGTCAGCCCGCTGAGTTTAGATGCAGCCGTATCACGGTTTGGCAGACCATTCCATCTCCCCGTAGCCAAACTTCTCCAATTTCGATATGTCTGTCCGCCCAATTTAGATTGGTGGACATATACCTGTTGTTAGAAATGGGGGTCTCTAGTTGGCAGAGGTAGGTACCTTTGACCAAGTAGGGGCCCTTGCTTCTAGTCAGGGAAAGGGGGGTACACTCCTGGATAACCCCTGCTTACCCCCTTGGTAGCTTGGCACGAGCAGACAGGCTTATCTCAGAGGTAGTGTGTAAAGCATTTGTGAACACATACAGTAAAAAACTGAAAAATTAGTAATCTTTACTAGACTTAACACAAGACCAAACTACCAAAATCCACAATACTGTAATCAAAAATAGACCTTAAAATGGTAGAAATAGCTTAGTTCAAAGTAGATGGTAAATGTGACAATTTACTCTCAAAGTACCTTGGATGCGTCACGCAATACAAACAAAAAGGGTCGCAGGGAAGGTGATGCGTCGGTTCCTTGCCTCAGGGGAGGTGATGCATCGGTTTCTCACTTCAGCGCAGGGGAGGTGATGCATCGGTTCCTTACCGGAGAGGAGGTGATGCGTCAGTTTGTTACTGTGCTCCGGTTACGATGCGACATGATGGCGCCTCGTTGCGATGCGGCGATCTGGTGCCATGCGACAAAATGGCGTTTTTGATGTGATGCGACAACGTGGATGCGATGCGTGCACGCCCGACGGCCGTGCGGTGATCTCGGTAACTTCTGAGCCGTGACAGACCCTGCGACACGCTTCTCCGGTGATGCGACGACGACCTCTGCAGCAGCGACACGCTTCTGCGGTGATGCGACACACTTTGTCGGTGATGCGACGGTGAACAGCTGGCAGCCGCGGCATGCTTCTTCAGCGATGCGACGGCAATTGCTGCAGTGGCGACACACTTCTCCTCGTTGCGCTTCCAGCTCCCAGCGACACGCAGTCTTCTCAGAGGGCCCAAACGACAGTAGGCACCTCTCTGCAGGTAGATTTCCAAGCAAGGGAATTCAGGGGAGCTGGTGGTGAAGTCTTGTATCCCTGAGACTTCAGGCATGAGGCAAGCACACTTCAAGCCCTTGGAGATTCTTCTTTAAAATGATGAAAAGTTCACAAAAGTCCTCTTCTCCTTTCCTTGGCAAATAAAGTAACCACTGCAGGTCAACCCCAGAAATAGCACAGCACAGGGGCAGTCTCCTCCTTCAGCTTTCTTGGTTCTACTCCTTGGCAAAGGTTTGTCTTGATTCCCAGAAGTGATCTAAAGTTCTGGGGTCTGGGCCCCAATATTTATACTGCAAAATCCTTTGTTCTCTGAAGGCAGAGAGTGTCTGTGCCCAGCCAAAACCAGTTCTGTCCTCCTGGGTGCAGCTTCCATCAGGAGGTGGAGACAGCATTGTTTGAGAGCAGACCTGACCCAGGTAGCTGAAAAGAAATCTCCTCTCCCTACTTTCTATTCTTTGAGGGCTCAGGTCAGTGAAAGGAAAGCTCCGCCCCCTACTTTCTAGTCAATGCACATCCTATTCAGCCTAGCCCTGACCCATCAGACTGCTGGAGCCAAAGCCCTCTCAAACCCCCTGTCACTCACAAATCAGACATGGAATACACAAACCTAGCAGAGGCATACTGGATGGTTAGGCAAGAAAATACCTACTTTCTAAAAGTGGTATTTTCAAACACAGAATGTAAAAATGACCCACACTAAAAGATGTATTTTAACATTCTAGGTTCAGAAATACTAAACTTTATTTTCCTATCTTGTTCCCTGGGTCAGTTATGATTATAAGATGTTATAATCAAACTGCCAATTCTGGCCTAGGGGAACAGATAGCCTTGCAATAGTGAAAAACGAAATTGGCTGTAATTCACTATCAGGACATGCCACAGACATCAGGGCATGTCCTACCTTTCACATACAATGCACCCTGCCTATGGGCCTACCTTAGAGGTGAATAGCAGTGGCAAAGTGCCCAAAAGCATATAGACCAGCAAAAACATAGTAAAAACACAGGAGGCAACAGCAAAAAATGGAAGGAAGACCCACGCCAATGGTGCCAGGTCTAACACCTGTTTTCCATTGCTTGTCACTGCCAAAAATACCCTGGTGGTAAGGGACAGTAACAAAATAGAAAATACCCCCATGACTGCCATGGTGAGAAGGGCACTGTTTGTTGTATTTTTACCCAATTTCAGGATTTGTTTTTGAAAATAAAAAAAACGTTTAAAACTTTTCTGTATGTCTCGATCAGGTTTGATGGAGCCTTACGGCACAATTCCAATACATTCACAGGAACAACCTAGAAGGCAGTTCTTGTGAATAGCAGAAATGTCAGTCGGGCTAAACAACATTTCAAAATTTTTAATGCAGTTACCACGTCAGGCCAAAAGAGTAATTTACTCCGTCGCCCTGACAGAGTACAATCCGCCTGCCAAACTCTAAGTCAGCCTCTAAATCCCCAATGTTAAGCTTAATATGTTAGCCAACCTCAATTGTGAGCTGGTTCCAGAACTTAGCTGCAAATCCATCCAACATGGAAGAATTAACTATAACTCAGTTGACCAAACCTGTCACTCAAAAAACGTACAGACCGCTACCTTCACAGTCCAAGGTCTGTATTAACAATCATTAGTAGTAAGAAAATACACGGTCATCCAATTGGACTGTGTAGTACCTATGGATCAGGTACACCACAGATAAATTCTTCCCAATAACGCCTGTCTGCTCCAGCACCAAGAAAAACATCTTCACACTTTTAGAAAGAGCCCTTTATCTACTCAACCCCTCTCCCATGGAGACCTCATGAAAAACCTCCCTGATAATTCCTGCTTCCTTTCTATTTCACTACACTAGGTATTGCGCATTTTTCTGCCTGCATCTTCTATGGACTTGATGCAAAATGTCCTGCCTCTGTGCCTAATGCAGCCCTGAATCTGTATTACAATTGTAAATTTAATTCTCAGTGCCCCAGATGCAGTGTGGTGGATGCAGATATAATCCACATATTGTTTCACATTTGTCCATTCATTACATTTTGGAAAGAAGCATTTTCATCTATCGATATTGTCTAGAACATTGCTGTTTTTAGAACAAGCTGACTGCCTTTTGGCAAAGTACTGGTTGCTAAAAGCGGATCGAAAGAGAACAATTGACCACTGAGTTACGATATCGCCAATTGTTGAATGATACAACCATGCTTTCCTTTTCCGCGTGTTCCTTAACAACCCAGGCGGAAAAACAAATGTGTCTGAACCACGCATTCCATTTCCAATGCAAGTCATTTCAGCGATTTGCCTTAGAGGGGTGCTGGACTTTCGAATAGTATAATTTCCCATTCCAGCTCCAGTACCCACAACATTAGGGAAAACGTTGCGCATTAAAGTGCAACGGGGCTTTACCTAATGCATGAATGAGTTGTAACGACTTGCATTGTAAATGGAATGTGTGGTTCAGACGCATTTGTTGTTCTGCCTGTGTTGCAATGGCAACGCGTTGTTCAGAGGCCGTGGTAGTTGCTGTTACCCATCACCAATATCTTAATTGTTTCAAAAGGCAGAACAAATTTCCAGATGGCAGGATACAATGAATCGTTTCCTGCTTGCAAAACCTGTATAATTACTTTCATGATACATATTGCAATTTCCTAATAACGATGATGGATTATTTTAATTAATACATTTCTTATGTGGTGTGGTTTTACTCAGATAATTGTTTTGTTTTTCCTTTATTGTGCATCATATGAATATTTTAAAATGTATAATTATATGTTTAACATTGTATGCATGTTATGAAAAGTACTGGGCTTTAATGCATGTTTGTATATGTGTATAATTCCTAGTTAAAAAATATATTTTCACCCTGCTCTTTGTCTGAAAATACCTGTTAAAAAAACTTTATTGAAACTGTTGAATGAAGACATCTAAGTTCTTATATTCTATGTTCCTTGTTTGTCTTTTCCATTTGTTTGCCTTTCAGTTTGTGACCCTTTTTTCTGACTGCACCACACAATGTAAACATAAATAATAAAGGGATCCACATTTTAAGCAAAACTTAATTCTTCCCACATTTCTGCATAAAACATTACCACTTTCTTTGCATATTTTCAGCAACTCAGGTCAGTGCATTTGAGTGGTATGACTGAAACATAGTATTACCTGGGCACCATCACGTAATTGATGGACTGAATGCTATTGCCCTCAAGGACTCTGACACTTGCTAAGGTATTCTTTGGCTTAAACTCCATGCACAACCAATAAACACACACACACCACAAACACACACACAACGCATACACACACACAATGCACACACACATATATATCTTTTGGGAAAGATCTGTTACAATGCAGGCATTACATAGTAGTGCCTTTACAATGCAGCCAGTACCACGACTGCGACGTTACCACGAGTTCCATGACAACGCATGTCATTACAATAACTTGCTTTAGGGAATGCGGTGTTGGACTGTTGTTGTATTGTAAGTCCAACACCTTCCCTACTGAAACACCGAATGGAGTTGGAATAGTAATTTAAACTATTCCAAAGTCCAGTGTTTTCCTAAAGCAAGTCGTTGTAATGACTCGCGTTGTAATGGAACTCATGGTAACAACACAGTCGTGGTATTGACTGTGTTGATAAGCCACGCGTGGTTTTGGCATGCATGGTAGCAGATGCTATTCATTTCTTTTCACTATTCAGAATCCAAAACTACTGGTTTTACTAATGCTTGTTGAAGAAACTATTATTTTGGGCTGTTGCCTTAGTTTGGTTGGAAACATCAAACATAGAGATAATCACATGTCTTTGCGTAACTCATTTAAGAGTCATACACTTCCTGGGTGTAGCACAGGGACTCTTTGGCTCAGAATGAACAGAATCAGAATCTGTGTCCTTTGCTAGCTCAATGTTGAAATGCTCTTTCAAAGGCCAAAGGGGCCGAATCACAAATGTATTTGTAAGATTGGAAAATAGTACAGCAGGAGTTGTCTTTTACATACTCTTACAGGACTTTGTGAATCGGCCCAGGAACATCCAACTCCACGTTAGTAAAAGTACAAAGAGGGCACAGTCCTTTCTATGTGTACTAACTGAATATGAATATTCACTGAATATTTCCATTTTGTTTCAATTATTTTATGGACAATTGACAACAATCTGTAAGAGTAAGTAAAAGAGTATTACTTCATATATTCCAAAAGACCTTTCTGAATAGTTCCCGAAAATGGGGTAGTAGTCTATAATATTGCAGAAGGATTATAGAGTGGCCAGAATATTGTGACAAATGTTTTAAAAAACAGAAAATCAAGAAGGAAAGTGTACACAGGAAGGTATAGGTTTGCTATTCTTAGCTCCACATCTATTCATGGTCACCACTGTGTAGTCATAGTTAAGACCTAGTTACTATAGGAAGAGCATTTTGTTAATAACATTGGTGCCATTTCTAAAATAATTGTTCTTACAGCTAAATTCCATCCAGGAATGTTTCATGGTGACCTGACAAGCGGCGACTGAGAAAAAGAGGGGACTCAAAATGCAATATCTCCTTGCAATTTTCCATGGGAAAATTGAACAGCAAGTCCGCAAAAATGGCTGAACGGAATTACACCAAATTTGGCAGAAAGATAGATCTTGGTTCCAAAAGTGTGCTTTTTAGGATTTGGTGTAAATCCATTCAGTAGTTTTTGAGAGATCAAGGTTCAAAAACCTTGTATGTCTGGACAACTGAGTTCAGGGGAGTCCCGCGATCATGCAACTTCAAATAATATAACAATCTGTTTTTTGGAGGGGGCATTTTTCCCATTGCCTGCCTCACTCCTGTGGGAGTGAAAGGCTCCAGTGAAATTCTATGGGAGCTCGTGCTCCATGGCCAAACGCCAAGCCCAGTTTTCGGGGTGGCTGCCCATTGTTGGTTGGAGACAGGGGCTGGCTGTGTGATAACCCCATGCCACGCACAGTGCATGGTGGGTGGCTGGCTGTCCAGAGGGGGTTGGCTGCTTGCGGGATTTGGACGCAGGGTCTGGCTTTTGGTGGGGGGCTGGGCTTATGTATGGTAATAAAATATTACTTTACGTTAAAAAAAATCCAAGAAATTCACTGAAAAAAACAAGGGTTAAAGTGAAGTTTTAGTAAGGTATGGTAATAATATTTTACTTTGCATTAATAAAAAACTCAGAAATTCACTGACAAAAGCAAAGGTTTAAGTGACTTTCTACTCACTCCATCTCAGTGCACTGCTTATGACCACACATATTAAAACACTCATGACATATTATGTGACATCATTGATATCATCACTGATGAAAACTGAAATGACATCATTGATGAAAACACTTTGATGTTTTACCTGTTTCAGTACTTCTAAAAGACTTTCACATATTTTTGTTGACTCAGGCCAGTCTGCTATGTTCAGCTACCAGGGTTTGAGCTTAGGCTCAAATTATTGAAACCTTTGTCAGGATTTAACAGATTAGTGGCTTTACTACTTGTGATATATTACCATCCATCTCAATTTATAAACCTCTTTCTTACGACCTCAATGCAGTATTGGTCCATTTTACATGGGTACCAATTATGCAGTCTCTAAATATAACTAAAATCACACCTGTGGAAGGTGGAAAAGAGATGTGACTAAGAGATTGAATAAGTATGGGGAAGAATGCATGTTTGTTTGTGAGTTTGTCTGATGATTTGAATAGGCATAGAATTGAAATCATGAATGCATATTTTTTTAAAGCATCAGTTATTGAGAACATAAACAGTCCAGTTTAATGAAAGCATTCAAGATAGCTTACATGTCAACAACAGTGTAGTCATTAACTATGCTATTGGTCATGACAACTGTGGTCTCAGTGATGTTATCAATGACGTATGAGATGCCATCAGTGTTTAAGGTGTGATTGCATGAGCAGCACATGGTTGATGTGATATACATTTAAAGGAATCAAATTCCTTTAAATGGTTATTTTCAGGGGCTGCTAGGTTTTATTTTATGATTCTTAGCCCATGTTACCTGAAATTATTTGTTTTATGGAATTTGTGGGACTTTGCAAATAAACATTAATTGAAGGTGAGTAAAGACAATCCTAATTTACATTGAACCAATTTTTTGCTTTATTTTTATTCTTGTAAGCAGCCACATCTCATCCCATCCAAATAGGCTTGGTAGGACACAAGGTGTAACGACCCCTGGGAGCAGGTATAAGAGGCACAGAGTACCTAATTTGAGCCGTGGTTTCCGGGGCTCGGCCCCAGCGCTTACATGTCGGCACCAGCAGTTGAGTTATTCTGCCACAAGGTGGAAATGTCTGGCTAATTTAGAGATGATCAAAACAACAGTTAATTATTAACTCAATATACATTAAAAATTAATATTAACTGCCACAAAAGCCATTCTTATAGCTTTGGGGACTTGAAATAATCTGAACTGCCACACTTTTCGTAGTGTGATTGTAAGTAGTTGTGTTGTGTTGTTACTATCATTGGCAGCATGGCAGTGGCATGTGTGGTGCAAGCTGCAGAGGCCTTCTAACAAGAGCCCGGGCACTTATTTTTTTACAAGTTAAGCACTTGAGGAACACAATGTGCCAACTCATACTGTACACAAAACAGCTGTGCATGGCCTTTGACTGTACACAGCAGGAATGCTAGATATGTCAGCAGCCATTAATTACATCAGGACACAACTGGATCCATTGGATTGATTATGATGCACAACAGACATAGACACCTTGTTTAAATCAATCTTCGCTCCTGCTCCCGTAAGAACAATATAATCCGAACTAATAGGTCACATCCTCCATGGCTGGGCCATGTGACCAAGCACCATTACATTATCCCAGCGACAGATGAGCTTTGCATGTGCGCAGTGAACTCTTGGTGTAGAGGATGGCCTATAGCTAGACCAACCACCCAATCTCACCCCACTCATCCCAGCAGTGCATTGCCTTTGGCCGTACAAAGAGTGCTTATGGCCCTGTCGTAGAAACCCATCTGCATACAGTTTTAGGCCATGTAGCGGCAACCTCTGTTTGCAAGGCCCAGCCTACAGTACAGACAGTCGGTGCTGGACTGTTCCCATGAGGCACAGGGTCAAGACTGATTTGCATATGGCCAGGTCTAAACTGGGATGGCATGGTGAGCAAAAGAATGATGGATTTAACCTAGATCTCTTGACTGGGGGGTGAATGTTTTGATTTGTTCTGCATTCCGTCCATCAATTGTGTGTCTCCAGCCTACAGACATGACATGAACCAACTCCTGTCCAATTCAGTCCTCCTCCACTGGGCATCCATCAGTGTGCAGAATGTTTTTGACATGGTGTTAGCCATAGGGCATTCCCTCTGCTCTCTCCCCAGTCCGAATGCACTGACTCAGCTGTGCCTGTCATTCAGCCAAGAATACCATACTCTGGCCACAGGATCTGGCCTCTTGGTAGGATTTGCACCCTGGACAAGTCTCAACGATCCAGGTATTTAAGCATCCACCTGAAATGTTCAAAATTATTGCATAACAGATAACGTCATGTGACTTTTTCCCAAAGGACTCTGATTCAAGTAGAACATCTCTCCTCAAACCAATCTCCTGCGGGTATCTTGTGTGACTTTCTGAATGAGGTAGACCCTTGCAGACCAAACTCACTCAAGACACTGTCAAGATCTAATACCACCCATCCCACAATGGGTGCAACTACAAACATCTTTAGGTGGAGCAAACCAAATTGATTGGTCAGGTCTGCAGATCCATCTTGGGTCCAAGATCCCACATTGGACCAAGCTTTCCCTTGTCGAATCATATTCCTTACTTTTTCAACTGGCAGACTTAGCAAACACCACATAACTGTCTATCTGTGATGAACACTAATGTTTCAGATGTTTTTCAAAACTGCTGAATGGATTTTCACAAAATCACAAAATTATTGCGAATTGGACAAGAGCAAATTCCCCTCATCCAAGTATGGTGAAAATTCTAGCAGCGGTTGTCGCTACGTGGCAAAAATTCCTTTTATTTGAATTAACAAAGGGTTCAGTACTTTTGGGACCACAGTATAACTTTGCCACCTTGATATGTCTTCTTCAAACTCTCCACTATCGAGTAGATGTGGCAAAATCAAACTTTAGGAAACTTTTATGCAGTCCAATATAATGGTAATAAAGCTATACATTATGTGCCATTCCAATATGGGGAACAATGTGACTTTAAGTATGTACAGGACAACTGGAAATATGTTCTTCTGATGCAGCTGCATTTTTCCGCATATTTAAGTAGTTGCCGATTTGCCACATAATCCATCATCTTGTCCTTAATATGCCGCACAGTGGAAGTTTTCTTCACAAAACTATCCGGCCACCTTTCAGTTGCTTATCGCTGCATCAGGGCGTGAAACTGATACTAAAGAGATGAAACCTTTGCCCCGACAGTTTACATATTTTTTTAAAATAGCAAAATAATGAAGTAATATTCTCACAAAATATGCTGCATTACATTGTATATTTTGACCTTTCTTACTGCATAATTTAGTCAACACTGCTGCATAATTGTTCACTCCCTGCCGCATGCTGCCAGTAGTATGACTATATGTAAATGAGTTTATTTCGGTTACAACGCATACGCATAAGGAATAATAATGTATTAAAAACAAAAACTGTTATGATAGCTACAAGAGAGAGAAAGAGAGAGAGTAAAAGAAAGAAGGGAGAGAGAGAGAGAGAGAGAGAGAGAGAGAGAGAGAAAAATGGAGAGAGAGAGGGGGGTGAAAAAAAAGAGAGAGAGAGGGTACATGGGTGTTGAGTTTATGAACTTTCTCTTGGTTTTGTATTCAATTGAAGCCGCTGTTTGAAAATGATTCATTGTGTGGCGCATGCGGTGAATAACAACCGGGGACCTGCGCCCAGAAAAAAGTAATCCCAGCTCAGGGGTGGCTTCAGGAGAGTACAAACAATTAATAACTGCTCAGCATTTTGTATTGATTGAATACGCAAAGAGCCAGTCCCAGTTAATAACTCCGGTAAGTGTATAAATATTTAAAAATAATTAATTTCACCCACAAAGGGTCTAATTAAAGGTTAGTGAAAAGGATGCGCATTGGCTCTCAAAGCAAATAACACGGTCTGCTTCGAGCCAGGCGGGAAAAAATATGCTATAATTAAATCTCGCAGGGAAGTCAGAGGGGTGACTTGAAATTAAAGCTCCATAAAACCAACACAAAGGCGGGAATTATCTGCCTCCGGTGCATCTCGAGAATCCAATGTACTCAGAATGTCGGCAGTAGCCACCGCGGCCCGTATATTCGTCTTTTGATAAATGCGCGGGGTTTCCAGGGCTACAGATGAGATCAATATTAACAAGCGGGCTCGGCCCAGTTCTGGTTTGTTTTCTTTTGGCAAACAGCGCTCAATTATCGTCTTACCTACAAGGCTGGGAAATGACAGTCTACAGAGGAACGTGTCTCGGGGGGAAGGAGAGCCCATTGCTGAACACTGGCGCCACCGTGAGGCCGAATGAGGGTTGAAACTTCGTACTCATTGCAGAAGTACCTCTGAGGACTTCTTTGCCTTCTAAGCACAGCGTTAAAACTATCGCAGCTTTAGCGGCAGAAAACTGCCTAAAACGGCAATAATGGGCTTGATAACATGCCCTTGAGAATTCCAATAGAAGCCCAAGTTGACACCAGAACATGGGTTTCTATTGGAATTCTCAAGGGCATATTATCAAGCCCATTATCTCCGCTTTAGCGGCAGTTTTCTGCCGCTAAAGCGGTGATAATTTTAACGCTGTTTCTTGATAATATACCCCAAGGTTTTTCACCAGCTGTCCAGGCAGATTTCGGCAATTTCAGCTCATGTCCAAGGTTTTTAGCAGTGGGTCGACTGAAAACAGTGAGAGGCACTTTTTTGGGTGTTCTAAAGCTGTGTTAGTTAGCAGCCATTATAAGTAAGCAATTTAATTAATAGGTATGATGTTGGTTGTAGAAACTACATTTTGTTTATTTTCTTAATGCATATTCTGTGATCCTATGTTGATGAGAGCTGTCATTCTGCACCATTCCGTGGATGAAAAATTATAGTCCTTCTTCTATTTCTCCCAAATGTCCCAGAGGGTCCCAATTTTATTGTTTTTTGCCTTGGGCAGCGCCGCAGGCCTTGCTGCTGCGCTGCACTACGGCAAAAGAAAAGGGCAGAAATGCGCCGTATCTACACGGCGCATTCCTGTCCTTTTCTCCTGTGCTGGCGCACAATGGGCTGCCATGCGCCAATGCAGGCACCTTTGCACCATGGTGCATGGGTGCCTGCATTGCAGAGAGGATTATTTTTGTGCAGGAAGGGAATCCTTCGTGCACAAAAAACAATCACAAGAGGCTTTTCCTCCTTCTATGTGTGCTGCAGAATGCAGCACACATAGAAAAAGGAAAAACTAGGTGAAATAAAGATATTTCTCATCGTTGTGCCTCCCTTACGCCGGAGGCGGAAGTTTTTGGTGCTGCCTCAGAGATAAGACTTCTTGTAAATCCGGAGCAGTTTCAAAAAGCCATGGATGTTGCTGGGAATGCCCCGAGCAACACCCATGAAACGCCCCTTTCACACAATTTTCTATGTGAAAGGGGCACATATTTATAAAGCCATGAAAAGCCATGTAATGTGGCTTTACGTGGCCTTATACATATGCCAGTGGCACATTGCGCCACCAGAACGTCAAAAAAGTTACGTGCCGGCGGCACAAAAGTGTCCGTAGGGCCTCATAATTGAGGCCCCAGATGTGAACATCACCTAGGGTTACTGGATGACTACATGATACCAGGACACTTTGAGCAGGATTACCAAATCTATTTAGTTTCCTAAACTCAACTTGGCTTAATTTAAAAAAGGAAAATTACTTTTGCATTTTGATAATATGAGAAAATGCACTTCTAAATCAATGTACTCTAGGTAATATTACAACAGATTAGTGTGATATTAATGGAGACTAAACTTGCTCCTAGCAAGGTGAGCGGCTTAGGTTGGGCAGAAATCCAATGCAAATTTTCTGAACAGCTGCACATACATTACTTGGTGAGTAGTCACAAACTTTTCCTAAGCACATACCCATACCTTGAGTCGATGGAGATTTTTGGCCTTATTTAGAAATGGTGGACAGGATAAGATGTCAAAACTTGACATATATCCCTTCGATCGTATTACAAGTACCATAGGCTGTAATGCACTTGTTTGTTATGATATACTTGCTTGTTAGCACGTTTGTGATAGGGTAGGTGTAAGATCCCATGTAATAAAACCAGGATCAGATTGTAGATGTAGAAAAGTAGTAGTTTATTCCACAGAAGAAGATCCCATCCAACAGTCAGTGAGGCTTTCCTTCAACTGGTAACTTACAGAACTTCCCCACATACAACCTTCCATGACATAGAAGAGATTCTAAGCATAACACCTAGCAACCTAGTCCAATGTGAAATGCCACACATCTCCCTCCCTTGAAAGAAACATTCATTTAATTTATTATTAACATAGTTTCTATACACATGAAATTTTAAACAATAACGTTAATAAAATCACTCAGATAGCTTGGTCTTTTCCCCACTCTGGAAGATGTCCTAGGGCAATTTAAATCCTCTCCCTCTTCCCCTTTAGGTTGATGAAGAGAAAAACTACCTTTAGAGGACACCTCACTCTTTCTCTGTTCAGACACCCCACTGCACACAAATACTCTACTTAAATTCCAAATTCGATGGTCCTGCGTTTGAATAGCATTGTTAAAAATTTTGATTACCTTGATTGGTTCCATGAATTTACACGAAGAACCACCCAACACACCAGGACGTTTAATTCTGACCCAATCACCTACATTCACTTTAGTTTTCTTAACAGCATGTTTGGCATCAAAATACACCTTTCTCATTTTAGCTTTTTCTTCTTCAACTTTTGCCATCTGCCCACTATCACACACTCCCTCCTTCCCTTTTGATAAACCATACTTGTTAACCCAATACGGTTCAACACATGTATTGGGCACTCTACCCCTAAACAACAGGAAAGGAGTTTTACCAGTGGTAGCATGTGGAGACAATCTGTATTCCTCAACCTTGCTAATGACCTCTTTTTTCCAATCAATCCCCACTCCTTTAGCCAAGTTGATGGTTTCTTTAATTACTTTGTTAAATCTTTCCACCATTCCATTGGCTTCAGGATGATAAAGAGCAGAAGTTTTGTGGAGAATCCCTCTAGACGATAAAAATTGCTCCATTTCCCTGGAAACCAGTTGGACACCATTGTCAGACAAAATTGACGAAGGCAACCCTTCCCTAGCAAATAAATTCTTAAAACATTCAATCACATTGCCAGTGTTTATGGTTGACAGAAAAAAAACCTCAGGCCATCTCGAGAACATGTCAATGATCACCAGTATGAACACTTGAGAGCCCTTACCTTGTATGGGCCCAACAATATCCACAGCAATCTCTTCCCATGGACCACTAGGACGTTTCCTCAAAACCATAGGTTGTATATGAGTAATCTTATTCTTGTCACTGATGGCACAAGGAACACAGTCCCTTATAATTCTTTCAATCATCTTGTCCATTCCAGGCCACCAATACGACATGCGAAGTCTTCCCTTACTCTTAGACAAACCTGAGTGAGCCATGTGTACTAAATCAATCAACTCCTTCCTGAGACTGGTAGGAGGAATCAATCTGGTCCCACGAAACAACAAGTTATTATCAACAGACAATTCATTGCGAACAGCCCAAAACACCTTAGTACCTTCTGATCCATCTTTACTAGAATTCCAACCCTTTTTAAATAAAGATATCACCTCAACCAGGGTTGCATCACTCTCCAATTCCTTCAACCACCTCTCCTCAGAAATGATGTCATGGTCCACCATACAAACAATTTCATCCTCCTCATCATCATGCAAACTTTCTTCCTGTTCACTACAACCAGGTACCAAACGTGACAGAACATCAGCAACGCCATTTTCAACTCCAGGAATATATTTTATCCCAAAGTTATACTCCTGCAAACCAATTATCCATTTGGTTATTCTTCCAGAAACTAAATCCAATCCTTTCTTGCTAAAAATCTCAATTAAAGGTTTATGATCTGTCTGGACCTCAAACTCCAAACCCCACAAGAATTTCTTCAGTTTCCTTATTGCCCAAAAAACAGCTAAAGCCTCCCTTTCCACCACAGAATATCTCATCTCTGGATCCCTGAGACTTCTGGACAAGAACATAATAGTTCTTATACCATCAGGACCACTTTGTTTTAATACAGCTCCAAGCCCCTTCTCGCTAGCATCAGTTACAAGGATTGATCTACTTGTTGGATTAAAACTTCTTAATGAGGGAGCCTGACTGAGTTTCCTCTTGATGGCCACAAATTCTTCTTCACACCGATCTGACCAAACAAACTCCTCACCTTTACGCAACAGTTGTCTCATGTTTACTGTTGCTACTGCAAAACCCACCACAAATTTTGCATAATATTCTATCATCCCTAAAAATTTCATTAATTCCGTTTTATCAGTTGGAGAACACATTTTCATTACGGTATCAACTAACTCAGGCTTAGGTTTTACTCCCTCCCCTGAAATACTGTGACCAAGATAATTGATGGTGTTAGATTTAAATTTGCACTTTTCCCCCTTGACTGTTAAGTTATGTTTGCACAAACTCTTCAGAACCGATTTCAGTCTAATATCATGTTCTGCGTCATCTTTAGCAAACACTAATATATCGTCCTGGTATACACATACCCCTGGAAGACCATTTAACACTTTTTCCATTACACGTTGGAACACTGAAGAAGCCGATACCAAGCCAAACGGCATTCTCTTGAACCTAAATGTACCAAAGGGTGTGATGAAGGATGTATAATCTCGGGACGACTCTTCTAGTTCTATTTGATGGTATGCAGAGGTGAGATCTATCGTGCTAAATACCTTCGCACCATCAAGAAGCGTCAACAACTCAGAAATGTTCGGCAATGGATATCTGTCCACTACCACAGACTTATTAAGCTGCCTCAAGTCTATGCATAAACGCAAATTACCGTTGGGCTTGCGTGCTGCAACGACTGGAGCCAACCATTCCGATCCCTCTATCTCCTCAATGATCCCACAACAACTCAACTTCTCTATTTCTTTCTTCATGTCATCTCTAACGGAAAATGGTACATTTCTTACTTTACAACATACAGGTACTGCATCACTTTTTAGTCGAATCTTAAGTTGGTATCCTTTCAGACAGCCTAGAGTTTCCTTGAACACATTCGGGAACTCTAGGTTTAAATCATGAACATACTTGTCATCCATTCCCTTATCTACAGATTGAACTCTATCTCTTAATTGTATAGAGGGATTTGCATTGGGATCAAGATACACTCCTAGGTCACCCTGATGAATCCAGCTAATTAAGCTATCTCCACGTTTAGAAACATAGATTTACTGACTACGCCAGTGTAAGATCCCATGTAATAAAACCAGGATCAGATTGTAGATGTAGAAAAGTAGTAGTTTATTCCACAGAAGAAGATCCCATCCAACAGTCAGTGAGGCTTTCCTGCAACTGGTAACTTACAGAACTTCCCCACATACAACCTTCCATGACATAGAAGAGATTCTAAGCATAACACCTAGCAACCTAGTCCAATGTGAAATGCCACACAAGCCTGTCTGACAAAAATTGAAATAAGGCCCTTGAATCCAGGGGCGGCTCCTCCGCTAAGGCAGAGGAGCGTCGCCCCACTGCTCTGTTAGCAGGTGAAAAAGGAAAAATAAAATGATAACGCATTGTTATTTTCATTTTATTTTTCTGTCCTTGCTTACCTGGTTAGGGGCGGGGCTGGGCTGTGGCAGAGGAGCAGGGGGAGGAGTGGTGGCACTCTGTAAGGACCAGCCAAACAGTCATGCGCACTTATCATGTTCTCCACCGGTCTGTGTTGCACAGTCTGGGTGAAGAACACGCCCAGGCTCCCAGTCCCTCTCTGAGCACTGAACCCCGGCACTCAGACCAATCCCAACGCTGCTATTAGCGGCGTCCTGATTGGCTAGGGGGGTTTGGAAGCCTGAGTGCTTCCTGTTCCTGCTTCCCACCCCTGGAGTCCTGGAAGTGGGCAAAGAGGACCGAGAGGCGGCAGTAAACAGTAATTGATTTTTTTTTTATATTTGTTTTTCAACCCCCCCCCCCCCCGGTGCCCCCCGCTTACCCTCCACCACCGTTAAGTAGCAGCTGTTACTGCTTGAATCCATTTAAGGAGGGGTTTTGCTCAAAAGGAAAAATATTATCTCTGGGTAGGACAAAAAGTACTTTTACACGTTTGTATTTGTTAAACATGTACAAATGCACATTTGTAAATGCTCAAAGGGGGGGAGTACTTCTAAAAAGCTAGATTGTTGCAGCTTCCAAAGAATTATCATAATGTTATTACTTTAGACCTCAAAAAAGGGCTTTATAGTACTTCAAATCTATTGGTGGAAATTAACATTGTTTTTGTGAATCAGTCACCTGTTTTCCAGTACTTTTTTCCAATTAACATTCAGTGCATTGTATGAGTCAAAGTTGTTTCATTTATTCATTCATTTTCGAGATTTAGAAGTGTACAGTTACTAATAATCCACTTCAGAAAATATTTGACAAAAGGAGTAACACGTCTGAAAATGATTAGTTCAAAGTAAGATCTCGTTTGGAAAAACTGAGACGCCCTCTCATCTGGTAACCTAGACATAGCTTATTATAAGTCAAATGGAGCGTTATTGTCAACGTAGGACTTGTCTTACTGATATTGCATTACATCATGGAAATCTATGAGAAGACTAGCCATTCTGCCACAGTAGCACTCTATTGGTTGGCTGTAGAATAGGGGCAGTGCTTAATTTGTGGAAAAATAAGTGTCAGGGCTCTCGTCAGGAGGCCACAGCAACCTGCACCACACATTGCCCCAGCCATGCTGCCACTGCCATCACACTCCTACAAGTGTGACAATTTGGGCTATTCCAGGCCCCCGAAGCAGTAAGAATGGCTTGGGTGGCAGGTAATAGTCATTTTAATGTATATTGAATTAATAATTAACTGTTGTGGTAGTCATCTCTAAATTAGCCAGACAGCGCCACCTTGTGGCAGACTATCACAAGTGCCTGTGTTGACAATTAAGTGCCAGTGCTGAGCACCGGTAACCATCTGCTCAAATTAAGCACTTGCTAGGGGCTACTTTCTTACTCTCAAAACTCATGTGAGATTCCAGGATGGAACATGCCTCCAGAAAATCAGTTTTTTCTCAAACTAGTTATCATGTGGGCAAACATTATCTGAAATATTATGCCTGCGAAAATCTCACAAAATTTGCCTAAAGTGGAATTCGGGAATTTTGTGAGCATAATAAAAATTTCTCATATGCCTAATTCCAGCCCCAGACTATCAGGATTACCACAAGAAATAACAGCAACAATCAGAAAAGTAAAACTATGAGAAAGAAGAGATAATATTGGGGAATATAAACTCAAATGGATAACAGGGTGAATATTGGACAGACAAAGAGTGGGGCCCTCTCCATACATCAGTATAACCCTGATCGTATTTCAAAAAATTGTTACCAGTTCCAAAAACATTACCCCATTTTGCATAGATATTCTAACATTAGCTACAAAGAGATTTTATTTTGAAACTGAAATTTAGAACTCAATATTTGTGTTAGAGAATATTTTAATTAGGATATTCTGGTGTATCACGGAGCGAAAAGACCCGCAAGGACGCTACGCGGCATTAGGGGGAAGGCTGCTGCTTAGTTCAGCTTTGGGACTGCGAGGACCACGGTGCCCTGCGCCAAATTGATCTGCCTCACCTGGTTGCTCTTCCCGTTGCCGCCTCCTACATTCAATCAACTCCTCGCGGCCCCCGCTTCGCGGCTGCCGCTCGCCGGTCCTGTCAGCTTAAAAACTTGGATGGGACTTCATTCTTGCTGTGTATCACGGAGCGAAAAGACCCGCAAGGACGCTACGTGGCATTAGGGGGAAGGCTGCTGCTTAGTTCAGCTTTGGGACTGCGAGGACCACGGTGCCCTGCGCCAAATTGATCTGCCTCACCTGGTTGCTCTTCCCGTTGCCGCCTCCTACATTCAATCAACTCCTCGCGGCCCCCGCTTCGCGGCTGCCGCTCGCCGGTCCTGTCAGCTTATAAACTTGGATGGGACTTCATTCTTGCTGTGTATCACGGAGCGAAAAGACCCACAAGGACGCTACGCTGCATTAGGGGGAAGGCTGCTGCTTAGTTCAGCTTTGGGACTGCGAGGACCACGGTGCCCTGCGCCAAATTGATCTGCCTCACCTGGTTGCTCTTCCCGTTGCCGCCTCCTACATTCAATCAAATCCTAGCGGCCCCCGCTTCGCGGGAGCCGCTCGCCGGTCCTGTCAGCTTAAAAACTTGGATGGGACTTCATTCTTGCTGTGTATCACGGAGCGAAAAGAGCCGCAAGGACGCTACGCGGCATTAGGGGGAAGGCTGCTGCTTAGTTCAGCTTTGGGACTGAGAGGACCACGGTGCCCTGCGCCAAATTGATCTGCCTCACCTGGTTGCTCTTCCCGACCCCGCCCCCTTGTTAACGTTGTCTGTCATTAACAACCTATCCCCGTAACGCGCTAGCGGAACGCGCGCGGGTCGCAGACCGGGTCGCAGACCGGGCAAAGAGCGGTTCGAGGACGGTTGAGGACGGGGCGGGCCATTCCCCTGAATTGGGTCTTTGCTAATGATTCGTAAATATTAGTGTAATCGTGAGTACTTGTTTTATTGCTGATAGGTGGATTGCCATATTCAGTTGTTGTTGCATATACTTAGCATATTAATATTTTATTGTGATTTAGATATACTCATTTAACTTAGTGGTTCATTCTCATCCTCTTTGGTTACTCCCCCCATTGCTTGTCTTTTATTTTTTCCTTAAACATGACTTCCTTAAGGTCTGGTAGGAAGGTGGTGCAGGGTAGCATAGGGGGCCAAGTAACAGGGACTCTCGACAATTTCATTACAAGAGCTGCTCGTGTTCTAGAACAAGAGATCTTATTAACAGAAAAAAGATTGTCCCTCGAAATTTCTGCTAAACGATCTTCCCTCGGTAACATTATGACAGCCATTTCTCCCGAAAGTAGACAGCCCCAAATAAATTCCAACATACCGCATAACACCATACAAGTGTCGTTGGACACAACAGATCAGTGTTCGTTGGATGATTTGCACGAGACTATAAACATTTCTGAGCCGAGTGTTGTATCCGCTAACATTAGTCCCAACCACCCACAGTCTACATCTGAGCAACCACGTACTGATGCATTGATTCTGGTCCATAAGTCCAGGCCTATTTTGGGTAAAAGAAAACGTATGGGAGCACCCTCCAAGAGCAAACGTGCAAAAACGTCTAAAGTGTCCAAATTGCCTATATCTGCAAACACTTGTGACGCTTCTAATTCCTCCATGCCTGGTTGCACCTCCCCGGTTACTGGAAGTCTGAGGTCATTGCACTCTCCTATCTTCCAATCTAATGTTGACTCCATTCCCCCTGGCTTTCTCAAGCATGTAGAGAAATTACTTAAATCTCTTCTTCTACCATTATTTGAGAGAGTGAACCGACTCTCCACTTCGCTTGAGAAGATAGAGGGTATGGTGCTCACTAATACATCATTGTTGGAGGAGATTCCAGTGTCTCCTATTAGCCCTAAGACTCCACCTATTCCCGATAATGTTGACAAAACTGGGCCTGCTACTACTGCCAAAGCACATATGGCTAGAGCACCTTCCAATATCTTTGTTCGTAATGATCAGGTTGTGGAAGTACCCCGCCCTCCTGTCAGTATTGATGTACCAATAGATTCAGGTTGTACTACTAATACTGTCACTAATAAGAATAATATCCCTATCAGTAAGCCTAGTTTAGAGGGTGTTGATTCTTTTCAAAAACTCCCTTGTATTAACCTTCCACCTGAGTCACAGCCATATACAGTCATAATGGCTGGTGTTCCTCGGCTCCCCCAGGCAAAGCCTGAGTCTCATAGCGAGCTGAAGAACAAAGTTATACATTGGCTAAATGGTAATAGGCCTTTACCTGCTAAATTACTGGATGAAATCTTGACTGTGCGTAGGGTGTGTTGGTTGGGTAATAGAGTTAAGCAAGTGGAGGAAGATTGTGTGATCATAAATTTTCGTGACCCAAGGGTGGTGAGCCATATCTGTACTTTTCCTAACATCTTGAGAGTTACAGGAATATCCACCTTGGATTTGTCATATTTTTATCCACACAACTCTCATGCATTATCATGTGACACGCCTACTGTTTGGGAAAGGGTTAATAGGAGCTTTCATCGACAGACAGGACCCGATTTTCATCTCCCACTGTCCAATTTCTTTGCCCCCTTGAATTCCTTAGAAGGGGTTGACTGACTACCATCAAATAAGAAAAATTTGGGTAATGTGCGTAAAGCCTGTTCTGCCCCAGATACCTCGGGGTTAGCAGGGAGGGGTGGGTTAAGGGGGGCACACGTGGGATCGGGTACCTTGCTTCCCAGTCCCACTCGTCTTTACCAAATGGTCCATCCCTCACTTACATTGATTCCTGTTCCCCTGAGAGCGAGTGTAAGGGCCCTAACAACACTGCAACCCATCTAGCCATCTTGGGCCCCGCTCCTGCTTCCCTGTGTATTATCCCTACTAGCTCTCTTCCCATAACCCTGGTCTCGTGGAATGTTGCTGGTCTTCGTAGTAAAGTAACCTTGGAAGACTGGTCTGTCTGGGTAAATACACATGATATCCTGGTTTTTCAGGAAACGTGGGCTGTGGATCCCATCTATTTTTCTGGGTATGTAAATTTTTCTAAAGGGGCCTCACGTGGAACAAGGGGCCGTCCTTCTGGCGGCCTTTGTATATGGGTTAAGCAAACACTTGGGTATTCCCTCAGAGAATTGGTTATTGATAGTCCTGACTTATTGATTATCTCACTGCAACACAACGTTGAACCTGAAATCTTGATCATAAATGTCTATAATAGGGGCCTCCCAGGTGGCCGTGGTACAAATACCTTTTCTCAACTGGATGGGTTTTTGGACACCGTTAATATATGCACTAATGTCGTAATTGTGGGTGACCTAAATTGCTGTTTTGAACCCCTGCTCTCTGCCTCTGATTCACTCACATGGGAGGTGGACGCGATCTTAAACATCCCACCTCTCGATCTCCCCCCTATCAAGAGGTGGACCGAGTCTGCCACCCAGTGGATGGGTTTATGTATGGAGCGGGGTTTCAGGGCTGCAAATGGACGGACCCCCTCTGATAAAGGCGGTAAGATGACCTTTTCTGATGGTCGACGCTGTAAGAGTAGAATTGACTATGCCCTAATCAAAGTGGAGTTTTGGTCCACATTATGCGACATGGTGGTTCATGACCGCCCCGAGAGTGATCATAACCCATTGGTTTTGAGTTTTTTACTTTGTCCAGCCTACAGAAACAAACCCTCTGAAATAGTGACTGCTGAAGCCCTTTTACTTAATAACCAACGGCGAGTACGCTGGGAAAAGGTCGCTATTGACAGTGCACTATTATCAGAGATTAGTTCAAAGGTTTCCTGTGCTTTGGAGGATTTACAGTCTCTCCAGAGCACAGAGGATGTTGTTGCTAAGGCCACACACGTACACGAACATCTATTTTCAGGCCTTAAATCCCTCTTTTCCAAACCATGCAAGGCTAAGAAATCTCCTATTTTAAAACCAAACTCCTGGTATAACAAAGCATGCCGAGATTCCTATAGTAAATTGAAACTTGCTATCACTATTAAAGATCCGGCTAATATCAGATTGGCCAGAAAAGACTATAATAAGGTCAAAGTTAAGGCCAAACAAGAGTGGGATAATGACCACTGGATTGACCTTCTGGCTGCCAGTAAACATCGGAACTTAACCTTGTTTTGGCATATTGTTAAGTGGGGCAATTCATCGAATACCCAGGTCCCTACCAACCATGTACCTCCGGATAACTGGGTGACGCACTTTGAATCTCAGTTCTCGGATGCCTATCAGGTCGAGGGGTTTGTCCCCGGAGCAAACACGGACCTGTCCACCTCCCAGACTTTAATCTTCGACTGTGCTGAGGTTGAAAAGGCTTTGAGTAAGGTTCCGAGTGGTAAGGCACCAGGTATGGACTGTGTTCCCACGGATCTTTTTAAATCTGACCTTGGGAATTGGGTGCCCTATATTGGTCACATTGCCACTGCTATAGCCAGAGGGGCCGCCATCCCAGATTCTTGGAGGGGCGCTGAGATCCTACCCATCTTTAAGAAAGGTGACCGCTCCTGCCCGGGGAATTACCGCCCGATTAGTCTTATTGATTCTGTTCAGAAAATCATTGCAAGAATGATCCTGGCAAGAATCCAGATTTGGATTGAGCAGGAGGACATCATCTCTCCTTTGCAAGCCGGTTTCAGACCGTGCACTAGTACTATCGACCAGGCTTTCAAGTTTCAATTGATTGTCTGGAAAACGGTTTATCTGTGTGGTGGCACTTTATATGCTGCCTTTGTAGATCTTCGGTCAGCATTTGACTTAGTTAATAGGACTAAACTCTGGAGTGTACTAGCGGAGCTAGGGATCCCGGTTGATCTCTTGAATATCATCATTAGGCTCCATGATAACAACTTCGCACAAGTTTGATGGGGGAAATAGGGGCAGGTTACCGATAGATTCAGGGTCAATAGGGGTGTCAGGCAGGGGTGCGTCCTTGCGCCTACTCTATTTTTACTGTTTATTAATAGAGTTGTCCAATATTTTTCTTCTACACCGACGGACGCCCCTATGTTGGGTGGTATTAAAATTCCACTCCTCATGTTTGCTGACGACACCCTACTCCTTTCCCAGACTTTGTCTGGGTTACAGGTGGCTTTAAATGTATTTACTAACTTTTGCTCTGATTTTGACCTGTCAGTTAATGTCTCTAAAACCAAATATATGGTCTTTAATAAAGGGAGATGTGTGAAGGGCCATGTTTCCATGAATAACGACCTGCTCGAACGAACTAATGTTATGACCTATCTGGGGGTAGTATTTGAAAACAAGTTGGATTGGAGGCCGCAAATTGATGTTCTTACTCTTAAATTTGCCCAGCTTTCTGGTTGCCTAGTTAAAGAACAAAAGCAATTGCAGTCGAAAATGATAGGCCCCCCCATTAAAATCTTTAATGTAAGGATTAATTCGGCGATCCTTTATGGCGCCGAACTTTGGAGTTTTGCCGATCTTTCTCCCCTGGTTAAGGCACAATATAAATTTTTCAGAATGCTTACGGGCCTTCCTTGTTCTACCCCAGTGAAACCGCTCCTGTTGGATCTTGGCTGTCATTCCTTTGATGACATTGCTAGGTTCAAGCCACTGGCCTTCTGGAGGAGACTATGGACAGTCCCCGAGTTAGGCCCTTATGCTAAGGCATTTCTTGATGTTCGATCTGTCCTGGGAGCTGGTATCATTTCTTGGTTCAGGCAGGTTAGACAACTCTTGGATTCTATGGGGTTGGGAATTTTGTGGACCGACCCGGCCAATAACCCTTTCCCCTCCAAAAAAGATTTTAAAGGCCTTTATTGGTCAATGGTGCTGCAAAAACATCTATCATCAGCTTCTGCTGAGTCCTTGACAGGCAGGTTTCTAGATTAAAAAAAAAACCCTCTTCTTGAAGCCTATTGGGATTCCATCACCAGGCCCCGAGATAGGAAACTCTACCATCAATTTAGAGTTGGCACCCTTCCGACTAATTCATTTACAAAAAAATGGAAGGGTGTATCTTGTGATTCTTGTATCTGGTGTATTGACTGTGTTGATTCTGTTGGTCACATCTTTTTTGTTTGCCCTGCCTACGCTGCCCCCCGGGCTAAATGGCTCAAACCATTATGTCGCACTTTGGGAACTAGACAAGGGTCAGAAGCACTTAAAATTTTGCGTTTTGACTCAAGTGAATGTGTCGCAATTGCTGTCGCTAAATTTTTGGCCTGGGCTTGGTATATTAGAAACAGGAGGCAATAGGTTACCGAAATCTGTTTATATGATTATATTTTATTACTTGGATTTGCTTTTATTATACATTCTGTTTGTATTTTTCTTCCTATTGTAATTGTCTTTTATGATGAAATACATCGATAATAAAGACTAATGAAATGAAATGATATTCTGATACCAAACTGTATCCCTCAAATAGCCTCAACTACTGCCTCTACTGCATCCCATGCCCAGGGGGCAGCACAGGAATACATCTACACAACTCATGCATAAATACTCAGGAGCATCAAACAGTAAGAACTCTAGTAGACCCTTCTTCCCAAGGTATGTATTCTCTTTACAGTTCACCCTCCAGGTCCTCAGTTTGCAAACTCCACCTTCAATATATGTTCAGTGCTGGTCTTCAGCTAATAAGCGGGTGACTGAACTTGCCACTCTCATGCCTCACCCCTCACTCCTCTATCTAAGCCAGGTCACCAACAAATCATACACCATGCCCTGTGCTGCCTAAAGGTGAACATCAGTCTGAAGTGAGGTGGCATCTGAAGGGCGAAGTGTCTACTTCTGCACATGTTTGTGAAAAGCAGCGTGACAAAAAATATTCAAGTGGGAGGCTTCACTTACAGGTAAAAAGGTATGAAGTTTACAACCTTCACAGCTTCATGGCAATGTTAAGTGTTCAACTTTATGCAGTATAGCTGGCAGAGTATTAATATCACACACTAACACTATTGAAACAAGTTATTCTCCATGTGTGTGCTAAAAACACTCACTACAGGAGTGAACTCTTAGATTCCAGTCATGGAACGATTGTTAGCGCATCATGATAATACGGCTAGATGAGTAATGTACCTTACATAGCCCTTAGGTGCGGTATATGAGCCTACAACAGACTGGTCATAGATGGGCTTGATGGTCTCATGGGCCCTATCCGATGTCACAATAAGCTGAAAGGTAGACCCAGTCCTGTAGTACAATGCACCATCAATGAACAGTGTCTTCACACTGTCCTCCTATGGTATTGGTCAGTAGCTCTGCCTTTTTCTCTAATGACGTTGCTCTTTAGCACCCAGCAGGATCTGATCCTCATCCTGGGCTGTGAGTTGGGTATGGCATCATGTACCGATGGGACAGTTATGGTACTTTGGGCAGAGCCTGACTTCTAAGCTTTCTTCTTTAAGGGATACGCGGTATGGTACTAGAAAATTGTGGTAGAAATAGTGATAGCCAAAGGAACTGTTTCCTTAATATTGTTAACACTTTTATTGTCAATTGGAGTTGACAATACAAAATATACATGCAATGGAGCCACATTTTTGAAACAACCATTTCTCCATGATATTCATGGCATATGCTATTTTTGTTATTAACATTCTGCCTTCTAAAACTGGCATGCACAGAACATCCCCACGATGAGGAAAATGTCAAATCACTCATTCCTTGTGGTTTGACCAGCTACAAGTAAATTATAAGATCAGTCAACTAAGACATGAAGGGTCATGTACCATAACCTCAAGTTAGCAATTTGGAGATATGAGATACATAGAATATGAAACTGAACACAGGACTGCCTATCAAGGTTCCCACAAAGGGAGAATGGAAATGCACACTACACTAGTGTAAAACATACTCAGGTTTAAACACCAAATTTAAACTATAGCTCTAAACACACAAATACATGTTTAGTTTGAGAGTCAAACTATCTCCCCCCTTTCAAAATTAATCAAATCAAACAGGATTTATAAAGCGCTGCTGATCACCTGCAAGGGTATCTAGGCACTGAGAACCTTGCAGCTTTGGGGGGATTCAGTTGAACACCCTTGAAGGGTCCACTCCAGTTTGGGAGGTCCCTTCGCAGTGTTTCTTCACTCCTGGCCACTCTAAGGTGCTGTTGAAATTGATGGACAGTACACTACAACAAAGGGGAATAACCGAACATAAATTCTAAATATTAGTGAGACCTCAAAGATGGGACTCTTCTGTGGAGGGTCATGCGAAATTGAGCTTGGATGTTGAAACGCCAAAGCTCTTCCTCTGTTTCTGATTTCTTGAGATTATTATTTGTGGAAAAAAATAAGGGGCATATTAGCAAGGGCAGTATCGCCGCTTTGGCGGCACTTTTTGCCGCTAAAGCTGCGATATTTTTATCGCCCTATCAGCAAGCTCTCGCTAACAGCTGTTAGCGACAGCTTTATGGCAAAAGCGACTGTTTTGGGTGCTGCTTTGCAAGTCAGCGATATTTATCACTAATGACATGCAAAGGAGGCGTTCCCAACTTGAAAGAAACTGAAAGCAGTCGCAAACATACCTTCCGCCTATTACCAAGGCCCGCGAAGCGATAAAAAAAAGCACGCTAACCGTGTTTATCGCTTAGATTTTACACCTGGTTGAAACGTGACTTACCCATTATAGTCAATGGGAGATGGATTCTACGGTTAAGTCCTCACCTACCTATTAGCAAGATTTCCATTAGCGATGGGATTTTTATCGCTGGATATCTCACGTTATTGTTGGGATTCGCTTCTATCGCTGTATTTAATATTGCCTTTGAGATAAACGTCGATGATAACACGTTATCTCTGCGATAAAATCCAGCGATAGCCGGCGTTAAAAAAAATATCGCTAAGCGCTCTTTGCGATAATTATCGCAAGTCCTTGCTAATATGCCCCTAAGTTTCTTTGTATTTTATTATCAGTGCTGTAAAATCATTGATGGCCAAATAATTGCTGAGCTTGTTGGCCAAATTTACTTAGTTGAACATTGGAATGTCATTGGCTACTTCACTCCCAATGTGCCTGTCCTGCCTAGTCAGGGGTCTAAACATGAAGGGGCAAATATACAAGCCCCTTACGCCAGATTTGCGCCGCCGTTGCGTCACTTTTGTGACACAGCGGCGGCGCAAAGCCAGTGCCATGCTGCGGGCTATTTACAACGTGACGCATCTAGGGAGATGTGTCACGTTGTAAAGCCCTGAGCCACATGTGGGCGTTCCTGCACTGGGGGGGCGTTCCGGCGCAGGAGCAGGCGTAAGGATTGTCACAGCATGTTAGGGATAGGGGCACCCCGAGCCTTGCTGGAGCTGCATCGCGCTTGCGACGCAACTGCAGCAATGCGCCGCCTTTCCAAAGTGGGGATACTACACGCATCTGCCCATCCATGCACCACGGTGCGCCGCATTCTAAATGTGGCGCATCAGTGGTGGCGCACGGGTGGGCAGATGCGTCGCAAATCCTCTGGTGCAACCCTGCTGATTAGCAGAGATGCGCCAGAAGTAGTAAATCTGCCCCTCAGTTTCACTGATCTGCTAGAAAGCCTAAGAATGAGGTCTGATACATGTTGACACCTGGATCTACCGCTGGAGAGATGGCAAATATTCAGAATTTATTTATTAGACGCATGTTTTTACCTGAGGTGTGGACTGGCAAAGATCAAGGATGGCTTGAGCAAAGCTGTGTTCATTCACCTTCACCAACTTTATGAAGCTTTTATTTTTTTTTAAATCACAACCTTTATGATTTTGCACAGTTTGCAAATTTTAAATGAAATGAGATAAAAAAGAATTGTAAATGGCAAGTTATATAGTGAAAAAATCCAGCTGGAACTACTTTTTGAAGGATAATTTTTGACACAAAAAGAATGTAAGCAGGAACATTCTCCCCCCCAAACTTTTTTTACCAGAAAAGTTTTTTGCCATTTTTTTTATAGTGCAAACTGTTGAATTTAGAGTTCTAACCTTAAAACCGTAGAAGCAGCATTCATATATCTGCTCAATAGTAAAATGAAACCACCAAGCTGTGCCTGTCTCTGACGCTTAAAAAGTCTCACTCTTCTGCCTGGCGAGGTAAGAAATTCTCAAGGAGTTTTTTCAGCTCTGACAGCTCTGAAAGTTTGCATTACTGTATATATTTGAAGTTCGAGTGTGACTGTCCCACAATTCAGCTACTGCACGTGTTTTGTCTCCTATTTCGGTTTTGTCATGGGATGCTCATTGGGGCCACCCTTTATGAAAACATATACATTTGTGATCTACTTGTGTGTGTCTTAGCTGCTGAGCTCACAGGGTGTCTGGTATGCCCTTGTCACATGATTCTGTGACTTCTGTTTTCCTTTTGTTAATAAACATTTTTAGTCTTCAAGATCGGTGTGAGCACATATCCCCCTTATAAAACCTAGCCCAAGGGCATTAGAGTGATTTACAATAGAAGCAGACTAGATTACACATGTTTTAGGCACCGCAAGATTAGGTGGTTTGTCCAATTTCGCGGGATGTTGTGCTGCATCAGGGATTCCAGCCTGGTTCCCCATGTCCCAAGATCAGGTGCTTCTCTATCCACTAGGCCACATTCAGTAGCGGCTGCTACAGGGCAGTGGTGGTGGGGCTGGGGGGCAGTTAAGAAAAAAAGAAAAATTCACTTACCTGCCGGCCGCCACTTCTCCTCTGTCCTTTTCGGTCCAGCAGGAAGCACACTTTCCTAGCCAATCACGACGCTGCTGACACCAGCATGACAGCAGCGTCGTGATTGGACTGAGCGCCGTGGGTCAGCACTCAGACAGGCAGTGGGAACCTGTGCATGATCTCTACCCAGGTTGTGCAATACAGCTGGGTGGAGAACATGCTAAGTGCCATGACTGCTTGGCCGGCCTAAGACGGCCGGCCAAACCGTCATGCGCACTTAGAAAGTGCTCAACACTCCCCCCCCCCCCCCCCCCCCCCCACTCTGTGACCTTCGGAGCCTTCTGAAAGATAAAATGATAATAACATGGTGTTATTATCATTTTATTTTTCCTGTGGGGCGACGTTCCTCCGCCTCAGCGGAGGAGCCGCCACTGGCTACATCTCCTCCCCACTTTGCTTCAGGCAAAGTCAGACAAGCAAAGGTTATTCTCTTTTCCCATTTCAACTTGAAGCAGAAGACTTTTTCTATGTCTAATTTCTTCTAAATCCGAATGAATCATTTTTTTCCAATGGGAAACATTGCCTAGCATAGGAAACCCTATTGTGTCAAACGGTGATTGCGGGCTCCACCAGAAGCAAGCGGCATGAATGATGCCCTCGATGATAGGATCCTGGTGGGTGACTCCTAGCCAATGAAACTGAGCTGAAGATGGAAAAGGAAACTTCAAGAGTGAAATAATTTTTGAGCACTTTGGCCCCCGGCCCATAGGCGTAAATTATATTAGTACGCTAGATATAACGGTAAAACCCACACCACACCCAGGCGGTCGATATTTATGTAGTATGCAGTGTCTGGCCTTGGAACAGAATTCTTTATGTAAAATAACCAATGCATTCATGAAAATCAAAATGGCCTGTACCGTTCGCATATTAATAAGTCAGACTGTAAGATTGCTTTGTCATCCATCATGAAACCGCTGTCTGCGGCTGGTCTTAAGGACTGTGAGGTCAGAACCATCTGGAGCCAATTTGTCAAAACTCCACAGGAGACCCAGATCAGAACAGTGATGCATTTGTGGGCTTAAGTGTTGCTCCCTGCCACACATGAGAACAATAATCCTAAGATATACACATTGGAAGTGGGAAGTGCCTGTGCTTTGTTAAGCCATCAAGCAGCGGCGGCCTGTGCAGGTAAGAGCGGTGGGGCCGAGTGGAGGAGGTTTCGACAGACGATGACGAGGGAAAATTAATTATTTATTTACCTTTCCCTCGTGGTCGTCTGTCGAACCCCCTCCCATCCCGGCCCACCGCCCCACTGCTCTTACCCGCACGGGCCACGGCTGCC
Source organism: Triturus cristatus (assembly GCF_964204655.1). Classification (NCBI taxonomy): domain Eukaryota; kingdom Metazoa; phylum Chordata; class Amphibia; order Caudata; family Salamandridae; genus Triturus; species Triturus cristatus. The sequence goes on from NC_140594.1 coordinate 1,098,867,424, forward strand.
ATCATGTAAGAATACCTCCTGGTTGGACATGATTGACAAGGAAGCAGACCACAAGGCGGAAATCTACAAATCATATATTCCTTCATACGAACTGCAGAAATTTCCCACTTGTCTGTGGGTTCATACAAAATCCTTTAGGATTACACAGGGAAAGTTACAATAATAATAAATGCCAACCCTATAACTGCTCCTAACCCAGTGGATTTTACACCAATGAAAAATTAGCTGGCAATTAGTTTCATATAATGTGCACCTCCAGACTGGTAAAATATTTTTCCACTGCACTACAATAAAGTATGAGGGTGTTTTGGTGTCTTTCACACACCTTCTCTGGAACTAAATTCAAGTGTGTAATTTGGTTATGGAAATCATTGAAAGGCTTTGTTGAGGAAATCTACCACTTTGTCAGTGTTTGCTGCTGACTTTCCAATGGCTACTTCCTTTCCCATCCAGCAGCGGCCCGTGCAGGTAAGAGCGGTGAGGCCGGGTTGGCGGGAATTCGACAAACGACCACGAGGGAAAATGAAACAAATAATACATTTTTCCTCATTGTCGTCTTCGAAGTCATGCCCCACCTGGCCCCACCGCCCAGTCCCGCCGTCCCACCGCTCCTACTTGCACGGGCTGCGGCCATTCCCATCACCAATGTAACTGGGCCATTAATAAACATATTAATACGGAAATTCCACCGTATTAATGGAGTTTTCATTGTTCTATATTTCATCTGCAAAAGTAAATTTATATGAATAAGGATGTCAGAATTTGCGTTGATGTGGCCTGATTTGGATCCTATGGTATGATTTGTTTGGATTTTACTATGTGTCGGTGTGACATACTCTTGTAATACTCCCAGGTTACTACTGACTTCCTGTTGCCAAATTCACAAATACTTTATATGAATAGGCATAGCTTACTTTTGTAGTACTCCTGGCTTACCTTTGTAATTCATGAGTAAACTTGAAGTGCTACATGAGTAAGTTAAAGGAACATCTTTGTGAATCCAATTTTAAGCAACCCAACAACTCAAAACTTCGTAAAAACAGCACTGCTGATTGGGGGCACCAGGAAAGGTTTAAACATTTCACCCTGTGTCACAACACTGTTGCTTTAAGAACAATTTGTCAGACGAACTTTTTTCTGTTCTGAACTCGTCAGAAAGGTGCCATATGTTGCTGCGCTGTAAAACACCAAGGACATCGAGTGTGTGTAATGAGATAGCACAGTTAAAGGCAGCAGCTGTCTGAGAATAATTAAACCCGGATTACACGCCACTGAGCGTATACATTACATGCATATGAATCCATATGGAACAGATTTTTCATAACTCCCTTTTTCGCTGCTATGTTCATGTTACTGTTTCATATGTGTTTTTATGTGGCGGTAAATGTGCCACTGTTTGGTAGTTTTGGCGCTTTCTGCAGCACAAGATGTTAGGAGCTACAAACCATTAATTCTTGATTATGGTCCGGACTTACAAAAATGAGTAAGGTACATAGAAGGCCTTCCTTCCGGTTGGGTCAGAGACAGCGGAAGTGACTTCACTCTCTCTGAAAAATGATGATAGTTACAGAATTGACCTCTTGACCGACCGTTGCCTCTCTGCAGCCTATTTCCTGCTGAGGGATTGTGGGAAGGGCAGGAAGTGCAAACTACAGGATGTAAATCTGGTTCTTGGAGTCTGGTTCGCTCTTTGTTCCTGTTACAGCCTCTAGAAGTCTAGACCAGGGATAAATTGTACCAGGGGTACTAAGAGCAAGCCAGGGGCAGAACATGCCGTCCTTGGCTATCCCTAAGGGCCTGATTATGTGATTTGGCAGTGTGGCTCTGGGTCCGCCCCACTGACGCACCACCAAATCCGTGGTCGGGCTGCCTGCTAGATTGCGAGTGTTTCTCGTGTCTGCAGGCTTTTTTTAATGCTCCCGAGGTGGTGCACTGAAAATGGGCACCGCAATGGGAACACCAAAAACAGTTCCTGCATGACATGGACGGAAAAGTCTGTGCCATGCAGGAAATGGGGTGCATGTACACAGGGGGGCACATGTTACGCCCCCCTGCATGCACCGCATGGTGCAGAGGCACAGAGGCCCTTTGTTTCTTCTCCACCACAGTTTTCATGGAGGAGGAACCACCATGAAAACCGTGGTGGAGAGAAAACTTGTAATATGCTTGGCAGGACCGCGGTGGTCCTGCCGAACATATTGCGGCCTTTACACTGCCGCACCACTGCCAGGGAATGGCAGTTCCCTGGGGGCTGTGTTGGGGCAATGGTGGTCCAACAGCCTTAATTGTAATAGGGCGGTTGGAAGACTGCCAAAGAGGCACCCCCACGATTCTGGCACTCCATGGACCGCCAGACTTGTAATTGAGCCCTAAGTGTTGTCAATGCTGCCTTACCAGCTTTGAGGGCGAGGGTATCTTAAAGATCACAGGTATGATTCACAAAGGGCCTCGGCTCTCGCAGCATCGTGGGGAAGTCTGCGCACTTGGGGCGCAATCTCCGAAATGAGAATTCTCATTGCAGAAACTACCTCTCGAGTGCCGACACTCCCTCACGACTGAGGGACCTCCGCCAACGAGTGCGGAGGCCCTTTGTAAATCAGGTCCCACACCTGTACAAATATTTGGCTTGGCAAACTCTCTTTCATGTCTCTTACCCACCTCAAACATACCTTATGGGTTAAGGGCCTTATATACAGGTCGGGGGATGGAACACCTCCATCAAACCTTGGTGCATATACTGCATAACAAGTCTCTTAGGCTATAAAGTACTCGCAATATAGCAGACCGGCCATCCGCCAATTTTGTGATGGAGTATTCTGTCCGCCATAATGTAAATAAGACCCAAATTTTAATGTTCGCCCTACCTGTTAGTATTTTCAGTTCAGTCCTGATGTTAGTGCTCCTTTTGTACTGTTAGAAAGGTTTATAGCATGTAAATCATATGCTATAAACAACCACTGCACAAAAACACAAAACAACACTGAGAAGTAAAATTATTTATAACACTGTGTCACTAAAGCATAACATGTACCACTAAATTAAGGAAAGACAAATAAAAGGTTTAAAAAAGAACACAATAATGGTTTTGTCCAAGTATATTACTTGATGCAGACCATGTCATGTGTTATTGACTCAAATTATTCCTTAGCTTTCAATCACTCAATCAAATCACAGAGATGAGTTTTTTATATTCAAACACATAATTTTCCATGTGTTCACAATAAGAAAAATCGGCAACCCCTTGTTTAAAAAGTTGCTCCTCTGCTGACCTGTGGGTGCGCTGTTGACTCCTGTCGCTTGTCCCGCCTGGTGTGCCCTGTGCGCTGTGCGCCCTGCCCTGCTGACTCCTCCGTCCTCCGCCGCCGCAAGCACCAACAGCGGTCGCCGAGTGGGGACTAACTACATTTCCCAGCAGCCTGTGCGGCCGGAGACCCGCCCACAACGTTTCCCGCGCCAGGAGGCGCTTCATAATCCGGCACTTCCTCGGCAGAGCGGGTTGCTCCTCTGCTGACCTGTGGGTGCGCTGTTGACTCCTGTCGCTTGTCCCGCCTGGTGTGCCCTGTGCGCTGTGCGCCCTGCCCTGCTGACTCCTCCGTCCTCCGCCGCCGCAAGCACCAACAGCGGTCGCCGAGTGGGGACTAACTACATTTCCCAGCAGCCTGTGCGGCCGGAGACCCGCCCACAACGTTTCCCGCGCCAGGAGGCGCTTCAAAATCTGGCACTTCCTCGGCAGAGCGGGTTGCTCCTCTGCTGACCTGTGGGTGCGCTGTTGACTCCTGTCGCTTGTCCCGCCTGCTGTGCCCTGTGCGCTGTGCGCCCTGCCCTGCTGACTCCTCCGTCCTCCGCCGCCGCAAGCACCAACAGCGGTCGCCGAGTGGGGACTAACTACATTTCCCAGCAGCCTGTGCGGCCGGAGACCCGCCCACAACGTTTCCCGCGCCAGGAGGCGCTTCAAAATCCGGCACTTCCTCGGCAGAGCGGGTTGCTCCTCTGCTGACCTGTGGGTGCGCTGTTGACTCCTGTCGCTTGTCCCGCCTGGTGTGCCCTGTGCGCTGTACGCCCTGCCCTGCTGACTCCTCCGTCCTCCGCCGCCGCAAGCACCAACAGCGGTCGCCGAGTGGGGACTAACTACATTTCCCAGCAGCCTGTGCGGCCGGAGACCCGCCCACAACGTTTCCCGCACCAGGAGGCGCTTCAAAATCCGGCACTTCCTCGGCAGAGCGGGTTGCTCCTCTGCTGACCTGTGGGTGCGCTGTTGACTCCTGTCGCTTGTCCCGCCTGGTGTGCCCTGTGCGCTGTGCGCCCTGCCCTGCTGACTCCTCCGTCCTCCGCCGCCGCAAGCACCAACAGCGGTCGCAGAGTGGGGACTAACTACATTTCCCAGCAGCCTGTGCGGCCGGAAACCCGCCCACAACGTTCCCCGCGCCAGGAGGCGCTTCAAAATCCGGCACTTCCTCCGCGTCGCGGGACGCGCGCGGGTCGGCGCCGGGAGAAGCCCGGGACAAGGGCGGGACCGTCTGTGGCCGTCCGGGGCCGGAGGAGGCCGGGTCGGGCAACATCTCTTGGTCGTGAACTCTGGGTTAGTCTGGACTTTAATTTTCCACTGACATTGAGTCGTGTCTTTTATTTGTTTTATAGTATTCAGCCATAAGCTATACATAGAGTGTTTTATCTTTTTATATTTGATTGCTCAGTATTTAGCTATTGTTTTTATAGGGTTTCTATCAGTACTGCACCAGCTTGTTAGCCTCCACCCGAGTTATGGGGAAACACACTAAACCCTCTTCGAGTCGTCCTATGACTAGACAACTAGCCAACTCGAATCCCCCGCTCCCAAGTCTGACAGTGATAGATAAAATGCTGCAGAAAACAATTGGGGTGGTTGCTACAGCCATTGAATACACGGAAAGACGGCTGTCTATTACTCCTGCACTTACTATGGCTCCCCCACACGATGGTTCGGCTGATATGTCCACATACCAGGTGGATATGGAAGCTATGTCATCTATGCTGCCATCTTTTACCCATTTACCTTGTGCACAGGTGATTTTAGATGAGCCTGAGCTGCCGGAAGTCGGTCCATTATCATCCTCCTTTGTTTCTATAGTGGCCCCCAAGAAGCAGGCAAAGTTAAAGAAAAATAAACAGAAAACTAAAAAAAGGACTTTAAATTCTGCCCCTCCTGCAGCTGGGCCTGCCCCTTCAGTCCTGGCTCAACACCCTCCTATTTCTAATCCACCGGTCTGGGCTTCTACTCTACTAATAGATCTACAGTCGCATATAGATCATTCCCTAAACCTTCTCCTAAAAACCCTGTCATCTAAAATAGACAGGTTGGTATCCCTTATCAATACCAAAGGTATTGGGAAGCAGCAGCCAAACCATGATCCACTGCACAACTCTCGCTGTACGGAAGGTATTAGCACCCAAGCTATGATTAATAATCCTACTCCCCAGGGTCAGCCTAGTCCCCGCTCGCTCCCCACTCCCTCTACTTCAGAACAGCCACTTGTGGCGCCACCAATTGCCCCTCCTCTTTTTGCTGGTCCCCCTATACCCCTGAACGTCCCCCGAGTCTCTACTGTCTCATCAGCTTGTGATCAGTTCCAGAGTAATAAGGATCATAGCCCACGGAGCTTTGGTGGGGGTAGGCCTCTTCCTAATATGGGTGGGAATTTAGCCTCTTGGAACCTGGCTGATCCCTCTCCACTTGTACAGCTCCCCCCCGAGTCAGCTCCGTATGTGATTGTGCTTACAGGAGTTCCTCCTTTATCTAATCCCAAGGGGGAAACTTACCATGAACTAAAAAACAAAGTCACCCATTGGTTGTCTAAAAATAGACCATTGAATGGAGTTGGCAGAGGGGAAATCCTGTTTGTTCGCAGGGTTAGCTGGCTAGGGACTCGTCCAAAGGACATCAGTGGGGATTGTGTTTTGATTAATTTTAGGGACCCCAGAGTAGTGGGACACATACTGGATCTGGGTGGGAAGTTTAAACTAGGTTCCATTGATACTTCTCATTTGGGGTATTTTTATTCCCATCCCAATGTCTTGAACCCTGTGGAACTTCCATACTCTCACCAAGCATCTCATAATTCCTATTTTAATATCCCGGTTGCCAACCGTTTTGATGTGCTTGGTTCCGTGGATTGACCATCATCCCGGAGGCATATCAAGGGAAGGCACATGCACACGGAGGGGAACCCTGGTAGAGAGGACCATGGTGTGGTGATGGATCTCTCCTTGGCCGCACCTGGTATCGGGAGAGGACTTACTCCCTTCTTTTTTTTTTCCATCTGAATAACAGTTCTACGGAAGGACACCCTGAGTTGTGCCCCCCTGAACATACTGCTCCCCATGAGTCCCCTACTTCTCTCCCCTTGGTGGCCAGTTCCTGTCGTACACCCTCACATAGACCACTAGTAGGGTCCTGGAATGTGGCTGGACTGGAGTCCAAACTCTCTGACCCTGAGTGGGGAGAGTTAATGGACAATTTTGATATTTGTCTATTTCAAGAAACTTGGCTTCGGTACAGTCCAGTGATTGCGGGTTACGCAGCTTTTTTTACTCCCGCGGTCCAAGGCACCAGGGGCAGACCTTCGGGGGGGTTAGCTATTTGGGTCACAACTCATTTAGGTTGCTCTGCAAAGTCTATAGACACAAAGTCCCCTGATATCTTGTGCCTGCTACTTACCTTCCCTGCCGGATACTCGCTGGTAGTACTAAATGTCTATCTGCGTCCTTATCCGGTACAGCTGGGTTTGTCGATTTTGGGGGCTTTAGATGAGGTACTACACTCCCTTCCCCCTGCGTCCCACAAACTATTAGGTGCGGATTTTAACTGTCACTATGAACCCCTCCCTGGGATCCCTCCTCCTACTTGCGATGAGGACGAAAATTATAAAATCCCAGATCCTACCATCTACCCGGCCAAGCGTCTTCTCCCACTAGCCCTTGAGATCAATAAGCTAGCCATTGCACATTCCTTGAGGGCCTGCAATGGTAGATTGTGCCCTGATGTACCGGGAGCTTTCACCTTCAATAGACCCGAGAGTTGCTCGACTATCGACTATATTCTGGTGAACGTGGAATTTTGGGGCTATTTAGCAGCATTTTCTGTTATTCCGCGGGTCGATAGCGATCATAACTTATTGTCATTGGAATTGGTAAATAATATTGGTGGTAGTGCAGGCCCACACGGCCTGACACCACCTAATAGCGAGAACTTGGTCCTAGCTGCAGGAGGTAGACGGATTAGGTGGGCAAGGGTTGTGACCGATGAAACAAAGCTTGCAGCTTTATATAGTAGTGTCACTCGCTCCCTGGAGGCGGTTTCCCTCCTATTGAGCCCCAATGGGGATATTGAGCAGAACCATCTCCTAGATTTCCAAAACATCCATAAGGAACTCCTCGGCGGCCTGGTTGTTTTTTTTTTACAGTGCATCTGTCTCAAGGCCAAGGGCCCCAAGGCCTGAGCATTGGTACAATGGTTCTTGTAGGCTGGCCAAGACTGCCCTGATTAAGGAGATAAAAAATGGTACACTGTCTAGTATCCAGGCTGCGAGGGCTTTTTATAAAAATCTGATTAAGGAGGCAAAATGTGAGTGGGAGGATCTCAGGTGGCAAAACATGAAACAAGCACTAGCAGATCATGACTCGAGGGCCTTCTGGAATATTGTTCGAACTGGTACGGTAGCTTGCAGCCCCGCTATCATTCCCAACCTCAGTGAGGAGGTCTGGCTCGCCCACTTTAAACCCCTATATTCTCTTAGTGACCCTAGGGGAGGATCTGATCTGGTAACCCCGCCTAATGTTATTCTAATGAATCAGATGGACCAAGAAGATTCTGTGAGTCGATCTTTCTCCCTCTCAGAAATAGAGTTGGCCCTTAGCACCCTAGCTGTAGGGAAGGCTCCGGGGCTTGACAGGATCCCTGGTGATCTGTTTAGAAGTGAATTAAAAATTTGGGCCCCCTACATTTTGGTATACTTCAATGCCATTTTGCAGGGCCTTGAGATCCCGGATACCTGGTTGGGAGCAGAAATTATACCCATTCATAAAAAATCTTCCCCCCTGGACCCAGCCAATTATCGCCCCATAAGTTTGATTGACGTCTTACAGAAGCTGTTTGCCCGAGTCCTTTTAACAAGGCTGCAGTCCTGGATGGAGGACCATCAAATTCTAACCTCGCTCCAGGCAGGGTTTCGAGCAAAGGTCTCTACCATTAACCAATTGTTTAGGCTTCAGTTGATTCACTGGAAGACAGTCAGCATGGGTGCTGGTAATCTCTACTTGATCTTTGTGGACCTTCGGTCCGCATTTGATACGGTCCAAAGGGAAAAATTATGGATTCTGTTATTAGAGATGGGCGTTCCCCCCTACCTTTGTCATCTATTCAAACGCCTACACCAAGGCACTTATGCAAGGGTGAGATTTGGGAGATGTGGGGAAATTTTAGGGCCATTTCCGGTTGAAAAGGGTGTGCGGCAGGGTTGTGTCCTGGCCCCCGCCCTTTTCTCCCTTTTTATTAATGGGATGATTGAGCATCTCCTGCGCGCCGCTAATTTGGATTCCCCTATCCTTGCGGGGCGTAGGATACCGGACCTAATGTTCGCAGATGACACGCTCTTGTTATCTAAATCTTTCAAGGGCGTCCAGCGTACATTGGAGGCCTTTTGCTCTTTCTGCAAAAAAAGGGATCTGGAACTGAACCTATCTAAAACAAAATGTATGGTTTTCAGCTCCAAGTCAACCAACTGTCCCCACCCCAAGATGGGAGATGTAGAGTTAGATAGGGTCTCTACCTTTGATTATTTGGGGGTGACCCTCAATGACAAAATGAAATGGGGGTCTCATATGGCGAAGGCAAACCTGAAGCTAGGACAATCAGTGGGGGGTTTACTGAAGGTCTTTAATAACACTTCTTCCAAACCTCTGGGCCCCCCCCCATGGAAATCTACAAATCCCAAGCAAGAGGGGGCGCGCTTTATGGCGCTGAGCTTTGGGGGCATTCTACTCCTGCTTCTTTATCAGTAATTGAGAATTCCTTTATCAGGCGACTGCTGAAATTACCTGCAAGCACCCCCTTAATTCCCTTGAGATGGGATTTAGGTTTAGTTCCTATAGAAGAAATTGCCCTGAATCGCCCTCTCCTGTTCTGGAGACGACTCTGGTCAACACCCGAGCTTGCAAGCTATAGGCACGACCTAGGTGACATACTGGCAAGGGGAAAACTGGAAAAAATCCCTTGGTTAACTTATGTTAAGACCCTTTGTTATTCCATAGGGAAGGGGGACCTTTGGTCTGCCCCGGAAGAGACAAGCCGCACACTATCTAAGAAATCTTTGAGTGAGGCCCTGTATTTGTATCGGAAGGAAATTTTATTACATTCTTCTCTGGGTAGGCTCACTGACACCTTCCTGGACATTAAGTTCAGACCCCAGTACGAAACCTTCTTGGATGTTATCCAACCCCCCTTGGCAAAGAAACTTTACATTCAGTTTCGACACAGCTCGCTACCTCTGAGGGCTTTTACATGTAGATGGTCTAACGTATCTGATCGATCAAGCACGTGTCCTGTATGTACTGATATTCGTGAAGCAGAGATGCATGTCGTTCTTTTTTGCCCCCTTTATATCAAGGCTAGGAAGAAGTGGATCATTCAGCTCTGTAAGTCGAGGGGCCTTAGGGACTACCAGGTAGTGTTTAGAATTTTGAAGTACGATACCACTCCATTGATAGTGTTTGCGATGGCCAAATATCTTCTTTCTATGTGGTTCACCAGGTCCAAAAAAATGCCTTCTGCCCAACAACCCTCTTGATTCCAGTATTACTATCATTGTCATTATAGAATCTTGTGGTGTAGTGAAATCACTTTGGGCTTTGGTCACAGCTCTGACAAATTTGCTTCCTGTGGAAATAATTTGTTCTCATTTCTCTGTGCAATTCTTTTAGTATAAAAATTTTAATGCTTTCATGGATTACACTCTACTTAATGTTGATTTAATCATGTTTTATTGTACAGAATTATTTATGTCTTTTTATGGTATTATACCGAAATAAAAGCTTTTGACTGACTGACTGAAAAGTCTATTTTTATTTCATATTTTCTATTTTATTTTCGAGAGTGTACAACGCACTGCAGTAGTTATTTGTTTTACAGGACAGAGTTTAAAGCCTCAAGTCACAATCGGAGCTGCAGAAGGTAAGCTGTGCACATTACAGGACTGCCACCTTCTTTCTTGGCATTGCCTTTGCCACCTTGAGGCCAGGGGTCTCCAAGGTAGGGCCAGGGGCCCCAAGGGTCCAGCCAGGGGTCACAGCTGCCACATCTGGTGATGCCTAAATGACATCCATGCCTAAAGCCTTTAGGGAGTAAACAGTATTGGTTCAATTCAGTTGAATCAGTTATACTAACACACCTGAAAACAATGATTTGTAAAAGTAAGGCCCAGTGCTTAATTTGTGGAAGAATGAGTGCTTGGTGGGCAGATCTCAGGCTCAGAAGCTTGAATTCACCTTTTGCCTCTTTGATCCTCTACCAGACACTCATTGCCGCTTCATCTCCTTTTTGCAGATTCCTGATTTCTCCCTTTGCGATGGTTTCACCATTTTTCTCTTCCTTCGTCTTTCCACTTTGTGTGTTTTCCCCTCTTTTACTCTCTGAAAATGTCTAATGAAGAAAAATATGTGCTGGCCCCCAAAAATGAGTGCCAGAGGGCCCCACCAGCAACCACCTGCTCAAAATAACACATGAAATGCTTATGACAGGAGGTTTGTGTGTTGGTTGCATCGAGGCGTCTGGTAATGTTAACTAAAAATATGCATCTTTTCCAAAGATGAAGTGAGCGCTCAGTCATTGCATCTGGGGCTAAGTGGGGAAGACAGATCTGACACGTATCACTCACTACAACCTTACTGGTTGGGGGACTCTGGTAAAGGGGAAGATTAGTGCTATTGAGGAGGAATGTGTGGTATCTCCATGTCTCAGCCATGCATTCTCCCCTTAGTGTTATGTCCCCTGCTGCTCAGCAGTGAGTGTGAGGTAATAGAATGCTGATGTGTGCCTGGTTGAGTGAATTTCATTTGGAGTGTGTGGGCTGAGCAGCACGAAGGCTGCTACGCATCAGGCTTCCTTACTACCATCTTTACCTGTAACCTGAGACTTCTGCCTTGAGAATAAACCTTATCCTGTTTCATCTATGCAACTGGACCCTGCACCTTCATTTACCACAATGGCGACGAGGATGGGATCCAAACCCATACGTGCAAAGCACGATGGTTTAGAGAGGAGTACAGAGTGGAGTAGTGGATGAGGAGTAGCTGTCGGTTTTAGAGGAACCACTCACTGTCTGCTGGGGAGATCCAATGCACGCAGCAGCTGCCATGTGGTTTGTGGATGGTGGAACGGGAGGCAGTTAGGGTTTTAATGAAAGAGTGAACTGGAGCCTTGGAGTTAGGGAGAGGAAGAATCAGACACAATAGAAGAACATTTGAGGATCAGACACAGAGAAGATGGAGGTGAAATTCACACATAATAGGTGGAAAAGAAGTGTCTTGCCTATCTGGGAAGTATGAGAAATGGGTTAAATCTGTTGATAAAGGTGTGTACTGAACATGCAGGAAGCAATTAGTGATGTGCAATTTCTTTTTATCTCACTAGTTAAATTCTGCAAAGGTTCCAGAATATTCCCCTGTCAAAGTTGCCAAGTTTACATGGATGTGAGTGTAGTTCTTTCTGCATTTTGAGATAATTTTAATCACACAGTGAGATAATTTTCACCCTAATTGAACCCAGCCCAGGTGGAAAATGTGCTTTTTTGTGAAACCCTTCAATAAACAATGACAAATATTTGCAACATTTTCCCCCCACAAATTTAATGTTGCCGACCCTTTGTATGTATGATAACATTGCCCAGGAAAGGAGTTTTAACTGTGTTCTTCATAGTGTATCTTGAGCATAACCAGGCTGTGTGTGTTAAATAAGGATATGTGGGATATAAATGGTTGCATAACTGCCACAATTTAATGCAGAAGTGGAAAACTGGAAAACAGAGCAATCGATGGACCCTCAAAATTTCCCTTAGATCTTTGCGACGATTGAAAAAAAAAGCTTTGCAACATCACACAACTCTAGCAGTGTGTGAAGTTGCTCAGCTGCATGTATGTGATATAAATCTGAAGAAGAGGTAGTCAAAGCTCACAGCTAGGCATTAGTTCTATGCATCTCACTAAAAATAAGCTGCAGTGTCCAATCAGCATGGGTGGTATGCACCTTCAGATGATGTAGTTATGGGTTTCACCTACTCAGGGACACTATGAAACTGAAGAAGAAATATCTCAGTTTGGCATGAGTGATGAGTGACTCAAGATGTGGTTGTTATGGGTTCCAGTTAGGAATGGGTGATGTGCAACTCAGAGGAAGTAGTTAAGGATCCCAGTTGACAAGGGTAATACGCTTGTCAAGAAGAAGTCCCTATGGGTCCAGATCAGTGGGGGCATTTGGCCTCTTAATCTAAGAGTGGGTATTATATTCCGTTAGAAGAAGTGCTTTACGGATTTAAAATAGTACCTGAATTTGCTGCCACTGTTGGAATTATTTTTCTATTTACGCCATAATTTGTTTGGCCTATTGCCACTCTTCTTGCCTGATTCCATCCTTCACACCCTCCCTCCCGGAGTTTGACGCACTAGTCCATCATGCTCAGGAGGAGCGTGGGAGGCGGGACCTGACCATATCCACCCTTATGTTTGGGCCCATGACACAGGCATGACCGCTAGGCACGTGTGTCCTCTAGCTGAACCAGGAAGCATGTGCTTGTGCGAGGTACATTGTCTTCATATATTGTTTTCGAAAATTGCTATAAACTGTTAAAAATTCCTAAAAATTGTCACTTTGTCCTTCACTGATTTTACATACTACCTGCATTTGCTGTCACTGTTGGAAAAAAAGTTTTTAATTGCGCCATAATCTTTTAGTCTGTCATCACTCTTCTTGCCTGTTTGCAACCTTCCCCCCTCCCAACTTGAGGCTGACGCACTAGTCCATCACATTTGGGAGGAAAGCGGGAGGTGGGACCTGACTGCAATTCACCCTTATGTTTGGGCCCGTGGTGCAGACGTGTATTTGGCACAACGAAGGTGAGCCAAAGGCAAGAGCGTCTGCACCTGTCCACTTCCGTTCCATGGCCAGCAACAGCCACAATACCCAGATGAAACCAGGTAAACCTCTATCCCCCAAATTCATGCTTTGCCTTAGTATGAAGTCCTCACAGTAGTATCACATAAGGGATTCAGCACTTCTACTGGGCTTGGCAACATGTATTGGCTGCAGGGAGGTATTTGGTAGTTTTATAGAGCCGCTCCATGCTGCCTCACATACATCTCTAACAGCACAAACATCTCTCGCTGGGAGGCTCCTTTACACACGCTGTAAGAGCAGACATGAACAGGAACTCGACAACTTAATTATTGAGGACAAACTTGACTTCCTGTTCATTACTGAAACCTGCCTGAAACCCTGGTGTAACCCCGACGTAGCCACTGCAGTACCCTCCGGATATACAGTCATTACCCAGGACAGAGTAGAAGGTCGGGGTGGTGGAGTAGTCATTATCTTTCGCTACAGCTTTCAATGTAGCTCCTTTGACATAGATGCCCAAAAAAGGAACAGAAAGCCTAGGCTTCTGCCTTAAGATTAACGCCTTCAAATCTTTCGCTGGTTGTATATTCTATTGCCCTCCATTCTAGCTTCCTAACCACTGTCAAGGAGGCACTCACCCATTCATTAATTCGCTACGCTAAATTGATCATTTTGGGAGACTTCAACTTTCATTGTGATCACTCAGATAACTCAGAGGCTAACTCCCTTCAAGACACCCTATAAATAATATGTCTCCCCCAACTGATAAATACGCCCACCCACTCGCTGGGACACATCCTTGATGGGAACTGTACAAACCATCCTGGCCTTACCCCTGGAGCCCCTATCACCCAATCTTGGTCCAATCACTACCTAGTTCCATTCAACAGATCAACCAAGATCCAACCCCTCCCCCCTCGTATAAAAGATCTACCCCCCTCATTCTTTGCAAATGGGGAGCGATGAAATCAAATCCACTGATTGTCCACCACTGCCCCAATTCTTAAAAGCAAACTGGTAAAGGACACTAATTCTTTGAACACATGGATCACAAATATAGCTATTGAATTATCACCTCCCATTTGGCAATGGAGTGGTGTTAGAGCTTCCTAAGCGAAGCACAGGATCGGCCGCCCTAAAAAAACTCCACTGGTTGCCAATACACCAAAGAATCTTACGCAAGACCCTGTTACTAGTCTTCAGAGACTTCATGTCCACTGAACCTAAATATCTCATTGCTAGATTCTGTCACTATCAGAGCCGAAGCAACCTGAGACCCTCGAATGCAAATCTGCTGAGGCATCCTTCCGTTAGACTTAAAACTCGAGGTGGAAGGTCCTTCATGGTATTCGGCACCAAAGCCTGGAGCCAAGTGCCAACCAATATCCGTTTCATTGACACAGAAGAAACATTCAAAAAATCTTTAAAGACCTGGCCGTTCCTTGTCCTGGATGCACTCTGCCACGCCCTTATCTAAACCGATCCATCTGGCTTTACGTTAGGGTTCACAGTGTCCGATAGCATAACCCCAGGATGCTCATTTACAAGTGACATTGTGATTTAAAAATGCAACATTCATTCATTCAAGTAGCTAAGTATCTCAGCTAGACATGAGTAGTATCTATCCCAAAAAGAAATAGTTTGGGTCTCAATTGTCAAGTGGGGATCTTCCAGACGATGCTTGGAGTGTATTCTTGGTTCAAAGAAAAGGCGTCTTATGACCGAAGGCTGTGCCAGATGGAAATCTAGAAAGTCAGCAATGCTCCAGAAAATAGTTCAGCAAAAGGAAAAAACTGGAGACCAGAAAAGAAAACCCAGCTGACCAGGCCAAGCAACAGAGGGATGAGCTGCAGGACTTGAGAGAACATGGAGTCCACAAACTGCATCGAGGAGTAATAATTCAGGGACAATTGCGATGCAACTGGATGAACAATGTAGCTCCTTTTATATAGGAGCGGTCAGAACTGTTGGAGTTGTACTCCGCGGAATTACACTGAGTCACCTAAAAACTCTGCGTGATTTCGCGGAGTTCTTAGAGGTCGCGGAGTATTGCTGTGCCCGCGACCCACATCGTGAAAAGTAGAGCTTTCAGTCTCCTTGCGGTGCTAACACTGTGGCTTGCCTTGATGTTTGTTTACCCAAGTCACACTCCCGCACTAATCCGACTCATACGATTCCGCCTTGACAGCTTATTTTATTTGTTAAAATTATAACCTTACCTTACCTTGGTGGTTTACGAGTGACGAGGTATCTCTCTGTCCACTCCAGCGTGTGGCTACTGCTGGCTGAGCTTGGGGCAGCGAATGTTTGTCCGCGGAAAAGTGTAAAAGGCAAATCATAATCTTCAGCGAACATGCCAGGATGTGTATTGGGTGCACATGTGTCATGGTTACAAAACACTCATCGTTCAGACTGAAGGCCTCAGCGTCCCAAGCACGTCTGAAATCTGCCTCTGGGACATTAAACGTGACATACTGTGTGGTTGGGGGGGCAGGGCCACTCCTGAGCAGTCTAGAAACAATAGACCGTAACTCTTATTTCTCTGTTGGACATCCTGGGAGCAATTTCAGCAGCACCGTGCACCCGATATCAGGAAGGGAGGAAGAAGAAAGTAAGTCTTGTGAAGCGCAAGTACAATTTAATCAGGGGTGAGCACTGCGGTGAGCGCGTTGGTTACCTCCTCTCCGCCAGCCGATGGTGGAGTTTTGGATGAACTCTGTGCTCCAAGCAGAGCGCGGAGTGGGCAAAACTCTGTAAACTCCGCCGGCGGAGCGAAGTTCCCCGCCCACCCATACTTTTACAGTGGAGAACAGGACATGACATAATTCCCTTCGGTTTGCCCAGCATGGATTGGGAAGGAAATAAGAAGTATAAAGTAAAACATATAAGTAATACCAAGTAAACTAGACTATGTGCATTCCTATCACACTATTAATTGGTAGGTTTTCCTGCATGCAGAACTCTTCCAAGCTGACACGCATGAAACCTACCTCAATATTCCTAACGCAGTCGTAAACCCATCTTGGAAAGGAACAAACAATCTTAGCACTCAGCGAGGATGCTGTACATCCTTTCAAGTGCTCGGATGGGGCGCTCATGAGGAAGACTGCCGCAGGGCAAGTCGTGCATGGCAAACAGTATGGAGACGCTGTCATGGCAGAGACCTTGCGTAGTTAAGCAGTACGGAGGAAATCATTACATCAACTTGGCTAAGGTGATATGAGTTCAAGAAGTAGGTACCATAGGTCCAGATCGTTTGGGCAATAAGGATCTTAAGAAGATGTGGTCAAGGGTCTCAACTGTGTGTTTGTTTCATGCTCCCCAAAATGAGACAACTGTGGGTCTCAGCTGCTCATGCGCGATGCTCACTTCAAAGTGAGTATCTATATATCTACTCTAATGGTGGGTATTATAAACCACTAGAAGATGTAGCTATGGATCTCAGCTAGATGTTAGTGACATTCAACTCCAAAAAGAGGCACCCATAGATCTTACCACAAAGTGGGCTCTATGAACCTCAAGAAGGAGTAGTCAAAATTAGTCGGGGTTTCCACAAAGTTTGAGCATGAACTAGTGGCAATAGGCAGAATGAAGAGAACCATCCCTTGGGTTAGACTTACTTGTCATCTTGTTTCATGAACCTCCCAACAATGTGAGACCTTTCACAATTAGTTTCAATTTGCTCACAATTTCATTGTTTCTCTCAATTGGATGTGTCATAAAGTTGAAATGATCCACATTCATAAAATAACTTGGCCTGTGATATTGGCCAAAACGCTAACAACATGTGAAGAAGTCAGTTGACTTTTTTATGTGCGTCTTACGCCTGGTGACACAGTTGCAAGCAGTGTTGCCGTGTCCCCCAATATCTCAGTGGCGCGCTCTACAGAGTGAAATTAGGTGTCTCACCACGCCAATAGCTACAGCCATTTTGGATTTTGTTAGAAATGGGAGTCCAACAGTAACCTATGTGATGGCTGGAGGTCAACGACAAGATTGGTGTTAGAAGTTTTTGGTTAGATGGAAAAGAAGTCACTGTATGGATGAGCAGGAGAACTTTCAGCTCTCTGCAGAGTGGTAACTGGCAATCTTTTAACCCTTTCAGTGCCCCGCCCTTTCCCCCTCCTGTGCCGGGCATTGTATTAGCGGGCGGGGTCCATGACGAGATAGTCTCGTCATGGGCACAGCGCAACCGCGCTCCATGACGAGACTATCTCGTCATGGGCATAGAAGAGGTTAAAGATCTGAAGGGACAACAGACCCCTAGGTTGCTAGGTGTAAGAGCTTGGGTTTTACAATTTATGCTCTTATATGTGGGTCTTCGATCACCCAGAAGCTACATTAAAATTAGTAATGAACCAAAGAAATGCCACCTCAATAAAAACGACCACAAAAATGTTGACAGTGGTTGGGAGCAATGAGAGGCAGGATACAGCTCAACTTCTTCTGAAAATGCAGAGCACAAACAATTGTCTTTTTTGTTCATTTAAAAAAATATTGATCACAATCAAGTACATTAATTGCACAGGCCATTAGTGAACCACAAGCTATGCAAATGAAATGAGAAGATGTCCCGCCCCAGACTGAATAAGAAAGGTTGGTTTTACTTCCATATTTTGCTGAGGAGGGGGTTTATTTTGATTGTCTTTCAACAAATAAATGGATTATAGCAATTAGTCTATTCCCGTTCTGTAGCTGAATAACCCTCTAATTGCCCTGTGTGGTTGATTAATTCTATATTTGACAGTAAGCACTACAAATTATTCTGCTAATTGCACTGTAATCATTTCCCATGGAAGCGAGTGGAGGAGGCTGTTGCATGTTTTTTTTATGCCAATTTCTCACTGCTTATGAAGGGCCTTTCATTGGAGGGTTATGAACAGAGATTTTCGATAATTTGTTTGTTTGAATTGCACAATATTCAGTTTTCCTTTCAATAGTCCATTAGCAATCAAAATGCATCCCAACACCGGTGACAAGCGCGCCAACTTAAAGGGTGTCCTAGTAGTCAACACGTTTTTTGTGAACATTCAAAGGCCTTCAGAACAAATTCACAGATTCAACATCTACCTGCATTTTTTATTTTAACTGAGATTATGTTTTCCAACCTCAAAAGCTGAAAGTTAGCACTTGGCAGTCGCCATCTTGCCCTGTCGCTCACTCATTTCAAATAGAAGAGAATTTCGTTCCACTTTCTTACTTTATTTGGAAAACTCATATCCATTCATCCACATCAAGTAATAAATATCATGGAAGCGGGCAAAGTTAAACTAAGTGACAGGAGTCACAGTCTAAAAAACATAACATCTCTGGGTGCTTCTGGGATCTCGTATTGGGGTCCTGTCAATGGCCAACAAGTGCTGGGTGGAAATTCCTCTGTGAACACGATTATGATAGGTTGGGGCATTTAGTGACCACAGCCAAACCTAAATTCACATAAGGAAGGGAAAAAACAGTGGCAACCGTGGAAAGTCTTCTTTGCAGATGGCACTTACTACAAGAGAAAACCTGATAGTATGCGAGGGGCTGGTAAGTTGCATTTATTTTTGTGGATTTCACACAAATGAATGTGTTCTGGAAAATAAGGTTAAATGTTTTGAGGGTTTGTTATTGTTGTAAAAGAGAAATGCAAAACTTCCTACACTCACACTACAAACTACCTACAGCACAGTGTCTCCTTCTGCACCATTGTGGTTTTCTCTCCATCTCCCAATGCTCATACATGCTGTCCACCCGCCTGCCCTTCCTGGGCTGCCCAATATGCAACTATTGGCCGCTACGCTATACCCGTAGAGTGCATAGTGACGCTCAATTTTTCAACAAACACACATGCATAAGATGCCTTCTATTCCCCAAAAAACACTTGCATTGGCAGTCCTACTGATCACTGATGAGGTGTATTTGTACAGCAGAGGGCTCTATCTTTGCCCATAACAAGGTACTTAGTTACTGCCCATGTCACCAACTCCCATTCGTGCAGGGGTTGCTCCTCCATTGAAGCGGAGGAGCGCCGCCCCACTTAAAATTCCCCAGCCAAAACCCCAGAGATGAAAAAAAAGTAATTTATTACCATTTTATTTGTCATCCCCCGAGCCTAGCATCAGGAGAGGGCAGGGCCGCAGCTGAGTGACAGCAGCAGGAGGTAGGCTGGGCTGGCTAATGCACTGTTTAAAGTGCCCACATCTTTTTGGCAGTTCGTCCTGCGACGGCCAGCCATACATGCGCACTTTGAACCTCTCAACCCAGCTGCCTTAAGACAGCTGGGTTGAGAGTAGGTGCAGGCCTCCAGAGTGCTGTAGAACGCCGAGTGAGGCTGCTCCCACCAATCCTGGCACTGCTCACATGCTCACATGCTGCATGTGAGCAGCGACAGGATTGGACAAGGGAGTTCCAGCATCCAGTTCCAGTAAAGAAGCGGTCCAGAGCGAGGACGTTGCATCAGGTGAGATTTATTTGTATTTACTTGTTTTTTAATATTATTCTGTGCGCTCGCCCATGATCCCCTCATAGATGCCAGCCACCACTGATTCTTGCTCATTTGGCATCATCGTCCTTCTTTGACAGCAACTCTGCCTTCTGTGTGTTGCGATGTGGATTATGTGGCCTTCTCTGATGATCTCCTTTTTGTTTGTGTCCACACACACAGCAGCCCTCAGCCCCTCTCTAGGCTGGTTCTATGTAGCTGCCTTCTGTTGCCCTTGCACCCATCAAATGGACTCCCTATAGCACAGACCTTCCAGGAAGATCCCAGCCTGTTTTCCCTGCCTTTAGTAGAATGGGAAATGCAAAAACAACAGTTGATGGACAGAATGCAGAACAATGTCATACATTCACCCCAGTACAGAGATCTGGGCCTAAATCCATCGTTTTTTTGCTCACCATGCCATTCCAGTTTGAACCCAGCCATATGCAAATTAGTCTTGACCCTGTGCCTCATGGGAACAGTCCAGCCCGAACTGCCAAACCACAAAATAATGATGGATTAAACCCATATCTGTGACTGGGGGTGAATGTTTTGCCAATGGGCAACATTCCGTCCATCATCTTGTGTGTTTTGCTGTTCGCCCTATGTGGGAAGGGTATGCCCAGACGTGGGCCCCGTGCTCGCTACGCCACTGGAGTCAAGCTACCTGGCTGAAGATGGGTGAAACCCCGAAACCGGTCCTAGGATGCTTGATTCCGATTCAGGAAAGACATGGCTTGGCAGTTCGGGCTGGATTGTTCCTATGAGGCACAGGGTCAAGACTCCTTTGCATATGGCCATGTCTGAAGTGGGGTGGCGTGTTGAGCAAAATAACGATGGATTAAACCTAGATCTGTGACTGGGGGTGAATGTTTTGCCAGTGTGCAACATTCCGTCCATCATCTTGTGTGTTTTGCTGTTCGCCCTATGTGGGAAGGGTATGCCCAGACGTGGGCCCCGTGCTCTCCATGCCACTGGAATCAAGCTATCCTGGCTGAAGAGGGGTGAAAGGCCAGACCACAATAAGGAGCTACAGGGGCAGAGAACAGGTCGTCTCCCACTCTAGGAATTTATATACAATAAATGACCTGTTCACATGGTGAACACACAGTTCATGTACCTATTCGAGTTGTCATATGTTTTAGACAGTCTGTAGAGCAAGTGGTTATACCATCTATGCTACTTATAGGTATGACTCACCAATAAAAGAAAAAGGTTTCAACAAAGAGGCTATCTCTGTAACCTAAGACTTGTGTCTCTATCACCCCAATGTGATGGAAAAAGTGTAGAAGAGGAGTGATGGTGCCTCACGGTAGCAACACCAGGGAGGGTAAAGCAGGAAGGTACTCGCCTGCTACCTCAAGGTCTCATCATCAGCTACCACCACTCCAAGAAAGGAAATGTGCAGAAAAGAATAGATGGGTTATGACCCAAAAGACAAAGTGCTAGGGTGTGTAATAGAAAATAGCTGTGCTGTGATTCGTGCACCAAGTGCAACCCCACAACTATATACACGTTTGAGCTAGATAACACTGGCTTACTATTTTTATTCTGTGCTGTGTGTCTGCTCATATTAAAATGCCGACATGTTTCATTGCCTTAGGATACACTCACGGCAATTTCCTCAGGGCATGGGGTATTGTCACTCCACCCTGCACCACCGCTTGTCTATTAAAAACAATTCTGTCAGAGACACAAGGAAACAAGAGATAGACAAGCAACACATAGCATAGTTAGTTGGCATCCGATTAAAAAGAACATTACGCAGTATGTACTGTATCCTTAACTGCATGTCCTCCATAACATTTACCGGGATATTGCCAAACATGGGCATACCTTTACCCTGGAACACTTGTATGTGTAACTACGATCACTCCTTCAAGGCTCGTCCAGTCAACTCCTAATGTGAGTCTGTAATACACAACAAAGATCATAAGTCCGTAGGGGATAAAATCCGTATGGCTATCACTGTCTGTAGCGTGAAGTGTTTGTTCTTCAATGATTCTATGTCCCATTCTTGGTGTGTATCTATCCTTCCGTGATGTACCTTCTTATTATAACTAGCACTCAGCGTATAGTCAAGGGAGTCCCTACGCTGTATGGTGGCCATCACTCCTCAACTTCATACCGACCCAGTTTGTTGCCCTATGCCCTAGACTCTCACTCGGGCTATGGTAGGTCGCTTAACAAAGGTAGCCATTCTCTTTACACTCTTGTTATAACTAGCACTCAGCGTATAGTCGAGGGAGTCCCTACGCTGTATGGTGACCATCATTTCTTAACTTCATACCGACCCAGTTTGTTGCCCTATGCCCTGGATTCTCACTCTGGCTGTGGTAGGTCGCTTAACAAAGGTAGCCATTCTCTTTACACAAGCCCTTTGCCCAGACTCACTAGCAAGGCTCGACTCACCGGTACTGCGTCCGTGTCCGGCATCAGCTCGGCACCGCATCAGCCCGGCTGGTGTCTTTCGTCAATATAAGCGTGATCACGCTCACCATGTGATCGGGCTCCGGCGGTCCCGCCCTCCCTAAGGGACCAAAGTGTTTTACGATATATCCCTCGCCGCCATGATTGACTGGTAAACTCATTAGTGTGTTCTTCATATTCTTACGAATTCCCGCGTTTCACAGAGGGATTAAGGCGATGACAACAGTAAATGTATCATCCGTCTGTATGGGTGATATTGACATTATCATTTACGACGTTTGAAAAAAAATGTATACATTTTTTTTTTAAAAAGAAGAGAATTAGGGGCTCATCTAAACCCGCAGATGATCCTATGTACAGTTTCCATTAGCTGATCCGAGTGATCGTATTAGGGTTGGTTTAATTTGACACCCATATAGGCCCCTGCTAAGAGATCGAATGTTTGACTATCGACCTTTTAACACATTGGGGCAATAGAGGCACGATGTAAAAACTTGCTACATCCGTTATACATAAACATATGCTGCTCCATCTACCTGCTAGCTAGATATACATAGGCATCTCTGGTGGGGTCGCCCTAGCTCCGAGCCTGGGTAACGCATTCAATACCCCATAACTTTATTGAAAAAACTTTATTGAAAAAACTGTGCAGGGTTGGGAGGGCCTATATCAATGATGGAATGTTTCAACTTGTGCCTTGTTGTTATCATTGTGGACAGTGAATACGGTTTCGTGGCTGATATCACTGATGGGGGTTCCCCCGCTAGGAATTTTTAGCAGTTACTACGAGTGATGGAATAACCTAATCTCCGCAGTTAGAACTCCAATAAACTAGCAGACCATATCAGATGGTAATTGCATACCAGAAAACAGTGCATGTACACTATCCTGAAACAAGGCATCCAGGAGGAATGGACTATGTGTTTACCTTGTTCCATTCAATGAGATCATTCAATCCGGTTTGATCTGCACCATCCTGAGAAATCCAGCGTGCTTCCCTGGTGCTAAGTCTTGTTTCCATATTAAATTGGTCCCCCATCACCCTCTCCAAAACCACCGAACGCACATCTTGAGGGGTGTGTTTATGAGACTGGAAGTGTTGCACCAATCTAGTGCTCAGTTTGCCTGCACGTAGTGTGCTAAGGTGTTCTTGAATCCTTATTTTAACCTTCCTGGTGGTGAGGCCAATATAATGGAGATCACAGGGGCACGTCAATCTGTAGATGACGTTTGATGTGTTGCAGTTGCTGAATTTATTTAAAAACCAAATTTTGTTCTTGGCAAGAGTGACACTTTTAGTGGCAGATGTAAGCGCACAAACTGAACAACTCCCACATGGGTAATGTCCCTGCGGGATATTGGTCTCCCGTAGATCTTGTTTGGGTCTAGTGTGTACCAAACGGTCGCGGATGTTAGCTGATCATTTGAATGCAAACCGGGGTGGGGGCATTTGCATGTTCGTAGTATTTAACAAGTGCCAGTGCCTGCGGATGATCTGTCTGATTTTAGTGGAGAGTGGGCCAAAGGTGGTAACCACTGGGATACAATCACCATTCCTCCTAGGAGTCTTTTCCAAAAGAGCAGCACGGGCGTGTTGTATGCTCTTTTTCTTCCCTGTTTTATGACCTTCTTTGGGTATGCTCGGTTCTCTAGCTTACTGGCCAAAACATTGGACTGTTCATAATATTGTTGTAAAGTAGAACAGTTACGGCAATATCTTAAAAACTGTCCCACGGGCAGATTATCCCAAAGAGCTCTGGGATGATATGACCTGTAATGCAGTAAGGAATTTTTGTCCTTTAGCTTTTGATGCACCTTTGTCACCAGCCCATCCTGCTCAGCCTGGATGTCGAGGTCTAGATATACTGCAGATGTTCTGCTCACCGACCACGTGAACTTCAAACAGCCATCCAAACCATTGATCCAATTTAGAAACTCGTTGAGTCTCTCTTCTGACCCTTCCCATATACATAGCACATCGTCTATGTACCTCTTCCAGAGAACAATGTTCCTCTGGAAGAGGTTGGTGTTGGAATGGATATGGTAGGTCTCGAACTGGCCTACATAAATGCAGGCCAGACTTGGGGCGAAAGTAGCCCCCATCGAGGTACCAGACACCTGGAGGTATATCTGTTCCTTACATGAGAAGACATTTTGAGTTAATGCGATCTCTATGCATTGTAGGACAAAGGTTTGAGGAGTATCATAGAACCATTCACAATCCATACTTGTGTACAATGATTCTATGTCTATAGTGACTAGAAATTGATTGACAGGGTCGTATGTTACATTCTCCAATATTCTCAAAACATCGGTGGTATCTTGGACGTACGAGGGTTGAGTGATGACACATTCCCTTAGGAAGAAATCCGCAAACTGTGACAGTGGTTCTAGTAAGGACTGAATGCCCGATACTATTGGGCGTCCCGGAGGGGGTCGTTGTTGCTTATGAATTTTGGGTCCAATATAAAATGCCGGGATTCTCGGTTTTGTGTTAATCAAAAATTCGGCTTCTCTGTATGTTACCCATTTCTTTTCCTTTGCCTCCGTCACCAGTTTAGTAATAGTCGCCTGTAGTTCTTTAGTGGGGTCCCGCGCTAAAGGTCTATAATTGCAGCGGTTACCCAGAAGCCTGGCAACTTCAGTGTCATAATCTTGAGTGTCCATTACTACCACCGCCCCACCCTTATCGGCTGGCTTGATGGTGATGGTTTGGTTACTCTGAATGCTTTTCAATGCCTGCCAGTCTCTATGGCTCATATTACTATGACCCACGGTGTGCGTGTTTTGTTCCAACTTAAGAATGTCTTGTAGGACCTTCTGGTCAAACACCAATGTCTCAGGGCCCACTGTGCTATTGGGGGGACAAAATTGGGAAGGACAACGCAGATTAGTTGAAAAAATCGATGCATTCTCCTGTTCTTTCCCTTCAAAAAACTTTTTAAATTTGATTTTCCTCATGAGACCATGAAGTTCAGCCCGAAGTTGAAACCCATCATGACGGGGGGTGGGAACAAACCCTAACCCTTTGTTAAGAACTTCAAGTTCAGTATCCGTGAGTTGGTATTTTGAGAGATTGACCACTATGTTGTTATCATTCGCAGTTATAGGGGTATTCTGCCTCTGCTGCGTGTGATCCTGGGGGAAAAAGACTGACAAGTTACGTTCAGATTCTGACGGGCCCGACCCCTTCCCCGGCCTCTGTGACTGATCCCTCTTTGATCTACAGGGTTGTGAGTTTGTTGTCCTAAAAAAACCCTAAACACGGCTCCCAAATCCTCATTGGTTCTATCCTGGGGATTGAATGTAACCCTCTGATTAGAGGTGGATGATTGGGCAGTGGGCTCCTCTTCCTCACTACTCGTGTTCTCATATGTCCAATTGTTAGGAGTCCTTCTGCCCTGTCGACGCCCCCCTCTCCCACCAGTTGGAAACAATGGTTGTGGTTGGGTCTGTTGATAGTATTGGTCTTCAACATAAGGGAAAGCCCATTCATGACTGAATCTATCTAGATTTCGCCTAACTCCTCTTCTACACTTTTTCCATCACATTGGGGTGATAGAGACACAAGTCTTAGGTTACAGAGATAGCCTCTTTGTTAAAACCTTTTTCTTTTATTGGTGAGTCATACCTATAAGTAGCATAGATGGTATAACCACTTGCTCTACAGACTGTCTAAAACATATGACAACTCGAATAGGTACATGAACTGTGTGTTCACCATGTGAACAGGTCATTTATTGTATATGAAGAGGGGTGAAACCCTGAAACCGGTCCTAGGATGCTTGATTCCGATCCAGGGAGACATGGCTTGGCAGTTCGGGCTGGACTGTTCCCATGAGGCACAGGGTCAAGACTGATTTGCATATGGCCATGTCTGAACTGGGGTGGTGTGTTGAGCAAAATAACGATGGATTAAACCCAGATCTGTGACTGGGGGTGAATGTTTTGCCAATGTGCAACATTCCGTCCATCATCTTGTGTGTTTTTTAGTAGAATGGGAATCATAAATCACGACTCAGGCATTGCAGAGTAATTTATACATTTTGTAAATTATAAATCACAATTATATCCTGCTCACAAATCACCTGCACCGGCTCCTCCATCACGTTGACAGGGGCTGGACCCTGAGACAAGATAAGAGCAATTCTCTGGTCACTCATGCATGACAATACTCTGGGAAACAGGCCCTCCCTCGCAGTGTAGTGTGCCACTCATCCAAAAATGTGCATCAGCACACTACAGTGGGGTATGAAGTGATCTTTACATACATTAAAAACACAATTGTCCATCCTAGAATTGCCATTACTCCCACCACCCTCTGAAGGCGCACACCTGGAACCCTGTTCGGCACATCTGCTGGTGAAGCACACCCTCCTGTTTAATGAAGACAGAATACACATGTATGCTGATCACCCATCTCCTGAAAAAAGCCTATACAGCTCTCCACTACTTTCACGGTCAAACTGGACACTTAGCTGCCCAACACAGACACACCATTTAAGCTGCTCTTCTTGCTGCCCTCATCCTGTTTTTTTATTTGCCTTTTTACAAATACGCAGCTGGCACAAAACAAATGTTGCATGTAGAAGGTGATCAACATCTCTGCAGCCCCAGTTCAAGTTCTGTATGCAGG
Organism: Triturus cristatus; assembly: GCF_964204655.1. NCBI lineage: Eukaryota > Metazoa > Chordata > Amphibia > Caudata > Salamandridae > Triturus > Triturus cristatus. The sequence continues at coordinate 1,098,894,094 of NC_140594.1, forward strand.
AACCACCAACTGGATGGACCTAAACACACTTCGTGTTCACATGGACAAAGCAGAAGTTCTTATGTTTGGCAAGTTGCCGCTCCTGCTCAGTTGTATGATGGAACAATAACTCACTCGACCACGCATGCCTTAATAATGCGGTCTTAACAAGACTGTGTCGTCACCATGCATGCCTTTACCACGCATGCCTTTACAGTGCATTTCGTTGTAAAGGCATGATTGGTAAAGGTATATGCGTGGTAAAGATCACACCGAGTACCCCTTGCCCTGAGCCCTAAAACCTGGCCCCTAAGCTCTGTAGTCTACCTGCCCCAACCCTAAAATAATGCTTATCTCCTACCCTGAGCCCTAAAACCTGGCCTCCAGCCCAAAATACTACACTGACCCCGGTCTCCCCAGCCCGAGTCCTAAAACTCAACCCCAGCCCTGAAAACTACCCTTACCCAAGCTCCCTGACCTGAGTCCTAAAACTGTCCCCAGCCCTAAACACTACCCTTACCCAAGCCCCCTGCCCTGAGCCCTAAAACTGGCCCCCAGCCCTAAAAACTATCCCCTCACTCCCTGGGTCAAGCCCTTCTTACCAAGCCACGTCTTTCCTGTCCCGATCCTTCCTGTTCCTCTCCCCGCCCATCCACTCTGCGTCTATGGCGCTGACAGCTTTAACCACGCATACGCGTGGTTAAGGCATATGCGTGGTTAAGGCAAGCGTTATTCCACTTGTGTTGAAACGGCACGCGTGGTTAAGCCCACGTTGTAAATGCAGTTTCCACTCCTGTTCCCCAAACTCTGCACACAATCTCAGAATTAATAATATCCAATACCCAACTATCTTTTTCTGTGCATATGGACAAACTCACCAGCCCTCTTGTTTTCCTCATACGGGTCATACATAAGTTCTTGCCCATATTGCCTGAATATAACTGTCAATCATTGTCCAAATACACAGTCATTCTCATTTGGGCTACTGTAATGCTTTGTATTTCCGCATTCCTGCCTACTCAAGATGGATAATACAACAAGTACAGAATGTTGCAGCATGCTTATCCTTGGGCTGTATGCTTACACACAACAGAGGCTGCCCAATAAACCCCCCCCCCCCTAATTTATTCCATAGTATCAATGGTTTCTTAAGTAATATTTCAATCAACAGACAAAACACACCCACATAGACCAGTATTGACTGTGTGCATCTTTTGTGTTTTTCTGGCCCTTGTTTTAATTTAGGGAGTTCTGCAACATTTTGCCCATGTGATAACCTCTCTGAACAATCCTTTTTACATTATATGTTTTTTGTGCCTATTATAAACATGCACGCATGCACTTTCTCAAGCCTGTTAAAAAACCTCTCTTATCGCAGGTGCAATGAAGCATTACAACATTTGCGATTGCTAAACACCTCCATCATCTGTTCTAAAATATGCTCTTTTTTAAAAGCTGCTTTCAGAGTCAGGAGAAGATGGAGGGCTCATTTACTATTCAAGGTTGTGATGAATTCTTTCATCATCTTTGGTACTCCTGATTTGTGTGATTCTTTTTTTTATCTGCTTATTGTTTTGGTGCTGTTTTTAGTAGTTTGAACATTGATCATTTCTATTCTTAATCATTTACATGCGTACACTATTTATTTTCTCTGTTTGGCGATATATATTGACAAATTATGTTGCTGCTCTGCCGATTTTTGATTATACCGATGTCTGAACTATGGTCTTTTTCTCTCTAAATGATGTTGTTTTAGCGTGTTGCAAAATGTTGTATTTTCCCTCTGTGTTTTATGACCTGTTTGGCCGAATAAAGAATTATTGATTGATTGATTGATTGATTGACTATGTGCTCAATCTGTAGTTTTATATAACAGTATGCACAAACCAATAATATTCAATGGCATATATTGGATCAGCAACATCAACGGTGAATCATAAAGATTATTTAGTTGACACAGTCAGAAAATCAAATATATTTCATACAGGATCAGTGCTCGTTGCTCAGAAAAGTGTTCATAGTGTGAATGTATGACATTGTTCTGCATTCTGTCCATCAACTGTTGTTTTTGCATTTGTCACCCCGAGTGGGACGGGTATTCTCAGACGTGAGTCCCGTGCTCTTCATGCCACTGGAATCAAGCTATCCTGGCTGAAGAGGGGTGAAACCCCGAAACCGGTCCTAGGATGCTTGTATCCAGTTCAGGGAGGACCTGGCCTGGCAGTTCGGACTGGACTGTTCCCATGGGGCACAGGGTCAAGACTGATTTGCATATGGCTGGTTCTAAACTGGGGTTGCATGGTGAGCAAAAAAACGATGAATTTAGGCCCAGATCTCTGTACTGGGGTGAATGTATGACATTGTTCTGCATTCTGTCCATCAACTGTTGTTTTTGCATTTGTCACCCTGAGTGGGACGGGTATGCTCAGACGTGAGTCCCGTGCTCTCCATGCCACTGGAATCAAGCTATCCTGGCTGAAGAGGGGTGAATCCCGAAACTGTTCCTAGGATGCTTGTTTCCGGTCCAGTGAGGACCTGGCTTTGCAATTCGGGCTGGACTGTTCCCATGAGGCACAGGGTCAAGACTGATTTGCATATGGCCAATTCTAAACTGGGGTGGCATGGTGAGCAAAAAAGAATGTATGACATTGTTCTGCATTCCTTTCATCAACTGTTGTTTTTGTATTTTTTAAGGTGGCATTTTCAAAAAGGCAATTTAAAATCCAACTACATCATGAGTTAGGATGCTTTATTACTATTCCAAAGACACCAAACATGAACTGGTTACTTGTTTCCATTTGGAAATTATAGCTTAATAAATGTAATAAGGTAATTACAATGTTAGTCTATGGGAGAGGTAGGACTTGCAATAGCAAAAAATGAATTTAAGAGTTTTTCTATACCAGGACATGCTAAACTTAAAAGTACATGTCCAATTTTTTAAATACACTGTACCCTGCCGTATGGGCTGTTTAGGGCCTACCCTATGGGTGACTTAAATGCGTTTAAGTGGAAGGTTTAGGCCTCGCAAAAGGTTTATTTTGCCAGGTTGAGATGTCAGTTTACATCTGCACACACAGGCTCCAATGGCAGGTCTAAGACATGTTTAAAGGGCTACTTAAGTGGGTGACACAATGAGTGCTGCAGTTCCATTAGTAGCATTAAATGTCAAGTCCCTGGTATCATGTAGTGTCACTTTACTAGGGACTTTCTTTTTTTGATGGAGTTTTATATAGCATAAATTTGACCCTGTATTGGGTATCAGAGCGCTTTACATAGCACCAGTTGCGTTACATGAGGACACATTCATTTTTGTTAGGCACAGGGAGATTAAGTGATTTGCCCAGAATCACACGATGTTCAGAGTCATTGCCGAGACTCGAACCCGGTTCCCCAGATTCGAGGTTGACGGTCCTAGCCGTTAGGACAACTCCTCTCCCTTATCCGGTGTACACCAATATTGCCATGTTTAAAGGAGAGAGCACAAGCTAATTAATCCTGGTTGGTTAGTGGTGGTAACGTGGACAGTCCCAAAGCCCACACAAACGAATTCAGCAAAAACAAGTGGAGTATTGCAAAACGTTTGGGGGACGACCACACCAAGGCTGGCAGGTCTAGTAATAAGAAAGATGCAAAGTGTTCCCTTTCTCTCTCCAAAAATTCCCCTGAAATATCTTCACATTTTGGTTTTATATTTTTATCAGTTCTTTTAATTTCTCTATTTACATTTTCAAAGAAAATTGGATCAAGGTACTTTATTGCTGAAAAAAAATTATGCACCCAGATTGAACAAAGAGAAAAACCCAGAAGAAAAGACCGAAGACTAGAGACGTCTTTGAACTCTCCTGTATTTTGAGTATTATCGGGTTCGGCGGGAGTACAGCGGTAAGCAGGATGTTTAACAAAGGCTTGTTGAGCAAAGAGCCCGCCTTGGTATTATGCGGAAATGGCTGCAGTCTCCTGTTTGCTTTATTTTCTGCTCAGACTGAACTCATACATATATTCATGTATTACCTACTTAGACGCCACAATCAATAACATTTGTCTTTCCATTAAAAGTAATACAAATGGCTTGGTATGCGCAATACATTTCACGTCCATAATTCTATAATTCAAGCTCTGTTAAGTACATTCTGCAATAAACGTCAGCCTTCGGAGACACTCTAATAAAGTGCATGTCTTCATAATGTTATTTAAAAATAAAATTGCATTTAAATAAATGCAATAGAAATCAATGTGTATTAACTGTTGCGTGCCTATACTTATAAAAAAAACAGATAATCTGATTCCCCTCTCTATCTGTATGACAGTGGAACAGATCAGTTTATATAAGCTGTATATAAGAGGTCCAGCGCTTGACGTTTTCAGAGCTGGGGCACCATGCCCATAGGAGAGACACAATATTAACCACTTTCACTGACAAAAGTCAGATAAGTGCAATAGTAGAGGCTACCAGCCGCGGTCGGTAGTAGGAGTTCCTGCAGGGCGGTGACGTCGGGAGGGGGAGGGGCAGGGTGGGGGGTAGTAAACTATGGATTATGGAGGTTTACAGGTAAGTAAACATATAAATGAACAAATGCGATGCAGTGCACGCAACGAAATTTGTTTTATTAATTTATATGCTTACTTATCTGTAAACCTCCATAATCCATAGTTTACTACCCCCACCCTGCCCCTCCCCCTCCCGACGTCACCGCCCTGCAGGAACTCCTACTACCGACCGCGGCTGGAGGCTACCACTACATGCCAATCTTGTTGTTTTTAGGTTTGGCTTGACAGTGCAGCTGTTGCTGGACCTTATGTGAACGACCTAAAAAAAACTTGCGAAAGGACTTTGGGGGCATATTATCAAGACAGGCGATTCAATTATATTGATAATATGCTTATGGAATTCCAATTGAAGCTCAGGTTAGATGTCCTTAACATCTAACATGGGCTTCAATTGGAATTCCATAGAGCATATTATCAAGCATATTATTAAACCCATTATCGCCGTTTTAGCGGCAGTTTTCTGCCGCTAAAGCGGCGATAATTTTATCGCCTGTCTTGATAATATGCCCCATAGTGCGGGGCTTTGGCTCCACCCACATGTTGATGGACAGAAGTACATGTTTTGATTGGGCAAAAGTTGTGTTCTTCCATAAAAGAAAGTGCATCCCCTCCACACAGCTATGATTAGCTTGTTTGTTTATCCAGCTGCTGGAACCAGCAGTAACATGGCTACCTTGACCTTTCTGGACGCACATACATGGCACTATAATGCTGTTAAAATGTAAAGATACGTATGAAGATGATGGTGTTTGTCGGCCTTCATAAGGAATCTATTGTTTTTTTCCACTTCCTGCACCCTCCTCTTCCATCATACCTATAGAGTTCAGCCCAGGGTTACACTATCCTATGCAGATGTTTAGGTCTGGCTTGGCAGTGCAGCTGTTGCTTGACTTTATGTGATCATCAAAATAGAGCTTTCAGAGTACTCCTGAGAAAGGGCCTTCAGCTCCACCCACATGTAGGTCCTCCTGAGTACATTATTTCATACACCGAATTAGTGTGCTTCTACTTGAAAGAGTGACTGTTTTCCAATTTTTGTCTTGTGTGCAAAGCTGGTATTCAATATGAGAGAATGATTATGGTAGCAAGCCAAAGATGATGGTTCTGGGCCTGATCTGTTTCTTATAGACTGTCCTAAGAAAGGGAGAAGGCCTGAGGCATTTATTGAGCATAGCATAGGCTAAGGTCGATAGACATTAATGGGTGGTTTGTTATTATTCTACTGTAAGGTCTTTCACCACCCGGAAGACGTTCGTAGGAAGCAGGGAGGCCGGAACATCCTTATCAGGCAAGAAGGGGGGGGGATTACTTACGCCTGGACATTCGAGCCTTCTGCCCATTTGTAAAAACGCAAATCAGGCTTTGACCGTTACAACTATGGTCTTTGTAAAGAGAAACTTAGGGGCATATTATCACGGACGGCGTTAGAATTATCGCTGCTTTAGCAGCAGGAAACTGCTGCTAAAGCGGCGATAATGGGCTTGATAATATGCCCTGGGGAATTCCAATAGAAGCCCATGTTCTGGTGTCAACATGGACTTCTATTGGAATTCTCTGCGGCATATTATCAAGCCCATTATCGCTGCTTTAGCGGCAGTTTCCTGCCGCTAAAGCGGCGATAATTTTAACGCCGTCCTTGATAATATGCCCCTAAGTTTATGATCATCGCAACTATGGTCTTATGTCTATATTGGAGCAAGTTTGGGGATTTATATTCCAGACTTTGCAGCATTTTTCGTTTAAATTCCAGACTTTGAAGCATTTTTCGTTTATTACATCTTTGAAAAATGTATAGTGAGCACCTTAACCTGGCAGTATGCAAACTGCATGTTACCGATTCGGATTGGTGCAACATTTAAGAAGAAAGACTTTGCTGTAACTAAAACATGCAGTATATTCACACATCTCTGCATGTAGGGGAGTCAAACCAGCGTGTTTTTCATCCCCTAAACATAAATAGCCTTAAGAACACACAAGATCATCGAGGCAGCGATAAAAAAGAATTAGATGAATAATTTCATAACAAAGACATGAGTAGTCGCAATAAAATAACAAATAGATCATTCTAAAGGGCTGTTTCTTTCTTAATTGTTACAGATTTTATCCTTGGAGTTGCAATGCCAAGAGAGCAACACAACCAGGTATTTTTTTCAGCCTGTATTTCACAATATGAGAGTGAATCAACACTTTAAATGGTATTTCAGATATTAATTAAATATACTATTTTGTCTCTTAGTTTAACTCCTAAAGAGATATATTGGTACATTAGCAAACGGAAGGTTTATCACGGCTCACCTGAATTGTTGATGAAGGTATGCTGGTTTTTTAAAGGTAAGACGTTGGAATTTCTTGTTAAAACACCTTTTTTTACCAACATCTATATATACAGATAAGTTGATATCTATTTCTTTAATTTAAAGGACGCTATTATGCAGCGATAAACTTATTGGGGCTCCTACGAACGTATCATAAGAAGGAATAGCACCACATAAAAAGGTACGCTAGATTGCACGATAACATGCCTATCATAAGGGGCTTTATAAAAACCCATTTCTTTGTTTATTTAATTTCTGTGAATCTAGAGTAAAATACGACTGATTCTATTTCAGGTTATTCCTCATTTTAATTACACAATCTACTGGAAGATTGTTTCCCATCTGAATCACACAGGGGATACATTGATAGATTTTAATAGGTAGGTCATGATAAAGAAGGATCATGTGCTGTCTTGTACATATTTTAGACTGTTTATTTTAAATTTGGGACATATAATAATGTACAGTGTGTGTTCTTTTGTCTCAGTCTGGGTTGTAGATAGAGAATAATTCTAGGCTAATGAAAAGTGCCAGTGTTGATGATTAAGTGCCAGTGCTGAGCACCAGAAACCACCGGCACAAATTAAGCACTCCTTCCACTAAACATTCGTTTTTCATGGAAAGTCCAGTCATTCTCAGGCCTTATGGTGAAACCTAATGGGTTAGACCTGATCTGTCCCCAGTAACGTCTCTTCAACTCAAAGGGCCACAAAGTGGACTTGGCAATGGGAAAAATGCATCTTTCCAGTGCAAAACACCTTTTCTGGTGGACGGTAAATCCCTGCTGCTACTTTGTGCTGCTTTATGTCACGTTATTCCAGCAAATAACATTCGTAATATGGGATTTCGAACAGACCGGCCCTTTCCCTTCAGAGCAAATTATCCAAATTTGCACTGGAAAAGGTTGACTGTTGCCCTGATTGATTTTTGTTATTTTGAGTCCAGGAATTAGTGCAAAACATATTATGGTGCATTCTTTGACTCTCGATCGATGCGGTTCTTACTGGAGGAAAAAAGAACCAGTCTTTTTCTTTCAAATGCTCCCAGTAGCACCTGCTATGATTGACTAGAGTGACAAACGGAATTGAAAAGAGCTTTTCAACTATCCTTTAAAACTTCGGAGGACAGGGATATGTCTATTCAATCCCTATTATAACAATGGATTTTTGGGAGCTCCATTGAAGACAATGAAGTAGCTCAGGTTTATAATAGACCCGATAGCCTGCCGTAGTGGACTATACCCGACATTAAAGGCCAAAGGCGAGGGCCTTTAACAAGGGAGAGGGTCTTTAACAGCTGGTATAGCCCAGCTACGGCGGGCTATTAGGCTATTAGAACATTCCACCCCTAGAGGGCAGAATGTTCTAACAATTAAAACAAAGGCCCCAGTGAGCCTTGAGATTTAAATCCCCTTGGGCTACATGAGGACTTTGTTCACAGCAACAGGGTAAACAACGTTTACCGCAAAACTTTGTCCCCGCAAGGAATCACAACGCGGTCGTTACAACGACCGCATTGTGTTTCCGCATACCATTACTCCGCAAGTCGGAGCAACGACATGCGGAGGGGGGGAAGGTGTTGGATTCAATATCCAACACCTTCCCTAGTGTCCGCACAGACTGGAGTTGGAATAGTAAATTATACTATTCCAACATCCAGCGCCCCCCTCCGCAAGTCGTTGTTCCGACTTGCGGAGTAATGGTATGCGGAATCACAACGCGGTCGTTGTAACGACCGCGTTGTGATTCCCTGCGGGGACAAAGACTGCGGGATGACGAGATAGATTCCATCAACAGCTGTGAACAACAAACATTGGAATGTTAGTGTTCAAGGCTTCTACTGGCCATTAGAATCCCAGAGCACTCCATTGTCTTTAATATAGCTCCCAACATATCAATGTTCTAATGTCTGGTATAAGCCTTCCGATCCAGCATTCTAATGTTTGTCTTTCTGTTTTCCCATTTTTAATTTACAACATTCTACCCTCAGTCGGTGAAACGTTCTAATAGCCTTCAAGCCCTTCAAGCTATAAAGGACCTCCCCCTCATTATGGGCCCTCGCCTGCAGCTCGGGCCTATAACTTGAGTTCAGGGCGCTTAATAACTGGTATAGCCCTGGCAGCGGGTAGTAAGGCTATATAACTTGGACTTCATGCTGCGTGCAAAGCCCTACACATGGTTGAACATAATGGCAGAACTGTGAGGTGGCACACACATTCGAGCATTCCTCTCCCTTATTGGTCTGGGAACCACTCACGGTCGAACACTTCACTTCTATCAAACCGAAATAAAAAATAAACATTGACTTATGTACTTTAACTCCCATTTAGAGCTACCAATGACTGTCAATCTACCAACATTGCCTGTAAAAACATTAGACAGGATATTATTGACCATGCAAAGATTTGATTAAGATACATTTTACTTTGCTAGAAGTCTTAATTGCTGAATTTCACGGAGTTACACGAAAAGTCTGTGAGACTTTGGAGTTCCGTGAGTGGTGGATTTGCGGCACGTCGCTCTCCTCACGTTAGCGCTGGGAGCTTGTTCCATGCAGTAAAATCAGTGCAAACTGCACCACCCAGCTTTCCAGGAGACGTTTCTTCTTTGAGCCGCTCCAGTAGTTTTACTTGAGCAGCAGCTTTCTCACTACGAACAGCTTTCCCAAAGTGGGCAGTTACGACCTGCCACAACTGCCCATGTTGAGAAATCTCGCCGGGAGGAGGTCTAGCGCTTGATTTTCTCACTTGCGCTCGCCATATTACCGTTGGCGAGCCACGCTCGAGAGAAAACTCTGCCGGGCGACGGTTGGCGGAGTTTTTCCAAAGCTCGGCACTCCAAGCGGAGCACGGCCAATCCCTTTAAAATAAAGAACACATATTGTTGCATGTTTTAGAAAACACATACTAGTAATTTTTCTCTCATTGTTAATCAACCCAGCTTCTAACATTCATCAAGGAATTTCTTTCTTGAATCACATCATAAAAAGACCCAATGAGCGTGAAAATGTTCACAGGGAATGGCATCTTTGTCGGCCCAATGATCTCCCTTTAAACACACTATTGTCGTATTAAAAAAGGCGCTTCTCAACGACACCCAGCAATCACAGACACATTTTGAATTCACGGGCTCGTCACTGCGGTAGGGTTTGTGCGATTTGGGATTAAGGAAGTTTGAGAGGTCGCTTAAGGCGTCATCATCAGTGAAATGGCGAGGAAAGAAAAACTGAAAAGAAAAATGTAGTGTAATGTGCAGGAGTAAAAAAGTTTTTGGTGTCATTTACACGCCATACAGGGTTCTGTAGTCATTGATCGATTGTGTTCACCCCAGAATCAAAGCAGACATTAAACGGGTGATTTGTGGTTTGGCAGGTCTTGCTTGGTGAATGACAATGTGTGAATTCGCAGGCACAGGCAATGGAAATTTTGTGTTTTTCTAGCATGAAAAAAAAAATATGAGCGTGTTTGAAATGTCAAGTGTTTTCATGCTAGCATAAAACAGATCTTTACCATTTCTCAACCTCAGGGCTGGGGAGGAAGGGAAGTATTTCAAAAACTATTCAAGAGGGATCAAGAGGCTTAAATGGAGGGAATGTGGATTTAAAGTTCCCTGCCAGAGTTGCAGATGGCAGAGAGATGACGGAAAGAGTATGGTTGATGTAAGTAGAGATAGGAGAGTAGAACTAAAATATATAATAAATGACACTTTGTGGTTTATGAAAAGAATGCCAGACAAAAAACAGAAAAGCAAGGCAACATGAACTCATGCAACAAATATAGATTGGTTTAAGAAACTCTGGCCCAATGTGCTATTGTGGGGTGTGGTTGCAAAGCAGTCTCCGGGGCATATGTACAAGCTCCTATCGCCACCCGAGGGGCACATTTTTTGACGCTCCGATGGTGCAGTGCCATTTTCCATATTTACAAGGTGGCGCTAAGCCACTTAACGTTGCTTAAGGTCACCTTGTAAATATGTCCCTTTCCGCCACAGTCCTCTGCGACAAAGCGGTGTCCAATGGGTGTTGCAGTGGGCGTTCCATCTCAAAACCCATTCCTTTTTGATGCTGCGTCAGATTTACAGCGCTGAGGCAACACCAAAAACTAACGCCAGGGACTATCGGTACTGTGCGCCAACATTTCTTTGTAACTATGCCCGTCTGTGTTCTTTTGCACACAGATTGCTGTGCAAACCCTCCTTTCTTTTTGTGCTGTGACTTATCTTCTAACTCAGTCATACCTCATGACGGCCATTCATAGGGAGTCGGAAAAGTGTCTGCCTCTTTAATATGTAATATTCCTTAGAAACTGCTGAAAATTAGGGGATGGAGACCTGTGAGGAAGCCAAGAACCCCCCCCATCCCTGCATTGCATTCAGGCAATGCCAATTTTTTTTTAAAGCAGGTCCTTTACCTTGCAGCAGAGGTCTTCAAACTGTTTTGCTCTGAGCCCCCCCAAAGCACAATGTTTTGAAGTTGGGCCCCCCTCCAAAACTATATGGCAAAGATTTGCGGAGGGAGAGGGATGATCAATGGGGGCGGAGATCCTGTTATCATTTCAGGATTGCTTTTCTGTAGCTCGTAATCCACACTGAATATGCGACTTATAAAAATGCAACAGCATCAAACAAGAATTGAATTGATCCAAAGCACTACTGCCCATAATTGGGGTGCTGTGAGCCTCAATGCACTCCATCTGCCGCATTAATGATGGCTGTAGCCCTTAGAAGCAGTCTATCTCCTCTTCTTTCACTCCTTCCCCACAAATTCTGACCATCACTTCAATCTCGCAACAAGCCCGGTCTCTTTCTTAAAGAAAATGAGCTTCTGCATGCTGTCCACCTTTTTTGCGCAAAGGGAACCATCTGTCCTAATACTAGCAAGGAAAATTAGCCCCCATGCACCCTTTTTATTGTAAAACATTCAAACTTGTGATGCAGTGGACCTCTGCACCTATTTCATGAATAATAGGTACAGACGTTTGTTAACAACATAGGCTCTTATCTCACACCATCCCTCTCAATCCCATCTCTCATCATCTCTCTCTCCCTCCCGTCTCTCTGCATCCCTCTCATCTCTCTGATGTCCAAAACGAGGTGTCTCCTCTGCACTCATTTTTCCTCTCCCTTAGGTCATTGCGCCAAGGTTTCAAAGAAGCACTGGCACAGCAAGTATGCCCTGGCTCTCTAATGCAACTGCTGATGCCTCTGTCATCTCCCAGAACTCCTATCTTCCCTCAGTGCTGATCTGCAAACCACCCAGCCCAAATATTTTTTTCGGGACACTAGGAGACCATTAGCCACCTGGGAGGTGTGGTGGTAAATCCCCTCAGCGGAAAACAAAAGAAGGCTCGAGAAGCTGGTAAAGGCAGTCAGGGTGTGAAGGTTACAAGGCCCAGAGAAAGCAACAAGGTAGGGGCTAAAACCCCCAGCCTATAGCAGATGGTAAATACTCTACAATCAGCACAAATTTCTCACTGTGTGTTAGGATTGAAAAAAAGGCCAAAACATGTAAAAGGCCAGGATGTCATGATGGTCTCACAAGCACCTGGTAGGCCAGGGTACAAACTCAAGCATAATCCATTGAACCCTTTTTTGTCATTTAGCACATTTAAAATGTTGTGTTATACGTAGTGATTGCTACAGCAGATTTATCAAAAAGTAGAAAAGTACTGTGCGGAATGTTTGAGTTAATCTCAACCAGTGGTAGTTATTCAGGACCCCATTCCAGTGCATGATTGTTTTGTCCACCAGACCACCAAAGACAGAAACGAGCAAATTAGCCTCGGCCCTGCTTCAGTAGGAATAGTCTTGCTGAGACTGAGAGGCAGAGACGCTCAGAACAGGAGCACAAGCAGCCCTAAACCTGTTTTGGGCCATTTGCCTTGGTCAGTCGGGTTGATTGAGTCCTATGATGGAGCGAGCACAGGACCCAGGTCTAGGCTCTTACAGCGTGGAGCTGAAGAAAGCACAAAAGGAATGGGTGAAAAGCTTGAATTTCTCTCTACCACTGGTAACTGCTTGAGGCTGCATTCCAGTCCATCATTGTTTTTTGCTCACCATGCCATTTCTGACAAGAACCAACCATGCTCCAATTTTTGCATCATTGTGAATAACATGTTCTAACTTTAACTTAGTGGTATCCCCTTTATCAACCTGTGAAAGGTGAAATGTTGGACAGCCCTGCTTGAATCCCTAATCTCTTCAGGTTGCTCGTAGATATCTGTAGATAGCACAAAATGGCATATATACCTACCTACCTACATACACCCAGCTGTATATAATGAGCAGTAAGCAGGTTTACATAATGAAGGTTCATTTTTTTATTTGATGTCAAAACGTAATCTTTTTTTGTGCATTTTACTTCTAATAGTGCTGCCCGATATCACTGGCTTAACAGCACCAAGAAATAAATAAAACGCTATTAAGATGTATGTTATAATTCAACACTGGTCTAAATGTTTGGACTTTTCTGTAGAAAGCAAAATTCTTTTGGTATAGCACAGCCTTTTAACCGCCATGTGATGGGTATTTATTATGGCTTACTTGTTGAAGTGGAAGTGTTGCTGGATACTCCTCCTACCCATATGTTGATGGGTGTGGGGTGTGATAATGGAATTTTTTACCCCTGCCGATTTCCACCAATCAAAATTAGATATGGTAGGTCAGTGTTTTTAGGTCTCGCCTAGTGAAAGCAGCGCATGCGCTGCTTCGCCTTGGCGAGAATATTGTTGTCGGTTTGGTGCGCGAAGGGAGACAAACCATGTGCGCACATGGACAGGGGATGTAAACATGCATGGCATCTCCTCTCTGCCTCACATGCTCCCACTGTGCACTCCCAAGCTCGCACCGTGCGCTCCCACCGCGCGCTCACACGCTCCCACAAGGCAGACACACGCTTGTTTGCTAATACAGCGATAATAGCAAAACTACAACTCCCAGACTGCAACTGGCGGTTGGCTAAGCACCAGGAGTCGCTGAATATCACTGAGGACACGGAGATACTTGGCAGCTATGCCTCCAGTGCTTAAAGGGGCACGAGCCAATAAGGGCAAGTTGTGTGGAAAGACGATCCACATCTTAAAGGGCAACACCATGTATACAAAGTAAGGAGAGGAGCCTGTTTCTTGTCTCTACAGACTCTCACGGGTGCTATCCCTTTGCCCAGTGACACCTTACTTCCTTGGGTATATCGCCCTTTAAGACAAGTAGTCTCCAAGGGAGTGACAGGACTACACTGGGACTGGCGGTGACGTTCCAGGAAGTCACGTGGCTGCCGATAGCTTCTGCTCAGTTCCCAGGGGAGCAGATCAGTCAATGCGTCGCCGGCTCCGGGAGGCAGGAGCGCGTGTCTGGCCCGGTGCAGCAGGATCTGGAAGTGTGGAGGAGTGCTGAGCCCGAGCGGCATCTGGCACCTGGAGACCTAAGGAGACGCACCTGTGCCAGGTACTGACCACTTCCATCAGACACCTTCCCCTACTAGGGCCAGCGCCACCTGAAACTAAAACCCACCTCAAGTGAGGCTCACAGGGTCCACACCTCACCTGAGACTGACACCCGACCACAATCGCCTTACACCCAACTCCATCACCTCACACCCAACCCCCTGAGACAATCATCTCACAGCCAACCCCTGAGACAATCACCTCAAATACAACCTACTGGGACATTCACCCCTACAGAGCACGCATCTCACCAAAGACTGACACTCAACCGCCTGAGACAATCACCTCACACCCAACCACCTGGGGCAATCACCTCTCCTCCAGCCACCTGGGACAATCACCTCATATTGTCCCGACGCTCATCTTTGAGTAGCATCCACCACTTCACGTGGTACCAGCACACCTCACAGCATAGGACTGGACCAGCGGACAGGCTACCTTTACCCAGACCTATCTGGTTCCATATTCGCTTCATTCCATCCACCTCACGTGAGGCCAGCTCTCATGTCCAGCTGGCAGCTTATGCTTGCAAAGCAATCACCTGGGTCTGTCACCCCGCTCCTTGGTGCTATCACCCACCTAAGAACAACATCCACTCCATCTAGGAACATATTAGTCATCAGCACCCACCCCACGTGAGGCCAGCAGCAATCTATGTTTGAATCAGCACCACCCAACCGGAGAACAGCGCCCACCTGTGACCAGTGAAGACCATCTCACCAGGGACCAGTACCTAGCTAGAGGTAACTGCCAGCCTATCTGCAACCATCACCCTGGTCAAGCAGTCCCAGCCAGCACCCAAACTGAGGCTAGCACCCATTTGCGAACAGCACCTTCCGCCTTGTGTGGCAACTCCCACACATCACAGTTGGGCACTGGCACCCTAACGCATGACTATTTGTAAAGCTTGTGTGGGCTTACCAGCCTCTCTGCTTGGACGTGGCATCCACCTCTGACTAGCACCTACCGTCTTATCTGGAGACTCCCACACGTCATCGGTGGCCGCTGGCAACTTTACACATTATCATTTGTAATCCCCATGTGGCCTCAGTAGTGTCGCCTACTTGGAGGCAGCATCTACCTCCGACCACCACTCTCACCACAGTGGCTGCTGCCTTCAACATCAGGAGTGAATGCTCACCTGGCTTGAGGGCTACACAAAACGTTAGCAATCACCACCCTCAGGCTTGGGGCTCTCTCACAAATGGCAGGCATCCGCCTTAATAGCGGCAAGGTGTGTTTTTTGTTCTCTCAACAAGACCGGTTTCAGTCTTTTCTGACAAACAGTTTGTGGAGGGGTTGCGGTCAGGTGTGGACTGCTACACTTCTGACATCAGAGCTTTAAGTGGGATGTTAAAACTGCAGGAACTTTCAAAGGGGCGTGTTTGATGTAATTAAGGGCGTGGCTTAAAAACATCTATGCTAAAATCCTGTACTGAGCATAGTGTGCCACCCCACTGGTATTTTGCTGCTTCTGTCATTGCATCCAGAGCTAAGATACAACAAGTAACATTACACCTACAACAAGCCAGGACTATTGGTTTTGTCAGTAGTTGTCGGTTGCATAAGATAAATAAGCAAGAACTATAGCTTCCTTGTATATATTATTGAAAATACTTCAGTTCTGAAATGGAGAGACTGTGAAAGAACTAGAACGAGTCCTTTTGAAGTTACATCAAAGGAAGGGAAGGGTGGTACTGTTGCAGAATTCAGATTTGTTTTTCACCCTGAGAGGGAGGGCAAAAACGGAAAGTCCGATGGAGACCCATCTCAGCACCTACTTTTTAGATCTGGCGGTGCTGAGCACCAGTAGGACCCGTCCCACTTAAAGCCCTGCCTGACATGCACAACCATCCAGTCCACTTGGTTCCAGTGTGCACCTCACTCCACGGCCACACACTCATTCACCCCACCCTTATCTGGTTCTTGTTCATAATGCTCCCACTGGAAAGGCTTTTAGGTGGCAGACGTCCTCAAATTGGAACTGTTCTTGTATACCCCCTAACCCTGGACCAACATCTAACCCATTTACGTTGAATTTACTCACGCATGGCATTTGGGGGTGGAGTTCTCCCCACTATTCTGTCTGGCCCTCAGTCACCAATAACCCACCTGGCATTTAACGCAAAACTGAACACAGGCTGGTAATGACTCATACTTACCTGATCTGTGGCTGGTCATATACACCTTTATATAGCTTTATCTTAACAAAGAACGTGAAAGCACCTGGTCTGTAAGCACTATTTTCTTTAATGAGTTTCTACGACTGCAGGCGCGACATGCTTTCCTGCAACTTTCAGC
Source organism: Triturus cristatus (assembly GCF_964204655.1). Lineage (NCBI taxonomy): Eukaryota > Metazoa > Chordata > Amphibia > Caudata > Salamandridae > Triturus > Triturus cristatus. Next base: position 1,098,910,678 of record NC_140594.1, read on the forward strand.
GTGCCATGCACGCTTTCACTTTCTAAGCAATAGGTCTCGTATTTACAAGGCTTTGAGCTATTGGCATTGTAAATGACAAAGCCTTTTATTTATGTGTTAATTATCAAAACAGGCAAATAAAAGGCATTGTCATTTACAATGCCAATAGCTTAAACTCTCGCAAATGCGAGACCTATTGCATTGCAAATGCTTGTTTGTTATGGCATTGAAACACTCATGTATACAATATGAGACAGGAAGGCAGCAGCGTTTTTGAAAAGTAATAAAAACACCTAGTGGCTTGTCTGGACTCTATACCATCATTGTAGGGAACACTTTAGATGTGATTGAAGGTCAAGCCCTCAGCCCTGCCAGCCCACGCCACAGAACTTGACAAGGGGGAGGGGCTAAATACCTCTCAGCACAATGGTCGGTTCACGCTTATCTTGGACGCCGAATTCCCACTCACTGACAGTGCTCCATGTCACTCTGAATTACTGTCCTGCCCATTTTTATGGGACTTAACATGTGAATGAAGACAACCTAGAAAGAGCCTTTTACGCTTCCAAGCTGTTTTCATTTACATGTAATGGCAGACCCATTTGCGCCCCCTGCGAACACTTTCCACGCCCCCCAGGGGGGCGCGCCCCACAGTTTGAAGACCTCTGCCTTAAAGGGACAGTAGCATTAGAAAAAAAGAAAATGGCATTCAGCTAATGATATCAGGGGTGGCATGCAGTGATCCCCTGGTCCGCTGTCTGCTGCCACGGATGCTTGCACACAGTGGACACTGCTCGCCAGAGACAGTAAACTTTGGAAATGTTTACCAATTCTTTTGACAGGTCAGCATGTTGTGAACACAAACCAGTTCTGACAATTGAGTCAGAACGGCTGCGGGGGGCGAGGGGGGCAGCAGAGGGGGTACAGGTGCTTTAGTTACAAGGGGGCGATAAAACCATCCCCCAGTAACAAAAACAAACCCCCAGGGGTGCAAAACCAGCCCCCACCCTGGTGGCCCACTTGGAAAACGCCCAGTGCCCGCTACGTCCAGTCCGGCCCTATTTGCGACTGAATTTGCGGTTATGTAATATTGATATATATCATTCTTAATGACGAAGGAAGAAGGAGTGGGTGTCCCTTTCATGTCTTTTTCGACTATTGATTTTCAGATCATCTCAAATGTCATTTAGAGGGTCTGAAAGTCAATGTCAGATTTCGCAATATGTCTTTGGTCTTTATTGTGATAGTCCTTGGATCTAGGGAAGCATACATTATATATGACTGAAATTGTCATGGAACCTGGTAAAGTAGTGTGTTTTATCATGCTTACATCAACATACATCCTGGAACTCTTTAGATAAGCATAAAACCACTTCACTTTCATTTCAACTGATGAGTCAAAAATCACTGAGTTGGCAGCAAGAAGCAGAGGAGGTGCATTGAGGGGCTGGTGGTGGTTTGTTGCTGGAAGCTGGAGGATGAGCATCAACCTACACACAAAACACTGCCACAGCCTTTTGACAGCATCAATCTGACGCGAGAGCAAGGTGCCAGGAGAGGGACCATGGTAGGGGCGGTAATAGCGAAACACTGCTCGGAAGAGAAGGATGCAAATCACATCAGAACATTTGTTTCAATGGGTGGAACCCTGGCCTGTTCCTTATTGGTCCAGCATTGAGAATGATTCCAATGGGTATTAAACGGGTTCTTCCTTTGCACCACACCCATACAGAATGGATAGGTACAAGAAGGGCGGTAGACAAGGAGGAAGATTGGGTTTAAAAAGCCACAGCCCAATCAGTCTGGAGGAGTGTATGGCATTACAACGCATACATTTACAATGCATGCCATTACAACGCAGTTTTTACATCGCAACATCCTTTACAACGTACACATTTACAACACATGCCACTACAACAAATTTTTTAAAACTACACTTACAACGCATTCCATTGCATCGCATCATACCTTTACAACGCATACCATTACAACGCATACCATTACATTGCATTTAAGGTAAGTGTTGGATTGTGTAGGGGTAAAAATGACTATTCTAACTCCAGGGGGTGCAACAGTAGGGTAAGTGTTGGATAGTGTAGGGGTAGAAATTCCTATTCTAACTCCAGGGGGTGCAACAGTAGGGTAAGTGTTGGATAGTGTAGGGGTAAAAATTACTATTCTAACTTCAGGGGGTGCAACAGTAGGGTAAGTGTTGGATAGTGTAGGGGTAAAAATTACTATTCTAATTCCAGGGGGTGCAACAGTAGGGTAAGTGTTGGTTAGTGTAGGGGTACTATGCATTGTAATGGTATGCGTTGTAATGACATGCGATGTAATGCCTACGTTGTAGTGACATGCATTGTAGTGTCATGCGTTGTAGTGACATGCAATGTAATGGCTGTGTTGCAGTGACATGCGTTGTAAAGGATGTTGCGATGTAATGACTGCGTTGTAAATGTCGTGCGATGTAAGGACTGCGTTGTAAAGGTTGTTTCCCATGTGGAGTTGGTCTTGAAGGGAGGCAGATGTAAAATGATAGACTTTCCTCTCTTCCATAGGCAAGGATGGCATATTTTCAAAGGGGAGTGACGCAGAAGGCGATAAGGGGCGTTTGTCACATGGATGCGTTGTGACTTGCTTTATTTCAATTCCACAGGCAGAATTATCACTTGTTCTCTTTCAGATAAACAGATTGGATGACTAATTGATGTTCTGGGGTGCTGCTAACTTCATATTTGATTTAATAACATTAATGAGAAGAACTATACAGAGAGCACATTTTCTAAAACTGCCATGAGGATATATTGATCCAATAACAACAGGTATTCACGTCTAGTCTTCTTCTGGTAGGCAAATAAGGAAGAAAATTATGTCCTGGTCTATGCAGTGTTTGTTGATTCCTTCGTGCCATATCAGAGGTGTTTACAATTTTTTGATGAAGCCTGGAAGCCAATATCATTATTATGGTGGAAAGGTGTGCGGTTTAAAGTAATTAATCTACGGATTTGACACTTGACTGTAGGTAAAGAATAGAAGGTGTTGATTAATTAAAAGTAGAATATTGGAAATGACCATCCAATTACACGAAGCAGTCTTAAGATTGAGTATTAAAGACTTTTCAGGATGATCATTTAAGAATAAGAAGTTCTATTGAGGTGATGCCAACGTCAAGAGGCAGGTAGGGGCAAAACCAGCTACATGTGAGGTAAAGGTTGCATGTTATGTTATGTTATGTTATCAGGACTTGTAGAGCGCACAGCTGCCCCAGCAAAGGGGCGTCCCGGCGCATCTCAATTCTATAGCATTTCAGATGTGTTTGTTCGCCTTCCATGAGCATCAGTTGTGTGTAGCAGCTGTTTTGATGATTGTGTCCTGTTTGTTTTGCAGTGTTGTCAGTCATCTTAAGGAGCATGGCTGGGCTCCATTCACTGCAGTATGTCAACTTTGACGTAGGTTCTCTCTGACCTGTAGTCTCTTCCAGTGCTGAACTCTCAGAGAATGGAAAGCCACACGGCCTTATTCAGGCATTCAGCCACCAAGCAGATATTATCTATCCACAGGCGAGTTAAACATTGTCCCATTGATATCCATCGATTCTTGGATCTCGGCGTAGGGATCTGCAGGAGAAAGACTCCTCTAATGATCCTCGTACAGGAAGTAGGTAGATTTCAAGCAGTAGGCAGGGACGCCATTCTGCTTCTTCGAATGCCAAGTTTGTTTCTGGAGTAGAAATGGACAAACCAAGTTTTATTAGAACTTTGGAATGTTGAGCGCGGCATTGAAAACTATGGAGTGCTCTGGGTTTCTAATGGCTGATAGAAGCCCGGAGCATCAACATTCCAATGTTTAACAAAGGCCTCAATGAGCCCGAGGAGATTTCAACTCCCTCGTCCTTTGTGAGGCCTTTGTTTTACAAATTAGAACATTCTGACCTCTATGGGCGGAATGTTCCAATAGCCTTAGAGCACTCCGCAGTGGGCTCTACTGGCTATTAAAGGCCCGCTCCCTTACAGTGGGCTCTAAGGCTATATTAAGTACTCACTTGCCAGACCTTGCCCCATCCTTTCATATTCCTGTAGTCTATCCTCCTACTTCCCTTTTATTGTAATACTCATCTTTCGGTTAGGCCTCATGGACACCCTCATTTACCACAGTCTCTTGCAGTAGCTAAATTCAACATAATTACATTCCACGTCATTGAGATAGACTTCACCTTTCTCTGACAATTAAATCCTCTAACCTCTGGATCATACATACTGCCCTCGAAGACATTGCTAACCTGTCAGCAGTCCCTACCTAGGAATGATCCCACATGTCACAGAGAATTCAGAAATCAAACAGTGAAAGATCTATACAAATTCCCACAGGCAAATTTATAGCATATGGGTCTGGTGGTTTAGTGGACTAATGCGTCGGCTGTAGGGGCCTGTGTTCAAGCTCATGGTTACAGGTTCAAATCCTGGTGGGTGTGCTCAGCCTTTCATCCTCATGAGGTTGATAAAATGAGTACCATTGAGTTAACTAACAGTAACATCTGTTATTCAGCACCAAGATACCTTGTGGTGAACGGGCGCTTTACAGATACACGTTGTGTTCTCTCCTAGCTGTCCCCAGGTTAGGTATGGTTTATAATACCTTTGAATTCACTAAGACAGCCCTGGTCATTAAGATGTGAAAAGGATCTCTGGGCTCTCATCAGCAGAAGCTGCTATAAGAATATTGGTGCACTGAAGTTATCTTGGTCAATCAGTAGTCGACATTTCATGGCATATAAGAGAGCGAGTTCAAATCCATCTGCAGGTCTCACCTCTGGGACAACATGTCTTTTCATTTTTAATTATGATTCATTAGCTGCCAATTAAGTCTGATTAGTGAGTTAGAATCGTGCAGGTTTCTTTATTTTTTTGACGTGTACACATTAATATTATGTTTACATTGAGGGTAAAACTGGAAATGCAAGCATGAGCTGTTGTTTGGAGAATAACAAGAACAGGAAGGACAAACAGGCTCCACAGTACACACAATCACAAACAGAAAGCAAAATACAGCAAATCTACTGTGTGAAGTCCTTGTGTGGTAAACACTTAGGGCCTGATTAAAAGTTTGACAAATGTGACAGCTATCCCATCTGCCTTATTACATGTGCATTAGGAAATAGTGCACTTTTAATACGGTGTGCAGATATGTACCCATATTTGGGACAGTGGCGTAGCAAGGGGGCGTGAGGGGCCGCCCCGGGCGGCATGAGTTATGTGGACGGCTCCCCATGTTTCTACCTGCAGCTGTTGCGGGTGGCAAACCCAGGGATCGCCAACCCCTTCCCCTTCTTATCTTCGGCCATTGCGGGGCGGCAAGTGCGGGGAGTGCCACGGGTGACAACAGGTCTAGCTACGCCCCTGGTTTGTGATGAAGTACCCGTCCACCAAACTCTAAATTAGGCCCTTAATCTCCATGGCCTTCTAGTTTCAAGACGTGTTTTTAGGCTCCCGTGAAAGTCCTTTTTTGGTGGGTTGGTCTTCATAAACATTGGGACATCATTTCAGTTAGTGGGTTTAAGTAGGCCGAGATCTTATGTTTATTTCTTTTGTATTTCACCAAATACATTAGTTTCGAGCATATGCTGTGCGCCTGTTTAGGGGCCAACATGCAACACAGACTCTTGAATCTAAGGCTTGTTTTATGGGTAGACTTAGCCAACCAGTAGTTGGATTGTGTACTCATTTTGGGCTTTACGGTGTCCCAGAATCATGGCCATAGTCCTCAGGGCGATACCAAAGGGGATGATGGACGGAGCGTTTGAGCAAATCAAACAGTCACCCCCAGTCAACTGATCTGGGTTTAATCCATCATTATTCTTTAGCTCACTCCACCACCCCAGTTCAGACATGGCCATATGCAAAGCAGTCCAACACTCCGTCCATCATCCCCTTTGGTATCGCTTTGTTCGCCCTAAGTTGGCAGGGTATGCCCGGACGTGGGTCCCTTGCTCACTTTGCCACTGGACTCAAGCAAGCCTGGCTGAAGACGGCTGAAATGCCAGAAACCGGTCCTAGGAAGCTTGTTTCCGGTCCAGGGAAGACATGGCTTGGCAGTTCAGGCTGCACTGTTCCCATGAGGCACAGGGTCAGACTGATTTGCATATGGCCATGTTTGTACTGGGGTGGTGGAGTGAGCTAAAGGATGATGATGGATTAAACCCAGATCAGTTGACTGGGGGTGAGTGTTTGATTTGCTCCAATGCTCCCTCCATCATCCCCTTTGGTATCGCATAGCCCTCAGGGAGCATGCGTTGGTTAAACCCATTCCGAGATTGTTTTCTAAGTTTAGTAGGGAGGGTTCTTTCTATGGATATTTATTGCCTCAGAAGAAAATGTTTATGATCCCAGCAGGTGAGAGTGAGTATGTGTCTGAAGACAAGGCCAGGTGTTTGTGCGTGGCTGTGGCTTGTGATATTCCAGGGGATGACAGCGCTTGTGTGCCCAGATAAAGGGGCCTATTCCACATACATGCAGCGTTTGGCGTGAAAACAAACAATTCCCTATGTAATTCCCAATTTTTCTTTGAGATACTCTGAATATGGGGTCTTTACCGCATCTGATGAACACTGCACCATAGGGCACCGGTATTTAGCAGTTCATACCCTTTCCCATTCAGGCCTTCTTACAAGTGGCGAAACAGTGTCAGGATACAAAGTCAGGGCACACTTTTATATCAGGTTTGCACTGAAGGACAATGCAAACCATTTTAAAAAAGCATGTGGGTTTTAAACCTTTTTAGAATTGGCAGGCAACAGCAGATGTCAGAATTCGGGAGTCCATGCAAATAAACTTGGTGAAATAAACTAGTTTGGTGTATTTCCTAAAGACTCGGTCTTATTTCCTTCTTTCATCCTTTCATTCTTTCTTAAGACTCAGTCATATTTTCTTCTTTCTTCCTATTGTTCTTTCTTAACACTCAGTCTTCTTTGTTTCTTTGTTTCTTTGTTTCTTTGTTTCTTTGTTTCTTCCTTCCTTCGTAGCTTTCTTTCTTTCTTTCTTTCTTTCTTTCTTTCTTTTTTCTTTCTTTCTTTCTTTCTTTCTTTCCTTCCCTATGTTATTTAATCACTTGTATTTCCCTCCTTGTTTCTTGTTTTTTTGTGTCTTCTTTGGTTTAATTCCTCTCAGTGTTACATCTCTTTCTTTCTTTCTTTCTTTCTTTCTTTCTTTCTTTCTTTCTTTCTTTCTTTCTTTCTTTCTTTCTTTCTTTCTTTCTTCTCATAGTCCTGTACACAAACAAAGGAAATTTAATGATGAGTTGAAGTGAAGATGCACTAATAAAATGTATTCATGTTTTTTTTTATAGTATGTGAAATAGCGATGCTTTTTTATTAAAACGTAAGCAGTTGTAGTAAAAGCTAGCACTAATATAAACCGCATTGGTTCCGGATCTCCTGTACCTTTTCTTTTTCCTAAAATATATTTTTTGTTCACCGTAATCTTCTTTACTGCAACATCGGAGCCATTTATTTTGAAGACTGCCAGGTTAACCACATTTTCAGGTCAAGTCTATTCAAACACCATAATCGATTTCTTCTTCATTTGAAACAGAAAAAACATTCTGCTATTGTTAAACACAGTTTTCATTCAAACTTGAAATGAAAAGAGCATCAGTACGTGGAACAAAGATAGACAATATTCAGATTTCTTTCTTTGGGTTCCTATGCAGCGAATTCCTGTGAACTTTCTTTCAAAGATGGACAGCCATCTTGACATGCTGTGCTTTGTGTGGCCCCAGCAGTGCTTAATATGAGCCGGTGGTTTCCGGTGCTCGGTACCAGCACTTAATTGTTAGCACCGGCTCTAGTGACAGTCCACCACATGGTGGTGCTGTCTAAGAGTTGTACAACGACCATGTTTATGAAGTCAATTGGCAATGAAAATGAATACCAGCCTCTCACACCATTATTATTGCTTTGTGTGGCCTGAAATAGTCTGAGTTGTCACACGTGTAGGAGTGTGATGGTTGGGTGTTATCTTGATACTGTCATTGGCAGCGCTGGCAGGAGCATGCGTGGTGCAGGCTGCAGTGGCCTTCCGAGAAACGCCCTGGCACTTAATTTTTTACAAATTAAGCACTGGTGCCGCAGCATAGACACCTTTTCTCCAAAATTTCAAGGGTGGCAGAAGGGACATCACATGTCCTTTGAACTCCTTATCACATCAAAGTGGGGTGCTGCCATCAATGTTGTATCACTGAAGTAAAAGAAACTGTGAAAATTCAAGCATTACTCTAAGAACAAGAGTAGGAAATGAGCCATGCCATTCAGCAGGAGAGTGGTGAGGGTGTTGTAAATAGCTAATGGTGCATTTTGGAGCACGCTGTTGCACAGATATTACTAAAGCAAGGTGTGGTAACACACTGGCATTCACAGACAGCATATTTCCCATAGGAATCACCGCTAAATTTGCGTTGGATATGCGTTTTTACTGGATAAACTATCCAGAACACAAACAATAATGTGTGGAAATCGAGTGTCGCAAACATTTATCATTCGCACTTTAAAGTATAGCTCCTTGATTTGCTTTGGTTGCATTAAAAACTTTGTATCATACTTAAACATTACAAAAGAAAAATTGTGTCATTTGTGCTTTCACAAATGCTGATATGTAGAAACATTTGTACAGATCATTTACAGGTATTTAAATTTTGTGTGTTAGAATTTTTTTTACATCCTACAGCTTTTCATTCCACACTTCCTTTACCCCAGCAAGATTATTGTCTCATAGTTCAATTTACAAAATCTTTTCACATTGCAGTCAGAGAAAGAAAAGTGAACATCAACCTCCCTTTTTAAAGAGTAGGCTGCAATTTGACAGAAGACATAGATTGACATTTGACTGTGAATGTACAGTAAAAGTAACGGGATGACAAACAAAATGTAAAGGTATCTTTATTGCTCATTCACCTTCTGAACTCATGCAGAGCTAATTTGGGGGGAGGGGGCGGCCTTTACAACAGGGGCTTAAGAATGTGTGCAGTATTCTACGCAAGTGGAACAACGCTTGCCTTAACCACGCATATGCATGGTTAAGGCAGGCGGTGTTCTAGCTGTCTGAGAAGATGGACGGTGAGAGGAACGAGAAGGATCGCGGTAGGAAGAAGGACCAGGACGCGGCTTAGTAAGTTGGGCTGGGGTTTTAGGGCTCAGGGTGTGGTACTGGGTCGGGGTAGTTTTTAGGGCAGGAGGCCAAATTTTAGGAGTCATAAGGGGCTGTTTTCAGGGCTGGGGCCAGTTTTAGGGCTCAGGACAGGGGTGCTGGGGTTGGGTAGTTTTTTGGGGCTAAAGGCTAGGTATTAGGGCTCAGGGTAGTGGGTTGGGGTAGTTATTAGGGCTGGGGTGGGTAGATTACAACGCACGAGGGCCGAATTGTAGGGCTAAGGGCAGGGGGGCCTGGGGTGGGATCTTTACCGCACATATGCCTTTACCAATCATGCCTTTACAACAAAATTCATTGTAAAGGCATACGTGGTAAAGGCATGAGTGGTAAAGATGCGGTTGTCGTAGGCATGCATGATTGTATCATACAACCATTTTGGGGGTGCTACAGCACCACCCTTCAACCCTACTTCACCACCTGTGGTTGCCCAAACCTCCACAACCTGACATTTGATGTTGTAGGTTAGAGAAAGCTCAAGGAGTGGGAACTAAGGGAAAAAAGATGAGCCGTAAAAGCCTGGTTTATTTTCCGCTTTATTCCAAACACTTCCTCCATTATTTCTGACATCAGAGGGAGGAAGTGCAGAGCAGGGGATTCAAGAGGGAAAACCAGAATTAGCATATTTGGCCCTTGTAGTGCTTAATTTATAAAAGAATAAGTGCTGTGGCTCAAGGTTTTGTTCAGAAGCCCATGGCCTGCACTATTGAATGCCTTGGCTGCTGAATCCCAAGGCTGCCTCGTCTTGAATCCACCTCATGCTGCTTTCATGGACCACCAGAGAGTCCCCCTCCCTTTATCTCACTCTTGCAGGATCTTTTTCATCCATGCTTTCCCACCTTGTCACTGTTTTCCCATTTCTCTCTTCCACCTTTTTTCCCCTTTTTGGTTTTCTTCTCTCTATCTTGCTCATGATCAAAATTTGTTGAGGAAGCATAAATTGCCGGTCTCCAAAGCTGTGTGCCTGTGGACCTCTCTTCAGTGCTTACATTGAGGCAGTGGTTTCCGGTACTCGGCACCAGCACTTAATTGTCAACCCTGGTGCTTGTGACAGTCTGCCACAAGGTGGTGCTGTCTCAGGTGACCACAAGAACAGTTGATTAATAAATCAATATACATTAAAAATGAATATTACCTGCCACCCAAGCTATTGTTAGAGATTCGGGGGACTGGAACAGTCTATATTGTCACACTTGTAGGAGTGTGATGTCAGTAGTTGTGTTGTTACTATCACTGGCAGCATGGCAGGGGCAATGTGTGGCACAAGCTGCAGTGGCCTCCTGACAAGAGGCCTGGCACTTATTTATTTACAAATTAAGCACTGCCACACCTACAGCCACAGGCTCAAATTAAGCATTGCCTTGCCACCCCTACTTCATGGACATCACAAAGGGATTGGCAAACCACTGGATGCTTATTATTCCCCTCATAATTACATTTTCTGAAAACGTGAGGTTAACGACCAGCCCTATACCCCAACACAAAGTGCTTTCTGATGCTTCATTGGCACAACACACTCGTGATTGAGAAGCAAGACCACAGGAGTAAAGTGAAGTGCAATGTGGCAGTATTTGCTACAAGCCAAGGGGTTTCAGTGAGTGTGAAATGGAACAGTGCCCGCAGAGGGATGTTACAGAAGTGCGCCCCACAACAGACAAGATTTATTTAAATACGCTCCTTCTTGCATATGTCTAGTGGGAGTAACAGGCAGGAAAACAGAGGTCACAAACAAGGCTCAGACCCTCAATCAAAGTAAGATCATACCGCAAGGCTAGTGGAAATGGATTTCACATTGATCTGTAGGAGATTGACAGTAGTAGCTCTGGGCACCTTGGCTTCCTTCAAGTACCTACACTAAAGTCTTCAGAATCAATGGCACTCCTGAAAGAAGCAGGAAGCGATGTAATGACAATCTTCAATTCACAAGGACAGCAGACAGATGGCTTTCCCCAAAGATTACACAATCATAAACTAGGTGATGAAGCTACTGGGGGTCATTGTGATTGCAGAAAGGGGGCACTTGGCAAAGAAATATGTAGACATGGACACCTATGCACATTGGCATGATGCCACATTCTGTTGTGTTTGGCTAACATCATTTTGTAATTCATTCAGCATAGGCACCATGCAAAGATGTTTCAGGGTGAGAGTCCTAAAACTCTGGACAAAACAGTGTAACAGCAAAAGTAACAGCACAACTTCACTCTCAAGACATCCTAAAACTTCTAACAAAACGTTTCATCTGTACAACTTCCTGAACCCGAAGGCAACCTGTATCTCTCCAGAGATAAGACAATAGGGCTGTCATACAAATAGGTATCCCAGGATGCTTGTTTCCGGTCCAGGGAAGACCTGGCTTGGCAGTGCAGGCTGGACTGTTCCCATGAGGAACAGAGTCAAGGCTGATTGGCATATGGCTGGGTCTGAACTGATGGCGGGATGTGAGCTAAAGAACAATGATGGATTTAACCGAAATCTAATAGTGTCTGGGGGTGAGTGTCTGAAAAGGTTCAGAGTTCCATATATCATCTTATTGTGTTTGCATTGTTCACCCAAAGTTGGCAGGGTATGCCCAAACGTGGGTCCCTTGCTCACTTTCCAACTGTATTCAAGCTAGTCTGGCTGATGAGGGGGGTTACCCTGAAACCGGTTATCTCACAAAGAGGTCACTAACGTAGTCATTATAACCATGAACGGTACCACTCCAATGTATAGTACTCACAACAGGTACCCTAATGGAAAATACACTAATGTGTGAATCACAATGTGCAAAAAACCACTCTAAAAGTACGAAGATAAGCATATGCTTTTTAAAGACGAGAACCCTCACTCACCACTTGGGTGACATGCTTCATCATTGGGTTCCCCCTTACACACAGTGCCAGCAAGGTGCACTGTGTGGGCTACAACTCTCCCTCTGGAGAGGAGCGTGAGGTGTTTTTTCACTCCAATGTTTAAGGTGAATGAGGGGCAGAGTGCAAAAATAAAGTCAAAAGTTAAAACCATCTCATAAAGGGAAAAAGAACTTTAATAACTATCCCCAATGGATGGAGTTAAAACCAGTGTGACAATAGGAGTAAGGATGTTTCCTATCTAACTAGGTCAACATGTTTCTGCCCAGGTGACCAAAAGTTCAAGGCATTCATCAGGACCATTGTCTTGTCACTCTGCTAGAATTGTGAAAAACAAAAACCATACTTCTTTAGTATATGAATGTTGTCGAGACCGACTGCAGTCTGGTCTTCTTGCTGTAACACATAAAAGTACTTTTTTGTAATTCACATATTCATGTAAAAGACAACTATTACCCACGTGAATGTGAAAATAGTGCCTATAAACACCCCCAATGTGAAAACGCATGAATAAATCATTATTCTCACCAATAGCAGATAGAAAATCTGCCTCAACCTTATGCAGGTCCTTTATCTGTATGCGGGTACCTGCAGGTCAAATTAAATCACATTAAAGGCCAATATAGGGACAATTCTTAAAAAACAAAATACTTATTGTGTGCAACCTCATAAGCTAATGTATTGTCACTATCAATGTCACCACATTGCATCTTTCAGATCTAAAAAGGATCTAGAAGAATATCTAGAAAAACATAAGGATCTAAAAAAATGCATATAGTCCCATCGCATCCCTCATTCTTAAGGGACCAAAGGGGCTAGCTTACACATGCGCACCTTGTGACCACGTAGTGTCTAAGCCCTAAAATGAACACTAATCCTGTAATCAAAGCGTCATCCTTTTTTAAACTATACATTTTCACCAACAGCTCGAGCATTATGTGAGGTAACCCTGGGAACGGCTAAACGCACCCCCGTTTTCCGCTCCATCAACAAGACATGAAGACACGGCATATACGTGCTCCCGCTATCCATTAGTCTCACACTCACCGAATATCCCGGCATAGCTCTTTCATGATATAGGCCAAAAAGGGGGAAAACATACTGTTTCAACCTCCGCTTATAAACATTAACGATGCATGATTCAACCCGGAAGTGGATCATACTACTTCCGGTTCACAGATCGTTTTTTCGGCAGAATATGTAAATACTCAGATATTATCAGATTGTTTCAAAGAATTCTCCACAAATAATCCTAATAATCATATCAATTATGTACCCAGTATTTATCTGCCTGAAAAATAGCCGATCCCTGTACTTCAATGTGATGACTCGTGTTCATACAAGTCTGGTGCATTATGGGATATGTAGTGATCATATCTCCCTTATACACATGGTGTTTAAAGAGGGGTGTAAAAGGAAACAAAAAACACCCCTATATATCATAAATCATGTCACGCAAGTGGTGAGTGAGGGTTCTCGTCTTTAAAAAGCATATGCTCATCTTCGTACTTTTTGAGTGTTGTTTTTCACATTGTGATTCACACATTAGTGTATTTTCCATTAGGTTACCTGTTGTGAGTACTACCCTGAAACCGGTCCCAGGATCCTTGTTTCCCATGCGGGGAAGACCTAACTTGGCACTGCAGGCTGGTCTGTTCCCATGAGGAACAGGGTCAAGACTGATTTGCATATGGCTGGGTCTCAACTGGGGTGGAGAATTGAGCTAAAGAGTGATGATGGATTTAACCCAGATGAAATAGTGACTGGGGATGAGTTTCTGAAAAGGTTCAGAGCTCCGTATATAATCTTATTTTGTTTGCATTTTTTGCTCTAAGTTGGAAGGGTATGCCCAGATGTGGATCCCTTGCTCACTTTGCCACTGGATTCAAATTAGCCTGGCTGATGAGGGGTGCTACCCTGAAACTTGTCCCAGGATGCTCGTTTCCGGTCCAGGGAAGAAATGGCTTGGTAGTGCGGGCTGGACTGTTCCCATGAGCAACAGGGTCAAAACTGATTTGCATACGGCTGGGTGTCAACTGGGGTGGCGATGTGAGCTAAAGAACGATGATGAATTTAACCCAGATCTAATAGTGACTGGAGGTGAGTGTCTGAAAAGCTACAGGGCTCCATCCATCATCCTACTGTGTTTGCATTCTTCACTGTAAGTTGGAAGGGTATACCCAGCCATGGGTCCCTTGCTCACTTTGCCACTGGGTTCAAGCTAGCCTGGCTGAAACCGGTCCCAGGATGCTTGTTTCTGGTCCAGGGAAGACCTGGCTTGGCAATGCGGGCTGGACTGTTCCCATGAGGGACAGTGTCAAGACTGATTTGCATATGGCTGGGTCTGAACTGGGGTGGCGAACTGAGCTAAAGAAGGATGATGGATTTAACCCAGATCTAATAGTGTCTGGGGGTGAGTGTCTGAAACGGTACAGAGCTCCATATATCATCTTATTGTGTTTGCATTATCATTATTTTCACCAGAGGGTTAAATAATCAAAGTACTTGCTGAATTAATCCAAAAATTGGGAAAAGTAAGAGATATTCTGAACTTCTTTAATTGGGCAATAAATTGTTCCCAGGAAAGAAGGAAGCAAGAGAAACAGTACATTGGGAGCACACTTGGAATCTGGAGAACACTAATTTCATACTGCCTGGAACTATGTGGCAATAAGAAGCAAATTATGTGGCAGGGTTGATTAAATCCAGTGGAGAGTGAAAGGTAATTCATGTAGAACATTGTCTATAACTATACCTACCTGGTTGGACTTATTACCAAATAGTGATAACAGGTGAAAAGTACTATAGACTTTAAGCAGGTTTTTATGAAAGAAAATAGAACAGTGGTGTACATTATGGGCCCCATTTACAAGGTCATTGCACTGCCGGTGTGTCACTGTTTTTGATACACCAGCGGCACAGTGTGCCTGCCCATATATACAAGGCCACGTAAAGTCACACTGCATGACTTTTCACAACCTTGTAAATATGAGCCCCTTTCACGCATTACTCTATGTGAAAGGGGCATTCCATGACTGTTGCTGTGGGTGTTCCCACGCAACATCCATGGAACCTGACCCATTTCCAGATTTACACGGTGTTGCAAACCTTGGAAAGCTTCATTCTGCAGCACGCATAGAAAGAGGAAAATGCCATCAATGATTGTTTTTGTGCAGGAAGGTGATTTTTTTGTGCAGGATGGTATCCCTTCCTGCACAAAAACAATCATCTCTGCAACATAGGCACCCTTGCACCATGGCGCAATTGTGTCTGTGCTGGCTCATGGCAACAAATTGTGCACCAGCGCAGGAGAAAGCACAGGGATGTGTCGTATTGTTGTTTATACGACTCATTCCTGTGCTTTGAAACTGACGCAGCTCGGCACAGCAAAATGGTTTGCGGTGCCGCGACATTTTGTAGTAAATGAGGAACTATATATTTATTATCTTTATATCTGACTAGGAGGCATTTAAGATTCAAGACGTTCACTCTTAAAATGGATGCAACGTGTTACATTCTTCATTACTCTGAGTGTCCTCTTAAAATAAATGATTCTTTGAGAACAGTGTCTGTGATGCAAACATAAACTTGCATGAAGAGCTAATAAAACAATTTCTTGACACAGAAGGGACCATTCTTTACACAATTTTTGAATTATATTTAAATGTGCACCGCGTTTTTGTCATGCTGTAGATTAAAGCGACTCCCTCAGTCAACCAATCACATCTTCATATGACTGGACACTGCAGTCAACAGCTAAGAAGGTAACCAGTTACCATTTACAAAGTGTCAGGCATAGTACAGTGCCTATCGTGCAGCCTTCTTAATAACTTTAAATATGTATGAGCAGGAAATTATTTTTGAAACTACGGGCAGATTTATAAGCCCCGTGCGCCACTTTTGCGCTGCCATTGCGTCACTTTTGTGACGCAGCGGCGGCGCAAAGTCAGCGCCATGCTGCGGGCTATTTACAACGTGACGCATCTAGGGAGATGCATCACGTTGTGAAGCTTGCGCCACATGTGGGCGTACCTGCAGAGGGGGGGGCGTTCCGGCGCAGGAACGCCTCCGAAAAGTGGCTGAGTGTTTTTCCGGCCATGCTGCGTCAAAACCCTGCGCCTGCTTGAAGCAGGCGTAAGGATTGACGCAGCATGTTAGGGATAGGGGCACCCCGAGCCTTGCTGGAGCTGCGTCACGGTTGCGCTGCAACTCCAGCAATGCGCCAACCTTACGCCGGCAGATGCGTCACGCATCTGCTTGTCCTTGCGCCACGATGCGCTGCATTGTAAATGCGGCGCATCTGCGGTGGCGCAAGGGCAAACTTGCGTAACGCATCTTCCCTTGCGCATCGATGCTGATTTGCAGGGATGCGCCAGGGAACATAAATCTGCCCCTACATATTTAGATGTGGATGGTTGATTATGCAGCAAATGTGGAAAATCAGTATTCATGCAGAAACTGCAACATCCGCGAAATCACGTCATTACAGGATGACTCACTAAATGGTGCAGATAAATGTAAGAAAAGGTGACGAGGTCGTCATAAACTTTAGGAAAAGACAACTTCTCAGAGAAAAATAGAAAACAGTACAGATACAGAAACGAAAAAAAACATTATAACCTTTATAATGTGTGAATGGAAGAATAATGGAATCACTAAAACCCAGGGAGGGACTAAAAGAGACTGTCAAATGAAGTGAGTGGAAATATATTGGACTTGAAGTATACAAACTCTGGACTTGAAGCATACAAAATATCATCAGGAGAACAGGAAAGTGTATTTCAAAAAGTGAAGGGCTGCAGGAAAAGCAATTATATAAGAGCAAAGGCTCATCTGGGAGAAAGGCTAGAAAGGACACAGTGAGATGATACATGGTTTAGATGCATTAGTGATATCAAGAAGGGCAGAGGTGGAACTGCAAGTCTCAAGAAAGAACAAAAAGAAAGAGCAAAGATTGTTCGCCAGGACTGAGGAAAGTAGATTTGGGTGAACAATGTGTGTCTGATAAATGGTCGAATTCTAAAGCTATTGTGACTATGAACCGATGTGTAAAAAAAGGAGACAGATCATTTAGAACCCACAAGAATTAAAATTGCATAATGGTGAGACGTGATAAAGTGTAGGGTACAGTGGGATATTAGGGGAGGCTCTGGTAGCAACACAGAGAAAGCTGTTAAAGATTTGTCCTTCACCAGTTTCATCTATGGTCCACTTTGCACCCAGACCTAAAAAGATTCTCTAGTGATGCCCCTGCTCAGAGTACGACCTCCACTTCCCCTAAAAGGAAGTACTGTGTGCACTGTTCGAATATTCCAGGGGAAGTAAAATGCTTAGTTGTATGCAGTGTTATCTGTTCACCATTACAGACATCAGCACTGCCATGTGCAGTTCATAGGGTTCATGCACCATCCATCAGCTCTGCCACATGTATGTTGCAGAAGCATACGACTGTCGTCGAAGCCCTCCATGCAGCCCCTGTGGGGCTCAAGAGTCACATGTCCTGCAATGGGGGAGCAAGTGTGCCAAGGGCCCCACTGCAGGCAGGTAAAATGAGCCCACCAACAGAAGGATGGATAGCAACATACTGGCAGTAGCGGCTGGCTGGGAATGAGGGTGGAGAGGCGTGGCGGAGGGGACAAAATAATAATAAAAAAATATACCACTTACCTCTTCCGCCAGCCGCATCTCTCCTCGCTTCCCCAGCAAGTCCCGGAAACAGGAAGCACTCAGGCTCCCCATAGCCAATCACAATGCTGCAATGCAGCACTGTGATTGGCTCCACTCAGCCAATGACAACGCTGCAATGCAGCGGTGTGATTTGTCTGAGCGCCGTGGATTGGCGCTCAGATGGAGACTGGGGGCTTGGGCATGCTTTCCACTAGGCTGTGTAATGCAGCCTGGTGGGGAACATGCAAAGTGCGCATGACTGTTTGGACGGGCCAAGACAGCCGCCCAAGCAGTCATGAGCAATTGGAGTGCTCAAACCACTTCTCCCCCTGTGCCTGAAGCCCCTCCCCGCCCTAGCCCAGCCCTGAACCTGCGAAAAATAAAATGATAATAACTACGTTATTATAATTGCATTTTTCCTGCTCAAAGAGCAGTGGGCTATGCTCCCCCGCCTTAGCGGAGGAGCCACCCCTACATACTGAATTTACCAGGGTTTGAACCATGTTCCTCTGACCATTGCACTCCAGTGACACTGCACCTGCTGAACCATTGACAGCTACGCCACTGAGTCTCAGTCGGACTACAGAGGTCAGTGGAAGTGCCAGCACCTACAGGTGGGCACCTTGGAGTTTACATTAAGCAGCATGAACTCAGACCAGTGGTCGCAGTGGGCGAGATCGGAGAGGCACGATGTGCCCATACTTTATTAATTTAAGGAAAACAGTTCCCTTATTTTCTGTGAAAAGATAACGTCCTGGGACGGTTAATTCCGAGAGCGTAAATGCTGCAGCTGCAGTGTAAGGCCGGGAGTCTCCTGTGCTGTGAAATGGGAGGCGGGCAGACAGCTAGACAAGCCTTCTTGCCAGGTTACCTGCTTACCTGAAAGAAATGTAAATTTGCATGAGTCAATCGATATTGGCTTTATTTAATGGACTCACTTGACACTTCCTGATTACAAAGATTTATTATTTTTGAGTGGTTTTGGAAAGTTATTACCAGCTGAGCAGCAAAATGTGTGCTTTATAAAGGGGATTAATACATGCACGCAAGCAGGGGCTCCTATTACCCTTCTAACTATTCACCACTGCTCCTGCCAGGATTCAATAAAGTGGCTCTCTGTTTATAGACACAGACCTTTACTAGGTTTCATAAAGTATGATAGTGCATCTCCCACTGATTCACTTAATTTGCATTTATTTTACATTTAAACTGTGTTATTTTATATGTACATACCTGAAGGTGAAAGACCGAAAAAAAATACAGAATATTTGTTTTTTTAGCCACAGCTGTGACCCCACCCCCATGCTTACTCACCCCGCTGCCATTGTGCACAGCATCACAGATCCCTTACTTTTTAGGTTGAGCATTCGAGACCTCTTGTATATACTTATATGTGTATATACTTTGTGGGCTCTGGAGATCAGCCCTAGGACTTGTCTGCTTCCGCTTAGGGACTTTTTTTTCTGTTCAACTGCCACTATTTAACTGTCTTGATAGAAAACGACCAGCAGAGGTCAGTAAAATACCAGAATCACTTTAGCATTCTCTACATTCCAGTCCATAGAAAATTGTCTTCCACAAGCACCCGTAGACAATAATATTTTTTTCAAATCTTGTATTTTCAGTGCTATGACCACCGAAGGCCCTGATTTTACATTAAAAACAGAGCTTTGGACTATACCATGTCCCGCTGAAAGGCAATATTTCTCTCCATTTTTTCCATACCTGGTGTATCAAACAGTTGGGTGCTTACTTTCCCTCCATGTTAAAGAACAGTAGATGTTTCAGCACCCAGGCTAATGTGCTGCATAGCTAAATACATATGAGGTCCCAAAGACAAGACCGATTGCATTGCAAATGCTTGTTGTTAATGTACCTAACCGCTGACTCAGAAGTGACCAGGCCAGGTGACAGTGTCAGACGGATGGTGCACGCCGTGCACGCTCTGTTTGGCTCTTTTAATGCAGCATCTGAATGACCTGACCAGCGTTATGTTCCACTTCCGGTCCAGGGCACCCTTTACCCAGGGACACTGGTGATAATGTTACATGTGCTGATGAACAATGACGCGGATGGATTTTCACTGACTTTGTGCCTTTCTCATATTAATCATTGCTTCTCGCTGCCAGCGCATGTGTTGTGGGCTTTCTGGAGCAGAACCACCTCAGCCTTGGTGCTGAGGCAGCTGTCAGCGCTGGACAGGCGGGAGTGATCAACGAGGAAACCCTTGTCTTGCCTGCTAGATTTGTTTTAATAAACCACCTTGCAGGAGAGATGTCAGCTGCTCAGTCCTTGGGTGGCTGTCTGCACCTTCCAGGGTATTAGCAGCATTGATTGATCAGGCATGGGAGAAGGATGGGAGGACGGCAAGCAGCACAGGAGCCACAAAGAGAACAGAGAGAAGGGCTGCGAGACTGCAAGGAAGGGCGACCAGGGTCAGTTTTAGTGGATGTGTGTAAAGGGTATGCTTCTCGGGACATGTAGCACTGGGCCTGTGTGAGGAAAAGAGAAAGGATCCAGGAATCCTGCGTCTGGATATGAATCACTAAACGTTTCGGAGGATTTTTGCTCAAGGCTCTTGACCTCCCCAGCCTCAGAGGAAACGAGTAAGAAGAAAGTTGTGCGCATGTATTCCTCCTTTCCCAATGTATATGTGCACCCCCATCAATGGGTATATTTTTCTTTTTCGTACAAATTGGTTGGAGTGAAAGTAATTCTTTTTATTTGTGTTTTTTCACTTCATTTCATCAATTTCACTCATTTATATTTTTTTCATTGAGGATATTATTTAAGAAGAGCAAGAGAGAACAGCCGACACGTGTTTCGCCCTGTGTGGCGAGTAAGGCCAGGGCTTTCTCAAGGCTATTTGTATTCTTCCAAGACAGCAATGTATCAGGATCAGTTTCATACATTTTCACAAAATATGGCGAACATCGTCAGAAGGCGACCAGATTTGAAAAACGGTCAGCGTAGAATATCACGTCTCGTCACCGGGTAAATCCGCTTCATTCTGGGCCTGGGCCTGTGTCCGATCTGGAGCACCCACAACACCGGTGGCAGTACTCAGAAACACAAATGGAAAGGCCCTACCTAGAACCTTTCTCACTTGAGCAATTCAGCCTGTAGTTCCACTCTTCACACTTCCCATTTGCCAAACCAGCCTTGCTCAGGAAGAACAAGTATTCAGCAGCCCTTCACTAACGAGTGCCTCATTCAATTTCCAAGCGGAGCCCTGTCTCCAGACAGAGGCTGCTAGGAAAGAATATAGAATGCACAGGCATATTTCAGATCTAAAATATAAATACTATTGTATCTTCAAGGTTGATGGAAGTTAAGCTACGTTAACGCTTCCTAGTTTGTAAGATGGCTATTGTAGCTTGACTCCCTCATCCACAGCCACAAATAATACTGATGGGACAGCTTTTAAATGTACAACCAGGTAACACACCTCAAAACTATATGGTAAAAATGTACCTTAAGGCTACAAAATGCATCTGGAGCAGCTCCTCCATTAAGGAGGAGGAACGTCACCGCACTAACTAAATTGCCTCCAGAGATGGGAAACAATTGTACCATTTTATTTTTCAAAACCCCGTCCTGAGCAGGGCTTCAGGACTAGGAACACAACTTTCTGCTGCTGCCACTCAGGGAGCAGTAGAAAGCAGTGATGGGTAGGGCACTTTAAGTTTAATGTGCGCATGTCTTTTTAGTCGGCTGTCTTGCGACAGCCAGCCAGACATGCACATTTTTAACCTCTCTAACCCTGCTGTTTAAGACAGCTGGGTTAGAGACAGCATTGGGCTCCAGTGTCCTCAGGAGCACCGAAGGAGGCCACTCCCACCAATCCTGGCGCTTCTTTCATGCTGCATGAGAGCAGCACCACGATTGGTTACTGCAGCTTCCTGGGTGCCGTGATGGAGCTTGCCTGCCCGTAGAAGACCCCAGCGAGGAGGATGTCGTGACAGGAAGATAAGTGTATTTATTTTTTTACTTTTTTATTTACTTTTATTTGCGTTCCACCGGCCTCACCACCCTCTGTACTTGCCAGCCGCCACTGGAGCCAATATGAAAAAAAGGGTGAAAAAAATATAGGCAGGCCTCTTTTCCTGAACAGCGTAACTTGCAGAATTCTCACAGTAGTCGGTGACAAGGGCAAAAAATTAACACCTGATGGATGTGCCCGAAGAATGGCACTTGCTCTTAATACATTTACAAATAGTGTTCCAAGTGTGAAGATTACATACCATAGAAACACAAACCATAACTCTTATTTAATGACAATTGATAAGACAGAGTATAGGCCTGGATACAACATACACCTTAAAGGACGATGGTTAATAGGTAGAAATCACTGAGTTTGACCACCTGTGACTTAGCGGCATCACCTGTGCTGCTGCCATCACCGGGCCCATTGAAGAAGTACTGGCAACACCCATTGTAGTGAGCTCACCCACCATAGTCTGGTAGTTGAGCAGACATTCAAGTCTTCCATGGGCCACTTCTGGCTGGTAAGGAGCATATTGAGTAACTCACCCTGCATTGTCCAGTATTTCATCTCTACAACAGACTTCCAACAGACTTAACAAGTTGGTGTATGATGTGTCCATCTCAGTGACAAAGGAGCAAGCAACGCTGGAGGCACCCATCAAGAAATTATTTGCTGCTATTAGTTGAAAATGTCCAAAAATACACCCAATAGTTACATTATATTTTAAGAATTCTATAGTCCTCATTTAACCAATGGCTCTTTGCCACCATAAAGTGGCTAATAATCAAATCTAAACTGAATATACTAAATAACTGACATGGATGAGACTTAACAAAAACTGAGGTGTAAAGAAGGCCATCTTTTCACCCTGCTCCCCTAGAGTTTGCTCTGTGCGTCTAGTGTTTTGATCACTGGAAGGACTCCAAGCTGATATCTTTAAAGAATAGGCTTTTTATTTCAAAGTTTCTGTAGATTTTCACCTTGCCAGGCAGTGGTCGGTTTCAAGCTCCCTTGCACAGCTGTGATGAGTAGTGATGTGGAAATCAGGATAATTTTATCGCTATATTAGCAAGGTCACGCTAATGCGTGAAAACTTGCTTTAGCGTGGGGATTTCTAACGCTCAGCTTTGCATCTCTAATGAGATGAAAAATTGGGTGTTCCTGACCTGACATGATAGGAGAAATGTCGCTAAGCGACATTTCTCCTATCATCAAGCCCCACGCTATGAAGCATAGCGTCAGGAAAAGTAGCGATAACACCTGTTATCGCTACTTTCCTAACACCTGCTTCAGGACTGACTTAGCCATGATATCCTATGGAAGGTGGATATCATGGCTAAATTTGTGAGTCCCTATCAAAAAGCTAAGGGGAGATTATCGCAGGGTTTCCAGCGATAATCTCACGTTAGCCAGTTAGCGCTAGGATTTTTATCGCTGATGAGATAAGCGTTGCTAATAGCACGCTATCTCAGCGATAAAAATCGGCGCTAGCCGGCGATAATTATCCGAGCGCTAAGTGCGCTCAGCGATAATTATCGCCAGTTGTTGTTGATATGCCCCCAAGTGCCATATTAGCAAGCAAATGCGATAAATATCGCAAAACGCGCTTAGCGCGTTTTACTTTATCGCCGTCTATCGCTGGATCACATCGCACTCTTAGCTGCGTATTATCAACGCTTTGCTAAGATGCGATGTGAAATCCAGCGATAGCGGGGATTAGCGGGAGAAATCCTGCGATAATGCAAGTGCGATACTGAAAAGCTTGCTAATAGGCAAACGTGGACTTAACATAACAATCCACCATGTTAAAGGTGGTTAAGTAAACAATTTTTCAGGTGTTAAATAGTTGCGATGAACGGTGCTTAGCGCACCTTTATTCATCGTTTCGCGGATATGGCTCCACATTGATAATAGAGCGATGGTGTGTTAGCGGCATTATTCATTACATTTTAGTGGGGAACGTCTACTTTGCATGTCATTAGCGATAAATATCGCTGACATGCAAAGCAGCAAAAAAACAGGTGCTATTGTCAGAAAACTGTCGCTAACAGCTGTTAGCGACAGCTTGCTGATAGGGTGATAAAAATATCGCCGCTTTAGAGGCAAACAGTGCATCTAAAGTGGCGATATTGCTCTTGATGATATGCCCCCCCGTGTAGATTTTTTCCACCTTCTACTAAATAGAAGTGATTCTCGGTCACATATTTACCTCATGGCCTCTACTGGTACTTTTCTTTTGCCCATATAAAATGCAGACTGACATTTATAGGCAACATCTAATTGGAAATGATTTAAAAACAAATTTGAGGATTATAAGAAACCTGTGTTGAAAAGATCAGTGGTGAAGTTCGATTCCATTTACCAAATTTACCTTTCAGCACTTATGAGAGATGATATCTATTGTTCTGCTCCTAACCACTGACAAATTAGGGGTGGGCAGCATTTTTTATTCCACTGGTTGAATTGGAGGAATTTAGTAACTCTGCGTTACTTTTGTAATGCAGAAGTACTGACACATTCCGCCACACCGCTGGCGGAATTAATCGGCAGGGTTTGTTTTTTAAACAGGACTGGAACAGGGAGCAGTTCCACATTGAGGAAGAGCTCCCTCTTCTGGCCTTATTTCAAAATCACTGACTGCACTGCTGTGCATACCCCTCGGCACCCTTACATGCTCAGAGTATATAAGGTTTATATACTCTGAGTATGTAAGGGCGCTGAGGGGTATGCACAGCAGTCCATATCACTCTGCACCCTTATATACTCTGCAGTAATCACTGCAGAGTATGCAAGGGCGCCAAGGGGTATGCACCAGAGGTCATACCCCTCGGCGCCCTTGCAAACTCTGCAGTGATTACTGCTGAGTATGCAAGGGTGCTGAGGGGTATGCACTAGAGTGCATATCCCTCGGCGCCCTTGCATAATCTGCAGTGATTACTGCTGAGTATGCAAGGGTGCTGAGGGGTATGCACTAGAGTGCATATCCCTCGGCGCCCTTGCATAATCTGCAGTGATTACTGCTGAGTATGCAAGGGTGCTGAGGGGTATGCACTAGAGTGCATACCCCTCAGCACCCTTGCATACTCTGCAGCAATCACTGCAGAATATGTAAGGGTGCCAAGGGGTATGCACAGCAGTCCATATCACTCTGAACCCTTATATACTCTGCAGTAATCACTGCAGAGTATGCAAGGGTGCCGAGGGGTATGCACCAGAGGTCATACCCCTCTGCGCCCTTGCAAACTCTGCAGTGATTACTGCTGAGTATGCAAGGGTGCTGAGGGGTATGCACTAGAGTGCATATCCCTCGGCGCCCTTGCATAATCTGCAGTGATTACTGCTGAGTATGCAAGGGTGCTGAGGGGTATGCACTAGAGTGCATACCCCTCAGCACCCTTGCATACTCTGCAGCAATCACTGCAGAATATGTAAGGGTGCCAAGGGGTATGCACAGCAGTCCATATCACTCTGAACCCTTATATACTCTGCAGTAATCACTGCAGAGTATGCAAGGGTGCCGAGGGGTATGCACCAGAGGTCATACCCCTCGGCGCCCTTGCAAACTCTGCAGTGATTACTGCTGAGTATGCAAGGGTGCTGAGGGGTATGCACTAGAGTGCATATCCATCTGCACCCTTGCATACTCTGCAGCAATCACTGCAGAATATGTAAGGGTGCCGAGGGGTATGCACTAGAGTTGTTCATACCACTCGGCGCCTTTGCAAACTCAGCAGTGATTACTGCAGAGTATGCAAAGGCGCCAAGGGATATGCACTGTAGTGCTTACCCCTTTACCCTTCATACTCTGCAGTGATTACTGCTGAGTTTGCAAGGGTGCCGAGGGGTATGCACTATAGTGCATACCACTCGGCGTCATTGCATACTCTGCAGTAATCACTGCAGAGTTTGCAAGAGCGCCGAGGGATATCAACTCTAGTGCATCTCCATCTGCACCCTTATATACTCTGCAGTAATCACTGCAGAGTATGCAATGGGGCAGAGGGTTATGCACTAGAGTTCTTACCCCTATGTACCCTTGCAAACTCTGCAGTGATTACTGCAGAGTATGCAAGGGTGCTGAGTGGTGTGCACTGTAGTGCACACCCCCTGACCCTTTATACTCTGCAGTGATTACTGCTGAGTAGGCAAGGGCGCCGAGGGGTTTGCACTACAGTGCATACCCGCAAGGGCGCCGAGGGGTATGCACTACAGTGCATACCCGCAAGGGCGCCGAGGGGTATGCACTACAGTGCATACCCCTCGGCGCCCTTGCCTACTCAGCAGTGATCACTGCAGAATATGTAAGAGTTCTGAAGGGTATGCACAGCAGTGCCAAATACCAAAGGCACAGTGCATATACCTTCATGCCCTTACATACTCTGCAGTGTGTAACGGCATTTGGTATTTGGCAGCGTAAGCGCATTTGGTATTTGGCAGCACTATTTCTTACTGCAAAATGTATCCTCGCATCCATTTTTGGATGCCAGGGCAAATTTTTCGGTAAGAAAATAGCAACAAATTCCCACTCCACTCTGTTGCCGAATTTCAGGGAATCTCATGCAATTTTAATGTAATCCGGTAGAATTCCTCAGAATCAAATTCCATCAATTCTGCCCACCCCTATGAAAAATCCATTCCTGTCTGCAATCACTGAGGACTGGGCACAGAATGCTTAGGACAGGAGAAAGGAGTCCTCAGGGGCAGCCAATGTGGGCATCTGTGCTTGAATACAATCTGGACCACAATTCCTCATTGGTAACATAGGCCAAAGAGAATAACTGAAGCCATGCCCTGCAGGAGGCCTACACCAAATGTTGGTTGAGAGAAGAAGATTTCCATTGAAGTTCAGATGCTGAGGAGGCCAGTGACTGAGCCAGAAGGCAGGACAGAGTGCTGTATGTATGCGACAAAGAATTAATCATTTTGGAGTTTTGGAGCAAGAAATACTGGGAGGGGTTTGATGCCTCAAGGCATGTACGTTTGACAGAAAATGTGTCACTTTGTCGAAAACATGTGAGTGCAAAGCCTGGGAAATTAATTAAGATTTGTGGTATCCCAAAACCAATGTCTGATTTGTTATTTCTTTCTTAAAACACCATGCATGAGCCACTCCACTGAGAGAATCTGCCTTGAACTGAAAAGAAAAGGCACCCAAGGCTGTTGCCCTAGAAAATTCTTGCCTTCCTCCTAGAGCTCTTCCTCACCAGCTCTAACTGAAGATCTGCTTCCCTCATGTTTCCTCAGTAACAGTGATCCCTGTCTCCTGGTGACCCACAGGGGTAGAACCTGCATCTTTTGACTCTAGGGGCCTGATTCACAAAGGTCTCCGCACTCGTGGTGGACCGCAGTCTTGAGGGGAGTCTCCACACTCGGTGGAATCTCAGGAGTGAGAATTCTGATTTGGAGATCCCACCTGAGTGTGTAGAATCCCCCACCACTCCACGAGGGCGGAGGCCCTTTGTGCATCGGGCCCTAAGACAGAGGAAGTCTTTGCCTGCCTGAAAGTACTAGTCACTTCTTTGAGACCCCAAAGCTGAATTGAAATTAGTGGACAGACTGTGCCTGACGGAACGGTCAAGAGAGTCCTGCTATCAAAATTTTAAAAATACTTTGGACTTTGTGAATACATTTTTCTTGAGGTCTGAGGGCAACCTGCACATGCTCTTCGATAAAAGATGCAGTCTTGGCAGGCTCGTGTTTTCTATTTTTTATGCGCTAACATTTGTAGACTAATAATAGGTCTACAGAGGGATAGCAAGTCGCAGCCAAGAAAAGTGAGGAATACGGCTAAGAGACAAAAGGTCCCTGTCAGGCTACGAATTAATATGACCATATGTTTGGTTTCTCAAAAAGAGGCGGCTCCTCCGTTATGGCGGGGGAGCGTCGCCCCACCAGCTGCAAGTGCAGAAGGCACACACATCAATGAAATGGTAATAAATAAAAATGTATTAATGTGCCCCAGGCTCGCGCTGTTACAGCGTGATGGCAGGGGGTGGGGCTGATTAGTGCAATTGCACTATTAATGCAGCCCCCTGCCAGTGCGCATGTCAGATTGGCCGGCTGTCTAGAGATGAGCAATCTGGCCTGCGCACTTCAGAGAGCCTGCAATCCCAAGGCTGAGAAACAGCAGAGGGATTGCAGCCACAGGCCCCTAGTCTCAAAATGAGCACTGAGTTAGCCTGCTCCAACCAATACTGGAGCTGCAGTTTATAAATGTTTAATAGTTAACCGTTTCCCCGCTCGCCTCCCCACCTTTCCACCCTCCTGCTTGCCTCACCACTCCACCCACACACCAGCTGCTACTGCTCTCAAACACTTGGCTGGTTTGGGGTGTGAGTCGAGATAATGCAGCCTCACCAAACTACCCGTCCTGGAATGTTCTCCGAAGGATCTCGACCATATGGAGCCGAAATGTCCTTCATTTCACCTTTGCGCTGCTCAGATGAAGGGTCCTTTGGCTCCTGGGTGGCTCTCGTCCTCAGGGTGACCTCAGTGCAGACAGGGTCTAGTTGTTTCACTCTGTGGTCAGGAACCTGCTCCTTTCTATGCTTGAAAGCACAGCTTTCCCGTCTTCTAAGATGACCTATAGAATAAGGGATTCTTTCAGAAACATAGGCCTTGTCTTTGTCTTGAGAAAAATTGATAAATTCAGAGCTCTTATTCTAGAAGACATCTCTATGCAGGTGCTCCACCTCGAAATCCAGATTAGGCACACTATGCAAGCTGAGGGGGTTACCACAATTGTAGTGTTTCTGTAAATGATTCTGGCCCCCAGGTACAGCAGAGTGTATCTTCCCATGTTTAATTCCTAAACTTCGAAAAATAAAGGAAGGACTGGCACCAAGTGCTCACATTTTCTACATAGACCAGATTCCCTAGGCAAGTAGCTGCTTTTACAAATGCAGTACTAATTAGAACACCTTGGGAGAAGGATGTACAGGTATTGTTGCACAACAGATGTTCTTGCTGGAAGGGTGTGGATGTTTATTCCCACCACATCTTAATGTAGTTCCTGCTGCAATGCCCCAGAGACAGCATTAAATAAGATTACAATGTCAGGAAACTGGATACACACACACGGAAGAGCATCTACAGTTTTGTGGAGCCATCGCTGTGCTCATCATAGAACACCTGGAGTTCTGCGTACAGTCTCCAAGTAACACAGCACATCTGTATTATTACGCGCATGCACAATATAACATTCCTATTATTATGAGGACCGGCCATTGACCGTAATGAAGTGCTTTGATAGTAGAGTAGCTTATAAAGTAGGCTGAGGCAAATATACCTGCGCTTTCAGTTTTTGATACACTTGCTCGAAAGTACCTAAACACACTGCAGGGACGAGTCCTCCAAGTGCACCGGTCCTCACAAAGATAACGTTTGTCTGGTTCTGCCAGGGTTTACCCACACTATGATGACCTATTCGGTTCTCACAGCATGGGTTATACATACACACACCCACATACGCACACATGCAGACTCTGTTTCATATACATACACATCATCTCTCTCACACACACACTGACACACAAACACACCTTATACTATAGAAAAGCAGTCATTTCATTTATGGGGAATTGGGCATATTTTGCACAGGCTGACAAGTAAGCCACAATGGTCACCAGGAGTACTGTAAAGTGGCCTGAGTCCCTGAGCCTGTAATCATCTACCTCTAACAGTCAGTCTTTTTCTGGCCTTGCGATGTGGAAGCAGTGTTGAGCTTCAACGAGAGTTGAGGTACACTTAAGGCGAACCCATGACTAACAGAGGCTGCCAGGTACACAGGGGAAACCTCAAAGGGCAGACCAGAAGTTAGTTGAATTCTTAGGAAGGTGTAGGTGGTGGCTCGAGACAGCTTTCTCACGCTGTAGGCAGACCTATTACTTTCCAAACATGACAAATAGTTTGGGCCTCAGTTACAAGCACCTTGCGCTGCGGCTGCAGCACTTTTTTTTCTATCAAGTGGCAGCGCAATAAGTGCGCCGCACTGCGCCATATCTACAAACTGATGCATTGGGTCCAATGTGTCAGTTTGTAGAGGCCTGCGTCACATTATACCTGCGCCAGTTATAATGTATGCAAGGTAGGAGTTCCCATGCAAAAAAGTCACGGAGAACTGGTGCAGTGAAAATCACATTTCACTGCATCATTCTACGACTTCACTGTGTCAAAATCCTTACGCCTGCTCAGACCAGGTGTAAGGAATGACGTAGGGCTTTTACAATGGGACTCGGCTCATGAGGGATTTTTTCTTTCTTTTTGACACTCTGTGGGAAAGTATGTGTTTCGTTCCTTCTCCCTTTTCCTTTTTACAGTGCACCCACCCACTTTCATTTTACAACTGCGTTGTTTTAACATGTTCATTTATTATTTAAAGTGTCAGAACGGTACATTTAAATTGACGCATAATGACGCACACTGACTACTTCACACAGGCATGCATGCCTCATGATTCGCACACACATGCACCATCTTGGAAATGGTTTCCTTTAATAAGAAAGTAATTCCAATATTGTTAGCCATGCGTGTTCATTTGTCTTGATGCATGCTTTCGCAGGTCACGGCCAACAAGCTTTGGCAAAAGAAATAGCTTAGCCATTAAAAGGAGAAATATATTGGCTTTGTCAGTGCTTGTTTCCCTCTTCACATTAAGGATATTCTTGGGGCAATAGTAAAGATACTTTAATCTGAAAGTTCAAATACAGCATATCCATTTGTGCCATTGTTACTACTCGTGCAGTAGGTAATGGTACAAACTGACTGAAAAAAATTAGTCCAGGCCAAAATAGGGAGCTGACTAAATCTACACGATAAAATAAAGCATAGAGAACGATACATGTTTCCACAGTATGTCTGATGTAAAATCATCATGAATAAATAACCAAATATTTCAGTCACCACTTTTTTTTAAGAAATGGCTACTCGGGGGTTATGATTTCTTTGAAAAAAATATCGGTCACCGACATGAAGGGAAATGTTTCATAATCTACTTTGTTTATTTGTGTCTCAGTGCAAACATTTGTATAAAATATACTGTAGTAACCGTTGTTGCTCTGTTTTATATTATGCAAACGGCAAAATAGTACAAGATGTATTTGTAGCGCATTTTGCAGCGTGTGTGCAAATAACACCCTTTTTTGCCACAGTTAATATGCATTTTTATTTTTCTGCGAGAGGGGCATTACACTTTTTACCATTGGATTGACTTTCCACAGCAGTTTGTTAGTTATGTTCTTGCCAACTTTAGGTCAGTTGGCCAGTTATATTGTCATTATGATATGTTTTGTGTTGCTGTTGGTCGCCCTGAGAGCTATTTGCTTCCGCACAATTCATAGGGCCTCAGTTATTTATTTATTTATTTATTGGGCTTATTGAGCGCAACAGCTACCCAAAAAGGGTTTCCCGGCGCTGAACCATAAAGGCAAGAGAAAGTCTCAGGAAGAGACCGGAGCAGGTTACTGGTTGAAAAGCCAGGTCTTAATGGCTTTGCGGAAATGATTGTAGCGAGTTTCCAAACGGAGAGGTTGCGGGAGGGAGTTCCAGATCTTGGGGCCTAGAAGGGAGAAGGATCTTCCTCCCATCCTCGCTCGGCGTGTTTTGGGGACACAGAAAAGGCCTTGAGTGGAGGACCTCAGGCATCGAGCAGGCGTGTAAGTGTGCACGAGGGTTTGGAGGTATCCGGGGGGATTGCCCCATTAAATTCTATGCATGAGGCTAAGAGTTTTGAATTTGACCCTATTTTCGATTCTTAACCAGTGGAGCGCTTTAAGGTGACCGGACACGCGTTCCCTCCTATTGCATTTGCATAGCAGTCTGGCTGCAGCGTTTTGTACCAGTTGGAGGCGTCGCATGACTGCCTGTGATGCCACTAAATAGAGGACATTACCGTAATCTAAACGGGAGGTGATTAGTGCGTTGACCACAGTCTTTTGTGTATCATCCGGGAGCATCCAAATGATTTTTCTGAGCCATCTCAGAATTGTAAAACAGGTAGCTGTGAGGTTGTTGACCTGGGGCTCCATAGTTAGGCCATTATCAATGGTGATGCCAAGATTACGGACTTGTTGCGACGGGGTTGGTAAGGGGCCCATTTCAGATGGCCAGTGTCTAGAATTCCAGAGGTTTTGGTTAGGACCCACTATTAAGACCTCTGTTTTGCTGCCGTTGAGTTTAAGCATATTAGTGCTCATCCAGGTGGCGATGTTCCTGAGGCCTGTCTGCAGGAGGGAGGGGGAATCGTTGTCACTATTAGAAAGGGAAAATACGATTTGTGAGTCGTCGGCGTATGTGAACATTTTGAGACCAGCTGCTTCAGCGATCTGGGCGAGCGGGGTTACATAGAGGTTAAAAAGCAGGGGGCTTAACACCGATCCCTGTGGCACTCCATAGGGGGAAAGATGCACATTAGATGCCGCACTACTGGAGGAGATTTGAAATGTCCTGAGAGTCAGGAAAGATGCGATCCAGTCTAGTGCATTACCTTTAATGCCCATGTTGGAGAGTGAGGCAAGCAGTATGTTGTGAGAGATGGTGTCGCACGCTGCGCTGAGGTCGAGTAGAATCAGCGCAGCTGAGTCCCCTTTATCGACCAGTAGGCGGAGATTTTCCATCACTCCGAGTAGTGTTGTCTCCGTCGAGAAACCGGGGCGGAAACCCGATTGGGAGGGGTGCAGGATGTCGTTAGCCTCCGCAAACCTTGCGAGGTGTTCATGGACATGTTTCTCCAAGATTTTGGAGAAGACAGGCAGGAGGGATATTGGACGGAAGTTTGCCAGGATTTTTGGATCAGCCGATGGTTTCTTGAGTAGAGGTGAGACCATGGCATGTTTCCAGGATGATGGGACCTTAGCCGTGGAGAGGGATAAGTTCAATGTTTGACATATCACGGTAAGTAGTGGGGTGTCCAGGAGTCTGAGTATTGAGATCGGGAGGGGGTCGGCAGGCGAACCAGATTTTACTTTCCCTAAGATGTCTCGCAGACCCTGAACATCGATCCCGGGCCACGCTGTAAGTGGCTCATAGGACGGATGAGGTTGAGAGGAGATGTCCTCTCCGTTAGGGCCGGGGACTTGCACCCTTTTAGCATGAACCTGGTGCTGTTTTAATATCTCCTGGGAGATTGTCTCAATCTTCGTTGTGAAATATTTCGCTAGTTTTTCACACTGGAAACTGTTCAGAGGAAGAGGTTTGGCTGATGTATTAGAGCCTGCTAACTCTTTTACAAGGTTAAAAAGAGTCTTAGATTTGTTTGTAGCTCCAGAGATAGATTTGGCTACATAGTTAACTCTTGCCGTGTTACAGGCTTTATGATAAAGCTTGAGCTCGTTTCTATAGTTCGAGCTGGTAACCGGGGAGTAATCTTTCCTCCAAAGGCGTTCTAGGCGTTTGCATTTGGATTTTGTAGACTTCAGTTGCTCATTATACCATAAGGCAGGGGAGTTATGAGGGATGGATTTTTTGTGAGCTTGGGGCAGGCAAATGTCTAGGGCACCTAGGAGCCATTTGTTAATTTTAGGGGCTACGATCTCTATGTCTTCGGTGTCAAATAATTCATCCAGAGGGGCAGCGATTAGGACGGACGCGAATTGGTTTATGTCCAGTTTTTTCCAATTTCTAGTGAAGGACTTGCTTGTCCCGCTCGGAAGGCTAGAAGTCGTATGATCATCCACGTTGAATTTTATTAGGAAGTGGTCTGACCAATCTAGGGGCAGAGCAGGTTGGCAGTGTAGCAGGGGAAGGCTGGAAAAAATAGGGTCCAGGAGGTGGCCCTCTTTGTGTGTTGGGCCCGAGTTCCATAAGGTGAGGTTCATGGCGGCCAGGTCATGAACTAAATTGTTTCCTAGTTTGTTTGTTGGGTCGTCGAAATGAATGTTCAGGTCGCCTACGATAGATAGGTTGTTGAAGTTTACCCTTACTGAAGCGGTCCAATCCACTAGTTGGGTGGCCCAAGGTTGTATAGGGCCAGGTGGACGGTAAATCAGGAGACCTGTGAAGGTGAAATTCGGGTGGAGTTGGAGTTTAAAAAGGGCCATCTCACAGGCGGTTAAGGGAATGGGTTCCAAAGTACATTGCAGCGATTTTTTGAAAATGACTGCTAACCCACCTCCAATGCCGGCGGTTCGGTCTTTTCAGATGATGGCATAATTCGATGGTAGGGCTTCAGCAATGTCTGGGCCAGAGCTGACGCGTAGCCATGTCTCAGTGAGGAAAAGGGCGTCTAGTGAGTTGTCGGACAGGAGGTCAAATATATCTCTTTTGTGTTTGCTGAGTGACCTGCAGTTCAGGCTACCAAGACGCCATGTGTGTGCCGACTTACGGCCATTGGATCCGGGCCGACAGAGCTGCGGGACGTCAAGTTGAAAGTTGCATGCAGGGCATGCAATACAGGTGTTCCTATAGTTGGGTAAGATTTCACAGTTATGTTTAACAGGGGGTCGCAGTGAATGTAGCAGCTCAGGCGTATAGATGTTAACTATACTGGAGTTTCCTCCAGGGGTTACGGGCCCTGGGCCCGGCCTGGTGCGGACGGGCGCAGACGGGCTTTCCTTTGGCGCGCCTTCGGCGCG
The DNA here is from genome assembly GCF_964204655.1 of Triturus cristatus. Classification (NCBI taxonomy): domain Eukaryota; kingdom Metazoa; phylum Chordata; class Amphibia; order Caudata; family Salamandridae; genus Triturus; species Triturus cristatus. The sequence continues at coordinate 1,098,944,927 of NC_140594.1, forward strand.
CAAACGGCGCTCCCGCTGCGCTCGTTCGCTGCGCTTCCGGAAGATGCACATTTTTCTACAGAGAGGGAGAGGGTCGGTGTGGGCGTGGCCTCTCGTAAGGGGAGTGGCCTGTGGGCTCGCCGGGAGAGGCAGTAAAGGACTTTGGGGTTTGTCCCGCGGCAGCGCTAATATCCGCTGCGCGGGTGTGACAGGAGCGTGGTGGAGCCCCGAAAACAGAGTGCAGGTAGGATTAAAAACCAATATAATCGTGATACTCAAACTTTAAAAATGTGCTTTTGCGGTCGTGGTCCCGGCTTCCGCCTCAGGAGATTCAGTGTTTTAAGTGGTGCTTGCAATCAGCGTCCTTAAATAGTGGAGTCAGGGGGCGTGGCCTCTCGTAAGGGGCGTGACCTGTGGGCTCACCGTGAAAGGCGGCAAAGGACTTTGGGGTTTGTCCCGTGGCAGCGCTAATATTCGCTGCGCGGGTGTGACAGGAGCGTGGTGGAGCCCCAAAAACAGAGGGCAGGTCGTATTAAAAATCAATATAATCGTGACACTCAAATTTAAAAATGTGCTTTTGCGGTCGTGCTCCCGGCTTCCGCCTCAGGAGATTCAGTGTTTTAAGTGGCGCTTGCAATCAGCGTCCTTAAATAGTGGAGTCAGGGGGCGTGGCCTCTCGTAAGGGGCGTGGCCTGTGGGCTCGCCGGGAAAGGCGTCAAAGGACTTTGGGGTTTGTCCCGCGGCAGCGCTAATATCTGCTGCGCGGGTGTGACAGGAGCGTGGTGGAGCCCCGAAAACAGAGTGCAGGTAGGATTAAAAACCAATATAATCGTGACACTCACATTTGTAAAATGTGCTTTTGCGGTCGTGCTCCCGGCTTCCGCCTCAGGAGATTCAGTGTTTTCAGAGTTATGAGAAGTGTTGCATCACTTTTCAGTGCGCCCTCCTTGCAACACTAAGGAAGCGCCGTATTTACAGTACGGCGCATCATGTCGCAAGGAGTTACAGATACGTCAGTCAGTATTACTGATATCTGTCAGCGCAAAAGTGGCACATAGCTGGGGTGTATCTGAAAACAGACGCAACTCCAGCGTCCTTTCACATGGGGCTTGCGTCACCCTTACGCCTGCCATGATGCAAGCATAAGGTTTTGACACAATGGCATCCTAGAAGTGGCGCACTGAAATCTTCAATGCACCTCTTCTACGAGGCATTGATGGGGGGGAAAGCCCACCCTGCATACATTATACCTGACGCAGGTATAATGTAGCGCAGGGGTTTACGAAGTGACGCATCTACCTAGATGCGTTACTTCGTTATGCCGCCACAGCGTCACAAAACATGACTCAACGGTGGCATACATGTGACACAAGGGCTCATAAATAAGGCACATATTTTCGTGTCACTGCCACTTGCAAAATGTCTTCCTACCCATCCCTTCAAGCTGTCCACGTGTAACGTGATTTTGCGCTCTGTATTTGTCACCTTTCCACCTTCCCTATCTATCTACCTGTTATTTTACCGGCTTCATTCCCTACAAAGGTTCAGTTTGCCAGCCTATTTCCTTTAAGAAGCTTCGTGTTTGTAATTTCTGCATTGCACAAAAGTGCCCATCAAATAACTGCTGAGCCCAGTCATAACAGATCTGTTTCCCCGCTAACATTCAATCGCGGAATGACAGATTGCGTGTTTTATAGCCTTTAATTCAATTTGGCCTCCACGCGCCGAGAATCCATCGTCAGGGAAATGTAGAGAAAGCCTGTCCCCGCGACACATAAATTCATAAATGCATTAGCTGTCAGGGGTAGATGAAAAGCCTGTAAAGAGAGTCTTGGCTTAACGAGACGAGAGGGGAGCCAGGACGGGCCCCCCGACTGCTCAGGTCTGTCTCTAAAAGCAACCACCAAAGAAGGGCCCCTAATCAGGTCAGTTCAGTTCAGAAGGCTTTATTCGGAGCTTAAAACAAGTCCATAAAAGCAAGACAAAATACACATCAAATACATCAAACAATACATAGTTAAAATGTAGACAGGTTACATGATTAAGAATATAAATAATTAAAAAAGCATACCAGGCCTTACTTTGATAGCTAATAGGAGGAAGGTTGCAGTAAAAAAGCATACATCGGGATATGGTTTAAAAAGCAGCTTCATGGCGTCTTTCCTGTTCCTTACTCCATATTTTAAAAAGATGGGTTTGAGATAGGCTCGACGGTAATTATCATACAAGTTACATGACAAAAGAAAGTGCATGGTGCTTTGTGCTGATACGTTATCGCATGGGCATGGGCCTACCGGGTGTTTTTTAATATATGGGTAAGCCACCAGATGGTGAACTATCCCAAACCTTAATCTGGTGATAACGTACCTGTGGGAGGGTCGAGTGACTAGACTCAGATATAACTGAAAACCCTCATCTTTGCAAAAACTACTGTAAAATACACATGTACTTAAATTACTTCTAGTTCTTTCCCTTTGCTCTTGTTTAAAATTCGTAAAAACTAATTTCATCACTTTTTTAGACAGACTGGAGGAGGCGTTACAGTCGTTTTTAAGACTAATACCATAAATCTCGAAGTAACAATTAATAACATATTTAATCCAAGGAATTTTCATATGGCCATCAATGGAGAGACAATCTCCGATAATTGCTCTGCTTAGGGAGGTCTCTTCTTTTAACCATACAGAACGCCACAACATTAAGGGCCTTAATGCCAGTAAATCTGAGAGGTGGGAGATACCTAGTTCTCTATGAACCAAATCATTTGTGGCAGATTTAGGTAGACACAACAACCTTTTTAGAAAGAGGTTTTCCTCTACTTGCAGGTTCCCTGTCTTGGTATGCCCCCACACTCCAGCTCCATGAAGGGCCACGGACAAACATCTCATTTGAAAGATCATCAACATATCTTTGATCCGTTTATCTCCAATGTTTGTAGCGAATTTGAACACCTCATGCGAGCTATTCGCCATCCTAGCCTGGACATTGTTAATCTCACTAGTCCAGCTGCCTGATTTAGAAAAAGTGATGCCGAGGTAATTAAAAGATTCCACTGTTGACACCTTGTGACCTTCCAAAAAGTAAGCATGAGGTTTTTTACATACCGCCCCACACTCCATAATGAAGGTTTTAGTTTTGTTGATCAACAGTTTTCTATCGTTGATGAACAGCAAAAACCTGTCCATCAGACGCTGTAGGCCAATAGGGGTCCTAGACAGAATTACAGCGTCGTCCGCATAGAGGAGTACGGGGACGCTGAAATCTTTTATTTTTGGTGAGTCAGCCGCAATCTCCTTTAAAGCTGCGTCCACTTTATTAATAAAAAGAATAAAAAGCAGAGGGGCAAACACACACCCTTGCCTGATTCCCCGTCTAACCCTAAACTTGGGGGTACACTCCCCGGCCTGACCATAGCGGACACTAGAATTTAATTTTGCATAGAGTCTCGCTAGAAAGTAAACAATTGCCTCTGGGGCCCCCATTTCCAATAGTGTGGTCCATAGGGTACTGTGATCCACCATGTCAAAGGCACTGCTCAGGTCTGCAAAGCAGAGATAGAGCGATCCTTTTTTTGCCTTAGTATATTTGCCTATGATTAAATCTAGGTTGAGGCATTGTTCTAATGTTCCTCTACCCCGCCTGAAGCCGTATTGGGAATCAGCAAGGATATTATTGGACTCGGCCCATTCTTCTAGCCTGACCATGAGTACCCGGCTCATGACTTTCACCGAGGAGTCCAGGAGGGATATTGGGCGGTAATTCTTTGCATCCCCCCTGTCTCCTTTCTTGAAAATCGGTACGATAATGGATTCTTCCCAGGTGTGTGGAACCCCAGAACGTACAGCAGTATTAAAAACTTTTGTGAGCAGCGGGCCCCATAATTCAGGTACTGTTTTGTATACATCAATAGGGACCCCATCAGGTCCCTGGGCCTTCCCATCCTTGCTGGATTTAATACTATCCCACACTTCGGCAATAGTGATGTCCAAGGATATGACAGGCCATCTGTCATCATGGGAATCTTCGAGTCTGGTCGAATCAAAGATCTGGGAGAAATGGGTAACCCAGCTCTCTGAACTAACATTAGCTGTTAATTCTGGGATCTTTTCGTCCTTCAAAAAAGGGCTATTTACTGTTGCCCAAAATAGAGAAGAATCCGCTGTAGAGGCTGCTAGATCTAATTTTTCCCAAGCCTCTTGTCTTAGTTCAGTTTTCCTGGACTTGGTAGCCATCTGATAAATCCCTCTTAATTCCCTGATGGTTCCGATATCTCTCTTCTTATCTGCCAATGCTATTTTAAGTTTTTTAAGTGCGATAGTACAGGCGTGGTCAAACCATCCCTTGGGCTGGTGTTTCGTACCCTTGTGCGGTACAGTGAAGTTGCTATTTATAATTAGGTTAAGATTGGTAAAAGTATGCAAGATTTCAGCATTTCCCTCCTCCCGTTCTAATATAGTAACTATTTCTGTGAGACACTTTGACACAATGGCATTGGACTGAATGTCCGCTTTATTGCCTTTCCATCTAATACGAATACCGTTAGGGCGATGGGGCTCGATATTAGTAATGGTACATGGGGCTGACACAGGTCGTTCCTTCCATAAAATTAACTCGGCAGTGATACAGTTATGGTCGCTAATCATGTTGTCTACGACCACAGGGGTAGAGCACCTTGGAGCGATTCCGGATGATAAACAGATAAAATCAATCACTGTATTGGCGTTCCTTCCCGTATAAGTGGGGACAACTTCGCCTGAGTTATTAATCTGATTAGCCAATATTTCCATGTCATATGTCGTTAAGATTTTGTTCAAAGAATTACCATATGCGTTGTGGGGGAAATAGGGGACCCCATCCCCCCAACAATCAATAAAGCCACATACCCTTTGGGTGGCAAAAGGACACACCATTGTATTGAAGTCTCCCACCCAGATGATATCAAAGACAATATCAAACTTAGTTACTATATCTTCCATAGCAGATTCTAATGCAAGTACAACCTGGTACCTTGAGTTATCAAAGACATTGTTATAAAAATTAATTAAAAGCATATTCCTGTCCTGCTCCTGTTGAAGCCATAAAATCTGAGAATGTGTGCCAACCAACACATGTTTTTTGACTTTTACAGGTATATCAACAGCAATCATAACCAATAGCCCACCCTTGGCTCTACCCGATGATGAGGCCTCAGCTGGTAGGTTATAAGAAACATAGCCATTGTAATTGATTGGATCTACAGACCAGGTTTCCTGAAAACATAAAATGTTAAAAGTGTTAATAAATTCAGCCCATCCTGGGCAAGTAAACTTAGAGGAATGTCCAGCAATGTTCCAGCTAGCGATCGAACAGACACTCTGGCTCCGGGATCTAAGGCGGGAAGGGGGGTTAGTGGAGTCAGAAGGGGTGGGACTGCAGGGCTGGTCACTGAGCAAAGGGGCACAATTCTCGCCTTCACAGTGGCCAAACTTTCCAGCGGTAATAACAGACCCACTGACATTCACTGGGTCTGGAACCCTCACAGCATCAGTCCCTCCCTTATCTCCCGTGATATTAGCCACAATAGTTGACTCAAACAGATCAATCCCCAGTCAATCATTCCCGTCTAGTCCGCTCAATGCTTCAAATCGATTTACCATGGTAAAGATAGGACCAGGGGGAACATACTTATCTCTTTCCCTCACCCCAGTATGTACAGTATTTGGACGGGTGTTATGGTGCCTGTAAAAATAACCTAAAGGCCGAAGGGATATCCCTTGGTCCAATGAGGGAGACGATTGCGCTCTTAGCAGAGCTGTGGAAGCAAGGTGCGGGTTACGGAAATTAACTATAATACAATCACCCCCACAGGTCTTACGCGAGCTCCCAATCCAATCAGCTCTTCTAGTACTTATGATATCCTTTGCCAAGGCTACTGGAAAGCCGCACTCCCGGTGCAGCCAGTCCACAGTTTTATTTTTCAAAGAAGCATGGCTTTCACCGAAGTTACGGCCGATTTCTTTAACTTGTGGCACATTGGTAAGAACCGCCACGAACGGAGCGCAGGCTGGGGGCAGGTCGGGCCTGGGGGTACCTACATTTTTTACGCCAGGACCAGGGGTATAAGACAATCCTTGTTGGTCCGGGATCGGCAGGGAATCAATGGCATTTCTACTTTCATTAACTTGCACGTCTAGTGAGATCTCGGTGGGGTTGACCGCTGGGTTAACTAACTCAGGGGCCGGTCGGAGAGCATGACTGTTTACTGGGGTTTCAGCGATCGCTTGAGCACCAGTGCTTGCTTTAAGGTGAGATTCTAACAGACCTCCCAGCCTAGCCACCTCAGTAATTGCCATATCTAATTTATTCATTAAAGGTTTGATTAGTAAGTCAAACTTGGCGTCAATCATGCTAATTAGAAGGTCCAACTGACCGCTTTCAATAATGACCGGATTACTATCCATCACAGTGGGAGGGGTTTGGGTAGAGTTCACGGCTAAAGGATCAATTCTCTTAGGTAATGCTCTCCCCCCCCCCTCCTAGAATGCACAGTCTTATTGTATGTCTTATTATGTGACCGACTGGAACGTAATATTCTTTGCGATGTGGTAGCCGCTGAGACAGCAGTCGAAGAGTCTACGGTACATGTTAAGTCCTCGGGAGATGGATCAACTATGTTGGTGTCATCAGCGGGGGCAACCACACTCAGATCTGCCGGATCATGGGTCCGATCATGATTACTGAACTCATAGTTAGCATTGACATTGTCTGTAGCAGAAGAGTGGGAAGGAGGATTGATATCTACAAGAATAGGGTCAATAACCTCCACCCGCCCCAACGATTTTCTCCGCTCTTGATTTATTTTATCAACCATCTTCACCAAATAATTGTCCATGGTTGATTTATTCGTGGGAGGTTTGGCTTTAGACATGGGGTACTCTAACACCACACTGCTATGAATCAATAAAGATAAACAATTATTTCCCCTGGCACTTCTCACGCGTTCCCCTCAGTCCGCAGTAACCAGTTACCAGGTGGTGCCACAAGAAGACAAGGGGTGGATAGAGCCCCTTCCGTCCTCAACGAACAACACGATGCCACAGACCTGCAACTAGTATTAATAACAGTACCTTCACACACTGTCCCAGTATCCGTGTCGTGGCACCTCAGGGGGGTGGCCCAGCCCGGCCTCCTCTGGCCTCTGACGGCCACAGACGGCCCGCCCTTTGCCCGGGCTTAGCCCGGCGCCGACCCGCGCGCGATCCCGTGACGCGGGGGGCGGGATCGATTAAGTAGCGCCTCCGGGCGCGCAAAGTACGTTTGTTCCGCTTCCGGGCCGCAAGGGGACCTGGGTATTGGAGTCCCGTCCCGCCGACCACTCCCCCCTCACAGCGGTCGCGATGTCCGGCGACGGCGGGGGAGAGATGTGGAAGCCAGAGAAGGTACAGTTGGCTCCAAGGATCAACAAGACACACAGGTAGGTAGCAGGATTCCGACAAACGCTATCGACTGACTGGAAACATCCCCCCAGGTCAAATATGGGAGTGATGCTGATCGACTTGAAGGTGAAGTCACATTTCCGTGACGTCACCAGTGGATGGATGCACACTGTTATTGTGAAAGGTCCTAGACTTGTTTTCACCGAAAACCAAACAATCACATGCCCTTTGAACATCCGTTAGGTCACAGGAACTGTCATGATCTTGCTATCACCTCTGATGCATGATGGGAAACAAAAGGAAGGATGAGACTGTAAGAAATTGGCTTACTGGTTGAGGGGGTAAAGCTTTACTCAAGCAGCCTCCACAATTTCTATTAGGGTGAAGTCCTAAGCAACCCCAAGTTAGCCTGCGCTTTACTCTTTGGTTGCTTTGCACAAAAGCAGTCAGGCTTAACATAGATGCAATGTGTAAAGTATTTATTTAGCACACAAACAAAAATAAAGGGAGAACACACCACAAGTAAAATCACACACCAATTTTGAAAAATGTAGTAAAATGTAATTAATTATTTGAGACTAAAACAACAAAATTTCAATCAGTAGAACTAGGGATATGCAATTTCAAAGAATTTAGGGAAAAACAATGTGGCAAATGTGGGTATCTGGTTGCACCACACCTGTACAAAGTCAAAAGTCCAGACCAACCGTGTTGGAGCATGGGCCAGCTACAGGGACCGTGTTAGTCCCACAGAACAAGAGTGCCTTAAATACTGCTTGCGGAGTGTTGCAAGATACCACGTTTAGGATACGTCATGCAGCTGAGGCGATGCAAGGTCCTAGTGAGGAGATGCATCGTGCTGCAATGGTTCTGGGAAGCTGCAATTCTACAATCCGAAGTCCTGCATCATCGTCAAGGATGCAGTCGATGAGGGGCTTGAGATGTGAAGTTCTGCGTCGTAGTAGCAACGCGCAGTGGCGGTTCTGAGGAGGCAGTGGGCTGTGATGCAAAGTCTTGCACTGGGGATGTGCTACGCAGCGGTTCTGAAGCGGAGTTCTGTGAGGTGATGCGTCGCTCTGTGTCGGTTCTGCTGGGACTGCAGCTAGGCTGGTGGAGCACCTTCAGGCCCACTTCCAAGGGTCCAGGCCTGGAGTGGCACCACTTGGGATGGCAGGATTCACAGCTGGCAGAGTCCTGGTGCAGGGTATATGGTTGTTTTAGCCTGTCTGTCCCTGAGGCTCTGACCAGGTGGCCATTCAAATAGCACTTGGAGTCCCTCTGGTGGTCCTAGGTTCAAGCTGCAGGTCCAGTCCTTCTCACTTAAGCAGTATGGCAGCAGGTTAACAGGGCAGCACAGCAGGGAAGCAGAGTTGCAGTCCTTCTTCCAGTAAAGCAGCAGAGCAGTACTTTTTCAGAGTTTTCCACATGTCCAGATGTGTATTGAAGAGCTGGGTCTAATGGTCCATTTTTTATACCCGGCGCCCACTGTAGCATATTGATGTTATGCGCGCCAGGACCCTCATGGTTCTGGGTGGATTCTGAAGAGGAAAAACTTTATATGCGGGGAGGTGTTAGGGTATGGTTAATGGGAAGTATGATGCAATTCGCAGTGTGTGAGTGTATGCTGAAGGATAAAGTAATGCTTGACCATAGCTCCCATGTGGAATAATTCATCTGCATGCTCCTGAGCTGGGGAAGGAGCAACATCCAGTTTGAAGTAGGAGAAGGTTCTGGAGGATTCCATCCCTTTGAGGTGTCAGGGATCCCCTTCCTTTGACACAGGCGACTGGGTACTGGGTAAATGATTGAAATGAAAAATGGACACTCCTTTTGCTGCTGATCCTTTACAGATCATGGTGTGCAAGGGACATATGGTGACAGTACATCGTCCTGGACAATCCATCCCTTGAACATATCACATTTTAAACACCTACCGCAACACTTGTTGAATACTGAAACCACACGTGCGGTGACCCCGCCAGCAAGTCTGGCTTAAGCACCTGGGCCTATACCCTCGTTGCCCGATCAATGTGGACCTCAATCACCTTGGATCACCCAAGCCGGCAGACAAGTGCGAGCGCCTCACTGACTAATTGAGGAAATTTGATTTTAGTGATGTCTGCCACTTTTTATCTGACAAAGTGGGAGATGAAGCATTTTGTTGTTATGCACACTATGACCCTTGTGGTTCTGAGCAGACTCTGTAGAGGAAATACGTAATAAGCGGGGAGGTGTTAGGGTGTGGTTAATGGGAAGTATTTTGTAATGCACAGTGTGTGAGTGTATGCAGAGGGATAAAGTGATGCTTAACCATAGCTCCCATGTGGCATAATTCATCTGCATGCTCCTGAGCTGGGGAAGACGCTACGCCCACTTTGAAGTAGCAGAAGATTCTGGAGGTTTCCATCCCTTTGAGGTGTCAGGGAACCCCTTTCTCCCTGTTCAGGCCACAGTTTGTCTGGGTGCACAAAAGACTAATTACAAACCGTTTGTGAGGGCATTCAGGCAGAGCTTTTATGATGTGCAAGTGTGGCAGGTGACAGCTCCTTCTCCGTCAGAGTGGCCCATGCTACCAACAAAAACCTCCTGTGCCTTACTGCCTGAGAACAATACACAAAAAACAACTGTCAGTTACACCTAATCATGTGACCCAGGGGTAGGCTCAGGCAGCAAATGGTTAGGACAAGAAAATGTCAACTTTCTAAAAGTTGCATTTTCAGAATTGTGACTTCAAATCGGACCTTACCATTAAAGAGGGCTCTAAATTACAATTAACCTGACATCAAACTCGATATTCCAACCAGCTCCCAATTCATAGTTATCACTCATTAAATGAAATAAGCTAACTCAATTTTATCCTATGGGAGAGGTAGGCCTTGCAGTATTGAAAAAAGAATGTAAGGGTTTTTCACTACCAGGACGTGTAAGAGTTAAAAATATATGTCCAACTTATTAAATACACTTCACCCTGCCCAATGGGCAATTTAGGGGCTACCATAGGGGCGACATATGTATTAAAAAGGACGGTTTGGGCTTTGACAAAAGGTTTAATTTTTCCAGGTCGAAATGGCAGTTTAACTACTCCTGCAGGCTACAATGGCAGGTCTGAGACATGCTTTAAAATGATACTTAAGAGGGTGGCACAATTAGTGGGGTGGAACAGTGCTGAGACTATTTATTTATTTAACAATTTTATATAGCACTCCTGCATCAAAGAGTGTTAGGATATTTTACACAAAACCAAACTCATCTCATTGCACATAGCCAAAGAAGAACGTTAGGAACAACAAACAGACGTGTTTCAGCCGTAGCCTTCGTCAGTGTCGGCTAGCGTCTCCAAAGCGAAAGTAGATATTGACAAGGTGCATCAAAACAAAGAAAGGACTGTGCATGAAAATTCGTCAGCGCCATAGTGAAATGTGCAAATCAACATAAATTACATTCATTACTATTTTAAATCATTATATACAGTATATTACTGTCCTACTTCATGATTCAAATATTTGTTATGCTAATTAATAATTTCACTAAATCAAAGGAGACCATTATTCTGCTCTACTTTTCTCTTATATTTTGAGAAAATTGCACATTTTAATCATTTATTAAGACTATAAGTGGCAACTAAAAATTATTTGGGTGTCATTCAAACAGCCCTACATCGTAAAAGCACAGCTGGAAACTCTGTTTTACATGGACATAGTAGCCACCCAGCGACCCTTATAAAGAGTATCCCCTATGGGGAATTACTCCGTATTAAAAGGAACAGCTCACAAACGATAGACTATGAGAAAGCTGCTAGTGATAGCATTAAACGATTAAAATCTAGAGGTTACTCACAGAAAACCCTGCAAGTGGCTAAAGAGAAAGTTGAAATAAAAGAAAGACAAACATTATTGAACGATACACATACATGTAAATCAGGAGAGGATACAGGGAATTTTAGACTGATCCCTAGTTATTCATCATCAACCAGTAAAATAAGAACAATACTGAGCAGAAATTTGAAAATCTTAAAATCTGATAATGTGGTGGGGAGAGATTTATCCGAAAATATCTTTCAGAAAATCATGATCCATTAAAGATCATTTGGTACGAAGTCACCTCCCAAAACCAATAACAGGTGGCAGTTTTCAGAACCTTCATGGTTCATTTCTTTGTGGGAAATGCAAAGCTTGCAGTTCCAGTAAAAGAATCCTCACGTATCAGATCCCTGGGTACCAATCAAACAAAAAGATTTCTAAATTTATGACGTGTACCACGACACATGTAGTTTATTGTTTGGCATGCCCATGTGGCTATCGCTACGTGAGCAGTACAGTCAATGCAGTAAAGATGCGGGTGCTGGAGCATCAACGGGCCATTGCTAATAAGGATGAGAACTATCCTGTAGCCCGTCATTTTGCTAGTCATCACATCAGCAATAGATCACTATTACAGTTTTTCTGTCTAGACTGTGTCCCCAATGAAATCAGGGGTGGGGACAGAGAGAGGAGACTACGACGTCTGGAGTCGAGATATATTATCGAACTCCAGACTAAGTCTCCTAATGGGCTAAACGCTGGAGAGGAGCTGATAACTCACTTATGATAAGAATCAATTTGAAGAGCATTCTCTAATGTTTTGGCACAAACTGAAGGACTAAAATAATCGACATCAATACAATACAAGACAATTCAGGGCCGTATAATTTTTAGTTACCACTTATAGTCTTAATAAATAATTAAAATGTGCAATTTTCTCAAAATATAAAGAAAAGTAGAGCAGAATAATGGCCTCCTTTGATTTAGTGAAATTATTAATTAGCATAACAAATATTTGAATCATGAAGTAGGACAGTAATATACTGTATATAATGATTTAAAATAGTAATGGATTACATTTATGTTGACTTGCACATTTCAATATGGCGCTGATGAATTTTCATGCACAGTCCTTTCTTTGTTTTGATGCACCTTGTCAATATCTACTTTCGCTTCGGAGACGCTAGCCGACCCTGACGAAGGCTATGGCTGAAACGCGTCTGTTTGTTGATTTTTTTGCACTGAATAAATCCTAATTGGGTTTAACGTCAACGGGAGTGCTGGTCCTTTCTGCTTGTGAAACAGCAGCGGAGCGCTATATATATATATTTATATGTTTCAAACAGGAAGTGACATAACAGGTAACAGCTCTACTACATCTTGGATTGGGAACATAAGATTATATGTTATGGACAGACCATCACCTTAGAAAGGGTTGATTATGAGTAGGGCTCCCGGTTTTATGGTATTTATTTTTTTAACATTTCTGTCTGTATTTATTCACATTTATTTTTTGCCCCTCTTATTGGTATTTATCCATATTTATTTTGTGTTTTGTCAATATATGGAGTCATAAAATGGTATATTTCCACTTTTAGTTAACTGATAAACATGCACTCATACTTTGCTGCCTGTCACGTTTTAGCAAATTAAGCAGCCAAATATAGCAAAACACTACACCTTCAGGTAAATATGAGCATTATAATACAAATATATGTTACCATACACCTGCTTTTAGGGACATCTCAACCTATTTTTAACTTCCTATGTTACCTATCTGCTCAGCTGTTGTCCTAGAAATCGCGAAAAACAGCATGGAGAGTCACCCACAAGAAGCACGCTTTTCAGCATTTTTCCACTTTTAAAAATAAATACAGAAACAATTTATTTTCTGTCCATAGTTATCTGTAAAAATCTGTAAAATCGGAAAACAGGGAGCCTTAATTATGAGGTCTGTCCACTCCACTTTCCTGGAATTCATGGAGTTCATTTGACAATGAAGAAGAAGGTGAGGTTTGACATCTTTTGGATGATACTTTATTCGGGGTAGACCCCTAGTACCTGTTACATGCTCAACAAACCTCAGTCGGATAAAAAGTATGCAGTTCATGCTACTGAGGAGGGCTGCAAAGGAATTTCAGATATCTCCAGTTGGGCTTGCATGTCTAACTTATTTTCGAGGCTCTTCAGCCTTAAGGGCCCTCAGGGGCCAAGCCATACACTGGGCATCATTAATGTGTTCATCTCAACAATATGGGGTTCACACATGGTAGATCCTCAAAAGTAGACGCACCCTTTATGGAGAAAAGTGGAACTGGCCGGTGCCTCTCACGTCCTCTCCACCAAGTTATGCTCTGTTGGACATGAAGTGTTGGGAGTGTTAGGAGTCAGACAAACCTGTCAGGGGAATTTATTATCAACAGGTGATAATAGATTGAGCCCCACCCTTGTAACCAAATATCAGGATGCACATACAATTGATACTTTATAGTTGTATGGTTATTTATTTCATTGCATTAGACCAAAAATCCATCATGGAATCAGAATGTTCATAATTATTATAAACAACTCACCAGATACTCTGCATATCAAAGTTAATGTTAGATAGGCCCTGTAGGAAATTGGGTCACTTATTGGGGGTGGGGGGAACCCTACTCAAGAAGCCTCCACAATTTCTGTTAGGGTGTAGTCACAAGCAACCCTGAGTTAACCTGCGCTTAACCCTCTGGTAGCTTGACACAAAAGCAGTCAGGCGTTCTGTACAGGAAATGTGTAAAGTATTTATGCAGCACACAAACAAAAATACAGTGAGAACACACAACAAGCAAAATCCCACACCAATTTGGAAGAAATGGAGCAAAATATAATACATTATTTGAGACCAAAACAACAAAAATCCAATCAGTAGAACCAGAGATATGCAATTTTAAAATGTAAGTGAAAATAGTGTCTAAAATTACAAAGCACCAACTGTGGTTATCTGGTCACGCAGGACCGGGACAAAGTCACAAGATGGCGCGCTTGGTGGATACTGGAACCCCATTAGCCTCCCTGAATAACATACCCTAAATCCTGGTTGCAGAGCTTTGTGAGATCCCGCATAGAGGATGCGCCACACATCTGCGGTTCCGATTGGCTGTGGGGTGCGATGCGAGGTCCTAAGTAGGGGGATTCATTATGCACCTGTGATTCCAGGAAGCTCAGAGGCTGTCATGTGAGGTCATGTATTGAGGATGTGTTAATCAGTGGCGGTTTCGAGGTGTTGCGGGGCTGCGATCCGAGGTCCTTCATCAAGGAGGCATCGCACAGTGTCAGTTCTAAAAAGTTGTGGGATTCTTCAGTGCAAATGTGTAGTGCAGCGGTGATTCTGATGCGGAGCTGCGAAGTGATGTGCTGCGCTGGGTTAGTTCTGCTTGGATCACAGCAGGGCTGGCAGAGCACCTTCAGGTGAACCTCTAAGGGTCCAGGACTGAGGGGGCACCACTTGGGGGAAAAGACTCACTGGTGCTGGGTTTAAGGTTGGTGAGGTCTTTTCTGTCCCTGAGGCCCGATCAGGAGGCCAGCCAACTAGCCCTTGTAGTCACTCTAGTCACTATGGGTGCAGTTCCAGTTCTTTTCACTCAGGCAGCAGGGCATCAGAGTAGGAGTCAGTCTTGCACAGAACAGCACACGAGTTCTTCTGAATCTACCACAGAACCAGAGGTGTACTGAAAAGCTGGGTCTGAGAGTCCTATATTTATACTTGGTGCCAGTTTTGAAGTAGGAGAAGGTTCTGGAGGTTTCATCCCCTTAGGTGTTTGGAATTTCCTGCCTCCCTGGGCTGGCCCCAGCCTGCCTGGGAGCACTAAAGAAAGTGTCAGACCCTTTGTAAGTGTGCTGGGTGTGGCTTTTGAGATATGTAAGTGTAGCAGGTGATAGCTCCTCCCCCCATCGAGTCTGAGATGGCCTATCCTACCAACACCTATTACCCCATAGTCTCACTGCCTGGCAGCAATACACAAAGACCAACTGCCAACTACACCAAGTCATGTTACCCAGGATACAGGCTACAAACATCAAATGGTTTGGACAAGAAAATGCCAACTTTCTGAAAGTGCCATTTTCAGAATTGTGACTTAAAACCTGACCTTGCCGTTATAGATGGTTTTAAATTACAATTCTTTAGACACCAAACTCAACATTCCTACTTGTTTCCAATTGAAAGTTACCTCTTATTAAATGCAATAAGGTAACCCAATGTTCTCCTATGAGAGATGTTGGCTTTGCATTAGTGAAAAATGTATGTATCACTACCAGGACATGTGAAAGTTGAAAGTATATGTCCGCTTTTTCAAACACATTGCACCCTTTGGGCTGTGTAGGGCTTACCTTAGGGGTGACTTCTTTGTATTAAAAAGAAAGGTTTGGGTCTGGCAATAGGTTCATTTTGCAAGGCGAAAGGTCAGTTTTAAACTGCATGCACAGGCTGTAATGACAGGCCGAGAAATGTTCAAAGGACTACTTGAGTGAGTGGCACAAGCAATGCTGCGGGCCTACTAGTAGCATTTAATTTGCAGGCCCTGGGTACATGTATTTCCACTTTAGTAGGGACTTACAAGTGGGAGAGGATGTGACCTAATGGCTAGGATGGTCAACCTTAAGGCTGGGGAACCAGGTTCGAGTATCGGCAGGGACACTCAACATCCTGTGATTCGAGGCAAATCAATTAATCTCTCTGTGCCCCCAAAAAAAGAAATGAATGTGTCCATCTGTAACACAACTGGTGCTCATGTCAAGCGCTGTAAACCCTTCAGGTCTAGTTTGTGCTATATAAAACTCCCCCCCCCCCTAAAAAAAACAAATGTGCTAAGATATGATCCAGGCATATAAATACAAAGGACATTTCTTACAACATTCTCAGGGAATCTGTCCAAGTCAGCTGGTAAAATAGCGAGAAAAAGTTGATCCGGTTTTACTGTTAATGTGTATTTTTGGGTCAATTACAAGTATGAGGCCCTGCAGGATTTTATCAAATTCCAGGACTTTTTCCTTACAAATTCCATTTGTTTGAGCAAAAAGTAAGTGGTAATATGTGTTACTGAATTATCGGATGCTAAAAAATCACGGCCCCCTGTAACAAAAATGGCCCAAAACCGGCCCCCTCCCTGGCGGCCCACCGGGGAAACGCCCGGTGCCCGCTACGGCCAGTCTGGCCCTGCCAATGTGCCAAAGAACTGCAGAGCAGTAAGGAACCGACGCATCACCTGCCTTCGCTACGCCTCACTTTCTCTGCACATCACACTGTCTTTGACTTTGTGACACATCCAAGGTACTGTACTGGGGACAGTGTGACTCCTGTAGCCGGCCCGCACCCATCGCGGTCGGACTGAACTTGTGAATTTGTCTCTGTCAAGTTGGAGCTATTGTTTTCTAAATGCTATAACTACATCTAATATTGAAGGATTCATATCTTGACTCATTTTATAAACCGGCGTGGAGTACTTTTGTTGTGTATTCACTGTGTTACTGTGTGTGCGCAAATACTTTACACTTTGCCTCTTTAGTTTAGCCTGACTGCTCTGTGGCAAGCTACCCGAGGGTGAGCACAGGTAAACGTAATGTGTGCTACACTTACCGTGACTATAGTGTGGGTCCCTACTTGTACAGGGTGCAAACCGCTGCCAACTAGAGACCTCATTTCTACATTTCTAACACACAGCAATAATATCAGTGCCTTAATTTCGACCATTACCCAAAGGAAATAATCCATCCTAACCATAATCTTTGCTTTACAAATACACTAATCCTCCTCTTAGCCCTTCCTCCATAAAATAAATAATGCTAAGAAGGTAATGGTGGGCAGTAGTGTAATAGATATTAGTTAAAGATCAAGCAAAGGGATGAGGGAGAGGAGGGGAACACCATTTTATATTATCACCCCAAAGGAGAATAACAGAGTAACAAGAGGTCATTTCTTGTGCTTGCTGATGCAGTGGAGGCAAAAAAGGTGACTTTCAATTTAGTGGAATTCTAAAATTCGTTTTGCTGATAGTCAAAATGACAAACCAGAGCATTTAAAAGGCATAATCCACATTTGACTCTATAAATATCTACTTATCCATTCACTTATTTGTTCTTGGATTTATGGCAGGTGGAAAGCAAGAAAGAAAAGAAGAGAAAGAAAGAAAGAAAGAAAGAAAGAAAGAAAGAAAGAAAGAAAGAAAGAAAGAAAGAAAGAAAGAAAGAGATACATTCATACCACTGAGAGGAACGAAACAAAAGAAGACGGAAGAGACAAGGAGGAAAATACAAGTGATGAAACAAAAGAAAGAACCAAAGACGACACACAAAAAAGAAACAGGGAGGGGAAGAAAGAAAGAAAGAAAGTACCATGAAAAGAAATAACGAATGATGCCACTGATACCAAACCTCAAGTAAGTGGTAAGAGCTTTTCACCTTGATAACCCTCTAAAAAATTGAATAAAGGGAGAGAATTAAATAAGAAAGGAAAGGAAAGGAAAGGAAAGGCAAGGGAAGGAAAGGAAAGGAAAGGCAAGGAAAGGAAAGGAAAGGAAAGGAAAGGAAAGGAAAGGAAAGGAAAGGAAAGGAAAGGAAAGGAAAGGAAAGAAGGTGGACTAAGTAGACATCTTTTCAAATCTACTGTTTTAAAAAAAAAAGGCCATTTCACCTGCTTCTCATAAAAATTCTGCACCGAAGCCTCAGCCTGTCAGATTCACCCTGAAGACTCATGTTGAGAAAGACAGAAACAAGACATTGAGCTTTTTTCAAAGCGTACCCTCAGGCCCCGCCTCTGTAGTCAGGAAAGGAGAAGATGCGAGGGGAAAAGGTCAGATCAACAGCTTATCAGCCGCGGTGTTATGGGAAGGATCACAAGAGATGACAGCTGTCCTAGAAGTGTGTCCTCCTCAGCTCGGGGAAGAGAGTATAGGCAGAGCTCCCTGGGAGCAGAGAGAGGCAGACACTGTGCGCCGACATTCCCTTGCAGAGGACATCCCCGCGTCCCCAGCCAGGCAGCCAGACAACTTGGAGCAAGGCCAGACAGAGCATCTGCAGCTCGACACGCTCACAGTTTGTAGAACGTGAAAAATCACAGCTCGTGAAGGAGCAGGAAAGAGAAAACTGCGTTTCAATCTGTCTGAAAGAGTCATCTAAAACCTGTGCAGGTTAAAATGTAATAATAGGATGAAGAACCCTACACAGACGTCGCTTCACTAAAATGGCTGGATTCGACATCTCTCACCCTTTGACCTTAATGACATCAAAGGAAGTGGCATCATCTGACTTGTCACCTGACCTTCATCTGGGTGACCAGCTCAATAATTGACATTGCTAAGGTTAATAACCAACAATAAATGCGCTATTAATCAACACAACAGTTACTAACACTAAGATAAAATTATTTTATTTATATATTCTATATTTTCTGTTATTTATATATCTTTTATTTTAACCAGGGTGCTGGCATGATACACAAGGACATGCAACATTCCTCATTTCTGTTTTTATTACATGTGTTTCTTCCTATAGAAAGTACAGTCCAACAAAACACAGAAAAATACAGGGAATTGTAATTTTTTACCCTGCAAACTGTCATGATTTTGATGTATACCTCAAAGAGTGATATATTGCAAGATACAGAGATATGCAAAAAAAAGGTTTCAAAAATAATAGTGGTTATTCCTCTTTGTATATGGGAAATCTTGGAATGAGATGCACAAACTGACCCAATATATTCAAGGTAATTTTATATATATATATGTTCAAAAAAGAGTTACCCCAAAGGCTGGCACACCCAGGTAAGTTATCGCTTCAACAATCCGCTGCTGTTTATAAAAGGAACCATCCACCACTGTTATAGGTCCGACGCGTTTCAAGCCGTAGCCCTTCCTCATGGACCGGAAAGAAACAGGCAGCAACTGTGTGGCTACTTAACATTCCCTCTTTTATTTCCATTATGTGCACTTGCCAGATCAAATGAACAACTGAATTCTGGGAATAGTAGTACAATCAAACCTGAATAGTCACATGTTGCTGAAATCCTTCGTAATTATACTGGGTATAGAAATGTCCTTAGCAGAGAATTGGCACATTACAAGAGCACCTCCTGTTCCGCCTCACGCCTAATCAACACGGAGGCAGACCCACATAGATATCGTAGTGGTGCCGAGCCGTGGCCGGGTGAGCCACTAATATGTTCAAAAAAGAGTTACCCCAAAGGCTGGCACACCCAGGTATGTTATCACTTCAACAATCCGCTGCTGTTTATAAAAGGAACCATCCACCACTGTTATAGGTCCGACGCGTTTCAAGCCGTAGCCCTTCCTCATGGACCGGAAAGAAACAGGCAGCAACTGTGTGGCTACTTAACATTCCCTCTTTTTTTTCCATTATGTGCACTTGCCTGCTCAAATGAACAACTGAATTCTGGGAATAGTAGTACAATCAAACCTGAATGGGTCGCATGTTGCTGAAATCCTTCGCAATTATGCTGGGTATAGAAATTTCCTTAGCAGCGAATTGTCACATTACAAGAGCACCTCCTGTTCCGCCTCACGCCCAATCAACACGGAGGCAGACGCACATAGATATCGTAGTGGTGCCGAGCCGTGGCCAGGTGAGCCACTAATATGTTCACTAATATGAAATTTTCAAAACTCATGGTCCGCTCCGGTCAGCTCCTATCCTGAATGTTTCGGGGTGAGTTGCCAAGCGGGGGCCTAGAAAGAAGGGGGGGTTCCAAAACGTGTCTTCTCCATGTTAATCCCCATAGGAAACTTTAGACACGGCTACAGCCCGAACTGCTGAACGGAATTACACCAAATTTGGCAAAAAAGTAGCCCTTGGTTCAGAAAGATACCTTTTTGTTAAATGGTGTAAATTCGTTCAGTAGTTCCTGAGATATTAAAAAAAAAGAGGTCTGAAAATCAATTTCCCATAGGAAACTTTAGACACGGTTACACAGCTTGAACTGCTGAATAGAATTACACCAAATTTGGCAAAAAGTTAGCCCTTGGTTCAGAAAGAGGCCTTTTTTTTAATGGTGTAAATCCGTTCAGTAGTTGCTGAGAAGATAAAAAAAAATAAAAGTTTCGATATTTAGAGGCACGGTGGATCCACGCACCCTGCCGACCACAAGCTTTATTCTAATTGGCTGTCAACACTCCAAACCAGGAAGTGTTGGCAGCCATCTTGTGCCTCGGTTACTGAGGCACAAGAAAACAGGCAAAGAAAGGTGAAAAAAAAAGAAAAGGGGGCAGGGTAGAAACACCCTGACACACTAGGCCTGCTCAGGGGGTCCCACAAGGACGCCCAATGCCCAAAAAAGCATTTTTTTTAAAAAGTCTGCGAGATTTGCGCACCCAGCGCGAATTTCGGCCGAAATTTTTTTTTAAAAACGAAGCGCGGCCTTCCGCGCTTCGTTATTATTTAGCCCCCGGGTGGGCCAAGTCCCGGGGGCATTCAAAAATGTAATTGCGGGGGCCCAGGGAGGCCCCCGCAGCCCCGGGTACCACCACCCTCTGGGGCTTTCCATAAATATTTGCGGGGGCACACGCCCCCCCCCACAGATCGCCACTCCCGGGCCCCCCTCCAAGCCCTGGGAACCACCTCCCCCGGGGCCGCGGCCCTCTTCCCGTTCATTTTTTTTTAAACAAAAGGGGTCAGGCCCTGGGGGATGGGGTCCCCAGGGCCCAAATAAAGGGAAAAGAAGGGGGGCCACACAGCCTCCTTCTAAAAAAAAAAGAGAAAAAAAGACACAATAGTGCCAGAGGCCCCGCCCCCTCCCAGCATCACTCTGCAAACACGCTCTGTGGTGCGTTTTAAGTTGGGGATTAAGTCATCTTGAATCCTGAGGGTCCCTGGGGTCCAACTAGCCCACCAGGTACCTCCAGTAAGCGCCACAGGGCTACGTTGCAGAGAGGTGGTCCAGGCCATGCCCCTTTTTACACCTCTCTGCACCTAAGAATCAGTGAGTGGGTATGTAGTTATTGGTGTTGGAGTGTTTATGGTTTTAAGAATGGCAGTCTATAATTTAGAGTGGGTGTATCAATGCTTATATTAGGCTATGAGTAGATGCATCAAATTATCACATGGATAATGTCATCAGTGATGTCATTTGAGATGTCATCAGTGATGTCATCAGTGATGTCACTGACCATGTTATGAGTGATGTAATATGTGATTTCTTCGGCAGTGCATTACGGGGGCGCGAGTTATAGTTAGATGAACTAACTATAACGGGGGAATTTCTCTGGTTTTGTACGAGTGAAATGTCCAACTAACTATAACTTTCCATAAAACCTATGTTTTTTTTCAGTGAATTTCTACGGTTTTTTAAATGCTAATTTCTAACTATAACGTGCCTGAAACCTATGGTTTTTTCAGTGAATATATATATATATATATATATCACTGAAAAAACCATAGGTTTCACACACGTTATAGTTAGGAATTAGCATTTAAAAAACCTTGCAAATTCACTTAAAAAACCATAGGTTTCACACATGTTATAGTTAGCTGGGCATTTCCCTCGTAAAAAACCAATGAAATTCCCCCGTTATAGTTAGTGCAGGCAACTATAACTCACGCAACCGCAATCCTCTGCTGATGACGTCAGATATTACATGTATGAAGCAATATAAAAATGAATGCTAACTAGGTAATACTTCATCCATCAGGGAAGTTTATAGCGCCTTACTCTGTACCACGTGCCTAGCTTGAGATTCGCGCACACCTGTTCTGGTGATGCTGCGATGCGTGAGTCTGGCAGAAATTCTCATCCGCATAGAATGGTACTTAACTTGATTTAAAAAAGTGCATGGGTTCACAGTGTATTTAAGGCGCCTGCAGCCGGCTCCCCTAAATGGCAGGTTTGCCGAACACCAAGAGTGCCAAGCCTTGATACCCGTCATGCCTGTTCTACCGTGATGTGCTTCCTGCATCTTTATCTCACTCTTATGTTCTTTTCATTCCTCCTCTCTCAGTTTGTCACTGTTTCCCTATCTTTTCAATCTGCTTCTTTCCAACTTCTTTCTCTATTTCTTCTACGGATCAAAGTCTGAAGATAAAAAGCTACAGCACCACCGCCCCCCTTCCCCCCCAATTTGTGCCAGTGGCCTGCACTATCAGGCACCGGCACAAACTAAGCACTGTCTCATACCCACTAACCGGATCGTCTTTAATATTCCTGTGCCTTAACATTTAGTAGAAACGACTTCACTTTCATATCTGCACGTGAAAGGAGTGGGACTGTCAGGCCCATGTAACACGCCCATCTCTCTGCTTTGAAGAGCAGGCTACCCGTCCTCTGCATTCAGAAACCTACTGTAGCTCCCTAGGACTACTAGAAGGCAGACGCATGAGCTTACTCCCTGTGAGGAACGACCCCCATGTTACCTCAGGTCCTTCCCTAGCATAGCAGGTTTGCTGTTCTTTGGTCTACATTATAACGAGCACTGAAAACAGCGTCTTATTCCACTGCGCTAGTACCCACGTTTTTCCCACCTTTCTTCCGGATTACTAGAGATGTCATAGTATGGGTAGCGCTTACGGCCCCTGGCGAGGTGCTGGAGCGCTAGTGCTGAACCGTTCAACCTCCAAATCGCCCCTCCTCCCTCCGGTCTCCCCTTCTTTATCTTCTAGGGACATGTGATCTACAGACGCGAAGACAGTAGACCCGGTGAGGCCTCACCAGTTATTGATACAACGAATCACAGTCCCTTTTTCCTTTCTACTAACCTCTTTCCCGTGCGCTCAGCACTAGCGCCACTCTCACTCCCTGCTTCTGGACTCTAGAAACGTTGAGGTCAGTGGTTTCCACATCCCCGAGAGCGCAGAGCACGGCGAAGCCACGCCGTCTCGAAAATAAAAATCCACATAACAAATAGAGGCATCTGCTGCATGCATTTCTGTGCACGCAGATGGTTTCACACCCTTGCGTTCAGGTAGACGCCTGGGAAAGGACATGCAGTGCGAGAGACAAAATGGCGGCCGACACTTCCTGGTTTCGACCGATTCGAATGTTTACTAAGATCTAACAACCAATCAGAATTGCGCTCGCGCACGGCAAGGTGTGCGCACCCAGCGCGCATGCTGCGCGCGTACAGATATGTATATTGATTTAAATGCTATTTTCTCTGGAAATACTGAACAGATTTACACCAAACCTGCAAAAGGCACTTCATGGACCTTATGGCTACCTCTCTGCCAAATTTCACGTAATTCTGTTCAGCCGTTCGGGCTGTAGCTGCGACTAAAGTCCCTATGGAAAAATCCATGGGGAAAACGTGTTTTGGGACCCCCCCTTTTTCTCGGCCCCCGCTTGGAGCGGAGCGGAGCGCCCCATTAGTTTTGAAAATTTCGCGAGGATTCGTCAATCGGCGCCAAAGTTATTCAAAATAGAATTTTGAGGTTTCCTATGGAAACTCGGTCCTAACTATAACTATCTACTGGCGACCGCCAGTAGATAATATATATATATATATATATATATATTACCTACTGGCGGTCGCCAGTAGGTAGTTATAGTTAGGACCCTGTTTCCATAGGAAATCCGCAACATTCTATTTGGAATAACTTTGGCGCCGGTCGACGAATCCTCGCGAAATTTTCAAAATAGGTGGGGCGCTATGCTCCGCTCCTACCCTGAAAGTCTCGGGGGGATTCGTCAAGCAGGGGCCGAGAAAAAAGGGGGGTCCCAAAACGCGTTTTCCCCATGCATTTTTCCATAGGACCTTTAGACACAGCTACAGCCCGAACGGCTGAACAGAATTACTTGAAATTTGGCAGAGAGGTAGCCATAAGGTCAAGGAAGTGCCTTTTGCAGGTCTGGTGTAAATCTGTTCAGTATTTCCTGAGAAAATAGCATTTAAAAGCATATATATATGTGGGCGGAGCCTAACCACACATCTCATCCTGAGATCTGATTGGCTGTCAGCACTTCATCCAAGAAGTGTTGGCAGCCATCTTGGGACCAATATACATGATAGCACCTCATTAAAAAGCATTGCAGTTAATAGAAGGTTTTAAGACTTTAGTTACATTATAAATCATTTGTTGATGGTACCATACTCATTTTAGGAATTGTGGTATGTTCTAACGTGATTTCACCATGTGAAAAATCCTTCTGCTGGGATATCATGATTGAGAGAAAAATATTTTCTCATGCTTTTACCACAGAGGTTTGGAAGGTGAACTATAGGCTAAACTGAGAGCTTATTTTCTGTAAATTCACATTATCTTTCTCAGTCATGTGAGAATGAAGTCTGACATTCTCAGTAAAACATGTACATCCAACAAGGGCAGAGACTGTCAGTTGATTCCTTTGTGTTCTACTGCAGCTTCCCAGAGTGTTCCAAAGAACTACTAGAGCGCTAACAGTCCTACTTATGATAAACGTATGGCACACCTGAAGCCATCTTGCTTGGATTAAAGTGGTAACTCTTAAAACATTTAATTTAAAAAGGAACAAAATGAGGGGGTTCATTTTTCCATAAAAAGTATGATTAGTGCTGGAGAAAGAAAAATTAGGGCACATTTTGAGTGACTTCTCAAATCCTCTTCTATTTCATTAAAAAATTCTGACATGCAGACTGAAACATGCACTTTCAATACCAGCAGCAGTTTTCCCTGGTGAGCAGTAGCTTTACTACAGTGATCTAATGAGCAAAAAGAGTGCTAACATTCTGAATTTATGGCAAATGTGTGACACATCTGAATGCCTTCTTGATGGAATCAAAGTAAAAAACTGAAAGTATTTCCTACTGAGGTGACTGCAGTAAATGAGGAAATTAGGAAACTTCATAACAAATAAGTCTCCCAAGATGGCCACCAGAGACAAAAGAGCCCAAATGTAGCCCAAATATCACCCAGATGTAGCCCAAGTATAGCCCAATGACAGAATGTCCCAGAATGTTCTTAAAAACAACTAGAGCGCTTACTGTCTTCATTATGACAAAAGTATGGCACACCTGAAGCCATCTTGATTGGAATAAACTGGTAACACTTAAAACATTTAATTTAAAAAGGAACACAATGAGGAGGTTCATTTTGCCATAGAAATTATGATTAATGCTGAAGAAAGAAAATGAGGGCACATTTTGAGTGACTTCTCAAATCCTCTTCTATTTCATTAAAAAATTCTGACATGCAGACTGAAACATGCACTTTTAATACCAGGAGCAGACTTCCATGGTGCAGTAGTTTTACTACAGTGATCTAATGAGCAACTAGAGTGCTAACATTCAGAATTTATGGCAAATGTGTGACATATCTGAATACCTTCATGATGGAATCAAAGTAAAAAACTGAAAGCATTTCCTACTGAGGAGACTGCAGTACATGAGGAAATTAGGAAACTTCATAACAAATAAATCTCCCAAGATGGCCACCGGAGACAAAAGAGCCCAAATGTAGCCCAAAATCACCCAGATGTAGCCCAAATATAGCCCAATGACAGAAGTGTGCAAAACACTTATTATTTTGTGTTTTTGCAGTGTTATATAGTGCAGACTTGTCAGGTATTGGAGTGCTTTACATGAGCATTGGTTACATCACACAAGAACAAATTCATTTTGGTTGTAGACATGGGGAGACTAAGTGATTTGACCAGAATCACAGAATGTCGAGCTGAAGCAGAAACTTCAACCTGGTTCCCCAGTTGCAAAGTCTGCAGTTCTGGAAGTAACACCACATCCTCTCCCCTAAGTGCAACATTTAATCAAGTGGTCAACTGGATAAAAAAACATAAAGATAACAAATAATTTAAAAGTGCTTTGTCGCTATTTGAAAACTCAGAAAATATGTCCTTATTTTAGTCTTTTAGAGCACTAACCATAATTTTGATGCCAATAAGACCCTCTCATATATGTAATTTCTAAAGGATATGCTCTAGGTATTACAGTTTTGATTACAT
Source organism: Triturus cristatus (assembly GCF_964204655.1). Taxonomy (NCBI): domain Eukaryota; kingdom Metazoa; phylum Chordata; class Amphibia; order Caudata; family Salamandridae; genus Triturus; species Triturus cristatus. The sequence goes on from NC_140594.1 coordinate 1,098,971,032, forward strand.
CAAGATGATGTCAGGCGTTCCACTCTTTTGTAATAAATATAGAATGTTAGCAATCTAGTTGTTCATTAAGATACTGTTGAGAGGCAGAGGCCAGGGGCACGGACTCTGAAAATTGAAGGCAGGTAGGAGGGTGCAAAGGCAACAATTTAACCACACTGAGCAGGCAGGAAGGGCCGTGGAAGCACAACAGACTATGGAGGGCAGTGGAAAGGGGGGCAGGGGCAACAAACCAACAATACAGGACTTGCAAGAGAGGCTGTTGGAGGGAAGATCTATTACGGGTCAAGGAAGCTAGGGGCAGTCCCCAGATCCCCGGGAGCCACCACAGAACTGAGCAGGAGAGTGAGTCAGGGACAAAAGGGGCACCTTAATTTGAGCCGGGGTGCCTAGGAACGCTTGCTCCAAAAATGAAGAAAACAGACATATGAGACATGGAATTGGAGGCAGAATACAATGGCAGTTTAATGAGAAGATGCAACTTCAAAGAAACCGCAGAATAGAGACATAAAGTACAAAATACAGAATCCAGATAATCATACAGCTGTCATAATATTCTCTGTATCTCAATTAATGTACTGACAGAGAGAGAGAGAAAACACATCCCTGGGGATTGGGGTCAAAAAAATATAATATAATTAGGAGACCGGCCCTGGGGGATGGGGTCATCAGGGCCAATAAATTAGAATAAGAAGGGGAACCAAACAGCCCCCCTTCTTAAAAAACTAAAATAAATTAAAGACTGGCATCGTGCCGGAGGCCATGCCCCCTCCGTGCAGCACTCTGCAAACGCGCCCCCAACAGGCATCTCCAGTATGCGCCAGGGAGCTGCGCTGCAGCCAGGTGTTCTGAGGCCAAGCCCCTTTTTACACCTCTCTGCAACGCAGCTCTGTGGCGCTTACTGGAGGTACCTAGTGGTCTAGTTTGACCCTAGGGACCCTTAGGATTCAAGGGGACTTAATCTCTCAACTTAGAACAGCCACAGGGCGCGTTTACACAGTGGTGAAGGGAGGGGGCGGGGCCTGAGGTGACGTGTGCAAACACGCACTATGGCACGTTTTAAATTGGGGATATAATTTCCCTTCAATACTGAGGGCCCCTGGGGGCTAACTAGCCCACCAAGTGCTTCCAGTAAGCGCCACTGAGCTGCATTGCAGAGAGGTGGTCCAGGCCGTGCCACTTTTTACACCTCTCTGCAACGCAGCTCTGTGGCACTTACTGGAGGTACCTAGTGGGCTAGTTGGACCCTAGGGACCCTCAGGATTCAAATGAACTTAATCTCCCAACTAAAAATGGACACAGGGCGTGTTTACACAGTGGTGAAGGGAGGGGACGGGGCCTGAGTTAACGTGTGCAAAAACGCCCTGTGGCCTGTTTTAAGAGGTAGTTTTAATCCCCATGCCCTATTATACACTAGGGGCTTACAGAGGAGGTCATGCTAATCACAGGGGGACCCCAACGCATAATGTTCCCTAGTGTATGTAGGTGTTTTCACTGTATTCTAAGTGTCTTTTAACATAGCACTGGCTCTAGGACTGGTTAGTCAGACTCAGTTACCACCAGTATCCGTCTGAAAAAGTTGAGGGTACAGGATGATTTTGCAACAAGGCTTCTTTCTGCTCTTCTTTTTGTTCTTTCTACACGTTATCCTTCTTCCTGCACTTATCTTCGTATTTGAGGACTTCTGTTGCTTCTTTCTGCACTTCTTTTGTTTCTTTCTGTGCATTTTTTCTTCTTTCTTCACATGTCCTATCTCTGTAGGCATAGTTAGAAATTAGCATTTAAAAAACCTTTGAAATTCACTGAAAAAACCATAGGTTTCAGGCACGTTATAGTTAGGAATTAGCATTTAAAAAACCTCAGAAATTCACTGAAAAAACCATAGGTTTCAGGGGTGTTATAGTTAGCTGGACTTTTCACTTGTACAAAACCATTGAAATTCCCCCGTTATAGTTAGTTCAGCTAACTATAACTCGCGCGCCCGCAATGCACTGCTGATGACGTCACATATTACATCACTCATGACATGGTCAGTGACATCACTCATGACATCACTGATGACATCTCAAATGACATCACTGATGACATCACTGATGACATCATCCTTGTGATAGAGTGGCAGACCTCCTCTCACCCTAATATAACCTTTGATACACACATTCAAAAATAGAGACTAAAATATTCAAAACAATGGACATACCAATACCAGTTACAACAACCTCTTCAGTAATTCTAAGATCCACATACACATCCACTCATTCACCAACAGTCCCATACAGTCACTCATACATGTACTCACTCATCATATGTACTCATACACCTATACATCCTGTTACACAATGCCACTCATCCATAGAGTTACTCACACACATAGTCACTCATGCTAATAAAGAATCAAACATACATTTACTTGCATATACAGTTATACACACACCACCATACTTACTTCTACGGAAACTTACACATACTTAGTCTTTTAAACAATCACTTATAGAAACACATACTTATTCATACAGGAACTCTTTCAATCTCTCACTCTCACATATACTCACATATATACACCAATAGTCACATATACTAGTTTAAAACATATGTAGTTACTCATAAGGACACTATTGAGACAGTCATTCACTCACTAACACACCCATACACACACTCATCCACCCATACAGTCCTGCACACATGCTGTGTTCAACACATACAAGCAGTGAGTCACTCATTCATGCACCTATGCACTACGTAATACCCCCCACCGAACCATGCAGACACTCAGACTGATACTCAAAAAACCAACTAATAACCTATATAGACACCCATGTAGCTACTCACCAACCCATGCAGCCACTTATACACAAAGTGAGAGACTGATACAGATATTTACATATTTAAACATTACTCACTAAGCCATGTATTCACTATGATACACTTAATCAGTCAGTTACACAATCAATTTTTCAAAAACAAATCATCCATTTAGACACTTATATACCCATTTATTCTTCCATCGACCTTGAGATATACATATATAAAACATATTTAATTTTCAGAAAAACACACATTCACTGGATGATGTCATCAGTGATGTCATCAGTGATGTCATTTGAGATGTCATCAGTGATGTCATGAGTGATGTCACTGACCATGTCATGAGTGATGTAATATGTGACGTCATCAGCAGTGCATTGCGGGCGCGCGAGTTATAGTTAGCTGAACTAACTATAACGGGGGAATTTCAATGGTTTTGTACAAGTGAAAAGTCCAGCTAACTATAACACCCCTGAAACCTATGGTTTTTTCAGTGAATATATATATATATATCAAACAGGGCCTTAGATATTAGCAACACAAAAAATGCATTCCCTATGGAAACACAACCCTAACTATTACTACCCAGTGGCAATCTTTACTGGGATGGATGGAGATATATATATATATATATATATATATATATATATATTTTCACTGAAAAAACCATAGGTTTCAGGGATGTTATAGTTAGTTGGACCTTTCACTCGTATAAAACCAGAGAAATTCGGCCGTTATAGTTAGTAGAGCTAACTATAACTCGCGCCCCCGCAATGCACTGCTGATGATGTCACATATTACATCACTCATTACATAGTCAGTGACATCACTGATGACATCACTGATGACATCTCAAATGACATCACTGAGGACATCACTGATGACAACATCCAGTGACTGTGTGTTACTATAAAGTTTAAATATGTTACATAAATATGCCAATGTGTATGGAAAAATGAGTGGGTGTATAAGTGTCTGGGTGGAGGATTTAATAGGTGTGTGACTGACTGTATAAGTGAGTGATTAATTGTGTCTTACTGAATGCATGGGTTAGTGACTAAACTGTGTGAATGTCTGTATCTGTCTGTCTTTTGTTGGGTAAGCAGCTGCATGGGTTGGTGAGTAGCTACATGAGTGTCTATATGGGTTAATGATGGGTTGCGTGAGTATCTGTATGGGTGCCTGAGTGTTTGTGTTGGTGGGTGGGGGGTGGGTGAGTTTGTGCATAGATGTGTGAGCGGGTGATTCATTGGGTGTATGGGTTCAAGAGTGCATGTGGAAATAGCTGTATGGGTGGATGAGTGTGTATTGGTGAGTGAATGGATGTCTCAGTGGTATATGTGTGAGTAAGTACATATGTGAAAGGCAGTATATGTGAGTGTTGGAGTATATAAATGACTATATGTGAGAGTGAGTGATTGTGAGAGTGGCTGTATGAATGAGTGTGTGCTTGTGTCAGTGATTGTATAAGAGAGTAAGTATATGTTATTATCTGTATGAATAGGTGAGGTAGTAAATGTATAACTGTATAGGTGAGTAAATGGCAGTGTTATTGATTCTTTATGACTGGCTAGGTGTGTGAATAACTCTATGGATGAGTGGCAGTGTGTGATTGCTGTATAGGTGTATGAGTGCATATGATAGTGCTGTCTTGATGAGTGAGTGCATGTATGAGTGACTGTGTGGAAAAGCAGCCAGTTACTGTCGAACGCCCAGGCTGTTGGCGCAAGGACGCCTCTAATTTCCCATAGCAAATAGTTACCAACTAAAGAGACAGACGCTGGAAGCTGGAACTCAAGAACAGGGTTTATTTCTCATGAGGAGAGCTTGTCATTTCGGACACGCACACAGAATGTCTTCGGGAGGTGCTCTAACCACATCTCTGAGGCCTGGCCTCTTATACACAGGTTTATTGCTTTATTACATGTGACACATTCTTGTTGAGACTTTGATGTACGGAAAGACATCCTTGGAATCCCTACTTCAAGCTCGTTCCCACACATATCTACAGTAAGTGATGGCTATTCCACAGCAGGATACTCTGTCGATTCCCGGAACGGGGTATCTGATCGGATCGCACGGGGTGGGAGGCCTTTGATTAGTCGGAGATCCTTTGAATCGGGGCAACTGCTTACAGGAAGGGGTCCAATAAATGGCAGCTGCAGGACCAGGTGGTGGCTTGGGAGCGGGGCAGGGCAGAGGAAGGGGGTTCATCAAAGGACGGGGAGGTGCTGGCCCCGGGGGGGTTTTTTTTGCTTCCGAGGTAGGGTCGCGCTGAGGAGGGGTGTATGGTCAATGCACGAGAGAGCGGGGGGGTGTTTGCAGCGCCAAGGGAACACGCTGGTGATCGGCGAGGGGCAGAGGGGCCATGGCGCTTTCAAAATGGCTACTGCTTAAGTGAGCGTACGGGCCTGAGAGGGGACAAGGTGGCGTTGATTATGTTGACATCGCAAACCAGATTTTAACAACTGTATGGGTGAATGAATGGATGTGTGTGTATACCTAGGAATCAGTCAGCGGGTTTGTAGTAACTGCTATTGGTTTGTCTATGGTTTTGTTATTGGTAGTCTGTATTTTACAGTGGGTGTATCAAAGCTTATATTAGGGTGTGAGGTGGTGCATAAAACTATCACATGGATGATGTCATCAGTGATGTCATCAGTGATGTCATTTGAGATGTCATCAGTGATGTCATCAGTGATGTCACTGACCATGTCATGAATGATGTAATATGTGACGTCATAAGCAGTGCATTGCGGGGGCACGAGTTATTGTTAGCTCTACTAACTATAACGGCTGAATTTTTCAGGTTTTGTACGAGTGAAATTTCCAAATAACTATAACGTCCCTGAAACCTGTGTTTTTTTCAGTGAATTTCTAAGGTTTTTTAAATGCTAATTTTTAACTATAACATCCCTGAAACCTATGTTTTTTTCAGTGAATATATATATATATATATATATATATATATATATATATATATATACACACACACACACACACACACACACACACACACACACATTTATATGTATATCAAACACTTGTTGATATTATTAATCTAATAAGTAGTAACTGAAAGATGCTAATATAAAAAAAAAACGAAAAATCAAAAAAAGGCATGGAACCGGGTATACAGTTGAAAGGAGAAACCCCTCTTTGGAGAAAATATATTATAACCTGAAAACACTTAATTAAATTAGTTTGTATTCATTCAGTAAATACTCATAGCACAATACTGTAGGAAATAATAACATTATTTCTAAACTTTGCAATGCACACTATAATTCAAATGAGTACAAGCAAATACGTTAATTTGAAATAAATATATCAAATTCAGACAGTGTTTAATTAAAGTTAAACTGTTCCAGAACAACAGGTAATACCTATAATGTTACCAAATATTAATTTTATTATAAGATTGTAGATAGGCACTGCTCAACTTATGATTAGAAATACTCTAATTAGCAACTTTGAGATGAAAAATGCTTTTAAGATACAATTTATTTTCCTTTTATTCATTTTTATATATTCATTTTATTTTGACTCATGTATACACGTAAGTACACAGATGCAGGTAGGAACATTTCAAACAGAAATGCTTTATATCAATAGCAAGCAAAGGTAGGCAGGACAATATACAGACTAGATGGTTGATAAATGCATAACAGGGATGACCTTATGCATGATAAATTAGTAAATAAACAATCTATGTTCATTCTATTCGCTTTTGTGTGAGTAGTTGTGCCTTACTCCAGTGTTAGATGTGAATTTATTCCCAGCCTGATTCACAAAGCATTATCTCAGAGAAGATTTGTCTTACTCTAGAATTAGGTGTGACTTTCTCATGAGTTTGTAGGAGTACCCCATGCATACATGCTCACAGAATAGGATTTTAGCGAATCAGGTCTCTGAGTAAGATGTCTTACCCATACAAGTTCTTTAGTCCAAGCGCTTCAATTGTTAAGTATTGATTTACAGAAATATCTCTGAGAGTGTGAATTTCAATGAGCAGAAAAATAGTAAATTGATCCATGCCTCTTCCTTATCTAAGCAGGAATCACACACCTCCTAAGCTCTCTTTTTGTCTATGTGCCCCCACCTTAATAACTTCCTTGGGTCGCTAATAGAAGAATCCCCTGTTTAAGTCAGTCCATTGAACTGGACTATTTTGGTTTAAAAGAAATTAGGTCATGGGGGGTCATTGATGTACATATGTTCCCACATATCAACATGATTTAGAAGCTGATGCGGATTTCTAAAAATGATTGACTTTGCTTGCATAAGTAATAAAGTGGCCTCTAAAACAAAAGGAATACCTAAACTTGGCCTTGGTACTTTTGCTAGTGATAGATAAACTTTTGTCGAAAAGATAATCCCTGAAAGTAAAAAAAGAGTTCTAGGTGGATTCCATTAAAAGAAGACACAGTGAACTGAATGAAAGTAGTCAGTCTGTGGTATTGAGTAATATGCACCTTGGGTCAGTCGAAAAAAAAGTGTAAATCATTGTGGACAAACGTGGCAAATTATGATCAGTTTCTGAGGCAATTTACCTCTCTCGCTCTATTACCAGGGAATTCTTTTTAGGCAACTATTCTCCAACCACATAAGATAACCATCATAGTTACAAGGGATAAAGTCTGGGGGAGTCTAAAAGCCTAATTTGAACATGACTATTGCTATGTGAAGGTTGTAAAGGGAAGTGACATAATAAAAACATTGACCAGTGAGGAAGTTTTATACCAATCGTATAGATAGTTTGTATTTGTCATCAGTCAGTAAGTAGTTGCAGTTCAGGGAATCTCTGTTTATCAGTGCGACCTCATCAGCAAATCTTTCTTCACTTCTCTCTGCAAGAAATCTTCACCTTCTTCATTTAAGAGAGAGTAACTGTATGTCAGGAGTTGATTCTGTGCTGCAAAGATAAAGAGAAAAGATGAGGCAGAATGGTTGTTGACTTAAAGTAAATAACTCGAGTCGCACACAACTATAACCCAGACAGCTGAAGCGCTCTGTACAATGCATGCCCTACTTACATCTTGGTGCAGGGTTTACAATCCTCAAAATGCCACCTAGAATGCCTACAACTAGCAGTCAAGCCTTCAACATCACTGAGTAGGCCTCACCTGGAGGTGCCTAGTATGGGAGGGAACATGAATGGATGCAAAGCCAAATCCAGACAAATGAGGCATCCGATGGAGCAATGGTGCACCACCATAAGTCACATTGTTAATTAGATTATTTGAGCAAGAGTGTGCTAGCATGCTCGATTCTACCTCTTTCTGGCCTTTCTGATGGTTTCTTTGATACATTCAATGACAACTCAGTTCTGATTAGGGGCCAAATGCAGCAATTTTGGAAATAGATTTTCTGCTATTCACACTTAGGTAATCACTATTTCTAATGTACAAAACTCCATGAGTTTCATTTAGCGATTCCTAGGGGGTCGCAAATTGACTTACCTCATGAATATTAATGAGGTAGGTCACAATTTCCGACCAATTGGGATCACTAAAATCACGGGGCTGGTGGCTGTTAGCATACCACCATGTCCGTGATTGCTTTTAAAGAAGGGAATATTTTTTTTTAATGCATCCCGTTTTCCTCAAAGGAAAATGGGATGCGTTTAAAAAATAAAAATGAAACTTTTCTTTTAATTTGTGGGACCACTCCCTGCTCGAAGACAAATTTTTCACTACCATTCCCAAAGGCCTTCCCATTTGCGAATGGGTTACCACCTACTTTGAGTAGGTGGTAAACTGCGAATGTTTTGCGCCGGATTTCTGGCCTGGCAGTTCGGGCTGGACTGTTCCCATTGTGCACAGAGTCAAGACTGATTTGCATATTGCTGGGTCCAAACTGGAATGGCATGGTGAGCAAAAAAACGATGGATTTAGGCCCAGATCTCTGTACTGGGGTGAATGTATGACATTGTTCTGCATTCTGTCCACCAATAGTTCTTTTTGCATTTGTCACTCCGAGTGGGACGGGTATGCTCAGATGTGAGTCCCGTGCTCTCCATGCCACTGGAATCAAGCTATCCTGGTTGAAGAAGGGTGAAACCCAGAAACCGGTCCTAGGATGCTTGTTTCCAGTCCAGGGAGGACCTGGCCTGGCAGTTCGGGCTGGACTGTTCCCATTGGGCACAGGGTCAAGACTGATTTGCATATTGCTGGGTCCAAACTGGAATGGCATGGTGAGCAAATAAACAATGGATTTAGGCCCAGATCTCTGTACTGGGGTGAATGTATGACATTGTTCTGCATTCTGTCCATCAATAGTTCTTTTTGGATTTCGGTCACAAACATTCTTACATACTGCTACGATTCGGTATTAGGAAAGGATGCCCTAAAACACCTCTTCAAAATACAGAATCGCGAATCTATTTGGCGATTCGGGAACAGGATAACAGGTTACCGAATCGCTAAATAGGGTTTGGCACATAGGAAAACACTTTTTGGGGGGGTCACAAACGGCCCGATTCTGTGAATCCAGCCCTTTGCAACCTTAAAATAGGTACATACATGTGGCCCAAGTTACCCCACACAGATCTGTACACAGGGTGAGCATCTGTCCCAGGCTGCACCCAAGTACAAAGCTAGGGCAATTAAACGATTGAGATCCCAACAAATTAATCATTGCACAGAGCCATAACAGACCCTTCTGTAATATAAATCTCTAGGCCTTCCACCATTTAAATAAGTTTCCTTTGGGATCAGGAAATTGGTGCATAACTGAATTTTCAATTTGGAGTAATTTGCAGCGTCCCAAGGGACAAACGGTCATTTTTGGAAGGAGTTACAAGAGAGCTGTTGAAGGAAACTGAATGCACTGCACTACTCTCTTCAATTACATAGATCTGACTGACCGTTGCCCAATTTAACCAAGAGTTCTGTGACAGAATGCCAAAGCAACTTAATTTTGGCATCACAGTGCATTTCACTGATGTAATAAATTGAGTCACAACAGAAAGTGTCCTTCTTGTTTGTAGTAAACAAAAGATGCAAATGTTGCTGCCATGGAATAAGTCTACCACAACCAGTAAAATAATAAATAGGGGGATTGTATTGTCTTCCCCAAATATACAAGTCTGAACCTTGCACTGTTTAAACGACTTTCCTCAGACATCAGGGTGGCCGCAAAATGAAATTTGCATTGAAATGCAACAAAAGGAAAGAACAATTTGAAAAGTCATAATTTAAAAATGGTAATTGTTGGAAATCAAAACAAACAGGAACTGATGGTGCAAAGGGAAACATGTGGGCAGCATACAGCACACCACACACATACGAAAAGCACAGCTCGAGAGCTGTCAAGTGCATGCAACCACCAACCTCAAACTGACTGAAGACTGTTCAACAGGAGTCATGTATGTGCATATTTATAGCTTGCACACTGAAATAATGTTCATATTTTGTGGTGTAAATTGTATTAGTTTTGCAGGGTGCGGGTGATTGGCCACACCATTTAAGTTAAGAATGTGCCCATTGTTTCTATAAATTGTCTGACACTCTTAAAGTGACTCTAGCGGCAGCCATTTGCAAATGTCCAGTTGGCAGTGCAGCTCTAAGAGGAAAGAGAGGACTGTGTTAAGATGGACCATGGTTGGGAAAGAGAGAAAGCCATAAGCGGGGTTCAGGGGCCCATCAAACCTCTGGTACTTGCTGCCACTGCACCTGAGGCTCAAATGATAGCTAGGCAGCTGATTGGGCAGCCAGCTGGGGTCCCATCTATAAGCTTATCCAATTAGATGAGCTCAGGCAGTCTGGATTATTTGCTGTTTGCCTAAAAGGGAGGGTGTAGTTTGAAGTACAGACTATATGCAAGGTTCGCCATGACTATGGCTGTGACTAGAGATACGTGTTGAGGAACTACCAGATAAAGGAAACTTCTCAGGGATCCAGAAGTTAAAGGGGAAAGAAAAATAATCCCTCATACAGAAAGTAGAAGGTGGCATTTTTAAATGGTACTGATGTTCTTGTGAAGGAGAAATTGAGTGCTACTCACAAAAGGAGTAATTACAAATGCCCCAGGTGGTAAATCCATATCACCGGTGGTCCCGCTAACTCCAGGAGTGTAGAGTTAGGGTTATTCTGGGAGGAATTCAGGGGCATATTAACAAGGGCCGGCGATAAATATCGCAAAGTGCGCTTAGCACTTGCATATTTATCGCCAGCTATCTCTGGAATTTATTGCCCGTTAGCGCATTCTCAACAACAAGCATTGCCGAGGCGATAAAAATTCCACTATGGAAAACGGCGATATCCTAGATGATAGGGCCTGTGGTCTTAGCCACAGAATCCACCCCCCATGTTAAGTATGCCTTAGTCAGGAATTTAACAGACGTTAAATTCCTGTGTTAAGGCATACTTAACGCGATTTAAATAATCGCTACAATTCCATGTTAATATCGCAAAGTTGCCTTTGTGATACTTTCCCTGGTTGGTTTCACAGCCACGCCTACTTTGCATCTCATTAGCGATGCAAAGTTAGGCGTGCTGGAAACGGGCACTAAGTCAGCAAAACGTGTCTTTGCTGATAAGGCGATAAAATTATCGCTGCTTTTTGGCCGAAACGGACGTAAAAGCGTCGATAATTTTAAATTGCCGCCTTGTTAATATGCCCCCAAGAAATTAGGAATTACTAGATAAATTGAATATTCTGTGTCTGATTCAGCCACTATTTCTCCCTGTAGTTTTCCCTGGAGTTTTAACCGCCTTGAATAGCAGAACTGTTATGAGCTGTGTTCAAGTTATTTTCTCACTGTATCTTAGTGTTAGAATATTTGCTTTCAAGTTACATCTCCTGATGAGAGTTCCAAATTCTGCTCGAGCGGTTGGACAGAGCCGGGACCGCCTCTCGAGGTCTGTTGTTTGCTGATTTTGTAATAGACCTACAATAAACCACTTACCTGGTTATCTTCGTTTCTGTATCAACATGTATGCTCCCGGAGAACTAGACGTGACCGTGGTGTTTCCACTGGCCTTATAATAATTCAGATGGGTCTAATAACTTCTAAGACCCTGAGTCACCGCGGTCCCACTACAGGGACAGTAGTTATAGAAGATGGTCACATGGCTAGCCCTGAGTCAATTGTATCAATCTCACTGTACACAGGAGCGGCCGGTACAGGTAAGAGTGGTGAGCCGGGTGGGGGAGGAGTCGACATACAACTGCACACCCAATTGTGGTATACTAGACACCCACTGTGTCCAATTCACACAGATTTATTTATGAGTAGTTGTGTATTACTCATGTCTCAGTGTGGAACAGAAATACACCTAGGTACTTCATAAAAATGATATTTGAGACCACCATCCCATTTATTGAAAAATAAGTCAGTTTTATTTATTGCTTATATCAACGTTTTGATAGATTGAATGGTTTGGTAAAGAGCCATCCTTACCACATATTAAAGGCTGATGTTGGTAAGTAAAATGTGGGTATTTTCAGAAACAGACTATAAGTTTTTGAGAAATAATAATTTCCTATAGCAAGCACTGTAATGTTTCTATCTGAGGATAAAATAGAAATGTTTTAGCCCAGGTTCTAGAGGGTTACGCGGGCATCCCCCTCTTTTGTATATTTGTAGCCAGAGACAGAGGCAATGTTGGACTGTCCTGTTGGGAGTCTGGCACTGGGTCAGCATGTGGGATGGACCTTTTGGTCCTGTCCTGCCCCCGGGACCAAAACAAAATTGCCCACATGGAGGGTCGGTCTGCCGTCTGTGGTATATGACTGTGAGATATGCACATTTATTCTCAGAAATACGAGAAAACTAAGAATATACTAAGAAAGTGCAGTGAGGAAAAAAGAGAAAGGTAAAGGCAGAAGTGAAGAAAGGGAGTTTATATTGCTTTAAAATTGATAGTAAACATTGGTAAATGTAATGCCGGATGATTGGAACTGGCAGTAATACCTATTTCTTTTCTACCGATTTTCTGGGAAAATGTATACAAAAATGCACAACTGAATTGGAATTAATCAGGGACAATATACTCCATCTTTCTTGTTCCTACTACTACTCACTATATTTTAGAATCTTAGTCCAATTGATCTCAACTGAAGTGAACCAAAACTACAACCTATAGAATTAATTTGGGCCAGATGTAGGTAAATCTGAAATACCGATTTCTTAATAGTGAATTTTACGGATTCGCTATTAAGAAATCGGTATTTCCTATGTGGGTAAAGATTAGGTAAAAAATACCGAATCCTTAATATTCCTTATTACCGAATCGATAATTGAGATTCGGTAATAAGGAATACCTACCCATTCATTTCTATGGGCTTGAAGGCCCATAGGAATGAATGTGAAGACATTTACTATTAGCGATTCGGTATTACCGAATCGCTAATAGCAGGAGCACCTTCAAGGGTGCCAAAAGGACACCATGTTGCACCCCTGAAATTTGCATGTGTGAATATGTGGCGCACATAAGTGCCCTAAGGGCATGAATGCTTGCCACATGGCACTTAACAAAAAACAAAAAAGTGATTTTTCAAAGGAAATCGGTAATTACCACCAACTTGAAGTTGGTGGTAATTACCGATTTCTTAAGGCTCCAAAATACTCTTTAATGTGCTTCCTACATTGCATTTAAGGAATCGGTATTACCGATTCCTTAAATGCAAGAGCAAAAGGGAATCAGTATTTACCGATTCCTTACCTACATTAGGAATGGCTAAATACCGGTCGGTAACGCTGAAATTTACCGAATTTTGGCGTTACCGACCGGTATTTAGCCACCTACATCTGGCCCTTGGTTCTTAAATGAAAGCACAAGACAGAAGCTCAGTGTCCTTTATGGACTTCAATAATTTTGTAACCTTATGTGCAACCTCACCATAGCAGACACAAACTAAAGTGTAGATGAACCTGCAGCAAAATTCACTCTCACAATGTACATCAATCCAAGCACTGGATCATGCATTACTTACAAAAAATGCAGCACACAATTGACTAAAGCCTGCAAAAAAACAATCATTGCTACATATCCACATAATCAGCACATCATTGACAAAAGCTGTCCAGGGGCACAAGAGTCACTTTAAACACCACTAAAGTAACAAACTGCACCAGTTTCCCCGACTGTTCACCTATGTGCAAATACTGGAGGTTTCCTTAGCTATGTCACATGCTGATTGATGCTCCATCATACTACACCCTTCCCACACAGGCTGTCAACACATGTAAACACAGACACCAGCCAGCACTCCCTGACACTTTACAAGTGAAACTACTCAGCACATAATGAAGCCCTTGACTTCAGACCTGGAGGACAGTCCCCATAACACTATCACACAGGGTTTAAAAATGTCCTAATTGGTTCTGTGTATACTTTCTAGCTATAATTCCGGCAACATCTATATAAAGTTTGCATGTTATATTAATTCTCTCTGTCTCGATTGTTGCAAGAAAATAGGCTGAGGTTCAAATTTCAAAGGGATGTTATGGGGTGAAGATTTGGTGCAGGGGTTGACCTGCTGACTTTGACACCTAGTGACCGTCGTTAAAATTCCTGCTCTGCACACTGGTGTGATTCTGGTTGAATTATTCCAGTTCCTGGATTGTCATGCCTACTTTTGTAATATCTTCACTTGCTTTTTTTCCTAAAGTTTTTTATGATTCTCAGGATTTGTTTTATGCTTTGTTCTCGCTTTCTTTCCTGTATACTGCGTTACGCATTTTTGTACAATAGATTAATTCACTTTAACTACCTTTTCCAACACCTGTTCTGAATTGCTGTATCATGGCAACTTTGTTTTTTGTATTTTTCTATAAAATCCAATAAAGTACTTTGAAACGTAAAAAATCATTCTGTGCCTAAATTATGAACTGTAAATGCCTGCAATGTGTTTCACAAATGTTAATCCCCACTTGATATACCAGATCTTGTTCTTTCACCTCCACCTAGTGCAATGTGCAGATCAACTAATGGCAACAGTGGATGTCTTTTGGGGGTGTAAAGGTGGGTGCAGTAGGCCCTGCCACGCCACCTGCCTGTGCTGGCTTAGCCCCATTCTATTTGGAGACAGTGGCTTCAAAATCAGAGTGAACTCTGGTATCAGTGTGCCTGCAGAGCTCGGCAGCAAGGCACTTAGGGTCACACCAGAGTGCCTGCAAAAACAGAGGGGCATATTTGCAATGTCCCTGCGGTACTCTTACACCGCCAGAGCAGCACTTGTGTGACGCTCCATAGGCACAGCGTGACAGTCCATATTTACAAGGTCACGCATAGTCGCCCTGCGTGGCTTTCCATTGCCTTGTAAATACGGCCCCTTTACACGCAGCCCTTTGCGTTGAAGGGGCGTTCCATGGATGTTGCTGTGGGTGTTCCCACACAACACCCATGGTTCTTGACATTGCCCCACGGTAAACAACGTTTACCCCGAAACTTTTTCAGCGCAGGGAATCACAACGCGGTAGTTACAACGACCGCGTTGTGATTCCGCATACCATTACTCCGCAAGTCGGAACAATGACTTGCGGAGGGGGGGGGGGGTTGATTTATAATCCAACACCTTAGCTACTGTCCGCACAGACTGGAGTTGGAATAGTAAATTATACTATTCCAACATCGAGCGCCCCCCTCCGCAAGTCGTTGTTCCGACTTGCGGAGTAATGGTATGCGGAATCACAACGCGGTCATTGTAACAACCGCGTTGTGATTTCCTGGGGGGGGGAAAAGGCTGCGGAATAAGGTGATAGATTCCTGCCCCACATTTACAACTTAGCATAAATCTGGGGAAGCACCAAAACTAACATCTTCCCAAAAACAGGCGTAATTCTCCTTGTTTTTTGCAAGGTGTCCCTTCCTGCACAAAAACAATCATGGCAACAAACACAAACTCCCTTGCACCATGGTGTAGTGGTGCCTGCGTTGGCTGCACTTGGTGCGCCAGCAGAAAAGACAGGAATGCGCCGTATCTTGCACATACGGCGCGTTTCTGCTCTTTTCTTTTGACGCTGGGCAGAGCAGCTAGGTTTGTAGTGCTGCCCTACGCCAAAATATTGTAACTAGGCCTCGAAGTTGCTTAGGCCACCCATATACCACACAGATGCCATGTTGCCCGTCATCACCCGGCGAGAGGAAGGGAAAGGACTTGCACGTGAAAGAGCATGTGACACTCACCATAGTTGAGTGAGTTGAGAATTAACCCTCAATCTAAGCAGGCCATTATTTTACCTCATGTTTATCTTGACGTTTGCGTGTTTATAAACCTAAATAAACTAATTTAGAAAATAAATTGCTTCGTCCTGAATGCTGGAGGAAAGTACAACTATGGCAAAAGCGTCAAAAAAGTGAGAATTGGCAGGTAGGGCTGAAGTTCTCCTGATCTTACCTCTCCTCGGAGTGCCCTTGAGGCAGGCCTGGCTGGCTGGGAGCAGTCTGTGCAGAGAAATCATTCCAGAGGCGGATACAGGCTGTGAGATGAACCAGAGAGATAGCGCTAATTAGAAGCCGCCCGCACAAGCGCTGCAGGAGCGCAGGCCTAAGTGCGGCCTGCCAGGGGTGCAGCTGCAGCGCTGCCTGCTCCGGAGGGGAGGCCCAGGAAAGGGGGCAATTACACAGGTGGCGGGACCCCAAAATAGACCTGCTAATCCCTGTCACGCGGCTTTTATCCCCTATTCATGGGTTTGCATCGGGGGAGCAGGAGGGTGTCTGTCAATATCCCACTGCTGCACTCAGAGGCTTCCGGCACATTAACCTCTTTCATCATTTCCGGGTGACCTCACGCCACCTGGCCAAAGCGATTCATCCTCTAATGCTAGCCTTCATCATGTCTAAAGAAGGCCGGATCGGTATCAGAAATGCAGAGCACTTAAAAGCGCGAAAACACATACTAAAGTCACTTTCTCTCTGTTTCTAGAACTATCTATTGATCTTTATAGCAAGCCATCATTTGAGGCTATTGGTAAAGGTTAATAAAACAAGCATTGGCAAAGTCACCAGATTTGGCCCCTGAAAGGCTGAGCTATTGACTTTGTCGGTGCCTTTTGAAAATCGCACGCAAACAGAGGCTTGGGGTGGAAACGCTCAATCATTTTGTGACTCCTACACTAGAATATAATTCACTGGGTAGGTAAAAAAAATCTTCCACTCATTGTGGTTTGAAATGTACAACATGGGGTGCTTTCAGGTGTCCCAACAAAGGGTCTAATTACGACTTTGGGGGTGCAGTGCTGGGTCTGCCCTGCCGCCGCACCACCAAAGCAGAGGTCGGGCCACCCACCAGATTAGGAGTTCCCTCATGTCTGGGGGGCTTTTTTTTTAGCCGTTTCCACGGCGGCGCCTCTAAAAAGGGCATTGCAATGGGAACACCAAAAACAGCTCCTGCACGGCATGGACTGTTAAGCCCATGCAGGAACTGGGGTGTATGCATACAGAGAGGCACATGCTGTGCCACCCTGCATGCATTCCCATGAGGAGGATGCGCAGTTTTTCCACCACGCCCCCATGTGTCCATGGACCGGCAGACTCATAATAGAGCCCAAAGTCACAACAATGCTCTAAAGAAGGAAATTGCTTAAGAACTTGGGGGCATATCAGCAACACCCGGCGATAATTATCGCTCAGCGCTCTTAGCGTGAGGATAATTATCGCCGGGTAACGTGGATTTTTATCGCTGAGATAGCGTGCTATTAGCAACGCTTATCTCCTTAGCGATAAAAATCCTCACGCTAACTGCCTAACGTGAGATTATCGCTGGAAACCCAGCGATAATCTCACGCAATGTGGCATTAGCTTGCTGATATGGACTCACAAACTTAGCCATGATATCCACCTTCCATAGGATATCATGGCTAAGTCAGTCCTGAAGCAGGCGTAAGGAAAGTAGCGATAATAGGGGTTATTGCTACTTTTCCTGACGCTATGCTTCATAGCGTGGGGCTTGATGATAGCAGAAATGTCGCTTAGCGACATTTCTCCTATCATGTTAGGTCAGGAACGCCCACTTTGCATCTCTGGGCGTTAGGAATCCTGACGCTAAAGCAAGGTTTCACGCATTAGCTTGGCCTTGCTAATTAGGCAATGAAATTATCGCCGCTTTTTGGCCGAAAACGGCCGCAAAAGCGACGATAATTTTTTATCGCCTACTTGTAAATATGCCCCTTGGGTCTCCAGAGGTCCATCCCCAGCCACCAGTAGCCCACAGGCTTTTTTTGAGTAGCTCACTGCCTCTAAATTGAGTTTCGGGAGATACAGCTGCCTCCCTGCGGACGATGCAGTTTAAAACTCTGCGCACACGTCCTGTGATGCAGGCAAGGTGTCAGGCGTACCAGGCACCCCACCCTTTTCTTAAATAAACAATCTCCTGTTTCTGCCTTGGAAGACAGCCTGATCATAAATAAATGTCTCAGATCAAAGCACACTTTTAAAACTTTAACCCCGAAAAATATTGCCTTCATGAACCTTTTTTTCCATTAAACCCAATCTTAAATATTTGGAAAGATATTAAACCAAAACACATTTTTTCGGACTTGCACTACAGCTGTATTTGTCATTTCTTTCGTTTCCTTCTCTCTTCTGCTTTCTAATATTTCTCTTTCTTGTTCTCTTTCTCTCCTTCCTTCTTGCTGTCCTTTCCTCCTTCTATCTTTTATCTTTCATTCTTTCATTCCTTCTTGCAGACTCTCTTTTATTTATTTCAGCCTTCTCAATGTTGCTGCCTCTCCTGTATTCTTCCTCTCATTTTTTCCTCTACTCTTCTCTTGCGGTACCCCCTTTCTCCCTCTCTTTCCTGCTGTCTCTTACTTTTTTCCTCTCTTTTTTATTTCCCGTATTTTCTCTATTTTCCACTCTCCTCTCTGCCTCTTTGTTTGTTGTGTCTCATTTCCATATGTGTTTCTTTTTAATTGCTCCTTCTCTCATATGTTCGATCTTTCCTTTCTTTCTCTCTTTACTCTTCTCTTTTGGCTGTCTCTGTCTCAGGTTTGTCCCTTCTCTTCTTCGTCCATTCTGTCCTTTCCTATTCCATTGCTTCATTCCTCCTTTCCTTCTCTTTTTAATCCCTTTTTCATTTACTTCTCACCTTTGGCCGTCCTTTTCCCTCTCATCTCTGTTCATTAATGTTCCGTCTTGCCTTGCTTTATTTGTTCCTTCTTTCCTTTTTCTTTGTCCTTCTTTCCTTTCTTTCTCTCCTTTCTTTTGTTCTCTATGCCTTATTTTCTCACCTTCCTTTTCCCCTTTCCTTTCCTCCTACTTGCTCGCCTCCATTCTCACTTTCCTTCTAACCTCCCTTCCTTTGTCAGTTCCTTTCTCTCTACCCCTTCCTTTCACTCTTCCTCTCCTTTGTGCCTTCTCTTTTTCCTGTCTTCCTTTCTTTACATTCTTCTTTCTCACATTCTCATTTAATTTTTTCTTTCTTTTTCTTTCTTTGTTCTTTCTTTCTTACTTTCTTTCTTTCTTTCTTTCTTTCTTTCTCGCTTTCTTTCTGACTTTCTTTCATTCTTTTTCTTTCTTTCTTTCTTTCCTTCTTTCTCTCACTTTCTATTTTTCCTTTCATCATCCTTTCTTTCTCACATTCCTTTCTTCAAGAATACTTTAATTCCTAAAGCAAACTCTTTGCTTATCAGTCAGTGTTTTATTTTGGCCTCAAATATATACCCATGGACATGAGTATGGACTGAAGAGGTATGTTCACTTGTAGAGACTCGAAAATATACCTGTACATATTGCTAATGGTCATTGCTAAGGACGAAACGTATATGTTACAAAATAACTATCTGTTTAGCTGCGGACTTTCCCCTGAATACTTTTATTTAACTCTTTTTTAACTTTCTTTTTAATATGGTACGTACATGTCTTTTGGAAGATGTAACTCTGCATAAATGTTCTCCTCCCACTTTTTGAGCGAAGGCGGATAGGGTGCATCCCACAGATGGGCAATTTTTCTTCTTGCCCCAACAAAACCCGAATTACTAATCAGTTTTCGGTACCGGCCACATGCTTCATCTGGCCAGGACACAGAAGGGTCCAATTGACAAAGCGCCTCTGTACTCGTAATAGTGGCCCCGCAGTCATCTGTACTGAAGTTACCCATTGCGGGGCACCAGCCATGACTGCATGCCCCCCGCCACGACTGCGGGCCCCCGCCATGACTGCGGGTCCCTGCCATAACTGTAAGCCGCACCCCCTAACAACTGCTATTCCTACACCAAGAGTGGGGAGGCCCTTTGCGAGTCATCCCTAATGTTTGTTGGAGAGAGCCAATTGCATCTCAATCCACCCTGAAATGTACTCGGTAACATCACCCTCAGAGATTCCCATATGGTGTGATATATAGAGAATATTCATCTGCACCGGGCGAAAACCAGTTTTGATTGGAAACTCCCTAGGTCCCTGCAGGGCTTCGTCCCAATCATCATCTGTCAATTTCCAGATGTGTTTCTCTCACCGGACACAGAGTTCCACCAGGGTATCCGGCATATTGGATATTTTTGATGAGTGAGTGATATTGCCTTTTGTGGTCGTGTTCCGTCAACAGTCAGTCATTCAGGGTGGAGCTGTCTTCTACGCTGGCGCCTCAGGGTATATCCTGCTGTAATCCATATTTTAGTCTATGACATCAAAAACCCTACCCTCTGGCATCTCAGACTCGTCTTTAAGATCTCAGAAGGGTTTTTCAGCACCCCTGGTCTACACATTGGTGAACTTACATATACCTATTAAATCCCATCCACCACAGCCAATGAGCCTACCACCCTCACCTAACTGCACCGAGTCCCAGAGTGGCATCTCTTTTCTTAGGATTCTATGTCACACCCACCTTGCTCGTTGCCACCTCATCATCCTGTGTCTATCATGGGTGACCGATGGGTCTTCATATGAGGCATATGCCCAATTATTCATGACTATTAGCTGTGAGGCCCAATAATATGTCCTTACATCAGGGAGACCAATACCTCTGACTTTAACCCCTCATGTTAACTTATTGATGGCAATTGTAGGGGTACCATCATTTCATAAGATTTGTCTCAGCTCTTTGTCTCTGCTGCAAAAGAATTCTTCTGGCCCCTGAAATGGCATATTCTGTAGTGGGCACAAGAGTTATGCCCCAGAATATCAGGACATTTTGTCCTACAGCAGTGAAAACTCAAGGGTAATTTATGCCAATAACCTTTGTACTATTCCAGCCACCAGTAGATGTTCTTCTTAATCTTGAGTCTTTAAAGACGGGCCAGTGTCTGGATCTCTGGCCAAGGGTCGGACTGGCCTATAGGGCAATCAGGCAGTGCTTGACAGGCCAATCTGAGATGTTAGTGTGCGGGCAGTTTTTTGGCTGTGCGTGGGATGGTTTTATGGTCTGTTTGTACAAACATTGCCCGCAGCAAGCTCAAATCCATGCAGTCTTCCATACCTTGCAAAACACTTACACAGCATGTCTTTACAAGTTCAAAACTTCTCAAATGTGTAAACATGGGACACTATTTTAGCTATCTAAGTCACTAACACGGGCCTCTTTTATTGTGGTGCCGGGCCTATTTTCTATCCTGGTCCAACCCTACTCTCGCCATAAACCATTAGACTTTAGGAAAACTAGCAAGATAATAGACATCTTTGGTGCACTAGCTCTCATAATGAAAATATGTGTCATTGCATCTATTTCATGACAAATTGTGACACTCAACTCATACAAGTTGATGCATAAACCAAAGTTAAGCGACTAAACAGCTAATTAGAGACCCCACGGGATACAGCTGTTGTGCCGTTAATAATTTGTGCTCTCTGCAACAGTGGTGGGTGTACAAGGTTTATCGTTTAGGTTTGCTTTACGTACCCTTATCTAATAATTGGGCAGTTGCTCAGAATGAGTTTCGTTGATCAAAATTAACTTTCGGTATTGAAAAAGTTGGAGTTAAATAAGCAATGCGGAGGTGAAACAACCTAGTCACAATAAGGGCCAGAAATACCAAATCCTCGCGCAGCACTGTGCAGCAGCCGCAAATGCTGCGCTGCGTGAGAAGGAGAGAGCAGGAGAGCGACACATTTTCCTGAAATATGGCACTCTCCTCCCCTCTCACTAGCGCCGGCGCTGAAATTAGTTGCCGTGAACCACAGAGACAGCTTTGCCCCGTAGTGCAAGGGTGTCTCCATGAGTCACGCTTAGGTTTTGTCTTGAAAGGATACCCTTCCAGTACAAAATACTTTGCTTAGACTAAGTTTAAACATTTTCCCACTTTTTATGTGTGCTGTACAGTGCAGCAAACATGCGAAGTTGGAAAATAAATGAGAAAAATGCATTTCTCGTTCATAGCACCTGGTTGAAGGTAGAGCTAATTTCTCCTTCATAGCACCTGGTTGAAGGTAGAGCTATCTTCTGATGCTAAACCCTGTCTACTTTATTTTGTAAATTGGGTTTATCGTCAGAAACGTTGGGTGTTTGCAAGAGAATGCCCATGCACTACCCATGGTATGCCCCCTTGGCGCTAAGTAATGGAAAGCAGCCCTATGCTCTGCTTAGCCTTACTCTCCCGTTATTTCCAGCACTGTTTAGCACTGGAAAGAAATTTGGACAAAAAGATTTTGTGACTCAAACACGGCATAAAATCTTAGTAAAGCTGCCCCTAAAACTTGTAAAAGCCGGTTTCGTGAATTAAATCATGATTCTGACATTTTTTGCTAACATTACAAAGTCAGAATACAGTTTTGGGAGGAACACATATAAGTGAATCTGTTCCTCAAACAAGTATCGAAAAGTTGTCTTGTTTACCTGGAGATGCAAATGGTTACCGAAAAAGAAAGACACTTGTAAAGTGTACAATGCAGGTACAAATGTGTAGCCTTGGATCCAGTCTCTTGTTTCAATCACTCACAAGCTGTCACTACTGTTGTTTTTAGTGTCTTTTGCCCACACTGGGTGCAAGTTCTCAGCCCCACTTGCACTGCCAGTTTGCCTATTGTCTTTGCGTCTCCAGTATGTTTACTGCAGAGAGGAGGCTAAGCTGGCAGCCGTGGTCCGTGCAGGTAACAGCAGTGGGGCCACGTAAGGGGGGATTTCGACGGACGATGCAGAGGAGAAAGTAAATAAATAAATAATGTTCCCTCTGCATCGTCCCTCGAAAGCCCCACCACTGTTACCTGCACAGACCGCGGCTGTAAGCTGGTGGTTTGTATCTCTTCCTCAACTGTGGTCGCTGGGAGAGCTTGCAGTGAGAAAATCACAGGGTATGGAAAATAGGAGGGAGGTTGGTCCAACTAGTAGGAGCAAGGGCTTCAAGTGGGCCGGGTCCTGCCGGTACTCAGCAACAGCAGTTCTAAAAAGCAGGAGCTGGGACTGGTTCCTATCGGCTCTGCCTTTCTGCCCTCATCATCAGGGTGAAAAACAAATCTTAACTCTGCAGCGGTACCACCCTTTACAGACTTTGCTGTAACTTCAAAGAGACTTGTAATAGTTCTTTTACAGTCTCATCATTTCAGAACTGAAGCATTTTCAATATTATAGACAACAAAGTTATAGTTGGTGCAAATGTATCCTTTGCAACTAATACCCATTGACAAAGCCAAAAGTCCTACAAAAAGAACAAAAGGTCAGGGCACTAGAAACCTGCACCAGTCAAGCTGATATTCTATTATAAGTTAGCAAGGGTGCGGCGCAAAGAGCCAGGGGCGTGACCTTCTTGCGTCCCTATTATTTGGCACAACCAAAAATGCAAAAGACAGAAATGGCTCAGCACACAGCTAAAATGATATGTTGCAGACAATAGTATATGTCAATATCTGAGAACAAGCAAAATTACAATGTCTCCCAAAAGATTCACAATGAGCTTTAGTTTCTTAATGATGAAATTTTCTTTATTCTTTTGTTCAAATTTTCTGATTTTAAAAGCACAGCATACAATTCATAGCCGATGCGGCGCGTTTCGTCCCAACGGGACTTCTTCAAGGCTCAAAAGTAGTGCATACACAATCCAACGTAAAGTTGAGTACTCTATGGACAAATATTCAAAGTTCATAAATCTGTATATTTGTAGCGATCGACATCTATATTTGTGTTGTCTAAGAATAAGTGAATCAAGGTTCGGTAGCCTTGGCCACTCGGAGTAGTGTATCGTCACGGAATCCACGAACAGCGTGTCACAGAGTTGGTCAAAGCCAAAAGTCCTGACTTGTTGTAGGTGTAATGTTACTTGTTGTATTATACGTCTGTATGCAATGACAGAACCAGCAAAATACCAGTCGGCGGCACCCTATGGTAAGCACAGATTTTTAGCTTAGATGTTTTTAAGCCACGTCCTTATATATATTGACCACGTCCCTCTGAGAGACCACCCAGTTTTTTTCATCCCACTTAAAGCCCTGAGTAGGAGCTAACAAATGTGACTGAGTGAACATTTTTGGTGCTAAAGAAATTCATATCCCTGAGCAATTTAGATAACAATCCGATTTAATAAAATCGCCTTTGCTAATGTGTGCACGTCGACTGTGGCCACCTTTGAATGTGATTTCTTACAAAACACAAATAGTTATTAAATGATACCTCTGGTGCATGCACACACATGCACGGCCATTTTAGAATTTTAAATACCATTTCAAAATGGTTCCCTAATGATAGCAGGTGAGTCAGGAGAACCAGCAAATGGGCTTGGGTTGCAAACGGATGCTTCGTGGGTAGTGGAAACGTGGAGGGTAGGAAAGGGGATGTGGATAGCACATACAACCTGCAAAACATAGTCTCATACGACCAGTGGAAGGAAACATCAACCAATCAAATTAACATGAGACCTAAATGCTCATGGAGCTGGGTAAACACAAGACTACAATCCAGTCTCAAGCACAAGCTGCATTACATGTCTGAGTCCACAAACGTATATTCAAACTCACTATCGATATTTCAATGATCTTTTTATTCTTCGACCCGCCAGCCTCTTCTTTCTTTTTAGCCTTAAAACCAACACGTGTTTCGTTGTTACGACACTTCCCCCACGACTTCCTCAGGGCTAAAAAATAGAAAACAATTCTATTTGCAATTTGTTCATATTCAACTTACTGTAACACCTCTGATCCGGTGACATCAGTGTAGATATCCATATGTATTGAAATCCGATTTGGTGTTAAATATGTAGAAACCCACGCACAGAACAGTGTTAAAATCAATAATGGTAGTTCATATTGTCCACAACACAAGACTAGGAAGGAATTCATTGAGCCAGGAGCATGAAAGTGACATAGACAATAAAGCCATCCAATTAGGAGCAAGGGGGGGGGGGGGGGTTAACGTATATGTAATGTATTGAAATAATTAGTCTGCCTGCAGGCCTGCCTGCTTCTCCTCGGGTCCTTTGACTCCACCTCAGTGGCAAACCACCCGAGAATGCAATATCCCTTGGATAATATTTCAGAATTAATGGTTTGTAGGTATATTATCGATATTATATTTGTATCATAACATTACAAAGGTGTTTGCTGAACCAAGCAACTAACTGAAAATGAAGCTTGCTGCTAGATTGCTGCCATCTTAGCCTCCCACCTTTTCCAAAGTATCTCTGAGAAGCAAGTTTGCAGCTTTAAGGAGAGCTGAACTGAAGGGAGATGGCTTATTTAGGGTTTACAGCAGCCACCATTTAAGGGCCTTAGAGTAAAGCAAGTAATGCTTGCTACTTGCATGTTCATGATTTACATTTTTTCTTCTTTTTTATATGTTTTATGTTTAAGGAGCTTGTTTATGGCCTAGAACATGATCAATTTACTCTTGCCAATTACATTTGTAATTGATTATATTACACATTAACTATATGTACAAAGATATTTAAAATTCCTTATTTTTAACCAAAGTACTCCAAAATGTTGATAATGTTTCCTAACAACGTCAAGAAATTCTTGTCATGTACAGAGGAGACAGTAATATTCTATGTTCTTGTTCTAGCAGAAGAACTGGATTTTGTTGGATTTGTGTTGGAAAAGAAGAGAAGTGCCTTCCACAGGAAGTTGTGTGCCGAGCCACAGCAGCATACAGGCTAACTCCTCCTCTTTCCTCTTTTCACTGCAATATAATTTGTACACCATTGCTATGGTCTATTCATGTGCAATGTTCATTACTGTATCAGTCCACTTTGTATCACGCTCATTATATATCTATATCTTTACATCTATACACACACACATATATATATATATATATATTCACTTAAAAAACCATAGGTTTCACACATGTTATAGTTAGGTGGACATTTCACTCGTAAAAAAACAATGAAATTCCCCCGTTATAGTTAGTTGAGATAACTATAACTCGCGCGCCCGCAATCCTCTGCTCATGACGTCACATATTACATCACTCATGACATGGTCAGTGGCATCACTCATGACATCACTGATGACATCATCCTTGTGATAGAGTGGCGGTCGCGCGAGTTATAGTTATCTCAACTAACTATAACGGGGGAAATTCATTGGTTTTTTACGAGTGAAATGTCCACCTAACTATAACATGTGTGAAACCTATGGTTTTTTAAGTGAATTTGCAAGGTTTTTTAAATGCTAACTCCTAACTATAACGTGTGTGAAACCTATGGTTTTTTAAGTGAATTTGTACGTTTTTTTAAATGCTAAGTTATGTGTGTATAATTATATATATATTTTTTAAGGTTTTTCACCGTGCGCGCACGGTGCGCCCACCCCGCGATTTTTTTTAAAAAAAATAAAATGTTTTTTTCACCCTTTGGGGTCCTTTAGGGACCCCCTGACAAAGGCTAGGGGGTCAGGAACTCTCTACCCTGCCCCCTTTTCACGTTCGCCACCTCTCTTTTTCACTGTCGCACCCAAAACAAACAAAATGGCGGACGACACTTCCTGATTTCGACCGATTCGAACGTTGACTGACATGTAACCACCAATCAGAATTACGCTCGCGCATGTTAGGGTGCGCGCACCGTGCGCGCAGGGTGCGCGCACGGTGCGCGGCTATAGATATTTATGTACTTTTAACTGCAATTTTCTCAGGAAATACTGAACAGATTGACTCCATATATGCAAAAGGCACATGCCTGACCTGAGGACTACCTCTTTGTCAAATTTCAAGTAATTCTGTTCAGCCGTTCGGGCTGTACCTTCGACTAAAGGTCCTTGGGAAAATGCATAGGGAAAACGGGTTTTGGGACCCCCCTTTTTTCTCAGCCCCCGCTTGACTAATCACCCCGAGACTTTCAGGGTAGGAGCTGAGCGGAGCGCCCCATTAGTTTTGAAAATTTCGCGAGGATTCGTCAACCGGCGCCAAAGTTATTCAAAATAGAATTTTCACATTTCCTATGGAAACACGGTCCTAACTATAACTATCTACTGGCGACCGCCAGTAGATTATATATATATATATATATATACATACATATATATATATAAATATATATATATATATGTATATATATATATATATATATATATATATATATATATATTATATATATTTATAATATATATATATATAGCTATGCTCCAAGAGGACACTCCAACATCTAACCCCAAAAAACATAAGCCATGTTTTCTCTTTCACTGAAAACATATTTTTATACTTAGAAAAGACAGTGCTTTTTGCCAGTGGCAGCCGGCACAGGTAAGAGTGGTGAGGCGGTGTGGCGGGGGCGGGGTAGGGGAGGAAGTTGACAAACAACGGGGTAGGTTAAATGAAATAAAAAAATAAATAGAACTGCTTACCTATCGCTCGCTTTGTCGCCGGCTGAGGACCTTGAACGATTTTGGGAAGGTTTCCGGATGTCTGGTAAACCAGAAAAAGATGGAAATAATGGAATGGACTGCTCACTGTGATAGCCCTCTTGTGAAAAAGGAAATAAGATACCTAGGGATTCAGGTGGTACAGGAGTTAGCTAAAAAAAAAAAGTGATCTGAAGTAACTGAAAGGTGACAAACAGTACTATATAAAGCTTACAAATGGCAGTGTCACTGGAGTTATGCAATGTTGTGGCTGTGGAGTTTTCCACATAATTATCAATTTTCCGCATGTGCCATACAATTCATCATCTGCTGCATAATCTGCAGATTTCAGCATAAACTAAATTTCTAGTTCAAATGGTTCAATAGTTAGTAAAAGCACAGCAACACTTGTTGCTGCACAGTGGAAGGCAATTCGCAAAGTTGGACCAATCTGCTTTCTGTCGCTTATTACTCTATTTGGCTGTCAAAGTGGTTCTAATGGGGTATAGAGCTTGCACCGAAAGTGTTAATATGTGTAATAAAGCCAAAATAACGAGGTATCACTAACATAAATGTGCTGCATAATTTGCCTTTCTTAATTTAGTCAATAGCGCATAATTAATCAACCTTGAGGCATAATTTGGTTCTCCCCTGCAACACGTAAATGGCCCTGTGGCCCTGCAAATAGGAAAATAAATAGAGAAAGAGAGAAAAAAGAGCACAGTGGGTGGGGCCTATACACAGGGTTTATGGGTCCCAGGTATTGATGTGAGTGCCCCAGGACTGTATACAAAAAGGGTAAGTCTAAAACCTTGATAATGTTTATGCATAGGTCTCTGGTCTGAAAATACTTTCTGCTAGGACCCACGAGGATTCAATATCAGAGCATCATTTTTACCCCTATCGAAATGTTGTATTTAAACATGCAGCCTCTACGGCTGCGAGGCTGTTTTTTTCCGCACTGCCGCATATTTTGCATGAACATACAACCCCAAGACTCTTAAGCCTGAATATTGTATTTCTGACACCATTTTCCAGAGCTGTGAGCACTGACATTTCAAGATCAAAAGCTGTGGCCAGGTGGCGGGGGCCAGCAGAGAGCGATTAGAGTTTAATTGACCGGAAACGCGCCCAGCCTATCAGAGAGGGGCGCGGGGCTCTGTCAGATACACACAAACACCCGCCCACCCCCTGAGGACTGAGCTATGAGCAGGGCTGGCTCCACACGACACTGGGGTTCGACGCGCCTATTTTGGGAAGAGGAGGGTCCCCTCACCTGTAAGACGCCCCCCTCTGTTGGGAGTCCCCCGAGCCGGCAGCGCTGCAGCTGGACGGATGGAAGACTCCTCAGCAGGCGAGGGAAGCGTGTAAGACGCCTCTCCTGCAGGGGGCGTGTGCAGGCGCTCTTTATCGCTCATCTCCCTATGTGTAGCCAAGTTTGTAATCTCTTCTCTGAATAGACTGCTCTTTGCCAGCGGCCACATCTGCACGGCGACTCACAGGAGGGCTCTATGGCTGGGAAGAATTCAGACCACATGTGCCAACTTAGCTCCTGCCAGGCCGTTTTTAGTTTGCTAAATTACCAATTCAAGCAGTCGGGTCTGCTACAATATTTTGGCCGGTACAAGCCTTCTGCTCCATTATTCCAATGATTGTGTTTGTGTTTCTTCCTTTTTAATTTAGAACATTCCACCCTCCATGTGTTTAATGTTCTAACAGCCTTATAGCCCTTCTGACTTGGGCTATCCCCATTGTTAAAGGCCCTCTGCCTTATTAGAGCCCTTTGCCTGCACCTTGGGTTTATAATTACGGTTCAAGGTCTTCTTTAAGAACCAGCATAGCCCTTGGCAGCGGGCTATACGGTTATATTACAATATTAGTCTGCCCAGTGCCCCACTTAACACATGAGAGTGGCTCAGGACCAGTAATGGGTACTATTAACCCGTAAGCGCCAACATTCCAATGCTTATTTTCTGATTCTCTTTGGTTCATTTAAAACATTCCACTCTGCATGGTTGGAGTGTTATAATCGATTCATACCCCTTACGCCTCGGGTTGTACCAGTCAACAAAATCTGTCTCCCTCTACATAAGTCCTCAACTATAGCGTATAACTCAGGCGTGGCTTGCACAGGTAACCGCAGTGGGCCAGGGGCGGGGGAAAGTTGACAGACGATGGATTAGGGAAAATTACATAAATAAATAAATCCTATTCCGTCGTCTGTCGACTTCCCTCCACCTCCACCTCCGCCCCCTCCTCACCGCCCTACCATGTTTACCTGTGCCAGCCGCTTCTGGTAGATGTTTTCAGAAGATCTTTGACGAATGGAATAGCCACCCGCGGCAGGCTACAAAGCTGTATTCTTATCTTTATCTTCACTCTGCGTTTTCATCACCAATACATACTTTTCATGAATATGGCGCAAATGCAATCAATAAAGGATAAAGCTCTTTGAACAGGGGGTCTCAGATTGCAGTGATGGGAGAGCAATCAGCTGAAAACATTTGCCTGGCCAATTGACCCGCTGAGTCCAGCATTGGCCTCCAGGCGTCCATCCCTCTTTCCGCAGTGGCCCTACGAATAGTAATGAACCCACAGGATGGACAGAAGGTGAAGATGAGGAATGCTTCAGTTGCACGATTGACTCCTTATCCCTAAAAGGATCTCTTTCCCTTGTTTTCATTGGAGCCTCCTCCAGAGCTGGAAGAGCTGTCTCTGGGCCAATGGCTGAAGCAGCTGCAGGTGCAGGAAGCACTGAGATGTGGCTCTTGCAGGGAGTGTGCAGATGCCTTCTCATTAGTGGTATCTCTCCTGCTGATCTCTCAATCTCAAGCCACATTTATAATCATTTCCCTTCACAAACAGCTCTTAGCCAGTGGCCTGGAAAGGACCCAGTGGAGGGGAGAGGTGGGGGTGGGGAGCCTCCTTCTCAACATCTCATCCACAGAATATTGTGGAGGAACCAGTTTTACTGGTGGAGGATGCAAGGAAACTCACCAATGCAACTTTCACTGTGAAAAAAGGAGCTTGATATAGGGTGGAGCTGAAGCTACACTCATCACCCACATTTGAAGCAAAATAACCTAATTTCCAAGGATGGCACACTGGCAATGCAGGTAGCGAGCAGGTGTTGCTGCAAATAAATGAACTGCTCAGTTTGTTCTCACTGCACCAAGTGTCCAGCTCATGGGGTGGAGCTTTTATTTAACAGTGTGCTTAAGTCATGGGCATGGCACATTTCAAGGCAGTCAATCTAGAGAGTGCACCTGCCCGCCGCTACCGCCACTAAAGTAAGACATTATAATGTAGCTGCATCATGGCCACCAAAACAGGACTACCAAATTGGCACTGAAACCATCAAACATGACACTATTTCCCCAAAGTGGTCAACAAAATGGGACATTCTGTGCAGCATCCGGTCCTGCAACCTAATGCATCTCATTAGCTACCCTCTCACTACATCTAAACATTCACGGCTCTCCCACGCTGGGCCAATGGCACTCGCTCATACGACCCATTGATCAAACCCCTGCGTGGATGGGGTTTTTTGGGCCCTCTGGCAGCCGTGGCTATTCAGTAGTTTTTTCTGCGCTCTCTTTGCAGCCGTGGCTATTCAGTATTTTTTTCAGGGCCCTCTGGCAGCCGTGGCTATTCAGTAGTTTTTTCTGGGCCCTCTTTGCAGCTGAGGCTATTCAGTATTTCTTTCAGGGCCCTCTGGCAGCTGTGGCTATTCAGTATTTCTTTCAGGGCCCTCTGGCAGCTGTGGCTATTCAGTATTTCTTTCAGGGCCCTCTGGCAGCTGTGGCTATTCAGTAGTTTTTTCTGGGTCCTCTGGCAGCTGGTGGTTATTCATTAGTTTTTTCTGGGCCGTCTGGCAGCCAGTGGCTATGCAGTAGTTTTCTCTGGGCCCTCTGGCAGCCGTGGCTATTCAGTAGTTTTTTCTGGGCCCTGTGGCAGCCGTGACTATTCACTAGTTTTTTCTGGGCCTCTTTGCAGCCCTGGCCATTGAGTAGTTTTTTTTGGCCCTCTGGCAGCGGGTGACTATTTAGTTTTTTTTGGGGCCCTCTGGCAGCCATGGCTATTCAGTAGTTTTTTCTGGGCCCTCTGGCAGCCGTGGCTATTCAGTAGTTTTTTCTGGGCCCTCTTTGCAGCCGTGGCCATTCAGTCGTTTTTTCTGGGCCCTCTGGCAGCCGTGGCTATTCAGTAGTTTTTTCTGGGCCGTCTGGCAGCTGGTGGCTATTCAGTAGTTTTTTTTGGGCCCTCTGGCAGCCGTGGTTATTCATTAGTTTTTTCTGGGCCCTCTAGTGGCCAGTGGCTATTCAGCAGTTTTTTTTAAGCCCTCTGGCAGCCATGGCTATTCAGTAGTTTTTTTCTGGGCTCTCTGGCAGCCGAGGCTATTCAATAGTTTTTTCTGGGCCCTCTTTGCAGGCGTGGCCATTAAGTAGTTTGTTTGGGCCCTCTGGCAGCCGGTGACTATTCAGTGGTTGTTTTGGGCCCTCTGGCAGCGGTGACTATTCAATAGTTTTTTCTGGGCCCTCTGGCCTCCATTGGCTATTCAGTCGTTTTTCTGGGCCTTCTGGCAGCCGGTGGCTATTCAGTATTTTTTTCAGGGCCCTCTGGCAGCTGAGGCTAGTCAGTAGTTTTTTCTGAGTACTCTGGCAGCCGGTGGCTATTCAGTAGTTATTTTGGGCCCTCTGGCAGCCGTGGCTGTTCATTAGTTTTTTCTGGGCCCTCTGGGAGCCAGTGACTATTCAGTAGTTTTTTCTGGGCCCTCTGGCCGCCATTGGCTATTCAGTAGTTTTTCTGGGCCCTCTGGTAGTCAGTGGCTATTCAGTACTTTTTTTGGGCCCTTGTGGCTGCCGGTGGCTATTCAGTAGTTATTTCTAGGCCCTTTGGCACTTGGTGACTATTCAGCAGTTTTTCTGTGCCCTCTGGCAGCTGGTGGCTATTCAATAGTTTTTATTGGACCCTCTAGTCCCAGTGGCTATTCAGTAGTTATTTCTGGGCCCTTTGGCAGTTTGTGACTATTCAGTAGTTTTTCTGGGCCCACTGGCAGCTGGTTGCTATTCAGTACTTTTTCGGGGCACTCTGACAGCTGGTGGCTATTCAGAAGTTTTTCTGGGCCCTCTGGCAGCCATTGGCTATTCAGTCGTTTTTTGGGCCCTCTGGCAGCCATTGGCTATTCAGTAGTTTTGTTGGGCCCTCTGGCAGCCATTGGCTATTCAGTAGTGTTTTGGGGTCATCTGGCAGCTGTTGGCTATTCAGTAGTTTTTCTTGGGGCCTCTGGCAGCCGGTGGGTATTCAGTAGTTTTTTGTGGGCCCTCTTGGAGCCGTGGCTATTCAGTACTTTTTTTCTGGGCCCTCTGGCAGCCGTGGCTATTTAGAAGTTTTTTCTGGGACCTCTGACAGCCGTGGTTATTCAGTCGTTTTTTTTTCTGGGTCCTCTCGCCGCCAGTGGCTATTCAGTAGTTCTTCTGGGCACTCTGGCAGCCATGGCTATTCAGTAGTTTTTTTCTGGGTCCTCTCGCCACCAGTGGCTATTCAGTAGTTTTTTTTTGGGCCCTCTCGCAGTCGGTGGCTATTAGGTAATTTTTCTGGGTCCTCTGGCAGCTGTAGCTATTCAGTCATTTTTCTGGGACCTCTGGCAGCCGGTGGCTATTCAGTAGTGTCCACGATAGACACCATTGTCTGTGACTGAAGTCCAATGGCAGCAGGTACTCTTACTCTCCAAACAGATGATGAAATAACTCTTTAAAACAGTAGGGGTGAGTAGTGAAGGCTTGCTCCAGGCCAGGAAGCACTGAAGGGATTGAAATGCAAATACTGAATGAGAAAATTAATTACACGTAATTAACTCTATCTCCAGCACCTGCTATCTGTTTGAAAATAAAAAGGTATTTTATAACAGGTGGTAAAGTAAGCCAGTCAAAAGTATGAATATCAAATTAAACCAGAATGTTTTAACTCCTGTGTCCGAGATATGACCCAAATAAGAATATAGTGTTCATATATATATATATATAAATATAAATATTATGGCCTTTCTGTTTTTGGTTTGTCCTAGAAATGCAGAGACCTTTTCAAAAAGGTGCCTGGTTATAGATAATCTACATAGCTTGAGATGTTGCTACGCTTTGCCCCTCTTTTATTTCCAAACGCACTGGATGATGGAAAAAAGACTGGGAATATGCGCCTTGTTGTGATTGGTGAAGTGTTTTTGAACCTAGCATGCTGTTTTGTTGCTTCTGGGTGCCAGCAAGTGTCCCATAGCATGGAAGATGCAAGCCCTTTCAGCAGGTAGCTGTACCTTGTCTGGACTTCAGAAGGAGACTCTGTGAACTTTGCACAGAGACTAATCCGCCATGGACAGGGTTCACCCGTTTGATGCTTTGCCAGGTACAGGCAGGCCTGTGGTTCTTGAGATACTGTGCTGCTGCCGCCTGCTTGGGAAGAAGAGGAAGTTGCACTGCCCATGTATGACTAGTACAAGGCCCCGACTAACATGACAAATAGCAATGCACAGGTGTCTAAAGTCTGCAGGAGGGACTCCTGAGGATGTAAGTTAGCTAGGATTCCTAAGAACCTCACCCCTCACCTGTGTCATTTAAAAAGGAAGCCAAAGTGCTACTTCTGAACAAGTCCTTGTGCCAAGGCTCGTGCACTTTAGTAGCTTTCCACATTTGCTCACATTTGCCATACCCATGTAAAGTTCTGGACGCCTATGATCATGTATATTTTGTGGGTGGCTTGGTCCCGATGGTGGCCTCCTGCCTCTTTTAGGACCGTCCGCATGTTGTGTCATTCTTGATTTTGCCATTTTGTTGACTGTTTCTTCCTTCCTGGCCACTTGTAAAGTGCTCTGATACCCCTTTGGGTCATGCTCTATATAACTTTATAATTAAAAAAATTAATAAACAGCTGGCCTAAACCAGCACAAGAAGCATTTGTTTGACCAATGGGTTTGAGGGCCTTTAAAGAGCAGACTGGGACTGAGTGTGGTCACTCTGCATTGGCCCTTACCCGTCAAGTATAGTAGCCTGTACCTCTGCATTTACTGCACCAGGAGGCTTACATTCGTTCTTCTTCCCTCTATGTCTTATGATGCTGTCGCTCTGTTTCTGGAACTCTTCGGGTTACGGCCGTATCATTATTGCTATAGAGATATCTTCATTGGATGTTGTTTTTGGATAGTATCTCTGTTTCCCAGTTCCCCAGACCGAGCTGGTGAGTCTGTGGATCAGATCAGCCTCAGGCATACCATCACAACTCTTACATTCTTACATGTTTTTGTGATGTCATTCAGGTGATGGTATACCTAGGGACTGTCGTTTGTGCGATAGCCCAACTTCAGCACCTTCATATTTTACTGTGAACGTGAAGGTAGATTCAACCATCACTGGTTCCTCCTGAAGTCTAACTAGCTGGTCTCTGACAGCCAGATAACTTGACACAGATAATTTGTTAATTTGTCTCATGGGCACTGACATTTAATACACTGGACATTGAGTGCAGCACCTTTCTTTTGGAGAGGATAAATGTTGGCTTAATTTGATTTGGGGCCAATTAACAAGGATCACAGATCTCAATCACCGGGGCTCATACCGAGTAGCTGGTTTAGCTCTGAATTAGGGTCGAGTGGAAAAATACCCAACTTGATATGTTGTAACAATCTGTCCCGTTGAAAAGCTGTAGTAAAAAGTGGCCATTGTAAACCGAAGTGCTCACAAAGTCTGCCAAGGGCATCCAAAAGTTTTTCATGTGAAAATCTTGGTCACAGGGATCTATGTTATTAGGCTGATAGCTCAGTGGCGTAGCTAGGCCTTAGGCTGCCTGTGGCGGCCCCTGCATTTGCCACCCGCCACCCTTTCCCTGATCGAAGAGCGGGGGTGCTGGCGATTCATGCGGCCACAGGTAACAGCGAGGGGAGGCCAGCAGCTGCCCCAAAACTCATGCCGCCACCCCCAAAACACGTGCCACATGGGTGGTCTGCCCCCCCACCCCCCCAGATACGCTACTGTGATAGCTCCTTGCTATATGACTATATACATGTCATATTGTTGGAGTTGCTAGAGCAGCGCATCTGCTCCAACAACATCATATAGGTTGTCGCATTCACCGAAGACTTAAAATTCCTCAATGGCACCACACTTTTGTTTTGGCACACTAAATTCTCCACAGCACACCATTCACCCTCAAAATGGTTTACCAGTTACACGAAAATATATGCAACATGGTACAAACTACGCAGAGTACCATCACCTGATGATAAAGTAACAGCCACAGTTTTATTTTCAAGGTGAGCAACCATAAAATGCCACCCGTCTATATATACATGTACCTTTAATAGCCCTGTGCCGCTGAACTATAATCAGCTGCCAGCAGTCACGCGTAATGTGGTACAAGGGGGCAAGAGCCACCCTTGTCTATGGCAGGCGGTGTACTCTGGGTAAACCTCCCGGCCAACTAGAACTAGGATGGAGAATGGAGATGCACAGCTGAGCTTCAGAACCCCACTCCCTCTCCTCAGCGGCTTGGTCGAGCAGTAAAGATCTAAACCATGAGAAGTGATGCAAAGGTAGAGTCAGATACAAGATAAAATAAACAAGTCTCACACATAACTCTGAATGCCAAGAAATGGATATTACTTAATTTTTTTAAAAAAATTTTAAACTTAATATTTAGATTATACAATATGAGTTAACATAAAGTGTTATTAACAGATTTAACCTGATATATTAAACTTGGTATTATAAAAATATTGAATTAAATCTCTTAGAGAGATAGTTAATAGATAATAGATGATGTGATGAAAGGTGATAAGTGGGAATAAGCAGATATAACAACCAACTTAAATTTCTATTTTGCAAACAAATCGTTTTAGTTACTCAGCAATCTAAAGGAGGTCTCTTCTTGTCTTTTAATCTCAATATTACTAATATTTTACAATATTTTCTAATGAATCTTGACCAATCGCATCAATGACCCACCTCTAATTCTTTTTGCTTACTTTTGCTTTTCCAGTTTCTTATTACAATTCTCTTTGTGGTTATGAGGCTTTTGGAAATCCCGAGTTTAATGTTATGAAAGGAAAAGTTAGATGAGTCAGTATCAATGAATCAAGATTGAAAAAGAGTTGCCCGAAGCAGATAGATCTAGTCTTTTTTTCACCTCTACTTATGATGAGTGCTGTATATTCCCTCGATGCCAATAGGACACTGTAGGAGCATTCTTCAATCTAACCACAGCGCCAACAAGAGTTGTTTGTTTTCAGATATGGTTGTAATAATTACAGATAGGCACCTTAACATCATACTCCAGCAAAAATGAAGACAAATGACAGCACTCTCGATTCCTCATAGATTAACCAGTTAACACATATCCAGGAACACAATGTGGCGAAAGGCCTAGAACCCTAATCTGTGGTTTATGGGCTGGGTCAGGTTCCCCTTCCTGGGTTCATTTCAGTGGAATGCCTCTTTTAGAAACCAATGCACTACAGAATGTTCAGCACCAAAGCCTCTCTCAAAGGTACAAATGCAGAGTCCTCAAAGCTGTGTTTTTTAGTGAAATAACCCAGGTTAAATCACATCAAATGCTAGTTGGAAATTGTCAGATGTACCCAGTTACTTCTGGCGTGTTCACAGCATCTCCCTGGGGCACTAGGGCCTTCTGGAACCCTGCAGTTGGAGCAAAGGGTCAACACAGACTACTGGAACCAGCATCCCTTGAGCATTCTGTCACAATCCAAAATTAACTTGGAGTACTGATGGTTAGCAACCCCCCTCCACACACACCCCATACAAAACAATTGAAATGGCATATCTCAGTATCTGGAGACCAGGCCCTCTCTTTCTCTTATGGGGGTCTAGGCCTCGTGAATTCAGCTCTAGGACCATGGAAATTCTCAACTAGTGCCCAGCAATTCTGACTAAATTTAGCCTCTTGAAATTGACTCTGCACAGCTGTAAAATAATATGAATGTGCTGGTGTACACAGCTGAGTAACAAATAAAAATTACATTTTGTATAACTCTGAATCACGTTTTTTTCTTTTCTGTATAACGTTTATTTTATTTTCATGTTCCTTAGATTGTTCGACCTGAACTTTCTTAGTCGATCTGCTATATGCAATATTATTTTTATGTTAGGCACCAACCTCCTTATCTTTCGCTTGGCTGACAAACACAGCGAGAAAGTGTTAATTTTTAGTCTCATACCTGTTGATCATTCTAATGTAACTTGTTCATTAAAACTGATGTGCATTAAGAGAATATTATAATACAATCTTCATGCATGCTATTGGTTTCTTCTTGCTCTCTCCCTGCCACAGCCCTTTTTAGGTCTCGCCTGACCCAGCGCTTGCGCTGGTCTGGCAAGACTTTAAGTAAGGGCTTCAAAAAATGCTACCGCCGGCTACAGCTTGCAGTGCATGTGCGCGGGCCCGCGCTTATGAGCAGAGGCGCGTTATGGCATTCCTCATACTCATTAAGTGCATCCCTCGCCGCGCGCTTGATCGCGATCACTTTCACTTTCACGGCCGCACGACGGCCGCGCACGCACCACTCCCTTTATACTCTCCCTTGTTTTTTACTATCAGCGCTCGCGCGCACACAGCTCCCGGGCTTGCACCCCCCACTTTTACTTTTGTCGACTTTTTTTTTAGTTCTCGCTCTTCAAATGCAAAGCACCTTGTTCCTAATGAAGAGGATGCAGACACGGTGCGTTACATGCTGGGTTAAAACGGAACAATACAATCTACGTTTCTTTACATTGTTATAGGTGTGATGTGGATACCAGTGTGATTCTGTTGCTTGTTTTCCACCTGGGATTGTGGCGCTGCAATATCTAACTCGTTTTACACTTTTGATTTACTGACTGCTACAACGTGCACACCGGCCTGGCGATGGCGCGTCGCACATACAGCTCCAAAAACTACCAAGCATTTCAGAGGTGAGATTAACTCTTTAGCAGCCTTACTGGCCTTGCTGCGGCACTGGCCTAACAGACCACCCTCGTTTTCACAAAAATCCAAAACTCCACTGACACAGATTTGTACAGCAAGGACCAGTTTTATATGATGTGCGCAAATGTTTGCACATGTTGCAGAAATATTTCCACACCTGGAGGTTACAAGTCGTAATCCCAGTCAGAAAGCTCAATGTTCAATTCTGCTCCATTTTGAACTGCATTAAAACGACGTGCAACAAGTTTCAAGTCATCTTATTCGTGCCGGATTGCGCCTCACAGAAGAGTCACTTTTGTCATCAGATTCGCGATTTGGCTCAATTGCAACTGTTTTACAAATTGGATACTGAACATTCGCCACTCCACATTTAAATAGCAACTGCAGGTCATTTTTGGTCGGCAGAAAACCGTGATTCTTAGCCTAGGCAACTTTTGAACACTATTTTCCTTCAGTTAAAAAATGAGTTGCAAATCCATATCCATGCTGTGTGCAACATTTGCGCACATCATATCATCTGTGCCACGGCGTGAGGAGGTCTACCAAGTAGAAAACAATTTCAGACAAAGACAAGACCATCAAATGCAACATGGCCTCCTAGCCTGGCGCCATTATGGCCCCTGCCGTGGCCCCAGTGCTTAATTTGTAAAAAGAAAATAAGTGCCAGGGCTTTAGTAAGGAAGTCACTGCAGCTTGCACCACACATTGCCCCGCCATGCTTTTAATGATTGTAACAAGACAACTACTAACCATCACATTCCTAGAAGTGTGACAGTTCAGGCTATTTCAGGCCTCCAAAGCTATAAGAATGGCTTGGGCCGCAGGTAATAGTCATTTTTAATGTATATTGAATTAATAATTACCTGTTGTTGTGGCCATCTCTAAATTAGTCAGACAGCGCCACCTTGTAAAGACTGTCACAAGAGTTAGTGTTGAAAATTAAGTGTCGGTGCACAGCACAGGAAACCACCGGGTCAAATTAAGTACTGCCTTGCCCCAGTGTTTTTCTTCTCCTCTAGATCTGCGCACAATACAGCACTATGTATTACTCTTAACAAGAACGCAATTACCCGCTCCCGTGAAACTGTTCACAAAGAACATATATCGTGGAAGGAGAGAAAAAAGATGCCAAGGAAGACATAGCAAGAGAGGAAGAACAATGAATAGGCGTAGAAGAATGCCCCAGCGAGATAGCTCAGTAGGGTAATATACCTACTGCAGATTGTTGCGTATTCTAGAGGCCACAGGTCCCAATCCTAGATAGAACGCTCAGTGCGTGACTGCACAAACTGCAGAGGTGTGCAGTGTAGTGCATGTGTTTGTTGTAAGAAACCCCGTAGGTCACTGTTTCCAAATTCAGTGGCAAAGCTCGATGGGTTGTTGACCATTCTGTGTATCCGGTAGGTAACATGAGCCAGCCACGAAGAGAACACTGAGTGAGCTAATATTACACCTCATGCAGAGATCTGAATGTAGAATATATTGAAGGTTGGACATGCACAAGCCAAATGGATGAAGGTTAAACAGGTTGTCGTGTGCCACAGAGGTATCACTCTCTTAACCCGAGGAGTGTACTTATCAAGAATCCATCAAGCGTTGTCTGCCATTAGACAACGTCCCTCTGGGCACTACGTTGGTTTGTCGCGTTGGCGAGATTTGAATGTTGTACGTAGGGTTCAGACAATGAAGGTGAGACTAGTCATGTCCCAAAGTTTGCAAGAAAACTTTATTGATATTCATTCAATTAGACGATAAGGAACATCATCCTGATGAAGTTGAATTTCTTTTTAAATGTGATCCCAATGCATTTCGGGCTCACTGGGGGCCCTTCATCAGGGGAATCTAAACAATAAAGTAAACTGGTGTCACAATGAGAGACCACGTCAAAGAGAACATTATATTCATGTACCTAGTGGGTTAATACAATGGTGCCCACAGTGAGCCCGAAATGCATTGGGATCACATTTAAAAAGAAATTCAACTTCAAACTTTGGGACAAGACTAGTCTCACCTTCATTGTCTGAGCCCTACGTACAAAATTCAAATCTCGCCAACGCGACAAACCAACGTAGCACCCAGAGGGACGAGATCTGAACGTAGCCATAGGTCACGTGTTTCAATTCCAAGAAGCTCTTTCCTTTCCTGCAACAGAATAATATAATTCCCTAAAGTATGGAAGCATTACTTGTGCCCTTCCACTGTTGATTTTTGTTTAAGCACTCGCCCTCATGTATTGCTCCACCCTTCGTGTTCCTCCCTCAGTCCCTGTTCATCAGCTTGCCCCCCGAGACTCCCACCCTCTGCAGACTGTCTATTCACCCCCAGCCCCTTCTTCTCACCCTCTATTGTGCATCTGCTTGCCCCAAGCCTCTCCCTCCCTCTGTGTTGCCTCCCTCCATGTTGGCCCCTGCAATTCCTCCCTCACTCCATTTTACCTCCCTCCATTTTGCCTCGGGGGGAAATTAAAAACAAGCATTTGCAATGCACTACGTATCGCATTCGCGAGAGTTTAAGCTATTGACATTGTAAACGACAATGCCTTTTATTTATGTTTTAAAAACCAACACGTAAATAAAAGGCATTGTCATTTACAATGCCAACAGCTCAAACTCTCGCAAATGCGAAACCTATTGGTTATGCCAATGCTTGTTGTCTTTTAAAACCGGCGTTGTGACTGCGCTCCAAGACACAGCACCCCTTCCAAGTCCTTCCTTCCTTTCTGACCTCCCGTTGCATTGTGGGTCTTTCCATTGCATAGGACATACTTCATTTGCTGCAAGACAAATGCAAGCTTTAAGGACCAGAATTTTCATGAATGAATGCATTATGGTAATTGTCACTATCCACGTGCTAATTCATGTCTTCACATTTTGCTCCAACGCATCGCCTAATAGCGCCTGTGTCCTCTTTGGAGCTCATCCGAGCAGTGTAAAAGCCATGGTTTGTAAGCAGTTAATTGTTTATACAGTGTAATGCTTCATGAAACTGAAGATATATAGTGTCATATGAATAATTACAATGACCGAGTTACATTGCATTAAACATGATTATGCATGGAATATTTACCCATGTCTGCCCCAGTAATCAGCTTCTCCATATGCTGAGGCACCTAAATGCAGCTTTAATGATTTATTTTCCACTTGGCCTGAATAGAACATATATTTTCATCTATTTTTAATTGATTCATTTACTTAGGGGTCTTGTTTAGTTTGGAGC
The DNA here is from genome assembly GCF_964204655.1 of Triturus cristatus. NCBI lineage: Eukaryota > Metazoa > Chordata > Amphibia > Caudata > Salamandridae > Triturus > Triturus cristatus. The sequence continues at coordinate 1,099,012,662 of NC_140594.1, forward strand.
CTGAGCAAGGGCCGTAAGAATTGTGTACATCCCTGTAAAGGTACACAATAATAAGCAGTGAAAACCATCATGTATGCAGGATGCATGTTTTAGCAGGAGCTCTGCTCAAGGGGATCCCCTTCCAGGACTGGAGTCCAGCCCCTCCCCCCCGCACCATGGGGATGTGTGGCCCTCAGTCGCGGCCGGTACAGGTAAGGGCGGTGGGGCGGTAGAGCGGGGAAGTCGAAAGACTGAATAGGTTTATTTATTTATTTAATTTTACCTATTCCGTTGTCTGTCTATTTCCCCCCTCCCACCCGCGCTCCACCTCACCATGCTTACCTGCGCCGGCCGCCTCTTGTGGCCCTGTGTGAAAGTGTAGAACTGTATTTACTCAAATTTGGCACTGGTGTAACGATAACTCACTGCAGCCTTGTTTTCTTGCTCATGCTAACATTGCCCACAGGATGTGTCCATTTCTGACACGGGGACTCTCATTGGGCATTTTTATACGAGGATATCGCCACCAGAACATCACTTTTAGTGACTTTGTGGTGGCGCTCTCCTCGTTTACAAAGCGGCATTAGGCTACTTGTAAATAAGGCCCCTTTTCATGCTTCACTCAGCGTGTAAGGGGCGTGCATGGGGTGCTGCAGTGGGCGTTCTGCTGCAACACTCATTGCTTTTTGACGCTGCTCCATATTTACAAGGATGGGGCAGTGTAAAAAACTAAGGTGAGGTAAAACCTGGTCTTGGGATGGCGATACGAGGAGACATCATTAGGGTCTTCTCATATTTTGCTCTTTTTATGTGTTGCATTCTCCGCTGGTACACTTGCAACATGGCGCGAGGCTGGCAGGGCAGGCGCTAGGCAGATTGTTTAGCACCCGCAGTGCTAAGGGAAACGCAGGGATGCACCGTATTTTTGTAAATACGCTGCATCCCTGCGTTTAAAATATGTTAGAACTTGGCGTTACCAATTTTGGTGTAACACAGCGCTCCGGCATTTTACTGTAAATATCCCCCTTGTGTCTTGGCTCACGAAAAGTGAAAAGTTGCAAAGGGCATGAACAGACATCATTTTTTTCTTCTCGGCAACTATTTGTAGGCCATCCATTGTAATTCCCATGATCTCAGACTAGGCACCCTCTAGCGCTTATTGTAACAAGCATTGAAAATGCAATAGGTCTCGCCTTTGATTAAGTTAGAGCCATTTGCTTTGCTAATGGTATTCTATAGCAAAGCAAATGGCTTTAACTTAATCAAAGGCGAGACCTCTTGCATTTTCAATGCATGTTTTCTGATGTTCCAGGATTCTCACAAGAATTAGAAAGATTTTTTTGTGTATTTCGGGGAGAAGTGACCCAAGTCCATCAGATATGGAATGGCGCACTGTTGGCCGTCTTCCAATCAAAAAGTATGATTTTACATGCAATGGTTAATAGAAGATCTATCAAGAAGGGCCACTGCCTGAAAGGTCTGGTGGAGAAGGGGTTGCACATGAGCCCAATAGTATTAAAGCAAAGTCTAAAGCGATGTTTGTATTGAATATCTTTTTGAGTTGATTAATTATGCTAAGCAAATATGGGGTCGACCATTTACAGGCCAGTCAGTAAAGTGTTACAGATCCCTACAGGACTCCTTGCATGACCAGCAAGCTTCAGAGTCTAGCAATTTTAACTTAAAAAGCTATGTTGGAGTCCAGCTCAGAAAATGAGATGCAAGGAAACTGCATAGGTTTGGCGATGGAATAACTTTGTTTTCAAGCAGTTTGGATGAGATTTTGCTCCAAGCCTTATCCGCGTAAGGGAGTGAGAGTTTTGAAACTAATTTGACCACATCATCTGGATGGGGGGGATAACATTAGGTTTAGGGTTGAGCAAAGTTTATATATTTTGGACACTACATAACACCCCTGACCCCCTCCCACCCCAGGCAAATTCCACTGAGCAAGAAAATAAGGTAGGCTTCTATAGGGGGTCCCAGTTTGGTTATTTCTGATTTGATATCTAAGATGTAAGAAATCAATTTAGAGAGGGAGTGTTTCTTCTGCAGGCTATCAAAGGTTAGGGCTTGGGTGCACGAAAAAACATCAAAATTAAACCACTGCTCTTGGTTCCCCATGCAGGGCCTTTGGTAGCCAAATTTACAGTCTGTTTTTTTTATTATTCCATAGGGAGGGAGCACACGTCTTATACTGGAGGAGAGATTTCTATTTAGTACATGAAATGCACGGATAGTATTAGAATTCACTCCAGCCCTTTATAAAAGGTCAGTATTCATGAGCCCTTACACTTCTGCAACAAATGCATGCCTGCTCCTTGCTGTAATGTGGTTCATTTATACCGAGCTGGGGGGGGCGCCTTACCTGCAGCTCGTTTACCTGTGATGCTCGGATTGCTCCTTTAATCCTTTGCAGTACAGGATATTCCCTGGAGCATGGAGGCTCACCTCCCTCCCTTACTGCGGCGCGACCTGTCCTGCCACTGCCCCCAGAGCACCGGGAATCCGGGTTAGAAATAACCCGGCCAGCACGGCGCGAGCTGGACTGCATGGCGCAAGCTGGCCTGCAATCTAAATGATGTGGCAATAAAGAGCGAGAAGGAGGGACGAAGGTTGAAAAAGGATATCTCGAGGGCACGGTGCGTGCGGGGCGGATTTGGAGTCAGTCCACCAGAATTCAGCGACAGGGTCGATTCGGAGTCCGTGCAGAGCATGGGGGGGGGGAATGGGGGCCGGTACTGAATGTCACCAGCGAGCCCAACAGGGAGAGTGGCTGAAACAGGGTCCTGAGCCCGGAGTCCAATGGTCCAACCAAGAATGGAGCGCGCGGAAAGCCAGCATCGAGTCCCAAAGAGAACAAAGGAGTCCTGCTGGGAGCTTACAAGGAAGAAATGTTGACTGGAAGACTTGGATCCGGACTTCAAAAAACAAGCGCAGCCCTTCATGGGACGGACAGAAGATGTGCACGCAGGGACTGCCTTTACTGGCGGCGAAAAATAAAGTCCCCAGTGTATCATGCCACCAGTAAAACATCCAATCCCGCGTGCACATCTTTTGTCTTGTTTGTCTCCCCGCGTGCACGCTGGAATCGTATCGATTCCAAAATGCCTCTGCATGGCAGAGCAGCGCATGCGCTGCTTTCGCCAGGCCGAGACCTAAAAAGTGGACATGTGACCAAACTCAAAACTTGTTTAACTTAGGGTATAAATTTACATCTTGCCTTCAATTCACAGACTTGCTCCACTAATTGTCACTACGTGAAACTCTGGCTGGTTGAGCCTGTGTTTCACAGATTATTCATTTTAAATTATTCGATTAAACTTTTCAGTCAGTGATTGTCATATGCACAGATTTCTATAACACCTCTGTTACGCCATTGTACATTAGAAATCACATTTAAAGTACATTTTGATAAATAAAGTTAGCCTCATTCGCGGACACACATTTGCAGGCTGTTCAACTTTTCACCTTTTACTCGGCGTACTGTCCTTTTTAGGTCTAGCCTAGCAGTGCACATGCCTGCTCTGCGAGGCATAGTGTAGTCCATCTGTGGGCTTAGGCCACGTCCATCACTTATAATTGGCTCCTTGTAGTGCCCCGTGTAAAATCTTCCTAATCTATGGTCGCTTTGTTCTCTTTGTCCCATCTTTTGGCTGTTTGTTTCTGCCCTGGCAACTGAACCAGTTACATGGATCAGGTCACTTTTCACCACTTATGCATGTTTGGTGCGCTACTTGTTGGTTTGCTTCAGGTCACTCGCCGTCCATACACCACCTACTATGTGTTGCTGCTTTTTATACTTTTGTCAGCACCCCCGCCAGTGAGCATTTGTGGGATTAACGCTGTGGGATTAACGGGAGAAAGCGCCACCCATTTTGCAATCCTAAACACATTTTTGGGGGGGACTTTATATAGCACGAATTCGACCTGAGGGTATCAGAGCGCTTTGCATGAGCACCAGTTGCATTATGGTCACAGGCGCTACAGATCGCCAAGTATTGCAATTGTCGGCCTGCACCATCTTCGAATGGGCTTTGAAGACCTTACCCCCCCTCGAATGGCACCACCCGACGTGTGAATGCTGTTGTATCCTGAACCGATACATTCACTGGCTGTATGTTCAGGATCACATGCATCTATGGAAGAATCCATAGGGATTTACTGGCAAATGGAGAAAATGAGAAGGCGATCCGTGCCCTCAACTCTCAGGGAGAAGATGTGGGGAACAGCCAGAACTGCTGATTGTACAACTGGAGAGCCAGGTTTGAGTCCCGGTGTCGGCTGACCACCCTGTGATTTTGGGCAAATTAATCTCTCCCGAGCCTCTAACGAATTAATGCCATATGTAATGTAGCTTGTTCAAATGTACAGCGCTCCGATACCTTCAGGTCGAGTTTGTGCTATAATACTGTAATAAATGAAAAAAATGATAATTTCTATCAATCAGTTGGCGCCACCTTAGAGCGGAGCGCAGACAGCGCATACTCCTGTGGGTCTTTTATGATTATTATCACACCCTCACAGTTTTCATCTGATACATTCATCAAGAAAAACTTTCTGAAATTTACTGGATGAAAAAACAGGAAAAAGACAAAGCATGCAGAATTTGGGGTGTTAAAGCTAATTGTGCATGTTATGCCTCGTTTCCCTAATGAAACCTCAGGGCCTCACTTTTGCACCGCCGGAACGTCACTTGTTTGACGTTCTGGTGGCTCAATGTTCCACTGACATATTTATAGGGCCGCGTATAGCCACGTTACGTGGCTTTTCATGACCTTATAAATAAGTGCCCCTTTAATGCAGAAAACTGCATGGAAGGGGTGTTCCATGGGGTTTGCTGGTGGCGTTGCCAGCCACATTCATGGCTTTTTGACACTGCCCCAGATTCACGAGAAATCGTAAGTCTGAGGCAGCTCCATAAACTCACGCCTCCCCGGGGACGGCGTTAGGGAGGCACGATGAGGAGACATATCTTTATTTCTCCCCGTTTTTCCTCTTTCTATGTGTGCTGCATTCTGCAACACACTTAGACAGAGGAAAAACCATCTTGTGATTCTTTTTGTGCAGAAAGGTTTCCTTTCCTGCACAAAAATAATCATCCCCGCAATGCAGGCACCCTTGCACCATAGTGCAAAGGTGTCTGCGTTGGCGCAAGGCAGCCAATTGTGCACCGGTGCAGGGGAAAAGGACAGGAATGTGCCGTATCTAATAGATAGGGTGCATTTTGCCGTACGGCAGTGCAGCAGCAAGGCCTGCTGCGCTGCCCTGTGGCAAAAACCCCATAAATGAGTCCCTCAGAGTCAGAATGATTTATCACACGTGGCATTTATCGTACTGTGGTAATGACATTTACCCTGTGTGGTAAATACCCCACGCTGCCCCACCCAACTTGTAATTGACAGAGACGGGCAGGTACGGAACTTCACAGTACAGAAAATTAACCACATTTACTTCCCTGTCTCCTCCCTGGCTAGCTAGATTTGAACCTGGCATCCTTAAAGATAGAAGGCAACTAGAAGCCATCCATTTTAGATCTGGTTTGTTATGGCAGCTAATTGCAGACCTACTGTTTACAATATGGATATTGTGGGCTTTCACTCAGTCTCCTTCAAGCAATGAGTTGTTTGGGTGAGCCCCCTTCAACATTGTTTTGAGGCAGCATCAACCACACCTGCGTCATCCTAGAGGAGAATTGTATTCGCTATTTTTTTAATCATTCCATCTCCTAGGAGGAGCTTTCGTTGCAATGCATTCTACTTCTGAAAAGTTCACGAAATCATCCATTTTTTTGTCACAATTATTACTTTTCTGTACACATTGCATACAGAGGGGACATCATTTTTTGTTATTTATTACTGCAGCAGGCATTTATTTTGGTGCTTTTGTCACTACTCAAGTGCAAACCTGCGCTTAAAATGACTGCCATATTTGTATTATAACTTCACTGATCTGGGCAGTCCCACTCCAAAATGTCTACATTCAAGACATGCGATAACAACGTCATCAGTCACACTCTCAAAAGACTTTGGGCGGCCATCTTGGGTCCAGACCACCCTGAAGTGCAAAGGAAAAACCTGCACATATGTGGACCAATGCTTTTTAGCATTCTCTATTAATATGTTCACCACTACCTGGGCTAGCTCCAATATTGGCACTGAGTGCTAGTCCCCAAGCTGTATGTTATTTTATAATTTCTGTAAACAGAGCAGCTTTAATCTGATCCCTTTCCAAAGGGAACCATGGCCCATTCCGCAGACACTTTCTTCGTTTCAGAATACGTTCTAAGTATACAATTAATCAATCAGGATTTATATAGTGGGGTTAATCACCCGATAGGGTATCCAGGCACAAAAAGAAGCATTGGTTCAGGGTACGGCACAACAAAACAAGCATTTGCAATGCAATAGGTCTTGCATTTATGAGAGTTTGCGCTATTGGCGTTGTAAATGACAATGTCTATTTATGTGTTGTTTTTAAAACAGATAAATAAAAGGCAATGTCATTTACAATGCCAATCGCTTAAACTCTCACAAATGCCAGACCTATTGCATTGCAAATGCACGTATTAAAAATAAAAAAAAGCATTAGGAGAGAGCATGACCTGCCTGCAACAGCAGGCAGGACAAAGCTATTTGAGAAAATAGTGCTTGGAGCATGTAATTAAAGCCTACCGAGCAACAACACATGTAATAGGGGGTGTCACCATGGGAGGTTACAAAATGAGACAAGGCTACAGCCTAAGAAGTGACTACTTAGTCTTTTGACCAATGAACAGCCACAGTTTACAGTGGACAATGACACAAGCCAATGAAGAATGTGGATGGAGAGTGGGCAGAGCTTCAAGTCCCTACCGCAATACAGCATGCCTCGCAGAGCAGCACATGCGCTGCCCAGGCTTGACCTAAAAAAAACATTAGGGGCAGTGCTTTTTTTCACAATAGGGATGAAAAATTACAAATACATATTTTCACTCATTCAATTTCATCCACAGATGCTCAAAAAACATTAATATGCAAGGGGTCATGTTAGGGTCTGTAAGCTGCACCTAGTAAAAGTAGCAGAGCCCTCCACGCAAGAACCTGTATGTGACCCACACTCTCAGCTTTCCACTCTGCAGTTCTCACAGAGGTTCGGCAGGTGAACACACAGACCATCATGGTTGGTAGACCCGAACAAGGAGGAAGTGAGGCCTCTGCAGTCTCACACAAGCTACAGCTGTCGCTCTGGAGAATAGCACAGTCGTGCAAGGAGACAGTCGCCATGATTGACTGGGACAACTGCTTCAATGTGAAAGTGGGACTGTTAAAAGTCAAGCACTACAGGCTGTATTACCAGAATACCGATTTTGCATTTTAAATATTGTGCTGCTAGTATATTGCAGCCAGACTATTGATTAGAATATATTATGAAAGAAAGGGGCATATTTACTAGGAAGTGGCTGAGCGCGACATTAGCCTCCTTGGCTTAACACCGCGCTCCGCCACTTCTAAAACGAAGGGCTGCACCATATTTACAAGGTTAACTGCAGTTCCCCCTGTGCAGGCGCTAACTTTAGCTGCCTAGCGCCAACACTGACACCGTTGCACCATAGTGCAAGGGCACCTGCTTTGAAGGGGAAGATTGTTTATGTGCAGGAAGGTGTCCCTTTTTTTTAGGGCCCAGGGGCCCAGGGCATGGGAAGGTGACGGAGTAGTTTTAAGGGCAGGGCGGGGTAGGTTTTAAGCCTCAGGGCGGGGGGGGGCTTGGTAGGGGGATATGATTTTAGGGCTTAGGGTGGGGAAGGGGGTCTGGGCAGTGGTAATCTTTACCATGCATATTCCTTTTCCAATCATGCCTTTACCACGAAAATGCGTGGTAAAGGGATGTATGACGTTACAACGCACACTTTTACAACGCATGCACTTACAACGCATTTTTTACAACGCAACATCCACTACAACGCATTCCATTACAACGCAGGACACTACAACGCATTTTTAAAAACTACCTTTACAACGCATTCCATTACAACGCATACTACCTTTACAACGCATACTATTACAATGCATAATATTACATTGCATTTAAGGTAAGTATTGGATAGTATAGGGGTAAAAATTACTATTCTTACTCCAGGGGGTGCAACAGTAGGGTAAGTGTTGGATAGTATAGGGGTAAAAATTACTATTCTAACTCCAGGGGGTGCAACAGTAGGGCAAGTGTTGGATAGTATAGGGGTAAAAATTACTATTCTATCTCCAGGGGGTGCAACAGTAGGGCAAGTGTTGGATAGTATAGGGGTACAAATTACTATTCTAACTCCAGGGGGTGCAACAGTAGGGCAAGTGTTGGATAGTATAGGGGTAAAAATTCCTAATCTAACTCCAGGGGGTGCAACAGTAGAGTAAGTGTTGGATAGTATAGGGGTAAAAATTACTATTCTAACTCCAGGGGGTGCAACAGTAGGGCAAGTGTTGGATAGTATAAGGGTAAAAATTACTATTCTATCTCCAGGGGTTGCAACAGTAGGGCAAGTGTTGGATAGTATAGGGGTAAAAATTGCTATTCTAACTCCAGGGGGTGCAACAGTAGGGCAAGTGTTGGAATTATAGGGGTAAAAATTACTATTCTAACTCCAGGGGGTGCAACAGTAGGGCAAGTGTTGGATAGTATAGGGGTAAAAATTACTATTCTAACTCCAGGGGGTGCAACAGTAGGGCAAGTGTTGGATAGTATAGGGGTAAAAATTACTATTCTAACTCCAGGGGGTGCAACAGTAGGGTAAGTGTTGGATAGTATAGGGGTAAAAATTACTATTCTAACTCCAGAGGGTGCAACAGTAGGGCAAGTGTTGGATAGTGTAGGGGTTTTAATGTAATATTATGCGTTGTAATAGTATGCGTTGTAAAGGTAGTATGGGTTGTAATGGAATGCGTTGTAAAGGTAGTTTTTAAAAATGCGTTGTAGTGTCCTGCGTTGTAATGGAATGCGTTGTAGTGGATGTTGCGTTGTAAAAAATGCGTTGTAAGTGTAGTGCGTTGTAAAAGTTGCGTTGTAAAGGTTGTTCCCCGTGGTAAAGGCATGCGCGGTTAAGGCATGCGTGGTAAAGGAATGCATAGTTTAGAAGCATTCGTGGTTAGCACAGTGCTGTAGAGGCATGCATGGTTCAGCCATGCATGCCTCATACAACTGCCAGGTGTTCATCATCCGAGATTAAGCCTGCTGCTTCTAAATAGCTCCCAGGCTTTAAAAGAAAAACAATCAAAGGCCAAGAAAAACAAGATGCACTGAGTCAGTTTGGTGGTCTCAAGAAATCATTGCAGCACAATAAGCAAAAAGCAAAAACAATTGTAAAAAGTCTTAAAATTAAAATAAAGTGTCAGGGAAAGCCAAATGAAATGACTTCCAGCTGGGCGGTAATTAAAATGTCCAGCACAAAAGCATACTCAATCCACGCCTCCTGCAGGATGTCTACCCCACTAAGAGAGCCCTGAATGGAAGAACTCACACCATAATTGGTGACTCTGGCTATCCCATTGTGTTTGTCAAGCAAAAGACATAACTTTATTAACAACAGTGACCTATCAGCCGGGCCGGACATAGGGGCCAATTACGATGACGGGCAGATTGCCACCGCCGGCCCGGCGGTGGCGATCCGCCCGCCATCAACCTGAATATTCCCACGGCCAAATTAGGATGGCGGTGGGAATGGGAATGGTACTGCGGCGGACGGAAAGACTGTCCGCCGTGGTCCCGCAAGGCGGTCCTTTTGCACACGCCTTGCGGGACACGGTACAATGGGGCAATGACAGCGGTGCCGTGCAGGCACCGCCGTGGGCATTACAATGCCTGTCTTTTTCGGCGGAGATCCCGCCGCAAAAAGACAGGCAGTGAATGCCTTGGGGGCCTGTTGCGGCCCCCGGGGGGTGTGGGGGTGGGGGGGGCTGCACGTGGGGGGTACCTATGGTACCCGCCTGCATTTGCATGTACAAGGTGGCAGGCACCGCAGGGTGCCTGTCACGTTGTAGATTCAAATGCACAACATGTATTTTTACATTGTGGCAGGTGCTGCTTGCAGCACCGCCCGCCCGCCGGATGTATGATGATACAACGCGTACCATCACAACGCGGTATGTTACATCGCGGTTTTGACAACGCAAGTCGTTACATCGACTTGCGTTGGAGGGCGCTGGATTTAGGAATAGTGTGAATTACTAATCCAACTCCAGTCTACGTACAGTAGGGAAGGTGTTGGAATAGTAATTCACACTATTCCTTAGTCTAGAGCGCCCTCCAGTGCAAGTCGGTGTAACGACTTTCGTTGTAAAAACCACGATGTAACCATACCGCGTTGTAATGGTTGCGTGGTAAAGGATGTTTCCCCCGCCCGCCGCAATGTAAAAATATGGGATGCGCCCACCAGTGTGGCAGGCGCATCGTAATTGGTATTGCGGGACCGCTGCACCTATTGCGGACGGTCCCTTTTGCCAATGCGATGGCGAACGTAATCGACCCCTTAGTGCGACTATTTGTGAAGGCAGTCACATCGTAATCCGGGCAGCGGGGCTGCTAGTCAGACGGCCCTGCTTCCGCAATGGTGCATCCGACCGACATCGAAATCAGGCCCTTTATTCTATATGTAAAGTTGTGACAGCATCTCCATGAACATTAATTTATGTGACAAAATGTGTCTGCTCCCTTGTTTGAGTGAAGATTTGACCCAGCGAAGCGGTGGACACGAGAAATGTATCAATGTTTGTTAAAGTCAAAACACAGAGTGCTCTGCGATTGCACGATGGTTGGAAGTGGGAAACTGGCAAGTGTCTTCACACCTAAACTGTAATTAGTGCGCCCAGCAGTGTTCAGCTGCTGGATAGACCACCCTGCTGAAGATTCTTTATCAGGCAGCCAGCCCATGCGTGGCTATTTATAAAGCCTTAATTTCAGGAATCATTTGGTTCTTGGAACACCTGATGTTGCTTCCAGATGTTGTTTACGTGGTTGCGATGAGTGGCATTTGTCTGCCAGGGCTGTAGTAATATCGCTCTGCTTTAGCTGGCATGACGGCTCAGTAAATTACAGCTCGCTGCTGACATCTGCAGTGATCTGAAGGGCATGAGTTTGAATCCCCCCAGGAGATGCTGAGCCTTTTGTCCTTCTATCATGGGTGCACTGGGCAGAAATAAAGTGGTCAATAAGTACAATCTTTATTTATTGACATGGTATCAGCGCAGTATGAAGTGGTATAGAAATAATTATTCATGCTTCTCTCTGGCCTTCCAGACCGTAACTGTTCTATGCAGTGCGTAATGTGTAAAAAGACGCAAACAAATATGGGCCTTATTTACAAGCCCATTGCGCCGCTGGTGCGTCACTGTTTTTGATGCAGCGCAGTGTGCCTGCCCATATTTGCAACGCCACGTAAAGTCACCCCATATGACTTTTCATGGCCTTGTAAATATGGGCCCATTTTGCGCATTACTGTGCGTGAAAGGGGCGTTCCATGGGTGTTGCTGTGGGTGTTCTCACGCAACATCCATGGAACCTGACACATTCCCTGATTTACAAAGTGTCATAAACCTGGGAATGCGTCAGAATCCTATGCCTCCCCAGGGGAGGCGTAAAAGTGGTACAACGAGGAGAAACATTTTAATTTCTCCTCGTTTTTTTCCTCTTTCTGGGCCTGCTGCTTTCTGCATCACTTATAGAAAGAGGAAAATGCCATCAATTATTGATTTTGTGCACAATCATCCCCGCAACTCAGGTACCCTTGCTACATGATGCAGGGGAAAGCACACGGATGCGTCATATTGTTGTTTTTACTGATGCATTCCTGTGCTTCAAAATGACGCCGCTCGGCGCAGCAAAATGGCTTGCATGCCATGCGGCATCATTTTGTAGTAAATGAGGCCCTAATTCCAGGGCCCAAGGTATTTTACGGGAGGCCGCTGAAGCTTGCACCACCCACACTGTCCTTGCAAGTGCTGCCAAATGCCAGTGCCAACCATACCTATTATCCATCACCCTTCATTAAATCTAAAAATAGGCAGATTGCGCCACTATGTGGAGTGTCAGGAATAAGATCAAGAGTTAAGAAATAAGTGCCAGTGCTGCGCCCTGGAAAACACCGGCACGAATTAAGCGTGGCTGTAGCAGGCCTCATTATATATCTGTTTCTGGTGTTCATGGTGGTAAAGTGACATTCTAACCAATAGGGGCATGGGACCACTTTATATGCCAAAGAATGTAATAATCAATTAACCAAAAGACAGTAAGGAATAACATCAATAACAAAAAGAGACAACAATCACAGTTTTGCATTTCCAAATTGAGTAGAAAGCTTGTCCGTTTCATCATGAAGGAGAGAAGATTGGTTGCTAATCGGGTGGTCTCTGACAGGGAGTTCACCCAACCTGGGCTCCAAAAGAAACCATATTATTTAGGAGATTAGGGCTTCATGGCAGTGATGGATAGCCTGTGATAAGCATTGAGGATGCTCCATCTGTGCCCTCATCCCTACAGCCACCCAGTTTACAGTGGCATAAATGGCGGATGTCGCCCAGGTGGAGACACCTTTGTCTCCGCCATACGGTCTGCCAAGATGAGGGTGGTAACTCTACAGACGTTGGTGCCTGCTCATTCCTCCACTTACAGGTGAGGATATTCCACCAGGTTTGGTGGAGTTAGCTTCCAGCGGGCTGAGGTCAGATGTCCCCACGTTGAAGGTAATTTTCAGTGTACATATCAGGTGGGCGGCATTGGCAGACTTTCCACCAGAGGACTCTCCGCCAAAAAGGACCCTCCCATGATGGAGACGCAACTTTAATGGGGGAATTTCTGCCGCCATTGGGGATAATTCTAAATGGTTCAGGTTTTTTAACCTGTCAATGTGAGGATGGATCTCCAGCCCTCTTGCATGTGGAAATTCTACCTGCTACAAACCTAAGTCTCTCTATCATAAGGCAGATTGTGTTGTTCTTGATTAAGAGTTTATCTTTCAGACAAGACTGCTGTTGGATGAAAATAGCCTAATAGCTGATACAACACTTTTTGGTTGATGTGACCTAGTTGAGGTAGCCAATGTGCTGAGTATTAATAGCGGACTGACATGGCCCAGTTTCTTTCCTCCAAGGATTTGGTGAGTGCAATAAGGCGTGAAGAGTTTATTGAGGAACATATTAACATTTCCACTGTTGAGTATGGAGAACAGTAGCTGACATGATGCACTTCTGAAGAGGTTCTCAGTAAGAGGTGCTTGAGTAAGAGAGAATCTTGATTATTTAGAGGTGCTTGAGTAAGTGAAGTCCCTTGAGGGGCTGCTTCGGATAGTACGTTTCCGATGCGTTGAAGGGATTTATTTAGGTGGAACAGAAAGACCTTTAGCGTCTAAGGCAGATATCAGCTAGCGTAGAATCCTGCACGGTGGAGACTCCTACATGTTGATGTAATCTCTGCAAGAAACCCTGAAGGAAGAGGTGGCTGATATATGTCTATTAATGAATGAATCCCCACATTTTCCCCAATCTACTACTGCTCTTCTATTCTCTTTGGAAACAAATTCTTGGTAGTCACCAAATTTGTCTCCACTGACTCAATATAAGTGAATCCTAATTCAAAGCTCATGCACAGGTTTCAATGATTTCTGTGCAATCTGGGTTAAGGACCCAGGGCCCGATTCACAGAACTAACTTAAGACAAAATCCTAAACTTACTACCATTTTGGTATTCACAGAAGGCACTTACTCATTTCGGTATTCACAGAAGTTAGTAGTCCTAACTTTAGGACTCCTAAATGCCTTCTGTGAATACCGAAAGTCTTAAAGTTAGAATTTTTCTCAGTTTAGGAGTAGTAAAGTTAGGACTCCTAACTTTACTACTCCTAAACTGAGAAAAATCCTGACTTTAAGACTTTCAGGATTCACAGAAGGCATTTAGGAGTCCTAAAGTTAGGACTACTAACTTCTGTGAATACCGAAATGAGTAAGTGCCTTCTGTGAATACCGAAATGAGTAAGTGCCTTCTGTGAATACCAAAATGAGTAAGTGCCTTCTGTGAATACCAAAATGGTAGTAAGTTTAGGATTTTGTCTTAAGTTAGTTCTGTGAATCGGGCCCAATCTTCGTGAAAGAACTCTTTTATGTTATTGTATTAGTGCTGGTAAACATGGTCCAGTGGGGTGCCCACACTGCTATTGAAACTCCTCTCCCAGCTTCAGTTCAGCACACTGCAATGCATGACCATACGTTGTTCACTTTGCTGCATCACTCGCATATCTTATGTACCCCTCAATTAATACTAAAGGATATACCTGGCACACTGGGATCTAAAACTGTCTTCCATCTCTTGTGACAGAGGTTAGTTCATCACTGTCAGTGACAATGCTCTCAAAGACTCATGCGGTTAATGTGTTGTCAGTTGTCAGACGCGCGGTGTGAGCTTCTGCTGCATTGACACAACCAACTTCCCGTCTTCCTGAACAGCTGAGATGCTGCCTTTCGACGGACGCCTGTCAATCAGGTGCTAAAGACAATTTCAGTAATGGGCAAAGGACCTTGAAGGAAAACAAGGAGACTCTGTTAGTACATAATATTTGTATAATTTTCTTATTTGTTTGCTTTTTTATTAAGTTTATTATATAGTACACACAAGTGCTTTATACATGAACCGGCACAACTTAAACAATAAGCAATGAACAGTCAGACTAAAGGTAACTGAGCATAAATAAGATGGTAGTAAATAAAGGGCCTGATTACGAGTTCGGCGGTCCTAAGGATCACCAAACCCGTGGTGGAGGTGCCGTGGAGGTTGTGGGCTGCTGCATCAGTGGTCCAACTGCCGCAATACAAGTGCGGTGGTCGAACCTTGAGGGGACCGCCCCAACTTCTGGGGGTGGTGTAGTAGTCTTGAGGCCGCAATATGGTTGGTGGTGCCACTGTCAAGTATATTAAAGCATCACTCATTTGTGCAGGTACGTTATGTTGGATCAGTAACTAAAAAGAAAACAAGACACACAAAAGTGTTTTTTTTAAAGCGGGCATGCAGAGTGGAAGCATCATAAGGGAGTGAAGGGGCAAAGTGACGCAACATGAGGGATGGTGAGGGGCGAATAGTGAAGCAACCGGGGGGGAAGCAGGGAACACTGAAGCAAACTGGGAGGGGCTGCAATAGCAACAGGGGGCAGGGCTGGAAGGGATGCAAAAACAATGTGTGGAGATGGTGTGTACAACAGCAACATGGAAGGTGTGGGTGGGGGCAAGCAATAGGGAGAAGCACACTGGCAAGTGCAAGGGGGCAGGGGCAGGGAGAAACAGTCAGTCAACAGAGAGAAACACAAAGTGCTGGAGGAGAAATGCGGACTAGTGAGACAGCTCGAAAACACACACACTCTAAGAGAGTGCTTCACACACAAGAAAAAAGCAGTGTTGACAAACAAACAGTAGAAGCAGTGATGCAAGCAAATTAAACAGGTTGTAAAGAGGCAATGCTCCATGGGAGAGACAAACGGCAGATTGACAAGCTGGGACATGAATAAGAAGCAGGCAAATGAGAGTGACAAGAAAAAACAACCAATGATAAGCAGTGGACAGGCTCAAGTCCCTCTGTGCTGTTGGTAAGCCACAACATGCTTTGTGACAAACAGCAACAGAACACTATGGCTGAATAAAATAAACTTTTCTACTGGACTTGTGTGAGTTGACAGTTTTACAGCTTTGTGAAGATGCAAAGTTTGAGGTTTTAGGACTTTTCACAACATTGCTTGCATGCAAAAGGTTTTGCACAATAACTTTTCTCAACATTTTCTATTTATTTGTTTATTTATTTATTTTGCTGGAGGACTCAGTTGTCTAGTTTATAGTATACTTTTCCTTTTTTCTCATGCATATCATCTTTAATATAGGATAACTGTGTGAAATGTAGTTAATTTGGGACAATTCAAAAAACTAAAAGTAGTAAAATGAACAAAAGAGAGTTTGGTCAACCATGGACACGCCTAGAATGCAGAAGTGGAACTTCTCTCACTATCAGATGAAAGCCCGGTGCATCTGCACATGCCATGCACCTGCTCATTTGCTATCAGACTTAAGCACCGTGGGGTATATTTACAAGGGGATAGCGTCACGAGAACATCACTTTTAGCGATGTTCAGGTGGCGCTATGCCCTTCTCCATATTTACAAAGCGTTGCTAAGCCACTTAGAGTGGCTTAACACCGCCTTGTAAATACGGCCCCTTTAGTGTGAAAGGGGCGTGCAATGGCTGTTGCTTTGGCCGTTCCACCGCAAAACCCATTGCTTTTTTACGCTGCCCCAGATTTACAAGGATGTGTAAATATGAGGCAGCGCCAAAAACTAACGTCATGCAGTAGCAGGCGTTAGAATGGCACAAAGAGGAGAAATCATTTTATTTCTGCTCGTTTTTGCTTTTTCTATGTGTGCTTCCCACATAGAAAAAGAAAAACACCATTAATGATTATGTGCAGGCAGGTGCCCCTTCATGCCCAAAAACAATCATTAAATAATGACGATTTGCTCCTTCTATGTGTGCTGCAGAATGCAACACACATAGAAGTAACAAATCGCCAATATGGATTGTTTATGTGCTGAAGGGACACCTTCCTGCACATGAACAATCATTCCCTGCAACGCTGGCACAAGTGCAAGGGTGCCTGTGTTGGTGCTAGGCAGCTAATTTTAGCGCCAGCGCTAGGGAAAACACAGGGGTGCACAGTATTGTTGTAAATACGGCGCATCCCTGCATTTTAGAAATGTCAGAGCGCGGCGCTGTCTAGATTTGTAAATATGCCCCTGTGTCTGTTCACCTCTTCAGAGGGGGTTCCAGTTCCTTGGGCATCATTAACTTCTAGCTTAATTTCTAGCTCTGGCTCTGTCTCCGGTGCTTCCTGCAGTGAGTCTCACTGTTTAGTAGTGATAGGGCGCGCCATGTTGCCGTGAGTTGACTGTGGTACTTTTAACAGAGGGGTGAAGGTCACGTGATTCTAGTAATCCCCTCCAGCTTTCATCCCCGGCCCACTCTGTAGAAAGCTCCAGTCTCTCTCCCCTACAGATCCCGCAGGCCCCCCTCTTCCACACCTCACCACTCTCGCCCAGCACCCCACCCAACCTCCACTCCGCAGAGCACCACTGCTCAGGAATCTGCTGTTCCCACCTGTACCCCGTACATAACCTTTGTTAGAGGAACAACATATTCCCATGCCTGCCAACTCGCACACTGTGTGACTCACGATACCGGCTCCCATCACACTGTCTCCCTGCGAGGAGCCAATATCACACGGTGGCAGGGAAAACGAGGTAAAAACCACTGTAAATTGTGGTTTTCCAGCTTGGGGGGGGGGGGGGTGGTCAGGGTGGGCAACAAAAGTTCGTTTGTTGATACTTCTCGGCACCAGGCCCCGCCCCTATCCAGCACCGCGGCCCCTTTCCAGGCCCCGCCCCCTCGTCACACGGTCAGATTGTTCTGCAAGTTGGCAGTAATATATTCCCCAATAGATCCGCCTAAAAGAACCCTGACACTCAGGTACAGAATAGACTCATTTCATTCTCGAAACTTTTTGTCCCTGAAGTAAAGTAAGTGTATAAAATATATATACATTAACACAATCAATGCCAGTGTTGTCTTTGCTATCGTTGTTGAATGAGTTTTGATCCCAGATGCTGCTGTCTTACATTTCAACTTCACGGACAATAAGCAGGGCACAAGTCCTAAAAACACAGAAGTAAAATCTGTCAGGCTCTCCGAAGCCCACGCGGGTAATGGTTGGCGCTATAGAAAACTAAATAAAATAAAACTATCAGACGGGAATGAAATGTTGCCGTTTCAACTGTGATGCTTTTTCTCTCCCTGTCGGTGTGTTGTGGGCTCAGGTGACAAAAGGCTTAAAGTCGGCAAAGTCTCCCGCCTGACACTTACCGTCATGTGCAGGTCCCAAGTTCGAACCCCAACAAAGCTAGCACTTCCTTTCCGTCCTCCCGAGGTCAATTATTTGAGTATAATTAAAGCGGGTTCTATTTTATTAGCCTCTTTTATTTACATTGTTCAGAAGTGGCATAAATGTGATATGAAGCGCTATATGAAAAAAGGTAAATATTTTCTGACAAATCAAGAGCTCGGCTCATCCTTGCAGCCTGTCCCTTTGATGTTCCTCTCACTGTCTGTCCCCTTACAAAGCTCTTACGTCATCCATTGTGCTCCGCACCTGCAGGCGGCGAGAGACACTCCCCGTCTGGAGAGACACCACTTAACAGCCATCCTGCAGGGCCGTCTGCCTAGGAGAGGCCAAACAGGGCTGTAAATCTCGGCAGGTGCCTCGGGCCCAGGGGAGCCGGCAGCAGGCCCGGGCCTGACAGACTCACAGGTAATGACCACTTTGTCATGCCAGGGCGCGGGTTCATTCTCCTGCCACCGGTGACCTCACCGGGATCTGTCAGAGTGACACCACGTGCCCGGAGGACGTGCAGTCAGTCTCTGAGTCAGTGTTCACCATTCCATCCACATTCCCTCTTACCTGTGAACGCGGTATAATAATAATGCTGACTATTCAACTATCGGCCAGTTAAGGTGCAGTCGTCACCCAGATCAACTGCACGTACTTCTTCAACTCTCAAGTTGTCAGATGAACTTTATTGGCATGACATATTACCAGTGCCAATGTCACAATTTGTCATGTAACCAGGACAAAGAAGTGCAAGGTCACAACAGTAATTCCAGTGCTTAATTTGTAAAAAAAAAAAAGTGCCAGGGCTCCCGTCAAACGGCCACTGAAGGTTATGCCACACATTGCCCCCGCGATGCTGCCAGTGATAGTAACAAACACAACTGCTAACCATCACACTCCTACAAGTGAGACAATTTGGACTGTTTCAGACCCCAAAGCTATATGAATGGTGTGGGTGAGAAAATACTCAATTTTAATTTACAATTAATTAATAATTAACTGTTGTTGTGGTCATCTTTAAATTATCCAGGCAGCGCCACCTTGCGACAGACTGTCACAAGCGCTGGTGTTGACAATTAAGTGCTGGTGCCGAGCATGCGAAACCACTGGCTCAAATTAAACACTGAGTAATGCTATGGAAGTTTCCAAAGGAACTTTCAAATTTGAACAAACCTTGCAAATGTGTGCACTTTTGATATATGCCTCAAACATCCAATTAGGCTAAGCATGGTGTACCTGAGCTCTGTAGTTCAGAGGGAAAGAGCAGAAGTGCTTCACCCGCTGTCATTCCTTACCGCTTGATAGCACTTACCGTATTTTACCAAAATGACAGCTCCAGAAACTTGTGCAGTATTTCTGCACTCTTCAAAGTAATGACCCAGATGTGTTTCAAATGTACCTGATGCTCAGTTCACTCTCTGTGCCCAGATGAGTCTCTGCTTGACAATATGTTTTTAGGTCTGGCCAAGGCAGCGCTTGCGCTGTCTCTTCCAGACATGCAGTATTCAGGATAAGGGCATGAAGCTCCTCCCACTTCCCACCCATCTTTTTAATTGGCTTCTGTCCCTATCCTTTGTAAATGGTGGCTTTTGATTTTTTATTAGGCTTATTAGTCCATTCTTAGTATCTCCCTCTCTTCTGTAGTTATCTCCCATGAGGACTGGCCCTTTTACATGTGTTGTTACTCCGTATGTTTTATTTACTGTTACTGGGCACTATTTGTGAGTTAATGTCTTTTTCAATATTGCTTTACCAACCATGGCACCCTCTTCCTTTCCTGCAACTCGTTCTGGCTTTAATGTGCATTGGGACGCTGCAGAGGAAAATGCAATTTTTTTACTGTACCGTATTTTATTTCGGATTGCTTTGGGTTTAAATTGTATTCTGATGCTGCAGAGGTAATTATTTTTTTTTTGTTTTCATGCACTTTTGTTATTTTTAGCGTGGCATGCATGCTTCCAGTTTAATTTTTAGTTCCAGTGCACCTTGCGCCCTTTCACTTTTACAATGCTGCCCGCACACACCACTCATGGGACACTGCCCTTCAGAAATGATGGCGCCCGTTTCTTGTTGTAAATTCTACACAGCTCTTCACACACAAGTCTGTGTTTTCAGTGGCTCCGTGTGTGCCTTGTTTCTTTTGGTTGGATCGCCCAACTCTATCTTTTTCAATGTTCTAATTTTTTTAAAGAGGCCCACATGCCACGTTTAGAATGCTACAATGGCGGCCATGCCTCTGTAAGGGCACGCAGTGTCTGTCTGTCCACTGAAGCTGAAGAGTGTATGTAGATAGACATACTTTACAACGCCAGCATGCCTCAGTTCATGAGAAAACGCAGGCTGAAAATCTGGCATCGACATCAGTGGCTCTGTTTGTAGCTCCTCTAAATATCTCAATCCACCCCTCCCCCGCTCCTCATCCTGCTTGCTGCTGTTTAGCAGGACGGTGCTATGTAATCTATAAATCACACATGGAGCACATTCTTTTTGGGATATTGTACACATGCAGCATTGATATTTAATTACACATCATTTTGGCTTTGCTTTAAAGTGAGTTATTCAGCAACCTATTTTTATCTATTGTTTGTGTGGAAAATGTTCACACACCCTAGCGCTTCCATTCATACCTTCATCCAACTTCCCCTACAGTTCTGCTTTTCAATTTGGTCAATGCGTTATGTTTTCATCAGCAATAGAGTCTAAATGCACCGTGACCCGCTCTACCGCTTTTCTGACTCTAAAGCATTTTGTATTGTGGTATTTAAATTTTTGATCGGAGCCTGGCTCTTAGTGCAACATAAAATGCTCTTATATTTCGCCAACTGTAATAAAGTACCTTTTTTGTTTGCGATACATCTCCGTGTGTAATTGCAATATGACACGCTCTTTTGTTTCACTGTCCCTAATGTTTGTTTATTTATAGGTACGTTTGACAGCAACCTATTTGCCTAAACATAATAGATTCTTTTATTGTATGTGTGTGTGTGGGAGGAAAAGTATTGCCTGTCTTGAGATGTTAGTGCACCTGTACACACTCCATCTAACACATTTACAATTACAAAAGTTACATTGGTAATACAGGTAAAATACCTTTGCACTATTGATGCACTCCATTAAGATTTATTTCTGGACGTGCAGCCAACGCAGCAACAGACTTCCCCAAACCATGTCTCGGTGCACCAAGACATGCTCCACCGCTTCCTTCCCCATCATGGATTTTTATTCTTAATGAAGGTAAAATTACTTTGCACTATTGGAGCGCTCCCTTTCAAGATATTTGTGGAGTTGCAGCCATAACAGCAATAACCTCCCACAACCTAAAGGTAATTTTTATGTTTATTAGGGTGTGTGCAATCACTTGTCACCCACACTAGGCTCTCACTGCACCATCCCAACACAGAGAAGATAATACTTATGTTACCAGCGAATCCGCTTAAATGCTCGGTAAGGGACTGGCGCTCTCTCTCTTCCCCAAATCTGTGGCATTTTCGTTTGTGGTGGGTCCCACAGTGTAACTTCACCATCAAGAGCTCTCCCCACATTTATGTAGTTTGTTTTATGTTTGCAGTCATTTTTAAAGAAACATTCTTACAACAAACTTAACATAATAAAATATTTTATCAATAGCTCAGTGGAACGATTTCAAACGCCATGACCTCTAGGCGCACCTTGACACGCTTGTCCCATTCTCATTTTACAAACCTTTTCCTATTGTGTTTAAGGTGACTTGTAATGCACTCTCACCTTTCTCTCTTTCTCTTCACTCTAACAGTCACTTATCACTCACAAAACCACCCATCTCCCTGCACCAATGTTCCCTCTCTCACAAATGTTCAAAATGCCACTATCTCCACATGCCTAGTAACCTCTTTATTTTCCGGACGGTCTTGCTTCCAGGTGTTCTCTCAACCTCTCAAGTTCCCAAACATGGTAGATCTATATCCCAATTTCTTCTATGCTCTCTCTCTTTAGTTTAGCCACTTGTACTATCTGTGTCTCCCAGTATCTTTATTCCCATAATACTTTTCCATTGCACGTCCTGCTGCATAATTGCACTGCAAACAAAAACGCATAGGTAAAAGATATTGGGGCGTATGCATCAAAACATAATTTTGCGATTCCCAAATAGCGATTATTACTGACTCGCAATTTTGTAATCGCAAATGTCAATGCATTAAAAAATGCAATTTTGTTTTTGCGAATTGGTATAATTCGCAATCGCCATTAGCGATTTCATAAATGCAAATCCCACTTTTTGCAAATACGCTATTAGAGAATCACAAATAGTGGATCCGAGATTCCGATGTCACAATCAGGAAGTGAGCCATCCCATGTTTTTACCTGTGTACTGAGAGTGAAGAGGAGGAGGCAGACTGCAGGAGAACTTCACAAGGAAGCCATTCGGGACAGCTGAACCTGTGCAATTATCCAGCATGGCATCAGAAACACCCCAGAAGGAGTGCAGTGAAAAGGAGGTCCCAGAGTCAGAAAAAAGAAAAGTATGCCTAGGAATACAATCAAAATTCAGAGCAGTGGGGGTCACACAGCGTTCCATTCCGCATCTGCGCAAGCGTGGTATGACCTGCGGAGCCGGGCAAAGGAAAGGGTTGCTGCAAGGCTAGCTGATGCCAGAAAAACTGGAGGAGGACCATCCACACAAGCAGCCCCCACAGCCTTTGAGGACCTGGTGGGGTCCACCCTTCAGCCGGAGGCTGTTGCTGGAGTGACGTCGATCGATTCCTCTGCACCACCCAGTACTTCCCAAGGTAAGATGCATGCAAATCACCATACAATGCTAGAATTACAAAACATAGGGGCAGATTTATGTTCTCTGGCGCATCCCTGCAAATCAGCACGGATGCGCCAGGGAAGATGCGTCATGCAAGTTTGCCCTTGCGCCACCGCAGATGCGCCACATTTACAATGCGGTGCATCGTGGCGCAAGGACAAGCAGATACGTGACGCATCTGCCGGCGTAAGGTTGGCGCAGTGCTGAAGTTGCGTCGCAAGCGCGATGCAACTCCAGCACTGTTCCAACCTACCCTATCCCTAACATGGTGCGTCAAGCCTTACGCCTGCTTCAAGCAGGCGCAGGGTTTTGACACATCAGCGTTGGGAAAGTGACTCAGTGAAATCTTATAGATTTCACTGAGTCACTTTTCAGGGGCATTCCTGCGACGGAACGCCCCCCCTGAGTAGACACGCCCACATGAAACCTGACGCAGGTTTCATGTGGCGCAGGGCTTTACACCGTGACGCATCTCCATAGATGCGTCACGATGTAAATGGGGCGCAACATGGCGCAGGGTTTACGCCGCCGCTGCGTCACAAAAGTGACGCAACGGCGGCGTAAAAGGGGCGCAAGTCCCTCATAAATCTGCCCCATACTTCGTAAGTCAGATCTGGGTACTCCAGTCCATATTTGACCTGTAACACACAAATGCATTATGGTAATA
This sequence comes from Triturus cristatus, assembly GCF_964204655.1. Classification (NCBI taxonomy): domain Eukaryota; kingdom Metazoa; phylum Chordata; class Amphibia; order Caudata; family Salamandridae; genus Triturus; species Triturus cristatus. The sequence continues at coordinate 1,099,036,031 of NC_140594.1, forward strand.
GCAGTCAGCAAGTCCAATTGGAAAGGCAAGGGGTTAGTAAACCAGCACAGGTGCAATCAATTGTGACAAGCATTTTTAATCTCGACACACAGTGTGTTGAGAAATAACTTTATATAACAATAATAAGTGTAAGATGAAATACATGTCCAATTTTGCGATCTGAAATTGTACTGTTTCACATCACAGATGCACGTGCGCAGGAGTCAGATGACAGTGAACCCATGGAGACAGAGCCACATTCAGGAGAAGGCATTGCAGTGTCACCATCACCCACAACACCTGCACCCACAAGACGCAGGATCACAGTGCCAGCATTGCCTGTATTCGAAATAGAAGAGGAGAGCCAACCTGACCCTCCAACAGCACAGTCTGGGCAGACACCCACATCAAGACCACATGTCCAAGTGCACCATAGAAATATCCACATCAGGTTGCATAGGGCAGGTGCACAAATGAGAGCTGAGGAAGGTGACAGTTCAACGTCCTTTGGTGGGCTGGAGAATACAATGTTGAGGGTACAGCGCCTGCAATGCAAACACATGCGTTCAATGCAGGCACACCTTTCATCTCTTGCAAGGAACATGGGAGAAATGAGTGATGGCATCAAACAGCTCACAACAGCTGTACAGGAAGGTTGGAGGGAAACCAATCAACACTTTGGTGACATGACACTAGCACTCAAGGAGTTATGCAAGGTGATGCAGGAAGACCAGGTGTCCTGCTGCAAAAGACACCATCAATTTCTTGCCCGCTTGGGTGGCTACACTAGGGCCATCAACTGCCTGGGCACCACAATACCACAACTGTCCCGACGTGCTGTAGGCATGCAGGTGGACTTGACACATTGCTGCGGTGATGTGGCCAGGGGACTGATACAGGTCACCAATGCTGTGGAGCAATTGCAAACTACTTCAGTTTGCTGCCAGTAGTGTCATGGGTCGAGGGGATAGTGAGAATGCCTCCAGCCTCAGTAGCAACATGGCACAAGTGACCGAATGCAGGAGGCGCAGCACAAGGAATACTCCAGCATCAGAGTGCTCAAACAGGGATGTGTCAGAGCACCCTGAATGGGCAACGGGAGTGCGTGGCTGCCGAAAATAGTGTGGACCCGAGCACAGGATTTTCATTTGGTGAAGTTACCATTATCTGAATTTGTCTGGGCTGATGTACAAGTGCAATGGCAAAGTTATCCTGCTGTGCTCAGACTTACACATTGCATGTTTTCTGCTTGGTATGTGTGCATTAACACAACCTGAACTATTTTTCTTTTAATAAAGCAAAATGGAAAAGAAGCCATGTAGTGTCTTGTTTCATCATTACCCACCTTAAAAATAATTCTGTGCTATTTCTGCATGTCGCTGTCTTCCTCCTGCTACACTAGCTGCGCTTGCTGCTTGTCGAGGTTGTAATGGCTCCTCGTCTTTGTGGGGTTCACTGTCCGAGACTTCCCGGAGTACGCCTCTAGCAGTTGCAATGTTGTGCAACATGGTACAAGTGGCAACAATTTTACAACAAGTGTCTGGCCTGTACTGCAATGCCCCGCCAGTTTAATGTAAGCAGCGGAAGCGACTTTTCAGTAGGACAAAGGTCCTCTCAATCACATTGCGCATATATATGTGCGCTGCATTGAACCGCTGTACACTTGGTGTATTTGGATTCAGGTATGGTGTCAATATGAATGAGCGCATAGCATATGCGTTGTCACCTATGGGGTACAAGGCAATAGATTACTCACTGCAATGTCTCACAATGACCAGAGAATCAGCATAAAAGTGTTACATGTGTTTACCTAGCAGGTATCCTTCGCCAAATTCACCCCCAAGGAGACGTGTATGCATGCCACTGTGTCTTAAGATGTAGGAATCATGCGTACTTCCTGGGCATCATTCCACTATGTCTGTGATGATATTCTTTCTATTGCATATGACTTGTATATTCAGTGAATGATACGACTTTCTATTCCTGTAAATGTACTCATTCCCTGAGGAGGGACATATAACTACATGCGTCCCATCAACGCAACCAATTACATGGGGGAAATGGGCTACCTGGTAAAAGTAAAATTTTGTTTCCTGCAATTCCTGTGGTGTTGAGGGAAATCTTATGTGGTGGTGCATCCTCAGCAACATAATAGTGCACTTTGGAAAACACCTCCCGCTGCAGCTATTACCCCCTGGAAGCTACCTGAGGATAGGAGGTGCAGTGAACACAGGACCTGCACATGGGTGAGGATGGCATGTGTTCTGCGAGTCTGACACTGTAGTAGTAGATCTAATTCAACTATCAGATCATAGATCATGGAAGAATTCAACCTATATTTCTCAATAATCTCTTCGTCTGTCTGGCCAAACAATGTAATGCTCAATCTAAAAATGCGTTCCTGTATCCTTCTTCTTCTCAGTGCTGCTGCTTGTATCCTCATCCTCCTCGCCATGACGTACAGTGTGGCCATTGTGAAACAGTCTGAGGCCTTCTGGGGCTATTTAAATAGTTTTCACCTGATTTGAATTGGTGCTATTTTGCATGTGCAAAATTGTGAATCTTAGCATAATCGCAATTTGGGAATGTTTGATGCATAGGTTTGCGATTACCTAATAGCAAATTTGCCAATACGGAATCAGTATTTCATGATCGCAAAATTGGGATTCGCAAACTTAGCGAATTTCCAAAATATTCTGCGATTTTCAATGATGCATTGCTTAGTGCTATTTTGCGATCACAAACGGCTGATTTTTGCGATCGCACTGTTTGCAATCGGAAAATTGCTTGATGGATGTGCCCCATTGTCATTTACAAGGTCAATAGCTCTAACTATAAAAAATGGGAGACCTATTGTATTGAAAATGCTTGTTGTAGCCTGCAGGGGATGATAATCTCTTACTCAAACCCTTGAAGAGTCAGGGATGTGTCATTGATAGACATCCAAAAAAGCAGGTTTTTTTTCTGCTTCTGAAAAAGACCAAAAGGGAGCTATAAATCTTGGCAAGATCAGCACCGACTGGAGTAAATACAGGGCTGGCAAGCTGTGAGAGAGGCTCAGCTCAGAGATAATGACCAGTTTGCCTTTTCATGTCTCGCATCACTTTCGGCTGAAACTGATGACAGGGCTGACCTCCCGCCTGGGAGCCCTCGGGGTCTGAGAGCTAGCCTCGACAAGGTTTCATGCTGACGATGGACCGGAGTCCAATCTTGAAGTTAGAGGGTCTTTTCTCAGTACCTGCCAACTATGGGGCATATTATCAAGCACTGCGTAAAAGTTTTGCCGCTTTAGCGGCAGAATACTGCCGCTAAAGCGGCGATAATGGGCTTGATAATATGCCGCAGAGAATTCCAATAGAAGCCCATGTTAATACCAGAACATGGGCTTCTATGGGAATTCTCAAGGGCATATTATCAAGCCCATTATCGCCCCTTTAGCGGCAGTTTTCTGCCGCTAAAGCGGCGATAACTTTAACGCCGTTTCTTGATTATATGCCCCTATCTAACGTAATACATTGTGCCCTCCGCAGAGATCAGTCCGGACTCCTGAGGTTTAGTGGACGATGCACTTTGGCTCCTCATTATCATTTGCAAGGTACTGGTGGGGTGCAACCTTTACACACAAAATTACCATAACACTCAGTAATACCATGCAACTACAAGCTAATCTCCCCGAATTAGGGAATAATTGTGAAGACCTAGGGGTATATTTGCAAGAGGATATCACTACCAGAACGTCATTTTTAGCGGCGTTTTGGTGGCGCTATGCCCGTCTCCATATTTACAAAGTGGCGTTGTCATTTTTTGTGGCTTAACGCCGCTTGAAAATATGGTATACTTTTACGCAGTTTTCTGCTTGAAAGGGGTATGCAATAGATGTTGCTGTGGGCATTCTACTGCAACACCCGTTGCTTTTTGATGCTGCACATCCTTGTAAATCTGAGGCAGCACCCAAAATGAATGCCATGAATTGGCAGGTGTTATAATGGCGCAGTGAGGAGAAATACTTTTATTTCTCCTCGTTTTTGCATTTTCTATGTGTACTGCATTCTGCAGCACACATAGAAAAAGCAAAATGCCATTAGTGATTGTTTTGTGCTGGAAGGTGTCCCTTCCTGCACATAAAAAATCAATAAATAATGTCGATTCGCTGCTTCTATGTGTGCTGCCGAATGCAGCACACATAGAAGTTACGAGTCACCATTATTGATTATGTGCAGGAAGGGACAGCTTCCTACACATAACAAAACACTCACTATCAATGCAAGCCCCCCTTGTACAATGGTGCAAGGGTGCCTGCGTTGGTGCCAGGCACCTAATCTTAGTGCCAGCACTAGGGAAAACACAGGGGTGTGCCATATTGTTGTAAATACGGCGCATCCCTGCATTTTCAAAATGTCAGAGTGTGGCACTGCCAAATTTGGCATAGCTCCATGCTCTCAAATGTCTTTGTAAATATGCCCCCTAGTTTACCAGGCAGAATCTCACAAACTTTTACCAATTATCACTCACATTTACCCGCTGCTCTGAGTGGATGGTAAATGTGTACTCCTTTACATACTCATGCATTTCTTTGAGCATGCAAATCTAGCAGAAGCTGAGCTGGAGTGAAAGGAGATTGGTTTGAATTGGAGCGGAGAGAAGGGGCATAAGGTGCCCCTGCAGGAAAAAATGCTTGGGCACTGATGGAACAGAGCCTCGCCTGCTGTTGCATCCAAAGACTGATGTAATTTTCCAGCTAGAATTACCACCCGGTAAAGCAGTGCTTAATTTGAGCCAGTGGTTTCCGGTGCTCGGCCCTAGCACTTAATTCTCAACACCGGCTCTTGTGACAGCTGCCACATGGTGGCGCTGTTTGTATAATTAAAAAATGAGCAGAACAGCAATTGTTTATTAGTTCGGTATTTATTACAAACAAATATTACCAAGCTATTTTTATAGCTTTGGGGGCCTGGAATAGTCTGAATTGTCACAATTGTGGCAGAGTGCAAGTTAATAGTTTTGTAGGTACTGTCACTGGCAACGCCGGCAGTGACAATGGGGGGTGTAAGCTGCGGGAGTCCTGGCACTTGTTTTTTTTTACAAATTAACAACTGCAGTAAAGTCAGATCTGTTGTTCCTTCACCTGCGAAAACTAAATGCAGGAGCACAGGCCGATAGCTGTTCTCAGGTGGAACAGCACCCCACCCAAGTATAGTGCTCGTCTGTTTCGTTATGAGGACCTTAGTAGCTTATGCAAAGTCTCTTCCAAGAGGAGTATTGGTTTGCGCGCAGAGGCAACAATGCATGGAGAACCCCTCTGTCATGTACACTTTGAAATGCAGCAGATGTGGTGGTCACATACATAAATCATTGCTTCTCTGTGCATGATCTCATCCCATTTGATCAGTTGCAGATCTCTTGAATATTGCACAGAAAGCATTTTTTTCTGAACAGCTCACCTGAAGGTACTAGCTGAACCAAACATCTGACACTTTGACCTCTGCACTCCTGAGACTCCGAGGTAGGTAAGTTGTGCATTTATGTAGTGCACTTCACTCTGAGGCATCTCTGGGCACTTGGTGCCAGCTGCCATGCAGAATCATTCATGGCAAAGGATGATCTGAGTCTAGCAGTGAAACCTCTGGAGGAATAGATATGTCCCTAATAGGAAGCTTGCCTCATAACTTAAGAGCCAACACAGAAAGGGCCTAACCTCCCATCAGGGTGTGATTTTCATAGATAGACTATAGGAGGTCTGTGCCTAAGGAACTTAGGTGATGGCTGCCTTAAATAGTGAGTTATGGGTTTTTACTTGAGAATACCCTCGAGTATCACCGATGCCAAAGCATCATGTTTTCAAAGCACTTCCAAAATTCTTAGGTACTACTAAAGGAGTTGGGTAGTATGTAACACTTAGTGGTAGACATGATTGTATCAGGAATTAACCAATGCCAGAGCTGGATAATTTTGAGAGAAAATACTGAAGAACTTAGGTTGTGTGATGAAGAAAGGGGAAGAGGAAACCGTAAGGAACATAAGCATTTCCTTCCTTCTTCTATCCCTCCACTATTCCTTTTACAATCCAAATAACAGACTAACATGTCCACCGCTCAAATCAAATTAATTTCATATTTCCCACACTAATTCACCACTAATCCTTTTTGCATTCCAGAGTAGCCTGCTACTCGCCGAAAAGTGCTACAATACCACATCAGGTGAGCAAGCGCTATATAAATGCAAACCCTTCCTTTGGCCATCCACTGCTCAAATTAATTTCATATTTCCTTAGACTAATTCACCACTAATCCTTTTCTGGTTCCGGAGTAACGTGCTACTCGCTAAAAAGCGCTTCAACACCTTATCAGGGTTAGCAAGCACTATATAGCTACAAACCTTTTCCTCTTCTATCCCTCTACTATCCTTCTCAATTTAAATAACAGAATAACATATCCTACGCTCAAATTAATCTCATATTTCACTATACTAATTCACCACTAATCCTTTTTGGGATCTGGAGCAGCATGCTACTTGCCTAAAAAAGTGTTTTGACGCCTCTTCAGGAGTACTAAGCGCTATATAAATGCCAATACAATACAATACAATGTGTGGGCCTATCCCAGAAAGCCAGGAAGAGCACAGCTGAGTATTCCATGATGAGTTGTGTTTCTCCCTCTCGAGAGTTCTTGGGTAGGTGCAGGCTAGGGCAGAGGTATTTGCAGAAATGTGGCATCAATATAAGACAGAATCCTTTAAGAGTCAGATAATATTTTCAAATTAACCAAGATGGATTTCTAAGCTTAATCCACACTTTGATGGCCTAAATGACAACTTTCTGTGGTCCGTGATATATGTTCCTGATATGGAGTAACTTTTTTCCCTTAAACATGTGAGTCCACATGATTCACTTAAAAGTCCATGACAGTGGCACCAACTTCAACTTCCTACTTTGTAGTAAAATCTAACCCAGTGATATTATACACACTGATGCCTGCACATCATGTATCAGGAACACAAACCTCTGTCTTAGTTAATTGAAAGAAGGCTTTGTGGCTTACAGATAGTTCTATGATACTCTGATTTCCCAAAACCTATTTTCAGTTCTATTATTGAGGTTTCATTGATTTTAAGAACTCCAATTCCATTTTCTTGCATCTTCAGTTACAATTCTTAATTCAGCATTACTAAATCTATCCTCTCCTGTGAATATTCTATCTTACCCCATTCAATGAAGGTTCAACCTCATAAACAACTCTGGAAAACAGACATTATATATGTCTCCATTTTTTGACAAATGCTGATGATCTGGTAGGGTGCCCTTTCCAGATCATGGGGAGCACCAGTGGTTAAATTTATGCTCCGCTATTCTCCATGACACAAGGTCTAGCTTACGAAAGCCCATATCCAACCAGCAATGCAGAAAGCTCAAGTTGCATGATGATTCAGACACCGATGATGCTCATGTCACAATCACTATGATGAATACAGGCCCCAGCTAGGCCCGCAGGACACAAGGGTTCGCTCTCCTGTAATGGGATCTACAAGGAAGTTGGCACGGAAACTGCAAAGTACAAAGACAGCATTTATTAACCCTTAAGGGTGGTCCTACAATCCACACAACACTCTTCAGTATTGCATAGAGTAGCACACAGAACATACGTACATGGTCCCCTTTTATACACAATAGGGGGACTCATAAGTGGGTGGATACAACATGAAGACGAAGAACATTACCATTTATGGTCATTTTCGATACTGAATCAATATGTGGGCGGAGCTAACGCACTCCTTGAGCCCCCCGAGGACATGGTCAAGCAAGGCTAACTGATAACAGATGTGGTCAAGACTGGGCATGCGCCAGATGGACAAAGGAGCTATTTATAGACTGTTACTGGGCAGATTATGAGAGCAACTAACACAGAGGTTGGATTCTTCTCGTGGGGAACACGTGGAGGCAGGACAATACAAAATGGAGTCCAGGCTTCGGTCAACATAACAGAGAAAACACGATCTATGACAGAGGGACTGATGTCTTTAGTAAATGCTTAATCACATCGTTGTTTCAGTTTACAACAGACGACCCTTTCAGCATTTACTGAAGACATCCGGCTTGTTAGGATAATCATCATATATATCAATTGTCATCATTTCTTCAACTTCTTTAGCTAAACGTTTTTGGTGGGCAACATTAGCAATAGCTTTCTTATCAGGGATACAGAATGATACACATAATGAGCAGAGTAAGGGACCACATTGGATACAAATACAGCATGAGAACAGAACCGCTACAATAATACAGAGACCAGTTAGAACCTTCCATCCCCAGGCAGTAATTAACGCCCAAAACCATCCAGAAAAAGACCAAGTGCCGTTTTCTGTATGGATCTCAGCTGCAATTTTATGCAGTTTATTGATGGCATTATAAACTGATGGCGTATGATCAGGGATAAACACACAACAGCTACTTCCAATAATTTTACATGCTCCTCCTCTGTCAGCTAGCATAACGTCTAATACCATACGATTCTGCAATGCAACAATTCTTGTGATCTGCAATTCCTCCGTAAGATTCCCAAGAGCAGCAGCAGTCTGGTTTGTCACAGCTTCTACCACTCTTGTTAATCTTCGGATCTTCCTACTGTTCAGGGCAGCTCCAACAAAGAAAAACAGTCCTAAATTAAAATCGATATACTGTTGCAGACTGGTGTCAGTCTGATCTACATCATCAATTGATAAAGTACGTTTATACCTATTTACCGTCACATTATTCAATAATTTCAAATCCTTATGATAAGATGCAGGAGCTAGGAATACAGGAGGTAGTAGAAATGATACATAGCATACCCCAGACCACCCAGCCGGCAGACGGTAATAACCTTTATTTCCACACACAAAGTACGTATTATGAGAGGCTAAAAAGGTACTGTTGTTCAACCCATCAATATTTAAAACAGTAATGCAATCACTGACACCAACAGGGATGAAACCCACACTCTGGACACATAGGTCCGCTTGAGCTTGCGCTACTTGAATTACAAATTTATCTTTTCCCACAGTGTCTCTTGTGTTCGTAAAGATGTAGGGAATGGATTCATTGTCTGGTCGGTACTCTTCCCACTCCCAAATTGTCCCATTCGCTTGTGGATACCCATTCTTGTCTTGATGGCATTCTTTATTGAGTCTAAAAAGCAATCGTCCCACTGTCGGTTTCCGAGTGGCAAAAAGCAAAGTATACCATGCTCTACAAGAGCCATTATGAGAGAAAGGGAGTGGTATAAACGGTGTTCCTCCTTTCTTCTGATGAGCTGGCATCATCCCACATATCCAACAGTTCGTAGCATTCGTAGCAACGTGGGTATGATGCAGCATCTGGATGAAAGTGTTATTCAAGTAGGATTGTCGATGCTTCAACTCTTGATACGGTAATGTATAAAAATAGTGCTCCTCAGGCACCGGAGTTGTCAACACAAGAATCTTCCGAGCGGGAGTTACATCCTCCACGAACCATGTGGTTATTCCAACAATGGCTACTGTTAACATGAACCCTAATGCACAAAGGATTTTCTTTTTCTCCATATCAAAGTCACAAATAAAACCCAATATCTTCCTGAAACTAAAAGTCTGTCAGAACTCTTCCCCTTGGGCAGCGGTTGATTTCTTCACCAGCGGGCCAAGACGGGTGTCGCTACACTAATGCAGGGCTGATCCCCCCCCTTGCCTCATCGGCTCTCCGTTTCACTAACCCAAGGGCCGTTCTGACAGTATGTCCCGGTACTGGAAAACTCACTTCCGTGGTCGAAGATGATATCGCCTTCCTCCAGAAATAGCGTGGTCCGGAAAGAGCTCCTCAATGGCGTTTGGCTCCGCAGCACGACCTGTCTCTGCAGCCAAAATGTCTCGTTGATCGGTCAGCATGGCAGGTTCCACCAATCCGGGCGGCACCTTCCTACAGTGCAGAGAGTGGATCCAATTCTTTCGGTTGGAGACTCGCACAGCCGTCCTCGTTGCGAGGAGGACCTGCTCAGGGCCCACCCATCTCGGTTCCAAGCTGTTCGTTCTGTCGAAGACTTTCACCATGACATGGTCCCCAGGCCGGAGACCATGTCCTTCGCCGGTAGACCGATCAGGGAGCGCCTCTCGGACCTGTTGATGGATAGAAACCAAATTATCCGTTAACTGTGCCAGATAATCGCTCATCATTACACAAGGTACATCATACACAGCCTTAGGTCTTGGTGGACCCCAAATATTCATTGGGCGTCCAAAGACAATCTCGTACGGCGTAAGGCCAGTTCGAGAGTGCGGTACTGATCTAATTGACAATAACGCCAGTGGCAGAGCGTCTGGCCAAGTCAAAGACGTCGAAGCTTGAATTTTGGCGATCTTAAGCTTCAGTGTACCATTATACTTCTCAACTAGGCCTGCAGACTGAGGGTGAAACACGGCGTGGAACTTCTGGGTGATGCCTAGACCCTTCAAGACATACTTTATAACATCCGCTACAAAGTGAGGGCCATTATCACTCCACAGAAGCCTACAAACGCCATATCGGGGGAAAAACTCCTTCAGCAGCAGCTTCGCAGTAGTCATCGCAGTATTATCTTTCGTAGGGTACGCTTCAACCCATTTGCTGAAAGCGCAGACCACTACTAGAACATACTTCAGATTATTACAGCGCTCAAGCTGGATGTAATCCATCTGCAGAACCTCAAAGGGTGCAGTGGGTGTCACAAACCCTCCTGCTGGAGTTCGAGTCCCCTTTCCTGGGTTGTACCTCAGGCAGATCATACAGGTCTGCACCACCCTCTTTGCCGTGCTAGCAATCTCTGGATGCTCCCAGACTTGGGTAAGCAATTTCACAATTGCGGAAGCTCCAACATGTGCTAGCCCATGTGCCATCTGAACCATAGGTTGTACAAAGGCCGTGGGTAATTTCCATCTATCCATCTGCTTATTTCTCCAGCAACCCTCGTCATCCAGTTCTCCCTCGCTAGCCCATTGTTCCCGCTCTTTGTCAGAAGCGGTCCTTTGCATTTCTCGCACCTCCTCCTTCGCATCATGCCATCTTTCCACCTGTGACTTTACTACATACACAGCAGTAGTACCGGGCTGCATCGCAGTCTCCCGTGCTACTCGATCCGCTAACGCATTCCCTTCTCCAACTTTATCAACCACTTTCTTATGGGCGCTACACTTAACAATGGCAATTTTCTTTGGGTATGTCAATGCAGTTAAAAGATTATGAACTAACTCTCCATGCATTATCTGTACTCCATGTGACGTTAAAAACCCTCTCTCCTTCCAGAGTAGGCCGAAGTCATGCGCTACTCCGAAGGCATAGCGGCTATCTGTATAAACATTCACACATAATCCTGTACTGAGTTCACATGCTCGTGTTAATGCTATCAGTTCCGCTGCTTGAGCTGATCTCTGTGGTATGCGTGCTGTCTCCACTATCGTTTGTAATGTGGTAATTGCATATGCTGCTGAAGCCGTACCATCTGGCAGCTTCAGACAGGATCCATCCACCCACAGTTCTCCATCCACATCTGGAAAGGGCGTATCCTGGAGATCGATACGACCCTTTGTTTGTTCCTCAGTCACGAGAATACAATCATGCGCGTTCCGCGCCTCAGGCTGGGTTTCGGGGTATGGCAGCAATGTTGCCGGGTTTAGCGTTACGCACCTTTTTAACGTAATATGAGGAGCCAAAAGCGTCAACTCATATCCCGTTAAACGGGCACTGGTCAAATGCTGCGTCTTTGTTTGATTAAGCAGGGCATCAACAGCATGGGGGACTAATACCAACAGCTTATGAGATAACACAATTCCCTCGCTTTGGCGTATTGACACAGCTGTCGCCGCAACCGAGCGAAAACACCCTGGTAATGCTCGGGCGACAGGATCAAGTACAGCTGAAAAATATGCGCATGGGCGCTGCTTATCGCCGTGCATCTGCACTAAAACTGACAGTGCACATCCATCTTTCTCATGCACATACAACGAAAAGGGTTTTGCATAATCAGGGGTCCCTAACACTGGTGCTGAACAAAGGGCCTGTCGTAGTCGCTGAAAGGCAGTATCACACTCATCTGACCAAGGGATTGGGATAGGCGTGTCCTTTGTCAAGAGGGCTAACAATGGCTTAGCTATGTGCGAAAACCCCAATATCCACTGTCTACAAAAAGAAACAAGGCCCAAAAATGCACGCACATCCTTCTGTGTGGATGGTCTCGGTGTATCCAAAATCACTTGGATACGATCCGGTGTGAGTGCACGCCCCTCCTTAGACAAAAGGTGACCCAGATAAGTCACCTTTGGTCTACAGAATTGCAATTTCTTCCTAGATACCTTATGATTGCGGGACGCTAGAAAGGAAAGTAAGGATAACGTACTTTTTTCACATAACTCCAGGGTGTCAGCCGCCAGTAAGATATCATCGACATATTGAATGAGGGCGACACCCTCGAGCAGGACAAAGGAATCCAATTGTCGTTTTAAAGCCTGACTGTAAATGCTAGGGCTTTCTGTATAGCCCTGGGGAATCCTACAGAAACGATAAGATCTATTATTCAGTGTAAACCCAAAAAGATATCGGCTATCAGGGTGAATGGGAATGGAAAAGAAGGCATTCTTTAAATCAATCACTGAGAACATGGTCGCCGTAGGCGGGACCAAGGTAAGCAACGTCGTGATATCGGAAACCACTGGGTACTGAGGTATCACGATCTTGTTTACTTCTCTCAAATCAATTATAAACCGATAAACTCTGGCATCCGTATCCTTTTTCAATATGGGAAGAATCGGACTGTTACAAATGTTGTAGGGGACTTCCTCGACTACCCCAACCGTTATCAAATCCTGCACTATCTGTATGAGAGCCTCCTCACCCTCCTGGGAAATACGGTACTGTGGGAGGCGTGGTAACACCGCCCCCTCCTGGACGCTAATGTGGACCGGTGGAATCACCATTTGTCCCACATCAGTATCCGAAGTTGCCCACAAAGCACGAGGGAGGGTAGCTAACAGCGCATCCTCTGACATCGTACACATCCGTTCTGATCGGGGGTAATTGTCATTCAATATTACCCGCACACCGGCAGGGGAGCAGCGGATAGTAGCCCTAAAGTGCTTTAACATATCAAGACCCATAATATTGTCCGGTGTGTACGGGGCAAGCAGAAACGGACAGGGTGCAGAAAAAGAATCAACCTTAAACATGAGGGGCTGTGAAAGAGGGCTTCGGGAGAGTGTACCATCAAACCCTACCGATGTGACCATTAAGCCGGATGGGGGAGCCCCCGGAACCAATTGCTTAGATAGCGCACTACGTGTCGCTCCAGTATCCACTAGGAACTGATCAGTAGAGCCCAAAACCTCAGCCGATACATAAGGGCCCTTCTGATCGACCGGCACCTCAACTGATTCTAACCCCCATCCAACGCAATCCTATGCATGCTGAGAGTCATGGTACCCCGACCGGTCAACTCCCGACGCTTGATACTGATGCTGACGATCGAAAACATTTGATCTATCTCGGTGCTGCCCAGCAGACTCAAGACGAGCCTGTTCGTTAGAATTCCCTCGGAAGTTCGAGAAACCCCCTCTACCTCGCGGGCCGCCGTAGGTATGCCCCTGGCGCGATGCATGCAACACCGGGCAGTCTCTAGCCCAGTGACCCGATTGCTTACAATACGCACATTGATTCCTATTCAAATCAGACCGGCCCGTGGGAGGACCATAAGATCCTCCCCTACCTCTATTACTACCCCGTCGAGGCGGGCCATAGACTTGCGCCAACATCACCTTTGTTTTCAAATCTTTCGATTTCTTTTCCTCCTGGCCCTTTGCTTCTTGCTCCTGACGCTCATAATACTGAGCGATAGTCAGGAGGGCCGTCGGCGTAGCGGAGGACCAAGAACTTTCACTCGCTTTTAGGCGGGCCGCAACTGCCGGCAGCAGATTAGCCACATATTTATCCGCAAAAAGGTGGCGCCCCGTATCGTCGGTAAGCGATTGTCCACTAAAATCATGAAACGTCTCCTCAAAGCGCGTAAAGAAGTCCGCAACTGACTCATCAACTTTCTGTTTACATGCAGCTAACATATTCCAGTCAATCTTTTTAGGGGGGATAATTGTCTTCAACTTAGTCACGATAGCAGCAGGGAGATCTAAAATACTCTGCGGCGGTTTCTGCGCGGGCTTCCGCTCCCTATCCTCATCCTCAAGGTCAGACCACCGGGCCTTAAAGGCAACTATATCATCTACTTTTTGTACAGATCGCCACATATCCGGTGGTAGAATAAGGCCAAAGAACAGGTCTATATCTGCTAAAGTCATAACGCAAGAATTCAAGGCCCCCTCGACTTCTTCATAGAAGGCCGCTGGATTCTTGCGGGGGTCGGGCAGCGCATTCTTCAAGGCCATAACATCAGCCCTATGCCACGGAGTGTAAACCCAATTATACACGAAATATCCCTTAGCATCGGCGGAGGTAATGTCCGAGCTAGTCCCTGCTCCTTTAGGAGGAACATACAAAGGCGCTGCCTCTCGCATTGGTTTAACATGCACTATGTCATCCTTATCTGACTGGGAGGTGGATGAGTGGCCCTCTGCTGTGCACGAATCCGACTGCTTCTCCTTCCCTGCTCGCTGGCGCGCTGTCTCTTTATAGACCAGCACCTCGTCCCGCAAGGCGAACAGCCGCCGAGCCGTGTCTGGAGCCTTAGAAAAAGAGAAAACACCATTACGCAATGCTTTAGCATCCGATGATACTTCGTCGGGCTCAAAAACACCAGAACGTTTCCGGAAAGCATCAATCACCTCATCCGCGAAATGACCCAGAAAATACAATTTATCTCTCTCCTGCCACGACCCCCAAGTATGAAATAATTCCTCTATAGATATCTTGCCGTTAAGTGCACGGAAGGAAATTTGCCGAAGCTCAGCCATTTGGTCGGCTGATAGCATGGACCGCGTATCTACCTTACCCGGACCCGGGCCAGAATCTTGCGGCCTCGGAGCAGATGCGCCGACATAAGGGGGCGGAGGGCGATCTAGTAAAGAAAAATCATCATCAAGATTATTAAGGACAGGATAAAGTGGCTGCCGAACAACGTATTGACCCGAAACTTGTAGCCTACGCTCCTTCTCTTGCCTGTCCGTCTGCTCTCTGTCCTCCCGGCGCTTCGCTTCCTGTGCTCGCACATGATCATTCTTCCGTTGTTCTTTATCAAACAGCGCTTTCTCACGCTTCTCTCGCTCACGCACCTCCTTCACCCACAACCGCACACACTCAAACATATCCTGACGAGCACGCCGCTTACACATACACTGTTCCACATACTCAATCTTACGTATATCAAACGATCCATACAAAGGCCATCGCAACTCAGGATCTTTTTTTGTATATTTCCTCCATACTGTGCTGTACATTATGGAAGAAAGACCATGCTTCACGTACATATCCCTATTAGGAGTCCCCTCTGGGGGAGCTGGAGCAGATTCCTCGAGGTTCAACCGGTTTCCAAAACAGCAGCACCACTTACGGAGTGCGCTGAAAGCAGGCATGCTCAGAAATAATGCAAAATATGCAATATTATAAAAAAAATGGCACTTAATCGTTGCGCCGTTCAAAGTTACACAGCTCTGGAGAAATCTCTCCACATTACCTGCCTATATGTGTTGCAACGCATATATATTCACAAAGACAAATCCAAAATATGACTAGTCATCACAAATCAAACTCAAATAGCCAGATCAGGATTCAAAAACTCGGAGCAAGTACCGTACACCGGTTCTTACCAATCAAGAGTCCAGATTCCAACTGCCAAGCTCCACAATCGCCCAAACGGCTTTCACGGCAAGACCGACAGAAGAGGTCTCAGTCGAGGACCGGCGCCACCCAGACAGTCAGCTCGGAAGGGAAGGAAGAAAAAACCTTGGGATGCCAGGGCTAAGACGCCGCTGGCAGTGATCACGTCCCCGGCCCAATTCCTCACCTTCGTCGCGACCAATCCTTCGAGCATCCGAGTCGCCGATGAGCCCCACGTGACGGGCGCCAATTGATGAATACAGGCCCCAGCTAGGCCCGCAGGACACAAGGGTTCGCTCTCCTGTAATGGGATCTACAAGGAAGTTGGCACGGAAACTGCAAAGTACAAAGACAGCATTTATTAACCCTTAAGGGTGGTCCTACAAACCACACAACACTCTTCAGTATTGCATAGAGTAGCACACAGAACATACGTACATGGTCCCCTTTTATACACAATAGGGGGACTCATAAGTGGGTGGATACAACATGAAGACGAAGAACATTACCATTTATGGTCATTTTCGATACTGAATCAATATGTGGGCGGAGCTAACGCACTCCTTGAGCCCCCCGAGGACATGGCCAAGCAAGGCTAACTGATAACAGATGTGGTCAAGACTGGGCATGCGCCAGATGGACAAAGGAGCTATTTATAGACTGTTACTGGGCAGATTATGAGAGCAACTAACACAGAGGTTGGATTCTTCTCGTGGGGAACACGTGGAGGCAGGACAATACAAAATGGAGTCCAGGCTTCGGTCAACATAACAGAGAAAACACGATCTATGACAGAGGGACTGATGTCTTTAGTAAATGCTTAATCACATCGTTGTTTCAGTTTACAACAACTACCTGATGTCAGGGTGTCTCACTTACAATCAACACAGGATTAGGATTGCATTGGCATCACTACCTTAGAATCAGGCAACCTTTGCTGAGGTGATTCTGCTGGGCTGAGTTTGAGGCTGGTGACCCATTTCAAACACTATTAAACTTTTCTTCGCTCACCTTCAAATTCAGGATAAAATACCTAAATTCAACTTTTATTTTTATTAGAGTTTCAAGCTTTCTAACTTCCTCCGTACATGTAGGTCTCTCCCAAAGCCTATTTAGAATGAGTGTAGATTAAAAATGATACATGGTGGACACATAGCTACATAGAAAATGTGTGCTACCACGCATGCTTTGCAGTGCATCTTCCCCAAGGATTGGGGAGAGAACTATGTACTCTGTGTTTTAACAATGGATCACTTTTTTTCCATTAATGTTCCTAAAACAAATTGCGGCTACAACTACTGGCTTAGTTTAAAAAAAATTTGCCTTCTTTGATTTATTTTTTGAGTGTGCATTTCGCATGCTCCTACACTACCACACGATAGTCTACAAACAATATAGTCAGGACATTAGGAGGTTGGCTAAAAGGTGACTCTGGTCCTGAAGAAGACCAGAGACCCATTTTTGATTTGTAATTGGTCGAACCATGTTGAAACAGATAAGGTAGAAGAAAATCATCTCAATTTCCTTTCATGGTTTTTAATCTACCAAATGTAACACCAATAATGTAGGTCTACCATTATGTAATTTTAACTGTGCACTGCTCCCACTGACTAGTTTGTTTAGGAAGCAACAATTGGTTAAGTAGGGACAGCATCTTAAACCTGATATGTGCTAAAACTGTCTCCCATAAAGCGCTCCAGTGCAGGAACCCACACAAACATTAGAAACCTTCAGGTTTCGAGTGAGAAGCATGCCCAATGATGAAGCATGCCACCAGTGCTTAATTTGTAAAAAACATAAGTGCCATGGCTGCCGTCAGGAGGCCACTGCAGCTTGCACCACACATTGCCACTGTCATGCTGCCAATAGCAGTAACATCTCAACTACTTACCATCACACTCCGACAAGTGTAACAATTTGGACTATTCCAGGCCCTCAGAATTATAAGAATGGCTTGATTGGCAGGTAATAGTCATATTTTATGTATACTGAATTAATAATTCACTGTTGTGGTCATCTCAGACAGCATCACCTTGCGGCAAACTGCCACAAGCGCCGGTGCTGACAATTAAGTGCTGGTGCCGAGCACTGGAAAACACCGGCTCAAATTAAGCACTGCATGCCACTTTGGTTGGCGATGGTGTTGCGTCCTTGAAATAGAGATGTTTATGTGTATAACCCTATTCAATATTATAATACAATACAATTGACTCCATTACTTTCCAGGTCTGCCATACAAATTTTCTGTAATTGAGCTTAGCACTGGGAAACCTTTTTTAGGTAGCCATGCACTTTACAAATTACGCATAATAATAATAATATTAATAATAATAATAATAATAATAATACTTTGAGTTTAAAAGTGCATTGAGATAGCGTTTTGTGATCTGATAGGTAAATTCGGAAGCAGTGGGTAAGGGGAAGCTCCCCACTTATACTTGAAACTTCTGCTTTTGGAAAAGAAGGAAAGCAACCTGACAATTACTATGGGACATTTATTGGTGCCAGAACAAAACAAAGCCCTTACATAATCAGATTGCCACTGTTAGCAGTAGGGCATAGTTCGTGGAGTTATGCTACACAGAACTCTGTGAAGTTGCAAAAAAACTCCACCGAGTTCCGCATGCGGTGGAGTGCGGTGCAAACTGCTGTTTGCACTGATCTTCCTGCCACTCGGGTAGAAATTCAACCCGAGCAGCAGCTCGCGCTCCCCGACATACCGTTCACGAGCGGGGAAAAGACTCGCTAAGCAGAGTGGAGATTTCTGCACTCCGCGAACAGAGCGGAGTTCCCCGCCCAGGCTTAGCAGCAGAAAGGTGTAATGCAAGTCGCCTCAGTGCGCATATCAAGGTGCAATGGAAAACAAACAGTTTTCTGGCCACGCGATTAGCTCCTTGTATACCCTATCTAGTGACCCCTCACCAACACGGTTTTGTTATGGGAAGAGATACTACTTCCCATATCAATACGGCTATTACGGCATTTGACGTGGCTGGGATTGGTCCCACCCCACTCGGTATGATACTTTTGAACGCCGAAAAGGCGTTTGACCGAGTCGGGTGGGACTATCTCTGGTCTACACTGACTACTATGGGCTTTAACGGCCAATACTTTAAATGGGTACAGTCTCTATATGATTTACCAAAAGCTAAGCTTAGCTATGCTGGGTTAACCTCGCTTAGCTTCCCAATCTCACGTGGAACACGACAAGGGTGCCCACTATCGCCCTTACTATTCGCGCTATCCTTGGAGCCCTTTCTAGTTGCCCTACAAGGCCACCCCAGAATTAACCCTTTTGAATATGGACAGACATCGTTAAAAATTACGGCATATGCCGATGATATAGCGATATATTCTACTAATGTGCCAGAAGCTATATTGGGTATCATGGAGGAGGCTAATAAATTTGGATCTGTTTCTGGTTATAAACTTAATTCACACAAGACACAAGTTATTCTCAATTACCAGCCGGTCGTTCCGATTTTAGATATATGCCGAATAGCTACCTATCTTGGCGTTAAAATTTCCTCTAATACTAATGAAATAATCACTCTTAACTATGAGGCCCTTCTTAAAGAAACATTCTTAACATTAAAAAAATGGCATAAGGTTCCTCTTAGCATTATAGGTCGAATTAATCTAATTAAAATGAGCATACTACCTAAATTCTTATACCTATTTAGGTCTATACCACTTTTGGTTCCTAATTCTTATTTCAAACGATTAGATGGGATTCTTAGTAGCTATGTTTGGGGATACAAAAAAGCTTGAAGATCAATTAATTTGCTTAAACTGCCTTATAACCAAGGCGGCCTTAATTTTCCTGATTTTAGATTATACTACTTTTCAGCTTTTCTTAGTCGTCTTCGGAGTCTGTTTATCCGTAACAAGAATACATGCTTTTGTTATCAACTCTCGATGGGTGAGGATTCTAACATGCTTTTAGCAAAAATGAACGATCCCAACTACTTTAAACGAGTAAAATTTAAGACTGTCAAAGACAGTTTTAAAATTTGGCAATCAATTTTGACTAAATGCAATACAACATTTTATCACTCTCAATTATCTTTATGGGGGGAATCCAGGTCTCCCAGGAATATTCCATGATGGGTCATTTAAAACTTGGGTAAATGCTGGAATAGAATCACCCGGAGATCTATATGGTAATGACGGTCTTTTGACCTTTGAGACACTTAGAATACTTTACAAACTACCCGAAAATGCACGTTTCAAATATATACAGATCCATGACTATTTTATACGTAAAATGAAGATCTTAAATATCTCCGACTCTGATATTTGGACATGCTTCTATTCCAGCAAAGATAGATCACTTATCAGCTTCGGATACGGTGTTCTAATCTCATATAATGTAGATGACTGTGGGAAAATTGCGGCGAAATGGAGCACCCGATTAGGCCTTAATATCAGATCTCCTTTGCTTTTAGTCATATAAATCGTATAATTCACTCTTCTAGCTTGAGGCTACAGCATTATAAAACTATCTGCCAGTTATATTACACTCCTGAAAGACTTTCTAAGTGGTACAGCTATAGTACTGGTAATCAGCGGATTAGATGTCCTAAATGTGATCTCTTAGCTGCAAGCTTGGAACACATGCTGTATACATGCCCTTGACTTACGGAATTCTGATTTAATGTAGAACAAGGGATGGCTCTGATTATGTCTAGAGCAATAACACTTAACATAATCAATGTATTGTTAGGCTTTCAGATCTCTAACAATGTACAAGTAGATCCACAATTGGATCTCTCTAACATCTTAATAAGCTGTGCTAGATTGACTCTAGCTCGAGCGTGGACCGCAAGCAATCCACCACATGTGATGGAATGGTGGACTCTCGTCAGAGAAATCTATACTATGGAATCTTCCCTAGCTAAAATCAGAGGAGTTAATTCTCTTCAGAAGCTAGACAGAATTTGGGGGCCTACATTTATCTGAACCTCCCCCCCTTTTTTTTTTTTTTTTTTTTCTTTCTCTTTCTCTTCTCTCTCTTCGGGCCTGTATGCTGTACCTGCAACCAATAATTATGCAAACACTGTGCTTTTGCAACTTAATTATGACACTTATATCCCTGCTCTTTAAGATATATTGATATGACAATGTATAAATTATTTTGTATTTTCAAATGAATTGCTGATTTGATCTCTTGTCCTGACTTCAATAAAAAAAAATTAAAAAAAAAAAAAGGAAAACAAACAGTTTTCACTGAAAAAGAGAATATAGATAGAGACCAGGACGAAAAGCATATCATGCCAACAGGAACTGGTCAAAGGTAAGCAGGACGCTTTCCCCGAAGGGCTCCAAGAGGCAAACGGACCATAGTGTATGTAGATGTGGACACTGTGCAGTTTTCTCTGGTTTTGCTGTTTACACAAAAGCAAAACATCCCTAGAAATTAAGAGGCCTTGTGATCCGTATCCTCATAGTGCACTAGTAAGCGTGATAGTCTTCAGTAGTGACGTATGTAGTGGGCTAGTGTAAGGTGACCAGATATGTTAGGTGAAGGCTACAGACATGGAAGTAGGACAAACACTCGGCAGTGACATGGGTCGGTTTGGGAAAAGGATTTATTTGACTCCATCCACATAGAAAAAAATAAAAAAACATTCTGGAAATGCATTTAAAATCCCATATCGTGCGAGTCTCTGTAAGAATTGTCAAAGGAAAACACTTCAGAGTAATGATTTTGTTAAATACCCTTCCCCAGGCTCTGATGAAGTTCAGAGGAAGGCCAATGAACCTGGGACTTGCCTGAGGGCATCCTTGTCTGCTGATTGACACCTGTTTAAATCCTGCGGTGCTTCACGAAGGGAACAACACAGAGGAGGAGTATTTAAAGCAATGACTCTCGTTGCAAGGAAAGACTGGAGGACGCATGCGCACGCATGACAATATTTACAAATGCACGCGCAAACAATGTATTTTAATTAAACCTGTCGTGACTCCAGGCCCGATTCTGAAAACCATGACTATCCAGGCAAACCCGGGACATCTGGTCGCCCTGGACTAACATTGCCCTACCTGCACTACTCACTCATTGTTCCCTTTCCTGCACCACCCTCTGCCTCCTTCCCTGCAACACCCTCCATCCCCTTCCCTGCAGCACCCCCATCCCCTTTCCTACAGCCCTCTCTATTTTCTTTCCTGCACCACCCTCCATTCCGTCCCTGCAACACCCTCCATTCCTTTTCCTGCTCCCCCCTTCGCCCCGGTCCCTGCACCTCGCTCTATTCCCATCCCAGCACCACCGTCCATTCCCATCCCTGCACCACTCTCTATTCCCTCCCCTGCACCACCTTCCCCCCTTACCTGCACCACCCTCCGTTCACATCCCTGCACCACACTCCATTCCCGTCACTGCACCAACGTCCATTCCCATCCCTGCACCACTCTCTATTCCCTCCCCTGCAGCACCTATCCCCTTTCCTGCACCACTCTCCATTCACATCCCTGCACCACACTCCATTCCCGTCACTGCACCAACGTCCATTCCCATCCCTGCACCACTCTCTATTCCCTCCCCTGCAGCACCTCCCCCCTTTCCTGCACCACTCTCCATTCACATCCCTGCACCACCCTCTATCACCTTCCCTGCACCTCCCTCCATTCCCTTCTCTATTCCACTCTCTATTCGCTTCCCTGCAACACCCTCCGTCCCCTTTCTTAAAGCCCTCTCTATTTTCTTTCCTGCACTACCCTCCATTCCCGTCTCTACACCACTCTCCGTTCCCTTCCCTGCACCACCTTTATTTCCTTCCCTGCACCACCCTCCGCCCTCTTCCCTGCACCACCCTCCGATCTATTCCCTGCACCACCCTCCGCTGCCTTCCCTGCACCACCCTCTGCCCTCTTCCCTGCACAACTCTGCGCCCTCTTCCCTACACCACCCTCCGTCCTCTTCCCTACATCACCCTTTGCCCTCTTCCCTGCACCACCCTCTGCCCTCTTCCCTGCACCAACCTCCGGCCTCTTCCCTGCACCAACCTCCGGCCTCTTCCCTGCACCACCCTCCGCTCTCTTCCCTGCACCGCTCTGCGTCCTCTTCCCTGCACCACCCTCTGCCCTCTTCCCTGCACCACCCTCCACCCTCTTCCCTGCATCACGCTCTGCCCTCTTCCGTGCACCAGTCTGCACCCTCTTCCCTGCACCACCCTCTTGCCCTCTTTACTGCACCACCCTCTGCCCTCTTCCCTGCACCACCCTCCGCCCTCTTCCCTGCACCACCCTCTGTCCCCTTCCCCGCACCACCCTTTGTCCCCTTCCCTGCACCACCCTCCGCCCTCTTCCCTGCACCACCCTTCGCCCTCTTCCCTGCACGGCTCTGCGCTCTCTTCCCTGTACCACCCTCTGTCCCCTTCCCTGCACCACCCTCCGCCCTCTTCCCTGCACCACCCTCCGCCCTCTCCCCTGCACCACCCTCCGCCCTCTTCCCTGCACCACCCTCCGCCCTCTTCCCTGCACCACCCTCTGCCCCCTTCCCTGCACCACCTTCCGCCCTCTTCCCTGCACCGCCCTCCGCCCTCTTCCCTGCACCGCCTTTCGCCCTCTCCCCCGCACCACCCTCTGTCCCCTTCCATGCCCTTTAACATTTCACCTACAAAGTGGACCAACAACACTGAGGCCGAGAAACACGAGCTGCCCTCGGCGGGGTTTTCCTTCCAAGCACCAGAGCCGCTGCAGTCTCACCTTCTGCTTTTTTATTATTACCTTTATTTTGAGTTAAAAATTACACAGGGCTGGCTTTATATTGATTCAATTACTGAGTGGGCAGTGACATGAAGACTGCTGTTTTTGTATAGGTTTGCGAATGAGTGAGTAAGGCTTTGCCCAACCACTATGCCAATTCATTCAAATCCTTTCAATTAGCATTCATCAAATGAGGTTTGGGGTGAAGATATGGAAAGCGCCCTGTGAGGGCCAGGCAACCTACTAATTTACATTAGTAGTTGGTTAAAGGTGAACCGTGCTTAGTTACTCAGTGAAAAAATTAATACATAAATAAATAAAAAGATGGATGGATGGATGGATGGATGGATGGATGGATGGATGGATGGATGGATGCTAGCCACAAGCTGGAAGTTTTTCTCAGGGTCCCGCCTCCTGTGCTACTGAAAACTGGGGTTGCCGTAAACCAAGGCTGCCTAGTCTTGATTCCACCTCATGCCTCTATAATCCACCTCTCTGCACGTCTTGTCTCTTTATCCCACTGGTAAATGTACTCATCTTTCTCCCCCTCCTACTATTTCACTTTTTTGCCTTCTCTGTCTTGCCCTTGTTTAGAGTCTTATGATGAAAAATAAGTCCGGGTCGCCACATATAAGTGCCCGTGCCCACCTTTTGCATCCCACAATACACATCAAACAGTGAAGTTGGGGGTGAAGCCCTGACTGTGAGCGTGCATACGGTGGCATACCGCAAGGGTTTCTGGGAATGTGAAGGGTTTGCATGCAAGAGCTCTTTGTGTGGAAGCTGTGAAGTTTACCGGGCTCTGGTTAGGAGTACGTTTGGTAACTGGATGTCGGATACTCGGGAGCTGCTGAACGGAGAGAGAGAAATCACCCTCCCCTCTCCCACCCCCCGTATCTGATGAGCAGTAGGTAAGTAAAACAAAAGGGGTATCTGGGTGGTAGGCGGAGGAGGGATGCCCCTCGCGTAGTACAACTCGGCAGAAGTCACCAGAGCTCCGCATACGGGGCTGGGTTAAGCCTTCAAAGCTGCTTCAAGTGAAGACGAGTATCCGGAGGCTTGCACAGCCAGCTCGGAGTGGTTGCAAAAGCATGCATTTTCATCGTTTTCAAATGGCCACAGTGCCCCCTTGTGGCTTGTTTGTGATATGCAGCGCGAGGTTTCGGTTTATATAGAGTCTCTGGAATCCTACAGATATCAAGTGACCCCACTTTCGAGAGAGGTGGTCGCCCCTCATTTTCAGGTCCGACCCACGCGCCAAGGCACTGTCCTTCATTGTATCTGAGGGTTGCCTTCCCGAATTCAGTCCGTCCCTTGGTTGGAGGTTAAAGAGAATGTACTGCTTTTTATTGTATTTTTCCTGCACGATTGTTTAGCATTTCATTCACGCCCCCACTCCCCCATGATTTTGCATCTGTGTGATGAAGGAAAGGAAACCCCGAGTGGCACAATGGCTAGGGGCCTGTGTTCCTTTAATGGCCTGAGAAGGACCCCGCAGGAATTTCACTGAAGTAGAAACGGTGACATGACGCAGAGAAGAGGATGTGGCGTATAAGGTCAGAGTTAGCCGCATTGGAACTGGCGAACTTGGGTGCATATTTACAACAGAATGGGGAAGCGTGGCATTAAGCAAACATTTCTAAAGCAACGCTTCGCCATTCTGAAAACGCAGGGATGCGCCGTGTTCACAAGAATGCGGTGCACACCTGGTTGTCCCCTAAAAGCTAAATCTAGCTGACTAGCGCCAACGCAGGCACCTTTGCACCATAGTGCAAGGGTGCCTGCATTGAGGGGAGTGATTGTTTAGGTGCAGGAAGGTGTCCCTTCCTGCACATAACAATCCACAATGCCGATTTGAAACTCCTACGTGTGCCGCACTGTGCAGCACACATAGACGTTGCAAATCACCATTTGTTTAATAATTGTTTGTGTTCAGGAAGGGGCACATTCTTGCACATACACAATCACTCACGATGATTTGCTGTTTCTATGTGTGCTGCAGCACACATCGAAAGAGCAAAACCAAGGAAAAAATAACCCTTTCTCCTTGTTTCGCCATAAGACCAGGTTTTCCCTGGTCTTATTGTTGGCGCTGCCTCCTATTTACGCCACCCTCGTAAATAGGGATCAGCATCAAAACCAATGGATGTTGCGGCGGAACGCCCAACAAAACACTCATTGCCCACCCCTTTCACGCTAAGTGTAGCGTGAAAGGCGGCCTTATTTACAAGGTGGCGTTAAGCCACGTTAAGTGGCTTAAAGCTGCCTTGTAAATAAGACAAAGGGATTATCACAACAGGAACGTCCCAAAAAAGAGACATTCCTGTGGCGATAGGGGCCTGTAAATATGCTCCTGGGTTGGAGTCTCGACATCTGCTCAGCATCCTGTGTTTCTGGGTGAATCTCTTTATCTTCCCATGCCTTATAAAGTAAAAAACACGAAATGAATGAGTCCTTGTGTTAGGGCAACCGGTGCTCATGTAAACCGCACCAATACTTCATGCATAATAAAACTACAAAAATAGAGATACTATTCCTTGCACTGTACACTCTACCTGTCCGTGTGTTTTAAAAAACAGATAGTTCTGGGGGATGGTAACTATAACTCGTGCTCTATTGTAACTACAGCTCTCGACCCCGGCATGCACAGTTTTCTCATTAGCCCTGCACAGCGAGGGAGTGAGTTATAGCTACCTTAGAGCATGAGTTAGAGTTACTTGAGATAGCTAAAATTGGTGAACTTTAGTGGTTTTGTACGTTTAAAACTACATTTTTTAACTGACATCTTCTCATAACTATAACTTTACTTTAACCTTTGTTTTTTCAGTGAATTTTCAGTTTTTTTTAATTTAAAATAATATTTTTATTACCATATATAAAGCCAACCTCCTGCTGTGCACAGGGAAGGGGTTTGCCACAGGGTCTGGCCTGTGGCTAGTCACTGCATCCAACCTCATGAGGACAGCCAAGCCCCACCACGGCACATGGGCAGCCAAAACCCCACCACGCATGGCCTTTGTGTGGTTTGCCCTGCCGCCCAGTGCCCCCCTACTCCCTCTCACTTCCCCCTCAGGCACCCAACCCCCAATATATAAAGCAAATCGATCATCTTTCTCCAAAAATCACTAATCATTTTAATCAAATGTATATTTCAATAATACACACAATGCAATGTTTATTAATATTGATGACTTAAAACTATTTAATAAAAATGTATTAAAATAAATGTCTGTGACATAGTTTTTATTATTACTGTTTGTGGGTGAAAATGTGAAAATAAGTATTCAGAGACATAGTGTCTTTTTAAATATGAAAAACATGTCTCAGAGTCTTTCTTTTAACATTTTTCAGCCCCAAAAAATGAAATAATAATACGTCACAAGGTCCTTGTATTTCTTTTATACATCTTCAGGCCACATAAAACAAAGCAATAGAACCAGTTCCAAGAGGGCGCTGCATTCCCAGGTGTAAAGCAACAGTTCCAGTCCGGGAAGTGCTTTAAGAAGATATAGTAAGTTCTCCTGGGTTTCAATGACCCAAGAGACACACTGTTTTTATAATGTTGCTGGAGGGCTGCAGAACTTTTTGTGTTTTTGTAAAAAAAAAATCTGGATGTCTTTAATGTTTTAGTTTTGTGGAGTGGAGTGTTATTAAGTGGAGTGTGGTACAATATACTGGAGGAGAGAGTTGTAAATTCTACTAAAGTATAGTGGTATAGTGGAGTGGAGGAAAGTGGAATCAGTTATACTGGAATGGGATAGAGTGGAATGGCATACAGTGGAGTGGCGTAGAGTGAATTAGGATTCAGTACAGTGGCATATATGAGAGTGGTATTGAGTGTAGTGGTATACCCTACAGTGCTATGCAGTGAGACAGCATAGAGTGGAGTCTGGTAAAGTGGAGTTGCATTATGTGAATACTGTAGAGTGTATTTGACTCCACTGTACTGGAGTACAGTGGAGTTCTAGAGACTGGAGTTTTATACGCTGTAGGAACCTTTGGAATATTGTATACTGAAATAGCATGCAGTGTAGTGGCATAGAGTGGACTCTGGTACAGTGAAGTGGCGTAAAGTGGAATAGCATACTCTGGAGTGGACTATAGTGGAGTACCATACAGTGGAGTGGTGCGTACAGTTTAGTGGTTTACAGTGGACTTATGTAAAGTTCAGTGTGGGACAGTGTAGTGTTGTAAATTAAAATTCCATAAAGTGAGGTGACGTATATATATTTCATTGTGCGCGCTGAAATTCATTTTATTTATTTATTAATTTACATTACACTGGTCGGCCGTGAGCTGTAGTTTACCACCCCCCCCCCACCTTGACCCTCCCCAACCCGACTCACCAAACGCAACACTCCCTCCACGAGCCGCTACTGCCATCCCATTACATTACACTGACTTGTGCATAAGGGCATGTAAGAAATCCTGCTCTGGACGCTGCCTGACAAGGCAGAAATGCATTTAAAAGATAGTTGAAATGCTGTCATATGCTTGCCTCCACAGATACATCAAGTGAAGAAGTCCAACTATGTTATTTATTGGTGCAGGCTAACCCGAATTCTGCCTTGTTTGGGGGGGGTTTATATAGCTTAAACTAGACCTGAAGGTATCAGTGCGCCTTACATGAGCACCAGTTACGATACAGACGGACACATTCATATTTTGTTAGTAACGGGGAGATTACTTGAGTTGCCGAGAACCACAGGATGTTGAGCGTCCCTGCTGAGGCTCAAACCCATTTCCCCAGCTTTGAGGTCGACCGCCCTAACCGTTAGGCCACATCCTCTCTTTGGCACTCAACGCCTGCACTTCAATGAACTTTACACTAATTATATCTAGATATAGAAAATCATTAATGACAAAGTAAATTAAAAACAGTTGCCTCATAATGCAAAATTGTCCTACAACAAACACTGCCTCTTGTTACATTATGTGTTGTCCTTTAGGCAATGTTTTAGTATATCAAATTGTGCTGACTTAAAGCATCTTATCATTGATTGCTATCTTTCCCCAAAAGAGAAAAGAACAATTGTAGCAACTTAATAAAGATGTTGTCAAATTCAGCGTTTGGTGACATCATAATTGATAGAGCAGTCATTTAAACCTCTGTTTCAGGACTTTGTGAAATCAACATGTTTCGCCCACAACCCCAGAATGTACTGAGTTTTGCAGAGAAAAGTAAAGTTTCACACATCAAGCATCTGGGGAATGATAAAAAGCTTTTTAAAATGTGAAGTATTGAATGAGGCCTAGGCCCAGCTGCTGCGCAAAAAGTGACCCAGCCCCCTGGCACTGACTGAGGCAGTCAGAGGAAGGGGGCCTGTTCCAGCAGTCTATGCCCAGGAATCATGCCTGCCAATCAGAAATCTAACTTGAGAGCGCTCCCAACTTCTGAATTCACTGAGGCTTTGATTGCACTGTGAGAAGCGACTCTCCTGCAGCTGATTGTCCATAGAAGGCCCTTCCTCAATACTAAAGTGGACGTTCACAGCAACAGAGAAAGAAAACAATGGCAGGCAGGGGTGTATAGAAAACATGCAGAGATTTTACCTTAATTCTTCAATTTGTTTTTATCCTTTCGAAGGGCAACATTGAGGTCATAGATAAGACTTGTTTGGTGAAGAGAAAGGGAGAAGATCTAAAGGCCAGAGATGCTGATTTAGCATCTAGGGAAACAAGTTCGAGTCTCAGCGTGGGCTCACTATCCAGTGGGATTCCAGGCACATCATTTAATCTCTTGTGGCAAAATTTACAAAAAATGAATGTGTAAAGCAATCTAGTGCTCCTGTAAAGCACTCCATTGCCCTTGGGAGGAGTTTGTGCTCTACAAATCAGCAAAAAATAAGTATTCTCTTTTTTTGTGACTATTGGTGCTTAGCACCGAAATAAACCGAACCATTAAAATCCTGCTCTTAATCCCCCTCTTGCTGTAGCCCTGAGTCTCACTTGTCAGCAGTTCTCCGCTCTGCTCACCTCCGTTGCGAGCCCAGCGACCAGTGTGGACAGCCTGCCCGCCTCCCAGGATGGGATGTGGCCATGGAGGCTTGATGGTCTCATCCGACCCTGTGACGAGTTAGGAAATGGGGGAGTCAGTGCTGTGCAGTGTGCACCCTCGCTGATTGACAACAGCCTCGGAAAACTCGGGGCTGAAGCTAACGCACACAGGCTGTTTCCAATCAGAGAGGCTGCCCTGCGTCATAGAGTGGCCTTACATTGTTGCAGCGCACAGAGGACCAGGGCTGACACCAGGCAAGCCCTGCAAATCCTGCGACCGCAGGCACAGGCGCTTTAGCGCATGCGCCGTTCCAAAGTGCCTAATTTTGCCTGACCCTCGAGCAGAGCCAGGGTCAGAGGTTAAATGCACAGTGACTGCCTAGTTCGATAAAACAAAAGGAGGTAAGAATTGAGGTGGGGATGGGGCCCCTCAGCCCTAATTAAGGAACACACACGCATACATATTGATTATGTCTTAGGAACTTTTTTTCTGTTCTACTGTCTCTTTTTAACTGTACTAATAGAAAAGGACAAGAAGAGGTCAGTAAAATACCAGAATGCCTTTAACATTCTGTATATTCAATGTCCATAGAAATTGTCCTTCACGAGCACCCGTAGAAAGTAATATTTCAATAAAATCTTGGGGCAGATTTACAACAAAGTAACGCAGCACTGTGCAGCAAGGCATTTTTCTTCGCCGTGCTGCGTTAGTTTGGAAATGCAAAACAACAGTGGATGGACAGAATGCAGAACAATGTCATATATTCACCCCAGTACAGAGATCTGGGCCTAAATCCATCGTTTTTTTTGCTCACCATGCCATTCCAGTTTGAACCCAGCCATATGCAAATCAGTCTTGACCCTGTGCCTCATGGGAACAGTCCAGTCCGAACTGCCAGGCCAGGTCCTCCCTGGACTGGAAACAAGCATCTTAGGACCGGTTTCGGGGTTTCACCCCTCTTCAGCCAGGATAGCTTGACTCTAGTGGCATGGAGAGCATGGGGCCCACGTCTGGGCATACCCTTCCCACTAGGGGTGACAAATGCAAAACAACAGTTGATGGACAGAATGCAGAGCGATGTCATACATTCACCCCAGTACAGAGATCTGGGCCTAAATCCATCGTTATGGCCGGGTCTAAGCTGGGGTGGCATGGTGTGCAAAAGAATGATGGAATTAACCCAGATCTCTTGACTGGGTGAGAATGTTTTGATTTTTTCTGCATTCCATCCATCAATTGTGTGTCTTTTGCGTTAGTTTGGAAAGCACAGAGATGCAACATATTTTCAAGAATATGTTGCATCTGTGTGCTCCCCCTGCGCTGGCGCACAAACTGCAGCCATGCGCCGGCCCCTTGCACCATGGTGCAAGGATGCCTGCATCTTGGGGAGATTGTTTTTGTGCAGCCTTCCTGCACAAAAACAATCACAGGAGGCTTTTTCCTCTTTCAATGCGTGCTGTAGAATGCAGCACGCATTGCAAGAGGAAAAAACGAGGAGAAATGAAAACATTTCTCCTCGTTGCGCCTCTAGGGTGGCGTAGCATTCACACGCATCTCCAGATTTACGATTTCTCGTAAATCTGGAGATGTGTCTTGTTCCATGGGTGTTGCGCGGGAACACCCACAGCAACACCCATGGAACGCCCCTTCCACACCCAGTGCTGCGTGTGAAGGGGCCATATTTACGAGGAGAGGAAAAGTCACGCAGGGTGGCTTTTCCTCTCCTTGTAAATATGGAGGAGCCCCCTGCGCCACCAGTACGTCACGAAAAGTGACGTAGTGGTGGCGCAGGGGGCTTGTAAATCTTCCCCCTTGTATTCTCAGTGATATTGACAACGAAGGCCCTGATTTTATATTAAGAACAGAGCTTTGGACTATACCATTTCCCGTTGAAAGGCAATATTTCTCTCCATGTGTTCCCATTCCAGGCGTGACATGCAGTTTGGTGCTTACTTTCCCTCCATGGTAAAGAACAGTAGATGTTTCAGCACCCAGGCTAATGTGCTGCATAGCTTAATACATATAAGGTCCCAAAGACGAGACCGATTGCAGTGCAAATGCTTGTTTAGTGCTCTAAGCCCTGGCACTTTGTAAATATCACAGAAGTTTAATAATGATCTTTTGGGCAGCTTCTAGCTAAATATGTTGTAGCATTTAGGTGGACAACATCACTGCACTTTTCACAGCACTTTAGGGGTTAAGGCAATATATTAGCACTAGCACTTTCTAAAATTACTCATGTACATTGCAAACATACAGACTGTTAAGTGTTCTACACTATGATATCTACGGTGGGTCTGTCACTGACAATTAAACAGCACTTGCACTTTATAAAACTTATAAAAAGAATAGCATACATACTACTGTTCTATCGTATTATTAATTCGTTACCTCTATGGACTGGACTGCTTTTAATATCCAAGCTCTAGCACTTTAGTATCAGAAGGATAACGTTTAATGAATAGGCTGTATAAACATGAACTCTGTAAAAATATCAGATGATCTATTATGTCAAGATGATGTAATACATTTTAGCAAAGAACTGCATTTTGCAATTTATCAAATATACAAATGTGAGCCACTGTTTTTATGCTAATGGACTTTACACATATTAAAGTCAAACATAACCATCAGTATTTCAGTAACACTTAGCAACAGTATGATTTCTATTTTTTTTAACTTTGCATTTCTGTTTCTAACATGTGTGGTGGTTGTTTGCTATTTATATGTCGAAAATATGGTGGCGTGTCATGTGATCAAGACCCCGTCTCTGCAGTCGAAACGCATCATGACAGGCATTGTCCTTCAGAAATATGTTATGTCTAAAATAAAGCACTTTTGAATTTACCATATTCAGCATCTGGAGGTCCGTACCTGGAGGGTCCCATCGGGAGAGCCGTGGTCTAGGATTCTGTGTGTGTGTTTAAATATATATATGCCAATTTTTTACTCAATTAAATGGCACTTCTATGGGCAATATACCAATTTTTTACTCTATTAAATGGCACTTCTATGGGCAATTGCGCACCTCCTGCGTATGCGAATCTGTTTATGCATCATTTTGAATTGGAACATATTTTGTCTAAAAACATCTGGAAGACTAACATCATTACGTTCTTACGATACATTGATGACATATTCCTAATTTGGAAAGGACCAGAGAGTGACCTACTTCAGGCGATCAGTGAAATGAACACTATAGATGAACAAATTCATTTCAAGCACACTTTGCATAGGAACAGAATTCCATTCTTAAACGTTGAAATTCAGATTGAAACCCATAAATGAATGACATCAGTGTTCACCAAGCCCACAGACCGCAGTCATTTTCTACATTTCTCAAGCTTTCATCAGATGAGTTTAAAAAAGCCCCTTCCATATTCACAACTACTCAGAAATGTCGTCATCAGAAGAACTATACCATGAAAAGAGAGACAAACTATTATTAAAGTTCAAACACTGAGCATATCCAGAAAAGATTTTGCAACTAGCAACTAAAAGAGCCAATCAAAAAGATAGGACTGAATTACTCAACTTTCAAAAACCTACAGAAAAAGACCAAGAAAGAATGGTATTTGTTTCAAAATATTCAACAAAAAGTGAAAAAATGTAAAAAATTGTCAAAAAATATTGGCAATTATTACTGGCAGAAACTGACTTCAAAGGTATATTTGAACAAATCCCTATCTGTGCTTACCAACATACGGCAAACTTACAACAATTGTTAAAGATGAAAAACAAAGTTTTCACACAGGTTCACAACTGCACAACCCTATGTCACAAGTGTGGGAATTGCAATAATATTATAAAAGGTACGACCTTGAGACATCCAACACAAGGGACTCCCATAAATCTTCAAGTAACAGCAACTTGTAACACAAGTCATGTCGTATACCTACTGAAATGTCCGTGCGGACTTCCCTATGTGGGGAAAATAGAACGCAAAATTAAAACTCGTCTAATTGAACATAAGAGTAGGCCTGGGCTAAAATTTCGTTCCGTTAGCGGAAATTGTGATAATTTCACATTTTCGCGTTCCGCGGAAAGCGCGAAAATGTCAAAATTTCCGCATTCCGCAGCTTGGCGATAATTTGTCTCGCTCTGTAAAATAATACATTCTCGCGCGCGCGCGATCGCCTTACCTGAATCCCTGCGTTCGCCGACAAGTTTTCTTGATCCGGTCGCGTTCTCCATGAGATGTTGTATTGTTTTTAGCCATTTGTGCTGTCTCGCGACAGTTCGCGCCCGCAGTGACGTCATGCGTCGCGCGATCACGTCTTTCTTCTCGCGATCATGCACCGCGAGACAACTGAAAACAAGATGGCCGCGCCCGCGAGCAACCACATGGGTAAGTTGGCGAGCCGCAACCATGCAGAAAATCTCGCGAACATGCGGGGAAAAAACTTCCGCATCTTCGCGATATTTCCGCGTGTTTGCGATAATTTTTAACATTTTCGCGATAATTTGCAAAAGTGGATTTCGCAAATTCCGCCCACCCGCAACATAAGGTTGAGAAATCCCAAATCCACAATCACAATGCACTATCAAGAAAAAAATCACAACATCAGCCAACTTCGGTATTTAATTCTGGAACACGTTCCGTTAAAAGAAGGCAGAGACAATAAGACATTTTTACTGCAACGTGAGTTATTTTGGATCCACAAATTGAACTCCCTACATCCGAAAGGACTTAATGACCGAGTAGAGTTTAGTTGTTACCTATAACTGTCTAAGTCATGCATTGGATTCTACAATCATTTTTTCGTATCATTGCTGTGTTAGCATGTTAGGATAAATCAAGTTATGATGTAACCTATCCTATCATCTGGTTGACACACATTTCTACTTCTCTTAAATACCGGGTTTCAGACCTTCCGTCACTTACATTACCACGCTTATTACATTCATTCACAGATATAAGCTTCTCGTTTTGCATTACAGCTGTACCTTCATCTCTGAAGGCTCATGCATATTTTACATTCCATCCACAGACTAACTTAAAAAAAAAATTTTTTGCACCACACTTATTATTTTGATTCTCTTGAGTCTGTTCACTATTCGTGAACAATTGCAACTTTATTGCACAATGTTACACACGCACTATAATCTTTACGTTCTTGGATCAGTGTCACGGAACACGCAATTGAGCGTAACACACCTCTGTGCATTGAACCTCTCTAGAGTCCGATTTTTAGCTTCATGGTATTTACTTCCGGGGCCACACAATATTTTTCCCGGGGCACCGTTGATGCACTGTATGATTGACGTGAGCGCATGGAACATGCCGAATTCTATATAAGTCACAGGTATCTATCTTTCTGCGATTTCTTGCACTTCCTGCACTTTTCGGTGTATCACTTTTTACGGCACCAGCATAAAGCATTTATTGATGTTCATTTGCACATTTGCGTGCCGGTACATGCGGAGGTCATTTTCGTAGGTTCCGTTTCATGCATTTGTTTCTGATATATTGGAGCACAGGATTTCTAGTATTTTATTCACTTTTTAAAAACCGATGAGCACGAGCACATGTTGTCCTAAATTTGACAGATATGTAGGATGTTTCGTCATTTACAAGCACTTCTATCACGTGTGCACATATCGTTTTTTGAACCGTTTCACCCTATCGCCTGGTATAACATCTGGCACATTGTATTACAATGAATCGCATAGACTAACAACAACTTTAGTCAAACAACTGTAGCATATCATTTTATTCTATTTTTTATGACGCATTCTGCTCTAGGGTTATTAAGAGCATTCATTTTTGTTTACAGGGAGATTCCCCTGAAGAAGGCCTTGTCCAGAAATGCATCAGGGATTTGTGTTCCTGTGATTGTCTAACTGCTCGTATAATTGATTGTTAAAAAACGTGGATATATGCAGATTTTGATTTAATGAATGAATTTCCTAACTATTGAAACATAACTTTAATAAATATCAGCTACATTCAACTAAAGGATCCTTGTTCGCATCGGAGTGCATATATGGGTGACCCTTCCAGTGGTGAAGGATTTTGTTTTCCATAATTTGACATGCCTCAATGATAAGGAGGTGATACCCTATAGCACCCAAAGTTTATGAAATTATGTTACCTGAAGAAACACACAACAATAAAAGGAGTGCGACCGTCCTCTTCGATTAATCTTAGGCGTAAGGGTGACTCAGGCTCTTTCACATGGGGCTTGACCCATGTGAAAGGACACATTGCTGGAGTTGCGTCTCTTTTCAGACACACCCCAGCAATGCAAAACTTTTGCGGCTACAGATATGTCAGTTCTACTGACATATCTGTAACTACTTGCGGCATGATGCGTGGTACTGTTAATATGGCACTTACATGGTATCGCAAGGAGAGAGCACTGAGAAGTGTTGCATTGCTGCTATGTCGCAGCGATGCAACACTGCTCATAAATAAGGCCGTCAATCTAAACGGTTACATGTTACAGTTAGGAAATAAAAGTTACAGTTAGGAAATAAAATTAAGAAAAACGTACTTACTTAAAAAGCAAATGTTAGAAGGACATTATAGTTAGGAAATAGAGTTTAAAAAACCTTCGAAATTCACTGAAAAAAAAGGTTACAGGGATGTTGTAGTTAGGCTCAGATTTCACTCATATAACACCAGTGGAATTCAGCAGATATAGTTACCTGAGCTAACTATAACTTAAGACCCACAATGCACTGCATATGACCTCACATATTACATCACTCATGACATTGTAAGTGACATCACTGATGACATCTCAAATGACATCGCTGATGAGATCATCCACAAAATCACTAATGAACACACTTACACCCCATAAAACCTTTCTTGCACCTCAGCAGCCAAGGGGACCTCATCCCCCAACCTGCAGCGCACCAGGAGGCGCGATTGCAGAAAGAGGGTGAGGGCCCCAGCGTCATGCCAGGCAGAATTTTCTTTTTTATTTATTATAAAGGTCCCCCTTCCCTGGGCCATATTTGCCCCCGGGTACCCTATCCACCAGGGCCAAGCATTTTTAGAATGTGAGGGGGTTTTAACTAACAGAAGAGGGGCTACATGGCCCCCCTTTCCTGATCCGATTTTGGCCCCAGGGACCCCATCCCCCAAGGCCTGGCCACAAGACTGGGTGCCCTGGTCCCACCAGGGCACCTAGTTTTTCCCATTGGGGGCCGCTGGGGAACCTCAAGGTCCTCGCAGTCCCTGCCGGGCTCCCCGCGTCCTGCGTGTGCCCCAAGAGGGCCGGCCAAATGGTTATGAGAATTTAGGAAGTGCAAACCACTCCTCCCCCTGCTCCGGCCAGCCCCACCCCGTCATTGACTGCAATAGGGAAAATAAATTGATAATAATGTTACGTTATTGTCATTTTATTTTTCCATTTGAGCAGTGAGGCGATGCTCCTCCGCCTTAGTGGATGAGCCGCCACTGATTGGATGTTTTTTTTTAATATTATGAGTGGTAAGAAGAAGCCAGGCTGAGGTCAAAGTGACATGTGCCAGGGACACGATGGCCATTCTGCCACTCTGGCATTTTGCCGATGGCCGTCATTGACTGCAATAGGGAAAATAAATTGATAATAATGTTACGTTATTGTCATTTTATTTTTCCATTTGAGCAGTGAGGCGATGCTCCTCCGCCTTAGTGGATGAGCCGCCACTGATTGGATGGTATTTTTTTAATATTATGAGTGGTAAGAAGAAGCCAGGCTGAGGTCAAAGTGACATGTGCCAGGGACACGCTGGCCATTCTGCCACTCTGGCATTTTTGCCGATGGACGACAAGCTAGAGGTCGCTTTCAGAGGTTGATGGAGTAAGAAGACTCAACCATGAAAGCCCACCAGGCACCCGAATAGCCTCGTCCCCCGGAAATAGGTGATTTTGGTCCAGCCCTGACATGGGTTCATTTGACCACAAGGCAGACACTGGCACATGCAGAGGAAGGACCCTTTTCAAGGTAGTCCTGCTGTGGGTGGGAAACGTGGAAGAAATAAAGGAGAACAATAAGTTCAGAATTAGAAGTGAAGAAAATAACAAAAACAAACCTATCCCATCCTGCACTGAACACTATATGAGTGCTTCTGCATATGGAAATGTTAAATCTATATCCCGAGTCTGCGGTTGGCATTTCAAAGACCTTGGCATATTTAGACACACAGCTCGGATGGGTGTACAGGGACTTTGAAAAGCTGGGAAGGAATCCAGATACGAATGCAGGAAATAATCATCAAATCAGTAAAGACAGTAGCCTTGTATCCCCCAACGGTGCTTGTCAGTGTATAAAAATGCAAAACTTCAGAAGTTGGCATGTATACACCAATATAGAATAAGCATGCCATGTGTCCATGTCAGTCAGTGAATGACGCAGAGATTTTTTTCCCCTTTTTTTGCAGTTTTATATAAAGCGCAAACTCAACCCAGAGGTATTGGAGTGCTTTACATGAGCACCAGTTACATTACACAAGAACACATTTATTTTTGGTAGGCACAGGGAGATCAATTGATTTGCCCAGAATCACAGGATGTTGAGTCGATACCGAGACTCGAACCTGGGGGCATATCAGCAACACCCGGCGATAATTATCGCTCAGCGCTCTTAGGGTGAGGATAATTATCGCCGGGTAACGTGGGTTTTTATTGCTGAGATAGCGTGCTATTAACAACGCTTATCTCAAAAGCAATAAAAATCCTAGAGCTAACTGCCTAACAAGAGATTATCGCTGGAAACCCAGCGATAATCTCATGTAGTGTGGCGTTAGCTTGCTGATAGGGACTCACAAACTTAGCCATGATATCCACCTTCCACAGGATATCATGGCTAAGTCAGTCCTGAAGCAGGCGTAAGGAAAGTAGCGATAACAGGGGTTATCGCTACTTTTCCTGCCGCTCTGCTTCATAGCGTGGGGCTTGATGATAGGAGAAATGTCGCTAATATCATGTTAGGTCAGGAACGCTCACTTTGCATCTCATTAGAGATGCAAAGCTGGGCGTTAGAAATCCCCACGCTAAAGCAAGGTTTCACGTGTAAGCGTGGCCTTGCTAATTAGGCGATAAAATTATCGCCGCTTTTCGGCCGAAAACAGCCGCAAAAGCGATACCATTTAAAGCTATTGTGGTGATGGGACAGTATGACCGGGAGACAAACTGAGCGCTTCTACTTTACTTTAGCCCATAAAAGATCTGCACGTTTTCTGAGATTTAAGGGATTATCTGTGTCTGTGTGAAGTTGCAAAGCGTGGTGCTAAACAACTTTCCTACTGCCGTCCAAGGTCTAGAGGGGCAGACGCTTATTTTGTCAGCATTCCCTGCAACCTGAAGTCCGAGATCGGAACTTGTGCTTCTGGTTGAGCGAATAACGTGGCTGAGCGGTGTCGTTGTATTTGTTTGTTGCCACTTAAGTGGCACAATGGATGCACAAATACCTGCACCCTCATGTGTTATAGGTGTTGGGTGGGACATCCGGCTGCAGGGATTGGGTGAATTCAAACTACTCTCCTGGCAAATTTACTTACCTTATTTCTTCGTCATGTAGTACAAAAGTCCGAGGCGGAGGAGCCTTGCCCCACTGCCTGGATTAGAGCCAGCAAGTGAAAAGTAAAACGATGTTCTATTATCGTTTTATTTTTCATTTGCCGGCTCTGAGCCAACGCATGCAAGGAGGGGCGGGCCGAGGCATTGGAGGGGGGAGGAGGATTGCTATGTGCACTAAGTTCTAAGGGGCATATTAACAAGCGGCAGCGATAATTATCGCTGGCCGCTCTTAGCGAGAAAAATGTTATCGCTGGCTATCACAGGAAATTATCGCCATGCTAGCGAATTAACAGCGCATAGCGCAATGGCGATAATTTCCCAGCAATAGCGATGTTTTCCATGGAACATCGCTGGTTTTCCAGCGATGTTCCATGGAAAATTGCGATAACCTTGCTGATATGACCCTGTGGTCGTATCAGCATAATCCTCCCCCAATGGTAAGTGTAGCTAAGTCTGCCTTTTAGCAGACAGTAGCTTTTGGAGAAACAAAAGAGCTGTTTTCTCCAAAAACTAATGTCTGCTAAAATGCGTGGGCAGGCTTGTAAATATCGCGATGTGTACATCAGCGATGTTTACAAGGTTGTACTGCCCAGTGACGCCCACTTTGCATCTCATTAGAGATGCAAAGGGAGGCGTCGGGTAAAGGGGTGCTAACATGCGCTAATGCATGTTATCACCCTCTTGTAAATAGGGCGATATTTCTTTCTCCTCTTTTTTGGCTTTAAAAGCCAAAAAAGAGGAGATATGGCCCTTGTAAATATGCCCCTAAGTGCTCATGTGTTTTGGGCCAGCCATCTCAGGCCAGCCAAACACACATGCACACTTAGGTTTCTCCATCATAGCTGCATTTAACAGCCGGGCTGGAGAAACTCCACAGACTCCCTGTCCTGAGCTGAGCATCTTTTCACCCCGCTCAGGCCAATCCCCACGCTGCTATCATAGCATGAGAGCTGCGTGGGGATTGCACAGGAAGTCTGTCCCAGGGGCTGCTGGTACCTGAAGAGCACAGGAGGCACGACGTGACCCAGGAGGTGGCCGGCAGCTTAAGGTAAGTTCTTTTTTTTATATTAATATTTATTAACACCTACCCGCACTCACCCCTGCTCTCCCTCTCCCGCATTCCCTCCACCCGCCACACCACCCTTTGTTTGCGGCGACCGCCACTGATGTAGTGTGAGAAAGCTGCCCTGTAGGTTGAGCACCCCCATAAAGAAATCCTAATAAAAAGCATCTTGTATTGCTTTTGTCCCATTTGCCCCAATATACATCATAGGTTTGAGAGATTAAAATGTCGCTCATAAAGCAGCAACGGTTTGACACCTTTGGAAAACAAAAGGATTCCCCGGTCAGCTACATTCCTGCCAACTTACAAAATATTTCCACTGTTTGAGGAGGGGGCAGGTGGGGACTGGTGCCCAAAGCAAAACGAAGAAGGACTCTGCCCCTCACCAAGCCTTCCCACCCCCTCCAAAAAAGCAAAAAACAAGGGGTCTTCAAGGCTGACATCGAAGTCCTGGGGTGTTTTCACACATTTTGTGGATATCGGCTGCTTACAGCCTCCAAAAATGAGCAGCAAACCTATTGTTTACAGTGGGTTTCAGCTCGTTTTCTCTGCCACAGTGTGATTTCAACGATACCAAAGGGGATGATGGACTGATGGACGGAGCATTTGAGCAAATCAAACACTCACCCCCGGTCAACTGATCTAGCTTTAATCCATCATCATTCTTTAGCTCACTCCACCACCCCAGTTCAGACATGGCCATATGCAAATCAGTCTGACCCTGTGCCTCATGGTAACAGTCCAGCCCGAACTACCAAGCCATGTTTTCCCTGGAACGGAAACAAGCATCCTAGGACCGGTTTCAGGTTCATAACCCTCATCAGCCAGGCTATCTTGAATCCAGTGGAAAAGTGAGCAAGGGACCCACGTCTGGGCATACCCTGCCAACTTAGGGCGAACAAAGCGATAACAAAGGGGATGATGGACGGAGCGTTTGAGCAAATCAAACACTCACCCCCAGTCAACTGATCTAGCTTTAATCCATCATCATTCTTTAGCTCACTCCACCACCCCAGTTCAGACATGGCCATATGCAAATCAGTCTGACCCTGTGCCTCATGGGAACAGTCCAGCCCGAACTGCCAAGCCATGTCTTCCCTGGACCGAAAACAAGCTTCCTAGGACCGGTTTCGGACTCATAACCCTCCTCAGCCAGGCTTGCTTGAATCCAGGGGCAAAGTGAGCAAGGGACCCACGACAGTGTTTTTTCAGATCCTCACCAGATGGCCATGTGAACTGAGTCGAAATGTATGACACACAGCGGCACCATGTGC
The DNA here is from genome assembly GCF_964204655.1 of Triturus cristatus. Lineage (NCBI taxonomy): Eukaryota > Metazoa > Chordata > Amphibia > Caudata > Salamandridae > Triturus > Triturus cristatus. The sequence goes on from NC_140594.1 coordinate 1,099,077,362, forward strand.
GTTGGCAGGTCTGCAAATATAATTTTCAGCTGTCCTTCCCAGCTATGACTGCGGTTGGAACGGGCATGCGGAAGACCCTATTGTTCAGATAATATCCGCAGCCATGTACTTTGCCACAGTCTTGGCCAAGGTGTTGCTTATTTGCAGGTCAGAGGCTGACGTGCCCAAACTGACTTGACCAAAATAGAAGAGTACCAAGTGCTCAGCCCTGTTCAATTGATGGTTTTAATGATCTTGACCATGCAACACAACATCCTGGTACAAATCCCGGAGCAGTGAAGGGGAGAGGAATGAGCAGAAAAGAGACATCGAAAGGGACAAGGAAGTCAGCTAACTAAAATGCACTTTCTTCTTGCTACACATACACTAGGAGGTGTCCAGCCTTGCGTAACCAGTGCTTAATTTGAACCAGTGGTTTCCGGTGTTCAGCACAGGCACTTAATTGTCAGCAGCAGTACCTATGACAGTCTGCTACATGGTAGTCCTGCTTGTTTAATTTAGGGTTAAGCACAACAGCAGTTGTTTATTAATTCAATATACATTGAGAATGACTAATACCTACTGCCACAGCCATTCTTTTAACTTTGCAGTCCTGGAACTTTCAGAATTGTCACACTTGTAGGAGTGTGACTGCATTAGTTATGCTGTTACTGTAATTGACAGAGGCAATGTGTGGTGCAAGCAGAAGTGGCCTGCTGACTAGGGCCCTGGCACTTATTTGTTTTTTTTACAAATTAAGCATGGTGCGTAACCCGACCCCTCATATAAGCAACTAAATGCAAGACACATACACATCTTCCATTGGGGACATGAGGAATTCCATTATTGCTAGACTACATATTTTTACTAGTAGGGGTCAGTTTAAGTGGTGTGGAATGTTAATGACATTTTCTTTTGTGTAATTACATTAAACTTCTGAAAAATTATGTGAAATTATGTATAGTTAAATGAAATGCAAATCAATGACTTAGGGCTATATTTGAGAAAAAAATGTGTCCATATGTCATTTATTAGGAGCAAGGACGCATTTTGTGTGAAAAAAGTGCGAAAGACACTAGTGCCACGAACAGCAGTCATTCACCGTCTGGTGACCGCGTTGTTCCAATGCTATGATTTAGGCATGAACTGTGTCATATTTATGATGATGTGGGGTAATGGCAGAGTTTTGAGAATTTCCCATAGCAAGTCTAACACAAAATTCCTGAAATTACGTGAATTACACCGGTTTAATTAAAAAAATTCTGGGCCTAGTCTGTAGATGGCCTGTCCACTGGGGTACTGCTAAAAGTCCAGTTTCGTATGACTGTCAATCAGCGGTCATCAATCTTTAGTCATGTTATGTTCTGAAAATGGGGGCACTAGTCACCCATGTTAAAAGAAGATATACTCCAGGTGAACTGCATCACGGGGATGACACATGGTCCATGTCTCCTGTGCAATAAAATATAGGACTGTGGATGCTTGCAGGGCCCTTCCAGCATTATTTTGCGATGTTGCTATGTGCGCCCTAAGTGGCTAAGTGTGTGCCCAGACGTGGGTCCCTTGCTCACTGCGCCACTGGATTCATGCTAACCTGGCTAATGAGGGGTGGTGCCCTGAAACCAGTCCCATGATGTTTGTTTCTGGGCCAGGGAGGACCTGGCTTGGTAGTTCGGTGGTACTGTTCCCATGTGGAGCAGGGTGAAAATTGAATTGCATATGACTGGGTCCAAACTGGGGTGGCATGGTGAGCAAAATAACGATGCATTAAACCCAGATCTGTGACTGGGATGTGAGTGTTTGAAAAGTTTCAACACTCCGTCCATCATTTTATTTGGTGATGTTGCCCGACTGCAACACCTATCGTTCTGTAGTGATACCAAACAGTGTTCACTCATATACATAGAGACATAAGCTCAAGGCCGCAGTGACTCTCTGGCTTGTGGGTCAAGTCACACTCTGCAACCAGCTGCTGGGAGACCTGTACCTCCTTCAACACCAGGCTTGTTCACCTGCAGTAAAAGGTGGGCTAAAATTCAACTGGTGAACGTTTCATTGCTGTGCTCCTGCTAGTTAGGCACGTGTTGAATTCACATGTTACTTTTGCGTAAGTTTGCAAAATCATGCAGAAATTACGTGAAATTTCACATGATTGAGCAAAACGCGAATCAGCCATTTTGCGCTATATTTTGACCCAAAAGTTTTGGCACAAAGATGCATTTAAGCAAGAGCACTATGAACCAAAGCTACTCACATTCTGGTTTTCATGTCAATTTGCGGTACGAATTGCCTGTTTGTGGTCAATTTTTAGGGCAAGTGGTGCGTAATTAGGCAAAGTGGCGCTATGCCGTAATTTGGGGAATTTCATGTAACAGGCCTAATGCAAAATTCCTGGACTTACGAGAATTACATCAGCATAATTTAAATTGAGCCCACGCCTACTGCTAGTGCAGGCTTAAGTTGGTGCTTATTCAGGGGACAGCACTTTGGGCCACATGTATCAAAAATCAATTTTGCATTCCTTAAATAGCGAATTTTAGGACATTGATGTTTAAGGAATTCAAATGGTATGTAAGAAAATAGCGACTACCTAATAGCGATTCCTAAAGATTCACAATTGCAATTAGGTAATCACTATTAGGTAATACTACTCCGTTAGGGCCCATAGGCAAAAACAACAGTTGATGGACAGAATGCAGAACAATGTCATACATTCACCCCAGTACAGAGATCTGGGCCTAAATCCATCGTTTTTTTGCTCACCATGCCGTTCCAGTTTGAACCCAGCCATATGCAAATCAGTCTTGACCCTGTGCCCAATAGGAAAATTCCAGCCCGAACTGCCAGGCCAGGTCCTCCCTGGACTGGAAACAAGCATCCTAGGACCGGTTTCGGGGTTTCACCCCACTTCAGCCAGGATTGCTTGATTCCAGTGGCATGGAGAGCACGGGACCCACGTCTGGGCATACCCTTCCCACTCGGGGTGACAAATGCAAAAACAACAGTTGATGGACAGAATGCAGAACAATGTCATACATTCCCCCCAGTACAGAGATCTGGGCCTAAATCCATCCAAAGGCCCATAGGTGCAGATGGTTTTGCATTATCTAATTTGCAATTACCTAATTGGTAAGCGTAAATTAGATAATGCAAAACCAAGGGTGCCCAGGAGTCTAAGGCCGCCAGGAAACACCCCAAAAATCAATGTGCACATGCAAAGCACTCACATGCCGTATGCGCTACATGGAACTTTAAAAAATGCATTTTTGTGCATTTTTCAAAGATTGCACGTTTACCATCGACTTGGTGATAGCCTTTCGTAAATGTTCAGTTTGCATTTAGAAAATGCTTGGTACATGAGCTTATAGAATCGTAAATTGCGATTCCCTATTTGCATTCACAAATTTAGGCTTTCGCCAAAAATTGTGATTACCTAAAATTGCGACTACAAAGCCTTTCATAGATCTTGAAAGGCTATTTTCCATGTGCACATGGTTGAAATTACCGATTTGCACCGTTTGTGAATGCAAAATGGTTTGCTAGATGTAGCCCTTTATTTTGAATAGTGCGTACGGCCCTGGTCTATACTGGGTGCACCCAATGAGAAGGCGTCCATGCACAGACCAGACCCATGCTTTGGTTCATTTGACAAATTCCCAGGTCAGTAATCAATGGTAAATCGCGCAGAGGGCCGGTGCAGGCATAATGAGGAAGGGTCTTTCCTCCTGAATAACTGCTGACTGTAATTGTCTCCATAAATGCACATAAAGGCATCAATGCCTGCATCACAGTCAGCATCCCTTTTAGCACTCTGGTCCAGAATTCAAGATGCAGCAGCTGCTGAGACATTAAATGATGTATTTACATTCATATAGACTATTGATCTGCCTATGGTCCTGATGCAGGAATTCATTCCTGCTCGAGGCATCCAGAGATGCTGTGGAGGGCCTGATCGATCACTCATTGGGATCACAAAAGAGTTACTGGACACCCGGGCAGCGTATCGACAGGTGCGGTAATTGCGCATTATTAAGATCGGAATTAGTATGTGGCATTTACCGCACCATTCCAAATTTCCGCACTTTAAAATATTAGATATTCTTTCAAATTTCTCAATTTCTTTGAATAAAAAATATATTTAGTAAATAATAAATAGGTAACGGTGATACATGATGTGTCTGTTTAATTAAACGTAAACAATAAGGTTTTGTAGACATTTATCCATCAAAAGTGGTTATTAAAAATCAAAGGAGCAACATAATTGTTTGGCAAATCATACTGCTTATGACTCTAATTTTCGCAATAGCGCCAAGTACACAGCTTAGTAGGCACCTTCGATTCGTCGGGGATCACATTAGCTGTGAGTGCCTGTGGACCTGTGAGTGCCTGTGTGCCTGTGAGTGCCTGTGGGCCTGTGAGTGTCGGTGGGCCTGTCAGTGCCTGTGTGCCTGTGAGTGCCGGTGGGCCTGTGAGTGCCTGTGGGCCTGTGAGTGCCGGTGGGCCTGTAAGTGCCAGTGGGCCTGTGAGTGCCTGTGGGCCTGTGAGTGCCGGTGGGCCTGTGAGTGCCTGTGCACGGGAATCGCCCTATGGTGTGATACCGAGGTCATAGCCCTGGTTGTGTGCTTTGCACCCAGTGCACCAGTGCAAGTATGGAGGCTGCGAACACGAACTTCTCACTTAGGCCCTCATTGCAAGCGGAGGGATACATTTCGAACCTTGTCCAAACCGGAGTTTGCACACAGTTCAGAACTATGGGAACTAACCCATATTAATTGAAAAACCTACAGAATTTGATGTGGTTTTTTTGTGAGTTTTATATAGCGCGAACTCCACTTATAGCTATCAGAGCGCTTTACATGAGCACCATTTGCGTTACAGACAGACACATTCATTTTGTTAGGCACGGGGAGATTAAGTGATTATCCCAGAAACAGAGGATGTTGAGCATCCCTGCCCAACTCCAACCCGGTTCCCCAGCGTTGAGGGCGACCACTCTAGCCATTAGGCCACATCCTCTCCCAGTGGTAAACACTGATTCGGCATGGTATGCCTCATTTTCAAGTTGGAAACTCAGAACAGGAGGTATTTAATGCACATGGTAAATACCTCACCCCAGGTGTGGTAAGTATCCTACCCTATTCTACCTAATCTGCAACAGGACCTATGTAGGGCAATATAACTGTTATTTTAAAAAGATAGAATTGCCTCTCCTTCATGTTACTGCTAAACTTCATTTAATTTATTTAATTTTATTTAGCAAGAAGGTTACTGTACTTTTCCATATGATCTCAATTTTTCTATAGGATAAACACCGACAATGTCATGGCATTCAATTATTGATAGATATGTCCTAAAAATTCAATTACCTGATCGCCGCGTCTCTCCTCCGTCTCTACCACGTCGTCCCTCCGCTCCAGCCGGAAAGAAGCATCCAGGCTCCCCTGAGCCAATCACAACACGGCAATGCAGTGTTGTGATTGGTCTGAGGGCCTCGCTTCGGTGCAAAGATGGAGAATGGGAGCCTGGGCATGTTCTCCGCCCAGGCTGTAATGCAACCTAGGTGGAGAACATGCAAAGTGCGCATGATGGTTTGGCCAGGCCAAGACGGCCTCCAAACCAACATGCACACTTTAGAGTGCAGCAGCCACTCCTCCTCCCTGGTCACAGGAGCCCGGCCCCACACTGCCTGAACCTAGCGAATACTAAAAATAAAATGAGAATAACTCATGTTATTATCATTTTATTTTGTCTTTTACTCTGCTCCATGAGCAGTGGGTCCGATGCCCCCCGCCTTAGCGGAGGAGCCGCCACTGGGCATTGCACCTGCTGCACCCATGGTAGCTATGTCCCTGCATACAAATACACTGCCATTGCACAGCATTCACACTCTTGTGACACATTTTAATGTGAAAGCGCTTGCCCTTTTTCTGGAAGGATTTCTTTTAGTACAATATAACAGTGAAATTAATAAGTAAATGTGTTATTTTATAGTGCAGAACTTCTGTAATACAACTATTCTGTTTTTTGCAGTGTGTAATTGCTATACCTTAATAGAACAATATTGAACATACCACTGTTCTTTTCGTTAAAGAGATGTGCTTTCAATCCAATGCATTTCTGCCTTATGCTTCAACAATTATACCACACTCTTCACTGAGGTTTATAATTATTTAATGGGAGTGATATATTTCCTCAATGCATTATTGGTATTCTTTACTGGTAGACCATCGCCCCTTTCAGCATGACTATTTTTCCTTAATGAAACTTTTCTCTCAGTTCAGTGATATTACCATACTCTAATGTGAGCACTGACCACTTTCTGCAAGAGTGTTCTCCTTCCATGTGGCTGTTATATCCCTTCAGTGCATTATTACTATACATTAATGAAGCCACATTGCTCCCTTTCTGCAGAATTCATCTTCCTTAAAGGGGCATTCTTCCATGAGACTGTCTTCAAAGATGAAAGCATCAGTCCAATATTCTAAGACATATTAATGGTCACTCTGAGACGCTTTTATGCTGGTGAATCCCGCCAGCATGAACTCTTAGAGACAGAAACATCAACACTTTGAGATTGTGCAAAGCCAGAAAAAGTGACACAAACTGGCACAAAACCTGGGCATTGAAAGGAGCCCTAAAAGTAGCGCAAATCGCGCTTTGTGCTACTTTGCCCTACTTTGTGTCCTTAGGATATCTCATTGGGTGGTAACTGTACATGTGAGTTCCCAGGCTACCACCCATTGTTTCTGATGCAAATCCCCACCTATTATCTTGATAAAAGGCTTTCAGCCAAAAATAACACCTCCTTGTAGCAGGTGCTTTCAAGGGGAAGTGTTATTATTCGTTCTAATTTTTCACTGCACAGCACACATGCAGCGTGGGAAAGGTTCTAATGAATGTTGTCTAAGCACAGTATTTTGTACTGGAAGGGAACACTTCCAGTACAAAACCTATGGTAGAAATCAGACACACACATTTGCACTATAGTGCAAAGCAGTGCTCAATGTGAGCCGGTGGTTTCCGGCGCTCGGCACTGGCGCTTAAATGTCAGCACCGCCACTTGTGACAGCATGCCACAAGATGGCACTGTCTGGCTATTTCAGAAATGACTGCAACAACAATTAATTAGGAATGCAATAGTCATACAAAATTACCACCCAAGCCATTTTTGTAGCTTTCGGGGACTGAAATAGTCCGAATTGTCACACTTGTAGGACTGTGACGGTTAGTAGTCGTGTTGTTACTATCATTGGCAGTATAGGAGGGGCAATATGTGCTGCTTGCTGAAGTGATCCCTTGACGAGAGCCCTGACACTTATGTTTTTTACAAATTAAGCACTGGTGCAAAGTTCTGTGCATGGCTGCTCCTCCATGTGGGCAGAGGAGGGTCACCCCTCTGCTTTCTAGCAGTGCGAGAAGCAGCAACATAAAATGGTATTATAAATACCATTTTATTTTGCCGCTTCTCGTACTACAAGAAAGCAGAAGAGTTTGGTTGGGGGCGGGCGGGCGGGTATGCTCGATGGCAGGGGAGGAGTGGCTAGCCCAATGCTGCGGGCCCTGACTGTTTGGTCGGCCCTGTGGGCCCGACAAAACCAGTCACTTGTACTCTCCCTTTTCTCCATGTTGGCTGCAAGCAGCCTAAATGGTAAAAATGGCCTCCCCATAGAAGCCTGTGTGGTTGGCGTCCCAACCAATCACAATGCTGTTATTGCAGCATTGTGATTGGCTTAGGGGAGGGGAGGGAGGCAGCCTGCTTCCTGTTCCTGCGGAGGCAGAAAAGCAGGAGCAGACCCAGCAGTGAAGACGCGGGACTCGGAAAAGGTATGTTTTTTTTTTTTATAATTTAAACCCCCCACCCCGCGCGACACCCCTTCCCTTGTGACCACTCGCCCATCCCCCTCACGACCCTGTGCCCACCCCCCACCTGTGAGCCATGTCGAACGCAACTGGTTGTGTGCGTGGTGCAAGGAAGGGGTGGGTGAGAGCAGCAGTACCATATTTTAGTAGCTATCGCTCTGCGCTGCTCTCTCCTCCAGCGCAGCAACTTTGCACTGTAGATTACTGAATTTCAGGCTTAGTTTATACACAGGCCGGTGCAAGCCTACAGGGCCAAACTTGAAAAAAAAACACATCTTCAGGTTTGACGACCTCTCGAACTGCTTTGCTTTTCAACCCCTAAATCCATCTTAACAAATTTGCATGAAAGAAAAAAACATTTTCATATAAAGTGAACTGCTAAGGAAACACTGATTTAACCCATCCAGTATATACAATTAAACTTGATGCGGTTCAAGCTGATTAGATGGCCAAGTGTCTTGGTTTAGGGGACCCTACAAAACTCCCGAAGCTCGAACTTGAACCGATAAAACATCATTTTGCCCAGGACTGCTGTAATGAACTCGGACGCTGTAGTTAGTCCCTGTTCTGCCCGCTGCACCGCTGTAACCTGGCTGCTGCGTTTCTCCTCTGAAGGATTTCCATCCTTCACTGGGACATTAATGGTCCTTCTCAGCACTTCTGTTCCCCTTCACTGGGACAGCTCTGGAACTCCTCTGAGAGATGACTGTGCTGGTAAAGCAGCACCGAGCACTTTAACAACTGGGCTCTTGCACTCCTCAGACAGACTGCTGTATCTTAGCTAAACAGCTCTTACAGACACCAATCTACTGTACAGGAAATCTTACAAGGTCAAGAAGGCATGTTGAAAGGAGGAGTAGGGTGACACAGCTGCATCAAAGCAACACAATGCCCGCTAGCAGCACACATGACGTGCAAACCATAATATCCACATTAAATTAGTTCACAGCACCTCAATCGTCACTTTGGCTGCACAGTAATGGCTAATCAGAGCTCTGCCCACCAAGGCACCTCACACCTGATGTGCAGAGCAGGGTGTATTCTAGCACTGGCTACATGTAGCCCTGCTGATGCACCTCACACCTGACCTGCAGCAACCCTGCTCTGCCTGGATTGAGAAAGAGTGACAGACACACTCACACAAACACACATACGCACACATGCACACACACATACACACACACTCACATATACCCACACACACACACAAATGTACACACATACACACACACACACATACGCACACATGCACACACACACGCACACACACTCACACAAACACACATACGCACACATGCACACACACGCACACACTCACACATACCCACACACACACGCTCATGTACACACATACACCCACACACACATACACACACGCACACAAACATGCACACATGCACACAAACACCCACACACTCACACACACACACATGCATACACACACACAGGCACACACACACACACACACACACACACTCTCTTACACACAAGCACATACATACATGCACACACACACACACACACACACATACAACTGCACACACAACAAGCATACACACGCACACACACATGCACATATACTCACACACACACATACATGCACACACAAACTCACACACACAATCATACACACACATGTGCACACACAGCCATAAACCTGAGTGAGGTTTGACAATACACCTCACTCAATCTTTGTCACCAGAGGCTCCAGTTAATTATATTAATTTGGTTTAGTCAAGTTTCAACCAATGCACCTCAGCATTAAGACTCTTTACCCATTTCTATACTGTGGCCCATACATCATCTGGTAAAAACTTCTCTCTAAATATTGACTTACATGTTCTCCAGGCATGCCAGAGAGCCTCCACCCTTCTCTGCAACACTCGTGTGTTTTAAGCCCTACAACCAAGTTATTTTTCAATGCACCTTGTGTTTGGCTGCAGACATCTCTGTTCTCTTAGTCTTGGCACCATCAATCTTCGGTGTCAAAGAGCTGTGATTAGTAATACCCATTCATATGTCGATGCACATAACTCCTGGTGAACATCACCTACTGCCCTGTCAGCACCACAGCACAAACACTGCTCTACCAATACACCTCAAGCCTGACCTGCGGCATGCCATGGAATTCCTTTACTAAAACTAGCACTTGTTATAGCACATCAGTTCTGACCCCTAAAACCCCTTGCAGTCCCAGTACTAGGGGTCGTGTGTAGCCAGGTCCAACCACATATTTCCTTGTCTACCCTACCCTTTGCCTTTCCATTGCACAGAGCTCTTTCCATTGCACAGAGCTCTTTCAATCAGTACTTAATTTGAGCCGGTGGTTTCCTGGTGCTGGGCACCACACTTAGGGGCATATCAACAAGCAGGCGATAAAAAATTATCGCCGCTTTTGCGGCAGGTTTTCGGCCAAAAAGCGGCGATAATTTTATCGCCTAATCAGCAAGGTCACGCTAAGGCGCAAAACCTTGCTTTAGCGTCAGGATTCCTAACGCCCAGCTTTGCATCTCTAATGAGATGCAAAGTGGACGTTCCTGACCTGGCATGACAGGAGAAATGTTGCTAAGCGACATTTCTCCTATCATCAAGCCCCACGCTATGAAGCATAGCGTCAGAAAAAGTAGCGATAACGCCTGTTATCGCTACTTTACTTACGCCTGCTTCAGGACTGACTTAGCCATGATTTCCTATGGAGGGTGGATATCATGGCTAAGTTTGTGAGTCCCTATCAACTAGCTAACGTGAGATTAGATAATTATCGCCGGTTGTTGTTGATATGCCCCTTAATTGTTTTCCCGTGCTCAGAACAGACACTTAATTGTCATCACCACACTCCGTCACATGGTGGCGCTGCTCATCTAATTTAGAGATGAGCAGAACAACGGTTGTTTATGAATACAAAATACATTTAAATTACTAATACCTGCCTCCCCAGCCCTTCCTTTAGATTTGAGAACCTGGAATAATCTGAACTGTGGCACTTGCAGGTGAGAGAGATGGTTAGTGGCTGTTTGGTACCGCCACTGGCAGCGATGACGGGGCAATGGGTGCTACAAGCTTCAGTGGCCTCCTGGTCAGGGTCCTGGCACTTATTATTTACAAATTAAGCACTTCTTTCAGTGCACCTCAAAGCTGACCTAGAAGCCCGATACTATTTCAATACTGAGACTGACACCTACCTCTCCCTATGCACCTCCGCACCCGCTCTCTGCCAGCACAGGAACCAACAGTGCTGTCTACAAGTGCACCTCAAACCAGGATATTTCTCTGCCAATGCACCTCAGATCAGGTAAGCATAAAACATTTCAATACATCATTATCATGATATTGGAATGCAATGTCAATAATTATTATTGTGGGCAGATAAAATTCACTGCTATAGATTTACCAACTTTTGACACAATGGAGCATAAGGGCACATTTGCTGTGCAGTATTTCGCACATAAGAGAAAATAGCACAGAGTTATATTTACTAAGCTTAGCCTGCTACTGATGACACACTTTGCTCAAACACACACAAAAAACTGCCTTTAATGATGCACAGCATATCATCATGATGCATAGGGAAGTGTGATCTGTCTAGCATAGGAGTTGAACTGTAAAACATCCCTATGCATACGCAGTATAAAGTTTCCCATGCTTTGGGTGTGTGCAGCACTCATTCAATGAGTAATTTTAATACTTAAATGAACACATTTCACCTTGTTTACACTTGCTTCAGGTAGGTTGTTGACACAAAGCCCAGGTTAACTAACTTAGTATATCGGGCTTTGCATCACAGCAATTGTGTGCTGGCACTGAACATTAATGCCCCCGGTGTACAGCAAGGCAAAGTAGTGCAAAGCAGTATTTGTACTGAGAAAAGGGCATCTTTCCAGCACAAAACACCGTTTGAGCTGTATAATGGCATATGCTACTTTGGGGTATATTCACAAGGAAATGATGCAGCGCTGCAGTAAAATATGCATTGCTGCACCATTTAAAAAATGCAGAGATGCTCTGTATTCACAAGACTACGGCACACCCCTGTGTGTTCCCATGCGCTGGCGCTAAACATAGCTGCCTATTCCCAACACAGACATTCTTGAGCCATAGTACAAGGGTGCCTGTGTTGCAGGGATGATTGTTTATGTGAACTAAGGGACACCTTCCTGCACATAAACAATCTTTAAAGGCGATTTGCTCTTTCTATGTGTGCTGCATTTTGCAAAAAGCGAGGAGAAATACAAGTATTTTTCTCGTTCTGCCAATCTAACGCCTGCTTTTGCACGGCATTAGTTTTGGGCGCTGCCTCAGATGTACACATCCTTGTAAATCTGGGGCAGCGTCAAAAAGGAGTGGATGATGTGGTGGAATGCCAACAGCAACACCCATTGCATGCCCCTTTCATGCAGAAATCTGCGCGAAAGGGAACCATATTCACAAAGCGGTGTTAAGCCATTAATGCCGTTTTGTAATTATGTTGCAGGGCACTACGCCACTGGAACATCGAGAAAAGTGACTTTCAGGCAGCAAAATCCCCTTGTAAATATGCCCCTTCGTGTCACTTTGCTCTGGCACTAGGCTTTAGTAAATCTTGGCTAGAGGCTGCAGAGCTCTTTCTTGCTGGACTGGAGCATGAAGGCCTGGAAGTGAGAGGCCCAGAGGAGTGAGTGCCTGTGTCTCTGCCAGCACTCAAGGGTTGGGTTCTACGTAGGCAACAGTCTATGAAGCCTGTGCTTAGAAGTGACTCTCACACCAGGGGGTCTAGCCATTCTTAGGATTTCAGTTGTAGGGTGAGCATATAAAGGAGGTGTGTGTATGGATTCAATTGTCTACGGATTCAGGCAAGTCCAAGAAAAAAGGATCTTTTGTCATGGGTGCTCTTTTCTACCAACTTTAAAAAATATATACTTTATTGGATTTACACACCAGTTAACGTGGTTCAGGCATGTCTCGTACACTGTCAGTGCAATGTGAGACATTTCCATAGATTTTACTAGCAAAATATAAATCAACATATTGGTCTCCAATTCCCTATTTCTATTAGTAATATAATCATCAGATGTCTAATCAAAAACTTGCCCTTCAGGAATGTTCGGCCTGACACCAATACAAAAGAACACATTGCAGGCTCACAGTTGCTTTGCACGAGTTAGTTAATCATAGGTCAGATAAGTGTTAGGGGTGTTGCTATGTTAGGCTATGTTATGTATACTTGTAAAGTGCACGCTCACTCGTGAGGGTGTCTTGGTGCTGAGTAGTTGTGAGTGCCTACCCCTGACTATGGTAGGTTGAATAATTGAAAAGCCAGGTCTTCAGCTTCCTGCAGAATTCAAGAAGAGAGGAGGAGGCTCTGGTGTGGAGTGAGAGCTCATTTTATGCTTTAGGAGTGATGCAAGAGAGCGCCTGTTTACTTGGTCTGGTTCTATGTTTGCATGGGATGTGTGCGAGGAGGAGTCCTGTAGAGTGGAGGTGTCTGGGTGGTTGGTTGAAGGAGATGCAACTGTTCAGGTAGGTGGGGCCTGGGTTATGTAGTGCCTTAAATGTGTGTGTGGGGAGTTTGAATTGAGCGTGTTGGTGTATCTGGAGCCAGTGTAGTTCTCTGAGGTATGGTGTGATGTGAGTTCTTTGTGGGATGTGGAGAAGTGCAATAGCACCAGGTGCTAGGAGGTGGGTGCTGCCTTGAATTAGGACCCAGGGGCCCCTTGCAGCATCACAGTCCCAACCTACTTAGTGGCTCTAACAAAGTGTATAAGATATAACCTCAAATTGTAATATGACATTATTATCTTTCCCAACGCATGGCAATATCCCTTTTAGGATGTCCCTACATTGGTTTTCACATATATTAATGTACAATCCGTAATTGGCATTGCTCATAACAAACTTTGGGGCATATTTAAAATGCCCCTGCGGCACTTTTATGCTGCTGGAGCGTACCTTTGGTGATGCTCCGGAGGCACAGTGTGCCGATCCTTATTTATGAGGCCCGCAAACCCACCCTGCATGGCTTTTCGTGGCCTTGTAAATATGGAGTAGGGCAATGCCTTGCTCTGCATGGAAAGGGCATTCCATGGGTGTTGCTGTGGGTGTTCCCATGCAACACCCATGTTTTTTTACACTGCCCCAGATTTACAACATAGCGTAAATCTGGGGCAGCACCAAAGCTAACACCTTTCCAAAGCAGGCATAGAATGAGGAAAATGCCTCTTTGATTGTTTTTGTGCAGGAAGGTGTCCCTTCCGGCACAAAAACTATGATTCCAACAACACAGGCACCCATGCACCATAGTGCAAGGGTGCCTGCATTGGCACTCGGCTTCGGTTTGTGCACCGGTGCTGACAGAAAGGAGAGGAATGCGCCGTATCTTGTAGATAAGGCGCATTCCTGCCCTTTTCTTTTGACAGAGAGCAGTGCAGCTAGAACGCTTCGGCACTGCCCTACTCCAAAATATTGTCAATCTGGCCCTTTATTTCAGCATCTCAAGTTAATCTGTCATACTTTTCGTATAATAATGCTCACAGGTTGTCCTAGTATGTAGTTGCTACATGTCCACAATCCAGTTCATCAATAAGACTTGCAATAATGGATTTCTAGAGTGTGAATAGAAGCAATTAGCCCACCGGTATTTCAAGTAAATGAATCTACAGCACAATTTGTTTTCGTTAGTTCTAGTCCTAAACCTAAGAAGGCATGCCGCATACAGAATCAACTCATTTTTGCCAGGTTTCGCAGTGAGAATGTCTTTTACCCTCTTCCAATACCCTGTTATTTCTGGACAGGCCAAGATGGTATTGTAAAAGTCCACATCTAACCCATTGCATCTTGTGCAGGAGTTTGAGGCTGTCTGGTAGATATTTCCTAATGATGTCTTGGGAGTGAGGCATGTCCTATTAATGTAATTAAATTGCAAATAATCAAAATCAAGCATTTAGAACACCTTGCAATTGTATGCTAATGTCAATTCCCATTTGAAGTCAGTTAACTCACATTACCTATCCATTGGCCATTTACCTCCTATTTTGCCTAAGTCTCTCCTGAAAAAGCAGACCTCTGACCACTTGACATCTCCTGTCCTCCAATGTGAGTACGTTTTTGTAGGGTCCATAAGTAGGGACCTCTGTCTCAATATGCATCCATTCATAACATATCAGTCCAAGTGCCCCTTTGTGGAACAAGAGACCTGTTGAGGCCCCAAATTCAGCCAGAATGTCTAGGAAGGGGTTCTGAAAAAGATCACTTAATGTCTCAATGCTGTAAGTTCAAATGAGTAGTGGATGTTATCAAAAGCAGTTTGAATATGGTATTCAAAAGTGTCCCGAGGGCACGTGCCACCAACATGTCAGTCCCTCTGAGGGTTAGTGGCTGAGTATGCTTATCCTACAGAAGTCGCTTTGCCCCTTTTAACTACAACAACACTTGCCCAGTCCCAGTCTTCCTTTGAAACTGAATCATTGACTTCCACTGTCCCTTCCAAAATCTCTATATTTTTTGCCTGGTTCAAGAGACATTTTTTGGTTGCACCTTGGACTTACATCTGGTTGGTGCTGATTTGTATTTTTTTATTCATCACAATTGGCTTTGTGGTAGTGTTTTTCAGACTTATCAATGGACACTACCTAAATGAACGTTCTACAATTCAATTAATTGATGGAACTTTGGCCCCCCATTCCTCATCACACATCATGAAAAGAGACCAGACGTTTGTGAACATCACCGCCTGGCCTGTATGTGATGGGATTGCTTGGGATGCGGTGAACTTTCAAATTCATGGTCCCACCGAAGTTATTAATGTGCCAACTGTTTTTCGTGTTTCTATGGGTGATGTAGTTAAACAAAACATCCGCTCAGATGATTGGGATGTACAAGCAATAGAAGCACTGTTTTCTGATTTAAAATATTATGCTGCATTTGATGCTGAAGATCTGTATTTGAATACTGCGAACTACGATGAGCAGTTTTGTTTTCAACATTATGGCACACATTTCCTACACAGAGCAAATACTTTTAGAAATTTTGTTAATTTCACACAATGGGAACATTGTCCTGTCCCTATGCCCGGCAGCTCTGCCACTTTATTGAAAAAATTCACATACTTTTCGGATTTTAGTGTGTCAAACCCTGAGTCTTTTTATTATAAGGTAGCGGTTGAACCGACTTCTAAGGTCAGACTGACACACACTAAATTATGATATTCCAAATCCTTTATGGAGGAATTGGCTATTGGAGGTTATGACGTGTGGAAAGCTACTGTCGATCTTAAATCGGTTTGGGGAACTAAACCGTGGCAAGTACAAGGCACAGAAGCTTTGCATCGTGCCTGTCTTAACCCTAACCATATTTTATTTTTGAATTCATCTATTTTTCAGACCACCTGTTTTGGATTGGCTATATCTAAAAAATTAATTTCCCCCTCGATCCCTGATCTGGGTGCTTATCCTGGTTGGGAAAATAACTCAGATCTGTCCCTTACTATGTTGCAGTCGCTTGTGTCCAATGGCACCTTCAATATTTCAACATTGAATCCTGAGGGTTGGTTGTTATGGCAAACAAGCTCAGATTCCTGTCAACGTCGATTTCTGGATTTGGCTCCGGGGTATACACAACTTAGGGTTGACCCTCGTTTCCCATCTTCACACACGGTGACTACCTACTCTGTAGGTAAGTTATGTCAGTCATGGCTGCAACATTCCACGTTAACTTCAGTTAAGCTTCATTTGTCACGTTTAAATGGAAAAAATAGATTTGAATGATTTCATTAAGGGTCCTGTAAATGGTAGATTTAAACGATGAGCTTATGCTATTTACAATGAAATTTGGAAGTTGTCGCAAATTGAAGCTGCTTCTAGACTACGTGCTATTGACCAGGCCAATATGGAAAAAGTATTGGCTGTGATAGACAATAGTATTAATATGTTGTCTTCTAGAATTTATACATTAGATAATATTGTTTCTTCTGTTGTAGACATTGTGCAAGATGATGTATCTGTGTTGTATCATGGTCAAAATCAATTGTGTTCAATTATGCAGTTTGCATGGACATTGCAAACGTTAAAGGCAGGGAAAGTCCCTTGGGATTACATGAATATTACATCATTGTTCCTTCCGTTTAATTTGACTGAAAAACAGCAGTTCATGTCCATGAAAGATGCAACTTATGCATTACTGCACATTGAAAAATTAGAACCTTTACCTTTTTCTGTAGCTGAGTTAAATTCAGCCGTGTGGTTAGTTCACGGATTAGTAACTTTACCGTTCAGTTTTTTCAAGTTTAGTTCGTGCATGCAACACTATGCTATCGGCAGATATAAACAACTTGGTGATGCGTTTCTGCATGAAGTTTGGTCACTTCCGTTCACTTACAGATGCGTAAGGGATGGCAAGGAAGTTTACTTAAAAGGTGAAGAATGCAATTCCGCTCCTGATCACTCTGTTGTTTGCAGACATATACAATTACATGGCGCTTGCAATATACACGCTCCTAATTTAGCTTGTGTCCTAAAGGGGATTCCAATGCCAGTTATAACGTCTTCTTTTAAGCTGCTTGCCAACGGTAGTTATTTGCTTTTAAATAGTGAAGATTGCTGTGGGATGCTAGTGGGTATTCCTTACATAGTGACTGTTTCACAAAAAGTAGTTTGCTGTAATAACGTCCTTTTCCCGCCCCCGCAAGGCCGACTCGACATATCCATCTGGCCAGCGATTCCAACCTTGAACACAGAGTTCAATAGGATGAGCAGAATAAGGGCTCTTTTGTCTAAAAAAGAGGTTGCGTTAATTTCATCCTGTGAAACATTTCTTCTTAATGTTGCGAATACACGCACTGAGGTACAGGCTCTTTTAAATACCGACCTCCCCCTCCATTTTGGAACCTTGATTCAAACTATCTTTAATGCTTCGTCTACGACTGGCCTTGTTCATTTTCTTAAAATTGTGGGCTCCGGCCTCGTGACATCTTTCCAGACTGTTTTTGGTGTGATCCCCGCGTTTTTACATTCTATTTTTTCGAGTGTCTTTGGAGGATTCCCCTTGCTCCTCGCTTTGGTGGCTGGGATCCTCGTGTTGATTTGCGCACTTCGATATGGCTGCACACCGGGAGTTGCAAGGCACAATGCTGCGCTTGCTCCATCTTCGTAGCCGGATGCTTGATTTCTACGGCACCTTACCACTGGCGGTATTAAGCGTCAAGTATGGATTGTCTTTCCGGTTTCCCTTTTTTACGTGTGTGCAACCTGTCTTTTATTGCCTAGATTGTCCCTTCCAATGGGCTCTGGACTTGTGCCTGTCAAACTTAGCGTCACCTGACCCGGATTTTGATGAACTAATGTGTCCCTTAGTGGCTCATGAATTCGACTGTTCTGGTGTCGGGTTTATGGCTTTGGGTGCTGCACACGGAGTCCTTGGGAACTGGGATATCGGAGAGGCAGCTATTGATTTCCTTGAAAGGAGTTATATTGAGGAGACTGACAGTTGTCCTATCATGGTGCTGGATGCTCCGATAATTGATGAACATGTGTGTTCCTTTCCCTTACTCACCTGGATGGCAGATACTTTTGCGGAAAGCTCCAATGATTTCCTCTTGGAAGCAGTCGCAACTTACGGTGCATATACCTTCATGGATTGACTAATTGACATTGTCAATGCAGCTTGCGTCCAGATTTGTTAATTTTCTACGAAAGTTTTCCTTATTTTTTACCACATAATTTTTCATTTTCTAAACGAAGAATTTTTTTTTTCTTTTTTTTTTTTCTTCTCTCGGACTTTACACTTACCTTATATGACCTTGGTTCCGTTCTAAATCACTTGAACTCTGCGTTCTTGATAAGTGTAGCCCTATTGGTTAGTGCTCCGATCATGGGGGGTGTGAGATGGACTAAGCCACGCCCTATTTACAACACTAAGTTAGCATAACCGAGATCATAGTTAACAAGCAAGCTTGTCGTTTCTGCTGCGCTGCACACAACACTGTTGTTATGTGTTATTCATTTTGTAAAATGCTGACTCGACTTTGCCTTACAGGATAACAAACTGTTGTTGCACATTCTTAACCGTGAAATGTGCCCTTGGTCTGTACATCATGCAAAGAACGCGTCTGGGTCACTAGAAGGTACAGAGTGTTGTGTTTAGATTGATCGTAGACACTTGTTAGACATATCATGCATATAGCTGCCAATATTTGAAGGACAAGCGTCTTTAATATTGCAGACCAGTTTGGTTTTATATTAATTCGAACAGAAGAGCTGATGCATGCTGTATGAGCTGATCCTTTGATGTGATTCTACTAAGCTGATCTATATGGTATGGGGTCCCCCCTGTTAGCCTAAGAGACCTTCTAATAGTCTAATAATAATAATGTATTAGAATATAGTGAAAGGAGTGTGGCCGTATACCACTGTCATTAATAGTATGATTGCTCCTTTCATTCTATATGGTATTGTAATAATGCTAATGATTCTGATCTTTACTGTTAGTCTGCTAGTGTTAGCCAAAGTACTGCATCTTAGGACGCGAGGTTTATAAAATAAACTCTTTAAACTTTACCGTGTCTGTATTATTATGTTGTGGACTAACAAATAAGTACGAACAGGTATTTCGGATTCCCACCACTCCTGAGAAATATCTAAGTCGCTTCTTCTGGTTTGTCTATACATTGGGACCACCTAGCTAGATCTAGGTTAATGAATGAGATACTAAGCTAGTCGGATAAGGGGTTCTGGGTTCTGAGGGGAGTTTTCTGGTACACCACAATTCTCTGAGGTCCTGGTCTCCTGCGCATAGTTCTGTGCAAAAGCAGAATCCCTGCAACAGGTTCTCACCAGCAGCATTTTACTACTCTCAGCACTTTAAGCATGATTTGTTTGGGCATTCTGCTCCCTGGGAACAATCCTGCTCATTCTTTTCCACCCAGTGTACCATAGAGGTCAGTCCCTGAGCAGTCGAGGCTCATGAAACCCATCCGTCTCCCTAAGTTGACCTGCCAAAAAATGACCTTCAAAGTCTGGCACCCAGAGTGCCCTTCAGCCATGGGCATCTTCAATGTTTGGAGGACCTCTTTTCCATTATGATAAAGCACAGTAAATGATATATAATTTGTCACACATGCCTTGATGGATCTTAGAATCTACCAGTCACCTTTTCCCTTCTATAGGATTCAGAGTTAAGGAATCGACTCACTTTAACCTTTTAACCAAGCACTACAGCACCTGAGGTCTCTTCCTGACTTATATGCTTAACAATAGCTACAAAGATGTCACCCAGCAGATCAGATCTCAGCTTAAAGGCTTTGGAGGAAGGAGGCACATCTTCACTAAAACGATGCACTGGAATACATGGGGACATCTTCAGCTTGCTGTAGCTGGTGTTTGCAGGTTTCTAGAAACTTAGGGGAAAGCAAGTGTCTCATTCACTCGGTTCTCCTAGGAATAACATGAGTCAAGCAAGCGGTGGGGTCATGGATAGTGGAGAGGCTAAAATAAGCAATAGTGCCCTCACAGAGATTGTTCATGGTTCCCCGCCAAGAAGGTTGCTGAAAGGATCCCATCACCAAATATAATTCAGACACAAAGGTAATCACTTGCTGAAGACAAAGTAATCAGCAGATACCTGGAGTAAAGGCAACGTCTGGATTGGTGACATCATTTTAAATAAATTAACAGACCAAACCTTTCGGGGGGAACCTAAATGGAGAATGCATATGTGTCAAAAGTTACTGGAACCGTATCGTACTCTACGTACAAGCCCATAACAGGGCTCCAAGTAGCCGCCTCCCTTCTCGGGAGTGCACACCCTTCGTCTATGTCTGTGCACATTTGTTATGTTATATTTTATTTGTTGAGCGTATAGACACAAAGTTCCTTCATTTTAAATGAGCAGCTTATCGCTTCAAAAGAACAGGTCTGCAGGAGATTACTGAGTAAATCACACTTTTGTAAATGTCAAAAGTGAAGATTGCCTGCAGAGGGTGAGAGAATGACTCTTGCAACAGGAACTGAGAAGACTCCTCCTCCATGTGGGCGGGGCAGGTCATTGGCAGATCGAGTGGTGCTGAGGTTGACTGACCTAAGATGGCGGAACAGGTTTATGCCAGCTGATTCTTGACACGCTAAAATAAGGGGCTCAGGTGTACAGGGCTCTGTGGATGATGGTAATGACCTTGAGTTGGACCAGCAACCAGTGTAAAGTGTGCACAGTCCCACTTCTTAAACTGTGGGAGCACACCTTGCAGCCATGATTTGCACAAGGTTGAAATGGACCAAGGTTTTCCCAGCGTGCATAGATGAATACTGTCCATGCTGTCAAACTTTGATTGAACCAAGGCATTGACTATGGTAAATTTTAGAGGCTGGAGAAAACAAAAGTCAAATATTACAAGTGCAGGGCTAAATTCTGATCTCTGTTCAAACGCATGTTTGCATAGGGATTGGAATTACGAGTTGTGTGAAAATGATCACACTCTAAGAGTTTTACCCTGATAAATTCCAGCAGAAAAAAACCTTCTGAAATTTATCGAGGAAAAGGCCTGTAAAAAAGGCAAAACATGCTGAATTCGGTGTAAAATACTGATTCCACGTGCTATGCCTCAATTTAAGGGGCACAACTTGTAATAGGTGATAATTATCGCACCTTTTAAATTTCAATCCCCATGGTATTGGATTTTAAACGGTGCAATACTAATAATCACCTTCTCAGCCAGCGCACATGGACGTTGTTTGGAGGTAATCAGGGGTTGCAGCTCCGACATCTAGCTTGCTTCCTACGTGCTACTCCTGGCACTTCCATTACAAACCCTGGCCTCAGAGACAGTGGCGGCCAGCACAGATCTGGGGTGGTAGGCGGAGGGGTGAGGGGGTAAGGAGGTATAATTGAAAAAAAAGAAAAATTCACTTACCTCCTCGCCGCTCTGTCCCACGTCATCTCTCTGCCAGAACAGGAAGCAGCCAGGCTCCACTGAGCCAATCACAACTCTGTAATGCAGCATTTTGATTGGCTCCCCTAAACCAATCACACCACTGCAATGCAGCGATGTGATTGGTCTGAGAGCCGTGGTTCGGCACACAGACGGGGACCAGGGGCCTGGGCATGTGCCCCATGGAGGCGGTAATGCAGCCTGGGTGGAGCACATACTAAAGTGCGCATGACGGTTTGGCCAGCCAGAGAGGGCCGGTTAAAGCATCATGCGCACTTTAGTGTGCCCACCACTCCTACCCTGACCTGCTTTGTCAGCAGAGCAGCCCCGCCCTCATGCTGCTGTAGCAGGAAAGAATTAAATGATAATAACATTGCATTATTATCATTTTATTTTCCTGTCTTTTACTGCTGCTCAGCAACAGTGGGGCGATGCTCCTCCGCCTTAGCGGAGGAGCCGCCACTGCTCAGAGGGGGCAAACCTTTTGCCTCCTCTGAGGCCAGGGTCGCAAAGGAAGTGCCAAGAGTAGCAGGAAGCAAGCTAGAGGTCGCAGCCGTGACCCCTGACTACCCCCAAATGACGTCCATTGTCGGGCACTAGCCATGAGGGCATAACTTGTTTGACTCTGGGAAACTTTACTCAGAGCGATGTGAAATCCCCACAAAACAAGGTATCCATATATCCTATGCCTCTTAGTCCTCATTGGTGGCAGGGAAAAATAAGAATGTTTTGAATTGTCCAGTGGTTAGAAGTTGCAGGCTGCTGAGAAGGTTCCAGCTCACTTGCTGCATCTGATATACAATCCATTGCCAAATCATTGGTGTCAGGGTACCCAGAAGAAAGATGGCGTAGGTTTGTGGAGAAGTATAATGAGTTAAGACGTGATAGTCCACATGACACCCCACAGCAGATCTGGGTCCCTGCACCTTGTGGTGCTAGGGAGCCAATGCCACAGCAACAGCTCTTTTCAAGACTTTGTAGGTGCACTAGTAGGAGAAAAGAGAAAACTGTTGGCAACAGGGTCCTTGCATATCCTAATGTCTCCCGGGAAGACTGACTGCAGGACCAGACGTCCGAAATGCAGGGTGTCCAATCCAATGGAGGTTTGAGCCTCACATCTGAACTCCCTTCTCCATTTAAGAAAATGACAGAGCATTCAACAAACATGTGGGTCCAAAATAGGGCGACTGTCCTCTAATCCGGTCAGAATTCACCTCACCCTTAAAGCCAATCCAGAGAAGGGCGGCATTTCACATTCTCTGTATGTACAGAGCTTTACCTGAGGCCTGGCAGCCTCTGGGGCTCTCTAAAGCCAGGGCTTTTCATAGAACAGTCACACATACAGTGACTCCATAGAAAAGTGCACTGTGGTTCTTGAGTATGGAGATCAGAGAGTAGAGAAACGTCTCAAGTAGATTAAGCTGATTCCTTAGCACCGCTCACATGTGCCTTAGATACAGGTATGGAGAGTTACCAGAGTCCATATTGGGTGAGGAGACCCAGCCCTGCCAGTTGGTTAGAACCAGGAGTATGATGATAGGCTGACCTTAGGGAGGGAATCATTTCTTAGCTGCCAGAGGTAAGTCACTGGGCCACTAATGTCAACTCGTAAGCAGTAAGGCTTACTTTCGGATCACCAAGGCTCATTCCTGCCATTGGCGGCCCCCACAGCATGAAGGTGGGAGGGCGGGGCACGGGCAGGCGGGGGGGAGGAACGGGGAATTGATGGGGAAATAATAATTTTTTTTAACTTATCTTTTGCTGCTGTCTCCGACGCCGACGGCCGCCTTGGTGCTCTCCCAGCAGTCTCTGGGAAGGCAGAGGCTGCCCAGCCAATCCAGAGACTGCTCTCAGGCTATGTGAGCAGCGCCAGGATTGGTCTGAGCAGCCTGCTCTGCCTATCAGGCACTGCCTTGTAGCCAGCAGCTTTTCTCCAACCCAGCTGTGAACACAGCCCGGTTGGAGAAAGTATGTCTGTATGGCCAGCCTAGGACGGTCGGCCAAACTTTCATGCGCACTTCTAAGTGCCAACCACCCGCCTGTCACGGCCTGGCCCCACCCCGCCATGCATGCATGCCAGAGCAAGTCACAGAAAAATAAAATTACATTGTTTCATTATCATTTTATTTTTCTGTGACTGACTCTGACTAGTGGGACAACGCTCCTCCACCTTTACAGAAGAGCCGCCCCTGATTCCTGCCTCATCTCGGAGAGTGGGACAATGCTCCTCCGCCTTTACAGAAGAGCCGCGCCTGATTCCTGCCTGATCTCGGAGAGTGGGACAACGCTCCTCCGCCTTTACAGAAGAACCGCGCCTGATTCCTGCCTGATCTCGGAGAGTGGGACAACGCCCCTCCGCCTTTACAGAAGAGCCGCCCCAGATTCCTGCCTGATCTCGGAGAGTGGGACAACGCTCCTTCGCCTTTACTGAAGAGCCGCCCCTGGCTCCTGCCTGATCTCGGAGAGTGGGACAACGCTCCTCCGCCTTTACAGAAGAGCTGCCCCTGATTCCTGCTCGATCTCGGAGAGTGGGACAACGCTCCTCCGCCTTTACAGAAGAGCTGCCCCTGATTCCTGCCTGATCTCGGAGAGTGGGACAACGCTCCTCCGCCTTTACAGAAGAGCCGCCCCTGATTCCTGCCTGATCTCGGAGAGTGGGACAACGCTTCTCCGCCTTTACAGAAGAGCCGCCCCTGATTCCTGCCTGATCTCGGATTTCTTCCGGAGGAGTATGATGTTCCTCTGAGTGTACCTCTGACTCCATCCTGTTACTATACATGTTTGGGTAAAAAACTATCACCTTTCTAAAGTCTAGGAAGGGTTTCATTGTACCATTCTCAAAAAGCATACCTTAGGTCTCAAAGCCGACCTTGGACTTTGAATTTACATATGTGGACACAGTTTTCTAACATATAGATTCCTTAAATTGTATAGTTCTTTAATTGTATGTGTGCACTGTTTCTGCAGAGAAGTGTTTGTTAGCTTCCTACTAAACAGAGTGTAAGAAGCCCGCGATTCCTCTTTCCAACACACAATCAAACCCCCACTCACTGAAGATCAATCAGGGCACATCCTCAGACAGATAAAGCCACATCCTATAATTCGCCCTCTAATCCTCCCTGATGCTGCAAGGTCAAGCCAATATCCAGCCAATGACAGAGCACGTCTTCGTCATTAGCAGACGCGTGAAAGCCAGAGATCAGCTGAAAGACAAATGGCTGCCGCGCGCGCGCTCACAGCTGATCAGCACAGCCTATAATTCAAACGTCTAGACCTGTCAGAGCCTGTGTTCCTGCACTGCCTTTCCAGAGAGATAAACACTCAGATCTGTTACTTGTGACTGGCTAAATAGTCAGAAACCTCTACGTTTAATGTTTCTTCAAGTTCTCTGGCAGAATACTTTGTTATGTTGTCAAAGATCATGACGTACCCACTTTCAGTTTCGAGCACTTTCCAATGGTATTGTCAGCTATTTGAAATGCAACTTCAACGCCGGCAACAGTTCTCTGTACGTCCATTTTGAGTTTCAGTGAAACCTCCAAATTAGCTGCAGGGAAAGTTGCTAAGGTGGGGGTCTTAGAACTTTGTGAATTTTCTTTGTTTTAAGTGTGTAATCTTTGTAAGCCTAAAACCTGGCAAAGTGCTTTTAGGTTTCACGTACTAGACAATGCAAGTGCTGTCTGTTGTGAAACACATTGTCAGTTTATAATAGGCTTAGAGCCTGCCCATTATCATTGATGTGCTTCACTGTTACTCTAAAGTGCTTGCTTCTTAGTGCTTAGCTTGTGTGAGCTTTAGTTCCTCTTGGGTTTTTTGTCCCTCCTCTGGAGCATGGACACAGTACTTTTGTCCTTCCACTGCTCACTTTTCAGACATACTTTTTTGTTTTTGTTTAATCACTTCATGACAGTACATATGTATTCTAGGGTTGTATGACATAATTTCGACAGACAGAAAATCGACCTACAAATATATCGCAACAAAAATATCGATGTCAAGAATATCGACATCCTATCTACAACATGGTAAGTACAAAAATATCGAAAATTAAATATCGATGTCAAAAATATCGTTATTAAAAATATCGTTTTTTTTTACTTTAAAAATATATGTAAAATAAACCAAATTATACTTAGAAATTAAATAAACATAATTAAATATATTGTATAATATTTAAAATGTATAATTAATATATATAATTTAATAAAACTTTAATTAAACATGTACATATAATATATAATATATATACTTACTTAATAATTAATTTTACTAATAATTTCTGTAACGTATAAATTATTAAATGTTTTTAAAAATTACCAATACATCTATACACATAAAAAAATAACATTAATAAATATTTAATAATTACATATAGCAAATAATAATCAATATTTTTAATGTGAATAATTTTTATTATTAATGATATATTACAATAGCAAAAATAATACAAAACATATGAAATATCAGACACAATAAAACTACTAGTCCAACTCCAACAAAAACAACAGAATGTAAAATGTTGGATACCGTAGGGGTAAAAATTACTATTCCAACTCCAGAGAGTGCAATAGTAGGGAAAGCGTTGGATAGCGTAAAGGTAAAAATTACTATTCCAACTCCAGAGAGTGCAACAGTAGGAAAAGCGCTGGATAGCGTAGGGGTAAAAATTACTATTCCAACTCCAAAGAGTGCAACAGTAGGGAAAGCGTTGGATAGCGTAGGGTTAAAATTACTATTCCAACTCCAGAGAGTGCAATAGTAGGGAAAGCGTTGGATAGCGTAAAGGTAAAAATTACTATTCCAACTCCAGAGAGTGCAACAGTAGGAAAAGCGCTGGATAGCGTAGGGGTAAAAATTACTATTCCCACTCCAGTGAGTCCAACAGAAGGGAAAGCGTTGGATAGCGTAGGAGTAAAAATTACTATTCCCACTCCAGAGAGTGCAACAGTAGTGAAAACGCTGGATAGCGTAGGGGTACAAATTACTATTCCCACTCCAGTAAGTGAAACAGTAGGGAAAGCGCTGGATAGCGTAGGGTTAAAAATTACTATTCCAACTCCAGATAGTAAAACAGTTGGGAAAGCACTGGATAGCATAGGGATTCTATAAACATAATAACCAATTAAATATTTAGTTATAAAAAAATAGCATATTAATAATTAATTTACAAAATATGTATTATTAAATACCAATTATTCAAAATAATTATTTATATAAATAACTTTAAATTACATCCCACACTATTCCCCCTTTAACACACAACACACTACACATACAAAATACACAATACATTTAAATATCAGTGTATCTATTATTTACAATTCATAATACATTCTTTATAATTAATATACTTATTATTTACAAATTTATACATATTAACTACCAAATTACAATTATTCACAAATTAATTATTAATTAACAATACATTAATTAGCAATAACAACAAATAACATGGAATAATAAATTATTTATATTTACTATATTTAACGTACTAATAACAATTAAATACCAATTAATAATTAATTAACAATTAATTATTATTAATTACAAATAAATAAAAATTATCAGTAATTATTTGAATTTAATTACATCCCACCCTATTCCCCTATAAACCCACAACCCACTACACATAAAAATTCACATAATTAATTTAATCATCAATTAATCACTTAATAAAATTAAATCACCAATTAATTAGTAATTAACAATTAATTAATTAACAATTCCAATAAAAAAAATTAATATTAAACTAATTATAAGTTATATAATTAACCAATTAATAAAATTAATGTACAATTAATAATTAATTAACAATCAATTAATCAATTAATATATTTAATTAACAATTAGTAATTAATTAACAATTAATTAATCATAAATACCAATTAAACAATACATATTAATTAATTAATTATAATTAAATTACTTCCCACCCTATTCCCCTATAAACCCACAACCCGCTCTGATACTAAAACGCTAAATTATATTTTACATAATTATTAATCTCTAAACATTTATTTTTAAATGTATTAAAATACATTACAATAGTCTTTAACATACAAATAAAATACATATTAAAATACATTACACTAATAAAATATCGATATTATTGACATCGAAATTTTTGATTACGATATTACTTACATCTATATTAATGACTTCGATATTATTAACTTCGATAATACTTACCTTGGGGTCGATATTCTGTCCATCGATATTCTTGACTTCGATATTCTTTACCTACGATATTTCCAACTCGATATACTTGTAGTTCGAAATTTAAAACTCGATATTTAGACTGCTCACCGTATTCTAGCTGTATTTTTTATGTACTAACCCTGCCTGCAGGGCTCGTGTTAGTCTTTCTCCCCAGCTCTGTCTGTGATGCGCTTGCTCTCATGTGCTTCTACTCCCACCCACTTCACTTTCTCACCCATGTGCTTCTCCCTAAAGCTCGATGTTGCGCTCTCTCTCTTCCATTTGCTTCTTCTCCACATACCTCTCTCTCTGTTTGTTTCCCTCCTAATGCACTTCTCCCACACACACTCCATTTGTTGCTTCAATCTGCACGTGTGTTGCTTCCTCCTGCACTCCTGGTGCTTCCCACCAGCTGTGTTGCTTCTCTACACCCACTCGCATCAACTCAGATCAGTAAACAAAAGACAACAAAACAAGTGCTTGCGGATTGCACCAAGCATGTACACACCCACAAAATTAACATTTTTTCTCTTTTTCTAGCCATGCAGCACAGCATCAGGTATGCTGTGCAGCATGTTTAAGAACATTGGCAATGCAATCAGGTCCCAAAAGCAAGACCTATTGGGTTTGCCACTGCTTGCTTTAAAATCGAGTTAAAAGGAGCTAAGTAGATGGAATGGGAATGTTCCTGCTCTCGCCCATTGTGGGAAGTGGTGGACATTTACAATGTTTCTTTTCCGTGCAATATTTTATTTTCTGGGGTTCAAGTTCAGAAAGTTGGGGAAGGCAAAGAGGACGCTGTCAAATAGCTTTCTTTGCTGTTACTCAGGTGACGTCCAGAATCGAAGTCAGTTTTAGGTTCAGGGTATTGCCCGTCAGCCGTCAGCACATGAATGGTTTTGCAAAGTAATTTTACTGATTAGTGATACAGATTGCACATAAGGTTATGTTGTTTGTATTTCTGATTTAAATAAATTCATGCTCTTAGGGCCAGATTTGCATAGAATTCACGCAACACAAGGCAGCAAGTAAAGTTGTTGGGCTGCGATACTGATACTGGTGAGAGGAGAACAGTGCCATATCAACCAAGAGGTGGCACTGTTCTGCTCTCTTTGCCTGAGCTGGCGGACTTTTGGCTGCCATGCGCCCCATAAACACCCTCGCACCATAGTGCAATGGTGTCTGCATTGTGGGAACCCTAGGTTTTGTGCTGGATGCGGTCCGTTCCAGCATCTAAACTATGCTTGAAGGCATTTTCAGCCTTCTATCTGTGCTGTACAATGCATTGCACTCGCACAGTGGGAAAAACAAGGAGAAATGAAAACAATCGCCTGGTTACATCCATCTTGAGGCGGCACAGGATTGTGGCACACCTCCCTATCTACAATTCCTT
Source organism: Triturus cristatus (assembly GCF_964204655.1). Lineage (NCBI taxonomy): Eukaryota > Metazoa > Chordata > Amphibia > Caudata > Salamandridae > Triturus > Triturus cristatus. The sequence goes on from NC_140594.1 coordinate 1,099,106,683, forward strand.
GTAGATAGGGGTTTGCGTCAAAAACGATAATTTTATGCACACATGTACCACTCATGAGACACCCCCTTAAGGGAAAGCTAAGCAACTCCTTTCATAGCTTTGCATTACTTTGGGTTCCATTCCCATGCAAATCAAAATTTGCACTAGTTTGTACATCCCACCACAACACTTTGCATCAGGTTTGCATTAAAAAAGTAAACACAGGCAAAGTGTTTGTAAATCTGTGAACATATGACTTGGTACAGAGATGTGTGAATGGAGCAGACAATAATTAACGTTTATGTGTTGATATAAGTGTGTTTGACGAGTATTGAGCATGTACTTACAGTCCATGGCACTACATAGTGCCTGCCATCCTGTAGGCGAGTAACAGACATAGAAGCATTGGGCCCGATTCACAAAGGTAAACTGGGATGAAAGCCTTTCGGTATTCACAACAGGCATTTACGAGTAGTAAAGTTAGACTTTTGTCTCAGTTTAACTTAAGTTTTGGTCTCAGTTAGACTTAAGACCTTTCTGAATCAGGCCCAGAGCTTATACCATAGACTGACACACAGTTGGGCCACAATGTTAATGTATCAATTTTGCCCGTGCAACTTTCCACTGACAACAAAAGCTGCGTAAATTACACAAGTTAAATTTTTCACCAATGCTTGTATTTACAATTGCAAAAATTACATTTACTTTGACTGGGATGAGCAAAAATTACATTTTGCACCAGTCATTTGATCCAAATGTAGTTTGGAAATGTCAGAGCACATTTGATAGAACACCAGTGTAATGTATGCAGTTGAAGTGTTAGTTCAAAATTATACCATCAGTGTAGAAAAGTTGGTGCGATAACAGCATATTATTGTGAGTGTATCGTCTAACATAAATACTGAATGACAACTATTACAATTTTGCTGCATTGGAGTTAATAACATAATATCTACACCTAACGGGTTGCTATTTTTTGTACATTTTCGATATTTAGGACAAAGTATTATGTGATATGATACTTCTTATATGATATTCTGATATACATCGATGACATCCTCGTAACCTTTCCCAAGTGTTTTAAACATTGGAATCCATCTGCTGCCCTAGACCACACATGATCTGGCTTCTCTTTGACTTCCCAACATTTCGGCCTTTCTTTAAGTTTTCAAAGTGTTTTTTTGCTTAGAGTTGCATAGGTTGCCTAGATACCACTTTGGAGCACTGCTATAGGTTGGTCATAGAAACACATCTGCCATTATGCCAATTTCTGCAACAATTTGCCCCTCTCAAATTGAGGCAACCCCTTTTAGGCATCTTGTGCCAGATGTACTAAATACTGGGTGCAAAAAAAAACTGTTTGAAATTGCAACCGGTTTATGTGACAAGCGTACTAGTAGAAATTCAGAATGGGTCACAATCCAAGCTACCTCATGTATATTAATGAAGTAGATCACAAATTGCGATTCACTCAGATTGGTGGCCATCACAGAAATGGTGGCCTGTTAGGGTCATCAGAACACCATGTCTATGATTGCCTTTAAATAAACATTTGTTCAAATGTAGTCCTGTAGGTGGCGGTCGCATCATATATTTCTAACATTGCAGCTGGTGCTGCTGGCTGCAGCACCCGCCGCAGTGTTAAAGTGCCATGCCATGCATTTCCCTGCACTACGAGGCAGGCGTCACGCGGTGCCTGCCACGTAGTGCTGGGACATGTAGGGGGGTACTATGGGTACCCCCCAGTGCACCCCCACCCCAGGGGGGCCCGCAACGGACACCCAAATACAATCCCCGCCAGCCTGTGAATAGCACTTCCACCGCCATACACCGGCTGGCAGGGATGCAGCATTGTAATTTGGCGGATGGTGCCTGCTAGGCACTGCCACCATTTTACGGATGCTGACCGCTCCGCTAGGCAATTGGACCGGTTGCCTGTGGCGGATCCATGGCGGGCGGACTTTGCGCCCGCCGCGGTCACGGTCAGATTTCCCCCGCCATCCTAATTTGGCAGGGGGAAAATCGCGGTCCGATGGCAGAAGGCCCGCCACCGCACAGCTGGTGGCGGCAGGCCTTCCGCCATCATAATGACCCCCTAAGTTAGTAACTTGTCAATGTTTTGGGGCCTGATTATGGGCACAATATCGTTATATCACATACCAATTCCATATTTGGAAGGGGCACCCACCACATGCCCCTTCCAAATACCGCATCGATAGACGATCACAATCTTATTTTTGGAGCTGATAAAAGGTTACCAGCTGCTAAAATGTGGTTGGTACATTAGAAAAGGTATTTTTGCTGTCACAAACACTGAATCAGAGTATTTGCAACCGTAAAAATGCTTTGTACCTCTGGCTTCTTATGTAGTTTTCAGTCGTGTTGAAGGAGGCTTAACAAAGATGCTTCTGACAGCAAATAGTCCAAGTGAATGATCAGAAAATAGCTAATGATGGCTGGCTGACGAGAAAGCCATTGGTTAGCTCACCTTGGGTATTGAATATCACTCATTGTGACGAATGGTCTAGCCCCTTGTGTTAGCTGCTGCGGTCCCAAATTGTAGGTCTCAGCTGTTAGTTTGAAGAAAGAGGTTTTCAAGGCTTTCATTAATTTCAGATCTGACTGTTTGGACCACTTGCCAGGTCCATCGATTCCCTAGACTCTGCTCCATGCCTCCTCTGTCTTGCTGGTCCACTATGCATTATGGAAGTATTTTCTTTGTTTCCTTATGGCAAGACTTCATGATTGTTTTGCTTATGCCCAGCCTTTGTGCTCTTTCCTTAAGCTAAGAAATGGCATTGTCTTCCTTACATCCAGCCATCCAAGACTGGGGCATGCAACAAGCTGCTTCAGGTTTGCAGGCTTCATTAAAACTGTGCAAGCGCCTGGATACCCTCACAGGTGATTAGTGTGCTATACAAATAGACATAATATAACATAATATCCTCAATTGTGCATAGCCATTATGTTCTGTGTTTACACCCAGGTATTACAATCCTTAACCATAAACGATGCAGACCTTTTTCAGGAGCTCAGCCTTCAAACTGTCTTTCTTTGATTTGGGCTCTGATATCTTCAGCCCTTTGTGTTTGCTCAGCCAGCACAGCTGCTGTGTTTTTTCAATATGTCAACCATTTAAACCCTCTGCTCTATCCAGCCTTTGTAGGTTTTTTCTTATCTATACAGATCTGCCATTTTTCATAATTTCTACACCTTTGTGCACTTTTTTCTTCTACTCCGCCTTATCCTTTCTGTACTTATTCGGATCTAATATGTTATTAATCTCTTTTGCCTTCAGTTCAGCTGTTTTCTGTATGACCCTCAGTTATTCCCTCTTTCCTTATGCTATGTTTCTCCTGCATATCTCTTTCGGCTTCTGTAGGCTGTATTGGAGGCAAAACATAAGGTGGAGTACACACTTTTACTACCTCTCTCATACAAAAATACCCTTTTGAAATATTCATATCTTATTTGAGATGCAGTCTTTGCCTTTTCTACTTTAATGTCTTATAGCATTTAAAGATTCATCATGGCCTTGCCGTGACCCTCATCTGATTATAACTTTGTTAGATAGCATATTCATTGGGACCTCTCTGTGTTTGTGTGCCTTGCATCCTGGGGGCTGATGGGAGAAGGACCATGTAGTGTCAGACTACATAGAATAGTCACGTAAGTGATTGGGCATGGTTAAGAAACTTCATGACTTAGTACATTCAGTTAACGATTGCACTATGTGGAATAAAGACATGTAATACCAAGCTCCATGTGTTGCGTGCTCATTTACATGTAACCGGGCTGGGGAGGATGCTACAACTGGTGATGAGATAGGGGGTTACATTAACCCACAACCCAAAAAACGAGAGTGCTCTCCAGGAGAGTTTGCCGTGATTCAGTTCCTTAACCGCTTGCATGCTCATGATGAGTCCAGCTCGTCATGAGGCACAGTGGAGCTGTGTTCATGACGAGCTGGGCTCGTCATAACGGCCGTGGCCCGCCCACGCGCAATTGATTCCCCGCCTGTGCGGGAGAATCAATCAGTGGGCGGGGTCGTGACAAGCTCAGCTCGTCATGAGCACAGCTCCACTGTGCTTCATGACGAGCTAGGCTCGTCACGAGCAACGCGGCGCCGTACGCCCCCCCCCGCGCCGTGGGTGAATTACCCCTGCGGCGCACATATGTAGAATGCCCGACCACCGCTTTTTATTATACGAAAACATGGGCCAGGCAAAAGCAGATGATTGGAAGACCGAAACTGTCGCTAGTGTCTGTATGTGGAGGAGTGAGAAGAGATGAATTTAGGTGCCATCCCACATAAATAATGGGCCATATTTATGTATACGTTGCATCGTTTTGATTCATGCAAATCACTATTTTGCATTACTCTGCCCCAAGGATGCGTCCAATAGGTGGTGTGCAGGTATTCCCAAGCAAGACCCATGAATTTTGATGCATTCCCATATTTACCACTATTGAAAGACCTGGTAATGTGCCAAAATGCTACTCCTTCCCGGGGGAGGCGTAATGAGAAGAAATATGTTTATTTCTCCTGGTTTTTAGGTCTCGCCTAGCTATTGCGTTTATGCAATCGCTATGCGAAACTCTAGTAAGAGGGGCATTTCAAAGTGCTCCCAAAAGTGGATTGCATGGCGAGCACGCGCACAATCACGTGCATCGTGCCGCCATGCAATCCGTTTGGGGAAGCGCTTCAGCCCACTGGCGTGTGCACCTGTAGCCACAGCCTCGGCATCATACTTCAAAGGGTCGCTCCCCCGCCTGGAATGCGTTTCCCGGCCCCCGCCACAGCATGCCGAGAGATTGTTTCCTCATGGCGCCTCTCACAACTGTCCCTCCCCCACCACAGGGCTAGTTATTCGTGTCTCGGCTTTTCAGTCCTGTGTATGTTTCTCCCAAAGAGCATAGTCTCTGTGACTGGATTGCATCGCTGCTTCCACAGGTTGCTTTTCAAGCCCTACTTTTATCTTGTGTGTGAACCTCTCCATTACAGTGTGCTGTACTTTTGAGCCACCTCACTCCTGTACGTCTCTTCCACTGTACTCTGTATTGCTCTCAGTTCCCAGACTGTTTCTGTCCACGCTCCTCTCTCATTCGCTTGCCCATCTGCTTCTCTCTATTGCTTTCCTGACCCATGCAATCCATGTTTTTGCATCCTGTCCTGTATTTCTTGGGCATTCCTCTTCACTCTCCTCGTGTTTCTTCAGTGTTCGGCCCACCCTCTCCCTTGTTAAAATTAGACAGGCAGCACAATGCAAAGCGCTTGTTGTGTTTGCAGCGCTGCACAGGACCATGGTGGCCGCTTTTCACATTGAGCGCTATGCCACTGTCATTTGCACGCTGAGCGCAGCACCCGCTTTAGGGACACTGTGCTCAGTTTCATTTTTTTTAAAACTTTGATATTGAGCGCGGCTCCCGCTTTAGGGATACTGCGCTCTGTTTCAATTTTTTTTTTAAAGCTTTAATACTGAGCGCGGTGCCCACTTCAGGAACACCGTGCTCAGTTTCAATTTTTTTTTTTACTTTAAGAGTACGTAGACGGCAGACCACGCCCCTAAATTTTGCGTGGCCTCTAGTGGCTTCAAGCTGTGTGCCACTTCAAAGAGCACATTGTTGTTTTATTGAGAATGACTGGCAGATGCATCGTGCTTTAACACAGCCCAGGGCAAACAGATGTGACAGACGTGAAGGTCTTCACTAATGAACTTTGCGTGACGAACTCTGTGATACTAGCAGTTGGAACACTCACACAAGTCCATGTGCGGCATTGTACCTCTGTTTTGAAAATTAGACAGGCAGCACAATGCAAATTTCACCTTCATGCTAAAAATCAATTTGCTGCAAAAGTGAAAATATGCCATGCAATTTATATTATATAATGTTTCTTTAGGTTATTGTATGATAGATTTTGTACAGAAAAACGTGCTAAGCGCATTTTGCGATACTTATCGTATTCTGTTGATGATATGCCCCTTTGTCTTTGCCAGTGATTTTTTTTTTTTTAAGGATATGGCAGAATGTAAAATAATATGGTTATTGACAAGCTTCAGCTACTGCAAAAAAAATAATATTCCAAAATGATGCACATATGTATATGCGTGCCTGCATCACCAAGCATGTGCATGTATGCCTCATGATGCTGAGGCGGCCATTTTGTTAAATTTTTATTTACTGTTCCAAGATGGCAGATAACCACCTTCAAGGAATAAATTAAAAACATTATAAAAAGTGTTTTCAATAACCTTATTTAGAAGAAAGTGGTCTGCAGCATATGCAGTTGGTTGGTGGGCCATCCAATAAAGAAACATATATATATATATATATATATATATATTCACTGAAAAAACCATAGGTTTCACACATGTTACAGTTAGCGGAAATTTTACTGATAAAAAACCAGTGAAATTCCCCCGTTATAGTTAGTGCAGGCAACTATAACTCACGCGACCGCAATCCTCTGCTGATGCTAATACTGTATTTAGACACTTATTTGCCCATGTCTTCTTCCATACATTTTTAGCTATACATATATTACAAATATTTTTTTTTCATAAAGACACATATGTCATCAGCAGAAGATTGCGGTCGCGTGAGTTATAGTTGCCTGCACTAACTATAACGGGGGAATTTCACTGGTTTTTTATCAGTAAAATTTCCGCTAACTATAACATGTGTGAAACCTATGGTTTTTTCAGTGAATTTGCAAGGTTTTTTAAATGCTAATTCCTAACTGTAACGTGTGTGAAACCTATGGTTTTTTCAGTGAATTTGTACGGTTTTTTAAATGCTAAGTTACTTTACGCCATTCGTGGCGTGCGCGCCCACTTAACGCAGTTCGTTCCGTGCGCGCACGGTGCGCTTCGCGCACCGTGCGCGCACAGTGAGCACGCGGTGCGCTTCGCGCACCGCGCGCCCACTTTACGCAGTTAGTGCCGTGCCCATGTTACGCTAGATGGGCCATGTACGCACGATGCGCTTCGCGCACCGTGCGCACATGGAGGACATATTATGCGCTTCCTTGTGATAGGTAATCTGTTGAAATTTTTTGGGGAAATGCTGTGCTCAATTAAGCCATGCACAAATGGTGGCCTTCGGACACCATTTGCACACGGGGTGGAGAGAGTGTGGATTTTTTTTTTAATAATTTTTTACCGTACGCGTACGGTAAGCGTAATCGGCGAAATTTTCGAAAAATTAAAAATTACCGTTTTTTGCCTTGGGGGATCTTTGAAGACTCAACTAACATGGTTATGTGCATGGGCGCTGTCTAAACAGCCCCTTTATATGTTTTTGGCATTTGTTTATCAGCTCCCCCCTCAGAGTGCGAGAGAGAAAATGGCGGCCGCCGCTTCCTGGTTTTGACCGATTCGAATGTTTACTAAGATCTAAGGGCCAATCAGAATCGCGCTCGCGCACGCCACCGTACGCGTACGGTAAGCGTACCGTAAGCGCACCGTAAGCTGGCTCAGATATATATATTGATTTAAAGGCTATTTTCTCAGAATCTACTGAACAGATTTACACCAAACCTACAAAAGGCACTTCCTTGACCTGAGGACTACCTCTCTGCCAAATTTCTAGTAATTCTGTTCAGCCGTTCGGGCTGTAGCCCTGTCTAAAGGTCCTATGGAAAAATGCATGGGAAAAACGCGTTTTGGGACCCCCCTTTTATCTCAGCCCCTGCTTGACGAACCCCCCCGAGACTTTCAGGGTAGGAGCGTAGCGTAGCGCCTCACCTATTTTGAAAAATTTGCGAGGATTCGTCGACCGGCGCCAAAGTTATTCAAAAAAGAATGTTGAGGTTTTCCTATGGAAACGTGGTCCTAACTATAACTACCTACTGGCGACCACCAGTAGGTAATATATATATATATATATATATCAAAAGAGCACCTCCATTTATAAAATTTTAATTTACTGTTTCAAGATGACAGACATTATAAAAAGTGTTTTCATGAACCTTATTTAGAAGGCAGTGGTCTGCAGCATATGCAGTTGGTTGGTGGGCCATCCAATAAAGAAACATAGATATATATACATCATTATATTATCTTTTTATTAACCAGCACAGGCGCTTTTGTATTTTTTGCACAATACACTTTTCTTATTTTATTGGCCCTAAGGGAGAACTGTTTACATGGTTTCTGACATTGAGAGCAGGCTGTATTTATTGACTTCGATATCAGCAAGTATGTTAAATATGCGTGTCATTTTGCCTTATTCTTACGAGCATTTATGCCGTTATTGAAGAGCATGTCTTTCTGTTGCAAGGTATTCGGAGATTTGAGTTTAATATATAACTACAGTTATTGGCAACTTGATTATATTGTCAGCCCGGTCTCTCGAACTATATATATTTTTACCATGTCTATGAAATTGTAACCATGTGACTCCCCCATGTGACCAATACTAGCACTTTAAATTTGTGTTAACACGAGTGTAACGCTGTCATGTGAGCAAGGCTCTGAGGAGCCGAAACGTTATGGCCGTCGCTCTGGGTGAATAAATCAACCTGCACTTGAATTTGGCTCGTGTACTTACTTCGTAAAGCAGTTGAAGGATTTCAAGGCTGGTGGAAGTGGTAGCTGTGATATATATATATATATATATATATATTCACTGAAAAAACCATAGGTTTTACACATGTTATAGTTAGCTGTACATTTCACTCGTAAAAAACCAATGAAATTCCCCCGTTATAGTTAGTGCAGGCAACTATAACTCACGCGACCGCAATCCTCTGCTGATGCTAATACTGTATTTAGACACTTATTTGCCCATGTCTTCTTCCATTAAATTTTAGCTATACATATATTACAAATATTTTTTTTTCATAAAGACACATATGTCATCAGCAGAAGATTGCGGTCGCGTGAGTTATTGTTGCCTGCACTAACTATAACGGGGGAATTTCATTGGTTTTTTACGAGTGAAATGTACAGCTAACTATAACATGTGTGAAACCTATGGTTTTTTCAGTGAATTTGCAAGGTTTTTTAAATGCTAATTCCTAACTATAACGTGTGTGAAACCTATGGCTTTTTCAGTGAATTTGTACGTTTTTTTAAATGCTAAGTTACTTTACGCCATTCGTGGCGTGCGCGCCCAGTTAACGCAGTTCGTTCCGTGCGCGCACGGTGCGCTTCGCGCACCGTGCGCACACAGTGAGCACGCGGTGCGCTTCGCGCACCGCGCGCCCACTTTACGCAGTTAGTGCCGTGCATGCACGGTGGTCACGCGGTGCGCTGCGCGCACCGCGTGACCACGTTATGCGGGATGGGCCATGTACGCACGATGCGCTTCGCGCACCGTGCGCACATGGGGAACATATTATGCGCATCTTTGTGAAATTTATTCTTTGTTTATTTCTTGTCTGTAATAAACCATGCACAAATGGTGCCCTTCAGGCACCATTTGCACACGGGGTGGGGAGGGTGTGGATAATTTTTTTAAAAAAAAATTTTTTACCGTACGCGTACGGTAAGCGTAACCGGCGATTTTCCGAAAAAAATAAAAAATTATTTGGGCTTGGGGGTTGTTTGGGGACCCCTATATCAATGCTGGGTGGTTAGGATCTCAAGAAACTGCCTCTTTAGACATTTTTTGGCATCGTTTTTGCTGCCCAACTCAGAGAGCGAGAGAGAAAATGGCGGCCGCCGCTTCCTGGTTTCGACCGATTCGAATGTTTACTAAGATCTAACAGCCAATCAAAATCGCGCTCGCGCACGCCACCATACGCGTACGGTAAGCGCACCGTAAGCGCACCGTACGCTGGCTCAGATATATATATTGATTTAAAGGCTATTTTCTCTGAATCTACTGAACAGATTTACACCAAACCTACAAAAGGCACTTCCTTGACCTGAGGACTACCTCTCTGCCAAATTTCAAGTAATTCTGTTCAGCCGTTCGGGCTGTAGCTGTGTCTAAAGGTCCTATGGAAAAATGCATGGGAAAAACGCGTTTTGGGACCCCCCTTTTATCTCAGCCCCTGCTTGACGAATCCCCCCGAGACTTTCAGGGTAGGAGCGGAGCGTAGAGCCCCACCTATTTTGAAAAATTCGCGAGGATTCGTCAACCGGCGCCAAAGTTATTCAAAATAGAATGTTGCGGATTTCCTATGGAAACGTGGTCCTAACTATAACTACCTACTGGCGACCGCCAGTAGGTAATATATATATATATATATATATATATATATATCAAAAGAGCACCTCCATTTTACCGGGGGCCCCCGGTCCTGCAGGGCGAGCTCTGGAGCCAGGAATGGAGATCCTGGTAACAACGGTACTCCCACCACACACGAAAAGAGCTCAACACCGACTGAGTGACAGGCTTGACTTTTATTCGTCTTTGAAAGCGGAGGTAAAAACACCCATAAATCCTTGCGCGTTTCAGCCGTTAGGCCTTGGTCACAGGTGAGTGTCATTAAAATTGTAATCCCAGTGGTCACTTGGCATTGTATTCCAACTGCAAACCCCAGAATGCAATGTTCTTTTCTTTCGCATCAAGACATGGCATATTTACAATTTTGCGATGTTCGCGTTTATTTACAATGTCCCAATGAATTGCTTTTCAATTTGTCTCTGCATGGTGCGGGTTCTCAATTTGTCTCTGCATAGTGCGGGTTCCTCCGCTTTCTTGAAATTGCTGCTTGTCATGCGGTGCCGTCAGAGAAGGAATTAACCTTCTCTTCTCCCTTTATCGGACGGAATGCTGCCAAATAGCAACGGAAATCCTTTATTGCTGGCGCTTCCACGAGCGGACCATGCCCCCTCATTTAACATCAAAAGAGCACCTCCATTTTACCGGGGGCCCCCGGTCCTGCAGGGCGAGCTCTGGAGCCAGGAATGGAGATCCTGGTAACAACGGTACTCCCACCACACACGAAAAGAGCTCAACACCGACTGAGTGGCAGGCTTGACTTTTATTCGTCTTTGAAAGCGGAGCTTTATAGCACTAGTGTGGTATTTTTTATGTTATGCCATGTCATGGTGTTGTGTTTGGCATTTGAACTGCACTTCTTACTACTGGCATTGTCCACAAAGTACTATGTTATGTTATCTGGCAGTTGGATTGCACATAACTGCCACTGCTGTGAAATTTCTTTTCGCATCTGCTCATCCTGAGTTCTAAGGTCTAAGGACTCCAGATTTGGGCACCACCGGGAATTGGCACGCGACACTGGATTCCGAATTTTACGGGAAAAGAAGAATATCTGAGAGGTTCCTCCTATCGAGTTTCGTCAGGAAAAAAACATTCGTGAAACGTAAACGGAGGAAACTGGAAAGAAGCAAAGCATGTAATAATTTATGTGCAGAGCTCCGGATGCTACACCTTGCCCTGAACACGAACAATAATGCCTTAATATTGATTATGGGTATTACCGCACCTTGCCTGTTATTAATGATGGGCGTGGTATTGCCCCATTGTTTTACACTTGAACTGTAAATGAGCCCCACAGTCTGAGCCACTATAATTATGAAATCCTGCAGCTGCGCCGTTTTTGTGCACAGTTATGGGTTTGCCATATTTGCCACACAATCCACCATCTGCTGCACAATCTGCATGTCATGCCATGTCATGGTGTTGTGTTTTGGCATAAGAACTGCACTTCTTACTACTGGCATTTACGCGAGTTGGAGCTATTGGCATTGTAAATGACAATGCGTTTTATTTATGTTTCAAAAACCAAAACATAAATAAAAGGTATTGTCATTTACAATGTCAATAGCTCAAACTCGCGTAAATGCGAGACCTGTTGCATTGCAAATGCTTTTATGTCTTTCTCTGTGTGCCACATAGAAAGAGGAATATGCCTCAGGAGATCATTTTTGTACAAGAGGGTGCCCTGTCCTGCACAAAAAGAATCCTGCTTACAATGCAGGCACCCTTGCACCATGGTGCAAGAGTGCCTACGTTGGCACTAGGCAGCACATTGTGTTAAATACAGCGCATTCCTGCCCATTCCTTGTCTTGCATCGCAGTCCAGCAAAGTGACTTGCTACGCTGCGCTGCGTGACTTCTACATAAATGTGCCCCAGTGTTCTTGAAAGAGATCACATTCTAGATCGGTAACCAGCACAGTTTTCTTTACATACATTCAATAAGGCTGAACCACCAGATGGCGTCAATCAGAAACAACAAACCAAAATGGCAAAACATTTTAAACGTGCTACTAAAACCAGGGGTGTACGATAGTACGTGCAATTATGGCACAACTAACCAAAATTACGCATAGTTTTGTGAAATGCAAATCGTCATTTTGTGATATATTTTAGTGTGAAAAGCGGCCTTGCGTCACTTTTTGGCATGAGGACGTTTTTAAACCAAACGCAACGCAAACAACACCCGCTGACATTCCGTTGTTCCTCTGCATTTACAGTCAAATTTTACAGTGAAATATGCGTTCCCTCTAAATTGGTACCCCGAATTACACATTATTATGCAAAGTGGCAAAATGGCGTAATTTCTGGAATCTCACTAGACAACAATAAAGCGAAATTCCCGAAACTACATGAATTAAGCCAGCATGGCTTACATTATCTTCTTCTTAGGATAAATGAACTCTATTCTACATATGCATTTACAAGAATTCACCTCGTGATGGAAAACCTCATGGCGGAAAAAGACTATGTGACAGCCTGTCACTGTAAAAGATATTGAAAAGACAGAGCATTCATCTCTCTGGCATTGTTTTACAGCTCCCGGCCTTCTGACACAGGCAGTTATAAATTCTCTCTACCTTCAACACTATAGTTGTGTATTTCCCCTTAATGGCTTAATTGATAAAACACAAGCAGTTCCTCTCTTCTCCCTTGTGTGCAATTTTTTCTTATTTTACATTCACAAATGCAGTCTGCTTGTATTGTTTTTACTGCTTGAAGGGAATGATAATTATATATTGCTAAACCTTGTATTATTTTGTGCTATAAAATTGCCAGAACAAAGCTTTTCCTTTTCTTGTTAGCGTTTGATTTCTCCATGATCCACCTTCCAAGGTTACAGAGGGATGTGCGGAGGCATGATGCAGAGGACTAAAGCATTATTTATGTGTGGGCGGAATGTGAGAATCTTCTAAGGTGCTGCCATTAATTCCACGTCTGTAGTATCAGCGAAGGAGTGTCACGAAATCTCTGCTAGAGCAAAAATAAACCAAGCATTGGCTAAGCGCATTCATTTGACCTTTTGGGGCATATTAACAAGAGAGATATTGCCGCTTTTTTGGCACATAGCGCCGAAAAAGCGGCAATTTAATTATCACATTATTTACAAGGACACACAAAAATGCTTTAGCGCGTGTTTCCTTGACTTAGCAGCCGGTTTTCCTCCACTTTGCATGTCAGCGATAAATATTGCTAATGACATGCAAAGTAGGTGTCCCTTTCCATTAATCCATGGAATTCCTCCCTGACACGGCATCGCGATATTTACAAGCCTCGAGCAAACCCACGAAGCGATAAAATATACTGCGCTAACCGCAGTTATCGCAGGTATATAACACCTAGTTTATAATTTACTTAGCCATACTTATAATTGCAGGTGGATTGCCAGGTTAGGTCCACGCTTGCCTATTATCAAGCTTCGCATTAGCACACTTCCAATATCGCTGGATTCCTCACGCTAATCACCACTATCGCTGGATTTACATCGCCTCGGTCAAAAGCGTTGATGATACGCTGCTAACCAGCGATACACGGCGATACAGAAAAACGCGCTAAGCGCGTTTTGCGATACTTATCGCATTCTGTTGATGATATGCCCCTTTGTCTTTGCCAGTGATTTTTTTTTTTAAGGATACGGCAGAATGTAAAATAATATGGTTATTGCCAAGCTTCAGCTACTGCAAAAAAAATAATATTCCAAAATGATGCACGTATGTATATGCGTGCCTGCATCACCAAGCATGTGCATGTATGCCTCATGATGCTGAGGCGGCCATTTTATAAAATTTTAATTTACTGTTTCAAAGATGACAGATAATCACATTGAAGGAATAAATTAAAAACATTATAAAAAGTGTTTTCAAGAACCTTATTTAGAAGGAAGTGGTCTGCAGCATATGCAGTTGGTTGGTGGGCCTTCCAATAAAGAAACATATATATATATATATTCACTGAAAAAACCATAGGTTTCACACATGTTATAGTTAGCGGAAATTTTACTGAGAAAAAACCAATGAAATTGCCCCGTTATAGTTAGTGCTGGCAACTATAACTCACGCGACCGCAATCCTCTGCTGATGCTAATACTGTATTTAGACACTTATTTGCCCATGTCTTCTTCCATACATTTTTAGCTATACATATATTACAAATATTTTTTTTTATAAAGACACATATGTCATCAGCAGAAGATTGCGGTCGCGTGAGTTATAGTTGCCAGCACTAACTATAACGGGGCAATTTCATTGGTTTTTTATCAGTAAAATTTCCGCTAACTATAACATGTGTGAAACCTATGGTTTTTTCAGTGAATTTGCAAGGTTTTTTAAATGCTAATTCCTAACTATAACGTGTGTGAAACCTATGGTTTTTTCAGTGAATTTGTACGGTTTTTTAAATGCTAAGTTACTTTACGCCATTCGAGGCGTGCGCGCCCACTTAACGCAGTGCGTTCCGTGCACGGTTTTTATCAACTTTAATAAGCCCTGTACATTTGGTGGCCTTCGGCCACCAAAAGCACAGGGGGTGGGGTCAATGTGGATAGTGTTTTTTTTATTTCGATTTTATAATTTCATGTTGCCAAAATATAGTTTTTTTACTGATGTAATAAGCCCTGTACATTTGGTGGCCTACGGCCACCAAAAGCACAGGAGGTGGGGTAAGTGTGGATAGTGTTTTTTTTATTTCTATTTATTACCGTACGCTTACGGTAAGCGTACGGTAAGCGTACTCGGCGAAATTGCCGAAAAAAAAATAAAACCGTTTTTGCTCTTGGGGGATGTTTGGGGACTCCCTCAACATGACTATGTGGGAGGGAGTTGTCAAAACAGCCCCGTAACATGTTTTTGGGCATCATGTTTGATAAATAACACTCAGTGCGAGAGACAAAATGGCGGACGCCGCTTCCTGGTTTCGGCCGATTCGAATGTTTACTAAGATCTAAGAGCCAATCAGAATCGCGCTCGCGCACGCCACCGTACGCGTACGGTAAGCGTACGGTAAGCGTACCGTAAGCGGGCTCAGATATATATATTGATTTAAAGGCTATTTTCTCAGAATCTACTGAACAGATTTACACCAAACCTACAAAAGGCACTTCCTTGACATAGGGACTACCTCTCTGCCAAATTTCTAGTAATTCTGTTCAGCCGTTCGGGCTGTAGCTCTGTCTAAAGGTCCTATGGAAAAATGCATGGGAAAAACGCGTTTTGGGACCCCCCTTTTATCTCAGCCCCCGCTTGACGAATCCCCCCGAGACTTTCAGGGTAGGAGCGGAGCGTAGCGCCCCACCTATTTTGAGAACTTCGCGAGGATTCATCGACCGGCGCCAAAGTTATTCAAAATAGAATGTTGCGGATTTCCTATGGAAAAGGGGTCCTAACTATAACTACCTACTGGCGACCGCCAGTAGGTAATATATATATATATATATATATATATATAATTTTGTTTTTTGTTTTTCTTTTAAATGATTATGACTGGGAAGGGTGGTAGAGCAACGGTGGAGTGTGATGGGGTGAGGGTTGTAAGTAAATGCTGCTGTGGGAGCAACTGGGACTGGAAGCGTCAGGGGACCAAAGAAGATTCTGGTTTTTTTTTTTTTTTTTAAATGAGAGGGATGCGTAGGTGATGTACATATTTGGTGTGGGGCTGCAACAAGGAAAACCTAGCTAGGTGGGGCAGAGAACAAGAAAACACATGTGCTCCCAAGAGCGCTGAAAAAAAGGATTCCTGATGTGGAGCCATGGAAGTATACATGCCATTCAATGAAAAAGGTGAGCTTACGCTTCAGGGGAGCAAACACAATACAAGGAGGAAAAGCCATTGAATTAGAGGCAAGACAAAAAGTCAACCAATCTAAAGAAAGGGGTTAATGCAAATGCCACTCTAAGAATCAGTATTGGTGTATTGGTGTATTGGTGTTTGATTTAACATCCACTTTGGCACGTCTCCTCATCATTACCCATACCTGTGCAGTTAGGGTGAGCAGCTACATGTCATCACAGACACTGTTTCCATTCCTGGATCTTTGCTTCAGTTGTATTCTCCAACTTGAGTACATGGAAGAAAATCTAAACTACAATACCCGGAATGCATTCAATTGTATCAAGAACGCCCAAGACTGGAAACAGAGGCATTGATAAATTGGAATGAAATGGATAAACTATTAAGGAGGAAGTGACTTCTATTAGTAAACCCAGGATGCATTTGAGAGTTTTACATGGCTTACGGGGTCTTGTTGGAAATGCTCTTCCTTCTCAAGGAGCTGGGTTACATCTTTTAGCAGGTTCAATACACAACATCTGCAAAAGCAGTAGGATTGTGCTTGAGAGATCTGCAGGCTGCAGTTTTGTTGAAGGCCTGGCTTTAGTGCTTGTGGCGCCCGGTGCGACAATGTTTGGTAGCGCCCCCCATCCATGGTGGAGTTGGTGATCACCTCCACCACGGATTCCCTCATCACCACCTTTTAAAAAGGTCCCTCAAGTCTCCATAACCACTCTCTTGTAGATGCATTTAATTATATAGTGCCACTCATACCAGTGTAGGGTGTCAGAGCACCTTGCTTGACACACACATTACACAGCCACAATAAATCATACGTGTGTGAATCAGCTTATAGCAAATGTTACATAAACCAGAGGACTACAAGGTGTATATGTGACACGTCATCCCTACTGGTAGGCTGTAGAGTTTAAGAGTGCTTGGTCTGGAGAAGCACAAATTTAGAATTGAAAATGGTACATCATAGTTGGTGTTCTATAATAATAATAAGAATCGATTTCTAGCCAAAGGTACCCTTTTTACAACATTCATCTATACTTTAATCTATACTTTGCAATGTGCATGAAGTTCTTTGATGACAGTTAATATTTCCCTGTTCTATATTAGGATTTTAACTCATAAACTGCAAGTAACAAAAGGATGTCTCTTAGAAAAGCAGTCACCCACTGACCTATTTACATCATATGCACATTGTGATCTGCATGGTACACATACTTTGCAGCAGGCATATTAATCCTCTGTGCTATTTTATGACCAGTCAAAACCTCAACTAGACACAACTCCCATCTCTCTCCAGGAAGAACATTAATCACAGGAGTTATCTTGACATTTTTATTGTTACCTGGAAATTGCTGGAGGCAAGGAACACAGCAGCAGGTGCTTTTAAAGCCAAAATAAACTTGAAGACCCAGCACCCACTGACATCAGCACCCAGTGCAGTGGCACCAGTCGCACCGCCCTAGAGCTGGCCCTGCTTTGGCAATTGGCCCTCTGCTTACTGATCAGGGACTACTGGGAGCTAATGGATCACTAAAGATCTACAGGAGGGCTGGAGATTGTTTCATACAACTGCCCTAAATGCCCTAAAGGGCCTTCCAACTACTGCCACGATCCAGAGCGACCAGTGCTTAGTTTCTAAAAGAAATGGTGCCCAAACCTCTGATCAAAAGTCCATGACTACACTATTAAATGTCAGGTTGCCAAATACCAAGGCTGCAGAGTCTAGAATCCACATCGTGGTTCTTTATTCCACTATCAGACAATCCCTGCCCTTTTATCTCACTCTTGCGGGCTCCTGCTTTCTCCTTTTGTGACTATTTTCCGTATTTTATTTCCTACCTCTTGTCCATTTGTTTGTTTTTTCCTCTCTTACTCTCAGGAAATGACTGATGAGGAAAAATAAGTGCCAGTCCCCAAAAATGAGTGCTAGTCAGCCCCACCAGAAACCACCAGCTGAAATTAAGCACTGGGGGTCACTCATTTGTTTTAAATTGATTTGAGCTCAGCATTGGCACTATGCATTGCCCTCACCATGTCAGTGGTAACAGTACCCATCCCATGCCCTTCTAGAAAGTCCAATCTCACTTGGTGAATGATAGCGGGTCAGTGAATACATACAGAAAAGGTGAAGACTGTCTCTTAATACTGCCCTGATTGGCTGAGAGAGCTTTCCAATTGCTGTTACACACTGGTGTGGCCCATATGTTTAAATTTGACTTAAGCTCCAGTTTTGCACTTTATATTGCACTCACTGCCTCTGCGGCTAGAGGCTCTCTCATCTGCCCTTCACAAAAGTTTTGTGCTGCTCCATGAGACATTGAGGGTATGTGAAGAGCTGATGGACGGGGCAAAGACTGTTTCTTATGACTCAAAATGCACTGAAAGGACATTCAAATTCAGTGCTTAACTTGAGCCAGGGTTATACGGTGCTCGGACCGGCACTTAATTGTCAATACCGTGCAGACTGCCACAAGGTGGCAGTGTCTGAGATGACAGTCAATTATTAATTCAGTATACATTACAAATTACATTTACCTGCTGCTCAAGCCATTCTTAATGCTTTGGAGGTGTGGTAGAGTCCGAATTGTCACACTGAGAGACCAAACTTTTTATAGTCCGGCAGCGCCAGGGAACAACGCTCTAAGCTCTCGGGTTCTCCTGCCTGGATTACCAATATAACAGAAACACGGGATTCTTCTAGATGGCATCAAAGATCGGTTTATTGGCTGCAGCCAGTAGCAGAGGTCCAACAAGTACCACACAAGTAGGTTGCGAGGAGACTGCTCAATAATACAAAGCAGGTCGCTCCTTTTTATACCCAAAATCATGCTTCAGGCAAACATTCTTTAAAGTGCAGTTGGTCGCACCCCATGTACCCAAAACAATACTTTATTATTGATGACAATCCCATGTGTCCGGCCTCTGGCTAAAACGTACGTTCTTCTGGGGTTGAAACCGGACCAGCCTAACATCCTCCTTTGAAGAGACCGTCCACTCATAACAAACAAATGGTCACCTCCCCACCATAAACAGGTCATAAAGGAAGGAACAGAAACGGAGGAAAGAGATAGAAAGTAAGGTTGGGCAGGTGGGTGCGGGTCATATAAGTTTATACAACACTGGCCTTTGATCAAAACCTCGCTTAACTCGAGGGCAGGTACTGGTTTGGCAAGTTTTCGCCTCAGGCAATAGCGTCAGCTTTCGCCAGGTCATGAGTCAGCGCAAGGCCAAACTGGGGGGGGGGTGGACGTGTCCTACAGAGTCAGGCTGCCTACAGTGAGGGCGATGCAAACAAAATGGATGCCGTGCACAAGATGGAACCCGTGTGTTCATTGACGAGGTTTACTAATATGCAGCAAATTCATCGGGGAAGCGTGATGAAAACACTCGTACATACCAAACTCGCTATTTACGATATGCAGATACCAAAATTGTAACGGAACCATGATATAAACACACGGGTTCAGAATTTACGGAACCACAGACCCTCCTTTTGCCCTCACTTAGGCAATAACCCATTCTGAATCTGAGTCAATATCAATCTTCATCAGATCATCAGTATGTTGCTGAAGCATCATCCTACCTCTCTGTTCCTCCCGTGAAACAGGCGGACTGCGCACGCATACCGTAGCGCAAAGGCTACACAAGGCAGGACCACACTGCACACAGAGGCAACAAGTGAAAAGGATTGCTAGAGCCATACCACTGATCGTCAGAATTCTCCATCCCCACGTGGACAACAGTCCCCAGAACCAATCAGTTAACGACCAATCTCCTTCGGCCATATGTATAGACTCGGAGATCTTATGTAACCTGGAAATGGCCTTGTACACTGTTGGAGCATTGTCGGGTATGAAGACACAGCAGCTCGATTGGATCACTTTACATACTCCCCCTCGGTCAGCAAGTAGAACATCTAAAACCATACGGTTTTGTAATGTCATGAGGCGATCCGCTTGAAGCTCAGCTGTCAAATTACTAAGGGCACCAGCAGTTTCGTTCACGGTGAACTCAACCACTCGGGTTAGTTGTCTCAAATGCCTACTATTTACCATGGGTCCCCAGTACGGCAGGAATCCCTTAAAGAAATCCCCTGCTTCTTGACCCGCGGTGTCCTCCTTATTGAAGACACCTCTCACAACTCTCGTCTTGTGATAGTCAGCGGAAGCGGTATACGTAGGGGGCAACAGATAGGCAACAAAGCAAATGCCCGAAAAATCTGGGGGCAGCCATGTATAAGCCTGATTATGGCATACAAAGTACGTACCCTTAGCGGCCAAAAATGATGGGGAAGACTGCGACGGAAAAATGTACGTCTGAGTGCAAACACTCTTCCCTAGCTGAGCCCTCGGATTCGTACCATTTCCTTGCAGACAAAAATGACCTCGGTGGGGTACGACCCAAATCGGAGACTATCTCTTACGCTGTTTCCCACCCAGACTAATGCGGTATCCAGTTGCGTTCCACCCAGTGTAAGCTGATAACTCGTCCCTGGGAATAGACATATAGGCATTCACATCTCTGCTCATGTTCGCAATTCCCTTCACCAAGGCTAGATTCGAGTTATGTTTCACCGAACGCGGGGGACGCGGGGGATAGACTTCCAAAGCAAAAAGGAACATCGTCTGAAAAGCCATGATGACCCGTTCTGACTAAAAGGTAGGACTAAGTAGGGGATACCCTTTCCCATTGTATGTGGCATCAACCCACACACCCAACAATTAGTGGTGTTGACTATTAATTGGTGTTGGTGAAGCAATTGGATGAACGAGTTGTTTGTGAATTCCAGTCTTCTAGTTTGTTCATGTTCAGGCAAGGGGTGAAAAGAGTGTATAGAAACAGTGGAAAACAAAGGAGTAGACGTAGGTTGTGGGGTAGGTGTGGATAGGAGCTGAAAAAGGAGGACAATCCCACCCACCAAAATTATCGAAATACTGAGTGTCAATAGGGTACTTTTAACTAGAAAACTCTTACTAAAAAACATTTTATCAGCTAATCCCATCAAACCAAGAAACTCCACCCTCTAACGAGCCGTCCGCGGCGGTTGGGTCTTCTGTGCTCAGGACTACGCCTACTAGCTCAAGGAACGCCCTTAAGACCAATAGAACCCCTGACCTTGTGTCAAGGAGCCTGTACTCCTGAGTCTTTGCACCGCGACCCTCCGGCTGAACCCGGGTGGCGGTTCGGAAAAAGGGAAAACAAAAAACAAGCAAGTTTCTTGGTTGGGAGAAATGTACACAAAAATCATTAAAAAAAATCAGTTCATGAGAGTTCGGGGACGTAGGTTATATCTGCTTCTTCCAGGTCGAGTATGGTCCGGAAAAAGTTCAGTAGCAGGAGTGTTCGGGTCTGTGAGTATTGGCAATGTTCCAGAGTCCGTAGGTGACGGCAATGTTCCAGATTGTTCAGTAGTGTCTGAAATGTTCACAGATTCATGTCCTTCAAATTGGGCATCAGAAAAAGGAATAAACTGAGGGATGGTTTCGGATTCGGAATTCCCCACACCCTCTCGAACCCAGGAATCAAAAGGTAAAGGGAGTGGTACTCGCTTTGTATGGGCAGCGTGTACCCAGTTTTTTTTCTCCTTGAGCCGGACTGCAGTGCGGGTGGACAAAAGGACCATATACGGGCCAAGCCAGCGAGGTTGTAGATTTTCGGTCCTCTGAAAATTTTTGACCAAGACTAGGTCGCCTGGCTGCAACTTGTGGCCGGGATCTTCGGATGCCTTAGGTAAGCTCTCAACAACCTGCTGATGAATGATTCGCAATTTAGTAGTCAAATCAAATAAATAGTCAATCAACATTGGATGTTCTATGCTACTGAATTGTTTAGGTCTCGGGACACCCCAAATATTGGCAGGACGACCAAAAACTACCTCGTATGGGCTAAGCCCAACTCTTGAATGTGCGGTCGTCCTTATGGACAAAAGCGCCAAGGGCAGCGCGTCTGGCCATGATAATCCAGTACTCGCTTGAATTTTAGCCAGTTTTAGCTTCAGAGTGCCATTATAGCACTCAACAAGCCCCGCTGATTGGGGGTGATTTGCACTATGGAATTTCTGCCTGATCCCCAGACCAGCACACACTTTCTTCATTACCTCACCCACGAACTCACTTCCATTATCACTCCACACAATCTTTGGCAACCCATACCTGGGAAAAAATTCTTTGAGCAGGATTTTGGCAGTGGACAAAGCAGTGTTATCCTTTAACGGATAAGCTTCTACCCATTTTGAAAAGGCGCAAACTACGACAAGGACGTATTTCAAGTTGTTGCGTCTTTCCATGTGAATGAAGTCTAGCTGTAGGACCTCAAAGGGGCATGTAGGGGGAGCAAAGTGACCTGCAGGAGTCGGAGTTCCCTTACCAGGATTGTGCATCAAGCACACCATGCAATTCTTCACCACATTCTCTGCACACTTAGAAATTCCAGAATTCTTCCACACTGGAGCTAGCACCTTGCAAATCCCTTTTACACTGATGTGCGACAAACCGTGTGCCATCGTTACTACTGCATGTACATACGCGTTTGGCAACATCCATCTCTGATGCTCGGACAAATCAATCCAACATCCAGTCGAATCCAATTTACCCGTGCTTTCTTTCCATACGTTCTTCTCACTCTCAGTAGCTTCAGCTTGAATCTGTTTCACACTTTCAATCGTATCTTCACACATTCCGGCTTCACTCATCCATCTCGCATTACTCGCAACATACATTCGACTCATCATGTTTCTCGCTGTTTCTTTCGCAACTTCATCCGCGAACGCATTCCCACGACCAACGTCATCTGTAATCTTTTGGTGCGCGCTGCATTTCACAATCGCAACTTGCTTCGGCAATGTAAGTGCTTCCAGAAGCTCATTCACCAACTGTCCATGCTGAATCTTTGTGCCATGGGACGTCAGGAATCCCCTTTCTCTCCACAGACGTCCAAAATTGTGCGCCACACCAAATGCATACTGACTATCAGTATACACATTCACTCTCTTTCCCTCAGACAAAACACACGCTCTTGTCAATGCAATCAGTTCTGCAGCTTGTGCGGAGTTGTGATTCACTCGTGCTGTTTCAACAATCGTGCTCAACGTCGTCACCGCATACGCAGCAGTCGTATCACCATTCGGCAACTTATAGCAAGATCCATCCACCCATAATGTACCATCCGGATCTGAAAAAGCGGTATTCTGTAAATCCACTCTTCCTTTTGTTTCTTCTTCCGTCCTCAGAAAACAATCATGCTCTACCTCATTCGCATTCATGGAAACCGGCAACAGTGTTGCGGGATTCAGCACATTGCACCTTTTTATGTGTATGTGACTAGCTAATAGTGTCAACTCATACCCTGACAATCTCGCACTCGTGAGGTGTTGTGTTTTAGTTCTGTTCATCAAGGTATCCACTGCATGTGGAACCAATACCAGCAGGTCATTGTCCATCACCAAACCAGCAGATTGTCGAATAGAGACTGCAGCTGCTGCTGTAGCTCTCAAACAACTCGGCAATGCTCTAGCTACCGGATCTAAAGTTGACGAGAAATACGCACATGGACGTTGTTTGTCACCAAATAACTGTGTCAAAACCGACAATGAACAACCTTCTCTCTCGTGAACGAACAATGTGAAGGGCTTACTGTAGTCGGGTGTACCCAACACAGGAGCCGAACAGAGTGCAGTACGTAACTCCGAAAAACTTTTCTGACACTCGTCAGACCAAGGAAGAGTATTGGGTGTATTTTTGCATGTCAGAGCCAACAAAGGTTTTGCTAACAAAGAAAAATTGGGGATCCACTGGCGACAGTATGACGTAATACCTAAAAACGCACGCACTTCTCTCTGTGTACTTGGTACAGTCATTTGTGCAATCGCTCTAATTCTTTCTGGGGTCAACTTCCTTCCCTCCTTTGATAAGAGATGACCTAAGTAGGTCACCTCTTGACAACAATACTGTAGTTTCGAAGGTGATACTTTATGGTTGTAGTCAGATAAATGGCGGAGCAAAGAAATCGTAGCTGTTTTACATATTTCCTCATTATCAGCTGCCACAAGAAGATCATCTACGTACTGAATGAGAGCAGCACCAGCCGGCAACACAAGAGTATCAAGCTGCATTTTTAGAGCCTGACTATAGATTGAGGGACTCTCACAATAACCTTGGGGAGCGCGCCGAAATCTGAAACTACGCCCACCTAATGAGAAGCCAAAGATATCTCTGCTTTCTTCAGCGATCGGGATGCTAAAGAAGGCATTCTTTAAGTCAATAACCGAAAACCAGGATGCTGAGGCAGGAATCAACGTCAGTAAGGCAGTTATGTCCGGTACCACAGGAAACTGTGGGATGACAATTTTGTTGACTTCGCGAAGATCTATCACAAAGCGGTACACGGGTGGCTGAGAAGAATCTGTACGTTTCATAATCGGTAAAACTGGACTGTTGCATACATTACCCCTAGTTTCCTCAATCACACCCTTCTCGATCAGATCATAAATGATCGCCAAAAGTGCTCGCTCACCATCACTCGAAATCTTATACTGAGGAATGCGTGGTAGTTTAACATTTGTTTTCAAAGTCACAACATATGGTGGGATCTCAAGGAGACCCACATCATTAGGACCATCAGCCCAAAGAGAATCAGGGAGACAGCGCAATTCCAGTGGAAGCTTATCTTTTGACACATACATTGGAGAAACCACTCTCTGTCCCAAGGTAAGATGTACTCCTGAGGGAGAACAATGCAGGGTCGCATATAATCTTTTCAACAAGTCTAGACCCAACAAATTTTCGCCGCAACCTGTCGTTAAGATCAGAGGAGCTTCCAATTCATAAGGCCCAATGGAAAGAGACAAAGGACTAGACACTGGATTATGAACCGGGGCGCCAGAAAATCCCATCGAGACATTAGTTAAGCCAGACAAAGGTGCGCCAGGAAGTTTAGAGTGCATGATAGAACTCTTAGCCGCACCAGTATCCAGAAGAAAGGGCTCTGTCACACCTAATGTAACTACAGAGACATAGGGCCCTTTTTGGTCTACTGGAACCGACACTACTCCCTCTCTTTGTCTATGGCTGTCCTAACAATCTGCATATTCTACTTTCTCATTATCGACATGATAATCGTCAGCATAGTACTGCTGAGATCTACCATCTTGCACATTCTGTCGATCAAAATAGTTCTGTGACTGTTGTGGTTGAGAAGAGCGCTCATTCTGAACAGGGGCACCACGTCCTCTACCCCTAGCTATCTGCTGAGAATTACCACGTCCCCTTGGAACAAAAGCACCATTCATACGTTGCCGTAAAGCAGGGCACTCACCTTTATAATGGCCCTCTTCTCTGCAATACGCACACTGATTCAAACCTAAGGGCTGTGTTTGATGGTAATAATCAAACCTGGGTGGCATTCGCTGATACTGGGGCTGCTGTTGATACGCAGGGCGTTGCTGTACTTCAGGCTGGTTTGAACGGGGTGGATACGCTTGTTGTAACAGGACTTTAGTTTTCAGATCTTTCGTCTTTTTCTCTACCTTATCTTTCTCCTCCTTGTCTCTATTCTCATAATATTGAGCTGTAGCCAATATTTGAGCTGTAGATGAAACTGCCCAAGAACTCTCGGAATCTTTTAACTTATGGCTCAATTCAGGAAGTAAGTTGAAAACGAATTTGTCTACAAATAACCGTTGACCACCCTCAGAGCTCATATCTTGACCACTATGGTCTATGAAAGTTTCTTCAAACCTCGTGAAGAAATCAGAGACACTTTCATCCTTCTTCTGTTTGCAGGCAGCTAACTTATCCCAATTAACCTTCAGCGCGGGCATTAGAGTTTTCATGAGAGTAATTATCCTACCTGGCAAATCCGTCACTAACTGTTCTGGCTTCGCACCGCCCACTTGTCTACCATCCGCTAAAGCAATGTTGTCCCACGTATCACCCAGTTCTGCTACATGATTTTCATGCCGAATTTTTGCCCAAATAGGCTGTGGTACTACATTGCCAAACAGCATATCAACATCAGCCAAGTTCAGTACGCAGGCTTCTACTGTCTGCGATAGCTCTTTATAATACCCTGCAGGATTCTTGCGGGGATCAGGTAAAGTCTGCTTAAGAGTCAATACTTCCGATCGTTTCCATGGGACATGTATCCATACGCGCTGGAAGTGTGGTAAAACAGGAGGATTAGCATTTGCATCTCCCTCTCGCCAAACTGGAGGAACCTCTCTCATAGGATACTGCCTAGCTTTCATCCCAACTGAATGATCAGGTTTAAACAAAGTTCTCGGCGGCAGAGCAGACCTATACGAAAGAAGTATTACTACCGCATTTTTAACTTCAGAACCCACAATCACACCTTTAGAAAACTTGCTCCGTAGCTCAGACAACTCCTCGGGGACTGTATCTAACTCATCACTATCCCAATCTTCTTTAAGGAAAGCACACATAATTTCAAACACATATCTTTGCGTAGGCTCGTCCCACTGCAGAAACGTATCCAATACCACCTGCGGACTATATTTGGCCGGTTTAGAAATCCACCTACGAGCTAACAAATCCAACACTTCTCGCTCCTGAAAATTAGGGAGCTGACTACGTCTCTGTCGACTGTCAGAAACGGCGTTCGTAGTTAACGAACTAAACAAAGGAGTCAGAAAATTAGCGACAGTGTCAGCTACTCGCCGACGAACAGAAGGAGAGTCAGTCATAAGGACAGGAGAGAAAAAGTTCGGCAAAGTAGTGGGAGGCAGGACAGGCACAGGTAAAGTAGGTACAGGTGCAATAGGTAATCCGGGCTGAGGAGGTGCCGGAGGAACTTGGACAAACTGGGGAGCAGGAACGGGAACATGCAATTGCGGAGGAGCAACCTGTGGCAACATTGGTGCAGTAGCACCTTGTGCGTAAGGGGGAGGAGACTTTAACAAATAAGACATTAATGGATCCTTTTCAGAATCTTCCGCTACTTTTTCCAACAGAGGTGTTAATACTGGATAGCATCTATCGGTTGCCATATTATGCTGTCGTTCAGACACCTCAAGAGCCTTATCCTCTACATCATTTTTAAATTGCCTAGCAGCTTGCATAATAGATATGCCATTTACTTTTCTATCTTTCTTCGCTTGTTTAATCTCGCGTTGTCGGGCTTCTTTACGCCATAGGCGGAAAGAGTCAAACATTGCGGGTCTAGCCTTTTTCTTAAATAACTTTACTTCTAAATTATCTAAGACTTCTGTTTCAACGCTTCCATTTTGGGGCCATCGCAAAACACCATCTTTCTTGGTGTAGCGGACCCATATTTCATTATACGTGATTGGACCCACGCCATGCTTCGAGTAGAGCTCATACGTTGGAGTTCCAACTGGAGGTATCGGACACGAGTCCTCCAACCGGGAATCCCTGTTGCAACAAAAGACCAAATTACCATAAATACTGCGGCTAGGCATCGTGCTCACTAACCCAGTTTCAAACTTCGAAGGCTTATCTTTACCGATATACTCGTAAATGTACGAGACCCTCGGTTTTTGGAA
Source organism: Triturus cristatus (assembly GCF_964204655.1). Classification (NCBI taxonomy): domain Eukaryota; kingdom Metazoa; phylum Chordata; class Amphibia; order Caudata; family Salamandridae; genus Triturus; species Triturus cristatus. The sequence goes on from NC_140594.1 coordinate 1,099,134,139, forward strand.
ATTGCAATTGCCAAATAAAACTAAGGACCCAAACTAAGTTACCAAAGACCAAGTTACCAAAGACCAAACCAATATGCAAAGGACCAATGCAAACCAGGCAAACCAAGGTGTTTAAACCAAGGTACCAAAGAACCAGACCAAATACAAACCAAGGTATTTAAACCAAGGGACCAAAGAACTAAGGACTGGGTGCGACCCACTTTATACTTAACTCAATTTATTTATGATCGATGACGTCATCTGAAGATCACCCGTCTAGTGTTTCGCCGTCCAAAGAATTATGAATGGGTCCAAGGCAGGGCGACAGTCAGGGCAGCAGTCCTTCGTAGCCGTCTGGAAGAGGGAACCTCGCAGAAAAAGACCTTCGGACCACTTTTGCGACATACAGGGATCGATGAAGTGGGAGATCTCTTCCTCCGGAATTTTCTTACGAAGCCCCACACGATCTTCAAGCTTGGACCGGTACCGCTGATATCGCCGCACGTTCGGGCGCCAACTGAGAGACCAAACTTTTTATAGTCCGGCAGCGCCAGGGAACAACGCTCTAAGCTCTCGGGTTCTCCTGCCTGGATTACCAATATAACAGAAACACGGGATTCTTCTAGATGGCATCAAAGATCGGTTTATTGGCTGCAGCCAGTAGCAGAGGTCCAACAAGTACCACACAAGTAGGTTGCGAGGAGACTGCTCAATAATACAAAGCAGGTCGCTCCTTTTTATACCCAAAATCATGCTTCAGGCAAACATTCTTTAAAGTGCAGTTGGTCGCACCCCATGTACCCAAAACAATACTTTATTATTGATGACAATCCCATGTGTCCGGCCTCTGGCTAAAACGTACGTTCTTCTGGGGTTGAAACCGGACCAGCCTAACATCCTCCTTTGAAGAGACCGTCCACTCATAACAAACAAATGGTCACCTCCCCACCATAAACAGGTCATAAAGGAAGGAACAGAAACGGAGGAAAGAGATAGAAAGTAAGGTTGGGCAGGTGGGTGCGGGTCATATAAGTTTATACAACACTGGCCTTTGATCAAAACCTCGCTTAACTCGAGGGCAGGTACTGGTTTGGCAAGTTTTCGCCTCAGGCAATAGCGTCAGCTTTCGCCAGGTCATGAGTCAGCGCAAGGCCAAACTGGGGGGGGGGTGGACGTGTCCTACAGAGTCAGGCTGCCTACAGTGAGGGCGATGCAAACAAAATGGATGCCGTGCACAAGATGGAACCCGTGTGTTCATTGACGAGGTTTACTAATATGCAGCAAATTCATCGGGGAAGCGTGATGAAAACACTCGTACATACCAAACTCGCTATTTACGATATGCAGATACCAAAATTGTAACGGAACCATGATATAAACACACGGGTTCAGAATTTACGGAACCACAACACTTGGTGGAGTGTGAGGGTTATTAGTTGTGTTGTTACTATCATTGGCAGCACTGGCAGGGGCAATGTGCTGTGCAAGCTGCAGTGGCCTCCTGACGAGAGCCCTGGCACTTATTTTGTTTTTACAAATCAAGCAGTGTTCAAATCACAACTGCACTGTGGGTCTGTTTTAATTTGACCTGAGCACCACTTTGGCACTTTGCATCCCCCTCTCAGCATCTGCAGTCCCCTTCCTCTGCCCTCCACAGAAATTCAATCCTGGTCGGTGAGAGGTAGTGGGTTAGTGAAGACCTACAGGAGGGGGTGGAGAGTGTCCTAGGACTACCATTATTGGCCGAAAGGGCTTCGAATGACTGCTAGAAGCCAGAGCAGCATGCCCGTGGCAAGAGGGTGACATGGACATTACACATGAAGTCCACCATCTTCATCCTTGCCCCGCTGAAGGAATTCTTTTATCAGAAAGAAACTGAGTGAAGAGCGTGCCAAAGTAAAATGTTTGGCCTGGTCAGGCCAGTAGGATTAGCCGGCCTACAGTGCAATGCTTTTGGAATCAACTTTCACCTGGGACTAAGTCAAAAGCACCTATGGATGATATTCTAGCTCTAGGTGCTTTTAATAAAAATTATATAACTCATATCTCCATGTCCCTGAATAGATTTTAATTATTTGGTGTCATTTGTCTTCTATACTTTTATTTGATTTTCCTAAGTGGCTTTTATGATTTTTATTGTGTTGTGTTTTGGCTTTTGAACTGTTTTGTTGCTGCTAAATTGTTTCCATAAATAAAGCCTGTCTGCACTGTGCTATAGCTGCCAGGGGTTGAACCTGGGATCAATTATTGAACCTGTGTGTCTGACCTGACAAGGTTTTGGAGTTATTACTTTGGAAGGACTCAAACCCTCCCCAGCTAATCACCCACGTTCTTACAGCCATCAAGTGGCATTTTTTCAAGCAAACTCTTCCAGTGTAATAAAGGGTGGATCCGGGGAGACGAAGAGGCAAATGTGGGAAATCATTTTTCTATTCCAACATTACAAAGTGTGTCTTCTGCCTTTTGAGGGATATTAATGTGAAGATAAGTTACACAAAAGGAGACATAAGACAAACATCCTTGCTAGTAGGAGGTTCCTCATGTGGGGGCATATCAGCAACAACCAGCGATAATTATCGCTAAGCGCACTTAGCGCTAGGATAATTATCGCTGGCTAGCGTGGATTTTTATCGCTGAGATAGCGTGCTATTAACAACGCTTATCTCAAAAGCAATAAAAATCCTAGCGCTAACTGCCTAACGTGAGATTATCACTGGAAACCCAGCGATAATCTCACAAAATGTGACATTAGCTTGTTGATAGGGACTCACAAACTTAGCCATGATATCCACCTTCCATAGAATATCATGGCTAAGTCAGTCCTGCAGCAGGCGTATGGAATGTAGCGATAACAGGGGTTATCGCTACTTTTCCTGCCACTACGCTTCATAGCGTGGGGCTTGATGATAGGAGAAATGTTGCTTAGCGACATTTCTCCTGTCATGTTAGGTCAGGAACGCCGACTTTGCATCTCATTAGAGATGCAAAGCTGGGCGTTAAGATTTCGTGCGCTAAAGCAAGGTTTCACGCGTTAGCGTGACCTTGCTAATTAGGCGATAAAATTATCGCCGCTTTTCGGCCGAAAACAGCCGCAAAAGCGGCAATAATTTTTTATCGCCGCCTCTTAAATATGCCCCTTAGTCATTTGAGAAGAGATAGAGTCAGGGTTGGTAAGGGTACAGAGAAGTAAGAGTCTGTATGGTTAAGGGGTGGGTAAGGCTGAGGGGTAGTAATAGTATTATGGATTTTTAAATGATTTTGGGATTGGTTAGGGGTAAGGGTAGGAAGGGTATTAAGGGATATTTAGGGTTTAGGGATGGGTAAGGTTACTGGATAGTAAGGGGCTAATTTAAAAGGGTAGATGAAATTAACGAAAAGAGGGGCTTAGGGTGGAAGTCATCCCAAAAAAATATATGTATACACAAACACACACACGCACACACACACACACACACACACACATACACTTATACATTTATACATATACTTATAAATCATGCTGTGCCGCAGAATTTTCATAGGAAGAGCCTTTTGTTTGCTAATAACTTTGGGGTACTTTAATAAATCTTCCCAGAACACCTCAGCCTCATCCTGGAAAGTTTCAAGGTGATCTGTAAAGCTGAGGCCGAGACAAAGGGTGGTCCCAAAACACTAGGGGCCCAACTCACAAAGGTAAGCTGGGACCAAAGTCTAACTTTACGACTTTCGTTATTTACAAAGGGCATTTACGAGTAGTAAAGTTAGACTTTTTTCTCAGTTAAACTTACATTTTGGTCTAAATTGTAACTGAGATCAAAAGTCAAAGTAAATTTTGGCCTCATCGCAATCCTGCGGGACTCCCTTGGAACCCAGCACTGTGTGATCCAGTGGTTCTCCAAAAAAACCCTAGGGGTAGGTGAAATTGGCGGAGTTTCACTGAATTAACTTAAACTTCTACATGAGTCAGCAGAACTCCACAGCTGGGCGGAGTGGGCATTTGGCACTATTTTCTTACTGCAAAATGCACACAAAAATGGATGTGAGAATCCATTTGGCGCAAAGAAAATAGCACAGCCAAACACCACTCAGCGCCCTTAGATACTCTGCAGTGATAATACTGCAGAATATGTAAGGGTATTGCCAATGAGTGATATGCAGTGGTTTCTAAACTTTAGAAACCACTAAATATCACTCTGTAGTGCACATCCCTTAGCACCCTTACATAAACTGCAGTGATTACTGCAGATTATGTAAGGGTGCCAAAGGGTATACACTGCATTGATTTCTAAACAGAGCGGGATAACTGAGAAGTCTCTCTATGTTTAGAAACCACTGCAATTGTTTTTAAATATAAAAGTAATGTTTCCTCTTCCTGCCCTGTTTAGAAGAACCAGGGAACTTGACTTAGCACCAAAGATGAAATGCACACCTCTCTACCGGAAGGTAGAGTCCTAATCCCCAAAGCCAAAAAACATGAGCTCCATAGCAAGTAGCAAAAACAGGTTCCAGATAGTCACCCCTAATCACAGAGGAAGTAGTAGTCTAAGAAAGAAAAGCTAAGGGACAGAATAGAAACAAACAATGTTCCTGGACACTATCTTCAGCGTGCACTAGCAACTGATAGTGGCCTGCCCTGTCTAAGCAGAAAGTGAAGTTCTGGTCCTCAGGTGGCTGGGGCATTGTGTATTGAACTAGACCCTGGACGCTGTTGTCCTCCATGATTGCAGTCTTCACTGCCCCATTCTACATCGCCTCCATGTGGTACGCTTCCTGACCCACTTATGCTTGAATCTGACATCTTGAAGGCCTCAAAGCTCAACTTTCACCCAATGCCAAGTAACTTAGATTCACTGTGGACACCAACCTCAACCTCAAGGTACCCTTTCAAGCCCATGCCATCAGCTAGATGCATTATTTACAATGCCATCAAGAACCTTCTCCTATGTATCTGGCTGAAAAGCTGACCATCTCTGGTGGCACTTGGCACACTCGCACCCAGGACATCATTGGAGATTGTAAATAAATAGTTTTAAAAAGAAAAAGAAGGTAAAATGCATTTTCCAACTGTAAATGCAGGATCTGGAAGAAAACTCCATCAGGACCGCCCCAATCCAGACGAATTTCTATAGGCCCTCCATTCTCTACAGGATTGAGACGGACATACGCATTTATTTAACATTCTCCTTCACCTTCTTTCCCAATGCTATTTTTCATGTACACTCTTTACCCTCTTTCTTTAAGTCATTTTTCTACTCTTGCTTTTCTTTTTTCCACTCATTGCCATTCTTTTCTCTCTCCACATCCTCAGAATCCCCCTGTCTCAACATTCCTAGCTTTTTAAACAATGTATATTCTCATCATTTTCCTGTTGGTCATATTCACAGTAGTACCTTCCTCTCAATAAACCTACCACCACCCTAATTTCAGATAACTTTCAATTACTAATCTCTTCTTACATTGGAGATAGCCCTATTTTTCTTTGGCCAGTATGGGCTCCAACTTCTTCTTTGATGCTTACTTTACCCTCCCTTAAATTGCACCTCCCTTTACCACTGTTATCATCTGAATATGAATGGTATATCCCCTTATACCTCAGCACAGTCTTTCCCCTTTCCCTGTGCCCTCTCTTTGGCACTGGTTTCATTATATCAAATCTTAATATTCATGCTGCATAAAAGAGACCCCCCCATCTGTTTCTCTAAGCCCAGCCCTTCCGCTATCATCTTTGGCAGTCTTTGTGCATGCTTCCTTTCTGCTCTCTGTTGGAAATACCCCACTCCCACACCGGAAAGGGTTGGTGGTAACGGGGTCTTTCCAGGACATACAGTGGTAGCTTGGCTCGAGTGGTCAGGAATCAGGCACCGTGCTAAGCATACGTCATACCCATACAATAACCATGCGTGCATCCGTTCCAAAAACGACTCTACACCGTAAAAATTATGAAAATATCTCTGTTTATCTTCTTTTTCTCTTAGTTGCTGATTAAATAAATAATAACACAATCACAATATACAAGGCTTTCTAAATAGTGCAGGTCCAATAAATACTGTCTTAAGGATTCAATAAATAGGGGTGATCATAAATAATTAAGGCATAAATATAAGTGCAATACATACAGGCAATTAAATATTCTGAGGCAATAAATACTGTAAACCAATAAATATTGTGCGACAATAGATACTGTGGAACAATAAATACAGTGAAGCAATAAATAGGTTAAATACAATAAATACAGTGCTCTCAATAAATAATTAAAAGCTGACAGTGACACTTATGGAATCAGATCACATTTAGATTTCTATGGGCTGATTTGGCCCAGGCACAGCTTGTGATGATGTGGAAGGCTTGAGGGTGACTACTCCCTGGCTTGGACAAGGCTGAGGCCTAAACTGAGGTAGATCAAGGAGGGAATACTAGAGACCTGGCTCTCTCACTCTACACAACCCCTCTGAATTAGTCTCAGCTCACCCCTGGCACAGTCAAGCTGGTTCCAGCACCTCTCTAACCCCTAGAGTAGTCTCTCAGGATTCCACAGGGCCTTAGGCGCCCTCTATTCCACTTACTGCCCTTTTTCTGAAGCTCCGACGCCGCTGGAGTCGTGTCGACGCCGTGAGGCGGTTCCGGTTCGATGTCGGCGGCCTCGGTGCAATGTCAGTTCTTGACGACGCCGGTAGGCGGTTCCGGTTCGATGTCGGCGGCCTCGGCTCGATCTCGACCTCCGGTTCGATGACGTCGGGCAGTCTTGGCTCGATGTCGACTTCAGGCGGCTCCGGTCCGATGGCGACCTCAGGTTCGATGACGTCGGCCGGCCTTGGCTCGATGTCGACTTCCGGCGGCTCCGGAGTGCGATCCCCACTCCCGACCTCCGGTGCTCCTCTCCTCAGGTTCCGGCGACTCCGGAGTGCGACCTCACTCCCGACCTCCGGTGCTTCACCTCGGTCTCCGGCGACTCCGGAGGGCGGACTTCACTCCCCCGTCGACGCCGCTCACTCGACCTCGGGTGACTTCCTCCTCGACCTCTGGTACTCTCTACGACCTCCGTCGGCGCCCTCTCTCGACCTCTGGCGGCTCCGGGTACGACGTCTGCTTTTCCAGTCAGCGCCGCTTTTCCACCTCGGGCTCCGGGTCTCAGGCTTCTCGACGTCGGACTCCAGGGAAACCAGTATCCAGGTCAGGATCTTGCTGTTCTTGGATTCTAAGGCCTGTTCCTGCTGTCCAGGTCCTTAAGATGGCTTTTCTTGCTTCTTCCCACACAGGGCTCCAGGCTGGGCTCAGTCAGCAGGGACTAGTATCAAGGGTGGGTTTATGGACCCCACTCCAGGCACAAGTTTCCACCCCTGCTGCTTCACTCCTTCCTCCTTCAAGTTTCTGCTGCTCTCTCTTCACCAGTCAGGTGCCAACTGCCAGCTCCAACTGCCAACTCTCTGTCTTAGCTTCCCAACATTCTAAACCGCCTCCAACTGTCACAGGGCTCCAGAATGTTGCAGAAGGTTCTAGTAGGTTCCAGTGGGTGCTGGTGATGTCACAGGTGGCCACCATTTTGTGCTCCAGGCCCTCAGACAGAAGTTCCAGGGGTAGATAAAATGGCTCCCTGAATCTGCATCAACACTAAAAAGTCTGGTGGTTCCCAAAAAGGAAAAATTCAAACAGGGTTTGAGGCAAAAGTGGGACAAAATAAATAATGGAGAGGAGGGACCACCCAAAGGGCTGACAGGTCTAACACTCGTCCCCCCCAGCTGAAAGTGGGGAGAGCTACCCAACCCCTTGGGAGTTCTCATCACTAAGGCGGAAATACCTTGAGAGACCATCTGCATTGGCGTGGTCCACTCCAGGCCGATGTTCCACCTGAAAGTCCATTCCCTGTAGGGAGATAGACCACCTCAACAACTTGGGATTCTCCCCCTTCATCTGCATCAGCCAACGAAGGGGTCTGTGTTCGGTCTGAACTAGGAAGTGCGAGCCAAACAGGTATGGCCGCAACTTCTTCAGAGCCCATACCACTGCAAAGGCTTCACGCTCTATTGCACTCCACTTCTGTTCCCTGGGAAGTAGTCTCCGGGATAGGAAGACCACGGGTTGATCCAGACCCTCTTCATTGAGTTGCGATAACACTGCCCCAATGCCATGTTCTGATGCATCCGTCTGGACAATGAACTCCTTGGAAAAGTCTGGGGCCCTTAAGACCGGGGCCTCGCACATGGCTTTCTTCAATCTCACAAAGGCCTGCTGACAAGCCTCCGTCCAGACTACCCATCGAGGTTGTTTCTTGGACGTGAGCTCCGTGAGGGGGGCTACGATGGTACCGTACCCCTTCACGAAGCGGCGGTAATATCCCGTGAGGCCCAGAAAAGCTCGGACCTCAGTCTGTGTCTTGGGGGGTTCCCAGGCCATGATGGCCTCGATCTTCGCCTGGAGGGGTTGCACCGCTCCCCTACCCACCAAGTGTCCAAGGTACACTACCGACCCCTGCCCGATCTGGCACTTGCTGGCCTTGATCGTCAATCCAGCTTGTCTCAGGGCCTGGAGAACAGCTTGCAGGTGACGCAAGTGATCCTCCCAGCTGTTACTGAAGACGGCTATGTCATCCAGATAAGCAGCAGAGAAACTCTCCATTCCGGTGAGGATCTGGTTTACCAGGCGCTGAAACGTGGCAGGTGCGTTCTTGAGCCCAAAGGGCATCACACAGAACTGGTAGTGGCCATTGGGCGTGGAGAAGGCTGACCTTTCCCTTCCTCCATCAGTCAAAGAGATCTGCCAGTACCCAGAAGTAAGGTCAAAGGTACTTAGATATTGGGCAGCTCCCAGCCGGTCAATCAATTCATCCGCCCTAGGGATCGGATGAGCATCAGTTTTGGTTACTGAATTGAGTCCCCGGTAGTCCACACAGAACCTCAGTTCCGGTTGGGCACCCGGTGGTGCAGCTTTTGGTACTAACACCACCGGACTGGACCAGGGGCTGCTAGAAGGTTCGATCACTCCTAGCTCCAGCATCTTAGTGACTTCACTGTTAATGCTGGCCTTCACCTTGTCTAACATCCGGTAGATCTTGGACTTCACAGGTGGGCTGTCTCCTGTGTCCACGTCATGGACGCACAGGTGAGTCCTACCGGAACAAGGGAGAACAACGAAGAGTACTGCCCCAGGACCTGGCAGCAGTCCTCCTGCTGTTCAGGAGTTAGAGATGGGGAGAGAATCACTCCCTCCACCGACCCATCCTTTTCTTGAGACGCAAACAAATCGGGGAGAGGCTCGCTTTCCGCGTCCTCTGCTCCGCCAGTCACCATCATCAAGATGACTTCGGGCCTCTCGTGGTGGGGTTTGAGGCGGTTGGCGTGCAGCACCCGTAGGGGCTGACGAGGGGTCTTAAGATCCACCAAGTAGGTAGCCTTACCCTTCTTCTCCAACACCTCAAAGGGTCCTGACCAGCGATCCTGGAGGGCGCTAAGCTCTCCTGGTTCGATCACCCACACCTTCTGGCCAGGCTCCAACTCCACCGGGTGAGCGTTGTGGTCATACCACGCCTTCATTACTGCTTGGCTGGCTTCCAAGTTGTCAGAAGCTTGCTTCCACAACTTAGCCATTTGGCTCCGGAAGGCCAGCATGTAGCTCACCACATCCTGGGGAAGCTTTCTGGGAGTTCTTTCCCATCCGTCTCTCACCAGGTTGAGAGGTCCACGTACAGGGTGCCCATACAAAAGCTCGAAGGGGCTGAAGCCCACTCCCTTCTGTGGCACTTCCCTGTAAGAAAAGAGTAGACAGGGTAGGAGGACGTCCCATTTCCTCTGCAGGCTTTCAGGCAGACTTCTGATCATGCCTTTCAGGGTTTTGTTAAACCTCTCCACCAGACCATTGGTCTGGGGGTGGTAAGGAGTTGTGAACCGGTAGGTCACTCCACACTCCTTCCACATGGCCCGCATGTACGCTGACATGAAGTTGGTCCCCCTGTCGGACACAACTTCCTTGGGAAAACCCACTCGGGTAAAGATTCCCATCAGGGCCCTAGCCACAACAGGTGCTGTTATGGTCCTCAGAGGTATTGCCTCTGGGTACCGTGTGGCATGATCCACCAGAACCAGGATAAACCTGTGACCAGCTGTAGTAGGTGGATCTAACGGACCCACAATGTCGATGCCCACCCTTTCAAAGGGGGTGCTAACGACAGGAAGTGGTTCCAGGGGAGCTTTTAGCTTCACCCCTGTTTTCCCACTGGCTTGGCAAGACACACATGTACGGCAGTAGGTATCGGACGACACTTTCATTTGAGGCCAATAAAAGTGTGGGACAAGACGGGCGAAGGTCTTGTCTTGCCCCAGGTGTCCTGCCAAGGGGATCTCGTGAGCCAACTCCAGAAGGAAGGCTCGATAACGTTGAGGGACTACCAAGGCTCATGACGATCCGTGTAGGGGTGCCTTGGGTTCACTGTAGAGGAGGCCATCCTCCCAGTAAACACTGTAGTTCCCTTCAACGTTCCCTGCTGCCTGGGCTTCGGCCTGTTGCCTCAGCCCCTCAAGGGTAGGGCACTCCCTCTGGCCCTGGCAGAATTCCTCCCTGGACGGGCCTCCCTCCACGTGCCACTCGGCCGGGATGGGTAGGTCCTCCAGTTTGGTAACGTCCCCCACCGCAGACTCCTGGTCCACCACCTCCGGTGGCCTATCCGTCCTACGGGGTGTGGACGCCGAGGCAGGCTCCTCCTGTCCTCGGTTCTTCCCTTGACTGGCAGCTGGCTGGGCCTTTGTTCCAGGCTCCAGCCGAAACGAACTCCCTCTCCGGGTAGTCGCGGACCTTGTGCTGACACAGGCCTAGTCAGGTGTACCCAGCATCTCAGTGTGAGTCCGGTATTCCACCTCCTTCCAAGCGTTGTGCTCCATGTCATTCCCCAGTAGACAATCGACTGGCACGGCAGGGCTTACGGCAACTCGAAGTGAACCTGCAACCCCCCCCCATTCAAAGGGAACCTCGGCCACTGGATAGTGGCCTGTTCTGCCGTCAGCCATCGCGGCTGGGTGGAGTACATCAGGAATTACCTGCTCTGGAGACACCAGTTGGCTACGCACCATAGTCATACTGGCTCCTGTGTCTCTCAGAGCCTCCCCTCTTTGGCCGTTGATGGTGACCCACTGCCCATACTTTACGGTATTTGCGGGCACCTGGATCTTAGGAACCATCTCCCGTTCTCCCAGGGACACTAAAGTGACACCCGCCCACTCCCTTCCCTTAGTTAAGGGCATCTCCTCCCCGAGCACTGCACTAGCTACTCCGGGGGTCTTTCCTCCAATGGGAGGGGGTGGTCGTTTCAGGCACTTCAGATCTCCCTTATAGTGTCCAACGCCACCGCACTCGTAGCAATGGACAACCCTTGGCTGCTGACTCTGGCCAGGATTAGGGTTTCTGGGTGGGTTAGCCCTAGGGGTGAATCCTGTTCCCTTCCCTTGGAAGTTATTTTGGGGGCCTTTGGAGAACTCCTTTTTCTTTTCCCCTCCCTCTTTCTTCTGAGGGGCGCCCTGTCCGGCCTTTTGAGTATCCCCTCCAGTCCCCCTTGTGGACACCCGGGTACTAGCCCAAATGTCCGCCTCCTCAGCAAGCTTCCGGGGACTGGTCAGCTTGCTATCCACCAGGTGTTGACGCAGTTCAGGGAAACATTTCTCGAGCAGGTGTTCCTTCAGTACTAGATCAAACAACCCCTCGTAGTTCCTCACTTCACTGCCCTGAATCCAACCCTCTAGTGCCTTCTTTGCATAGTCCAGGAAGTCCACCCAATTCTGTGTGCCCAGTTTGTGACTACCCCTGAACTTCTGTCTGTACTTTTCGGGTGTTAGTCCAAACTTTCTTATGAGCGCCAGTTTCATGGTGGGGTAGTGGGTCTGCTCATCCTCCTCGAGGGCCAATAATGCATCCCTACCAGCTGGAGGCATGTACTTGTACAATCCCCCTCCCCAGTACTTCTCTGGAACCCCATGGGCCCTTAACGAGACCTCATAGGCCGCTAGCCACTTGGCGATATCGTCACCCACCCCATAGCTAGCTACTATGTCCTTTGGCAGGTAGGGTTTGGGTTCCCTGGTGTACTCTCGTTCTTCGCTGCCACCGTTAGGTACAGGGTGTGCCCCGATTCTCAGGATCTGAAGATCTATCTCTTTCAGTCTTATCTCATGAGCCATCCTCTGTTCCTCCTTCTCCTTCTCCAGCCTTGCTAAGTCCCATGTGAGCTGTCTTTTCTCCCTCCGGTCTGTTAACTCCACTTCAGACAAGCCACCGCTAGAGGCACTGCTGCCCTTCCTGGAAAGTGTCCTGGGCCCCGCTGACAGGTTCCCCACCTCAGGTTGGTACAAACCAGCTCCCTCACTGTCGGGCTCTCTATCCCTGTCCTCCTCCTCAGCCTTGCTTTCTCGTCGTGCCTCCCCCCAAGCCCTTAAGCTGGTTTGGAGTGCACCCTTCTTTGCTCCTGGGGGACAATACACCCCCTCCCGCTGACAAAACTCCCTGAGTTGGGCCACAGTGTACGTTTCTAAATTCTCCAGTACAAACTCCATCTTGCCCACTCAGGTCAGAGGACAGTTATTTGCAGTAACTATGCAGGGGGGTACCTTATATAATACCTCCTCCCACCACCAGAGTAAATTTGGAAAAAACAAAAACTCACAATTAGGAAGGCCGCTTTGAGAAAACTCCCGGTGTAGGCATATGGACTACCCACAGTTATTGTTGAGTATACGTAGGCACAGCTCTATCCCACCACTGAACACCAATTATGTTGGAAATACCCCACTCCCACACCGGAAAGGGTTGGTGGTAACGGGGTCTTTCCAGGACATACAGTGGTAGCTTGGCTCGAGTGGTCAGGAATCAGGCACCGTGCTAAGCATACGTCATACCCATACAATAACCATGCGTGCATCCATTCCAAAAACGACTCTACACCGTAAAAATTATGAAAATATCTCTGTTTATCTTCTTTTTCTCTTAGTTGCTGATTAAATAAATAATAACACAATCACAATATACAAGGCTTTCTAAATAGTGCAGGTCCAATAAATACTGTCTTAAGGATTCAATAAATAGGGGTGATCATAAATAATTAAGGCATAAATATAAGTGCAATACATACAGGCAATTAAATATTCTGAGGCAATAAATACTGTAAACCAATAAATATTGTGCGACAATAGATACTGTGGAACAATAAATACAGTGAAGCAATAAATAGGTTAAATACAATAAATACAGTGCTCTCAATAAATAATTAAAAGCTGACAGTGACACTTATGGAATCAGATCACATTTAGATTTCTATGGGCTGATTTGGCCCAGGCACAGCTTGTGATGATGTGGAAGGCTTGAGGGTGACTACTCCCTGGCTTGGACAAGGCTGAGGCCTAAACTGAGGTAGATCAAGGAGGGAATACTAGAGACCTGGCTCTCTCACTCTACACAACCCCTCTGAATTAGTCTCAGCTCACCCCTGGCACAGTCAAGCTGGTTCCAGCACCTCTCTAACCCCTAGAGTAGTCTCTCAGGATTCCACAGGGCCTTAGGCGCCCTCTATTCCACTTACTGCCCTTTTTCTGAAGCTCCGACGCCGCTGGAGTCGTGTCGACGCCGTGAGGCGGTTCCGGTTCGATGTCGGCGGCCTCGGTGCAATGTCAGTTCTTGACGACGCCGGTAGGCGGTTCCGGTTCGATGTCGGCGGCCTCGGCTCGATCTCGACCTCCGGTTCGATGACGTCGGGCAGTCTTGGCTCGATGTCGACTTCAGGCGGCTCCGGTCCGATGGCGACCTCAGGTTCGATGACGTCGGCCGGCCTTGGCTCGATGTCGACTTCCGGCGGCTCCGGAGTGCGATCCCCACTCCCGACCTCCGGTGCTCCTCTCCTCAGGTTCCGGCGACTCCGGAGTGCGACCTCACTCCCGACCTCCGGTGCTTCACCTCGGTCTCCGGCGACTCCGGAGGGCGGACTTCACTCCCCCGTCGACGCCGCTCACTCGACCTCGGGTGACTTCCTCCTCGACCTCTGGTACTCTCTACGACCTCCGTCGGCGCCCTCTCTCGACCTCTGGCGGCTCCGGGTACGACGTCTGCTTTTCCAGTCAGCGCCGCTTTTCCACCTCGGGCTCCGGGTCTCAGGCTTCTCGACGTCGGACTCCAGGGAAACCAGTATCCAGGTCAGGATCTTGCTGTTCTTGGATTCTAAGGCCTGTTCCTGCTGTCCAGGTCCTTAAGATGGCTTTTCTTGCTTCTTCCCACACAGGGCTCCAGGCTGGGCTCAGTCAGCAGGGACTAGTATCAAGGGTGGGTTTATGGACCCCACTCCAGGCACAAGTTTCCACCCCTGCTGCTTCACTCCTTCCTCCTTCAAGTTTCTGCTGCTCTCTCTTCACCAGTCAGGTGCCAACTGCCAGCTCCAACTGCCAACTCTCTGTCTTAGCTTCCCAACATTCTAAACCGCCTCCAACTGTCACAGGGCTCCAGAATGTTGCAGAAGGTTCTAGTAGGTTCCAGTGGGTGCTGGTGATGTCACAGGTGGCCACCATTTTGTGCTCCAGGCCCTCAGACAGAAGTTCCAGGGGTAGATAAAATGGCTCCCTGAATCTGCATCAACACTAAAAAGTCTGGTGGTTCCCAAAAAGGAAAAATTCAAACAGGGTTTGAGGCAAAAGTGGGACAAAATAAATAATGGAGAGGAGGGACCACCCAAAGGGCTGACAGGTCTAACACTCGTCCCCCCCAGCTGAAAGTGGGGAGAGCTACCCAACCCCTTGGGAGTTCTCATCACTAAGGCGGAAATACCTTGAGAGACCATCTGCATTGGCGTGGTCCACTCCAGGCCGATGTTCCACCTGAAAGTCCATTCCCTGTAGGGAGATAGACCACCTCAACAACTTGGGATTCTCCCCCTTCATCTGCATCAGCCAACGAAGGGGTCTGTGTTCGGTCTGAACTAGGAAGTGCGAGCCAAACAGGTATGGCCGCAACTTCTTCAGAGCCCATACCACTGCAAAGGCTTCACGCTCTATTGCACTCCACTTCTGTTCCCTGGGAAGTAGTCTCCGGGATAGGAAGACCACGGGTTGATCCAGACCCTCTTCATTGAGTTGCGATAACACTGCCCCAATGCCATGTTCTGATGCATCCGTCTGGACAATGAACTCCTTGGAAAAGTCTGGGGCCCTTAAGACCGGGGCCTCGCACATGGCTTTCTTCAATCTCACAAAGGCCTGCTGACAAGCCTCCGTCCAGACTACCCATCGAGGTTGTTTCTTGGACGTGAGCTCCGTGAGGGGGGCTACGATGGTACCGTACCCCTTCACGAAGCGGCGGTAATATCCCGTGAGGCCCAGAAAAGCTCGGACCTCAGTCTGTGTCTTGGGGGGTTCCCAGGCCATGATGGCCTCGATCTTCGCCTGGAGGGGTTGCACCGCTCCCCTACCCACCAAGTGTCCAAGGTACACTACCGACCCCTGCCCGATCTGGCACTTGCTGGCCTTGATCGTCAATCCAGCTTGTCTCAGGGCCTGGAGAACAGCTTGCAGGTGACGCAAGTGATCCTCCCAGCTGTTACTGAAGACGGCTATGTCATCCAGATAAGCAGCAGAGAAACTCTCCATTCCGGTGAGGATCTGGTTTACCAGGCGCTGAAACGTGGCAGGTGCGTTCTTGAGCCCAAAGGGCATCACACAGAACTGGTAGTGGCCATTGGGCGTGGAGAAGGCTGACCTTTCCCTTCCTCCATCAGTCAAAGAGATCTGCCAGTACCCAGAAGTAAGGTCAAAGGTACTTAGATATTGGGCAGCTCCCAGCCGGTCAATCAATTCATCCGCCCTAGGGATCGGATGAGCATCAGTTTTGGTTACTGAATTGAGTCCCCGGTAGTCCACACAGAACCTCAGTTCCGGTTGGGCACCCGGTGGTGCAGCTTTTGGTACTAACACCACCGGACTGGACCAGGGGCTGCTAGAAGGTTCGATCACTCCTAGCTCCAGCATCTTAGTGACTTCACTGTTAATGCTGGCCTTCACCTTGTCTGACATCCGGTAGATCTTGGACTTCACAGGTGGGCTGTCTCCTGTGTCCACGTCATGGACGCACAGGTGAGTCCTACCGGAACAAGGGAGAACAACGAAGAGTACTGCCCCAGGACCTGGCAGCAGTCCTCCTGCTGTTCAGGAGTTAGAGATGGGGAGAGAATCACTCCCTCCACCGACCCATCCTTTTCTTGAGACGCAAACAAATCGGGGAGAGGCTCGCTTTCCGCGTCCTCTGCTCCGCCAGTCACCATCATCAAGATGACTTCGGGCCTCTCGTGGTGGGGTTTGAGGCGGTTGGCGTGCAGCACCCGTAGGGGCTGACGAGGGGTCTTAAGATCCACCAAGTAGGTAGCCTTACCCTTCTTCTCCAACACCTCAAAGGGTCCTGACCAGCGATCCTGGAGGGCGCTAAGCTCTCCTGGTTCGATCACCCACACCTTCTGGCCAGGCTCCAACTCCACCGGGTGAGCGTTGTGGTCATACCACGCCTTCATTACTGCTTGGCTGGCTTCCAAGTTGTCAGAAGCTTGCTTCCACAACTTAGCCATTTGGCTCCGGAAGGCCAGCATGTAGCTCACCACATCCTGGGGAAGCTTTCTGGGAGTTCTTTCCCATCCGTCTCTCACCAGGTTGAGAGGTCCACGTACAGGGTGCCCATACAAAAGCTCGAAGGGGCTGAAGCCCACTCCCTTCTGTGGCACTTCCCTGTAAGAAAAGAGTAGACAGGGTAGGAGGACGTCCCATTTCCTCCGCAGGCTTTCAGGCAGACTTCTGATCATGCCTTTCAGGGTTTTGTTAAACCTCTCCACCAGACCATTGGTCTGGGGGTGGTAAGGAGTTGTGAACCGGTAGGTCACTCCACACTCCTTCCACATGGCCCGCATGTACGCTGACATGAAGTTGGTCCCCCTGTCGGACACAACTTCCTTGGGAAAACCCACTCGGGTAAAGATTCCCATCAGGGCCCTAGCCACAACAGGTGCTGTTATGGTCCTCAGAGGTATTGCCTCTGGGTACCGTGTGGCATGATCCACCAGAACCAGGATAAACCTGTGACCAGCTGTAGTAGGTGGATCTAACGGACCCACAATGTCGATGCCCACCCTTTCAAAGGGGGTGCTAACGACAGGAAGTGGTTCCAGGGGAGCTTTTAGCTTCACCCCTGTTTTCCCACTGGCTTGGCAAGACACACATGTACGGCAGTAGGTATCGGACGACACTTTCATTTGAGGCCAATAAAAGTGTGGGACAAGACGGGCGAAGGTCTTGTCTTGCCCCAGGTGTCCTGCCAAGGGGATCTCGTGAGCCAACTCCAGAAGGAAGGCTCGATAACGTTGAGGGACTACCAAGGCTCATGACGATCCGTGTAGGGGTGCCTTGGGTTCACTGTAGAGGAGGCCATCCTCCCAGTAAACACTGTAGTTCCCTTCAACGTTCCCTGCTGCCTGGGCTTCGGCCTGTTGCCTCAGCCCCTCAAGGGTAGGGCACTCCCTCTGGCCCTGGCAGAATTCCTCCCTGGACGGGCCTCCCTCCACGTGCCACTCGGCCGGGATGGGTAGGTCCTCCAGTTTGGTAACGTCCCCCACCGCAGACTCCTGGTCCACCACCTCCGGTGGCCTATCCGTCCTACGGGGTGTGGACGCCGAGGCAGGCTCCTCCTGTCCTCGGTTCTTCCCTTGACTGGCAGCTGGCTGGGCCTTTGTTCCAGGCTCCAGCCGAAACGAACTCCCTCTCCGGGTAGTCGCGGACCTTGTGCTGACACAGGCCTAGTCAGGTGTACCCAGCATCTCAGTGTGAGTCCGGTATTCCACCTCCTTCCAAGCGTTGTGCTCCATGTCATTCCCCAGTAGACAATCGACTGGCACGGCAGGGCTTACGGCAACTCGAAGTGAACCTGCAACCCCCCCCCATTCAAAGGGAACCTCGGCCACTGGATAGTGGCCTGTTCTGCCGTCAGCCATCGCGGCTGGGTGGAGTACATCAGGAATTACCTGCTCTGGAGACACCAGTTGGCTACGCACCATAGTCATACTGGCTCCTGTGTCTCTCAGAGCCTCCCCTCTTTGGCCGTTGATGGTGACCCACTGCCCATACTTTACGGTATTTGCGGGCACCTGGATCTTAGGAACCATCTCCCGTTCTCCCAGGGACACTAAAGTGACACCCGCCCACTCCCTTCCCTTAGTTAAGGGCATCTCCTCCCCGAGCACTGCACTAGCTACTCCGGGGGTCTTTCCTCCAATGGGAGGGGGTGGTCGTTTCAGGCACTTCAGATCTCCCTTATAGTGTCCAACGCCACCGCACTCGTAGCAATGGACAACCCTTGGCTGCTGACTCTGGCCAGGATTAGGGTTTCTGGGTGGGTTAGCCCTAGGGGTGAATCCTGTTCCCTTCCCTTGGAAGTTATTTTGGGGGCCTTTGGAGAACTCCTTTTTCTTTTCCCCTCCCTCTTTCTTCTGAGGGGCGCCCTGTCCGGCCTTTTGAGTATCCCCTCCAGTCCCCCTTGTGGACACCCGGGTACTAGCCCAAATGTCCGCCTCCTCAGCAAGCTTCCGGGGACTGGTCAGCTTGCTATCCACCAGGTGTTGACGCAGTTCAGGGAAACATTTCTCGAGCAGGTGTTCCTTCAGTACTAGATCAAACAACCCCTCGTAGTTCCTCACTTCACTGCCCTGAATCCAACCCTCTAGTGCCTTCTTTGCATAGTCCAGGAAGTCCACCCAATTCTGTGTGCCCAGTTTGTGACTACCCCTGAACTTCTGTCTGTACTTTTCGGGTGTTAGTCCAAACTTTCTTATGAGCGCCAGTTTCATGGTGGGGTAGTGGGTCTGCTCATCCTCCTCGAGGGCCAATAATGCATCCCTACCAGCTGGAGGCATGTACTTGTACAATCCCCCTCCCCAGTACTTCTCTGGAACCCCCTGGGCCCTTAACGAGACCTCATAGGCCGCTAGCCACTTGGCGATATCGTCACCCACCCCATAGCTAGCTACTATGTCCTTTGGCAGGTAGGGTTTGGGTTCCCTGGTGTACTCTCGTTCTTCGCTGCCACCGTTAGGTACAGGGTGTGCCCCGATTCTCAGGATCTGAAGATCTATCTCTTTCAGCCTTATCTCATGAGCCATCCTCTGTTCCTCCTTCTCCTTCTCCAGCCTTGCTAAGTCCCATGTGAGCTGTCTTTTCTCCCTCCGGTCTGTTAACTCCACTTCAGACAAGCCACCGCTAGAGGCACTGCTGCCCTTCCTGGAAAGTGTCCTGGGCCCCGCTGACAGGTTCCCCACCTCAGGTTGGTACAAACCAGCTCCCTCACTGTCGGGCTCTCTATCCCTGTCCTCCTCCTCAGCCTTGCTTTCTCGTCGTGCCTCCCCCCAAGCCCTTAAGCTGGTTTGGAGTGCACCCTTCTTTGCTCCTGGGGGACAATACACCCCCTCCCGCTGACAAAACTCCCTGAGTTGGGCCACAGTGTACGTTTCTAAATTCTCCAGTACAAACTCCATCTTGCCCACTCAGGTCAGAGGACAGTTATTTGCAGTAACTATGCAGGGGGGTACCTTATATAATACCTCCTCCCACCACCAGAGTAAATTTGGAAAAAACAAAAACTCACAATTAGGAAGGCCGCTTTGAGAAAACTCCCGGTGTAGGCATATGGACTACCCACAGTTATTGTTGAGTATACGTAGGCACAGCTCTATCCCACCACTGAACACCAATTATGTTGGAAATACCCCACTCCCACACCGGAAAGGGTTGGTGGTAACGGGGTCTTTCCAGGACATACAGTGGTAGCTTGGCTCGAGTGGTCAGGAATCAGGCACCGTGCTAAGCATACGTCATACCCATACAATAACCATGCGTGCATCCATTCCAAAAACGACTCTACACCGTAAAAATTATGAAAATATCTCTGTTTATCTTCTTTTTCTCTTAGTTGCTGATTAAATAAATAATAACACAATCACAATATACAAGGCTTTCTAAATAGTGCAGGTCCAATAAATACTGTCTTAAGGATTCAATAAATAGGGGTGATCATAAATAATTAAGGCATAAATATAAGTGCAATACATACAGGCAATTAAATATTCTGAGGCAATAAATACTGTAAACCAATAAATATTGTGCGACAATAGATACTGTGGAACAATAAATACAGTGAAGCAATAAATAGGTTAAATACAATAAATACAGTGCTCTCAATAAATAATTAAAAGCTGACAGTGACACTTATGGAATCAGATCACATTTAGATTTCTATGGGCTGATTTGGCCCAGGCACAGCTTGTGATGATGTGGAAGGCTTGAGGGTGACTACTCCCTGGCTTGGACAAGGCTGAGGCCTAAACTGAGGTAGATCAAGGAGGGAATACTAGAGACCTGGCTCTCTCACTCTACACAACCCCTCTGAATTAGTCTCAGCTCACCCCTGGCACAGTCAAGCTGGTTCCAGCACCTCTCTAACCCCTAGAGTAGTCTCTCAGGATTCCACAGGGCCTTAGGCGCCCTCTATTCCACTTACTGCCCTTTTTCTGAAGCTCCGACGCCGCTGGAGTCGTGTCGACGCCGTGAGGCGGTTCCGGTTCGATGTCGGCGGCCTCGGTGCAATGTCAGTTCTTGACGACGCCGGTAGGCGGTTCCGGTTCGATGTCGGCAGCCTCGGCTCGATCTCGACCTCCGGTTTGATGACGTCGGGCAGTCTTGGCTCGATGTCGACTTCAGGCGGCTCCGGTCCGATGGCGACCTCCGGTTCGATGACGTCGGCCGGCCTTGGCTCGATGTCGACTTCCGGCGGCTCCGGAGTGCGATCCCCACTCCCGACCTCCGGTGCTCCTCTCCTCAGGTTCCGGCGACTCCGGAGTGCGACCTCACTCCCGACCTCCGGTGCTTCACCTCGGTCTCCGGCGACTCCGGAGGGCGGACTTCACTCCCCCGTCGACGCCGCTCACTCGACCTCGGGTGACTTCCTCCTCGACCTCTGGTACTCTCTACGACCTCCGTCGGCGCCCTCTCTCGACCTCTGGCGGCTCCGGGTACGACGTCTGCTTTTCCAGTCAGCGACGCTTTTCCACCTCGGGCTCCGGGTCTCAGGCTTCTCGACGTCGGACTCCAGGGAAACCAGTATCCAGGTCAGGATCTTGCTGTTCTTGGATTCTAAGGCCTGTTCCTGCTGTCCAGGTCCTTAAGATGGCTTTTCTTGCTTCTTCCCACACAGGGCTCCAGGCTGGGCTCAGTCAGCAGGGACTAGTATCAAGGGTGGGTTTATGGACCCCACTCCAGGCACAAGTTTCCACCCCTGCTGCTTCACTCCTTCCTCCTTCAAGTTTCTGCTGCTCTCTCTTCACCAGTCAGGTGCCAACTGCCAGCTCCAACTGCCAACTCTCTGTCTTAGCTTCCCAACATTCTAAACCGCCTCCAACTGTCACAGGGCTCCAGAATGTTGCAGAAGGTTCTAGTAGGTTCCAGTGGGTGCTGGTGATGTCACAGGTGGCCACCATTTTGTGCTCCAGGCCCTCAGACAGAAGTTCCAGGGGTAGATAAAATGGCTCCCTGAATCTGCATCAACACTAAAAAGTCTGGTGGTTCCCAAAAAGGAAAAATTCAAACAGGGTTTGAGGCAAAAGTGGGACAAAATAAATAATGGAGAGGAGGGACCACCCAAAGGGCTGACAGGTCTAACACTCTCTCTTTACTCTTTCTTATTACTTATACTTAACCTTTATGTTCTTTTCCAAAAGCATCATCCCTGTGCCAACCACTCATCCTACTCCTGGCCTTTGGCTTGATTCCTTAAGCCTTATTCCTTCATCATTCTCAAACCTCATCCTTTCCTCTACTCCATCACTACACTGTGCCTTTACAGCATGTTCCTCCTACCCTATCTACAGATGCCCTCCATACCTCACCTTGTCTTTCCCTATACCAGGTGTTTACACTGTCTTGCCGTATATTTATAATCTCCCCCCTTACACCTCATGTCTCAGACTTATGCCCTTTCCTTTCTTAAGCCCTAGGTGTACATTTTGTGCTCTTACACCTAAGCCACCCTTTTTCCCTAAGCATGGTTTTCACGAGACCTATCTGCACATTCTGTCCTATCCCCTTACTCCACAGCCAGGGCCGGACTGGCCGTAGCAGGCACCAGGCATTTCCCCGGTGGGCCGGAAGGGAAGGGGCAGGTTTTGGACTGGTGGGGGTCTGTTATTGCTACTGAAGGCAAAATTGCCCCCTTGCAACAAAAGCACAGCAGCATGCCTGCCACCCCCTCTCACCCCCAGGGCCAGTCGTCGGAATTGCAGGGCTGGTTTGCGAGCCCAGTCCGGCCCTGTCCACAGCACTCCCTCCTCTTCCCTGATACCATTCCTTTACAGTTTGTTTTCTAAAGCTTCATCTTTACATTTGTCTCCCTTTACACCTCAGCTACACCCTCTATGATTCCTTATGGTTGCCTTTTAGCAGCTTCCCTACATGTATGGTATCTCATTGTACCTCAGTCCCTGTTTTTTCGTTATGCCTCACCTTTGCCCTTTTAAAACCTAAGAGACACATTTACTATTGTTCACGAAACACAGCGCTGCACGGGAACTTGCTGCACTGCGTTGCATTGCGTGAAAGGGAGATAGCAGAAATGCTCCATATTTGAAAAATATGGAGCATTTCTGTTCTCTCCTTACACTGGTGCCCCGTGTGGTGCCTAGAGCCAAGGCAGGCACTCATGCCCCATAGTGTAAGCATGCCAGCGTTACAGGCAGAGTTGTGTTTCTGAAGGAAGGGAATTCTTCCTGGACAAAAACAATTCTTAGAGCAGTAGCGGCTGGCAGGGAATGACCATGGAGGGCCGAAAGGGGGGGACAAAAAATATACCACTAACCTCTTCCGCTGGCCACATCTCTCCTCCGCTTCTCCAGCGAGTCCCGGAACCAGGAAGCACCCAGGCTCCCCACAGTGATTGATCTGAGCGCCGTGGATGAGAGCTCAGATGGGTACTGGGGGCCTGGGCATGTTCCCCACCAGGCTGTGTAATGCAGCCTCATGTAGAACATGCAAAGTGCGCATGACTGTTTGGCAGGGCCAAGACACCGGCCAAGCAGTCATGAGCACTTGGAGTGCACAAACCACTCTTCTCCCTGTGCCTCGAGCCCTGCCCCACCCTAACCCAGCCCTGAACCTGCGAAAAATAAAATGATAATAACTAGGTTAATATTATTTTATTTCTCCTGCTCAAAGAGCAGTGGGGCGACACTCCTCCGCCTTAGCGGAGGAGCCGCCCCTACCTTAGAGGCATATTTTTCCATGTGCTGCTGCAGCACACATGGAAAGAGGAAGTAATGAGGAGAATTAAAGATATTTCTCCATGTTACATCTCTGTTGGGAAGGATCACCATTTTGGCACAAACAAGTCTTTGTAAATCTGGTTTGTGTCAGCATTCATGGGTGGATGCGTGGGAACAGCCACCCATGCGCCACCCATGTACCGCCTTCCCGGCGCAAAGTAATGCAAGTGCGACTTTGTCTTTACTAAACCACCCAAAGAGGCTTTTCGTGGCTTAGTAAATGCCAAAAATTATTTTGTGTGGGGCTGCACCACAAAAGTGATGCAACCCCAACACAAAATGATGGTAAATCTGGGCCCATGTGTACATTCTCGCCAATTCCCTTACATTACAATCCTAGTTCCTCTTTTCTTATGTCTTGTTTTTGCAGTCTCTTTCCTCATGTCGTGACTTTACACTCCCTCCCCTTATTTCACAGCGCCCTCCTCTCTCTTTGCTCTTGGGAGGCTTCCATGTTTCCTAACTTAAACCATTTTCTCTCTCGTTTGAAGCTAATAAATGCAGTCCACCCGCGGCCTGGGGGACGGACACATGTTCCCCACTCTTGTTTCCTTGCTCACGATGGAATCTATAAACAGCTCGGAGCTCTTAACGTGAAGCACATGTCCTCTCTGT
Source organism: Triturus cristatus (assembly GCF_964204655.1). Lineage (NCBI taxonomy): Eukaryota > Metazoa > Chordata > Amphibia > Caudata > Salamandridae > Triturus > Triturus cristatus. The sequence continues at coordinate 1,099,158,065 of NC_140594.1, forward strand.
GGCCAGCGCTGCCTGGGAAATCTCCCGGCAGCCTCTCGGGCTGGAAGAGAATGGAAGCAGATGGGCTGCCAGATACACCGCGTGGAGCGCGCGCTGGACACTCTGCACCAATAACATCTGCCGTGGGCCCTTCTCCTAGGAGAACGCGCGTGAGGCCTCTGCATCTCATTACTGCTGGGCATTCAAGAGAGTTACCAACAGGGCTCCATCCATCACTTCCAGGCCTAGGACCAGGGAGGTGGGGAATGAGTCAGAGTCAAACGACGGTCACGAGGCAGAGCCGTGGGGGACACCATAGAATGGCGTGCAGCCATGAGATGTGAGGGACGTGTGAGAGATGTAAAGGATGTGTGAGGCTCCATTGACGTGTATCATACCAGCAACAATTGGTGAGAGTCCACTAAAGTGTATATTGCACTTGGTGTGAGGCAGGCTCCACTGAGGTTGATCACACCAGCCACAATTGGTGAGACTCCACTGAAATGTATATTACTGGTGGTGTGAGGGATATGTGAGGCTCCATTAAACTTTATCATATGAGCAACAATGGGTGAAGCTCCACTGAAATGTATATTGCACATGGTGTGAGGTGCGTGTGAGACTCCATTGAAGAGTATCATACCAGCAGCACATGGTGAGACTCCACTGAAATGTATATTCCACATGGTGTGAGGTGCGTGTGAGGCCCAATTGAAGTGTATCATACCAGCAACAAATGGTGAGACTCCACTGAAATGTATATTCCACATGTGTGAGGTGTGTGTGAGCCTCCATTGAAGTGTATCATACCCGCAACAAATGGTGAGACTCCACTGAAATGTATATTCCACATGGTGTGAGGTGCGTGTGTGGCTCCATTGAAGTGTATCATACCAGCAACAATTGGTGGGACTCCGCTGAAATGTGTATTATACGTGGTGTGAGGTGCGTGTGAGGCTCCGCAAAGGTTTATCATACCAGCAACAAAGGGTGAGACTATAACGTGTGGTGTAAGGGGTGTATGAGTCTCCACTTAAGTTAACTGGGGAGACTCCACTCAAATGTATACTACAAGCAGCATAAAGGACGTGTGAGGCTCCACTGAAGTTTCTCAAACCAGCCACAGGGGTCAGAATCCACTAATGTGTATATTACCTGCGGTGTATGTGACATGTGAGGCTCCATTGAGGAGTGACATGAGATATGTGTAAAACTCCACTGAAATGATGCTCAACGGGGGAGTAGTTTAGGTATGGTTGACTATTTGAAATGCACAGTGGTTAATTTGTAAAATAATAAGTGCCGGGGCTCTCGTCAGGAGGCAGCTTGCACCAGCCCATTTCTCCTGTTTGCCTCGCCTAAAACAGGACCAACTACTAACCATAAAGTGGGGAGAGGATGTGGCATAACGGCCAGTTCTGTTGACTTCAGAGCTGGAGAATCAGGGTTGAGTCTTGGCCTCGGCTCAACATCTTGTGATTCTGAGCAAATCACTTAATCTCCCCGTGCCTACCATAAATGAATGTGTCCTTAACTGGTGCTCATGAAAAGCGCTGGTGCTGATGATGATGAAGAAGGGTGCTGAGCTCCGGAAACCACTGGCTCAAATTAAGCACTGGAAATGTATGAGACCAGTGTAGAGGAAATGAATACGACTGCTGAAGTTTTGAAGAGAATATTTGAGCATATACCTCTTAATTCATGGGGTTATTTCCCTTAGGCCCAACATTACACTACAATTTATTGGTCGCGTGTGTCATTGCAGAAAGGAAAAATGCGATCTTCAAACCAAGCTGATCCTTTTCACAGGGAGAGAGGAGAAGGGCTGTGGTGTTCCACAAACTCCCCTCTGTAAAGGATGAGAAGCAGCCACAGATGTGTTTCAGCGTCACTGAGCATGATCAGCGAGGCATAGCTTGAGTCCCAAAGCACATTGCGCAAGGCCTCCATGTCTGGAGGCACTCAGCCCTCTTAAGAGAGACTCAGCGGAGAAGAGAGGCTGTGATGCTAAGGCTCGCGTATGTACCTCTTAACTCACTGGGCCATCACTTTAAAGCATGCAGATTAGCATATATCACAAGCAACAATGACGGACCTAAGTGTGTGGTCGCTGTGCAGACAACCCGTGCGTCAGTCGTTGAGTGACACTACTATGCTCCAGATCAAAGAGTAATGCAACAAATGGGGGTGCGCAGCTCAAAAAGTCCCATAGGCCACTGTTAGTGGAAAAATAACTTCTTTATTCATGAAATTCTTTAAAAATTCATTGGGTGTAAGACAATCCAGCCAACGCGTTTCATTCCAGCATAGGGAACTTCCTCAGGGCAAAAAAAATATATAAATATATGTCACGTGTAATGAAGAGTCGATGATGGATGTATAAAAATCAGTCGCACATCATATGGAGTAATAAACTCGAAGTTACTCCTGAATTCAACAGGAAGGCATCTCCCACTGGGAATCCAGGGAGAAAATGATCCAGAAAAAATAGTAATGCAGAAAAAATATAAGGCCGCCCCGTACGGCAAGATCTGCAACCAGGTATGTGCTGTTATGGTCTCCCAGGACCCTCCCAGGGCGGATGATGATTATAATCAATATGGTGAAAGTCACATATTTATGCAGATGCAACCGTTCACTTGGAAAGAAGAGTAAAAGCGCCTCCACATTATTCTGGCAAGAAATGAAGTGTCCCAACGCAAAATCATCAACAGGAACAGTGTATTGCACCAGCAAAATCATCAACAGGAACAGTGTATTGTACCATAACCCAAAAATGCACTGAGCAAAAACGAGGAATTCTACGACGTCGGCAGTCAATCTGTCCTTCTACCTCGTACTCTAAGTGGGAAATGCCTTCCTGTTGAATTCAGTAGTAACTTGGAGTATATTACTCCATATAATGCGTGACTGATTTGTGTACATCCATCATCGACTCTTCATTACACGTGACATATATTTATATATATTTTTTGCCCTGAGGAAGTTCCCTATGCGGGAATGAAACGTGTTGGCTAGATTTTCTTAAACCCAATGAACTTTTAAAGAATTTAATGAATAGAGAGGCTATTTTTCTACTAACATTGGCCTACGGGACTCTTTGAGCTGCGCACCCCCATTTGTTGCATGCAGAGTAGCATACCAACATTTCTATAAACTCTCCCACGGCACTTGAGGACAAACAGCCATAAGTACTTAAGCCTGACCTCACTCTTAAGGACAACACAATAGGGTAGATGCATTTTTGTCATTGGTAGTCACTCATCTGGTGTTGATTGATTCCTTGACTCTCTCAGATGTTATGTTATTGCTGGACTTGGCCCTCTCTGTAGGGTCACCCCCAAACTTTTGCCTTTACCCCTCCTATTTTTCTGAATGCATTTTTGTTGGCCCTATAACTCTGTGCACTTTACCACTGCTAACTAGTGGTAAAGTGCTTCTTCTCACTCCCGAAAACATGGTAAAATTGGTTGACGCCTGACAAGCATATTTAATTTACTTATAAGTCCACAGTACAGGGGTATACCATATACCCAGGCCTGTGAATTATGTACTACTAGAGGGCCTGAAGCACTCATTGCACCACCCACTTAAGTAACCCTGTAAAATGAGTCTTAGGCCTGACAGCATTTTTAAAGTGCAATTTGCTTGGCAATATAACCTCTTTGCCAAGTCTAAAACTCCCTTGTTTATAACATATAAGTCACCAGTAAGGTAGGCCCTAAACAGTCTATAGATCAGGATGTATTATTATTAAGTAGTTGGACATGTAAATTGAAGTTTGACATCTTTTGGTAGTGAAAAACTTAAAAATCCATTTTTCACTACTGTGAGGCCTACCTCTCCCATAGAGTAGCATCGGGTTACCTTTAATAAGTACTAACTTTTGTTTGAAAGCAGGTGGGGATGTCAAGTTTGGTGTCTGAGGAACTATAATTTAAAATCTTTTTTTTAATAGAAAAGTCGTAATTTAAGCCACAATCTGAAAATGCCACTTTTAGAAAGTTGGCATTTTTTTGTCCCAACCATTTGATGCCTGCAGCCTGACCTGGGTCACATTATTAGGTGTAGTTGGCGGCTGTCCTTTGTGTATTCCTCCCAGACAGCATTTCAATACAAGGTCTGGGTGTTGGTAGGATGGGCCATCTCTTACTTGATAGGGGGACGAAGCTGTCACGTACCATACTTGCACTTCAAAGGCACTGGATCAGCTCACACAGAAAGGACTATACACTAGCATATTGTGCTTCCAGACAGACTGGGACTGGAGCATAGAGGCTGGGAAACTCCAGAAGCTTCTCCCACTTCAAAGTGGGTGCCAGGTATAAATACTAGACCCTTCAGACCCATTCTTCAGATCACTTCTGGACCTGTGGAAAACTCAGAAGAAGGTCTGCTCTGCTTCTCTGCTGCAAGAGGAACTACTCTGCTGCCCTGCTGCTATCGTGCCCTGCTGCCTGAGCAAGATGGGCTGGACCTGTACCTTAAACCCTGGACCACCAAAGTGACTCCAAGCGCTAGTTTGCTGGTCTTCCCTTCAGAACCTCAGCATCAGAAAGGCTCCATCCTCCTTGAACCCTGCACCTGGTCTCTGCCTGCTGTGAATCCTAACCCCCAAGTAGAACCTGTCCAGTCCTGGACCAGGGCAAGTGGGAATAAAGGTGCTCTGTCTGCCCAGCTGTGGTCCCCTTGAGAAACGACGCAGCACTACGCATTCCAAGCAGCCCTTGTAGCAGGGGATTAGAAAGGACAGGGCAAGATGCAACTCACATCTCAGCCCTTGCAGTTCCTCATCGGAACTGACACAGCTCGATGCAACTCGACACGGACCTCGCATCATAGCCTTTGCAGCTCTTCATTGGAACGGACGTAGCACGATGCAGCATGACACAACGTGACGCAGCTCATCGGAACCACTGCTGCGTGGTGCAACTCTCCGCATCAAGGACATAAGGTCCAATTCTCAGCGGACCGAGCTTGGTCTCTGTGTCTGACCAGTACAGCATAACCAGATAACCACAGTTAGCGAATTTTGCTTTTAAGCACTAGTTTTACCTAAATATTTAAAATTGCATATCTCTGGATCTACTGATTGGCTTTTAGTCATTTTGGTGTCAAATAACGTATTAAAATGCAATATAGTTTTCTAAATTGGTGTGGGATTTTTCTTGTGTTATGTTTTCACTTTTATTACTGTTTGTGTGCTGCATAAATACTTGACACATCGCATTTAAGTTGAGTCTGACTGGTCTTGTACCAAGCTTCCAGAGGGTTAAGTACAGGTTAATTTAGTGACTTTTGTGGTTCACTCTGAGGGGGATTGTGGCTGTTGCTATAGAAGGGCTCACAACCTCTCTAACCAACTACCCAGTTTCTCATAGTTATGGTATGTGTATTTGTAAACTGCACTATCACCCGTAAGGGTAACCTGGCACTGACCAGGTGTGTGTGTCAATCAATCAATCAATCAATCACTGCATTTGTAAAGCGCGCTACATACCCAAGAGGGTCTCAAGGCGCTGGGCAGGGGGGGGCTACTGGTCGAAGAGCCAGGTCTTGAGGAGTCTTCTGAAGGCCAGCAGGTCCTGGGACTGTCGTAGTATGAGGGGGAGAGTGTTCCAAGTCTTGGTGAGGAGGTAGGAGAAGGATCTGCCGCCGGCGGTGGTTTTTCGGATGCGGGGGACTGTGGCGAGGGCGAGGTTGGCTGAGCGGAGGCTTCTGGTGGGGGTGTGGAAGCTGAGTCGGTTGTTGAGGTAGGTGGGTCCGGTGTTGTGCAGTGCTTTGTGTGCGTGGATGAGGAGTTTGAAGGTGATCCTTTTGTTGACGGGGAGCCAGTGTATGCCTCTCAGGTGGGGTGTGATGTGGCTGCGGCGGGGGACGTCGAGGATGAGTCGGGCTGAGGCGTTCTGGATGCGTTGGAGTCATCTCAGGAGCTTGTTTGTAGTTCCTGAGTAGAGTGCGTTCCCGTAGTCGAGTCTGTTGGTGATGAGGGCCTGGGTGACGGTTTTTCTTGTGTCGAGGGGGAGCCATTTGAAGATCCTGTGGAGCATACGGAGGGTGTTGAAGCAGGACGCGGAGACGGCGTTGATTTGCCTGGTCATGGAGACAGTGGAGTCGAGGATGACCCCCAGGTTGGTTGCGTGCGTGGTCCGTGGGTTCCGGTGCTGTGCCTAGTGACGTGGGCCACCAAGAGTCGTCCCAGGCTGATGGCGTGGGTCCGAGAATGAGGACCTCCGTCTTGTCTGAGTTCAGCTTCAGTCTGCTGTCCTTCATCCAATCGGCTATGGCCTTCATTCCTCTGTGGAGGTTAGCTTGGCAGTGTGGGGATCTTCGGTGAGGGATATGATCAGCTGGGTGTCGTTGGCGTAGGAGATGATGTTGAGGTTGTGTTGTCGTGCGACGTGGGCGAGAGGAGCCATGTAGATATTGAACAGCGTCGGGCTGAGGGAGGATCCCTGTGGGACGCCGCAGATGATCTTGGTGGTTTTGGAGCGGAAGGGAGGGAGGCGGACGCTCTGGGTTCTGCCGGAGAGGAAGGATGTGGTCCAGGCCAGGGCCTTCTCTTGGATGCCGGCGTCATGGAGGCGTGCTGATAGGGTGCGGTGGCAGAACGTGTCAAAGGCTGCTGATAGCTCCAGGAGGATGAGGGCGGCTGTTTCTCCTTTGTCCATCAGGGTCCGGATGTCGTCAGTGGTGGCGTCTGTCGTAGGTTGGTTAATTGAATAGCCAGGTTTTCAGCTTCTTGCGGAATCAAAAAAAAGAGTAGGAGACTGTGGTGTGGAGTGAGAGGATGTTCGATGCTTTATGAGCAATGTGAGGGAATGCCTGTCCTCCTGATCTGGTGTTTGGTATGTGTGGGATGTGTGCGAGAAGGAGTCCTGTGTTGCGTAGGTGTCCGGGTGGGTGGTGGAAGGAGATGCAACCGTTCAGGTAGGTTGGACCTACATTGTGTAATGTCTTGAATGTGTGTGCGAGGAGTTTGAAATTAGCACATTTATATATCAGGAGCCAGTGGACTTCCCTGAGGTGTGATGGGAGTTCTGTGTGGGAGGTTGAGGTTCGGCCTGGATGCCGAGTTGTAGACGTCTTGAAGACGTCTAGTGAATTGCTTGGTGATCTCGGCATAGAGGGTGTTTTCGTAGGCCAACTTGCTGGTGACTAGGGCATCAGTGACAGTTTTTCTAGTGTTGTTTGGGAGCCGAGCCATTTGAAGATCTTCCTCAGCATCTTCAGCATGTGGAAGCAGGATGCAGTGATGGCATTGACTTGAGCAGTCATGTTTAGTTTTCTGTCAATTAATATTCCGAGGTTCCTGGCATAGGTGATGGGTGAGGGTGTGGATCTGAGTTTGGACTGCCACTAGTTGGAGTCCCAAAGTGAGGTGGTCTTACCCAAGATCACTACCTGTGTCTCGTCTGTGTTCAGCTTGAGACAGTTGGCTTTCATCCAGTTAGTGGTTTTGGTCATGTGGACGGTGAACTTGTTTCTTGTGTTAGGGGTCTTGTCTGAGAGGGACAGTATGAGTTTTTTGTTGTTGATGTAGGAGATGATGTTGATGATTGTGGATGAATGACGTTAGCCAGAGGGATCATGTATGCTTTAAAGAGAGTTGGGCTGAGCGATGAACCAGGAAAATGAGGACTGCCCTGTCTCCTTTGTCAAGGATAATGCGGATATCATCAGTGGTGGAGATAAATGCTCTTTCTGCATTGTTGTTGGGCCTGAATCTGGACTGCGTGGCATTGAGTAGTTAGTGGTTGCTTAGGTGGTCGATGAGTCGTGGGTGGATTAGTTTCTCAAAGACCTTTGGGCATGGCAGGAGGGAGATGTGTCTGTAGTTGGAAAACGTGACTGGGTCAGCGGATAATTTCTTGAGCAGGGGCATGACAATGGCATATTTGCTGGTGACCAGGAACGTGGCTGAGTTGATGGAGGTGTTGAGGATGGGTGTTAGTGCTTCGTAGATCTGTTGGAGACCTTTGGTGAAGGTGTATTTAGAAAATGAACAATATCTGCTCTAAATGTGGTAACACTATCAGAGGGCATTGCAAACGAGTTTAAAGTTAGGAATCACTTAATTAACCAATGTTCCTCCATTACTGTCTTCTTTATGATCACTCTGGGTTTACCAGATGTGGTCATCTGTGGATTTATTGCAACTTTATCCCACAAATCAACACACATACCCTACTGATAGTGCAAACCACAGAAGAAACCCGTCAGAGGTTGTTTGTTGTCCCATACAAGGGGAGTCTGTATGGAACATTGCATTGGACAGCTCCTTGTGGGAGACCTTTGGTTGATTTTTAAATGACATGAATCCCTTAAGGAATATTGCACTCATCCCAGCCTAGGGGCCCTTTAAGTGGGCAAGGAGATGGTGCTTAATGACTGTGCTGCCCCATTAATGGCCTACACTTCTCACAGTAGCAGCTTCAGCATCACAGAACACACAAAAGGCATCGACCCGCTGACACTGCTTCACACCACACCCCGCAGTGACGTCTTCATGTAGTGTATATGCGTGGAGAAGTCAACAGCCAATTTTGTTTGGTTTGCAGTGGCTGCAACAGGCCATGTGAAGAAGACCCAAATGGTGCAAATGAGTAAAGGGACAGTGAATGCTGAATGCAGGTAGCAGAGCTGGAATGAGAGAAAGCAAATTTAGACCCAATTCATATTCTGAAACTGTTGGTCAGGATTTTTAGGGCCTTCACTAACCTTGAGTACTAATGAGTAATTGGGTTCCATCACGGACAGTGCTTCCATGTGCCAAAGGCAGCATTCTTGTTTCTTAGTGGTTTTACTGATTTTATTTTCCTCATCTGCAGTCCTTTCTTAGGTTTAGAGTTTGACAAAGCAGCTGTCAAACAGACCCATTGATCACAATATACAGAGTAGACTTTGTCTCCACACTTTTAGACCACTGACTTTTCTTCAAACAGCCTCTTCCAGCTAATGACTTCAGACTTGGTCAATCATGTCTTGGCCTAGCCCAGTGGACTATTCATCTATCTCCGAATGCTATTGGCTGGTTGAATGTGCCCTTCAGCCTTCACTCAAGTGCCAGCATGAACCTCATTAGGCACTATGGGCCTCATGTACGTAGCCGAATACCGGTCGGTAACGGCCGATTTTCGGTAATTATACCGTTACCGACCGGTATTTAGGCTTGTGACATGTAGGGGGCTCATTTCTGTATTCGGTAATTTACCGAATCGGTAAAATTACCGAATCGGTAATTTTACCGATTCGGTAAATTCCGAATACAGAAATGAGATGTAGGGGGAGTGTGTGGGTGTTGTTTGGAGTCGGTATTTACCACCAACTAATAGTTGGTGGTAAATAAAGTATGGATGTGTAAAAGCATGTTATAGCGCTTAGAAGTGTGCAATGTGGCAGACATACATGCCCTTAGGGCATGTATGTGTGCCACATGTGCACACATGGCCGAATCAGGGGTGCAACAGGGTGTCAATGTGACACCCTGCCACCCTTGATTGTGCTCCCCCATTACCGAATCGGTATTTACCGATTCGGTAATGAGGCATACCTTCCCATCAATGGGAAGGTATGCCTCATTACCGAATCGGTAAATACCGATTCGGTAATTACCGACTCACTCCGATTCGGTAACATTTACCGAATTTTTACCTACATACACTTTACCGATTCTTAAATACCGAATCGGTATGATTCGGTATTTTAGAATCGGTAAAGTGGATGCCACCTACATGAGGCCCTATATCACAACTATAGCCGTCTCTCTCTGTTCCTTCTACTTCACCCGGTGTGTATCACTCTAATTTGCTAATGTCGCATGCGTTCATGCATGAAACCCAGAAGTATCGGTTTTGCCAATGTTTGAGAGTGGTGAAAGTTAAGATCAGCCAAAAGGTAAGATACAATATATTATGACCCCGCACGCTGCCCTTGACATTACTATACCATTGGTGGTTCCTGAAGAAGTTAAGCTATGTTGGGTAAAGGGCTGGATTCCAGTTGAGCCATAATATTTGCAGATCAATTGGTTAGAACTTTCAAAGGTAGATATCAGATAAATATGTCTTTTTTCTTTCTGATTATGTTACGGAATGATAAATGTTTAACGAGGTTTATAGCCTCATCACTGTTTTGGAGAAACAGTAACAAAGCTATACTCCTTGCAACTATTATGACTTTTTACGGTGAAGACAGATAATGTACATATGTTGCTATTAATACAAAAGATGAAGCGTTAAAACTCTGAAATCCATTGTCACGCAATAAAGGAAGTTAATGTTTTGGACCTGATGAAGCGACCTTGAATTTGCGAAACATGTGTCGGACAGTTTATGTTAATAATAAAGAAATGTTATGTTATGTTAATGAGATTTATTGAGCGCGCGAATATCAGGGGGTGTCTTGGCGCTATGAACGCAGTAAGCCCAGCCAAAGCGTCCAATTCTGAATAAGATTTGAACATACAGCAAGACACTTTGCTTTCCTTTTTGCGCAAGTGCCTTTTGCTTCAGACCTCAAATCAAGTCTGTTTGTGTATCACATCTATCTTAGGTCTGTCCCCAAGAACCCAGTGCAAACTGAGGCACAAGCTTTTCAACTTAGCCAGTGGGACAGTGGGGGATGGTGGCCATCATGCAAGCAAAGAAAATGGGCTCCGCTGCCTGCCGAACGGGTTCAAAAAGACAGCCATAGTAGGGGCCTATTCCTGGACGTCATTTGGGGGTAGTCAGGGGTCGCAGCTGCGATCTCTAGCTTGCTCCCTGCTACTCCTGGCACTTTCTTTGCGACCCCTGGCCTCAGAGGGAGTTAAACATTAGCCTCCCCTTAGGTCAGGGGTCACGAAGGAAGTGCCAGGAGTAGCAGAGAGCAAGCTAGAGGTCACAGATGCGACCCCTGACTACCCCCAAATGACGTCCATGAGCTTATTGGACTCCTCCAAGCCCTGGCCCAGTGCCACTGCACTTGCTGCACTAATGTGAGATGCCTGATGACCTGGTTATTGATCCTCTTATCTCAGACAGGTATATATCTCTTCAGGCGTACATATCATACTTAACCCCTGGGTCTCCCCTGATAGTTAGTGTTAATCCTGAACATTTCAGATAGAAATTCATCTGTACAGAATAACTTCAAAAATAGAGATAGACTCCTAAAATACAGGTATACATCAGATTTCAACCCGCCCCTGACACCCCAGGCGTTTTCCACCCGCTCATCAGCTTAACCAGATGCCACTTCATCATCAAGCGCTACTCAGCTCTAGGCGCAGCTTCAGACAAACCCTTCCCCTGATACCTCAGACTTTCCTCATAGGCTCACCATGACCGGACAGCACTTCATTATCAAGCGCTACTCAGCTCTAGGCGCAGCTTCAGACAAACCCTTCCCCTGATACCTCAGACTTTCCTCATAGGCTCACCGTGGCCGGACAGCACTTCATCATCAAGTGCCTCTTAGCTACAAACACTTCCTTCATCCGACCTTTGGCTGACCTTCATGCTCAGTCATTCCAGTGCATCTTGTTTTGTAATTAAAGAAAGCCTTTGCACTGAAGACACCCTTGGGTCCAGAGAGGCCGCGCCAGCATTGGAGGACGCAACGCCTCATTGAGGCTGACATACTGTGCTCTTTGGGGCATAGCCACCTAATGGCTTCCTTACTCCTTCCCTCGTCATCTAATGGGCAGTGGAGGCGCTCAGGGTGCTGTGCTGTTGGAGAAAGTGGAGAGGATGTGGCGTGACGGACAGAGCTGGCGGCTTTGGAACTGGGGAACTAGGGGGCAGATTTATGTTAGACTTGCGCCACTTTTACGCCGCCGTTGCGTCACTTTTGTGACGCAGTGGCGGCATAAACCATGCGCCATGTTGCGCCTTATTTACAACGTGACGCATCTAGGTCGATGCGTCACGTTGTAAAGCCCTGCGCTACATTAAATCTGCGTCAGGTTTAATGTATGCAGGGTGGGCGTTCCATCGGTTAAAGCCTCGAAAAAGTGACGCAGGTGAAATCTACAAGATTTCACTCAGTCACTTTTCCGACGCTGCTGCGTCAAAACCTTGCGCCTGCTTGAAGCAGGCGTAAGGCATGACCCAGCATGTTATGTATGGGCAGCCCCTAAACATTGCTGGAGTTGCGTCGTGCTTGTGACGCGACTCCAGCAATGCACCGCCCTTACGCCATCAGATGCGTCACGCATCTGTTTATCCTTGCGCCACGATGCGCTGCATTGTAAATGCGGCGCATCTGTGGTGGCGCAAGGGTAAACTTGCATGACGCATCTTTCCTGGCGCATCCCTGCTGATTTGCAGGGATGCGCCAGGAAACATAAATCTGCCCCTAGGTTCGAATCTTGGCGTAGGCTCAACAGCCTGTGATTCTGAGCAAATCGGTTCTAAAACTGATACTTTCATGATGAACTCTATGGGTCTGCCATATTTTGGGGGCTTCGGCAAACTCCTGAGGCCTCAGTACTACCACGCTGACATGCTTTCGTGTTATGGGGTCCTGTTTCTGCCGCTAGTCGTGCCTTTCTTTTCAAATCCCAAATCTGACTTCATTTCCTAAATGCTTACAAGCCTGTCTCCTGGTAACCCTGTGCCCATCTATAGGATGGAGTCACATGGCAGAGGTAGCTTTCCTCGGAAATGTTTGGCTGCAGGGAGAGAGTTCACACAGAAAGATTTAGTGAAACCGAACTGCTGGTTCCCAAAAGGGATGCAGTAACTTTCTGCCAAGGCACATGTATGGGGCTGAAGATTGGTTGCACAAGAAACTTCAGTTCATTGTTTGAAAAAAAACATGAAAACACGGTTCGGATGCTGCGGCTTTAATGTAATTTCTCGAAAACCCAGCCGAAATATCTGAGCAACGCACTGTTTTCTTTCGGGATCCGACTTCTTTCCTGGCCTCATCTCTGGGTATTTCCAGGCTCTTATCTGCTTCTCTTCACTCTCTCTCATCTGCTTCTTATCGGCTATTAATCCTCTTATCTGGCTCCGCAGATGGGCTGCTTCTCGTATCTGCCTCTCTCCTTCCTTCCCATGCTGCATCTTCCTCCTCTGCCTCTCTCCTGTTCCCCTCCTTTCCTCTCTCTCCACACTTCTCTGTCTCCCTCCACCTGTCCCCGTCCTCCTCATCCCCTTTTCGTTCTTCTTTCCTCCTACTCTAGCCACCCCCCCCTCACCTTGCGTTCTTCCTTCTGTTGTCCTTTCCCCTGTTTCTTTTCCATACCTCTCCCTGTCTCCCTCTCTCTTCCATTTCTCTAGTTCCTCCTCTGTGCCTCTGGCTAACATCTCTACTCTCTCTTGCCTCTTCCCTGCTCATCTCCAGACCACCTTCCTAACTTGTATTTCCTTGTTATCTTCTCAAACTTACTCTCCTCTCAGCAGCTTACTTTATTCCTTGTATCCCCCTCTTTCCCTTATCTCTCTCCTCTTTTCACACTTTCTTTTTCTTCTTCCATCTTTCTCACCTTTACCTCCTTCTCCTTTTTCTCATTCCCACTCTCTCCCTTTATTCTCTACATGTCTCCACCACCTCATTCCTCTGTCATCTCCTCTCCTTGCGGACTCCATCTTTCATCATACACACTACTCTCAATCTCATAACATTTAGGTGAGAAGTGTGCGAGAGAAACAATCTCTCCCATTCGTATTCCTTTCTCTTTTCTCTTTAATTTTCTTTCCTCCTTGTCTCCCTTCACTTTGCCACCGCCTGTCCCCTTCTCTGAAACACGAACTATCTCTTTAATTCGAGGTGTATAATAGCAGGAAATATCTAATAAAATAATGGCAGATGTCCTAACTGCCTACTTACCTCCACCTCCTTTAGGGCCTGTTTCACAAGGGGCCTCCCCGCTCGTGGCGGAGACCACGCAGTCGTGGGCGGGCCTCCGCACTCTGGGCGGTATCTCCGCGACGAGAGTTCTCATTGAGGAGATTCCGCCCCAGTGCAGTGACCCGCACACAACTGCGGGGCCTAACTCCCATATGCAAGGAATCTCAACATTTTAAAAACTTTGGCACAATATGCTCCAAGACACTAAGGGCCTGATTAAGAGTTTAACGGGGTGGAGGCGGGTCTGCTCTGCCGCTGCACCGCCAAACCCGTGGTCAGGCCGTCGGCCAGATTACGAGTTAAACTAGTTTTTGGTGGACTTTTTTGGCATTCCCACGGGGGTGCCTTTAAAAATAGGCACTGCAATAGGGAGGCCAAAAACAGTTCTTGCACGGCATGGACTCGACAGTCCATGCCATGCAGGAACTTGTGTGCATGCATTCAGGGGGGCACATGTTGTGCCCCCCTGTGTGCATACACAGGGTGTGAGGCACAAGGGGGCCCTACGCTCCCTGTGTTTCCTCTCTACCAGGGTTTTCATGGAGCTGGAACCGCCATGAAATCCCTGGCAGAGAGGAATCTTGTAATATGCTTGGCGGGACCACAGAGGTCCCGCCAATAGTATTACGGCCTCTGGACCGCTGCACCACTTCCAGGGAATGGTAGTTCCCTGGTGGTGGTCCCATCGCCTGAGTCATAATTGGGTAGTCCAGAGAATGCCAGCACTGCGCCACCACGAGTCTGGCGGTCCGAGGACCGCCAGACTCATAATCAGGCCATAAATGTATGGTATAAATCGAAATCTAACCCGTAATCTTTGGCTCAATGAAGACTTGAAATCTAAAAGCTCACATCTAGTGGGCAACTTTAAACTTGGTCAAATGTGAAATCCCAGGGGCCTTTAAAAGAAGAGGTTACCCAGTGGTGGCTCACCTGTAATGGTAAAGGAGCGTCACCCCACTGCAGATGAAAAACAAAACGATAATAAAACAATTTTATTATCACTTTATTTTTCAGTGACAGCCGATGCTGGCGAGTCTAGGGCAGGGCAGGACAGGGCTATCCTCTATGGACTGACAGTAGCACTGTAAGTGCACCTCAGGTTGGCCAGCCATCTTAGGACAGCCAAACTGACCTGTGCCCTTAGATTTCTCCAACTGAGCTGTATTGTATTGGCAGAGTGGCCAAAAAGGAACAGGCTCTTAGTCCCTTAGTGAGCGCCTAACCAGACAGCTCAAACCAATCCTGGCGCTGCTCTCATGCTGGACAATAGCATGAGTGGATTGTCTGAATTGGGTGGGGTGTCTGGGAGCCTCTGCTGGCCCATGGACTTCTGGGAAGAGAGGAGCACCGAGGCGGCCAGCAACGGGGCAGTAGATAAATGCTTTTTTTGTATTCTTATTTTCCCCCTGCCCTACCACTTTACTTTGGCAGCAGCCACCCCTGAGATACACATAAAAAAATAGTTGAATTAAACAAGATACATAAAACATTTGCTTTCGATATAAATCCATGGTGAATTAGCAAAGATATTTCATTCAAGTTATTTAGACGATGCAGTCCAACCAATATGATGCTGATGGCCATATGCTCGTGCTGGTTAAATGTTATACAGTCTCTGGGGTGATGCTTTAAGACTTCGTGTTTCTTCGTTGTTTAGCGCTCTGTTGGGGTGCAACCTCGCAAGCGGGACGTCAAGTAATACAAATCCAATATCAAAGTAGAGACTGCACACCTTCCCTTCTTATTTTAAATTCAGTTTAGTTTAGTTTTGAAAATACGTGCGTGCAAGCAGCATGCTGTGATCGTCCCTACACAGCATCTGTATGAATGCAATCTACCAAGGGAGGCGACTGTCGCGCCCCCAGCTGCTGCACTGCTAGAGTGAGGAACCTTCCTCTGAATGTTACGCTTCCTTTTAACCAAAGTGCTCCAAATTACTCAATAGTACTCAAAACAACGTTGCCTGAAAGTCCCAATTTGTTCGATCATATGTAGTCACTCCAGAGACGTTGATGACGGGTTAGAATGTTTTATTTAGCATTTTCAAATGTCTCATGCTGCAACTGCTTAAACATAGACACGTGCTTTGAACATTCCTTCGAGCTGGCACATATAAAAACACCCAATGCATTTCGAACCGTGAAAGTTCTTCGTCAGGGGTACTGCAATAAATCGAAAAGAACTGCATGAGCAACCATACTGCATTAACAAAATCTACAAGTAATACAGGACTTAAATGAAAAACAGATCCCCACGTTTATCATGCCCCCGTTCTCCCCTCGTGATTATAACTAAAGTAACACAGCAATATAACCAAAGGAGGCAACCAAAAGTAATCACCCATCGCTTTAACCAACTTCCAAAGAAAGCCCAATTTATGCGTTTACCTCATAATCCATAACCAACGGTTTCGGGTGCGCCCGTAGATCTCCGTGTTCAGGGAGTCATCGACTTCCCGCCTACACTGCGCTTATTTAAAGCCGTCTCTCACGCACGTTTTCCTGATATTCTCCCTGATTGAAAATAACCACGTGACCTCCCTTGCCCTCTATGCGTTAAGCAAAAAGATTGGTGCCTCACTGTCCTATGATGCATTGCCCCTATCAATAATAACCCATGAACAAAACCTAATACCAGCAAATCAACAAAACTGTGAATACATGTTAAGACGCACAATGCACCAAACGGTAAACATAAAAAAATAGTTGAATTAAACAAGATACATAAAACATTTGCTTTCGATATAAATCCATGGTGAATTAGCAAAGATATTTCATTCAAGTTATGTGTTACTTTAGTTATAATCACGAGGGGAGAACGGGGGCATGATAAACGTGGGGATCTGTTTTTCATTTAAGTCCTGTATTACTTGTAGATTTTGTTAATGCAGTATGGTTGCTCATGCAGTTCTTTTCGATTTATTGCAGTACCCCTGACGAAGAACTTTCACGGTTCGAAATGCATTGGGTGTTTTTATATGTGCCAGCTCGAAGGAATGTTCAAAGCACGTGTCTATGTTTAAGCAGTTGCAGCATGAGACATTTGAAAATGCTAAATAAAACATTCTAACCCGTCATCAACGTCTCTGGAGTGACTACATATGATCGAACAAATTGGGACTTTCAGGCAACGTTGTTTTGAGTACTATTGAGTAATTTGGAGCACTTTGGTTAAAAGGAAGCGTAACATTCAGAGGAAGGTTCCTCACTCTAGCAGTGCAGCAGCTGGGGGCGCGACAGTCGCCTCCCTTGGTAGATTGCAAGGTTAGGATTTGTATCATAAGTGTACCCTTCGAGTACAAAATGCTATGCTTAGACATAGTTTAACAATTTTCCTACTTTGTATGTGTGGTTTTCAGTGCAGCACACACTCAAATGTGGAAATAGTGACTATGTGATGTTACATCGCGTTCTTCACACCGCAATACGTTTACAATGCAGGCATTACAACGCAAAGTCGTTACAACGACTTGTGCTGGAGGGCGCTGGACTCAGAAATAGTATGATTTACTATTCCAACTCCAGCCTAGGTAACAGTAGGGAAGGTGTTGGAATAGTTAATCACACTATTCCTTAGTGTATAGCACCATCCAGCGCAAGTCGTTGTAACGACTTGTGCTGGAGGGCGCTGGACTCAGAAATAGTATGATTTACTATTCCAACTCCAGCCTACGTAACAGTAGGGAAGGTGTTGGAATAGTTAATCACACTATTCCTTAGTGTATAGCACCATCCAGCGCACGTCGTTGTAACGACTTTGCGTTGTAATGCCTGCATTGTAAACGTATTGCGGTGTGAAGAACGCGATGTAACGTCACATAGTCACTATTTCCACATTTGAGTTACGTTGTAATGCCTGCGTTGTAAAGGTATCGCGGTGTGAAGACCGCGATGTAATGGATGTCTCCCGGAAAGGGTTGGAGAAATAAATACACTTTTTTCCAAGTTAACACCAGCCTCAAACAGGAGTTATTTTTGGGCGCAAAACCCTGTCTACAAATGTAAGTAGACAAAGGTGTTTAATCAAGAGCCATGGGTGGTTGCATGGGAACACCCATGTACTACCCAATGTACGCCCCTTGACGCAGAGAAATGCAAAGCATTGCTAACATTACTTAGCATTACTTTAGGGTTATTTTCCAGTGCAAATAAACATTTTTTGAAAGAAATTAAATACCAACTAAATGGTTTCCACTGGTGTGCTTCACTTTTGTGACACAGACCAGGTAACAATTGTTAGTAAAACTGCCCCATAGTCTTTCACCCAAGCACTTTCTCAGAGTGGTTGGTACCTCTTTTTAGATGCACTTTGGCGCCTCATTGGGAGATGGAACACTATATAAATGCAACTACAATGCAAAACACTTTCAACAAACAAATAAGAAACAAAACACAAGTAAAAGTAAAAATCTACAGGAATTGGGGTAATGGGGTTTTACACCCGTTAAATATTTCTGCAGATTTTAAGATCCAGGCACAACAATTACTTACATGTTTGTCAGTTTACTATTATTCATAGTCCTACTCCTTGTTTGGAAATCTGAACTGATGCATCTGTGCATTAGAACAGAGATGCGTGAGTTTCCCTGCACCTGCGTGCGAAACTCTTGCACCCCCATGGGTGTGTTGTATTTACAATACGGCACACCATGGCGCCAAGATTGACAAATGCGTCAGAAATTCTGACGCATCTGTTGGCATAAAAGGCACGCATTGCTGGAGTTGTGCGCAGGCACGACGCAACTCCAGCAATGCATGGGGAGGCCTATACTTATTGTGCTGCGTCACTCCTTACGCCTGTTCCAAGCGGGCATAAGGTTTTGATGCAGTGGCGTCCTAGAAGTGGCGCAGTGAAATCTTGTCGATTTCACTACGTCACTTCTACGAGGCTTTCCTGCGTGGTACCATCCACCCTGCATACATTATACCTGACGCAGGAGTAATGTGGCACAGGACTTTAAAACAAGACGCATCTCCCTAGATGCGTCACGTTGTAAATAGGCCGCAACATGGCACGTTGTTTACGCCGCCACTGCTTCACAAAAAGTGATGCCACGGTGGCGCAAAAGTGAAGCAAGGGGCTTGTAAATCTGCCCCACAGTTTCATAACAGAACATGTTAAGCAACACATTTTGAGGAATGGTCCACACAATAACAGGGACATCAGTAGGCAACACTTTGTTTACATGCTCTGAAAGACCAAAAAAGCTGTGGTTCTCAATCTGATCTTCAAAGAGATGGTACCCATGAATTCCTGCACTTCCAGTATTCTTAAACACAATGGTCTAGCTGGAGTTATACAGGAGAATCTCTGAAGAAGAGGGTACAAGAAGAGGGTACTTCCTTCTTTTATGCTGACACTGTAAAAATGTACAAGATGTATATGTTATTTGGGAATTTTTGGACATGATTTACCCAGACTATTTAATGTGGAACATAAAGAGGGTGGTATTAATAAAATGATGCTCCTGTGTGTGATATAATGTGAACTAATAATTGTTGGTGAATGTCGGTGAATAACATTTTGAGGTAATATCTTCTCACTGTGTACAGTTTACTTTTTAAACAATCGTCTGCATTTCCAAATGTATCTGGAACTAATTTGTATCAATATCTGTAACACTACGCATATACATGAAAGCGTCATATGAACCAGATAATAAGGCTGCAGAATAAATTGCAAAATTTGCCTTTGATCACATAACACACTGCATAATTCGTCCCTTCATTCAGCATAATTCAGTCAACGCTGATTCATACATAATTTGTTCCTGCTTTGCCACATAACTCCAGTTGCCCAGATCATAGTTAAACATCTGCAAGTGTTTAGGGAGTTTATTGATCAGGGGTATAATATTGTTATTGATCATAGCTAAGTAGATCCTAGGAGTGACATTATGGCAGGATCAAAAAAAGCCTGCCTTTCAGGCTTCACACTAACATGGTAGTGTAGGTGCATAGTGGATATATCAGTAGGTTTCTCTGGCCCTTTTAAGGTCCATTCACAGCAAACGTAGAGTATTTGAGTCTATTGGCGAGGGTAAATTCATCGTAAATTTAGGACTACATTTTCTTTACCTATGCTTACCAGAAAATGACAAAAGGATTCCTGGCAAACAGTGAGCTCATTTGCAAGTGTGGGGACCTCCACCATGAATGCCGAGTTCTCCTCATCTGAGAGCTGTGTATGTGTGTAAATACCCAGAAACACTTTTATTTCAGGGCACTCACAAACTCTTCCTATTCCACCTTCCAGCCTGAAAGGGTCGGCTCTTTACACAAGTTTAGAACTGAGATAAATACCATTCCCAGGGTAACAAGGGGAATGAAACCAGTGCTTAATTTGAGCCAGTGGATTCCGGTGCTTGCACCCCCCCTTAATTGCCAGCACCGCCACTTTTCACAGCTGCCAAATGGTGGCACTGTTTGTGTAATTTAAAGATGAGCAGAAAAACTGTTGTTTATTACTTCAATACACATTTTAAACAACTAATACCTGCCCCTCAAGCCATTATTAAAGCTTTGGGGACCTCAAACAGTCTTTATTGTCACAGTTGTAGCAGTGTGATGGTTAGTAGTAGTGTAAGTACTGACACTGGGGGCATGTCATCAAGGGGCGGTGATAAATATCGCAAAGCGCGCTTAGCACTTAGATATTTATCGCCCTCTATCTCTTGAATTTTACGCTCCCGGTTAGCGCGTTATCCACAACGCGCATCGCCGAGGCAATAAAAATTCCAGAGATAGTGGGGATATCGCCCTTTTCCATGGAACATCGCTGGTTTTCCAGCGATGTTCCGTGGAAAACGGCTATATCCTTGATGATAGGGCCCTGTGGTCTTAGCCCCACAATCCACCTCCCATGTTAGGTATGCCTTAGTCAGGAATTTAACAGACGTTAAGGCATACTTAACGCGAATTCAAATATCGCTAACCCTCATTGATAATATCACAAGGCTGGGTTAGCGATATTTTCCCATGGTGTTTTGTCAGGCACGCCTCCTTTGCATCTCATTAGCGATGCGGTGGGAGGTGTGCTAACAAGGGGCGCTAATGCAAGGAAGCACGCGCTAGCGTATCCTTGTTGATAATGCGATAATATTATTGCCGCTTTTAGCCCGAAAACAGGCTCTAAAGCGGCGATAATATTATCGCCGCGCCTTGATGATATGCCCCTGGCATTGCTGGCAGTGGCAATATATGGTGCAAACTGTGGTGGCCCCCCCATGAGGGCCCCAGCACTCATTATGTTTTCTTACAAATGAAGCATTGAATGAAACACTCGCAGCGGTGCAGTGGGTGTACGGGAAGAGGTTTCACCATGAGGAAAGTATTTTCCACACCAAAAAAACCCCATAATTGTGCATGTGCATGTGGAATCCAATGTGGAGCTCTGATCTAAGGAGAACTGCATACAGCAAGAATGGCTTCCTGATTAGAAATTCACACAACTTTCCAAAAATCAGAATGGAAACGTGCATGTGATGGAGCTTTCTGAGTTGATTCCTGCACATTTTTGTGGATTCCAAAAAGTAGTAAATCTACGCTTGGATGCAGGCGTAAGTCTACGAGTGTAGATTTACTACTGTTCTTGTGCATTGGCCCCTTCCCTTCCAGTTATGCTGGCTATGCACCCCTTCTCTCTCAAGCAGGCTCTTTGACATTAGAAGAGGGGAGGGCAGCGGATGGATTCTGTGCCTGGAAACATCCTTCAAGGCCACCAGCGCCCTCCCTTAATTTAAGGTGAGGGCAATAAATGGTTGAGAAGTCAGCAGTGGTATTTGTAATCATACAACCATTCACTCACAAACAGCAGAGCACAATGGAACACTCGGGAGTAGGACAGAGATTGAACCTTCCAATTAAAAAACAATTAAGAGATATAAGATAAACGAGATATAAAATATGCTATAAGAGATACAAGACAGTTGAGCATTATTTAGCTCTCTGATAAGGCATTTGATTTCCAAAGAAAATGTGAATACTAATTCTGTTTTTGATTACAATAATGTGTGTATTTTAGAGGTGATTTGTTATTGCATTGCATTGTGGGAAAATTCCTGACATAGAGCAATGTATAAAATTATAAATTAAATGAAAGCTATACTGTGAGGAAGTAAAAGGTCTGATTGCCAACGTCTAACCAGTGGCGGCTCCTCCACTAAGGCGGAGGAGCGTTGCCCCACTGCTCCTTGAGCAGTGCAAAATAAAATAAAATGATAATACCAAGAAGGTATTTTCATTTTATTTTTCTTTGCTCCAGCCTGGTCAGGCGGGGGGGGTTGGCTCACCGCAGAGGGAGCAGGAGTGGTTTGCACTTCTTCTCTACGTGCGCATAACGGCTTGACCGGCCCTCTAGGCACTTGGCATGTTCTCTATTGGGCTGTGCTGCACAGCCCAGTAGAAAACATGCCCAGCCTCCCCAGGCACTACCTGAGCAGCTAAACAGGCCGCTCAGACCAATCACGACGCTGCACAGGCAGCGCCTTGATTGGCTGGGAGAGAGCCCGGAAGCCTGGGTGCTTCCGGTGCTGCGAGCAGATGGAGAAGAAGGGCATGACAGTGGGAGAGGCGTGCGGTGGCGGAGAAGGTACGTTTTGTTTTCACCCGTCACCCATCGCCCCACCACCTCCGTTCAAGTGGAGAACATGACTGTTTCCTCGGCCCAAACCATCATGCCCACTTAAGTGCCCCAACCACTCCTCCCCCTTCTGGCTGTGAGAACAGCCTAACCGCGCCCCCGAAAACTGCCTTAGTATGAAAAAATAAAATGATAATAACATTCTGTTATTAACATTTTATGTTCCCTTTTTTTCCTTTTTTGCAGTGGGGCGGCGCTTCTCCGCCTTAGCGGAGGAGCCGCTATTGCATGGTAGGTAGCTTGGTCTGAGAGACACAGTAATCCTCAGCAAAAGTCTATGTAGGTGGAGTGGAAAGGAAACCCGAATTACAACAGATGTATAATGCCATCACCAGTTTTGATTAAAAAATTAAAATATAAAGTAAAAATGAAAAGAAAGATTAGGCAAAATGGATAAAAGCTTAACCGTTACAGCAAATATGACACTGATCAAAATAATGAAGAAAATAAACACAAGATAAAAGCGTATTGATGGGATAAACAGCCCCTAACTTCTTCAAACGTGTAACTATACAAAACAGAAATGTTAAAAAAATAATTTTCAAAAAGAGGTTTTTTGTTGTAAGGATTCCTTATGAATTCCCTACCTAGAACTTGTTAACCTGGAGCCATGGACGCCTGGGGTCCAATAATCCTACTCAGACGATCTGCGACAATTTAGAAAATTAAATAATATTAGCAGATTAGGGACGTGTATATATACATAAAAAAGAAAAATTTGGAGCAAAAAAGAAAACAACATGCTGTAGTCCAGCATATTACTTCATCCTTTAGAAATAAACCTACATTTTGAACGATACAACCTTCCGTCGTTCATTGGTTTGAGGTTCAAATCATAGAAATTGCTTAGGTGAGCGTCCCTGGCTTTCAGTAGTGACTCAGTGGGGGTCCACGGAAATCAAAAGGTTAAGAACGGCTGCCCCATGTTATACCAACAGCATTCTCTGACCTTTTATTCAACACCATTTTACATTCCGAAATCTGCAATTTCGCTTTTACCACTATGGGGCATGTTATCAAGACAGGCGATAAAATTATCACCACTTTAGCGGCAGAAAACTGCCGCTAAAACGGCGATAATAGGCTTGATAATATGCTCTATGGAATTCCACTTGAAGCCTATGTTAGATGTGAAGGACATCTAACATGGGCTTCAATTGGAATTCCATAGAGCATATTATCAAGCCCATTATCGCCATAACTGCCGCTAAAGCGGCAATAATTTTATCGCCTGTCTTAATAATATGCCCCTATATGTTTTAACCCAAAAGCTGAAATGCTACGAACAGCTTAAATTACCACCCTTCACATCAGGCCGCAGGGCAGTGATGTGCCGAATTTTCAATCACAGTTTTCAGAAAGACAAGCTTAAAATTCAATGAATCAGATGCAGAAACCATTGTTGATATAATTATAAGAACTATTGGTGGTTTAGTTTTTTCCCCGAATGTGTTGCTCATGTTTTTTCAAACAATAATTGGTGAAACTGACATATTTCCTTTCCTTTCCTTTCCTTCCTCGTCTCCTTTCCTATCCTTCCTTCCTCCTCTCCTCTCCTCTCCTTTCCTTTTTTCCTTTCCTTTCCCTCCCTTTCCCTCCTTGTTATTTAACATGAGTTGGAGAATCTAATGTAAATCAGTTCTGCTTTCTTTCTAGTTATAAACTAAAAGTAAATGAGGTGAAGAGGTTTATCAAAGTTAATATTTTATAGTTTTACCTGTGCACAGATGCCTCAGTTTCTACAGTGATGTGACAACGCCAGATTTTTGGAAATAGGGATAATGTTATGATATGGACATATCTGCTGAATACAGAGGCTGACGTAGACGAGGTAAAGCGGAAGCACTTACTGCCTGGGGAACAAGGAAGCAGCTGCAAGTGGAAATGACATAGATATGAAAGTAGAATTGAATTTGCGCTTGTGCATCCAGATACTTGTTGGGCATTAGGGGCAGATCTGTGCAATTGGCTGCCTTTGTGATATGCAGGGCTTTACTACGAGATCTTGGCATTGTTTTAGTCTGAGCCCCGTATTGCACTGAGCGAGAATGAGTTGTGATTACCTCTGGTTCACTCCCAATAGCCTTTGGTGGTGAGGCATTTCCGCTCATAACAAAAATGTTTAAAATATGGGGTAAATCATGTGTTAAATTGCAGTCCCCCCATCCATGCCCGAAAATGATCCCAACATTTTAGCAAGAAAAACAGGATTCAAATTGAAGGAGCCGGGTTCCACATTCTAGATTTACTCTGGAACCCTAGGCCGATGTCCCTTTTTGACTACATGAAAGTGTGGAGGGGAGGAAAATCGTTAGCCAATCAACCATTACTGTTCCAATGAACTATGAATCAGAAAAATCCCAAACTCCAGATCCAAAGTTTAGTGAGTTTATTATAAAGCCAAGAAAAATTAAACATCCAAGCACCTCGAAACGAGGGTGTAGAAATACATTGGAACAATACAAAACCAAACCTACGAGTGAACTCGAGATAGTGCAGCATGCACAGACTAATCAGTTCCAGAATCATGATACAGAAAATGACGGCTCCAACGTCCAAATTTCCCTTTATTGGGGTTTGTAGGTGAAAAGCATTGTCAATCTCTACACTACAGCTACCGTGACATCCCTACTTACCATTTCCCAGGCAATTCTGTAAAGGTCTCAGGTCGTGAAGGCTTCCTAAGAAGTCCATTTATTCTGAATGGGTCAAGTAGCTACAGAGCTCATTCTAAGATGATCTCTCTCTCAATGCAAGGCAGAAGTCCCCGGACTCTGTCCCTAACTTCAATACATGCGCTTGCAGGTAACACCCCAGAATGCAAAGTGACATCACACCATCCAAGCAAGCCACCACCTTGTAGGTAATTTTCCACACGACAGCAATGCTCCCAGACCTTGGCTCGATGACCTTGATTCCCAGGCTCTCTTTGATGAGAAAGAACACAGTCCCTCATTATCAGCATCGCCGTTCAATGTATCTACTCCTCCCTAAGCCTAACACCTAAAACAAAGACATTATTATAACTAACAAGGAGGAAATTCTTCACCTGCAACAGAAACATGAGAAAGAACAAATTCCACATGCACATGAAATTCACTAATGAGTCTAATACAAGAGCTTCCAGGGAGAAATACAATTCAGGCCTACAAAAATCAGCCAACATAAGAAATGGCATATAGTTTTATAAAGCACACCTATAAATGGGTACGTTAAAATCAACACATTACATAAGCACATTAATTGCAAGAAGTTTCGTTAGCTACATATATGAACCCTACACGTTATGGTTTTCGTCTAGCTACATATAATTGTAACGTTAATTTCTTCATATTTACACTGAAATATACCTAGCACTTCCAATTCCAATTCCAATGTTAGCACAATAAAGGATTATATGCAGGCGCAAACTATAATGCACCCCTACAATTGGAAGAGCAAAATCGCGCTCTAACAAAATGTAGATCTAAAAATAAACCTGAGGAATGTTACAATATATTGCCCTAGGAGCTGTACAACTCTGGAGCAACAAACAATTATATTCATGTATTAGAAAATTGGGGTTTCCCCTCACCAGTACACTTTGTGGGCTAAATCGGATGGTGATCCCTCAATCTGCCTAGCTTTGAAAGAGGCCCTGTGTCCCCAGGCTGTCAAGGGCTCTCCTCATCATCCCCATGGCCAGCCCAGACCTGGCGGTCCTCACTCAAAAAACATGTAGATTTATTGATCTTGATAAACTGAATCTTTTTAGGAAAAACAATACATTTACATGGAAGCTTGTTCGAACAGCAAACGCGGCTCATCACAGGCCTTGACAAAGGTACCGGGGTGGAACATCAAGCTGCAGACATTCAGTGCTGCGTCGGTCTGCAGAATTAGAGAAAATTGAACACATTAGCAAATTGTGTAGATTCGTCTGGGCAAGATATGTTTCATCTGGTTTTTTTTGTGTGCAAGAAATTCCAATTCTGCACGGGTTTATCCAAGGTATGTAGTCATTTATTTGCACTCTATTCGTGAGAGTGGTTGAGAGAAAAAGGAAGAAGATGACACAGCCAACACGTGTTTCGCCCCTTACATGGCCATCCGGCCTGGGGCTTCCTCAGGGCTGTACATACAAGGTTAAGTAGAATGAATACAGTAACATTCGGTTAGTGTCGTGAACAAATAAAGGAAGGTCAGGTGGGGCGGGGTATTTGAGGGAAGAGAAGAGGAAAGAGAAAGATAGAAAGAGAAAAAGGTTTAGGAGAGGAAGAAGCACAATTTGCATAAGTGTGTTAGTTAAATTGCGAGGAATGACATTAAGGGTGGAAGGAGTGTGAGTAGGTGGGCGCATAACGGTTTGGTAAAAAAAGGAGAAAACAAAACGAAAGGTGGAAGTACCACGTTTTAGAAAAGGGGATGTGGAGGTCGGGAAAAGGTGAGGTTGTGGATATTAGAGAAAGTGAAATTATAGTTAGGCATAAACATATATTCAGATCATGTTGAATGGCAAACATTTGCATTATATTTGGTAAAATACATAACGATTTCATGGATGTTTGAAAAATACAATGTTGTAGTTTTTTAGAAATATCATACCAACATTAAGCACAGAGTCACGCGGTCAAGGTAGGTCATAGTGGAAGTGAGTAATAAACGGTGAGTAATGGAAGGTGAAACGAGAGAAAGAGAGGGACATTTCACGCATGGTAGTCAGACATATATTTGCGAAACAAAGTTGAAATAAGTAAAATCATAGGTCATAGAGTACGTGGGAAGACGAGAATTAGTGTATAGAGCACGATTTGCATGAGAGTATACGTTTTTGCACGCGTTGGCAGTTTGAAGTAACAAATTATTCGTAGAGAAAATGCCATAGCAGTCCACGTATTAAAAAAAGGAGTATTGAGTGGGTTTTGGACAATACGGTAAAGTATGTGTATTTTGCATGTGGGAACAATTACGAGGGAGTAAGGACAAGGTAAACATATCCAATTTGCGCAAATTTACAATTAGATAGAACTGTGGAGAGATAAAGGAGAATGATGTTTACAGTGGTATAATTTTCGGCATCAGGTGCAGCAAGGTCTCAAACAGATTAAAGGAGAAAAAAAGTGACAATTAATATATATAACTAGTTGGTTGATCGGCAAAAGGGTAAACTAAGCCGTGTTGGTGAAAGTCGAGAAAAAAACGTTTTGGGTGGTAAATGAGCAAGTCAATGAGGTTAACAAGTGAGTATCGTTGATGTGATAATCATAACGTTATGAGGCGACGGTGGTTCACGAGTATGCTCATGCGTGATAAGACTAGTTGTGGAAGTGGCTAGAATCTGTAACTGGCATAGTTACAGAAACGGTCTCATTTGTTAAATGCCACATTGCTTACAGGTGGGTAATGTTGTGTATTGAAGCGACGGTGAGAGGCAGAGAGAAGTGCTCATACATAATCAAACAAGGGCGCGGGTGACTATATTGTGAGCGGGTGAAACGAATGTCTAGCGCTCGTCATCAGGTTTAAAAGCGAAAAGGGCAAAGTGCTAGATTCTGCTAATGTACTTCTATTGACTAGGTTGGACGGTGTCATGAAGGTATCATGCTTTTGGCAGACAGGCGCTTACCGGGTAATTCTGTGTAAATAAATATCAGCGATGCGGTTGGTTATGAAATCAAGGGATTCTGTTGGAGAGAAAGATTAGCAAAAAGTATAACTAGCTTAAAAGGGAAACTCTATCGGATCTGGGTGGTGGCGTCAAGGTCTAAGTGGCGCTTACCTCAATTCTCCGGCTTAAATGCCTGTTCGGGTTGCTGTGTTCGGCTTCACAAAGGTGTAAGTCACGAACACAAGGCGGCCATTATAGGGGCCGTATGGGATGGCTTCCGGGTTGTGGCCCGGAAGGCAAAGGTTCCGTGTGATAGGGCGCCATTTTGGAATGGGGAGTCTATCCCGATATGTGAAAAGTAATGGTTGAATCAAAAAGAGATAATGGGTCTAAAGGTTTGTAATAAACCTGTTACAGGTTAAATCAAAATTAAAAATAAAAATAAAATGAAAATAAAAATAAAACTAAAAATAAAAATTTGCGGGTTGTTTCGATAGGGCAGCGTTAAGAGTATTGTGTGGTTAAAGTTAATCCATTCTGTAATTCGATTGACTGGCGGAAAGGGAATCTTTAAACAATTTGAGATAAGAAGGTGGTTTGGACCCCTGCGGGTAATGTATTCATCGCATGGATGTGGTAGGGGAGGGGGGATGAGGGGGGGCCGAGTAGCGCATTTTCGCCGGGGGGTGCGATCTATGGTTGTAGTGCATGAAGTCTGATACATATCAGTTCAGATTGCCAATTTAGACTATTTCCCAGAGTAATGGAAAAGGTTGTGGGGATACAGTAAGGGATAAGAGGTGAGGGAGGAGATTGACATAGTAAATTGAATCTAGGGTATTTACAAAAAATTAGTCATCTCCTAGCCACACATGCATTTCTGCATCTTTGTTGAGTCCCGGGTTGATTGTTTTGTATTTTAGAATTAGTTCACTTTGGCGTCTTCGTAGTTTTAGCTCACGGTTTCCCCCTCTCTTTGTTTGATGTACAATCTCTAAACCGAAAAAGATGAAATCCTTTTTGTGTTGATGTTTGTCGTCGAAATGTTCTGTTAGTGGGTGACCAGAGGTGTGTTTGTGGATATTGCGATAGTGTTCCTGGATCCGGGTACGCAGGGGTTGGATCGTGCTACCAATGTATGGGAGGTTGCAAGGGCAGATGATTACATAGATACAGAATTTGCTATTGCAATCAATCCATTCTTTGATAATGAATTCTTTCCCTTGTGTCATTGGTATTTTTGTTGTTTTGTTGCGGCTCAATTTGCAAATGCTGCAATTTTTACATGTGTGGTAACCTGGTGGTCTGTCCAAGAATGTAGTAACTGTGTTCCGTTTGTCTTCGAATTACGATTTACACAGAATGTCTTTCAGATTAGGAGCACGTCTGAATGTTATTTCTGGATATGTTTTAGATCTCCAGTTAGGCTAGGTGTTTGTTGTAACAGGTGCCAGTGTCTTTTCAGGCTTTGTCTTATTTGGTGATGGCCATTGTTGTAGTCTGTGATAAAACGCATCGAAGTGTTGCTCTTTTTATCTCTTTTTTGTAGGAACATCTGTTTGCGTTCACTTTTGGCCACTGCAGTCATAGTGTTTTTGAGTGTGGATTTTTCATATCCTCTCTGAGTCAGTCTTGACAAGATCTCTTCTCCTTTTGCTTCAAATATCTCGTCTTCGCTACAGTTTCTGCGTGTCCTTAGGAATTCCCCTTTTGGGATGTTCCTAATATTGTGAAGTGGGTGATAGCTATCAGCTCGCAGGATGGAATTTGCTGCTGTGTCTTTCCTGTATAGCCTGCTTTGTAAGGTGTTTTCCTTAACATAGAGTGTCACGTCAAGGAAGTTGATCTCCTTCTTAGAGAATGTATGTGTCGTTTTTATCCCCCATGGGTTTTTGTCAAGTTGTTCCAGGAACCTTGTTAGCAATGTTTTGTCTCCTTGCCAAATGCACAGGATGTCCTCTATATATCGTCGCCATAGTACTATGTGGGAGGTGAAGTCGGCGAAATCTTGGTCCCACAGCCAGAATTTTTCTACATGGCTCATGAAGATGCATGCGTACGGCGGCGCGAATTTGGCTCCCATGGCGGTTCCGCGTCTCTGTCTGTATATTTTGCCATTGAAACTGAAAACGTTGTTTTCTAGGCAGAAATTCAACATTTCAAGAGTCATTTTGTTACATTCCAGTAAGTTTGCTGATTGTGTCCATAATGATAGTTGTGCTGCAGTTAATCCATCTCGGTGTTCAATAGACGTGTACAGACTGACAATATCAATGCAGACCAATATAAGGTCGGGTTCCCAAGTTATGTCTTGAAGCTTTTCAAGGATGTCTTTTGTATCCTGGATGAAGGACGGTATTTCCTTCATCAGTCCTTGTAGTTTCTTGTCTACGTATTCTCCCATCCTTGAGCAGGGTGAGTTAATCCCTGCTATGATTGGTCTTCCAGGTGGGGGGTAGATGCCTTTGTGTATTTTAGGGAGGAGGTAAAGAGTGGGCATGGTGGGGTATGGAATGTACAGGAATGATTTTTCTGATTGGGATATGAGCCCCAGGCTGTACCACTTGTCCAGCTTAGTTTTGATTGATTTAAGGATGTCCTTGGTTGGGTCACTGGTAAGAAGTTCATAGCAGGCGTTATCCCCAAGTTGTCGAGTTGCTTCAAGGATGTAATCATTTATGTGTATTGTTACCGGGTTTCCTCCCTTATCTGCTTCTTTTACAATCAAGTCTTTCCTGTCTTTTAGTTGTTTGATTGCCCTCCTCTCCTCTTTTGTGGTGTTTTGTGGTAGATACTTCGATTTTCTTTGGTATTTGGTGTATTCATGTTCCAGATCACATGTAACTGCCAGATGGAAGGCATCTATGCTGTTGCCAGCAGGTAGTTGTGGTATAAAGGTAGATTTTGTGGTTAGTTTACTGTCTGTGGAAATGTTGGTTTCTATTCCTAGTTCAAGTGCTGTCATAGTAAGTGTATCTGAATCGTTATCTTCCTCACTGAGATGAGTCAAAAGGTCCACATGTTCTAGTTCTTGAATTGATAATCCTGAGGTTATAGTAGTGAGTGGAGGTTCCTGTCTCCTAGTTCGGTCAGCAAAGAAAACTTTAAGTTTTAGTTTGCGGATGAATTTGAACAGGTCTATTTGTGTTTTCGTCAAGTTCCATGAGGCAGTGGGACAGAAAGAGAGACCTTTGTTGAGTATACTGGTTTCCTGGTTTGATAGCTAGATATGGGATAGGTTCTTTACTAGGTTTACGGGTGTTAAGTTCTTCTTGCCATCTCCTTTTTTCTTGACCTCGTGGTGACGCCTATTATTGGAGTCTGTTGGTGTCCAAATTGCTGGGAACCTGCCGTGGTTGAAGTATTTGTGGTGTTTGAAGTTTTGATACCGAGTCGATAGCGTAGTACCTCCTCTAAAAAATGTACTTTGCATCGTGAGTTTTCACCTTCTGGTGCCGGTGCAGGTGAGTCAATTTCTGAGCTGTGGAGGTTCCTGGTTGTTGTCCCACACTGTCTGTGTTTGTTGTATCCTGTGTTTTTGTGTCGTATTTTTTTGCAAATGTGTATACTCATCCAAACTGATAATCCAGTTGATCCCTTCTGAATTTGCGGTTCTTTCTCTTGATGATATCTTCTTCGAATTTGTCGATTATTTGATTGAGGATCTCGTAGTTTTTCTTGATGAGTTCCCCCCAGTTGGAATCCTCGATATGTTTACTTAGACTGTCAACTTCAACTTTGGCTTTGTTGTATTCTTCTTCTGCATGATCAATGAGTTGTCTGATCATGTTGTTTGAACATTCTTTGAGGTTCTCCTCCCATCTACTGATGTATTGGGGGGTTGTAGTGTCTGAAGGGGGAAAGATTAAAATTCTTAATCCCCATGGGATTCGGTCAGCTTCAAGATATTTTTTCAGGGATTCTGCTTCCCACCATTTGCTGGTTTCTCTCTTGACTGTGCGTTCCAGACTTTGGAATGTACTTCGTAACTTTTTACAAATATGCACAACTTAGTAAAGTTTTAACTTTGTCTGCTGCTTACCACAGCAGAAAGGTCTTGAGTGGAAAGTGTCATGTTGGCCCGCCCGTGTTTTTTATATATTCTGCATAACTGTCCGAATCGGGTCCCGGATTCTTATTTCAGAGCAGTGGAGAGTGCGGTCCGAACACTGCTGTGGGATAACGGGGCCCCCAGGGTGGCACTGAAGAAACTAACAAAAGGCTGGTATGATGGAGGCATAGTATTGCTGGACCTACAACTCTATTATTGGGCAGAACAGCTGGCGGCTGTCAATCACTGGTTGTATCACCCCCCACTGACCCGGCCTATGCTCTAGACAGGTACCAAACAGACCGCTCAGGTTACTTAGGGGCCCTGTACTCGTGCGATAGGAAAAAGGGGAAGAAATATGTTGGGCCCACTTCACACACACTGGAAATATGGCACAAAGCGAACTCTCAATTGGGGTGGGCGGGTATCCTCACTAAAGTGATGCAATTGTGGTATGCCCAGAAACTGGGCATGTTATGTTACCAGCCTGGGTTCGACAAATGGGACCTAATTGGTATTTCATTAGTAAAAGACTTGGTTAAAAAGGGTGCGATTCTTACATTTGGGGAGCTCCAGAATCATTATCAACTGAATCAAGGGGAAGCATATAGGTACCTGCAAATACGACATGCATTAAAAGCGGCCTTTTCGAACTTTGCAAACATACCGGAATCGTCACCACTGGAAGACTGCTTGCTAGATGAGCCACTACACTCCAAAGCCATATCCCTGACATATAAAAAACTCAGCAATAATCTGCCAGATACCTTTAGTGAAATTATTGGCAAAACTGGGATCTAGACCTGATGACCTTTGCTTGAGGGGCTGCCAACAACAGGCTAGATTCTACCATACTATCTGGAGTTGCCCAGCTATCTGTACCTTCTGGGATGAAGCCACATACCACATGCAGACAGCTTTGGGGAAGGAACTTGTCCTGACACCACAACTAGGGCTACTTAATATCTGAGATCACCGACATTGAACAACAGATAGCGACACTAGGATTTACACTAGCCAAGCGGGAACTGGCGAGAGGATGGGGAGGGGCCACTCTGCCCTCCACTACCATATGGGCAAAAGAATTAGATAGATGCATGATGGCGGAGACAGAGGTTTTTGTAGTCAGGGGTTGCCCCAGAAAATGGGATAGGAAATGGTCCAAATGGAATGTGTATCGTGGAGATATCTGTGTGTCCCCAATGGTGGAATGTGTTTCGTGGAGATATCTGTGTGTCCCCAATGGTGGAATTAGAAATGCGCAGAAATGCAGACCGAGATGGGGCTGATGGATGTATATCTGACAATGTTTCATATAAAAAGTGTAATGATGTGAGTAACTTGGAAATCTGTCTTTTAATAATGTATGTATACTTGCCATTGAAATCAATAAAAAGAAATTGTAAAAAAAAAGAAGGTGTGAGAGCAGTGACAAACTTTTCTATATATGACTAAACAATAAACTGGTCCTTATGGGGGTAGTGTAGCCCTTGACTACTATGGCAATAGTGTTATTTTAGGGAAAGTATAAAAAACCTCTCCAATGAGTAAGTTTCAGCTATGCGTTTTAGTGCATTTATTTATACATTTCTCATTTATGAATATATTGCTCAATTCACACAGTATAATATAATACTTATACATGGTGCTCCTAAAAAGTGACGGTGCAGTGGAAGTGATATATAGTGATTGACCACCCTGCCCCGAAAGGGAGTCAGCAAGGCCAGAGGCATGCATCTGCACCACTGATCATAGCCCCTGGCTGAAACACTTGAATCCTATGGGGCATTTCACCACGCTCTGAACATGAGAGGGGTGTCGCGATCCGGTGTCCTCCCCTAAAAAGACAACCTTCTGACACTTTGCCACTGGTGGTGGCACTCGAACCCTTGCATTGGAGGGGTTGAGACACCAGTGGCACAAGACCCTGCCCCTGAGCTACAACTCCTGGCTGCAAGAAACTGCTGGGACCAAATGTGCCCTGCACTGGCCACGTTTCCCAGCTGCCCTGGCACACAGTGTGCCACCAAGTGCCAAGTCCGAGCCCCACCATCAGAGCACCAGCACCTCTCGGCACATCCACAAAGGTATTGTAAGAACGAAGGTGCGCCTGGTAAACAGGGGGAAGAAGAAAAAGGCAGCCGTGTTGAGGCCCAGAAGAGACGCACACTGTAAACATCCCCCAACCCCAGTTGCAACACGAGCGGGGGTGGAAATGGGGGGAAAATATTTTTAATAACCCTGGGCGGAGTATTCGGAGTGGTGCTCCGCGTAGTTCCACAGAGTTTAAATAGAACTCTGTGGAACTGCGCTCCGCTCCGTGCCCTCCCCCCTCCCAAAGTTATTAAACATAATTAAAAAGGCACTTACCTGCCGTGTCTGCCTCGGCTACCTCCTCCTCGCAATGGCTGCTCTCTCCTGCCTTCTCCTCGCACTGACTACCCCCTTCGTTGTACGTCTTGTGCGTGCGCATGCGCATTCCTAAGACACACAACGTAGGGGTTATTCAGTATAAGGAGGAAGCAGGAGAGAGTAGCCATTGCGAGGAGGAGGCAGCCGAGGCAGACACGGCCGGTAACTGCCTTTTAAATTAATTTTAATAACTTTGGCACGGTAGAGGGCCGGCTAACTACGCTCTGCCACTGAGTCGTAGTTTTGCCTGAACTCCGCGTTCACAGCGGAACGTGGAGTAGGCAAAACTACACAAACTACGCTGGCGGAGCCTAGTTACCCGCCGGGGTTACTTTTTAACTCCCACTGTAGTCTTGAACCATTGAAAGTGCCCAATTATCAATTGAATGCCTTAAGCAGTGCCATTCAGCTATTTCTCTACTTAAACAACACCCCAACCTGCTTGGAAACCGGTACGCGCCCGCAAACCCAGTGGGACCAGTCCTGCGCTGCATAAACTGGTCTGATCAGCCAGGCTCAAACACCGAACCTCAAGCCCACGCACCAGCACCCAAATGAACCAAGTGGGCGCCCAGACCCCGGCAGGAGCCGCTAGGCATAGGAAGCAACACTGGTCAATGTAACTGCATCCACAACCCGAAGCCAATTAAAACCTCTGCTGGATCTCCGCCGCATTGGACAACCTAGCCCCAGTTAGACTAGGCAGATCCCACAGAAATACCCTGTTGGCCCCATGGTTCACGGAGGAACTTAGAGTGATAAAGAGTAAATGCAAACAAAAAGAACACCTCTGGAGGAAAGTATACTGCCCCCAGGAAAAAATGACTTAGAAGCATGCTCTAAAAGAACTTCCCAAAGCTTTGAGAGTCGCTAGAAGTGACTACTTTGTGAACCGAATCAACACTGCAGAAAACTACTGCAAATAATTTTTGAAGATAGTTAGCTCCTTCACTAAACCAGCAGTGCTAGAAAGTAAGATACCGTCATCACCATTATTGTGTGCAAAACTGTGGGACTTCTTTGCGAATTTTTTTTATAAAGTAGCTGAGGATAGCCATGATGGGGAGGTTTCCTTGTCTGAATTTCACCCCATTTCGCTTCAGAAATCCTTGGTAGAAATTCTGAAATGCAAATCAGGGTCCCCAGAAGATCCCTGCCCCTCCAAATTGTGGGAAGCACTCCCCCACATTCTTAATCCTACCCTGAACCTTATATGGAACAGCTCACTTACTACCGGCATCTTTCCAGAGTCATGGAAACATGCTATGCTCCTACCCCTTTTGAAGAAGCCCAATGCTGTTCCACATGATCTTAAAAACTATTGCTTGATCTCTCTTCTCCCTGCACCGGCTAAGATGCTGGAAAAATTGGTCCAACGTCAACTTACCAATTTTATTACCAGCCGCGACATTTTGCATGAAACGCAGTCCACTTTTCGAGCGGGCTTCAGCACTGAGACAGCTCTGCTGGAGGTGGCAGAGTCTATAAGAATGGAGGTGGACTGTGGAGCCTCAGCCATGTTAGTGCTGTTGGACTTGTCCGCCGCCTTCGACACGGTGGACCACCCAATCCTACAGGTTAGGCTTAAGTGGGCGGGAGTGGAGGGGACGGCACTCGCCTGGATAAAGTCTTATCTCAGCGGCCGCACACAAAGGGTCACTCTTCACCCTTTTAAATCGAAAGCCAAACCCCTATGGTGTGCGGTACCACAGGGGTCAGCACTGAGCCCTTTACTTTTTAAAATCTATCTGGCTCCACTATTTTCGTTCATTGCGAAATGAGGAATAAAAACTATCTCCTATGCGGACGACACCCAGCTGACGTTCTCCTTCAAGGAACAATCGGCAAATTCCTTTGCGAGGTTCAGGGGATGCCTGAGGGATATATCCAGCTGGATGAACAATAATAAGCTAAAGCTGAATGCAGAGAAAACCAAGGTCCTGTTTTTTGGCAAAGATCCCCCACTAACAGCTGTACTGTGGTGGCCGGAGGAAATGGGTCTCCCCCCCTGCCCCTCAACCACGGAGAAAAATCTGGGTGTAAAATGGGAATCCGACCTGACTTTCTCAACCCAAATACGCTTC
Source organism: Triturus cristatus (assembly GCF_964204655.1). NCBI lineage: Eukaryota > Metazoa > Chordata > Amphibia > Caudata > Salamandridae > Triturus > Triturus cristatus. Next base: position 1,099,194,660 of record NC_140594.1, read on the forward strand.
GGCATATTGAGAGGTTTGAGGAAATTTCTACACTTACTTCCTGAGAGCTGTTGAGGATCGGTTGTCCATGCTACAGTGACCTCAAGATTGGACTACGCAAATAGTCTTTACCTGGGGCTGTCTGCATATCTGATTAAGAGATTGCTGTTGGCAGCTGATCTTGTCTTTTCCGAGGTTGAAGAGTCGGTAGGGGCAGGGGTTGGTGGGTGCTCTTGAGTGACTGGTGTACTTGTCAGAGTGGTTGTGTTTGATGTGCTGAGTTGTTCCCATGTGGCAAGTTAGTGGTCGGTGTTGGTGACCGAACGGTGTCTGAGGAGGTTGGCAGGTTACAGCTATATGTCTAAAAAGCCAGTGATATTAGCATATGGTGTCATGCGTTCCCTTACCTTCATTAGGGACCTTTTTTATATGTTTTGTCAGATTAGACGTGATCTGTATTTATTTAACACAGTATACTATTCATCTTACAGACCAATGCTGGAGTTCAGAAGCTTAATGAGCAATAAAAATGCCTTCAATATTTGTTTTTAACTTTTAACATTTGCTGTGCTTCAAAGAAAGTGGTCAAATGTGAGGCTGTATCTTGTGACAAATTGATATTTATTGTTTTACATGGAGTATGGAGTTTACATTATCTGATTACAAATTCAGAGTATTTTATAAAGTAAACAATGTGCCACTCTTGCTTGGGTACAATGAGCGTGAAAGGAAAGGCTGTAGGATGTCATTTCCTTTCTAATACACAAGAAAATGTTAATACCTGTAAATTCATTGTACAATATTTTAGAATATATTAGCAATTAAGAAAGCAAAAATGAAGCACTTTTATCGTATTCTGAAATGCAATGATAACAACAATGATAATTGGATCAAAATATATCTAGACACTTTACATAGTGATGCTCAAATGATAAAAGCTGTCTATGTCCATACGTTATCACTTTGTGCGCTTTATTATTTTATTACTAAATTTGTTCAAATGTAGTGGGTATTTCAATGGTGAGTGTGCTGTCTATAAATGATGGTGCGCTACACACCATGCTTTATGTAGCGCAGCGGGGCCACGAGGATACGGGCCGCAGCAGCGCTGAAAGTAAGGCACGACACACAGTTAATTAGTTGATGGCAGGAAGACCACGAGCGGTCTTCTGGCCGTTTATTTATCCCCTCGGGTCAAGCCCGCCCCCGAGGGGTGTGTGGATGCATGTCCATGGGATACATTGTTTAGGAGAGCCCGAGTGGCTCTCTACATCCCTCCTTTCTTTTAGTGACTTGCAACCACGTCCTTCACACTCACGTAGAGGTGTACACAAAGTCTTTGAGTCTTTGACTTGGCGCAGGGTTTGGCCGGAGACCATACTTCTGGCTTCGGGAGCTGGAATTGCCTTCTGTGCTGGAAGGAGTATTCGGGGGTGACTTGGATGTCTCGTCAGGACGAGTTGACCCAACCGCGGGGGCAGCCTCCTCGCTCTCCTCTCGCAAGCACCTCGGTGACGGATTCAGCACTCCTGGCGAGACTGGTGGGGAGAGACTTGAGGTGTTCTCTAGATCGCCTGACACTTCGTGACCAGAGCCGTTCTCGCAGATCTTCTGGAAGCTGGACACACTTCTTGTGACAGACTGCTGCCCTCGCTGGGCAGTGACCATAGTTCCTTGAATGTCAACTACGGTCCACTCCTCTGGCTCATAGGGTGTCCTGAACTTTCAGCCAGGGTGCCTGTACTTGATGACTACCCGATCCCCCACTCTTAACTGTGGCTCTTGTGCCCGACGGGCCTCACTGGCCTTGCGGTTGGTCATTACTCTTCTTGCCTGAACCGCTTCATTGTCTCGTTCTGGGGGCTCCCACGTCGGGTCAGACGGGATGCTGTCTCGTGGGGGCAGCTTGAAAAGTAGGTGGGACGGGGTGCATTTGGTGGTGCTGTGGGGAGTCTATCGATAGGTACCGAGAAACTGGTCCAGTGCCGCTTCTGCATCTTCCCCTTGGTCTACGGCAATGTGCAGTGCTTGGTTGAATGTTCGCACCAGGCGTCCCACCTCCCCGTTAGCTTGAGGCCACAACAGGGTGATCTTCCAGTGATGGATCACTTTGTTTTCTAGGTATTCTTGGAATTCCCAGCCCTGGAACGGGGGTCCATTGTCTGACATGATTTCCTCGGGCAGCCCCATCAAGGTGAATGTCTTGTCCAGAACTCTCTTTACGTGTGTGAACGCCATTGACGCTACCACCTCCACAACAGGAAACTTCGAGAAGGAGTCGACCATTACCAGCATGTGCCGCCTGTCGGGGAAACTCCCGAAGTCAAGGCTAACTTTTGCCCAAGGGGTCTCACTGGGTTCTTCGGTGATTACTGGTGCTGGCGCCGGATCCCCCCGTGATTGTGCAAGCATGGCACTATCTCACCATTTCTTCCACCATGGAGTCCATTGCCGGGAACCAGACTTTGTTTCGCAGCCTGGCTTTCGTCTTGGCCATCCCTTGGTGTCCAACATGTGCCAGCGCGAGAATCTTCTTCTGCAGCCTTTCTAGAATAACAATCAGATGTCTTCTCAAAATGACCCCTTGCTCACCCACACTGAGTTTGTGGCGCACTTGCCAGAGCTGTTGCCGAGCGTGGCTGACTTCCATCCTGAGAGTGCAGGTTCCAGCCATGAAACGTGCCCAGCCATTGTTCCCCAGCGTGGTTTTCACCCTGGATAGTGTCTCATCTTCGGTAGTGGCACGGCCAATCTCCTTGAGTGTCATGGCTGTGGGGCACGCTCCTTGCGACACCATTCACACAAACGCCTCTGAGTGGCATGCATCCGCTGAGGATCCTGGAGGTGACATGGACTCAGGGTGGCGTGATAAGTAGTCTGCCGGGTTATGGGCCCCCCCGGGACGTAACATGACCTTGAAGTTGTAGGACTGCAGCTGCACCGCCCATCGCTCTATCCTCGGGGGCGCCAGTCTGGACGATCCTGCGAAGAGCGGGAGTAAGGGCTTGTGGTCGGTCACCGCATGGAACTCTTGGCCACACAAATATAGATGAAAATGTTGACTTGCCCATTTAATGGCCAGGGCCTCCCTCTCGATTTGGGCATACCTTGCTTCAGTGTCAGTGAGGGCCTTGCTGGCGTAGGCTACAGGCCTCCAGACCTCTGGGCTGTGCTCCTGAAGAAGGACCGCTCCAAGGCCAACTGGGCTGGCATCAACAACCAGTTCAGTGTGCTGACCCGGATGGAAGTAGGCCATTACTGTTTTGTCTAACAGCGCTGTCTTGATGTCATTGAACGCTTTATTGGCGGCCACAGTCCACTCCCACTTGTGGTCATTGCGTGTGAGAGCACGGAGCGGTTCTGACATGGCAGCGAGATTTGGAATAAACCTTCCACAGTATGTGGCCATGCCGAGAAAACTTCTTACTTAGGTGGGGTTCTTCGGGGTGCTGGCTGCTCGGATGCTGCGGCCTTCTTGGGGTCCACTAGGAGTCCCTCACAGGTGAAGGTGTATCCAAGGAAATCAACAGATTCCTGGTAGAATGAGCACTTTGACTTGTGAAGGGTTAGCCCGCAGTCTTCTAGTCTCTTCAGGGTGGCCCGGAGATGAGAGTGGTGGTCTTCTAAAGTGTCCGAGAACACCAGGATGTCATTGCTGAGGTTAATCAGACCAAACAGTGCTTCTCTGATGGTGTTTTGGAAGACTTCGGCTGCCGACGACACCCCAAAGTTGAGTCTCTTAAACCTCTGGAGGCCAACGTGCGTCCAGAAGGTGGTGATGTACCTACTCTCGGGTTCAAGTTCTAGCTGATGGTATCCCGTGTTTAAATCCAGTTTCGAGAACCACTTGGCTCCGTTCAGATCTGCCACTATGTCATCCATGGTGGGTGTAATGTGGCGTTTCCTCTTGACTGCTGTGTTAGGTAGCCTCATGTCCACACAGAGCCGGATGGCTCCGGGCTGCTTCTGTTTGGGAGCCACGACCAGTGGGGATACCCACGGGGTGGGGCCAGAGACTTTCTCAATCACGTCAATATCCTCATGCTTTTTCAGCTCTTCCTCCACCTGCGGGCCAAGATTGAACGGCACTCTGCGGTGCCGTAGGGCGACTGGTCTCACTGTGGGGTCGATGTGGAGCTTGAACTTCTTTCCCTTGAGTTTCCCTAGTCCAGTGAATAATGCTGGGAACTCCTTCAAAATGGCTTCGGCGTGGGAGTCATGGATCTGGTTGGCAAAGAAGACGAGCCCTAGGTCTTCAGCTGTATGGCAGCTGAGCAGTGTCCCCTTCCTTCCTTCCTTCTGTGATGTGGAACCTGGTCTCCGTTGTGTACTTTCCACTGGTGACTTCGGCATGGATGACTCCTCAGAGAGGAAGTGGATCGGTCCCTCCATAGGGATTAATTCGGGCCCTGGAGGGCGCCAGCGGGGGCCGTGGCGATAGGCGTTCATTTTGCTCTGAGTCCAGCACGTTGACGGAGGCACCAGTGTCAATGAGGGCCTGAACAGCAGTTCCTTCCACTGAGACGGAGCACATTAGTGGTGGCCTTCGGCGATGGTCGGTCCTGCCAACATACGACACGACAAACACCTCGTCGTCATCATCCTCAAGAGCAAGGCAGCGTTCCTGCTGCTGGACCTCCCTTGTCGATGGCGAGTCTTCGACGGAGACCTGGCGAAGGCATTGTGCCATACCTCGTGGCTTCGAAGGAGTCTGCCTGAACCGACCGCTTCGGCACACTTTGGCGTAATGGTTGAGCTTGCCGCAGCAGGAGCATGTCTTCCCTTTCGCCCCGCAGACAGCTGTCGCTGAGTGATCCTCACCACAGTATACACACTGCCCTCCGGGCTGCATTCTTGGTGCTTGGCGGGCTGAGTTGGGCCGTCGTTGGATTGCCTCGACCTTCTCTTCTTTGATGGGCGCGTGCGATGCGGCCACTGGCGTGTGTAGGATGTCCTCCATTTCATCAGGTCGAACATCCGACAGCTCGTGGGAGCGGGCCAAGACAAGGATCTCGTCCAGCGAGATCCCAGGTTGATGAAGGATCAGCTTCCGCACTAGTCTGGAACAGCACCCCAGGATGATTTGGTCGTGTATCTCCTCCCTATGATCCGTGAAGGTGCATGTGCTGGCCAGCCGGCGCAGCCGCACGTAAAACATGTCGACAGACTCCGTGTCTAACTGCGATGCCCTTCTGAACTTGAACTTCTCGAAGTCGGGATTAAGTTGGGGGTCAAAGTGCCTGTTGAGCGCGGCGACCGCTGCATAGGAGTCGTCATCATTGCCAGTGTTGGGAAGCGTTTCAAAGAGGTCGTAGATTACTGAGCCTCCATAGTAGATGAGCAGCGACCTCTTCACAGTGCCATCGGTCTCCTTGGTGCCTTTGAAGTAGTGGTTGAGCAGTCTGACCCACGCTTTCCACTGTGGCGCTGCCGTGGCAGGGTCCGAGGCTTCGCTAAAAGGTGGCAGCGGCGCAACAGCCGTGTGACTGTGTCCTGGGGGTGGTGTGTTGGCACCCCTGTCTGGATTGCTTCCCCCGGCCGGCTGGCTGGCAGTGCCAATTGGGGCTGTGTGGCTCATGAGGTCCGCTCAACTGCATGCAGGTGCGGAGGCACAGTCCTGGCGCTAGGGGATCACAAATGTGTTCTCGGGCCGGCCCGGGCTATGTGCTGTCGATTGGTCTGTGGGCCTCGAGGTTGTGTGCGGGGTGCCTACACTTCTCGCAACAGCTGGGGTAGACAGAGCCTCCCTGGAAGGATGGTGCCCGAGCCTGGACGACGTAGGACCCCAGTGGGAGCAGGTATGTGGCGTTGTCCTCCCTGTAAGGTTTTCCCCACTAAAGTACCTTCTCCTGTGTGTCCCTTCTGTCCTTTTTTTTTTTTTTTTACTTCTGTGTAGCCTCCTGATTTTTCCCTCTTGTTGCACTCCCCAACTGCAGGCAGCTCACGGGCAGCTACGGGGATTGGGGGCCTGGCGCCAGACAGGCAGCAGGGCCGGAGCAGAGGTCAGCAGGGAGTCGGTGCACTTTGGTGTGCAGCCAGTGAAAGAGGTGAGAGGCTGCAATACCACAGCCGGCCACCGCTCCGAAGGCCCAGATGCATCGCAGCACTCACCGCATAAAGGGGGAGAGGGGCCGGTGCCGCCAGCTGAACACGCTCCTGATGCAAAGGGAGACGCGTGGGTGGGCGCAGGGCACAGCGGCAGGGTGAGTGCGCCGTTCCGTGTGGGGCTCAATGGCAGCAGCCGCCGCCGCGACGACCGGGGACAAAACAGAGCGTCACGGGTGGGCTCCGCAGGCTCCCAGACAGCCAGGAGGCAGAAGCAGAGGCGCAACTAGAGTCAAATTCTGGGGGGCTGCTAAGAAAAGTTTTCGGGGGGGGGCTGATTCTTCAAGCAAAAGGCAGAGTGGAGCTGCAGGGGCTCTAAGCAGGGGTGAAAACCATCAAAGCCTCGTTAACAAGCAAAAGGTCGTTTAAAGACCTGTGTAGTACTCGGGTGTGGCTGTGCGTGTGCCCGGGAAGCTGTCTCATCCCGGGCAGCCAAACACTACGGGGGGGGGCTGAAGCCCTTTGAGTCCAATGGGCGTTGCGCGCCTGGGCAGAAGGCAATGCACGCTTGCAGCGCGACCGGCCTCGTCGCCAATGTAGCACACGGGGTCACGAGGATACGGGCCACAGCAACTCTGAAAGTAAGGCACGACACACAGTTAATTAGTTGATGGCAGGAAGACCACGAGCGGTCTTCTGGCCGTTTATTTATCCCCCTCGGGGCGGGCTGGATGCATGTCCATGGGATACATTGTTTAGGAAAGCCGGAGTGGCTCTCTACACTTTAGAGATATATTTTCTACAGGGTGCTCCAAAATATGACACCAGCCACATACTACACCCCTATCCTTTTCATGCTGGATACATAGGCTATACTTGTTCTTTGTGTGACGCTTAGATTTTTCACAAACCCAATGACTTAATTGAGGTAACATTAATGGCAGCAAGCCCACTCTGAAAATTGTTCCAACACTACAGAGAGAGACCATTGACCATGCTTGCTACGTAGTTTGTACAACTCACCACACATAACTCCGTTTACAGAAGAGAGTGTGGTTTAACGACTAGTGCTACCGACTTTGAAGTTGGGGAACCAGGTTTGAGTCTGGTGGGAGGCTCCAACATCCTGTGATTCTGGGCAAATCACTTCACCTCCCCATGCCTAAAAAAAAAAAAAGAATATGTCCTGCTGTAAAGCAACTGGCACTCATGTAAAGCGCTCTGATAACTTTGGGTCGTGTTTGGCTATATAAAGCTGCAAACATAAAAAGCATATAGTTGTTGTAGGTACCATGGTGCGACTTAGTGCTGAAGACCAGTGACGCGTGAGGGCTGAATGTCAAAACACACATTTTAATTTGAGGACTGTCCTCAAAAGCCTTGAGATACACGCCAGAGAGTACCTGCCATCGGCCTGATCCGCTCTGCTGAGCCCTTCCCGATCAGAAACCCTCTCGAAGGCGCATGTGTTAAATGAATTAAGATATTGGCCGGATCAGGACTTTTGCAAGCGCGCGCTGACATATTATGGTAAGCAGACGAGTGGAATGAATCACGGAGATGAATGGGCGCGCTCCTGCTGTGCACGAGGCCCTCCTGCGCGTGATCCATCGTCCGGCACATCCAGTGCCCTGGGAGAGGGCGGATCCGAAATCAGAAAACATGGCGCCCTGAGTGGAGTCCTTCAAGGCCACGGCCCTCCCAGAGGCTAGAAACCGCTGCTAATGAGCGAGGGGGAAACACTCCCCACGGTGCAATAGGAAGCCTCGCTCCCTCCACCCCCCTCCGGGTAATGAATGGGTCTTCACCCGTCACCAGGTTCTGCAAAGTTCATTTCTAAACGCAGCGCGCAAAGCAGAGTGAATTTGCTGAAGCCAATGTATTTATATTCATTCTAATCCGAACCCCCTAAAATTAAAACGTATGTCACTTGGACATCAAATATCCAGTCCTGGGTTTTCTTTCAACGACTCATTTTTATCACATATGTTTGTACATTTGGTTAAATTAAAGGAAAACAAGTCTATGTGTTCCAGAACATATGGGTCTTTAAATAAAGGCCCAGAACTGGAAACAATGGGTCAGTGTTACATGTGGCACCCCACAAAACCACACAAACACACACAGCATCATAGTCCTCGTGGTGATGGTTTTTGTCTAAGTTTGCCAGGGCTCACAGTGTTGGACTGGCCATATAGGCGGTCTGGCGCTGCCAAGTGTTTCAGCGTGAAAAGGCCAGTGTCTGGGCTGCTTTTTGTGTAGCGTGGGCCGTAATAAGACCAGAAAAACACAGCCCTCACATGGCCCCTTTCAAGCCGCCTCATCGAGAAGTGCCAGACTACCAGAAATGCCTGTGCAACGCTGACTGCGAGAGCCAGAGCAACCTCCAAAGTGTGGGTCACTGTGTCCATATTCAGCAAGACACAACCAAACACTCACACACATGCACACATGCACACACACACACAAACAAATGCACACACACACACACACTTTCACACACACATGCACCCCCCCACACCTACACATACCTACACACTCACACCCACCCACAAACATACACACACACATATACTCACACACACACACACACATACAGACACACACTCACTCATGCACACACACACATACATACACACACATACATGCATACACTCACACACTCACACACATACACACAAACATATTTACACACACACACAACCACTCACACACACACTCACTCACACACACTCACATACACACGCATGCCCACTCACACATACACACACACACAAGCCCACTCACACAAACACACTCAGACACTATCACTTTCATTTTATTACTTATATCGCTATCAATCTACATCTCTGCATCTCCCTATGTTACCAGTGTCCGCACCTTACTACCATCCTCCTGCTCCTACACAGCCTCTCTTGCTTCATCTGTCATGCAGACACACATAATTACATACACATCATTTCTTCCATAGTTTTTTCTTTCTCTCTCACTCTCGCATATTGCAAGAACCCATCAACTTTAGATGCCTTGAGGAACCCATAAAGCTAAGTATGTTCTTCAGTCATCTGCAACTAACATCAAATTGGTGCTAAGACTCAATACTCTGTCTCATCGTCACAGTTAACTAAAACTGAACCATAAGCAGAGCAAAGCTCACTCTCCATCAGCAAGAATATAAACATAAATCTGTGTTGCACAACACTTCATGGCCATTTCAGCTTGCTCCCTCTGCACCATCACCTGTATCTTCAGCCCTTCCTCTAGGATGACCTTCCAGGACACAAGAATGCCACACTGTCTCATGTTAACCAACAACTACCAACCACTAGTGAGGTTACAGCACAGTCATCATCTATGCTCCTTGGACAGAACCACTCCACAACCACCCATCAAGATACTGACCACCTACAACATCACCTGTACAAACACCACCCAGCAATACTACCTTCTTTACAACCCCGCTCTGCCTGATGTGCCCTGTGCCTCTCCCATATTTACCTCTCATCTAGCCATCATTTCACTATCACGGAACAGGCATAGACCCTGACCACTCATAAGCACTATCTAGTACCTATGCTAAATAACATCACACAGGGCCTCCAAATCAACAAGAGGTACAGCCATGAACATGTATCCAAGATGCACCCCCTAACACTGCTGGATGCACAGGCACAACTATCCGTCACTATGCAATGCCTGAGTAATCAAACAAAACAGGTCCACCAGTAGCTAAAGAGAAAACACCAACATGCAGGCAAATCCCCATGTGGCCTAAGGGGGAGGACTGCTGACATCCTCTTGCAGCCTTATGATAAGAGACACGTAAGGCCCACAGGCAGCTTGAAAATACACCACTGCTGCCACACACACACCAGCCTGAAGGATTTGCGTACCATGACTAACTCACCTATTCTATCAAAATAGCACAGACAGTTGTGAACTACGATTCCCAAAACATGTTAATTGAACGAATAACACCACATAGCAACCATCTCGAGAAGAACACTAAGCACGTAAACGGTCACATGGAATTCAGAATTTCAAGCAATTCCAAACTTTGCATGACCCATAGCCAGCTATGACCTCAATAAATCCCGTCATAAAAGCATTACTGTCCCCCTTCCACCACCCAGTCAAACAACCAATATTGCTGAACGTTTTCCAGTACGACATCGTGAGTCACCAGGAACAGTGGGCATTTGTAGGGTGGTATCCCTCTCGGATAATCAACCACCCCTTCAAGATGACTAATGGTTTCTATCTCCAAAGGTTCCATTTAGGTTTCCTCAAAACGTGCTTGTTAGAAATGGGATTTTTGGTCAGCTAGGGCATTTGACAAAGTTGGGCAGAAACCCCCACTCTAGTCAGGATAAGGGAGTTACATTCCTAAAATAACCCCTGCTCACCCCCTTGGTAGCTTGGCACGAGCAGTCAGGCTTATCTTAGAGGCAGTGTGTAAAGCATTTGCACATAACCAACAGTAATACAGTTTAAGCTCTACAAAAGGACACCACACCAGTTTAGAAAAATATCCAATATTTTGATATACTTAAGACAAGACCAAAAACAATAAAAATCCACAATACAGTACTTAAAAATCTTTGGTTATCAAAATATGCTTGAAAAATAGTTCCTTGATGTTGATAGCTCCGTCCGGGGCTATCACGGCGCAGTGAGCAAATCCAAACAGTTCTGGCTGACCACAATGTCGCGTTCCATCTACAATGTCAGGAAGACCCGCAAACAGTACCTTTTAGAAATGAAGGGCGTCAGCGACCTCTCGTTGAGCTTCCGAAAGCACGGCGTCCGCAGGCGCCCGTTCCGGATGTCAGTGCACGAGTCGTCGGGGCCCTCGAAGTCACACGCGTTGCAGATCGATCTCCTCTCTGTTGGAGTCAGGAGCGCTGGTGTCGGCAGGCATCGGGTGCTGCGGTGCGAAGTGCAGCAGTGCAGCGTGCGGTGCCCTCAGGCCGCGGTGCGAGCAGTGTCTCGGTGGTGGCGTCAGATTGAGTCGTCGGTGAGACCAAGGTCGTGATGCGAAGTGAATGCAGTGCTCATCGCGGAGCTGGCAGATCGCAGTGCAAGCAGCGTTGGCATCATTGCTGAAGCGCTGTCGGCTGACGAACTGGAGTCGATGGCGCCTGCGTCGGTAGGCCAAGGCTGTGGTGCGGGATGAGGACGGTGCGTCGTGTAACTTTACAAGTGGTGCCCTCGAACCATGGTGCAAGCAGCGGTGTAGATTTCGGCATGGAGCGGCATCATCGGGGATACCAAGGCGTCTTCGTGAAGTGAGGCGGTGCGGAGTGCAGTGCCCACAGGTCGCGGTGCAAGCAGCGGCTTGGTAGCGGCGTCGAGACCAGGGTCACGGTGCGGTGGTGCCCTCTGCGGTGCCTTCAGGACACGGAGTCCGCAGCGGCGTCGTAGACGTCATCAGGTTGCTTTTCTTCTGTTACAGCACAAAACACACAGTCCCCAGTGCTGAGAGCAGAAGAGCTTGAAGTCTTTGCTGTTCCTGAGACTTCTTGAACAGGGAGCAAGCTCTACCTCAAGCCCTTGTAGAAACTCAAAAAATAGATTGCAGAAAGTACAGTCCAATCCTTTCACTGCCCAAGACAGAAGCAGCCACTGCAGGCCAACACAGCAAAGCACACAGCAATGTGGTAGATCTTCCTCACAGCTTCTCCAGCTCTTCTTCTTAGTAGTCTTCTTGGTCCAAAAGAGTTCTAAAGTTCAGGGGTCTGGGCCCCAATATTTATATCCCAAAATCCTTTGATCTCTTAGGCAGAGTGTCTGTGCCCAGCCAGAACCAGTTCTGCCTTCTCTGGTGTGACATCCATGCAGAAGGTGGAGACGACATGGTCAGAGGCAGACTAAGCCCTTTGAGGTGCAAGGAAATTCCCTCCCCTTCCCCAATTGCAGCATGGGTCTATCCAGCCCTTTCCTGACCCACCTAAACTATCTGGAGCCACTCCTGCTCCTCAGCCTTCTGGCATGTAAAACCCACCAGGCAATCTACATTCCAGCAGAGGCACACGGGATGACTGAGCAAGAAAATACCTACTTTCTAAAAGTGATATTTTCAAACACAGAATGTAAAAATCACCTGCACGAAAAGATGCATCTTTACATTCTGAGTTCAGACATACTAAACTTTATTTTCCTACCTAATTACTCGGGCCAGTTATGTTTATAAGATGTTATAAACAAACTCCCCATTTTGTCCTATGGGGGAACAGGCAACCTTGCAATGGTGAAAAACGAAATTGGCCGTAATTTGCTATCACACACCAGGGCATGTCCTACCTTTCTCATACACTGCACCCGGCCCACAGGAGTACCATGGGCCTACCTTAGGGGTGGCTGACATGTAAGAGAAGGGAAGGTGAGGGACTGGCAAGTGGGTGCACTGGCCAAGTCGACATGGCAGTTACAAACTGCACGCAGACTCCGCAATGACAGGTCTGAGTTACCTTTTCAGGGCTACTCACGTGGGTGGCACAAGTGCTACAGGACCACTAGTAGCATTTGACTCACAGGCCCTGGCACACTCAGTGCACTTTACTTGGGACTAACAAGTAAATCAAATATCCAATCATGGAAACACCAATTTGTTGTAACTTCCCCTTTAAGTTCTTGTTCCCTGCCAGCATGTTAACGACATCAGCGGCAGAATGTGTAAGCCGCAGCGGAGCCAGTGTCCGTTGCTGTTCCAGCTGATGTAGCTGTTTGTCCGGTGGGTGTTATAATAAATTCTTTGAAATGACATTCAATGACTATCATTTCATTACTGGCGACAAGTTGTGAACACGCCCCTAGGAACCCAGCGTGCCACGAGGAAAACTGACGTGAAGTCCAGGAAGAAGGTCGGTTCATCTTATTTACTTTTAGCTCGTTTAAAGAAGTGTTTAAGGAGCAGTGCGGAAACTCAACAACATTTGAAACGGTTGTGCGACTTCACGCAGGAGTGAAACATTGTATTCATTTTAAAGAAAGGAATTTATGAAGACTACTTGGCAACCGTTATCCCAAGCAGATGCGAATTTTTTGAGCGGAGCGCGAGAAGAGTGTGACACGCGCATAGGTTCAACGCGTGAGAACAATTGAGCATTACCCTAGTAGAGCGCAAGGAGGCTGTGACACGCGCATTGGCTCAGCGTGTGAGCACAGATGCGCATTGATAAAGAAGAGTGTGAGAAATGTTGGACACCCGCGCTGTTTCATCGAGTGAATGAAATAAACAGCTGGCACATAAATCAACAAATGCAAGGAACTTGAACTCTGATGTGTGTTGTCAGAGTGTGCGCACATTAGAGATATTAGTTAGAAGCATCAAAGCGACACGCTGGTACATGTTTGAAAAGAACATTGCACTAGCATCTGTTTATAGAACAGCTATTGGACTCAGTTTTGCCTAGCTCTCTTCAGTTTATCTATATTTAACTTTTAACCCCTTCCCTGCTCATGACGGAACCGTTCCGTCATGAGCCACGGTTGTCGTGTGCTCATGACGGAACGGTTCCGTCATGACAATCCTGCCGGCGGCCGCTCCGCCTGCGCGGCGCTGTTTCCCTGCCTGTGCGGGGCGACAACGCAAATGGGCGGAGTCATGACGGAACCGTTCCGTCATGAGCACAGCTCAACTGTGGCTCATGACGGAGCGGCTCCGTCATGAGCACAGGCCCGCCGCGCTGCCCCCCTGCCCCCCCCAGCGCTGCAGCGGAATGTCCGCAGCAGCGAAGGGGTTAAAGCAGCAACAACAAGTGTTTTTATGGTGCATTTGGAATAGCTTAAGAAGCAAAACAGACGGGGCATTAATTCAACGAGTTTGGTTAGCTTGTTATTGTACTTCTTTATATTAGATTGTTATTTTATATTATTGTATTAGTTTATTTTGTTAGTTTGTTAAGTTGACTTCTTTTTCAGCATGTCGGCGTCCAGTGGTATGAGCCAACCTCCACAGTTTTTAAGTGAGCGAGGTGAGCCTGTCATGCCTTGGAAGAAATGGAAACCGCTTTTTGATTCCTATCTCTTAGCCATTGGTGGTGAGAAGTTTTCTGCTGCAAGGAAACAAGCTGTTTTACTCCATAATCATGGCATTGAAGGCAGAAATGTTTACGACAGTTTTGATTCCATACCAATAGGCAGAGGAGCAGGGGAACCAAGTGATGTTTATGAGATGAGTATACTAATGCTGCAAATACATTTTGGACCTCGCTTAATTGTAGTCATGGAAAGACTCAAGTTTTTTATGCGTGTGCAAGCAAAAGGAGAGAGAGTTAGCAACTACGTAGCAGGTTTAAAGTCATTGGCACAAACCTGTGAGTTCGAGCAGTTGACTGATTCTCTCATCCGTGACCAACAGGTGCGGTGCACAAATGACTCTAAAATTCAAGAAAAGTTATCCAAAAATCCAAATCTTAAAGAGGTCATAATGATTGTCGAGAGTATTGAACACACCTCCAACTGGGCCAAAGAGATGAGCAGTAGCTCAACTTCTGGTGATCCTGCTGCAAAGATTAGCAAAGTGGATCATGAATCATGAATATGTTCCGCATGACGCACCAATTGCAGCTGTTAGTAAAACGAATGTTAAACAAGAAAAGAATCCTACTAAGTTTGACAGGCAAAAGTTCAATTTCAATTCAAACAGGGATGGTAAGTTAAAATGTCCTAGGTGCGGAAGTCAAAACCATGGACCGAATTTTCCGAAATGCTTTGCAGAAAGTACCAATTGCAGAAATTGTGGGAAAAGAGGACATTATGCCCGGATGTGTAGGAACTCCAAGGTGAATGTAATAGAGGATGATGATGAATTCTCTCAACTAGCAATTCATTGCATCACTGATAAAAAAAAAATGAGCCTGTGAATGATGTAAAACTGGTAGATACTGGTGATGTGATCATGCCAAAATGTGATGTATATTGGAGAAAATGTGTTCCAGTTTTGGCTGATTCAGGTTCACCATATACGCTCTTGAGTGACAAATTTTGGTATGCCACCTTTGGGTATAGCAATATCAAACTCCTATCACCTGACATCCCACCTGTGGGATACAGAGGTCAAAGCATTGATTTAATAGGTTACTGTGCAACCTACTGTTTTCAAAGGAAGAGAAATGGTTGGAAAAATATATGTTGTAAAACAAGGGGATAATCTTCTAGGTTGGCATCACCAAAAAGACCTTGTCATTATTTTGAACCCGAATGCGCCTGACCAAGTTATGCTTGTTTCACAACAGGGTGATGTTCAAGACATCATAGGAAAGTATCCAGGAGTTTTCAGTGGTAAGCTAGGTCGTCTTAATAGTTTCAGCCATAAAATAGTTTTAAAGGAAAAAGCAAAACCAGTGCCCAATGTTATGATGAAACCCCTACAAGAGTAAATCAACAGACTTGAATTGGGAGTAATAGAAGAAATTGAGTCTTCTGAATGGTTGCCGCCCATTGTTTTATTCCCTAAAGATAAAGGAAACAAAGTCAGGATGTGTGTAGACTTAAGAAGCTTAAATAACTGTATCTGGATTGACAGGCAGCCATTACCTAATATCAATGAAGCTTTGTCAAAGCTAGCAGGCGCCTGTTTATCTGCGACGTATCACCAGATTTTACTTCATGAGGATTCAAAAACCACTAACTTCTTAGGTAACTCCTTTAGGTGCTTACAGGTTTATTCAAATGCCATTTAGTTTGGCAAGCGCTGCAGCATGCTTCCAGAGAGTGATGTTTTGAGTGGAATTGACTCTGTTCTATTCTTTCAAGACAATATACTTGTCTACCGGCAAGATAGGGATAAGCATGATGAGGTTTTGTTTCGTGTTCTGTCAAGACTGGAGGAACGTGGACTTACTCTAAAGAGTGAAAAGTGTAAATTCAGGGTTACTTCTGTTTCTTATCTGGGGCACTCTATTTCCAGTGAGGGGATCAGTCCCAAAATTGACCTTGCAGAGGCAATATGACAGGCACCAGCTCCCACAAACAAAGACCAAGTGAAGTCTTTTTTAGGCTTATCCGAGGATTACTCGAAATCTGTATACAATTTTGCTAGCGTAGTGCAACCCTGAAGATTACTATTGAAAAAAGGTGCTGATTTTAAATGGACTGAAGACTGTGTAAATGGTTTTAACAAAGTAAAAAGTGAAATTGCGTGTATGCCAACTTTGGGTCACTTTGATATACATAAAAAAGACTATTTTGACCACAGATGCCAGTGTGCGGGGGTTGGGTGCAGTCCTATCGCAAGTGGTTGATGGCAGTGAGAGAGTTATTGGTTTTGCTTCTCGTTCTCTGAAGGGTGCGGAAGAACGTTACTCGGTGATAGAGCGTGAAGCTTTAGCTTGATTTTGGGCCATTAATCATTTTAGATTTTACTTGTGCGGTTTACCATTCCTAGTTAGGACTGATCACATCCCACTTGTGCACATGTTTTCCTGTAGAAATGTGGAGAGCACTACACCCAGAATCAAAAGTTGGGTTGAGGGATTATGGGAATACAATTTTTCAGTAGAATATTTGCCTGGTCTAAAAAATGTTCTGGCAGATTTTCTTTCTAGAATGCCTTTGGAGAAGAATGTCACCTGCAGTCCTGACTGCCTTGTTTCCTGGGTGAAGGAGTCATCTCTCAACAAAGAAGAATGGGAAGCCTGTTATGAGAGTGACGAGGCAAGAGGTCCAATCATGGATTTAATTGTTAATGGGTGGCCTTGTTTGAATGATGTTCCCAAATGTGCGAAAGGTTATTGGAATGTTCGTGATGAATTGAACATCTTGCAGGGAGAGCTTTTCTGGGTAGAGAGATTAATACCCCCTCTAGGATGAGAGACAAAACTATTAATCTTGCACATGAGGAGCACCTTGATCGTAGTTTGGCAAAAGCGAGAGTCAGAGAATCTCACTGGTGGCCAGAGGTTGATCGTCAGGTGGAAGAGGTTGTTAGGGATTGTACGATTAGTGCTGGCAATGACAAATCGAGAAAAGTTAGGACTACCCCTCTCTCACTGGTTGCCATACCTGAACGTCAATGGTCTAAGCTTGCCGTGGACATTGTTGGCCCATTTGACACCTAGTCTCCTTCGGAGAGGTTTGTTGTTGTTCTTGTTGACTATACTTCAAAGTGGGTTTCTGCCTCTTGCATGAGTTCTGTAGTGACAAAGAATATCATAGAGTTTCTTAAAGATGCTTTCACGTGTGAGGGTGTACCCGATATTCTTGTCTCAGATAATGGGGTGCAGTTTACTTCCCAGGAGATGTCGGATTTTCTAAAGGATCTCTCCATCACACACCACAGAACTGCTCTCTATGCTCCCCGAGCAAATGGTTTAGTCGAGAGCATGAATAGACTAATTGGAGCTTCTGCCCAGACTGCCTTAGAGATGAGAGTTCCTGTCAGGCCCATTCTTAGAGAAATATTATGGGCGCACAGAAATACTCCAAACAGTGTGACACGTTGTTCTCCATTTAAAAAGCTCAAGGGTAGAACAGGTGGTTCTAAATTAAACCCTCTTTGGTTAAGTGTAAAAGACAGGAGTTGTGTAGTAAGGAATTGGAGAGTAAAGAAATACCAAGAGGATTATAAAGGTAGATTTGATACAAAAACGGGAGAACGAAAGTCTACTTGGAAAGTAGGTGAGCTTGTGTTTGTAAAGAAGGCAGTTTGGTCCCCCAAAGGCGAGACTAAAAATTTTGGTCCAAAGCGCATCACTAAAGTTATGAGGAATGTTGTAATGCTTGATGGTGGTGATGTTTGGAGCATGTCTCGTCTGTCAAAATTTGCAAGGAAGGGTGGTAGTATGAGGTTTCAGCCTCAGGCCATTCATTCCAAGTGTAATGACAGTAGAGTTCACACTGAGCTGTCTACTCGCAGTCTGAGGGTCAGGAGATCACCATTTTATTTACAAGATTATTGTGAAAGTATAAGTAGAGTCAGTATTGTTTTACAAGTTTATTGCCTTGTTATAGGTAGTTGCATAAGTTGCTTTTTCTTTCTCTTTCTGCGTATTCTTCTTTCTTTTTCCTTCTTTCCTCTCTCTCTCAACATTATTATAAAGGGAAGATGTGTTGTAACTTCACCTTTAAGTTCTTGTTCCCTGCCAGAATGTTAACGACATCAGCGGCAGAATGTGTAAGCCGGAGTGGATCCGGTGTCAGTTGCTGTGTCAGCTGATGTAGCTGTTTGTCCGGTGGGTGTTATAATAAACTCTTTGAAATGACATTGGAGTAACAGTTCATTACAATCCATAACACAATTTACCACAGGAGCACTTGCACTTTACCACTGATCAGCAGTGAGAATAGTGCGCAGACACACTACGCCCGCAAAAACCAGGAGGTCAGAAAGCAAAAACTCAGGGGAAACACGCCAAATGATGCTAAGTCTAACAGTGCTCATAGCCCATATTGTTGCTGACACTAATCAACTCCCAACATCTTATGATAATCCATCCTCAATGCAGCCTGTGCACCGGAGTGAGGCTGAAACTGGCAGCCCGAAACCTGACCCTCCCTTAGTGAATCGGATTTTCATCCCACACAACATATTCAGCAATCAAAGGTTACCCAACACCCCTCCCCCAAATATTATCTCATTAAGGTAACAACATGTTACTGCTGTGATGTACGCCCACCATGCCCTCGTACTCGCTGGGCACCTGAAACAAATATTTTTGGAACCGTACCGAGCTAACCCGGCTGTGCAGTAAAATATATCTTCATTCCAATGCAATTCAATGGCACACCTTGCTGCCACACCATTTTGCGCAACACTTAGGCGAGCCATCTCCAAATAATCACGTATTGCAACATATTTGTGCCCACCTCCCAGATCTCTCTGACTACATCTATAATTATCTATAACCTGACTCCTACATTAAATTATCCTTGTTGACAGCTTGGCAGCTTTCCCATGAACAACCAACCTTCACTGAAGGAGAATTAGCAGTGAATGCAGAAACTGGGCAAAACCAACCACTTCATCATGCACTGCAACATTTCCCTCCTTCCCAAACAAAACCAAAAGTCCTCGCTCCCACAACTACCTTAATGATGTATCAGGGAACAACCATCTAGAACAGGGGTACCCAGAGTACGGCCCGCGGGCCGCCAGCGGCCCTGCAGGCCTTCCTTGGCGGCCCGCGGACCATGCAGACATCGTACCTTGTTTTTTTATTTTTTTCCAAAGTGTGTCAGCAAACTCCGCCGGACTCCGAGAGAGACTGCTCTATGGGGGCCAGGAGATTCCAGGATAAGAGTGGAGACAGGCCCCCGTCGTGTTTGGCTGCCCGGGATGAGAGAGCTTCCCTGCACCCGAGCACTTCACAGGTCTTTAAAAGACCTTTTGCTTGTTAACGAGGCTTTGATGTTGCAGGGGCGCTAAGAAGAGGTGAAATACAACAAAGCCTCATTAGCAAGTAAATGGTCTTTTAAAGACCCGTGAAGTTCTCCGGTGAGCCCGGGAAGCTGTCCCAGCCCGGGCTGCCACACATGCAGGGTGAGGTGACAGAGGACAGCAGGGTGAGAGTGCCCAGTGAGGTGAGGGAGGGGGGCAGCAGGGAGTGAGCCAGCGAGGAGTGAGAGCCGGGTGAAATGGCAGAGGCTGACGGGGGCAGCAGGGAGTGAGAGCCAGGTGTGGTGACGGAGGGCAGCAGGGTCTGAGAGCTGACTTTTACATTACACAGGGAGAGGGGGGAGTGGGGGGGCTGTTTGTGGGCTGGTGTCGGGGACGTGTAGACACAGCCCGAGGCCCAGAGACAGAGAGAGATATAGATAGACAGGGACAGACTGACAGATAAAGGCAGGAGGCAGGCAGAGGCAGAGGCAGGTAGAGGCAGAGACAGGAACAGGCACGGAGAGAGGCAGATGGAGAGAGGGAGACAGACAGAGAGAGGGAGAGGGGGAGGGAGAGGGAGGGAGGGAGACAGAGGGAGGGAGACGGAGGGAGGGAGACGGAGAGAGAGATGGAGGGAGGGAGACGGAGGGAGAGGGGAGACAGAGGGAGGGAGGGAGATGGAGGGGGAGATGGAGGGAGGAAGACGGAGGGAGGGAGGGAGATGGAGGAAGTAAGATGGAGGGAGGGGGAGACGGATTGAGGGAGACAGGGAGATGGATGGATGGAGGGAGAGGGAGGGAGGCGGGGAGAAAGGGAGGGTGGGAGAAAGGGAGGGAGACAGAGGGAGACATAGGGAGGGAGAGATGGAGAGGGATGGAGGGAGAGAGGGGGACGGAGGGAGGGAGAGGGAGACAGAGGGAGGGAGAGAGACAGACAGAGGGAGGGAGACGGGGAGGGAGAGGGAGACGGAGGGAGAGGGAGACAGAAGGAGGGAGACGGAGACGGAAAGAGAGAGAGAGAGAGAGAGAGAGAGAGAGAGAGAGGTGCGCGCGTATGCCAGGTTTGGTGGCTCAGTGGACGCAGGGCCTGTGTTCAACCTCATGGACACAGTTTTTTTTGCGCTAGCCCCGCCCCCTCCGCCACTGACCCCGCCCCCACCAGTGCGGCCCTCGGTCACAAACCACACTGTAAATTTGGCCCCTGAGAGAAAGTTTGTGAGTACCCCTGATCTAGAAGAACCACCACGTCTAACATGCACCCCCTTGTTGGTATCTGCAACGACTAGTTAGTTTATGTTAATCATCATAAGTAAAGGTGTAATATGCACTTGGGAAATTATGTGCTACAAATGCACATGGGGTATGTCTATGTGCCTCAGATTAAAGAATAAAAGGGACTGCCCACCCTTCTGAGGGATTCATCCTGCACATGGAAAACTCAAAGTGTAAATTATTCTTCTCTTATCCCACTCTCCTGACTCATAATCAATTTTAAAGTTTGGCTTGACAGTTTGTTCTCACCACAACTTGCGTCAAGAAAACAACAAAAAGGCAAAAACAATAGATTGAGAGATGCTTTGGGCTGTCCCCATTCTGCATGGATTCATTTGGTTGAGTCCCATTCAGCTATTGCATGAAATATGTGTCTGTCTCATTTAGGGAATCCCTCAGCATTTTGTGGATGTTGTAGAGTTACCAAAGCTGACAGCAGTCAAGTAGGTTTTTTTAATAGCTTGTAGCTGCTCCTGGTAATATGCTTGCTTCCTCATGCCCACACTCTCTCATTGACAAAACTCATGCCCAGAATCCTCACTGCATGGCAGGTTCCTTCACTGCCATGTCCTTGTCTTGTACAATGACCCATTGATAGTTATATGAATCCTCACTGCTGCTTATGTCAGAAGCAGGAAGCTGCTGGGTGCTCAGTGTTTGAATGAGTTGCGGTCGAGTCTTCTCCAAGTTTATCTGTAATACTCATGTGTACGGCCCATGCTCTTTACTGAGATCCAATTTACTGGGATCACGTGGAAGAGAAGGGGCCGCTGGGATCCCGAATACTAAATTACTCAGATGTCTCTCTTTTTCATTCATTTACTATTCAACATCCCAGCATCCCTTGCTCTTCTGTCCTGCATAGACCCAAGATCCCCGAGGTATTTAAACAACATGGTTTGAGTTGATCTGGGGTGGCAGAGTGAGCAAAAGAACGATGGATTAAACCCAATTCTCTCCACTGAGTGGTTGAAAAGTTTCAGCACTCAATCCATCATCTTTTTGTGTTTGCTATATTTGCTCTAAGTGGCCAAGGGTATGCCCAGGCGTCGGTCCCTTACTTGCTGTGTGACTGTATTTAAGCTATCCTATCTGATGTGGGATGATACCCCAAAACTGGTCCCAAGATGTTTGTTTCTGCTCCAGGGAGGCCTGAACAGGCAGTTCGGGCTGGACTGTTCCCATGAGAAGCAGGGTCAAGATTGATTTGCATATGGCTGGGTACAAACTGGAGTGGCTTAGTGAGCAAAAGAACGATGAATTAAACCCAGATCTCCTGACTGTGGGTGAGCTGTTGAAAAGTTTCAGCACTTCACCCATCTCCTTGTTGTGTTTGTTGAGTTGATCACCAATGAGATAGCTCACAAGGCAGCCATTTGTTCTGAAATATCTCATATGCTTCAAATAACAAACCAACGAATGAAAGTGAACTTTCACCCTAACAATGGATTATGTTGCGCAAAAAGAGCATGGCTGTATTAATGAAAAATAATGACTGCATGAACACAGTGTCTGGAAAACAGACATACTATGCCGAAAAGAACTGAGCTTAAAAGAGCTCAACTCTGCTTCCAGTCCGGACAAACCTTGGATCATATAAAGTACATCATAGCACAAGGCATGTGCCTTCACCATCATAAGTGATTACACAGGATAATGTTTGAAATCCCCAACGTCTTGTGATTACAGAAACAGTGCATGGATACCTAACATCTCCCAGAGAAGCGCACTTCTCTAAGGAACAAAAACAGTACCTTAATGTGAACATCCAAGGAATTAAGAAAGACAATTGTAGAAGGCTGTCCATGCCACTCTGTCTCAAATGTGATTCTACTAAGTGTGTCTTAAGTGCTTAGGCCCACCCCTCTTCAATTAATCAGTGTGTATCTATATGTTCTCTATGTTGGACGGGTGCCTACAACTGTACTTCCTGTGATGCGCTCCTCTTACTTAATCACATGCCCTGCTTTCTTCATCCAGTTATCCAGGTCCATTTTGTCAGTTCCCTACACTTTGCTGATTCAGCAAGACCTCTGAGTTCCTGTCAATCCTGTCCTGTGGGCAAGGCAGTGTGGCATAGCAAATGAATATTGGGGAGAAATTATGGGGCCAAGATGGAGATAAACAAGAGGATTAGGGTAACCATAGTCTAAAGCATTGGTAAGCCTTCTCGTTGGCCATATCTGTTCCAGCTCAAATCTTCAAATGGCCAAAGAGAGATCAGAGATAGCCCAGACAAGGGCTGCCAAGACAGCACAAAAACTGAATTTCCAACGTGATGGAGACCTTACACCGGTTCTTGCTCCTACCATGTGCTACTGCTCATGCTCTTACTCCATTTTCCTTCTGTTTACTTCAAATCATACTTACATCTTAGTATTACCCCTACTTACTTCACCTCTTACTTCTACGTTTAGCCCTACTCACTTCTACATTTGCTCCAAGTTACTCCTACATTTATGTCTATATTTGTTGCACCTTAATCCTATACTTACCTCTAGTGGCTCCTACAATTACTTTTTATGTTTTCAGATTTTAATGAATCATTAAAGTACAAATACGCCAAAGAAGCAGAAACAGATAAGGCATCAGTGTTCATTCTTAAAATACATCACAGATAACGCATGCATAATACTCATAAGAAGCACATGCGTACAAAGGCAGTAATGATGCATTATTTTGCAACAGTAGCACACAATATAGAACACATATTATATTCCACAATTTATGACCTGTTTTCATCCCTTTGGGAAAGAAAGAAAGAAAGAAAGAAAGAAAGAAAGAAAGAAAGAAAGAAAGAAAGAAAGAAAGAAAGAAAGAAAGAAAGAAAGAAAGAAAGAAAGTGGAAAGCTTTCAACATAATAATAAACAGATATGATGTATGTGTATGAGGTAACTGAGGCTGCTGTTTTGCTTGTACTCATTTGAGCTTAAGTACAACTGCACAGCCATGAATCTATTCAGGCTTCCAACCAACATCTACATGTCTGCATGTTTGCATGTGACCTTGTGTGTGTTGTCTAGTTGCATGTGTGTGAAAGTGTGGGTGCTTGTGTACAAGCTTGCATCTTTCTATTCTATTGGACAGATCACATACAAACATAAGGCTATTACAGAAAACATCATATACACTTAAATCAAGACAGACCTTTGTTTTTGTCAATGCTAGTTAAGCTTACCCATCAGCCTCTATCACTTTCCCACACTCTCTCGCTACTTGTCTCTCTCCATTTACCACAAAAGGCCTAATTCAAAGTATCCTAAAGAAATTTCCCCTGACAATACTTCTCTGGGCAACTACAAATGTGTAGTGTTGTAAGACTATGTGCACTAGGACCCTAGGGGTTTTAGGCAGACTAAACAAGGAATTTCATAATCTGTTGTGAGGTGTGGTTATTAACTGTTATGAGGTAATGAGTGTGCAGTGTATGATTGTATGCTGAGGAATAAAGACATACAATCGAGAGTTCTGAGCGTGGCATATTATCGTATGCTTATGCGGTTGGGTAGGATACTACAGCTGACAACGAGTAGGGAATCTGTGCCCTGAAGAACTGAGACTGCTCTCCCTGAGTGTTAACATTGCTACAGCAAGCTGCTCGTGCTTGCCACATGCGCCCAAGTCGATGAGAAGCAGTTCGACGTTGGCGTGTGTGGAGTCGAAGCCTTGCTTCAGCCCATATATGGCCCTCAAAGAAGTTGAAGGCCCTGCAGAGGAGCGCATTCGAAAAGCCCTCCAGAAAACTCCAGCTGAGGCCAAAAGAAGAGATATTGCACCACATCATAAAACAGAGCCATCATTGATACAAAGCGAAATGATAAAGGCACCCACAACCAGGTACTATATAGAAAGCCAAAGGCAATGACGAAAAACTACGACAGATGAAACTGTTACTTACTATCAAGAAAGAAGATGGCACCTTCCGATTAAAGTACAAACACACGGCCAGTGCTTGCAGAAGATTTCGGCCGAGAAGAACAGCTGCTGTGGTCTGAACAGCATATGCTCTCGATGACAGTAGAAAAGAGCGCAAAGTACGATGCAGCTGTTTCTGAAATCACCACCGCCGTTCAACACCACTAATAAGCAGAATGTTGGTGCATGGTGGACTACATGGATCAAGAACGTTGATGACTTCATAGATGTCCTAGGAGAAGTAGATGATAAAAAAATTATTAAATATTTATAGAACCTTGTTGGTGACAGAGTGAAAGAAGTGCTGAAGAAAATCTTGCAGACTGATGCCATATCGGACTGTCAGATCAAAACATTAGGAGCCTATTCAATCTGATGCAGAATGTCGACTATGAAAGGTACATTTTCAATCAAGCAAGACAGCAAGCTGATGAAACGAAGAATGAGTTTGTTTAAAGACTTGATGTGCTTATCAAACACTGCAAGTTTAAAGAGTCTAATGATGAAGCCAAACGTCCCTGAGTCATCGATGGCTATCTTTCAGACTCTTTCAGAAGATGCATGTTGAGAGAGATGCTCAGCTTAGAAAAAGTACAAATATCTGCACGAGCCGAGGAAAGAGCAGATCAACAAGCTGCTGATATGAAAGCTGGAATAGCGAAAAATGCATCAGAGTTGGTCATGATAAGCAAGCAAAGTACGTAGTAGATGCATGCAAGTCGACATCTACAAAGAAGAAAACGTTGTGTTTTAAATGTGGGTTTTAATATCCTCATGAAGACAAATGTCCAGCCATAATGCACACGTGCAAAGGTTGCGGTAAAACCTCACTTCATAATGGTTTGCAAAGCAAAAGAGAAACCAAATACGTCACAGCAAGAAGAGAAAATGGATGCCAAAAGGTTACAGAAGCATTCTCAACACAACCACAAAGCCAAAACGTGACATCAGTTTCAACAAGTAGAAAACAGACAATGTCGACCATCGTCAAGTTCATCCTACAAAGGCTCATCAACTTTATTACGAGCGTCAGTGAAGAAGATGGATGTGCGATGATGGCATCGACTAAGGAGCAACAGACATATGTAGGTTTGGCTGCATGCAAAGATGAACAAAAGATGAAGGTGAACCACCACACGAAAAAGCAGAATTCATTTGGACAGTGTCCCAAGATTACAATAAAGGTCAACGGTTGCCCCATAACCTTTATCATAGACAGTGGTGCGTCGATTAACATTATGCTGGTCGAAAAGTTCAACAGCCTATGTCCTGTGCCACATCTCTACCCATCAAACACAAAAGTATACACGTGGGCTGCTTCTAAGCCATTGCAGAGTCAAGTATTATTCATGGCGACATGAAACACAAAGCAGTATGAGTACAAGCGCCAATTCACGTTCTTCAAGGATCTTTGTCCAGTGCATGCCTACTCAGTTATGCCACCGCTGCCTACATAGGACTGATAGCTCTTAATTACAACCTTCACACTCAATCTGAGGTTGTGAGTCAGTTTCTGTCATTATTTCATGACCTAGGCAGACTCAAGACAATAAAAGGGCAACTTCGCATCAATGAGGACATCTGCCTTGTTGCCCAGCAACACCCTAGAGTCTCTTTCCACTTGCAAGAAGCTGCTGAGAAAGAACTTGAAATGCTGTTGAAGCATAGCATCATTGAGTGCTCGACTGGTCCTACGCCATGGGTTACGCCCATAGAGGTGGTGCCCAAAAAGGACAGTGGAGGTGCAGCGCACATGTGTGCTGATATGCATCAGGCCAACAAAGCAATCGAGAGAGAAAGACATCTGCTCCACACATAGTTGACATACTCATGCGACTAAATGGTGCCAAGTTATTCTCCCATCTTAACCTGAACAAGAGTACCATTAACTTGAGTTGGAAGAATGCTTCAGGTACATCACTACTTTTTTGACTCAAGTTGGCTTGTTGAGATACAAAAGGTTACGTTTTGGAGTATCGCCAGCAGCAGAAATATTTCAAGATGTTCTACGTTTAATAATTCAAACTTTCACGCATGCTTTTATTACAGTGATGACATACTAGTATTTGGGAGAACAAAAAAGGAGCATGACAAGGCAAGTATGCCAGTTACTTGCTGATGCAGGTCTCACTCTAAATGCAGAAAAATGTGAGTTTCAACAAGACCAAGCTCACATTTTTTGGGCTCATATTGCCTGAGGGGGGAATTACTCCTGCCCCACACCAGGTGCGAGCACTGTCAATTATCTGTCCCCCACAAGATGTCACAATGCTGTGGTGCTTCTTAGGCATGACCAGTAATTGCTCAAGGTATATTTGTGACTTAGCTACTGTGAGTGCCCCATTGAGAGACTTGACAAAACAAGATGTTCCTTTCCAGCGGTCTCCTGAGTGTGATCAAAGCTTCAAAAGAATAAAACATGCAATTAAAAATGCACCTTTGTATTTCATTGTACGTTTTAAAAAAAAATTCCAATTGTTTTTATTGCTGGATGTTTTATTGATGTATGTATTTATACATTTATGGATATGTTTTACCCCAGTAAAGAATGCAAATGAAACGGAAAAAAAGGAAAAATAAGGCAGCGTCTCTTACAAGAGGCATTATTGAGGATTGACTTGTGACAAAGGCATGGATATGCCATAGCTAGCGGGGGTGGAGACTAGCTTTCACTGGGTTGCCTATGCGCATGCTTTTGATAAACCCGAGAGCCTCCACGCTGTAAGAAAAAGGGATATTAGGGAAGCCCTTTATAAGTGTTATCGTGAGGAAAGATTGGCCTTTAAGGCTAGGAAATTGAGTGTGGCCTTGTATTTGAACATTAAAAATGATAATTTATTAGCAAAGTATTTAAAAAAACCTATGGGTCTTTGGTAGCTTAGCCTTTTGTTCACCTCAGGACTGGCACTGGCAAGTATCTGCTATGCTTTCCCTTAGGTTTTCATGCCAACCTTGGCTCTTCTCCCTGTCTGTGCGACGGAGTTATGGCCAAACTTTACTGTATTTTTATTTTTTTGTGATTATTACATGATGTACACAAAGCTCTTTCTACTTCCCTTTTTCAAGAGGCGCTCCATTATAGACCACAAAGAAGCATTTAGCACCCTTCTAAAACTGGGCGATGATGAGATAAGCACTTATGTTTGGGCCTTTCTGAAAATTGTTGTTCGGGCCCGCAACCCGATGAGTACTGAATAATTGTATTTTGTTGTGCTTTTTAGCTTTGTAATTCATTGTATGTTTTATTTTTTCAATTTCTAATTATTTTATTGCCGGATGTTTTATAGATGTATGTATTTATACTTTTGTGGATATGTTTTATCCGAATAAAGAATGCAAATGAAACGAAAATGCAACTGAGATGGCCTATTTTGACCTCAAGTTACATACAAATTCAATGCAAGCCCAGTGGGGCTGGGAGCAATCCTTGCTCAACATAATGGTCATACGGATGCTCAGAAACGCATTGTGGCCTATGTCAGTCGGCGCCTGTCTGACTCAGAACATGCTTAGTTTCAGTCGGAGAGGGAGAGTCTGGCTGTAGTGTGGGCCTGTGAATATTTTCATGTGTTTCTATATGGAAAGCGTTTCACTATCATTATAGATCACCAAGTGCTGCTCACTATTTTTGGTAAACCCGAAAGCCAAAACGCCCCCCTTGCTTTGAGAGGTGGGGGATGCGACTGCAAGAGTATGACTTTGCAGTTGCACACCAGCCTGGTCAAGATCAGAACCCTTCTGATTACTTTTCACGAGTACCATTACAGCGGCACAGTTCGACATCCAAAACGGCTGAGGAGTACATTAACTTCATTGTGAGGTCCAGCACGCCAGCAGCCCTATCCATTGAACAGATCATTGCAGCCACTCATGCTGATAAGAACAGGTTTATCCTCAAAGATATCATTTCAACTGAATCATGGAAGAAGCATGCTCGACCTTTTGCTTATGAATTTGAATTTCAAAAATGTACAGGATGAACTGTCCATTACCAAGGACAGTGTTGTATTGAGAGGCTCACAAATCACCATAACCGAGAGCCTAAGACACCAACTCATTGAACTAGCTCATGAAGGATATCATGGCACTGTAGCCTCCTAAAGAGTCCTAAGAGACCGAGAGTGGTTCCCGTGCCTAGATGAGTGAGTGGAGAGGGAACCAAAGGAGTGCCATCTTTGCACCTTCCTGTCCTCCAAAGTGAAGCCGAACCCTTTGATAATGTCTTACCTTTCTGCACATGCGTGGGAAAATTTAAAGTTGATTTCTTTGAGCCTTTAGAAAACGGACCACATCTCATAGTATTCACATTTTCATTTAGTAGAGAAATTATCGTCAACTACCCATGACACGGACAATGGTCCACCATTCAATAGCAAAAAATTCAAGGACTTTCTGGACAAACTAAATGTCAAGTATCAAAGAGCCCACCTCTGTGGCCCCAAGCCAATGGTGCTGAGGAACGTTTGATAGGTATCCTCAAACGGGTAATTCAGCGAGCATCAATGGAGGGAATGAAGTTAAACTTATGTCAAGCCCCCCTTGCCTATTGTTCAACTCCTCACTCCACAACTGGTGAAAGTTGTGCCACCTTGCTCTTTGGGAAAGCCATGGGAACCTAACTGCTGCAGTGGACAGTAAGTCAATCTTTGAATTCTGATTAGGTTTGTGTCATGGACAATTCTCTGAAGTGCCAGATGGAAACATATGCTGATCATCATCGATTAGCTCAGGAAACAGTCTTCGATGAAGGTGACTGGGTCCTGGTCAAGCAGAAATGAAAGCGGAAAACAAACACTCCGTTTGATGTCTATCCTTTGAGTGTTGTGACATGCAAAGGACATATGATGACAGCGCATCATGCCGGAAAGTCCATCACACGGGACTTGTCGCACTTTAAGCACCTATCACGAAGGCCTTCAGCTCCTGCAATCATGAATGATACAACCCTGCCTGACAGTCCAGGTCAAGCATCAGAACCTGTTCCATGGGTGTAAAATCAGAATGCATTTCAACCATCTCATTCTACTCGATCTGGCTGAGTAGTGCGAGCGCCTCAACGCCTTACTGAAGAAATATGATGTGATTATTGTTTGTAGTTTTTATTTAACAAGGGAGATACGTAGTGTTGTGAGACTATGTGACCTAGGACCCTTGAGGTTCTGGGCGGACTTAACAAAGAATGTAATCTGCTGGGAGGTGATAAGGTATGGTTATTAACAGTAATGACGTAATGAGAGTGTAGTGTGATATTGTATGCTGAGTAATAAAGACGTACAATCCAGAGTACAGTGTGTGGCGTATTCCTTTGCATGCCTCCAGGGCTTGGGAGGGTGCCACAGCATGTTTCGAGACCGGGAATTGCCTGCAAATTTCAAAACCGGTAAATCCATATCAGGTAGCACTGGACTAGGTGTGGATCCACACCCATTGAAACCACAGGTGTAGGCTGTGGGCCGAGAAGCAGCCTCAGGGCCGGACTGGCCGTAGCGGGCATCGGGCGTTTGCACAGGAGGCTGGAAGTGTGGGGTCGGTTTTGGTGCGGTGGTGCGGTTTTGTTACTGGGGGCCAGTTTTGCAGCAGTGCTGCAATACTGGCCCTAAATAACAAACGCTGCAGTGCTGAGGGACGATTTTGTTAAGGAGCAGTGCTTCACGCGTGCCTTCAACCCCGTCCCCCAGGGAGTGTGGGCCGGTCCGACACATTGCCAGGGCTGCTTTGAATTCCCAATCCTGCCCTAAGCAGCCCGTTCCCTTTTCAGCCCCCTTCCCCATCACAGGGGCACTGGTAACACTCGTCTCAGCATTGGCCTGCCTTGGCAGGCCCTTTCCCCACCCCAATCCCTATATCAGTCCCCTGACCTTCAGCACTCCATCCCGCTGTCATTTATCACCTGCTTAAAGCAGGTTGCAAATGTCAGCAGGCAAGAGCTGTGATAAGGCCCTGAAAGGGCAGTGACTTGCAGATAGGAACTGGTATTTCCAGATCTACATGTTATTCCCCATGCCACAGCAACTCACTTGTAATGCCCGCCCTTTGGTATGGGGATCCCGCCCAGTATAGGTGATTCCTGCTCCCCATTGCCCCCCCCACCAATCACAGGGAGCTCACAATTAAGACCTCTCTCCCTACATATTTCCCTTTTACTTTTCTCCAGATATAACAAACACAAAGTTATCTCATCACTCTGAATTTCATGTTCTACTTCTTTAACATGCTGGCCTTCCTTGAAAAGCACCCTGGTCTAGCAAATTTGAACCCACATCCAAGTCTTGGCTTCTCTCCTTGCCCCCTGATGTGATGTGATCTGTAATATGTGTTTTTTTAAAACAGGATCATCTCACACCGCCTCCTTTGTGGCAAATATGCATCTCCACTGCTCTTCCTTAGATGCATCCCTT
The DNA here is from genome assembly GCF_964204655.1 of Triturus cristatus. Taxonomy (NCBI): domain Eukaryota; kingdom Metazoa; phylum Chordata; class Amphibia; order Caudata; family Salamandridae; genus Triturus; species Triturus cristatus. The sequence continues at coordinate 1,099,225,590 of NC_140594.1, forward strand.
CCTTCTCACAGACATGCTCCTCTCCTCCAGGCAGAAGCTCCTCTGAATGTTAGTAATTCAGTAAAAATGGAGGACTCATTAATCTCCCAAGGTACTACTCCCAGTTAATTAGATCCTTGTGGTTTCTCCTCCTCCGGAGGGAAGCCTCATCCGTCAGAGAGACAGAAACAGAACTTTAGACATCTTTTATCTGCACTGTAGGAGCACAGACCTTCCAGATATACTGCCCCCATCCATAATGGCCCTAGGAAATCAGAACCAGCTGCCACGAGGACAAAAGCTATACCCACAGCCCACTGCCCTCACGGTGCTGATACTAAAAGCACTCAAAGGGAGGTGCTCTGAAGCTAGAATGAGCAGAGTAAAAACAGCTCTGACCTAGCTTCACTGCACCAAGGGCACATTCAGATGCATGCCTCGCTCTCACCTTCATAGTAGCCAAACCTCAGTTGTGCATCTTCTCCAGCAGGTGAACGCACATCATGACTCATTCCTGCAAGACAATGTACACTATTTTAATCTAGTTAATTATTGCATTTCAAGGAACTATTTCATCTCTTACCACTACCTGTTGAACAAGGAGACCAAACTAGGGGGTGTTTGAAGTTTTTTCCCAGCAATCTTCGAAAAATGTATTTGAAACTTTTGTAATTCCAGGAGGATGGAACGTTTTATGCTTACCCCACATTTGCATGAAAATTGTGACTGTGTCAGAAGAGGTAAACTTTTATTTTTCACCACAAAATGTTATTGCCGAATCAGCCCTGGTGTATTCAAGGTTTACAGTATGACAATATACATAGTAGCGGTAGTGATGTCAACATTTACAGTATCAAAATAGAGCAGTTTAGGATTTAAGAAAATCTGAGCAAGAACCAGAACAATAAACAACAGTGCCATATATCTAATATGAACTCTAAAATATGTAGTTCCCAGCCACCCGAATCGAATAATTGCATAGTTATAGCCGAATTTGTCTCCCTTAATCCTGTTGTCACACCAATTCCCCGATAGTTGGTGTAGGGGGTATGGGCTTCAGATATAGTCCCCAATAGTCCACCCACCTCTTCCATATCTTGGGGTGCTTCTGAGGGCACCCTTTCGCCCTGAATATTGGTATCTCCAGTCCCATACAGAAATCGAGTCCCCTCTTCCAAACCCATACCAATGGCGGGGACACGTCTTTCCATGCCCTGGCAATATCCCGTTTCACCAATGTAAGACCAAGAAATAGTAAAACACACTTGTACCTGTTACCCCCTATTCATTCTGTGATATGTAGCATGGCCAGTCATGGTGAATGTAGAATATCCCATCCCAGCACTTCCGAGAGGCAAGCGGTCAACCCCCGCCAGAATCTCGAAAGCACCATGCATTGCCAAGCCAGCTTGGTCAGGTTGTATGAGTGTGCGCTCTGTGACTCCACAGTGCAGACAAAGAGGGGAGGCGTTCGGTCCTGCCCTCCAGAGCCTGCGTCTAGTGAAATAGACCTAGTGGAGGAATTTGAATTGTATAAATTGGAGGCGTGCCGTGATAGCTGCACCACGTGGGGACTCCAGCGCCTCGGCCCAGTCATCATCATCCAAGGGGCCTAGGTAATTTTGCCAGAAGTCCAGTGTTGTGTCGAGTGTAGTGGGGCTATTAGTCACGAGTGTGCGGTATGTCTTGGTAATTTTGAGGTCACCTCATTTCCCCATAAAGATTTGGGCCTCAATGGGATTAAAGTCAGGTTTTACTTCTTGGTGAGCTATGTAGGGGGAGAATGCATGGCGGAACTGGAGGTATTTATAAAACTGTGAGCGGGGCATGTCATATTCTGTTTGAAGCTCCTGGAAGGATTTTAAGGTCTGACCATGTAAGACCTCCCCGACCGTAGAGATGCCAATAACCTCCCCGCTCCTGAATCTGGACAATATTGATAACTGTGGTAGTAGGCCATTGTGCCAAAGAGGGGCCTCTTTTGTCAGTTTACCCCACCACCCCATTCTGCACAGCGCTTGCCTCCAAGTCACAAATACCATCCTAGTTGCTGGCGGCAACATTTTGAGCGTTATGCCCGAATATAGGATTGTATGTACTGACATAGTGTCCATTAACCAACGTTCGACCCCGTAAGCTGGCTCTCCTCTGTCCACATACCACCAGTCATTAAAGATAAGAAGATGTGAAGCAGCATGGAATGCCTGGACATCTCGAGTCGTGATAACTTCACAATATGTGGACTGGAAACAGGTTCTTAGACCTACTCGTGCTGAGTCCCCAACCCAGAGGAAGTGACCGAGGATTGCATACATTTGTCTAAACCAGGTGGTTAGTATTGGGTAAGGGTGATTTTGAAGTTGATAAAGGAGGAGTGGCAGGGAAACTATCTTGAATATGGCACATCTGCCAAACAGGGAGAGTGGTAAGTGCAACCAAGAGCGTACCTGTTCCTTGACTTGTATCCACAGTGGGGCTAGACTTCTATCCCATGAAATGGGCTGGGAGACCGACAGAAACACCCCAAGATATTTAACCCCTTCGCTGCCAGGCCTTTTCCCCCTTTGTGCCAAGCCTTTTTTTGGCTATTTAGGAAAGTGCGCGCTTAGGACACTGTAACTTTTTAACCAGATTAGGTATCCACGCCAAATTTGCGTCCTTTTCTTCCAAAATCATGGGGATTCTAAATGTACTCAGGGTTTGTGGGTTCCCCTGGAGGGGTCACAGAAATAAGCCAAAATACAGCAAAATGTTGTTCTTTTTCGGAACAATTGGAAAAACGGGCTGCAAATGAAAGCCTCTGGGTTTTTCCCTGCAAATGTTATCAAAAAAGGGTTTGTGGGGCTCACATCACCATTTTCCCAGCTTTTCGGGGATACCAGACTTTTGTCAGAAACCCAACATTTTTTACACAGTTTTGGCATTTTTCTGGGACATAGCCTATTTTTGCTATTTTTTGTGCTTTTGACCTCCTTCCAGTTAATGGCAGAAATGGGTACAAAAGCAATAATGGATCCTGAAAAGCTATACATTTTTGAGAAGAAGACAGAATTCTGAATTCAGCAAGGGGTCATTTGTGTAGATCCATCAAGGTTTTTTTATAGAAACAAACAGTTAAAAATAGGATAAGTTGAAAATTAGTTGAAAAAAACAGCCTTTTGTGTCAACGTTTTCACCTGTAACTTCTTCTAATTATGACAGCTCTTTGAAAGCAATATACCGTTGCATCCGCTGGACATTACTGGTTGTGGGGATATATAGGACTTGTAGGTTCACCAAGAACCCGACGAACCCAGAGCCAAAAACTGAGCAGCAACTTGCAATGGTTTTTTATTATGTACCGGGTATATAGTAATTATTCTGTAAAAATGTGTACATGGAAAAATCGGTATGAAAGACACCTATGTATTTCTGAAATGGGAACAAAATATAGAGTTTAGAAACAGTAGATATTTGCACATTTCTGAAATTGGGAATACTCATACTAGCATGAGAATTATCAGTCATTTTTTAGAATGACTTATTTTTTACACAATGTCTTTCATTTGGAAGGCAGAAATGCATCGAAAGTTAATAGATAATAACAGTTCCTTTACAAATCTGAATTACCCTAAGTCTCCCGATAAAAATGGTACCTCACTTGTGTGGGTAGGCATAGTGCCCGCAACAGGAAACGGCGCAAAACACAACGTGGTCACAACTCAATATCGCAGTGAAAATTTACCCTTTTTTGGCAAAGTGCCTTGCTCTAGTTTTTGAACCCTAGCTCTGCGGGCACATTGGGAAACCTAGCAAACCTATACATTTTTGAAAACTAAACACCCAGGGGAATCCAGGATGGGGTGACTTGACTGCCTCTCACCAGGGTCTGTTACCCAGAATCCCTTGCAAACCTAAAAAATAGTTTAAAAAACCACATTTTCCCCACATTTCTGTCGTGGAAAGTTCCGGAAACTGTGTGGATCCACAAATTTCCAGCCACCTCGCGTTCCCCAATGTCTTACGAGAAAAACGGTACCTCACTTGTGTGGGTCGGCCTAGTGCCCGTGACAGGAAACGGCGCAAAACGCAACGTGGTCACACCTCAATTTCACAGTGAAAAATGACCCTTTTTTGGCAAAATGTCTAGCTGTAGTTTTTGAACCCTAGCTCTGCGTGCACCTTGGGAAACCTAGCAAACCTATACATTTTTGAAAACTAGACACCCAGGGAAATCCAAGATGGGGTGACTTGACTGCCTCCCACCAGGGTCTGATACCCAGAATCCCTTGCAAACCTAAAATAAAAAATTGTCCAAAAAAACACATTTTCCCCACATTTCTGTCGTGGAAGGTTCCGGAATCTGCGTGGATCCACAAATTTCCACCTACTCCGCGTTCCCCGAAGTCTTACGAGAAAAACGGTACCTCACTTGTGTGGGTCGGCCTAGTGCCCGCGACAGGAAACGGCGCAAAACGCAACGTGGTCACACCTCAATTTCGCAGTGAAAAATGACCCTTTTTTGGCAAAATGACTAGCTGTAGTTTTTGAACCCTAGCTCTGCGGGCACCTTGGGAAACCTAGCAAACCTATACATTTTTGAAAACTATACACCCAGAGGAATCCAGGATGGGGTGACTTGACTGCCTCCCACCAGGGTCTGTTACCCAGAATCCCTTGCAAACCTAAAAAATTGTCCAAAAAAACCACATTTTCCCCACATTTCTGTGGTGGAAAGTTCCGGAATCTGCGTGGATCCACAAATTTCCACCCACCCCGCGTTCCCCAAAGTCTTACGAGAAAAACGGTAGCTCACTTGTGTGGGTCGGCCTAGTGCCCGCGACAGAAAACGGCGCAAAACGCAACGTGGTTACACCTCAATTTCGCAGTGAAAAATGACACTTTTTTGGCAAAATGTCGAGCTGTAGTTTTTGAACCATAGCTCTGCGGGCACCTTGGGAAACCTAGCAAACCTATACATTTCTGAAAACTAGACACCCAGGGGAATCCAGGAGGGGGTGACTTGACTGCCTCCCATCAGGGTCTGTTACCCAGAATCCCTTGCAAACCTAAAAAATTGTCAAACAAAACACATTTTCCCCACATTTCTGTGGTGGAAAGTTCCGGAATCTGCGTGGTTCCACAAATTTCCACCCACCCCGCGTTCCCCAAAGTCTTACGAGAAAAACGGTACCTCACTTGTGTGGGTCGGCCTAGTGCCCGCAACAGGAAACGGCGCAAAACGCAACGTGGTCACACCTGAATTTCGCAGTGAAAAATGACCCTTTTTTGGCAAAATGACTAGCTGTAGTTTTTGAACCCTAGATCTGCGGGCACCTTGGGAAACCTAGCAAACCTATACATTTTTGAAAACTAGACACCCAGGGGAATGCAGGATGGGGTGACTTGACTGCCTCCCACCAGGGTCTGTTACCCAGAATCCCTTGCAAACCTAAATAATTGTCCAAAAAAACACATTTTCCCCACATTTCTGTCGTGGAAGGTTCCGGAATCTGCGTGGATCCACAAATTTCCACATACTCCGCGTTCCCCGAAGTCTTACAAGAAAAACGGTACCTCACTTGTGTGGGTCGGCCTAGTGCCCGCGACAGGAAACGGCGCAAAACGCAACGTGGTCACACCTCAATTTCGCAGTGAAAAATGACCCTTTTTTGGCAAAATGACTAGCTGTAGTTTTTTAACCCTAGCTCTGCGGGCACCTTGGGAAACCTAGCAAACCTATACATTTTTGAAAACTATACACCCAGAGGAATCCAGGATGGGGTGACTTGACTGCCTCCCACCAGGGTCTGTTACCCAGAATCCCTTGCAAACCTAAAAAATTGTCCAAAAAAACCCATTTTCCCCACATTTCTGTAGTGGAAAGTTCCGGAATCTACGTGGATCCACAAATTTCCACCCACCCCGCATTCCCCAAAGTCTTACGAGAAAAACGGTAGCTCACTTGTGTGGGTCGGCCTAGTGCCCGCGACAGAAAACGGCGCAAAACGCAACGTGGTTCCACCTCAATTTCGCAGTGAAAAATGACACTTTTTTGGCAAAATGTCTAGCTGTAGTTTTTGAACCATAGCTCTGCGGGCACCTTGGGAAACCTAGCAAACCTATACATTTCTGAAAACTAGACACCCAGGGGAATCCAGGATGGGGTGACTTGACTGCCTCCCACCAGGGTCTGTTACCCAGAATCCCTTGCAAACCTAAAAAATTGTCAAACAAAACACATTTTCCCCACATTTCTGTGGTGGAAAGTTCTGGAATCTGCGTGGTTCCACAAATTTCCACCCACCCCGCGTTCCCCAAAGTCTTACGAGAAAAACAGTACCTCACTTGTGTGGGTCGGCCTAGTGCCCGTGACAGGAAACGGCGCAAAACGCAACGTGGTCACACCTGAATTTCGCAGTGAAAAATGACCCTTTTTTGGCAAAATGACTAGCTGTAGTTTTTGAACCCTAGCTCTGCGGACACCTTGGGAAACCTAGCAAACCTATACATTTTTGAAAACTAGACACCCAGGGGAATGCAGGATGGGGTGACTTGACTGCCTCCCACCAGGGTCTGTTACCCAGAATCCCTTGCAAACCTAAAAAGTTGTCAAAAAAAACACATTTTCCCCACATTTCTGTCTTGGAAAGTTCCGGAATCTGCGTGGATCCACAAATTTCCCCCCACCCCGCGTACCCCAAAGTCGTACGAGAAAAACAGTACCTCACTTGTGTGGGTCGGCCAAGTGCCCGCGACAGGAAACGACGCAAAACGCAACGTGGTCACACCTCAATTTCGCAGTGAAAAATGACCCTTTTTTGGCAAAATGACTAGCTGTAGTTTTTGAACCCTTGCTCTGCGGGCACCTTGGGAAACCTAGCAAACCTATACATTTTTGAAAACTAGACACCCAGGGGAATCCAGGAGGAGGTGACTTGACTGGCTCCCACCAGGGTCTGTTACCCAGAATCCCTTGCAAACCTAAAAATTGTCAAAAAAACCACATTTTCCCCACATTTCTGTGGTGGAAAGTTCCGGAATCTGCGTGGATCCACGAATTTCCACCCACCCCGCGTTCCCCAAAGTCTTACGAGAAAAACAGTAGCTCACTTGTGTGGGTCGGCCTAGTGCCCGTGACAGGAAACGGCGCAAAACGCAACGTGGTCACACCTGAATTTTGCAGTGAAAAATGACCCTTTTTTGGCAAAATGACTAGCTGTAGTTTTTGAACCCTAGCTCTGCGGGCACCTTGGGAAACCTAGCAAATCTATACATTTTTGAAAACTAGACACCCAGGGGAATCCAGGATGGGGTGACTTGACTGCCTCCCACCAGGGTCTGTTACCCAGAATCCCTTGCAAACCTAAAAAATTGTCAAAAAAAAAACATTTGCCCCACATTTCTGTGGTGGAAAGTTCCGGAATCTGCGTGGATCCACAAATTTCCACCCACCCCGCGTTCCCCAAAGTCTTACGAGAAAAACGGTACCTCACTTGTGTGGGTCGGCCTAGTGCCCGCGACAGGAAACGGCGCAAAACGCAACGTGGTCACACCTGAATTTTGCAGTGAAAAATGACCCTTTTTTGGCAAAATGAATAGCTGTAGTTTTTGAACCCTAGCTCTGCGGGCACCTTGGGAAACCTAGCAAACCTATACATTTTTGAAAACTAGACACCCAGGGGAATGCAGGATGGGGTGACTTGACTGCCTCCCACCAGGGTCTGTTACCCAGAATCCCTTGCAAACCTAAAAAGTTGTCAAAAAAAACACATTTTCCCCACATTTCTGTCTTGGAAAGTTCCGGAATCTCCGTGGATCCACAAATTTCCCCCCACCCCGCGTTCCCCAAAGTCGTACGAGAAAAACTGTACCTCACTTGTGTGGGTCGGCCAAGTGCCCGCAACAGGAAACGGTGCAAAACGCAACGTGGTCACACCTCAATTTCGCAGTGAATAATGACCCTTTTTTGGCAAAATGACTAGCTGTAGTTTTTGAACCCTAGCACTGCGGGCACCTTGGGAAACCTAGCAAACCTATACATTTTTGAAAACTAGACACCCAGGGGAATGCAGGATGGGGTGACTTGACTGCCTCCCACCAGGGTCTGTTACCCAGAATCCCTTGCAAACCTAAAAAGTTGTCAAAAAAAACACATTTTCCCCACATTTCTGTCTTGGAAAGTTCCGGAATCTGCGTGGATCCACAAATTTCCACCTACTCCGCGTTCCCCGAAGTCTTACGAGAAAAACGGTACCTCACTTGTGTGGGTCGGCCTTGTGCCCGTGACAGGAAACGGCGCAAAACGCAACGTGGTCACACCTCAATTTCGCAGTGAAAAATGACCCTTTTTTGGCAAAATGACTAGCTGTAGTTTTTGAACCCTAGCTCTGCGGGCACCTTGGGAAACCTAGCAAACCTATACATTTTTGAAAACTAGACACCCAGGGGAATCCAGGATGAGGTGACTTGACTGGCTCCCACCAGGGTCTGTTACCCAGAATCCCTTGCAAACCTAAAAATTGTCAAAAAAACCACATTTTCCCCACATTTCTGTGGTGGAAAGTTCCGGAATCTGCGTGGATCCACGAATTTCCACCCACCCCGCGTTCCCCAAAGTCTTACGAGAAAAACGGTAGCTCACTTGTGTGGGTCGGCCTAGTGCCCGTGACAGAAAACGGCGCAAAACGCAACGTGGTTACACCTCAATTTCGCAGCGAAAAATGACACTTTTTTGGCAAAATGTCTAGCTGTAGTTTTTGAACCCTAGCTCTGCGGGCACCTTGGGAAACCTAGCAAATCTATACATTTTTGAAAACTAGACACCCAGGGGAATCCAGGATGGGGTGACTTGACTGCCTCCCACCAGGGTCTGTTACCCAGAATCCCTTGCAAACCTAAAAAATTGTCAAAAAAAAAAAATTTGCCCCACATTTCTGTGGTGGAAAGTTCCGGAATCTGCGTGGATCCACAAATTTCCACCCACCCCGCGTTCCCCAAAGTCTTACGAGAAAAACGGTACCTCACTTGTGTGGGTCGGCCTAGTGCCCGCGACAGGAAACGGCGCAAAACGCAACGTGGTCACACCTGAATTTCGCAGTGAAAAATGACCCTTTTTTGGCAAAATGACTAGCTGTAGTTTTTGAACCCTAGCTCTGCGGGCACCTTGGGAAACCTAGCAAACCTATACATTTTTGAAAACTAGACACCCAGGGGAATGCAGGATGGGGTGACTTGACTGCCTCCCACCAGGGTCTGTTACCCAGAATCCCTTGCAAACCTAAAAAGTTGTCAAAAAAAACACATTTTCCCCACATTTCTGTCTTGGAAAGTTCCAGAATCTCCGTGGATCCACAAATTCCCCCCCACCCCGCGTTCCCCAAAGTCGTACGAGAAAAAGGGTACCTCACTTGTGTGGGTCGGCCAAGTGCCCGCGACAGGAAACGGTGCAAAACGCAACGTGGTCACACCTCAATTTCGCAGTGAATAATGACCCTTTTTTGGCAAAATGACTAGCTGTAGTTTTTGAACCCTAGCTCTGCGGGCACCTTGGGAAACCTAGCAAACCTATACATTTTTGAAAACTAGACACCCAGGGGAATGCAGGATGGGGTGACTTGACTTCCTCCCACCAGGGTCTGTTACCCAGATTCCCTTGCAAACCTAAAAAGTTGTCAAAAAAACCACATTTTCCCCACATTTCTGTCTTGGAAAGGTCCGGAATCTGCGTGGATCCACAAATTTCCCCCAACCCCGCGTTCCCCAAAGTCGTATGAGAAAAACGGTACCTCACTTGTGTGGGTCGGCCAAGTGCCCGCGAAAGGAAACGGTGCAATACGCAACGTGGTCACACCTCAATTTCGCAGTGAATAATGACCATTTTTTGGCAAAATGACTAGCTGTAGTTTTCTAACCCTAGCTGTGCGGGCACCTTGGGAAACCTAGCAAACCTATACATTTTTGAAAGCTAGACACCCAGGGAAATCCAGGATGGGGTGACTTGACTGCCTCCCACCAGGGTCTAATACCCAGAAAAATGGACAAAAAAAACACATTTTCCCCACATTTCTGTGGTGGAAAGTTCCGGGATCTGCGTGGATCCACAAATTTCCACCCACCCCGCGTTCCCCAAAGTCTTACGAGAAAAATGGTACCTCACTTGTGTGGGTTGGCCTAGTGCCCGCGACAGGAAACGGCGCAAAACATAGTGAGGTAACATCAAAATTGCCTATCTCAAAACCACCTGGTTTTGCAAGGGTGGTCACTTGGGTTTTTGGCCCGGTGCTCGGCGGCCATCTAGGGAAACCTACCAAACCCATACATTTATGAAAACTAGACACACGGGGGCTTCCAGGGAGGTATGGCTTGCGTGGATCCCCCAACGTTTCCTTAACCAGAATCCCCTGCAAACCTCAATTTTAGCTGAAAAAATCACTTTTTTCACACATTTTTGTGTGGGAAAGTTGTGGCATCACCGGGCTCACTCAAATTTCCCACCACCCAGCGTTCCCCTGGGTCTCCCGGTAAAAATGGTGCCTCACTTGTGTGGGAGGCTGAAGTACCCGTGACAGGCAAGGGCCCAAAACATAGTGAGGTGACATCAAAATTGCCTATCTCAAAACCACCTGGTTTTGCAAGGGGGGTCACCTGGGTTTTTGGCCCGGTGCTCGGCGGCCATCTAGGGAAACCTACCAAACCCATACATTTCTGAAATGTAGACACCCGGAGGCTTCCAGGGAGGTATGGCTTGCGTGGATCCCCCAAAGTTTCCTTACCCAGAATTCCCTGCAAACCTCAATTTTAGCTGAAAAAATCACTTTTTTCACACATTTTTGTGTGGGAAAGTTGTGGCATCACCAGGCTCACGCAAATTTCCCACCACCCAGCGTTCCCCTGGGTCTCCCGGTAAAAATGGTGCCTCACTTGTGTGGGAGGCCAAAGTACCCACGACAGGCAAGGGCCCAAAACATAGTGAGGTGACATCAAAATTGCCTATCTCAAAAGCACCTAGTTTTGCAAGGGGGGTCACCTGGGTTTTTGGCCCGGTGCTCGGCGGCCATCTATGGAAACCTACCAAACCCATACATTTCTGACAACTAGACACCCGGGGGCTTCCAGGGATGTATGGCTTGCGTGGATCCCCCAACGTTTCCTTACCCAGAATCCCCTGCAAACCTTAATTTTAGCTGAAGAAATCACTTTTTTCACACATTTTTGTGTGGGAAAGTTGTGGCATCACTGGGCTCACTCAAATTTCCCACCACCCAGTGTTCCCCTGGGTCTCCCGGTAAAAATGGTGCCTCACTTGTGTGGGAGGCCCAAGTACCCGCGACAGGCAAGGGCCCAAAACGTAGTGAGGTGACATCAAAACTGCCTATCTCAAAACCACCTGGTTTTGCAAAGGGGGTCACCTGGGATTTTGGCCCGGTGCTCGGCGGCCATCCAGGGAATCCTACCGAACCCATACATTTCTGAAAAGTAGACACCCGGGGGCTTTCAGGGAGGTATGGCTTGTGTGGATCCCCCAACGTCTACTTACCCAGAATCCCCTGCAAACCTAAATTTTAGCTGAAAAAATCACTTTTTTCACACATTTTTGTGTGGGAAAGTTGTGGCATCACCGGGCTCACTCAAATTTCCCACCTCCCAGCGTTCCCCTGGGTCTCCCGGTAAAAATGGTGCCTCACTTGTGTGGGAGGTCCAAGTACCCGCGACAGCGCGACTGTGCTCCATGACGAGTACAGCTCGTCATGGGCACAGAAAGGGTGAAACCTGTATGGGACCACTGTCGCCTCCCGTGTCCATTCGTTCAGTTGGTCTCCCCCGCGTAATGGCCATAGGATGGATTTACGGGCATTCATAGAAAGACCGGAGGTCTCGCCAAAGATTTGCATAATCCTAAGTAGCCACAGGCCCAATCTATTGGGGTGTGTAAAGAAGAACGCCTAGAGTGCTATGCGGTCTGAGGCCTCCCGTGACCACTCAAAGCCACGGACCTGAGCGTCTATCCTTACCCAAGTCACGGGTGGCTCCATAGCTAGTGTAAAAAGGTTGGGAGATGGGGGCATCCCTCTCGGGTACCCTGCCCGATGGAGATGGTCTGTGAGGTCAAGTCTGCCACGCGAACAGAAGCAGTAATGTCGGTGTATAAAAGGTGGTTATGTGTGAGGAGGCAGGGGCCGATATTCAGGCGACCCAGGAGTGCAAAAAAGTAAGTCCAGTTAAGCGAGTCAAAGGCCTTATCAATGTCTTCAAGGATAAGTGCCGCTGGTCCATCTAGCCAGTCTACGGTCGCAATGGCATTGTGGGCGCTGGGAATATTGTGCCATGTAGCGTCACCTGGCATAAAGCAAGCTTGGTCAGGTTGGATTAATTCCGTGATATGTGGGACACTAAGGTTAGCGATGACTTTGACCAGGAGTTTAGCCTCTACATTAAGAAGATATTTTGGGTGATATGAGGTGCGGAGTTCAGGGGGTCGACCCGGTTTTAAGAAGACAACTATTTCCACGTGTCCCCAGTCTGGTGGGAGGCGTCCCTTATCTCCTTCAACTCGATCCGATAAGATAGAACGACAACGAAGATGCCGGTAACTCACGACTAAGGCAAGAGTTGCCTAACTCACAGCAATTTCCATTTCAACAGAAATAAATTACTTGAACTAAAGAGAAACGGGACTACGTTTGACCCCATATGGTGACTATCATTTGAATCCTGATCTTTGGAACACCATTGAATCTTGGTTGCTGTTCTGTATGGTTCTGGAACATACAACTAGGTTCCTTATTATTCAGGGTCACCAATACACACAAGAATTTACGTCCTGAGGATGGTCTTATAGATGTCTTCACACCAAAGACCAAAACGTCGACATTTTGACCCATTTTCTTTGTTAACAACCTGTCAGGAATTGTTCATTGGAATGCCGATGATGTTTTATCTGTCAATAAATTTGTGAAATGGGCTAGGGCAAAAGTGTGTCATGTTCAAAGATCTATATGAAAAAGTATCCATCTCAGTCACTTTTGCTCTCATGTGATTTATAATCTGTACCCTTTTTAGAATATAGTCTTTTACATACATTTAAACCTGATTAAGTATACACCCGTGTTGTATTGTATATCTCTGTTGAATTTTGTCCATTTTTGCATTTGATTCGCTGTATCATTTATTAATTTATTTTTACATTGGTTGTGAATAAGCCACTATTTAGGGCTTAAGATAATTTATGTTTTGAAATTACAGAAAACACAGATCTCGAAAAGAATTCCTTGAGGCCATCTTTACCTGAACTTGTCCATTACCCAAGCCTCCAAGAGTCTATTGGGTTGCCCACTTCGTGTTTGGTCTTATCCACCGCGGCATTAAATGCTGCAAGGTAAGGAGCTGTTACCTGAGATTGATGCTTTTTATGGAATTTGCATGTGAAGCCATTCTGGCCAGGTACCTTACCTGTGCGCATATCGGATAAGGCACTCTGTGCGCCCATCCTCCCCCCTACTTCTGCGCTCCAAATCTATGAGGTGGGCCTCTGTCTGTATCCGCTTCTTGTCTGCGCTGCGTAGTGCAGAATGCAGTATCTACCCCCCTGAGTGTAGGTTTATAGTTTCCCACAGGGTTTCGGGGAATTCTACTGTGCCTGTATTATGGGAGAAATAGTCTGGGATGGCTGTATGCATGTGTAATCTGTACTGCTCTTCCTGCAAATGCCATGGCGAAAGCCGCCAGCGTAATGGAGAGTGTCTGAGGCCTAGAGGCATCTGCAACGACATGGGAGAATGGTCGGAGAGGCCTCTAGGCAGAATGTCTGCTGTCTCCAGTCTGTGGAGGTGGATTGCGGATATAAAGATGTAATCGAGGCGAGAGAAAGACTCATGAACACTGGAGAAGTATGTGAATTCATGATCGATTGGGTGAAGTCTCCTCTAAGTGTCTACCCATCCCATCCCCCGACAGAAAAGGTAAACTTGAAGGGAAAAACCCTGCATACATTTGTCACTGTGCATAGAAAATCTCTAAAAAAGGAAAACTTGCTGAGAATTTGCCTGCAAACATTTTAGTTTTTGCTGGGTGGATGGTAGAGCAATGATTTTAAGTCGAGAAAATCATTGGATAATGGGCATATAATGTTTGCAGAGGCAAAAAAAAGATCTTAAACTGAGAAGTTTTGCAAAATGATTTATAAATGGTGAAAATCAGAAATTTTAGAAATCTTTGTCAGCATAAAAAAAAAATACGTTTTAATCCCCTAGACCAGACAATCGTGCTCTTGTTTGCTTCACTGGAAGGCTCACACCACCCTTACAGTGTCTCATCGCAAAAGGAGGATCACGCTTCAGATTGACACACTGGCGCCTTTTCACTCCTTCATTGATTAATTCTGAGATGTTTCTTCTATATGAGAGCCACACTGACATATAAAAAAGAGTGCTGCACAGTGTCCAGGAGGCAATATTTAGAAAGCAGAAGGAATTTCAATGGATACAGAGGGGCATATTTATCAACGGTTTTGTGCCGCCCTTGTACCACGCAAGGTGTTCAAGGTGACCCAAAACCGATAATGAGGTTTAGCAAGCCATGCAATGCCACCATGTGTGGCCCTGCGTAGCTTTGTAAATCTGGAGTAGTGCAAGGCAGCGCCTTGCTTTACTCTGTGCCGAAAAAAGGTGTATATGGATGGAACATGGGTGTTCACAGATTTACCAATACTGATAGACCTGGGAATGTGTCAGAATGCTACACCTTCCTATGGGAAGAGTAAAGAGGAGAAATATCTTTATTTCTCCTTGTTTTTTTCTCTTTGTACGTGTGCTGCATTCTGCAGAACACATAGAAGGATAGTTTTTGCAGGAAGGTGTCCCTTCCTGCACAGACACAAACCTGCCTGTAACACAGGCACCCTTGCACCATAGTTCAAGGGTGCCTGATTGGTGCTAGGAAGCAGTTTGAGTGCCAGAGCGGGCAGAGAGCAGGCATGCATCATAACTTGATAGATATGGCTCATTCCTGCCCTTTCCCTTTCACGCAGTGCAGCATATCCTGAACTAATGGTGTCCTCTCACTGAGGTAGACTGATACAGTAAGATAGGTGCATAGCATAATTGATACTGATTGGAGCATTCAACACTGTGATGCTGAAGAGTCAGAAGAGTCTTAAGCATTTCATACAGAGATGTCTGCAGTGTAGAAATGTAAGAGGGTATGCTCACAGCAGTACAGTGATACACAAAAAGACAGAAGCAGGTGGGATTCCTAACACACTTGGCAGAAGCCTCTTGATAGTAGAATGGAAGTACTAGCCTACTAGGCCTATCAAACTCTGTCTATGAATGTTGGGTCCCTAATTCTTTTAAGTGCATTCCTAAAAGACAAAACCCAAAAGTTGTGAATAGATCCCCATTCAGAATTGCTGATTCGTGACTTGCAGTTATTTTAAGTTTAGTGTCAGAAGTAAATGATTCAACCTTGGCATTGAACAAAAACCTTTGAACAATCCCTAAAATAAAGAAATTTTTAGCTAAATATATAACTCCATTCTGTAGAACATCGGCATGCAGTCGTCTCATGGCTCCACCAGTGAACCACAATACTTAACATGTAAAAACAGGTAAAAACATGCATTGCAGCGTTGTGATTGGTCAGGGGAGCCTGGGTGCCTACCAATTACAACACTGCATGAAGTGTTGTGATTGATCAGTGGGGCCTGGCTATGCGGTACTTCTTGAGAAAAGCAGGAGCTGGAGCGGAGACGCGGGACACGGTGGGAAGTTAAGTACATTTTTTTAAAAATTATTATTATGTGCGACCACCCGCCATCCGCAACCCCCCTCCCGCGTGACCCGCGAGCCACCTGCCCCCCACCCACTCACCATGCCGGCGGCCGCTGATAACAAGTATACATCGCTTCTGTGTTTCTGTAGCTGACTTGTGTCAGATGAAGGTGGACCTCCATGATGCATGCTCGCCATCATGAAGGCAACACCACCAGTAACTTTAAAGCTAAAAAGAGATTACTGTGTGGTTCAACACGTGAATCACTAGCCTGAGCGCTATCCAGTCGACTGGCTGCACAGCCTTCCACCTCTAACTAGCCGAATGAGTCTTAAAATAATGTCAAATGGATGGCAATGCCAAGGTGTGTCATCTCTATTCACAATTGCCACTCATTGAGTTTGGTTCTAGCATTATAGGTCCTCCTAGCCTTGGCTAATGTCTACTCTAGTAACTTACCCCGATGGACATTTTGTATCGCCTGTCCCTCTGAGGTGGACTCCAAACAGCATGTAATACATAAGAAATCATAAACAGATCAACACCTACATAAATCTACCTCATACTGACTGTTCATTTACAATTGCTTCATGTTTATAAGAGTTGGTCTATTCGTTACTTCTTCACATAAAAGCGATAAGATCTCGGGTGCCAACTAGTAAATACAGACTGTTATTATATATAAGCTTCTAAAACAATCTAGACAAAGTAAGCAAATTCGCAAAAAGATTTGCGCAATTCAGTGACACTTAAGAGCCCATTACGTTGAAACACGGCCCGAAAATGACAAATTCCTATTCCCAAAATTAGGATCTGGGGATTTTTGTGAGGCCGGATCACACTTACTGTAGAGGAAAAATACATTTGTTGGCCAGATCTTCAGCAGTGCAAAGTTAAAGGTGTGGGAGTGAGCGTGCACATGAGTGTCATGGGGAGAAGACAGGGCTGATGAGCACTAGGGTTGGGCGGAACTCACAGAGTTTCACTACGCTGGATTCCACAGAGTTACATGAAACTCTGCAAGATGCGCAAAGTCCAGCAAAAGGGTGGAAAACGGCAAGTTCTACTGATTTTTAGCATCAAGAGCTTGTTTCTCGCTGAAAAATCAGTGCAAACGGCACCACGCGGTGCACCAGGGGGTGCTGCATCTCGTGTTGCTTTTCCTGTCACTCAAGTAGATTTTGTACTCGAGCTGCAGCTTTCTCACCACGAACCACGACCTCACGCATTGGGAAAATCTTGCTGGGTGCCCTCCTAACACCCGAAAATTGTGCTAGGGGATGCCAATTCTCGCTCGCACTCACCAACTTACCTTTGGCGAGTCACGCATGAGAAAAAACTCCACCATGCGGTGATTGGCGAAATGTGGCCAGAACTTTACTTTACATGCGTAACGCGGAGTGGCCAAACCTCCAGCAACTCTGCCGTCGGAGCGGAATTTATCACCCACCCCTAATGAACACCATCTCAGTATCCTTAAACATTGTCAATGCCTTTGGGAACGTGATTTAAACATCATCCTTCATCAGTGAAGGTAAGTTTTCCAAGTGTATAGAAAAAAGGAGAAAAACAAATTGCAATTGCACATTTTTGCTGCGCCTGTCCACTCTTCAGTCATTGCTGAGGGCCAGACAGACTACTTAATTTGATGATGATAATAATAATAATATGGACCCAAAGTGTTTTTTAGAAGCCCTCTGCTCACACTAGCAATTTTTTTCCATCTTTTCATTCTCTCGTTAACGCTCTTTCCTATTCTTCCTATCTTTGCCCTTCTCCGTCTTTCTCCCTTTTCTACGTTTATCTCTATTGCGCTGGGTCAAAAGCTGATGGTGAAAAATAAGTTCTGATCTCTCAAAATGAATGCTTGTGCCCAGTACCCACAACCACCAGCACAAATTAAGCACTGCTGATGGGTGCATGTCAGAGAACCAAGGAAAGTTCCAGATTTTGTGAGGGTTATCAAACATTGTTGTGCAACCCAAAAAATTAATACATCTATGAAATTCCCTTAACTTCTTTGTAAATTGGGCATAAACTCTGAAAAGAGACTGTATTTTCGCACAAGGAAGGTCCTTTAAGTAACAATTGAGACTGAGTTCAGGAGATTGTTAATACAAAGCATCGATCGACCTAAAATGTAGTGACTCCAGAATGTTGTTGAGTCCTGTCATGACGCGTCTCATAAACCTTAACTATATGTAGGATGCACATTCAGGAAACAAACCCCAAGTGGAAACAGCCTCACGCCTGAAAAGTGTGAACTAGTGCCCAGAGTGTTAACAGCAACTGAGGTTCTGCAGAACATTACCCTGCAATGTCCTGACTCAATAATGAGGTTTTTTTCTTGTCATCACAAAATGCAAAGCATTAACATCAGTTGAAGAACAGACCCCTGGGGCAGACAAGAAGATAAAAATATTCTGCATGATGCAAATCTTAAATCCGCATCCCTGTAGCCCTTCTCTGATCTTTAAATGAAGTGGAAAGCCTGGTTCTCATTTACCGAAGTGTGAACATCTGTGAACTCTTGAGTGAAAGTAGATACAAGGACAAGAAGTCTTAGATATCCGAGTGCTGCTCCACATTCAGGGCCTTTATTATGAGGCCCTTACGCCACTGTTGTGTCACTTTTATTTTTTATGCTGCGGCGGGTAAAAAATGCGACAGACTGCGCTATATTTACAAAGTGACGCATTTAGGTAAACCCCTACGCTACATTATACCTACGTCAGGTTTAAAGTATGCAGGGTGGGCGTCCCGGCACAGAAAAGGCTCATAGAAGTGTTGCAGTGAAATCAATGTGATTTCACTGCGAGACTTCTACGGCGTCACTGCGTCAAATCCTTACACCTGCATAAGGGGTGGCGCAGGCCTTTCCACATGGTGCTTGCCCCATGTGAAATGACACACTGCTGGAGTTGTGCCTTTTTCCAGACACACTCCAGCAATACACCATTTTTGCACCGAGAGATATGTCAGGATTCCTGACGTATCTCTCAATCCTTGTGACATGGAGCTCTATACAGTAAATACGGCGCATCTAAGTTGTCGCAAGGAGGGCGCACTGAAAAGTGTTGCATTGCTGTTTTACTGCAGCGATGGAACAGTTTTCATAAATGAGGCCCTCGGTGTGTCACCTCCACATCCAACATTATGCACTTCTGATCTCATCTGATGACTTCTTGTGCCCTCCAGGCTTCAGTTGGAAGATGGAGACATGTGGCCATGGTGGAACTGAGGTACAGTTAGTGGGAGAATGGATGTACACTTTGTACACCATACAGGGTGTACAGGAAAGATTTAGAATAGTG
The DNA here is from genome assembly GCF_964204655.1 of Triturus cristatus. Lineage (NCBI taxonomy): Eukaryota > Metazoa > Chordata > Amphibia > Caudata > Salamandridae > Triturus > Triturus cristatus. Next base: position 1,099,244,633 of record NC_140594.1, read on the forward strand.
TGATCATATGCAAAGGCATGTCCACTACACTGGGTGAACCATGATAATACTACCAAGAGACATAAATGAGATGGAATAACTTGATTTAAGGCCACCAGTGTCCGTACAGAAGGAGGACCACTGGCCGGGTGTAGGATATTAAAATTATCCAAGGGGCATATGATCAAAGACGGTGTTAAAATTATCGCCGGTTTAGCGGCAGAAAACTGGCGCTAAAGCGGTGATAACGGGCTTGGTAATATGCCCTGGAGAATTCCAATAGAAGCCCATGTTGACACCAGAACATGGACTTCTATTGGAATTCTCAAGAGCATATTATCAAGCCCATTATCGCCACTTTAGTGGCAGTTTTCTGCCTCTAATCCGGCGATAATTTTTAACGCCGTTCTTGATAATATGCCCCCAAATCCTTTAGCACAGCGTTGTATTGGTTTTGTTAAGGTGCCCAGTGCTGCTCCATCGCCTCTGACAGGTCTCAAACACATCTGAGGGGCCTCAAACATCCTGAAAGAGAGATTGTGAAAGCACAGCTAGGTCTCTTCTCTTCATCTGGACAGACAATTTCTTGGGTGATTCCAGCTCTATACAAATACTGATTGATTGATTGACTATAGTTCCATATGCACTCCTCTCTCAATATTGCACTCTTGAATGTACAGTCTACACCCTAGATGGTAGAGGTGGGCGAGCCGACAAATTACCCAGGAGAGCCCGTGCACGAGCCGAGCCTTGTACATGTTTGCTATGTAATTCATAGACCAAACATCACTGAAACTATGATAAACGTCGATTCAAAATTCCAAAAAGTTGATTTCTTTAACATGTGGAAGCTTTGACATTAAAACGTCACAGTATAGCACTGAACCGCGAAGCACTTTATTTAAAGAGATCATATTTAAACATGAATGACTAGTGAACTAAGAGGCATGGCAATTGTCATTTAAACCCTGTCCGTGTCCAGAACATTTTAGAGCAACACAACTTTTGTTAAGGATTTGTTTTGTGTCTCTTTGTGCACCTACCAGCAGTTTTTATATAGCGCAAACTCGACCAGAAGGTATTCAAGCGCTTTCCATAAGCATCTCTTATAATACACATTACCATTCATTGGTCATAAGGGTGGGGAAATTAAGGAATTAAAAAAAAAACTTGAACCTTAGTTTGGAAGCTTTATTTGAAAGTAAACTTTAAATGACCCAAAAAGTATTCCAGCTATATGTTGAAGTGAAAGAGATGTCTATAACTTGACCTTCAAAGTCTACCAAGGTGGACAGGACGTGGACTACCAGCTAGAGAAGTGGGGAACAGGGTTCGAGTCTCGGCGGGGACACTCAGCATCCTGTGATTCTGGGAAAATCACGTAATCTCCCCGTACCTAACAAAAGCATAATGTGTCCGTCAGTAACACAACTGGTGTTCATGTAAAGCGCTCTGATACCGTCGGATCGAATTCGAGCTATATAAAACTCCCCAAAAAAGAGAAAATGGTCGTGGTGGTGACAAGATGGCCCCCTTATTGCAGCACTCCATCCCGGGGAGCATCAGGGGCATGCCCTCCACGTCTTGGGAAGACGAGATCTGGTGCAGGCATACAGAAGGGAATTCAGCGCCATGCCCAGAAGGGTGTCTGCATTGCCTGAGCATGAGCTGGGTGCAGGGCATGGCTGGACAGGGCCTACAGAGCCCAGCAGCAGTGGTGACTCCCTGACTGGATTGCTGCCCAACAAGAAGCGCCTGGCATGCAGGTCGAGTGTGAGGAGTGAGGAGGCTGCGGTCACGGAGGCTGCTAGTGATTGACGTGTGCCCTAAGGCCCTCCCTGCCCCTGCTGTATTTAGTTAGGGGATGATGGTGCTGAGGGCTCACTCTGAATGAGGAGGGGCAAGTGGCAGGTAATAAACTGCTGCTCAAAGACTTTTCAAGGTGTGGGCAAAGTGGTTAATTGCATAGGGGTACCCACCTTCTAAGGGGTCCCTTGGGGAAGTAAACATTCTATCCAGCTCACCTCTATCTATTACCATATCTCAACCTCTCTTCTCTCTGCCTATCTCTGCCTGAGTCTGCCTCTCGTTGGCCAGTCTCAATAATAGTGATAGAATGCACATCTAGGGCAGATTTACAAGGGCTGGCGCATCTCTGCATATTAGCAGGGATCCGCCAGTAAAGATACGACACACAAAATTACCCTTGCGCCACCACAGATGCGTTGCATTTCCAATGCGCGTTCCGTGGTGCAAGGATAGACAGATGCGTGTTGCATCTTCTGTCGTAAGGGCAGCGCATTGCTGAAGTCGTGTCGCAAGCGCGACGCAACTCCAGCAATGCTATGGGGCTACCTATACTTATTGTGCTGCGTCACTCCTTATGCCTGCTTCAAGCAGGCGTAAGGTTTTGACGCAGCAGCGTCGTAAAAGTGACTCAGTGAAATCTTGTAGATTTCACTACATCACTTTTACGAGGCTTTCTTGCGACAGAACGCCCCACCCTACGTACATTATACCTGACGCAGGTATAATTTGTTGCCGGGCTTTACAACGTGACGCATCTTCCTAGATGCGTCACGTTATAAGTATGTTGCAATGTGGTACATTGTTTACGACGCCGCTGCGTCACAGAAGTGACGCAACGGCGATGCAAATGTGTCGCAAGGGGCTTGTAAATCTGCCCCCTATTACTCAAGTTTTACTATTTTTTTTAAAGTGCTCATGGCGAAAAAAATGTGCGTGCAGATTGTTAACATGCCGTGTCCCAGTGGCACTCGCTCATAATTCCCAAAATTTTGGTGCATGTTTTCGCTCCAGCGTCGGGTGTTATGTGAGGAAACTGGGATGCCGTTGTGCCACATTCCTATCCACAGGAGTACCTGTGGGAGTCGTGGACCAGGCGCCCAGAGCACGTCTGTAAGTGCGTCATTAAAGGGCAGCAGCTGCTCCTTGGAGGAGGCTTCTAGCCGAATCACCTCAGTCAGGAGATTGGTCCTGAGAGACAATGTAGGTAGCTTGAGGTTAAGAGCCTCAGCCGCCTTGCGCAACATAAAATGTACCATCGTGCTCCGTCGCACAGCAAAGTCACGACATATTCAAATGATTCCTTTTGAAGTTAGATACTTTTTTTAATCCAAAACATTTTTAGACACATTTTCGCTGCTTTCTTCATTTACATTGAAGGTAACATGATTTCCAATTCTTTGAATGCTTTCAAATGCTGAGAAAATGCCCATCCGTCCTTTTTCTGGCATGTAAGGAAACCAGGTTTGTCCTGGGCTGCCTTAGAACTTGATTGCAGAGTGCACGTGTGCAGGCTGCTAGCGATCGAGAAGACGCTGACAGCAGTGACAGCAAAGAACGAAGATTTGGAGGCATGCCCCTGCAGTAATAACATCAGAATATTAGATTTGCTAGAGTCTGCACACATAGTCACGCCCAAACTGTTTGTTGAAAACATGTTATTTGAACTATTTGGCCATGACAACTGCCATGTTCGTGGTTGTCTGTGACCTGCACCGGAAGCGCCACTGTGCCCTTTCATGACATTGAAACTTAACTACTGACTTACACACTCACCTAGTTCAGAACCAAGGTTCTGTGTCCTGGAAGGGCACCTCTAAAAGCATTAATACCTCTTAAAAATTCCACATATATAGTTGTGACTTTTGATTTTTGTGTACCTTTAAATGGGAGTAGTTGATCTGTCCAATCATAAGGCCTCTTTTTCAGGGCCAGCTTCCTTACCTGAGGATGCACATCTCCATTCCTGTGAACAGATACAAAAGCTGTATACATCTTTGTTGAAGCATCCCTTTGACAGTTATGGTGCCACTTTGGTTCATGACTTTTTACTTTAAATGTGGCTGCTTGAGACATGTGCAGTGTGATCCACTTGGTGGGGAGGGGGTTAAGGCCACATTTTCTTGCTGAGGAACAACCCCCCGCCCCTCTACAAGCATGTATGTTGTGGGGAGTTAGCAGTGCAGTGGGGTTAGGGCTTACTAAAAGCCTGCCGGTATGGTCTCTTCTGGGGTGGGAGTCAGGGAAAGTGGAAGGCGTAAATACCAGCTGTCTCCAAGGCCCCTCCTTGTTTGTGGTCTTTGTATGCAAACCCACCCTATTGCTTACCCGTGATTTCAGATTTATTGGACAAGCAAGATATGCGTAAATGCATATATGGCAATGCTCATTTTCCATAGTTTTTTGTTGCTGGAAGAGTTATGGGGCAACCCAAAGGATATTGGTACAAAACAGCAACCACAGGAAGGGGCACAAAGAGGGTGCTTCATGACATTTCTACTGGTGTCCTTACGAAGGAACCCGAGGATGAAAGCAATGGTGAGCCTTTAGTCCCAAGGACAGTTGCAACCCTGAGAAAAGAGGCGGGTCCTCCACAAAGGCAGAGGAGGGTCGCCCTACTGCTCTCTGAGCAGTGCAAAGGAAATATAAAATTATAACAGAACGTTATTATCATTGTATTTTTAGTATGGAGCTAGGTTAAGGAGGGGCGGGGCAGAGCTCGTGTCAAAAGGAGGAGTGGTTGGTGCACCTTAAGTGGCATGGCAGTTTACCCAGCCATCTTGGGCTGCCCAAACTGTCATGCACACTTAGCATGTTTTCCACCCGGCTGTATTGCAGCTCGGTGGAGAACATGCACAGGCTCCCACTCCCTGGCTGAGTGCCAATCCAGCCTGCTCAGACCAATCACAACGCTGCAGTCATGCTTGTGACAGCAGCGTTGTGATTGGCTAAGGGAGTCTGGGAGCCTGGGTGCTGCCGGGAGCCAGGAAAACAGGATGGATGAAGGAGAGGCAACGGCTGGCACCCAGCATCCAGCAGGTAAGTCTTTTTTCTCTAACCCCCTGCCTCCCCAACCCCTGCCACCATTCCCTACCAGCTGGCATGGCCTGAGCAGCTTGGAACATGCCTGGTAGCGCCCACCTTGCAAATTAGTTTTCCTTCCTGGGCTGTCGACTCTATAGGTGGGGTGAACCTCCAAAGGCATGACACCTGTTGGACTATAACTGGTGTGCTTTGGCTAATCAGATGGGTAGCCAGCATAGATCCTGTCATTGCTCGCCACCCTCGGATCACATGTAAGTTAACTCATTACCAAGCTACTTTTAATAAACCTGCAGCAAAGTTTATCCAACACAAACTGGTGAGGTGTCATGTAAGTGGCTTATTGTCTTTACTCCTTGTATATATATTAATTCAGCTTTAGCTGTGCCTTTCTATGGCTATGAAGTGAGGCAAAAAACAACCAATAACTATATTCACTTTGGCTAACATGTCATTCCACCACAGCGAGTACATTGAACATTCTATTGCAGAAAACGGTGTTTACAACATGGGCTGAGCCACACGTGCACTTTACACACAAGAGGAATAACGTTTGCCTAATCCACGCATGTGAGTGGTTGAGACAGTCAGTGGTCTAGATATGCGGATGGGCAGGAAGAAGATCAGGAAGGATCGGAAGCGGAAGCTCTGGGACTCCTGGTAGGTGGGTTTGGTCTGAGTAGTTTTTAGGAGTTGGCGGCCGGTTTTAGGGCTCACGGCTGGGGGGATGTCGGGATAGTTTTTTGGCAGGGGGCAGGATTTTAGGGTGCAGGGCGGGGGGGGCTAGGATAGTTTTAAGAGCTGGGACAGGGTTTTAGGGTTCAGGGTGGGGGGAAAGGGTTGTTTTCAGGGCTAGGGTTCTGTTTTATGGCTCTTGGGGGGAGTGGGTGGGGGTCAGGGTAGTTTTTTGGGCAGGGGAGAGTGTTAGGGCTCAGGTTGAGGAGACAGGAGTAGTTTTAAGGGCTGGGGCAGGGTGCATTGGAGGGCTTGGGTATTGGGTGTTAGGAAACGGGGTGGAAGGATTGGGGTGTGCAATTTATCACGCATATTCCTTTAGCAATCATGCCTTTACAATGAAAATTGTTGTAAAGGCATGTGTGGTAACGCCCTTGTCGTGGTTCAAACCGCGTTGTTTAGGCATGTGTTGTTTCGGCATGCGTGGTTGTATCATACCTTAAAGGAAGGAGGCTTCCATTAGACTGTCAGGGTGGAGCACCTCAAGCTGGAATCTTTGCATCCCACACTGTCCAAGATAAACATGTGAAACGCTCCTAGGCAGCCATGCTACTTTTCACCTGGCCCTGTTGTTCTGGAAGATTCAAGCTTCTTCCCCTTTTTAAGTGTGTTGATGTGACCTCAGCAGCTGCTTTCTTATCCCCACTAGCTATTGCTTTTGGTTATTTTTCATCTGAGCAAAAAACAACTGTGTTTGTTGCTGGAGGCCCTCTCTGAAGCACCTTCACTGGACGGATGTCTTCAGCCTCTGTCGCAGGGCATCCATGACGGAAACTGCTCAGATGAAAAAGGACTTCTCGATTCCCAAGAGGGGCAGGGGATGGAATCACTGCCAGACTCTTGTCCATGACCTCATGCAGTCTTCTGGGCTAATTCTTGGAACAACACGGTTCATGTAGAAGGTTGTTTTATTCTTAGTAAAGTTCCCAGGGCCGAGCAATGCAAACAAAGAGTATAGGCTGATACTCTGGAGAGAACGGAGGAATCTGGGGCTAACACTTGGTAGGTCCAAGCAACAACATAAGCAAAGTGTATGTTTCAAGATTTGGATGCATGCCCAGAGTGTTTCTCTGTGGGTCGAGGTGAAAGAAATCCATGCAGTGCCGGGAAGGGAGAGCCTCATTGCATATTGCTAATGAAATGAAATGAAAATGGGATTATATAGCGCACATTTACCCAAGGGTGTCAAGGCGCTGCCTCAGTGATAGAAGAACTACTGCTCTAAGGAGAAAAAGAAGATGTCTTACTAGTTGAAAAGTCAAGTTTTGAGGGCCTTTCTGACAGTCAGGAAATCTTTCCAACTTTTTAGTTCTAAGGGGAGAGCATTCCATAGCCTGGTGGTGCCCACAACAAGGCTTCTGCTTCCCCAGTGAGACTTTTTTAATATAGAGACTACTAAATTGTATGATGTTACAGATTGTAAAGGTTATGATGGAGTGTACCATCGGAAGCTTTGTTTAAAATATTCGGGTCCAGTCCCATCGCGTGCCTAAAAGGCAATGCATAACACCTTAAATTCAACCTTTTTCTTCACTAGAAGCCAGTGGAGAAGATCAAATGTGTGGGAGATTGACTCATATATGGGAATGCCCAGAAGTAGACGGGCCGCGGAGTTCTGTAAAATCTGAATTTTGTTGAGCAATTGTTTGGGGATGTTGAGGAAGAGAGCATTACCGTGGTCGATCTTGGGCATTGCAAGTGCAGTAGTAACAGTGCTAACACACTACAGGCCTTATTTAGAGCTTGGTAGGAGGGTTACTCCATCAAAAATGTGGCAGAGATCCCATTGACTGCATTACAAATGGATTATAGCCTACTGCACTTGTAATACAGCGAACAGGCCAAACACTGTTACATAGAGATATCGGTGACTTAGGAGAACGATTAAACAAGTATGGAGGAAACAAACAGCTGTCAGGGTTCTGGCAGAGTGCTCATATTAGGTAGCCAGCATTGAGGATGCTTACAGAGTGTCCATGTCCCTCGGACCAGGGGCAAGATAGTGTGAAGAGTATTCAGATCAATGGGACAGGCAGATTGAGCTTAACATGTGTAAGGTCCACGTGTAGTGAGGGAGCTTACAAAGTCCAGATGTCTATGCCTCCAGCACTGAGGGCTCTTGCATTGTATCCAGGGCCAGGTGACCAGTGGCGAGTGAGCTTGGAGAGTATCCATGCCCATGTGACCAGTGGTGAAAAAGTTCAAATGGGCCTATTCCAATGTGACCAGATGTGTGGGTGGTTGCAGGGTTGTTAAAAATTGTAGGAATTGCTGTTAGCATGAGCTTAAAGCCATTTTGTTCTTGGCAGCCATTTTAGTTAGCCATGTGCTCACCATGTGCTTTCTCCCTCTTCCAGAGCCTTGCACATGCTCAGAAAGACCTGTAGCTGCCAGAATGCACCTGCTCCTAGTGTGTAACTGTCAGGCTGTTCTAACTGATGTCAGCAACTGATTACTCCTCCTACTTGTTGACTGTGCATTTTCTGTATGACCATCTATGTGTGTAACTCTTCTCTTGTGTACTTGCACCGCCTCCTTTTGAGCCCCTGTGTGGGTATAAAAGGCCCCTGTTCTCTGTACTCCTTAGACTGTCTCCTACTGAGGGTACTGTATGACGCAGTCTCCCTCATGTGAGGTTATTAAAAATGTTCTTTTCATATTGCAGCTTCCGTGCCAATCTCTTCTTTGTTGGTTTAAAGGACCAGGTGTATCAGTGAACCCCTAAAAAGGTATTTATTTCTTCAAATGGCGCCCAAACGTGGACCTCATCGGAGAAGCGGCTATCCAAGGGAGTGGTCTTGACAGGAGATAGGAATCTACTGAGGGGGACAGGACAGAAATCTACACAGATTGTTTCTCTTTCTAGCCCAGTATATTTCTGGTCTCCCTGATCTGATCCTCCAACTGTTTGCCGCTCCCGACTGAAAACTTCTTTGGCGTGAGTATTTTAAAATGACTGCTAGGTTACTCAGAACTTGGCAGTGGGCAGTGGAGGCTGGAGATTTGTGCTTGGTAAGGTCGTCGACATTTGATTTGTTTGTTTGGCCAAAGACTTTGGAATTTGGAAATATATGTAAATTGCAATTTATGTAGGCAGGTAATGAGGAGATTTTTCTCTAACTTTTGAGTAATTCGTAACGACGCATATTGTGTTAAGTGCCACTGCTGTATAATATTGTATATGCTACAATATTCTTGGCATGCCTGTTTTTAAGTTCACATCGAAGAATGTGCTGCTCTTTTTTTTGGAGGTACCAATGTGAATCTTGAATGAACTTAGCCGGTTCCCCTAGAGGGGATACCTAAATAGGTTTAGGTATGAAAAGGTATTTCTTCCTTGGTGACTAAGTACCCCATGGAACCAAATATGTACATAAAAAAGGATCCTGGTCCATGCACTTAGTAACATTCATAAGTGGTGATATGCAGAGCGCTTATTAAGTGTTCTGCCAGCCAAAACTGGCAAATGTGGTGTATTTTGGCTTCTTGAACATGGAACAGTCTTTTGGGCTGTTTTTGTGCAATTTTTGGACTACTTTTGAGAGCTTTTCTTGTAAATATGACTTACAATTAGTATTTACAAGGTTTGGTTTAAGTACAGTCTGTGGGCTGTCTTTTGTTTCTGTCCTAAGTGTTGATTTGTGGGTTAATTGTGTGTTTGAATGTCTATGTGGTTTGACACCGGTGGTACTTGTGTGAGTGAATAGCGATTGCGCTCTTTGTGTAAGAATTGCTAGCCTGAAGCGCGCCGTATTATGTGTTCTGAGTGTATGACCCCCTTCTGAAAATGTCTGGAATGAGATCAATGTGTTTTTTGTCATTCTGTTATGCAAATGTCATTGAAAGAATTACATTTCAAAATTCAAGAAATGAATTATGTAACATATGCTAAATAGCTGCACGCTATCATTAAAATTGAAAGAGTAAGAAACTATACATGTGTGAAAATTGCCACAATGGTAAAGATAAATTAGAATTCACAATCAATAGGAATAAAATAGGTCTCATAGAAAGGAAGAAAAAACTAAATTGTGTGCTTTAAACACCTAGGACCCAATATAAAATGTTACAGCATTTTCCTTAGATACATTGTATTAGATATTAAAAGGCATTCACATCATCTGAGTAATTGGTTGTTGCTGAAATAAACACCACATTACAGAACAATAGATTTGTGCTGGCTTGAAAGGCGTGAGATGTTGACGCCTGCTGGTCAGAGTAACAGCTGAGTCAATAACACATGGCTATTCCTGACTGCAGGCCACAGAGGGAAAATGCTGGGTCAACTCGGTTTTAAGTTAGTGCAAACCTGGTATAAAGGCGTGTATTAAAGACTGCTGATTGTAACAGTTAAGAACAGACAGTTTCATTATTTTGGATAACAGAGAAAAGATTGAAAGTAGGGATTTCCTTTCTTAATGCCTTTTTACATAAGCACATCCGTGGTTCTGAAGTAAAATAATAACTGCTCTTTAAAAAGTGGCGCAAGCTATTTTAGGTTTAAGTAAAGCCTCTGTGCTTAGGGTTATAAAGGCAAAAGGAAAGGAATGAAGCTTGCTTTTCATATGTGGAAACATCAAAAGGGTTGGTGATAATTATAAAAAAAAAAAAATGTGACTATATGAAAAACATTTATTAAAAGTAATTGTACTAAATTCGTTTTTCTTTCTAATGTCTAAATAATCATACTAGGAACTCCTTGCATCAAAGTTGAATTCAAGCAGCGCTTTGCCGCAATGGGGGAACTAAAACATTTCTGATCCCCCATTCCTGGGATATCTAGAGAACACCCTTGGGGACCCCTAATATGCTAAAACATTGTAGGTTATACATTTTTAATTACCCCTACCATCAAAGTCGAATTTGGGCAAAATTGACTTTTTAAAAGCAGTTCTGCCACTCAGGGCAGTTTCCAAACTGATCTCAGGCTTCAGTAATTGTTCTGCCACTCAGGGCAGTTTCCAAACTGATCTCAGGCTTCAGTAATGCACACATGCAAGTATAGAACAAGCAGCTGACCTCTATACTGCTAGTAAAGCACACCACACACTGCACACAAATGAAAATAAGTATAAAAAACCAGCAGAAGTTATTATCCTACCTCTAAATTACTGGCAAACAGGAACGGAATAGGACTGCTTTTCAGCTGTGAGTATCCATAAATTGCTTTGAATTGGAAAAGCCGCATGGAAAGCCTTGCACAAAATAGGACAGCTGGTAAGGGTTAAAGGTCGTCATTTAGCAGCCTAGCAGGGCTAAAGGCAGGGTTTTGCTTTGACACTTTGGCCTCTGAAAGATTCTGAAAGATTCTGAAAGAGGAGATGACAGCGCAGAGAGAGCAAGAGAAGTTTTGCTTTCTATTTTTGGCAAAAGCAAGTTTTTGTGCAGTCATATGAACAGAAGGAAATATAGTGGTATATGTGGGCCCTGATTAGAGAATAGCTCTGCCATGTATATAGCACTAATGTTTTTAGTTTAAAGATTACTGTGCAAGAGCTGAGATAAGGAGGCAATGGGATTTAGTTTGCATTCATTCGCCCTCATGTTACACTAGTACAATTGCTAAAGGATTGGTGGTTGGTTATTAATGTTTTCTAGCTAGCTCAATGTGCTATTTACCGCCTACAAGTTTGTTTGGGCCCAGTTTCCACAGATAGGGGTAGATAGTGTCGACAGAAGGTAAACCTATTTCAGGTTTTCCTACTGTCGAAATAGGGGAAGGAGGTTAGCTCCTCTACAAATTAAGGGTAGGCAAGTTTATATTTTCTCTCTCTTTTTCTCACTCTCTTTTGAGCCTGTCTAAATTGTCTAGGAAATAGCCATGAGACATTTAATTGGCTATTCAGTAATATTGTTTTAAAATTGTTAGCATTTAATAAAATGAAGAAAAAAAAAATATATGCTATGTTACTGCCCATCCTGTCTGATGAAATTATGAAAGCAGGGCCGGCTTTTGGGCGGTGCGACCGGTGCCACTGCACCGGGTGCTGGCTTCCTGGGGGCGCCGTGTTTGAAAGTTTATTATGCTTTTGAAGCACCTGCTGCAGCGTTTCGTTCCCTCGGCAATTACCAGGCCTCACACAAATGTCAAGATAACTCGTGTGATTAATTATCTTCCTGGAGAGAGTTCAGCATTTTGTATAGTTGAGGTTTTGACTTAGATGAAGTTAGTGCAGAGGGTTAATGTGCCTGCTGCAAAGAACGTGTACCAAGTAGATTACAGAGTGGGCATGATGTAAACAGATCAGCAGATTACTGCTTTCAAAAGAGACATCCTTTTGTTACTTGCAATTTATAACTTAAAGTCCTAATATAGGATAGTGAGCTATTAACTTTCATCCTAGAACTGCATACACACTGCAAAGTATACATTATTAGAACATTGATTAATGTTACAAAAAGGGTTAATTTGGCTAGAAATCGATTCTTATTATTAAAGAAAACTCCCTACTATGCTGTTTCTTTTTCGACTCTGCGTTTGTGCTTCTACACACCAAGCACTCTTAAACTAAACTGCCTACCAGTATGGATGACATATGACTCATGCACTTTCTGTCCTTTGGCTTATGTAACATTTCCTATACACTGATTTCCACACGTATGATTGATTGTCTCTGTGTAATGTGTATGTGATGCAAAGTGCTCGGACACCCTACACTGGTATGAGGGGCGCTATATATCTAATTCAATGCATCTGAGAGAGTGTGGTTATGGAGACTTGATCACTGTTAAAGGGTGCTAGTGAGAGAATCTGTGGTGGAGGTGGTCATTGGGGGGGCGCCAACAAACATTGTCGCACAGGGCGCAACCAGCACTAAAGCCAGCCCTGTATGAAAGGATGAGTAGTCTAGATTGCTGTTCCCTTATTTGACCTTTAAGGTGAACCTGTTCCATGTGACAAGCAGCAGGAGAGTCTGCAGGGTGTCCTGTCCCACGTAATCAGCCGGAAGTAGCCTGCAGGGTGGCCTGGTTCAAATGGGTAACTTAGAGTGCACATACAGTGTGCCAAGACGCACCTGGTCAACTCCGAAAGAGCTTTGTGCATCAAGCTCCATATGTGCTGCTTTGAAGGCACTTGTACTGTGTCAGCACTCATAGAATCTGCTTTCAGAGGGACTTGAAAGTGTCAAGTCCTATGTGTGCTGCTTTGAGGGGGGAGAGTTTCTCAAGGTCAACTTAAGGTACCTTGTCCCTTGTGGCTAATGGTGAGACATTTATCGAGTATACAGATATTTCTTGGCATGTGGGGAAGTGGCTATTTATTAAGAAAGGTGATAGTGTTTATGTGTTTCCTAAGGTGATGAGGGTAGGGTGGCCCTGTATCGGTGCGACCCCCAAGATGGCCATCGGCGCTAAAGCCGAAGCTCGGGGTATACCCAGGGTCACAGCCAGGATCTCTATCAATGATCACCGGCCGCCTTGCAGGAAGGATGACAATGTGTGGGGAAAGGTCTCCACCATGTCTATAATAGATGAGTTGTCCCGATGAGGCCACTTTATATATTTCTGTTAGACCTAGCATCTTTGGCATGGTTTCCCCTGAATTTTTGCCTTTAGACCTCCTGTTTTTGCTGACTTTGTTTTTCCTGGTCTTAAGATTCTGCACACTTTATCACTTCTGACCAGTGCTAAAGTACTTGTTCTTTTTCCCTAAAATGTGGTAACATTGGCTTATCCACAATTGGCATATTTAATTTACTTATGAGTCCCTAGTAAAGTGCACTACGTGTGCTCAGAGCCTATAAATTAAATGCTATACATGCTACTAGTGGGCCTGCAACATTGGTTGAGCCACCCACTTAAGTAGCCCTTTAAACATGTACCAGGCCCACCATTGCAGAGGCTGTGTGTGCAGTTTACCCTGCCATATTAAGCTTGCAAGTTAAATCTCTTGGAAGGTCCAAACCTTCCTTTTTAATACATATAAGTCACCCCTAATGTAGGCCCTGGACAGCTCAAAGGCAGAGTGTAGTGAATTTAAAGAATGTGGACAGGTACTTAAGGTTTTACTTGTTTTGGTAGTGAAAAACTCTTTAATTCATTTTTTACTACTGAAAGGCTTATATCTCCCATAGGATAACATTGGCATTACCTTGTTACAATTTATAAGAGTAATTTCTAAATGGGAAGATGTAACTGTTTCAAGTTTGGTGTCTATGGAATCACAATTTAAAATCACAACTTATTTTGAAGTCGGATTTTACATTGTAATTTTAGAATGCTGGCATTTTCTTACTTCAGCCATTTGGTGCCTGCTGCCTGTCTCTGATCATATGTCTGGTGTAGTTGACATTTGTGCTTTGTGTATTCCTCCTAGACAGCCACACACAATGGGAGCTTAGATGTGACCTAATGGGCCACCCTGGCAGGATAGGAGGGGCACAGTCTCACACCTGAATAGACTGTGTCCTGTCCACACACAAAGAGCTACATAACCCCCTGTACTGAGGATGGAGCCAGGGCAGGAAGGACAGGGACTCTGTGCACTTGGAAGATGTCTCTTTCGAAGTTTCCCCAACTTCAAAGGCACAGCTGGGTATAAGTTCCGGACCTTTCAGACCACGACTTCAGTACACCTCTGGACCTGTGGATACTATGCCAGGAAGAATGACTGCTGTGCTGCTGAAAGGACTGCCACTCTACTTGGCGTTCACTCTGAAGGAGCTGCTGCCTTTCTGTGCAAACTTTCCGCCTGCAGACGTCTTGCCTACAGAGGAAGACCTTGACCTGGAACCCTTCTTGAAACCAGGACCCCAAATAGACCCAAAGGGCTAGTCTGCTGGCCTCCTGATCTGAGCAGAAACTCAATGGAGGGGCAAAGAGAAGTTTACACAGGTCCAGCACCCAAGCTCCTAAGGAAAATATAACGTAAAGAAGGATGCTGTTCCTTGTGGGGGGAGGGAAACACAAGGGAAAATGACCACTTGTAGGTGTATCCGACAAAATGAGCAGAGGGAGCCAGGGGGATCCAAGTGATTTGATGTGAATACCCTCAGACAACCGAGAGGGTGTCATGCAGTGGCGTAGCTAGGGAGGGGCGGTGGGGGCCGTCCGCCCCAGGCGGCACTATTTTGGGGGCGGACAACGGCATTCAGATAAGGCTCGGCTTGCTTTTGTGGACGTTCGGGGACGGGCAGAGAAGGAATAGGACTCAGGCAATGTCCTCTTCTTTTTTGTGCTGGCAGCTGTCCCCCCCTCTCTTCCTATTATTCCCTCTCTTTCTGTCTTGCTCCTCACTTACTGAAAACCGTAATTTGAAGAAACGGTTCACAACCTCTCTTTCCTTCTTTCATTTAGTTGCTTCCCTGTGAAATGGATCCAAAAAAGAAAAACACTCTTGCGGGAAATGCCCTTTTTCTGACATTTTTGTATTCCAAAGTGCAGCGGGATGTAGAGAAATAGAAGGTTTTCAGTATGAAAAATAAATACATAACTAAATAAAGCAAGACAGAGTGGTTGCAAAGTGGCCAGGTTGGTTTTATTCACATCCAAATACCATCAGCCTCACTTTACAGACTTTGCCAGTGAAGCGCTACTTTTGTTTTCTCATCTTTCTTTGAACAGCATTGTTGTTCCCAGGTGGGAAAGTGTACCATTCCCGTAGGGACTGCAATACCTGGTTGATGGGTGGATTGGACAACAAAATGTGTACCATGGCTCTGTTTATGGATGTGGTCTTTTTAAACCATACTGCTTACGTTTATTAAGGATATAAGCAATGGACATTGAAACGGTCCCCTTCAGGGCCCTGTAGTCATGTCCTTAACTTTTCAGGTAAAATCACTCGCTGATATCTGAATAGTGAGTGAGAGATCGTTAAGATAACCATGTTGTTTCTGCTTACATTTCACATGCTTTATTAATCTTGCATTCCCTATGAGTGTTTGCTTTAACTTTTTTTTTTTTAGGCAGCATATTACTCTTATCAAGTGCATAATTTGAATTGAGCCACATCCAAGTGTTTATAGCGGGCACAATTAGGTTATAGCTGAAGGCAGTGCGAGTTTCTCTCAGTGGGGCAGTATGGTGTTCAGTGGGGGAGAGGATGTGGCACTATGGCCAGAGCTGTCGAATTTGAAACTGGGGAACTGAGTTCAGCCTTCATGACCAGTCCACCAGACCACTCTACTGAGGGAGCATATTCCCATGCTAGACCTTACAAGGCCCCACTAGACCTTAGAAGGCTTGATGTCTTAGCACAAGCAGGTGTACCCTAGTGGTGTCAATTGTGAATTAACCTTGAAGGCCTGTCCACCACAATCCATACTGAAGTTCATCTCCATTCTTGCGGGCAGGCCTACGAAGCGGCACACCCTAGAGCAACAGTGATCCAATCACTGTGACTCTGTCCCTGAGGTCACATGAACCTTGAGCAGGTTAGAGCGGTGCAAACGGTGTGACCGCACTGGGTACCTATTTCAGGTGGGTGCGTAGTGTTTGCAAGTATATTATGGTTTAAAAAAAGCTTGCTGCCTCCTTCCTGGCCTCCAGCAATTTTCAGAAACAATAAAAATGTCATGATAACTTCGGTGATTAATGTACTTCCTAGAGAGAGATCCGAGTTTTGTCTAGTGGAAGGGTTGACTCCTGGAAAGGTAGCACAGAGGGTTAATGTGCCTGCTGCAAAGAACATGTACCATGCAGATCACAAAGTGCACTGCTTTAATGGGGGGAACAGGATGAATGGTCATTTAATGTCAGCTGTAGATGATGGATCCCTGAACAGTGTCATGTATGTGCATGTTTGCATTGTGCGGAGGGAATTACCAGGTAATTGTTCACACAGCTCTCTGATGGATGTCACATGCGTTTTTTCTGAGTCCCCAGATAGATCATGCAGTCTGTGTGTTCTCTTTTGTACTGCCAGTCATCGGTGTATTCAACTGTGTAGCCTTGGACCGTGTCATGTATGTGCATGTAGCTTGCATGATCGAGGTAACTATTAGCGGCAATACTACGTGTCTCTCGGTCCTCTTTCAAGTGCTTGCTGTCCTTTTTCCCCAGCAACCCCCCCCCCCCCAGGGGCGGCAATCTGAGGGATAGCCCCGGGCGCCACAACCTCTAGCTACGCCTCTGGTGTCATGCTTCACCATAGGGTGCTCGGCGTCAAGCAGTCAATGCCATGCCCGACAGGCCACTCAGTGGGGGCTCTTTAGTAGAGAACTTTGATCTTAGCCGTATGATGAGTGCAGGTGAGGGGGAGTACAATGTGTAGGGTTGCCTGATTTTGAAAATGGACGCACACCATTACAGATTGTAGCTGGATCGTATTGGGACTAGAGACAAGGGTGGCACATATCCCCTTTAAATAAAAAGCAATTGACAAGAAGGTGACAACCAAAAAAGAACATTTATTCAGGAGGGCATATAAATATAAAAATTAAGTGAGACCACTCACCAAAATGTGGACGTCTGGAGTAAAGTTCACTAAAACACATCACAATAAAAAATAGAAACAACCATGAGTGAAGAACAGTGTAGGACTTGATAAGCCTATTGGAGCATGATATGAAGTGCTTAACTTCCATTAAAAGAACCTTTGTACATTATTTAAACTGTGTTCTGAAGAAGGTGGGGCCAACCATTTTGTCCACTAAAACACCACGTTGACAGATTGTTTCTTTAGATGATACATTTTTATTCATATTTTTAATGCATTACATGTCATTGTGAATGATGACAGATTTTCATTGTGATTTTTAATCTTTTATGTATTATTGTGGTTTTCAAAGATCGGCAGTTATATGCTTAATAAATAATAGCCTTTTAATCTTTGATTGTGTTTTTATATGTATACTGTATATTTGAATGTTCAGATAAATATTAAATGAAACAAAGGAATTTTTTAATAATTCTAGTGTAACAGAGATTACTTATACATGTGTTGTAAAAACCATCAGTGCATTCCTATCTCCATCGTGATTTTAGAAAGAACCAACAGTGGGTTCTGGGTTACTAGGGTGCACAAAAGGGAGCTGTGATTGTTTATGTGTGCACTACCCTGTCTTTTTTGGCAATTTTGGGTAATTCTACTTCCATTTGAAGTCTGAGAGGAAGCTGCCACAATATCCCTGCGCTGAAGAAGAAGCGTAAAGCCAATGGACCTTGGAGATTGAATCTATCTGAGACAAAAATTGCAGTTTCTCAAAGAAGTAGCTCCATTCAGTTCTGTCAAATGCCTTCACAGCATCAAGTGAGAGGCTCAGGGCATCCTCCAGCAGGTCCTTGGCTATACATAAGGTGTGGCCCAAAGTCCGAAGGTGATTCCGAGATGATCACCCAGGGACAAACCACATTTGGGAATGGTGGATAAGAGAAGGGATATCTGTCTTTATGGTAGCTGCTAGACTCCCAGCCAGTATCTCAATGCCTCAGATCTGCTGAGAAGAGGATCGGAGACCGATTCAATAGCACACCCTCGAGGATAAGAGCATCGCTCGCCAAGGTGAAAATCTGCTGGGAGGAAAGGAGGTAATATAATCTCGATTGGGTGCCATGCACTGGTGAATGGAAAGTGAATTCCTGATCGGCGAGATGCAGAAGAAGCCAAGCACAAACAAGACCATTGTCTGTGGTGATGTCACCTAAGAGAACCCGGTTCACATTTTTACCCATAGCAACTGGACCAGTGTAGTTCAAGATCGCGTCTTGGGCCAGGTTCCAGTCACCCCCTAAAAGAAATTGATGGAGGTTAATTTCTGTTAAAAGGCAGTTGAGCTGTAGGAAAAAGGAACGTTTCGGCCCAGATCAGTGCGTAAAGAGTGCACACATGGAGGTTCCTGCCACCTATTCGCATCTAGATGAACATGTACTGTCCTTCCTGGTCGGTCCACGCTTGAGCACAGTAAGCAGGAGTGACCTGAACAGAAAAATGGCAATGCTGCACCTGTGAGGTATCGCAGTCACGTTGGCTGGCAAGGGAAGGCCAATCACAAAAGAACTCCACTGGATGTGTGGAGGAGGGAACAAGAGGCATGGGGTTCTAGGAGCAGCAGCCTCCAATACTAAATATTCATCACAAAAGAGCTGCTCCTAGTGTGATAACCCAAACGAGTTACAAGAACGTCGTAAGTGTGGGCATTTCACAAAAAGATACGGACTGGTCTCATACACCACCTGGTGTCATGCTTCATCATTGACCAGTCCTCGCCCTCCAAAACCTTCGTTTGATGGAGGGCGGGCATACACTTGACGACAAGGATGCACTTCTAAGTGATTGAGTGGGGGCCCGTGACTATGTGAGTGAGGTTAAAAATCATTATAGTAATCAGTAGCAATTCTTTAATGTGAAATGAAAACTTTATGATATTAAAAACAGGTGTGACGGTGATTGGGACGGTTATTGTTCCCAACCGTCTAGTGAATGGTCTAGTGGATGGTCGACATGTTTCTGCCTGGATGGCCCCGAAGGGTCCGTGGCATTCATCAGGACCTAGAAAAGAAGAATAAAGGGCTCCGTTCTTACCAAATTTGGTAGTGTGGAACCACTGCGGGAGTGTGGCAAAAGTCACACTTCACCGTCTTAGAACTGCTTCCAATAGTGAAGCCCTAGTAATTTGGACAACTTGTCCCATGGGGGAAGGGGCGGGGGAGAAACCACAGTTGTGTTTCCTTGTAACTTGTGGTCACTGCGTCCCGAAACCTATACGTCCGCTCCCGGTCCTCCCGAATGTGTCCGAACAGATTTTGTTTCCGCTCTGAGATCAGACATTTTAGCATCCATTGATTCCAGTCTGTGACCCACCATAGTAATTTCCTGCAGGATCCTGGCTGTGGTGTACGGAGGAGGGCCACGGTGGGGTGCATGCAGGCCTACTCTGAGAGACAGCCTCTGTGAAGAGCAGCTGTCAGACAAGTTTGCTGGAGGCCATCGTGGCCCATGCAGAATATGAACAGGCACACCGCATCCATGGAGGACCGGGTAGGACCACAATAGCCAACGCAGCAGTTCTGCCCAGGTGGCAAGCTGGCAGGTGCAATCCAGGAAATGAGATGGATAGAGAGGGGTGCATTGCTCACCACTATGTCCCCCACATCATCCTCTTGGCAGTGACCAGTCTCCATGGGTCCCCACTAACGCTTGTGCAACTCTTGCAAGTGTCTCCAGCTGAGGAGAAAGAGGAGAATAGGCTAAATTGGAGGAAGAAGCACACATTGAGAAGGCAAGCCTCTGCGAGGCAGGGTGCAGTCTCTGAGGCAGCAAGCAGTAGGCAACACCCTATGAGGCAGTCTGCCCCTCTGTGGTGTTCAGGCAGCTCTGTGGCAGGTACGCAGAGTGAAGAAGGGCACCGAACTCGCCCAACCACGACCACCTATCTTCAGTGTTCTGCCCCCAGAGGGTGGATGTGGAGGTCCACCCCCAGGCAGAGACCAGAAGGCAGCAGAAAGGAGGGAGAAAAGAGGGGCAAGAGGAGGACAGTAGGGGGGATCGTCCACCATGGTCTGGGTCAGCTTAAACTCCAGCCACTGTGGGGCCCCTGCTTAAGTGACAACTGGCAGGAAATGCGTGTGGGAGTGTGGGGCTGACCTGTCAGCAATGAGCCAGTCCCCACCCAGCAGACCCGGTCACAGTTCAGGAACTCGCCAACTATCCGGGATGGATGTAGGGGATACTATCATCGGACAACCCCTGTGGAAAGAATGAGGGGGGCCACCAAGGAAGACCGACCTCCTCTCTGGCTCAAATGAGGCCAGTCGTAGGCTTCCCTGTTGCTGGCCCCTGAGTGCAGGCAGCATGGCCCAAGCTCCACTGCCAAAGGTGGACCATCCAACAAGTAACACGGCCCTCCTTCCATGCTGCACCCGTGCTCTGGAATAGGCCCCCAGCCTGTCCCCAATCCCAGACCGGGGGAAGAAGTCGGAATGCCACCCGGGTGCTCTACTCGTTGGACCATCGTTGCCACATTGCAGTGTGGCTGCGACTGCACCTCAAGGCCTTGCTCTGACGGATTTGTCCAAAGACCGTTGCCACCCAATGTCCTGGGCCAGCGATCCACCAGGGGCCCTCCGATCAGGGCCTTGGTGGTTCCAGGGGGCCACCAAGGCCCAGCTACCAGCAAAAGCAGGCCTATGTGCAAAATGGCTTGATGCTGCACAATGGCACTTCAGACTAGATGCCACAGAAAGTGAGCATCTCAGAAGGGCACACTCTAATCGAACTATAAGAAAGACTACGAAATGGCAGAAACATTGTTGAGTATCATGTCCCTGGAACTCCTTCCTCCCAAAACTCTGGATCCCTTACCCATGTTGCATCTAAAAATACCTAAAACAGCTTACAATCGAGCAATATCTCTTCTCAGGGCCGGACTGAGAACTTAAAACAGCCCTGGCAAAAATGATAAATTGAGCCCCCATGCGCAGACATGCTAATGCATGCAAGAACCAGAGCAACCCTTTCAAGTTGCTGCTGTGATCAAGTAACGTGCACCACCACTCCTGGAGGCCCAAACCGGCCTCCAAGTGTCAAAACCGACCTCCTGTGGGCGCCAGTCTCCCAGGGGATTGCCCTCTTGCCCGGATTGCCAGTCCGGCCATGCCTCTTATCTCTCTTAATGTCCTACCATAAGGCTACACACAAAGGTGGCACACGTTTGTTGCCGGTTATCACAATTGTCATGATATGCACTATTGTTAAAAAAAATGTATCTGTTAAATGCTCTAAACTACTCCAGTACCATATAAAAATTGATATATTTTATAAACAAAATTGTTCTAAAATAAGTGAGTAGGTTCATCTATTATTTGTCTGTACCACCATGCCACAACAAGAGAAGATTTCGGTCATCCAGTTTTGATCGAAACAAGGAAATGTTTCAGGCAATCAAGTTTGCCACAATAAGAGAAGGCAGAAGAGAAGTGGGGACTGTGAAAGAATAGAAAAAGGATAACTGAAAATGTAGTTTTTACAGGAGATGTTTCAAACTTTGACTGCCTGGGCTTTTAATTTGGCTGTGTTGCTGAAATATGATGTTCTGCTGCGCACTGAGAGACTTCAGCAAGAATGTGTAAGTTCCACCGTGTTGTTGATTACTGCTTCATGAGGCATGCAGTCATTTCATTGCAGCGTCACATGATGCATCGCAGCCATTAGCAGCACTCAATTTCGCCCAAGCGTTTAAATAGAATGCTCTCCTGTTTTGCAGGCACCTGCCATAGACAGCCATTTGTGAGAACATGGCTGATGATGGATACCGCCATCCGCTGGCCCCAGTACGGGAGCCACATGCAGATGGCCCTGCGGAATGCGACTAAAAGACAAAGATATAACTTTGCAAAAATATTCCTGTCTCTCTGAGGTACATCTCCGGGAGAAAGCAAAACTGGCTTCAAAGTAGCAAAAAAAAGATGGCTGTTTGTTTAAATTTTGGTCTGAAATGACCTACCAGAGTGATTTGACTCCAAAACGTTTTCGATTAAAACTTCTTCAAACTATTAAGTTACAGCGAAACTCTTTATTTTTATGCAAATTCAGGGATATCACTGACACTCTCTGGGGAGAATCAGTGGTGACATTTCATCAAGATCATCAGGATAGCGGAAGTGACGTGATTAACCCTTAGGACCCGATTTAGAGCTCAGAGTATGGATTGTAGTCTGTCAGGGCAATGGAGTAAAATACTATTTTGCCCTGAAGGAGTACCCGCACTCCAAATTTAGAGATGTCCACTGGCCCAGCACACATCTCTAGTCATTGAGTTAAAAATTTGGCGACGGGAGCAGCAAAATGAAGTTCAAACGTTTAACTTGTTTTCAAAAACAAAATCCCAAAGCGGGATCTTGGTTTTGAATATACAAATACTAAGGATTCCAACACCATGGGCATTTGTTCCCATTGTGTTAGGGACATTTAAACTCTTTGCTGCCCCTTGCTGACACATATTTCACAGCGGTAAGAGAGAGTAAAAATTGTACATTTGACCACCCACTCTAAATTGGGTGATCGGTCGATTGGCCAACCCTCCAATGGCCTTTACTCTGTTGGGCTGTAGATCGGGCTGTAGGCGGAGTATGTCAGTGAGAGTGAGAGAGACAGAGTAGTCTAGTAGTCTCCATCACTTAGCGTCCACCTGATTGTAAATGAGGTGAGCAAACTTTCAGTTTGGTGGAGAGGGTACTCAATCGCCGCCACAACGGACTACACTCTCCAACAAACTCTAATTCAGCCCCTCAGTTTCAACTGAGGTCCTCACAAGAAGTAACTTTAAGCAACCTATAACACTCAAGATGCTGTCACATAAATTAACATCACACACCTGGAGGCATGAAGATGATACTGGACACATGTTAACCGAGATAGCAGGCTGTCTTTAATCAAATGTTATTGAAGCAGTCACAACATGATGTGGCTAAGAATGAAAAAAGTCTCAAATGCTCAAGTGTGCGTGTATGAGTGCATGTTGTCTGCCAGGCTGCCTACTTGTGAGTGAGCAAGGTCACATTTGAGTGTGTGTTTGTTTGTATGTAAGAGAGTGTGTGTGTGTGTGTGTGTGTGTGGCTCACATTTGAGTGTGTGTGTGTTTGCATGTAAGAGAGTGTGTGTGTGTGTGTGTGTGTATGCGTGTGTGAGTATGCGTGTGTGTGTCAGGGTGAGGGTCTCACGTCACACCTGTGGTTTAATGATGGCCCTGGCAAAATGGTGGCTGGATCATAACAGGCACCAGTGGCATTATGGTGGCCCCTTGGAGACAATGCTGACAATAAAATAATGGTGGAAAGTTCTGCCATAGTGTGGGCACTCATGGCATGATGGTGCCCATCCCTATGGTCCTTCTCGACTTGGCATAGTGTTGGTAATTCTTGGAATATTATGGCCATGCATGGCACAATGGTGGCTTTCTTAAAGGTTGTGCTTGCCTTGGCATGATGATGCTTATTCATGCATGATCGTGCCATCTTTAGTGTTGTGCTGTCCTGATATAATTATGGCAATTCCAGGATTATTGTGATCCAGCTATACATTGCCAGCAATCTGCAATCACCTGAGGGATTAATAAAAAGTAATCAGGGGAATAATCCCGCCTCCGTGAATGCAGCAGCTAGTAATGCTAGGTGGTATGCAGACCTCTTCGCTCAGGTCATAGAGTTGCGTGTCTGAGGGACAAAAAAATGTGTTGCTTGCTGTTGGGGTTTCCCAGGTGTGTGTGAAAGGCTGGACTGTCAGTTAAATCTCAGAGTGTCTGTGTCTCTGCCATATTGGGAGTAGATGTACTTACACTGAATGGATTGCACAAAAGAGTGTATGATAAATATTTGTGACCACATTGTACCTCATTTACAAATTAATTTACAAATACGTGAATAAATCCTTAGCATATAAATGTTAACAACTAACCAATACATATATATTATTCATTTTGTACAAATTCAAAAGATGGAATAGTTACGAAGAAGCTACATTATGTCCTGCAACGAAGACGGCAGCATTTCCTTCACAGTTGCGACCAGCTAACCAGAACAATCGGTACCACGGGACAGATCCCAGCTCGCTGTACTAAAATAGCTGCAGGGAAAAATAGGTACCCTGCCAATCAGAAGGCCCTATTTTGTTAGTTTCAATACTTCAGTACTCTCGCAGGACCACCTGTCCTGATATACCTAACTTTTGAACCCTTTCATGCCCACTCTGAGCACCTATTTAAACATGAATTCCTCAAAAACGGCTGGACAGATTTGCACAAAATCACAAAAAGTGCACTTCATGAGTACATTTCTAAATAACTGCCACATTTAGTGTAATTTGTGCAGTAACTTTTTTCTGTATCAGAAAGCAATGTTTGCAATGGGAATTAACATAGTAAATACAAGTTTTGTGACACCATATTTATCTTGACTCAGTTTGATGAACCAGCACAAAACTTTCCATGAAGGAGTAGCTTTAGTTTTGAGCAGATTCTACCACTGTATGAAATATATATATGTGTGTGTGTGTGTGTGTGTGTGTGTGTGTGTGTGAGTAACTATATTGGAGAGGGAGTGATTGTCTGTGTGAGTGATGTATAGGTGAGTGAATGGTCATCTGAGTGCTTGTAGGGATGAGTAAATGGGTATGTAAGTGGTTTTGAGAGTGTGTGAGTAGTTGTATGGGTGTGTCAATAGGTCTGTTGAGATGCTGTATGGGAGAGTGACTGGTTGTTTGAATGATATGATTGATTAAGTGACTGTGTGAGTAACTGTAGGGGTGATTATATGGCTGTGTAAGTTGTATGGCTGAGTAAGTGGCTGTATGAGTGAGTGAGTGGTTGTGTGAGTGGCTGTATGGGTGAGTTAGTGGGTATGTAAGAGATTGCATGGATGAGTGAGTAAGTGTGTGACAAGCTGTATGGATTTTTGAATAGGTATATGAATGGTTCTGTGGGTGTGTGAGTAAGTATATGAGAGATTTCATTTGTGATGTCATCTGTGATGACATCAGTGATGCCACTGACCATGTCATGAGTGATGTAATATTTGAGGTCATAAGCAGTGCATTGCGGGGGCATAAGTTATAATTAGCTCGGGTGACTATAACTGCAGAATTTCTATGGTTTTGAACAAGTGAAATCTGACTCTGACTATAACGTCCCTGTAACCTATGCTTTTTTCAGTGAATTTCTAAGGCTTTTTTATTCTGTCTCGTAATGATAACGTCCCTGTAACCTTTGGTTTTTTCAATGAATATATATATTTTTGTTGTTGATACCTTTCCTAAGATACTATGATGGCATGATATTAAAAACCTATTGGCTCTATTGGAGGAAGCTCATCTACAGAGTATGTTAGTCATTTGTGAATGTTTTGTCCTCCATCGCATGACCCTTAATAAAAGTGAATAAACCACCTCAGCTATGAGATAATAATGCATCGGTCAAGTCCATTATGTTTTCACCGCACACAAAGCGACAAACTCTCTCTATATTGAGGAAAAAAGAGATGAAAGCACAATGGAACAAGCATGTCACCCTGACATTCTCTAACAAAGCTGTACAGTAATCTGCAACACTTTCTAACAAGAAAGGAGAAGCAAATGAGAAATATCTAGAAATAGATTCAATGAATTAGGTACAGCTCTACAGACATGAGTGAAAGGAACACATTCTGTAGAGTGCTATTGTGTCATTAGTATCTAGCATTAGAGATGAACAAAAAACTAAGAAAACAAAGAAATGAATATTTCTTAGGTGTCTATATTGGTTTCCTAACCTACAATACTTTTCAATGATCAGTATTACAACTTTTAGAAAAGTAGATCTAGGGAAAAAATGATTTAAGTATTTAGTCATTTGGACATTATCGGTCCGATTCACCAAGAAAGTAGTACATTCACACCCGCAGATTAACACCTACGCACACATTTAGATCTATTACTTACTGGAATTCACACATATTTTCAAACTCAGGTTTCTGTGTGCTGCATACACAGACCATGGTAAGATCATGCAATATTCCCATCATGATCCTATTTGTACTGTGAGCCAAAGAGGATCCCCAGTGAAAATACATAGGGGCAGATTTACAATCCCCTTGCGCCTCCTTGCATCGCCATTGCATGACTTTTTTTGAAACAACGGCGGCGAAAACAATGCGGCCAAATTAAACGTGACGCATCTAGGGAGATGCGTCATGTTGTAAAGCCCTACGTTACATTATACCTGCACCAGGTACAATGTATGCAGGGTGGGCGTTCCCACGCAAAAAGCCATGTAGAACTGACGCAGTGAAATTTACAACATTTCACTGCGTCACTCTAAGCCTTCACTGCGTCAAAATCCCTATGCCTGCTCAGACCAGGAGTGAGGAATGACGCAGGGCTTTTTGTAAGGGACTCACTTATCTGTTGTGGCACATTGCTGAAGTTACGTCACTTTCATGAGCAACTCCAGCAATGCGTCACTTTTGTACCAACAGATGCGTCAGTATTTATGACGAATCTGTGAATCCTTGTACCATGGAGCACTGTATTGTAAATACAGCGCATCCATGGTTACGCAAGGACATTTGCCACTGGCGCAAGGAAACTGACGCATCTACGCAGATGAGTTAGTTCCTTGTTCCCTGCCCCATATTGTTTTTCTCTGCGGGGAAACAATTTTCTACAAGGAGAAAGTGTTGTAACTTGTTCACTAAGTGGTCAAGTGATCACTGATCTGTGCAGCGAGTCTTCAGGGGGTGACATGATAACAAATAGAAGGTTGGGCAGTTAAAGAACAACTGGGAGAGGCACAGGAAGGTTGTCCTTGAACAGTGTTGCTGTTGGTGGAATAAAGGACTTGGAACTCTATATCTGGCCAGCCTCATCATCTTAACAGGAACACCTTGAATTCCAACCATATCTGAGGGTGATGCATTCCCCTTCCCACCCTGGAAAGCGATTAACGTCAGATCTTGGCTGAAGTAGCATTCCAAATTTTACCAGAGTAGAAAGTGGAATGAGAGGAGTTTGTGGGTTTTTGTAAATGCACATTTGGGGCATTCATCAATATCTGAGAAAACCCATGCCGTGTGATACCAACTTTCCCATGCCTTGATTGGGATTTACTCATGCTGGAGATCTCCATTACAGCTAGTGCGGCCGACCTTGAAGCTGGGTAACTGGGTTTGAGTCTCGGCGGGGACGTTCAACATCCTGTGATTCTGGGCAAATCACTTAGGCCCATATGTATGAACACATTTTCCCATAGACACAGAATGGGTAAAACCCTTTGATACATAAGACCCTTAATCTCTCCGTGCCTAACAAAATAAATGTATCTGTAACGCACTCTAATACCTTCGTGTTGAGTTCTCACTATATAAAACTCCAAAAACAAAAGTGGGTTCAGGAATCCCTTTGAGAATTGCTAGCAGGCTTAAAAACATAAACTCAGTCGTAAAATTACATTTATGACCGAATTTATCTTTGTTAATAGTGCCCCATGACGGTTTACTTTTTGCATGTTTTATTGTTTTACGATTATTGTTAAGTGGCTTAGTTTAAGAAAGTTTAGATTCAGAGTGGGTGCTTGATTATTGTGTGCAAAATGTGGGTGAATATTGCAGAGGTTATTATGGGCACATCAAATTAGTGTCCCTTTAAGGTTTAAAGAATTAGTGTGAAAGTAAAGGGGTGTTCTCCAGTCCAAGCAGTTGTGCAAGGGAATGTGTCCTTTTATACCCATTCACTTCATTTTATAGGGAGACCACCTAAATTCCTAGAGAGTCTTTGCAGCTACATGTTTGCACCTTCATAACTTAATTCAAGACGCTTCTCAGAACTGAAGGAACTAGATTTGGTTCAGTGGCTTAAATATTTACTTGTCTTACATCAGAAATCTGAAGTCTAACACCAGGTTCCTGTCTAGACCAAAAACTGATTTCATTCTTCGCACTTTCCCTATCTATGCATCAAGTTCTAAATGACCATAATGTCATTATAGAAATATTTGTAAGATAGAAAACAAGCCCTACTTCCTATTATCACTTCTGTACCAAGACCTGCCATGCACAGTCCATTTCTGTCCTATGACAGCTCCTCCTGTTTGAGAAGCTCCTGCTGCAGTAAAAGATATCAATGCAAAACTTGAAGATAGGTTTATACAATATCATGTACTTTTAGTAAAATAAAATGTCTGTCCACATTTCATTTCTGGACAGCAAGTCCTTTATGGACAGTCATGTGGAAGATGTAGTTACCAGAGACAGGCAGACCAAATCTTGTGTCCACATAGAAAGCAGGGAAAGCACTGCATCACTATAGGTGCCTAGGATCTGCACTCATAGTGGTCTAGCTTTCTGCTAACAAGTGGTTTGCGATCAAGGTTATTCAAAACAAACATGCATCATGCATTTATTTACTCATCCAACACATTTGGCACGTGGACCATACTAGGTTATGATCCTTCAATGCTTTGCTTCCATTCTTTGGGAACTGTGTTGTGATATATGGTCACGGTAAAGATTCTAGATGGGAGTGAAGTCACAGAAGCCATGTATATTAAGTATAGACTTACAAATGGCTGGTGCTGCACCCCTCCTTTCTAAACTTTATTTACCCAATGGGAAGATGCTGTAGTGCAGATTCTACTTCCAAAAGAGTGCAGTGAACACATTTCAACACTTCTTTTTTTCTGGAGATATTCCAGTACTTCAGCTTTGGCAGGACTGCCTATCATTATGTGGCAAAATTAAATTATTTGGAAATTCTGGTAGACGATAGAGTCTCAAAGCTGCCACCTAGAAGCTTTTTTTCTCTTCTATAATAGGTGATTTCGAACGTTTTATTGAAGATTGGGAGACATTCAGCCTTGACACATGCTAATGTAGTCCAACTCCCACTGCAAGCATGATGCACAGCGGCTTGACCTCCCTGTTGAGTGTTTCACCTACAATTTAAAGGCCACTGTCTAAGCTTGCATTGTGTATGAGGAATTAAAAAACATGTTGAAGGATCAGACTTGACTTTCTCTAGATTCTGGCTGAGGATGGGCTCTGGCCATTACCATCATGTGACCAGTTAAGTCATCTGGTTCCCATGGTGACTCTCCTAGGGCCTGAGAGGGAAAAGGCACACAAGGCCATTAATTTCTAACCTAGAATACCTGTGGTGCTGGAAACGTACCTGGCTCTTGCTTCCTCCAAACATCAAGTTGAGAAAAATGCCCAAGAGTAACTGACTTTACCATCTATGTGGATATGTGTCACATATCAACTAGGCGCGGGCGGAGAGCTCCGCTCCGCCTGCAGAGTGTGCAGAGATTTGCCTACTCCGGGTTCCACGGAGAACCCGGAGTAGGCAAATCTCCGCACACTCCACAGATGAGCGGAGTTGACCAGCCCCTGCCTCCACCCCCCCTATTAAGAATTAATTAAAAATACATTAAAAGGTAAAAGAAATAAGACTTACCTTGACCGCGGTGTCCCCAGGCTGCCGTCCTCCTCTTTCTTGGTTCTCAGGGTGATCTGTGCATGTGCGCGCCCGCCCGCGCATGTTCATTTCTCGGAAGGAATGCGCATGCGGAGCGGGGTTCCACAGAGTTTGTTCTCAACTCCGTGGACCTCCGCATAGTCCTGGCTCCATCAGCTCCGCCCAGGGTTAATATCAATAAATATTCTCATCGGGCATCTCATGCATATCTCCCCGAGAGGTTACCTCCAGCCCTTGGGATACCTTATGCTGCTCAGATTCAAGGTGAAGCCATTTATTGAGGGGTCAGGTACATAGTAGAGCATGTTGGCTGTGGACAACCTGTTCAATGGCTGGGTAACCAGCTCTTTCCACATTGCCAGCATGCAAGGAATAAGATAAATAAAAGCCCTTCAATGAAAACCAAATTTAGAATTATAAAGAATCCAATCAATTATTTCTGTCACTTTGTTTGTTGTTCTTTATTTTTTATTTATCACATGGGTCCAATGCTTACTCCTTGTTGATGGTCTCATTTTTTTTGATTATGTTTTCATTTTGTGCATCTGTTGGTCACCTGCCCCAAAGTCTATCTGTTCTAGTATCAAACGTGGGGTAGGCTTGCAAGTGTGGAAGTCTCTAAATGGAGAGACACTTTCTTAAAACTGGCAATCAAATTATAACAACCACCTCAATGAATAAGTATTGGAATACAGGATGTATTTATAATAGAGCCATTCTTTGGCTGGTTGTCACAGTGCCTAAGCTAATGTGTTCTATGTGTTCCTTTTGTTATTTTTATATCTTTTTGGCAATGATATTAACATAAAAAGCAAACATAAAAAATAAAAGGATAAACGCGATAATCGATAAACGTCAAGAATAAGACAAAATAACCGTTTATGCCTTTGTTAGGGGTTTATTAATAAAATACCCCAGATGTGTACATTATAAGGATATGTAGGAAGCCACCTCGGAGATCCATACCTTGCAAGGGCGTCTGTAGCATGGAATACCCACTGTGCACATCTGTCAGCCACCTGCCGTGTCCCAGGGCAGAGAGGATTTGCACAGCATCCTTGCAGCTTCTTAGGAAGGTGAGACTTTGCATGTAGAGCAGTGCTTAATTTGTAAAAAAAAAAAAAATAAGTGCCGGGGCACTCGTCAGGAAGCCACCGCAGCTTACACCACCCATTGCCACTGTCAACACTGCCAATGACAGTATTTAACCAACCACTAACCATTACACTGCCACAGGTGTGACAATTCTGATTGTTGAAGGCAACCAAAGCTTTAAGAATGGTTTGGGTGGCAGGTATTGGTTGTTTTTAATGTATATCGAATTAACAAAAACATGTTTTTCTGCTCAAGTTTAAATTACACAAACAGCGCCACCATGTGGCAGCTGTCATATGTGCACCTTCCGGCAATTAAGTGCACGTGCTGGCAATTAAGTGCCGGTGCCGAGCACCGGAAACCACCGGCTCAAATTAAGCACTGCTCCAACCGCTGAACAAAGGGTTGGAGTCAAATTTATGTGTGTAAGTTACTATATCATCATCCAGTAGTCACTGCCACCATCTCCTGCCTGACACCCAATGTTGCTGCTTCTTCTCCCCTCATGATGCCTCTGAAAAACACGTCAGACCCGGTGCGGCTCCCGCCTGTGTTATTTGAAGCCACATCGCAGCTACCATGGTCATGGCCCGCCTTCACAAAATGTAAGCTGCAGTGTTGCGCATCGGAGCTTGAATCTACTGCACCCTCAGTGACCCTGTGGGGGGCATGGCGGAGAGATCTCTAGGCCACAGAGGTGCTCTGGAGTCCTGCCAGGATGCGCGTGTGGCCCTTAGCGGCATAGCTGTGAAGTGAGGGCAGGGGCAGCCCTGTAAGAAGGCCCGCCCAGCAGCTACTGCTCCTTAAGTGGTGGAGAGGATAGCAACCCAGCTTTGACAGGAGACCCTGTCACCGACCATGAGAGAGAC
Source organism: Triturus cristatus (assembly GCF_964204655.1). NCBI lineage: Eukaryota > Metazoa > Chordata > Amphibia > Caudata > Salamandridae > Triturus > Triturus cristatus. The sequence goes on from NC_140594.1 coordinate 1,099,276,040, forward strand.
AGCACACTCCCAGTGTTCCTGGAGGCTCCTGGGGCCTGTAACTGCTGGTACATTGGACCACAGGAAGCCTGGGCGGAAGAACTCAGATCTGCTGCTGTGAGGCCTTACTGAGAGGGGCAGTGCGGTGGCTGAGAAGTGAAGCAGCCCTGCCCTCCCACGAAGACCTTATAAGGACCCCTCTTCTATGGGTTGGTGATCCCACAGGGGTGGCTCTTGAATGGAGACTGGTGCCACGTAGTGCCCCCCCCCCCCATGCTGGACTCTTTTAACGATCTGCTGCATCACAGGGAGGGCCGGTTGAGAGGGGGACCACAACGCAGTATTCCCCAATTCATAGCAACGCATCTTATGAAAAAGGACTCTACACTGTGGGACATGCTCTCCAAGACCACAGGCAAAAAGGCGGATTCACTCAGAGTCAGGGACTCTGGGATGGGGTACACAGCATCATCCTCCACCACTCCCACAATACAGAACAGTAGGGCCCGACACACCCCTCATGCGTTCCTTTATGGAGGGCCTCTTCCATATGCTGAGAGGTGACTTTTCCTCCCTGAGGGAAGAAGTGGCAGCTGAATTTAAGAAAGTCAAGTGAGAGCTGACAGACTTGGGCCAGCAAGTGGCAGCACTGGAGGATAGGAGTGATGCCGGAGAAGAGTAATTGGATAAACACCTACGGGCCCTCCTGGAACTCCAGGAGCAAAACTCTGACATACGTGCCCTGATGGAGGACCTAAAAACAGATTCCGCTGATGAACATTCGGATCAAGGGTGTTCCTCTCATTGCTCACAATTGAGACCTGGAGGGATTTGTCACCCGCCTTTTTCGGCAGGTCCACCCCCACTATTCTGGACCGCACACATAGGGTGGGCATCCCTGCCAGCACTCCTGGGATGCCCCAGGTTAAACTGACGTGCATTCATTATTATCAATAGAAAGAGACCCTCTTGGCGGCTGCATGTAACCAAGGTCCCATACTATTCGAAGGGGTCGCGACCTTTCCCCTACCACGCTTCAAAGACGACGTGCCTTTCAGGATGTTACCACCTTCTTACATAGAAAAGGGGTCAAGTGTAGATAGAGAGACCCCTTTTGCCTTGTTTTTGTGTGAAGGAAGGAAACACGCTTTGTCTGAAAGGTGGAGGAAGCCTGCTCTATATTGGGTCTGACCACCCCTGGGGATGAGGGGGCCCGCCGCCCATCGCATCTCCCTCATCCAGGTGTCCCAGGCTGCATCCTCCCAGAGGCACCAAATCAGAGCCCCAGGGACCCAATGCAGCGGAGCACCAGCAGGAACACACCGAACTCCTGCAGCAGCTAAAACAGGGGCGATCTGGAGACACGGATCATTGAACGGGTTCAGGGGCTGGTGGCCGCCTTGAATCCCCTGGGCCCCTCCCCATGAGTCGCTTCAGACATACAGCAGCTGGGACTGCCGTGTTACACCCTACATCCACCTCCCAGATCCTGTGGAGTGCTATCGCCAGAGACAGAGCTGGATACGATGTCTGGTCCACCAACACAGACCCTACCAAGATGAACACACTGACGTCCACTTCAGGGACCTTCTAGTTACTTGTTTCTCCCTGGTTGCTCCTTCCCCCTCCTGTTCTCCTGGAGATCCCAATGTATGTTCTACGCATTGTAGCTCATCTGCTATTATCAAGGATAGGGTTGCCTCACACTTCCGCGATCAGGAGGTCACTCTGATCCTCTGTGATATTTATAATATCTTTGACATTGACCTTCCACATTTTCTCAGCTACATTTTACTTGGCCAGCCTAAAACCCTGATATACCCGCTGCATTTCTTTGAAGTAAAGGCCATTACATTGGTTCTGTGTGCGACCAAGTTAATCTTGCTTTCTGCCTGGAGCCTGGACAGACTACCTACCCACCTCCAGTGGCCCCATAAAATGTAGGACTTGGTGGCAATGGAGAAGCTAACGGCATCTCTCGAGAACAAGCTCACTCGGTAAACATCGATACAACGCATGCGATTACAACTCGGTCATTACAACGGCGTCCACCATCCCCACTGCTGAACATCGAGCTGATCTGCCTTTGTATGCGGTGACCTGAGACCTGATGCACCGCCCTTATGTAGCGGTCTAGTTGTTACCGCGTCACGCAGACGTGACGTCGGCATGGCACGTTGGCGCCGGTTGCGCGCGCAGAGCTAGCGCGGAGGCGTGGAGAGTGAGCGCGCTGCAGCGAGGAGAGTAAGGGTTGGCCGGCGCTCCTCGGAGTAACAGCTTATGTGATATTCTAATAAACATAGCGGAAAGAATTACATGTGTCTGGAGTATTTATGCGACGACTTTACAGTGGCGACGAGGTCGGGACGGAAACGGGACCGACGAGAAGCGCAGCAGAGGGCAACATCCCACGTGGCCCCGGGAGTCGAAGGAAGACACGGTAACAGGTCATCAGGCCCGAACAGAACACCGCATAGGCCGCCTGGAGCGGGGGGAGTCACGGGACACGCCCTAGCCGACCGCGCAGGTCGACCCAAGACACAGAGCTACCGAGGAGCGTGGCAGAGCCACGGAACAGCGCCCAAACGACACACAGGCTGCAGGGACGACGCCGCCCACAACCACCACAAGCACACGAGCCGCCTTCGCACGTAATCAAGCACAGAGAGCGCTGCACTGGCTACCAAAGAGGAAGAAGTGGGGTCCAGTGACAAGAGCCCCCAGAGGATCAAGCACACAAGAAACAACGAAAACACCCCAGGTAGCCCCCCGAACAAGGCTACTGACGGAACGAGCACCAAGGAAGCGAAGATGAGTTCCCCAGCAGGGTATGCGATCGCACCAGTGCAATTCCTAACGAAACCCGGTGAACCAATGATGAAATGGGAGGACTGGAAGGAATATATAGACAATTTTATTGGGGTCTTGGAGGACGAGAACGAAGAAAAATTCACTCCCCAGAGAAAAAAACGCATCCTACTACTGAATCTAGGGCCAGAAGGTCTGAGGATATACAAGAGTCTGGTACCCACGAAGAGAGAAGACACAGACGATGATGTATATGCGCATGCGGTGGAGGACCTAGATGAGCGATACCGTCCCACCGTATGTGTCTCAGTGGATAGATACAACTTCCAACAAAGGAAACAAAAAGTGGGGGAATCCATCGAAGAGTATGTAGCAGCATTAAGGAAGCTAGCAGCCCCGTGCAGGTACGCTCTGTGGGAGGACGAATTCATAAAAGACCAGGTGATCATGCACACCACCAGTGCAAATGTGCAAGACAAGCTGTGGGCGAGCGGGGACACCACACTCAAAGAAGTAATGGTCATAGTGAAGAGGGCAGAACTCTCGAAGAGGTGCGCCGACGCTACCAGAAAAGAGACAGTCACCCCAACCATGGTGAACAGGATACAAGAGGGAGATCACCGCAGGGACCAGAAACCCAAACCACCCGTAGCCAGAGGGACCAGCAGATGGCAAGGGAAACAAGCGGACAGCGAGAACAAGAAAACATGCTACAGGTGTGGGAGTTGGTCCCACGAAGCCCACGATAGGAGATGCCCGGCTTTCAGAGCCAAATGCTTGCACTGCGGTATAATGGGACACTACGAGAAGGTGTGTCGGAAGAAACAGCAGAAAGGTGTGGTGAAGTATATGGACCAAAGCACAGAAGATCTGGAGGAAGCCACGGAGGAAGAGGTGGTCACTGTCTTGTGTATATACGATCAGGTATTGAGCGTGGACGCCAAAAGATCCACCAAACCGGTCCTAGAGATGTCCATGGGCGGCATAACAATTTCGGTGGTGGCAGACACCGGATCCCCATTCACCATCATACAGAGAGCAGTGTGGGTAGAACGATTCCAAACCGAGTTGGGCCCTGGTCTGGAGAAACTAGACATACGACCTGTAACGTATAATGGTGATCGCATTCCCATGTTAGGCTTCCGACGTCTGCTGTTTGAGTTCAGGGGTCGATCAGCATGGTGCAAACTGTACGTGGCCGAGAAAGGACCCTCCGTCCTGGGTTGGTTAGACCAGGGCGACCTGGGCATAAAACTCGACCCTGGGGGGAAGGAACAGATCCTGATCACAGACCAGGAGGAATGGCCGGACATGGATCGATGGAAACAGAACTACCCAAAGGTGTTTGGGGGCGCAGTAGGAAAAATGGAGAAATTCCAACACAAAATAGTACTTAAGGAAGGAGCCACACCAGTAGCACATAAAGTGAGGAATGTACCCATTGCAGTGAGGGAAGCGGTCCAGACAGAACTTCAAGAGCTGGAAGAGAAGGGCATCATAGAACCCATAACCTGTGCTGAATGGTTGTCGCCTTTGGTGGTTGTGATGAAACCCAACGGGAAGGTCAGACTCTGTGTGGACTTGAGGGAACTCAACAAAAACATAGTGGTGGAGAAATTTCCCCTTCCCAAGATAGAGGAAATGCTGGCGAGAACCAGAGGAGTCCAGTGGTACTCCACCATCGACCTCACGTCAGCCTACCACCAGGTAGCGCTACACCCGGACAGCAAAAGTCTTACATCGTTCATTACCCCGTTTGGGTGCTACAGGTTTTGTCGCATGCCGTTCGGTCTAGCCTCAGCGGCAGCTGTCTTCCAAAAGATGATGCACCAACTGTTCAGGGACTGCAAAGACGTACAGTACTTCCAGGACGACATACTAGTGATGGGCAGAGATAGAAGGGACCATGACCGGACACTAGATAAGGTACTACGGACGCTAGAAGCCAAAGGCCTCACAGCGGAATGGGCGAAATGCCGTCTGGGACTACAATCTGTGACCTACCTAGGCCACGAAATAGGGCAACAGGGGATCACGCCCAAGAGGGAAAACGTGAAAGCCATTGTGGAAGCACCGCCACCCAAGAACAAGGAGGAGGTCAGATCATTCCTGGGGATGGCGGAGTACTACAGCAAGTTTGTGGTACAATTCGCATCCAAGACCTACAACTTGAGGAGGCTGACCAGGGAAAGCACGGTGTTCCAATGGACACCGGAGGCCCAAGCGGAATTTGAAGTCATTAAGAAGGGGATCCTGGAAGCTATACCGCTCAAGGGGTACGACCCACAAGGCGCCACCATACTCATCACGGACGCCAGCGACAAGGGGTTAGGTGCTGTACTCATGCAAGACCGAGGAAGTGGGAACATGGAGACAATAAGTTTCGCCTCCAGAGCACTTACGGAGACAGAAGGCAAGTACAGCGTCATTGAGAAAGAGATGTTGGCGGTAGTGTGGGCAATGACAAGGTTCCGGCAGTTTCTATGGGGTACCCGATTCCTGCTCAAAACGGACCACAAGCCGTTAGTGAAAGTGTTAACATCATGCGGACACGCCAGCGCCACGCCCAGGATATCGAAGATGTCCCTAAAATTGTTGGAATTCAGATACGACGTGGAGTACATCCCTGGAAACAAGAACCGAGTGGCGGACTACCTCAGCCGAGCGGCGGCCATGGAGCCGGGAGAAGAAGACCCAGCGGATAGAGGAGAGATGGTGGCTCTCATAGAGGACCAAGAGAAGGTCATCAGCATACAAGAGTGGACGGAAGCTTATGAAGAAGATGCTGACCTAAGGGAGGCAAAAGTGCACATCACCCAAGGGTGGCCTGAGAAGAAAAAGGTGAAACCCAACCTCAAACCCTTCTATGAGGTGAGAGAAGAACTGACAGTGGGAGACGAGGGCATATTCATTTACCGGGGAGAGAGAGTAATTCCCCCAACTAACCTCATCAACAGGCTGCTGGACTTATTGCATGTAGGCCATCTGGGCATCGGGAAACTCAAGGCCAGATCGAAACAGAACTACTGGTGGCCAGGCATGGACATGAGAGCGGAAAGACATGTCAGAGAGTGTCCCCAATGCCAAGGGGCCGACAAAACCTTGAAGCCCTTACGCCCAGCACTGGGGAAATTCGACACTCCCTCAAACCCATGGGAAGAGTTGTCGATAGATATTTTAGGACCGCTGCTGGATGACCAGAGCGTACAGAAATATGTGTGTGTTCTCATCGACCGTTATTCCAAATGGCCGGAAATAAAAGTCAGTGAATCCATGGACACGGAGAACATCCTGGAGTTCCTATCGGAGACATTCACCCGAGAGGGAATTCCCAAATCCATCTTAAGTGACAATGGGCCCCAATTCAAATCAGATAAATGGAAACAGTTCATGGAGAGAAATGGCATCTCGGTAAAGCACACGGCCGTGTACCACCCGGCCGGAAATGGTCTGGTGGAACGGTTTAACAGGGTGGTGATGGGAGCCATACAAGCGGCCATCACCTGTAACAAGGACTGGAAGAAGGCGGTGGAGAAGATGGTATGGGCCTACCGAATAACACCCACGAGTACGGGTTACAGTCCGTTTCAAATATTGAGAGGACGGGAACCCTTCACGCACGACAACAGAATCTGGAAGGAGAAGGTAGTGACCAGTGAATGGTCCCCGGCGGTCGTAAGAGCAAATCTGGAGAGGGCACAAGCCATCTACACCAATAACTACAACAAGAGGAAGAGTGTGAAGGACACTCGGTTAGTGAGAGGAGAATGGGTGAGGGTAAAATTGGCTACCCTACAAAGGAAAGGAGACAGCAAGTACAGTAAGCCCCTGCAAGTCAAGGAAGTGTACGACAGAGCGGCCCTGCTCAGCGATGGGAACGTGTGGTCGCAGGACCGCATGGCCCGGTGCAACAAAATACTGAGTTGGGACCGGTGGGAACCGGAAGGTGAAGGCACGGTCGACAGGGACGAAGGGAGTAAGGCGAGTGGAAGTGAAGAAAGGGAAGAAGCGGATGCTGGAGAGGAGCAAGTAGGGGATCAAAGGAGTGAACCCCTAGAGGCAGAGACGGATAGACTGAGAGGGAACAGGAACAGTGGAGGAGTGATGAATGAAGAAGCAGAACAGGAGGAAACACAGAGCCAAGTGACTCGAGAGTGCAGCGGTAAGGTGACCAGGAGCGGTAGACAAGTTGTAAGACCCTCCAGGTTCCAAGACTTTGAACTGGACTGCGAACTGTAAGTGACCGTACTTTGGGTTGGAAAAAGGGGGAGATATGTAGCGGTCTAGTTGTTACCGCGTCACGCAGACGTGACGTCGGCATGGCACGTTGGCGCCGGTTGCGCGCGCAGAGCTAGCGCGGAGGCGTGGAGAGTGAGCGCGCTGCAGCGAGGAGAGTAAGGGTTGGCCGGCGCTCCTCGGAGTAACAGCTTATGTGATATTCTAATAAACATAGCGGAAAGAATTACATGTGTCTGGAGTATTTATGCGACGACTTTACACCTTCTTCTTTGCACTTAAGTGGAGATGCACTCATTGATGGCCAGTATTTCCCCGTTCCCCTCTCTGGCCAAGTAACCCCCTCCTGTCCGTCTCCACTATCCCTTGTTCTATCCCCTGTCTCTCCCCCAGCTTGTGTTCCCCTGCTCCCTGGACTCGGAGGTGTAGGTGAGCCTATTTGTTCAATGTTAAACTTCAATAAAAAGATTTGAACCATAAAATAAAACCCATGATTAAATTAAATTATTTAAAAAATAGTTAAACATATAAATTAATATGATTTAATGAAAGATATAAAGCATTGCCTAATCTACTGTTTACAGTGATCAGAGGTGTATTGACTTTCTTTTAACTCTTTCTATACAAAGCAACAACCTAGAGATGAAGGTGATGCTGCAGACTGAGAAACTAAACACATAAAAGACGATAGGAAGAATTCGCACAAACAGTCCAAACCACTGGCAATTGCTGTGGGTGGAATTCCAGTCCATTGTGTTTTTCACTCTTTGCACCACTTTACACAGAGGCCATCCTTATGCAAATTAGTATCAATCCAGCTCCACCAGGAAACAGTCCATTCCTCTGTATTAAGGTACAGCTTGGATCCTGTGGCACAGCAAGCAATGGAGCCATATCTGGACATACCCTTGGCCACTTAGGGCATTACATCAAACACGTACTTCGATGGTGAGAATGATATGCATATGGCTGGACTCAGTCTGAGGGGGCACTGTGGGCAAAATGATGGTCTGATTGCGTCCAAAGTATATACCAGTTGCTGAGATTATTTCAAGAAATCCATGTATCACTTTTTTGTTTTCATCAGGGCGGTGTGATAGGTATGCTTAGATGCGAGTCCCGTGCTCATTGTAACTCTCGAAACAAGTTGCACCCTAAGGCAAGGCCCAAATAGAACTGATCCAGTCTGGGCTTACTTGTGTACCTAATCAGAGGGAACTTGGCTTGGCGGTTCAGGCTGTACAGTTCCTATTGGATCTGGGGCAAGTCCATTTGCATATGGTTGGTTCCAGTAGCGGCTGCTACCGGATGGGGGTCGTGGGGAAGGTATGTAATATAAAAGGACTTACCTTTAACGGCCGGTCACCGCCTCTCCTCCGTTCTCGCCCTCTTCATCTTCCTGTGCCGGATGGCGGCAGCAGGAAGCACCCTGGAAGACAGGCTCCCGTGAACCAATCTCAATGCTGCAATGCAGCGTTGTGCTTGGTTGGAGCGCCTTGGATCGGGTCACAGACTGGGACATGGAGCCTGTGCATGTTCCTTACCAGCCTGTGTAATGCAGCCTGGTAGGAACATGCAAAGTGCGCATGAATTGTTTGGTTGGCCCAAGAGGGCCGGCCAAACAGCTCATGCGCACTTAGGGAGTGAACACCATTCCTCCCCCTCTATGGCCAGCCGAGCCCAGCCCGCCCCACCACTGACTGCAATACGGAAAAATGTTCCTTTTGAGCAGTGGGGCAACGCTCCTCTGCCTTAGCAGAGGAGCCGTCACTGGTTGGTTCCTTTCTCGGGTGGCATTGTAGGTAAAACAAAGTGGACTTTTCTGTGTATGGGTAGGCTATAATATTCGGGCACATTTTGAAACATAAACAATTTGCCCTTTTTTCCACCTTCAGTTTGAAATCAGGGTTGCTCCCCAAGCAGAAAACAAAGCCCAAGACAATTGCTCATAGAAGCACTATGAGGGGCCTGGCAGTGTATTTACCTTAAGGATAGTTGCATTAAGGTAAAGATTTTGCCCATACCACTAAGAGTGCTCTTAAAAGCAACTTCCCCAGCAAGGAATTCTGTGTGCAGCACCTATTTTCAAGGTGCACCTAGTGCTCAGGGACAAGATACAGGATTCACTGCAGTAGAGCTCGCTTTGATACATTGTCAGGGAGCCAGACACTTTAATTAAATTAATGTAAATTACAATTCAGGTAATAACATTGTCTGGTGCCTGACGGTGCTGGACGACACAATCATTTCAATAATTTCTTGCTCAGTACATTCCTCGCTGCATAAATGAGACATTCTTGTGCTGCTGTGCATTCGGCCTACATTTCACCCAAAGTGACCTTTTGCTGGAGATATTATGAGATCTGTTTTCTAACAACCTTTGCATGGTAAAGAGAAAATGATTTTAGAGATGTCCTTGATTATACTAGAGTTCTAAATATTGGTGGAGCCATTAGATAGGTTTCAGGGTCAGATGGTTTTGGAGGAATGAGGGCCTCTTTGGTGCACTAGGAGGAGTCAAACGCAGAGAGACCCATTCAAGTCGAATGGCCTCTCAACAAAAAGCTATGTGGGGTACCAGTGGTTGCTTTGAAGGTCTCGGTGTTGATGGGGCAGAGAAAGAGCCTGCCAGAGTGGGAATGCCTCTGGAGCATACCTAATGCTGAGCAGTATTCCGCCAACCTCCTGGACTACCAGATTCCATTAATATTTCAGGTACTTAAACTCAACATCCAATATGGGGCTCAAAGATCGATATTTAAATCTAGCAAATTCACCCCTCCCCCCCCCCCCCCACTCAAAGCAAAGTTGTGCGACTCAGGTAGAGGCAACACAGTTTGGTGTAAACTTCAGCTGACCAACTCTTTTCCTTGGCATTGTGCTGTATGGGAGGGGCAGGATGGAGATGCCAGATGTTTGAGGTGAGATCACTAGATCTCTTTAAAGGACGAGGTGTGTCACCTCATCTTCAGAAGTTGGCCCACCAGTCAAAGGCAGGTGATCTGTTCTCAGGCCAGAGGCCCACCGGTTGTTGCCTCCGTTGTGCCTCTGCTCCCAAAGAGGGACCCATGCGTCACGACTTCAGGTGGCATCCACTCACTCTTCACTTCCAACAAAGCTTGCAGCTTCCTTCTAGGGTTCCAGATCCATTTTCATTTGTCAAAGCATCGTGAGGTGGTTAACTGACTGAGGCTCGTGTCATGTTTCTGGGAATAGGTTCCAAGGGCAGGGCGCCAGAATTCTGAGGGTGAACTCCAGCTTGCTCACTCAGTATCATTTTCAAGTAATTCTCAGAAATAATGAGAATCTGAATTGGTGAATTCAGGAGGAATGAAAGTCCATGTGGTATTACTAAAGATCATGTTTTTGCCATAGACAGCCTAGCCTTTTGTCAATTAAAAAAACAAAAAAATGTAAAAATTAATTTCAGCCACTTGTAATTCCTCTGGTCTACAACCCAATCCATCTTTATTTCCCCTAACACTACACCTCAGACATGAACCAGCCATATGCAAATCAACCTTCCTCCTGCTCCAATAGGAACAGTCTAGCTGGAACTGCCAGGTTATATTATCTCTAAAAGGAAACTCAAGCAGTCCTAGAAATCTTTCAGCCTATATAGGGCTTGGCATTAGAGGACGGCTTTAATCAAAGGCAGTACAGGACCCACAGAAGAACAATCCTGTCACTCTTAGGGTGTCACACTGAGGAAAAGAACAAAATGATGGTTGGATTGCTTTAATAAATCTCAGCCACTGGTATTTACTCTAGGAACAACCCCCTCCATCTATTTTGCTCACTTGGCCACCTCAGACAGGAACCAGCCATATGTTTCTAGTTAGATCCCAAAAGGCCTGCAGCATGATTAGTTAGAAAATTTGGATCACCTTGAAAGCTACTTGTGACATCTATCTCTCTAAGCAAGTAAATCATTTCGCATAACAAGTAAAAAATGCTTTATTTAAGCTGATGACATAGCAGCAAAAATCAGGATCTAATCCCAGGCCTAGGGAGCTCTTTACACAGTTGCCATACCTGCGGCCATCTTGCCTTCTGATCCAAACTACATTTCTTTACAAATTGCACAGCGAATATTGAGAACATTTATTCATTCAGGGCAGTGGGGAAAATGCTACCAAGTCAAGTCACTTGAACCATTTCATGTAAGCAGATGATTGACAGTCAGTGATTCCTCTTTCTCTCTGACACATTGGGCGGCGTTATTACACAATGGGACATCAAAGTGGAGCAGTGTTGGGGTGACTGATCCCTGTTGCCCAAAAGGACCTCTGGGGACTCCATCCCCACCTTACAAAACACAAGGAGGCACAGTTGCTGATGGCATCTCCTGAGGGTCCTGGTCCTCATTCTGTGATGTGCTATAAGCTCTCTTGTCTTCCCCCAGCGTGGGACATCAAAGTGGAGAAGAGTTGGGGGGACTAGCCCCTGTTACCCTCAAGGACCTCTGGGAACTCATTCTCCAACTTACAACGCACCAGGAGGACCTTTCGGGACTCTGTTTCCCACCCCAGACCTTACGTTGGTAAGGTGTATGGACATTCTCATACATTTGTGACTGTTTCTATCAACTTATAACCTTCATTTGGAATGGCAACGATATTAATGGGCAAATGGAAGGTAAAAGATAGCCCCCATGGAGCACCTAAAAAGCCAAAAACATTTCAGGATGGCAAGCAGCAAAAAAATAACTTGGTAAATGATACTGATGTATTAATAGAGGAAGTTGAATCTCTACTTGGTGGGGCATCATCGTCTAAATTCCCCAAACCTAGCAGTCACTTGCTGGATATCTTTAAGAAAAAATAAGCTCCTGCTCGGGAAACAACTACCAGCACAAGCCAACCACCTAACTGCAAGGATGGTAATGACAAGGATGATGTAACAAGTGCAGGTGATGGTGTGGAGACGGGCACCCCCATTGTAGGTTCCCAAAATCTGGCTACTGCCAATGTTTTGCATTAGAATCCATTTGAAACTTCTCAAATTCACCAAATTGTGTGTTCCAATCATTTTAGTTTGCTTGTCCCCTCAAGTGGTGGCAATAAAGAGGTTGAAATGAATAATGATATTTTAATGGGGACCAGAAGAAAGACTGCAAAAAACGAAATTACATAAATTGTGCATGCCTAGCTGAGGTTGGTCCACTTAAAGATCCGGTTAAGAGATTTGCCAATGAGATTTCTATGACTAATTGAGAAGTTAGTTGACAAAATTGATATCATGCACTTATTTAAAAAAAGTAAAGGAGCTTTTGGCTCGCAGACGTATGGTGGGAACGTTCTGCAAGAGCATCCTGTCCTACTGGAAGTCAATTAAACAGCAGCAAATACTTGGTGAGGCCACGAGGGAGGGAGCAGGGCCAAGCCAAGATTATATATGGCCCCTATACTCAATCTAGATCCCACTCGAGGCAAAATAGTAGAGAGGCAGTTGCACGTTCGTCTAGATCACGACGTGAGTTATTCGCCTCCTCACACTGAACTGGGCATTGTAAATAAAGGGCTTCCTCAGCCACTCCATGTGTCAAACGGGAGACCAGGACAGGATTTTTGGGGAGACCACTCAGCACACGGTGCGCACATATGCTGCAGGCTTGGAATGAATCATTATGGTTGTTTGCCCCCAAGAGAAGGTAAAGAGTGTAGAATATACATGAATAATGCACCAGAAATTGCACCAGCTAAGCAGGAGGACAGAGATATATTAATTATTAGACCACTGGATCAGGCAGAGAAGGAACTGCTGGTCTATAATTAGATCTGATATACTGGCAGCCAAACATTATTACTATAATGAAGAATTTGATTACATCACACTGGATCTAGCCATTGATTATTTAGGGGCTGACCTAGTGACTCTGGACCAACACGCCTCTTCCACAAATGGGTCAAAGATCCAGTTTAGGTTTAATCTGAGTCGAATCCAGCAAAGACCCTTGTTGGTTGTGGGCTCAGGTCCAAATTAGTCGATAAATACCTAGATGTTACTCAACAACACAAAACCTCTAGGGAGGAGGTGCAGGCTATGAGGGGAAGAGGATTGAAATCCTATGTCAGGGACCATGGTTTGGATATAATGGGTCATTAAGCTAAAAGCTCTGAAAATGTCAATTTTTCTGTTATCAGTGGGTCTCAGGTTGAGTGGAGGCAATCCCTGTAATTGAGTGAACCAGCGCTAGTGGCTAATAAAGCGCTCAAAATAATTTCCTGGAACCTTGCCGGCCTGAAATAAAAAATTAATAGCGATGAGTGGGGAACTTAATAGAAAGCTTTGAATATGTATTTTTCAGGAACCATGGTACACAGACCCGATTCATCGGGTGGGATTTGTGAACTTTAGTCTTGGGGCATCACCTACTACAGTAGGGGGGGCTGTGGGGTGTCTGACAATTTGGATTAAGACTCATCTAAACTGTTCCATTAAAGAATATAGTATAATATTTAAATATCTTTTGGCCCTGAAACTTTGTTCTGATAAGAGAAAAAGGGCCATCTTATTGGTAAATATATATAAAGGATTTCCTGCTCAAACTAAAGATACACCCACCATCCTGGCCCTGGATGAGTTCCTGGGAAATCCTGGGGTTGATAGCTGTGTGGTATTAGCTGTGGATATGAATGTCACCTACGAACCACTGGAATTGTTATCAAATCTTACAGAGGAAAAGCATGAGTGAAGGAAGTTCCTCGGTTGAACCAGGTCAGTTTTGTTAAAAGCACTAGAGCGGCCCTTCAATTAATATCGCTGGCCTTGCAATATGGTCTAAGAGCATGTAATGGGCATACCACATCTGATAGGGACCTTAGATACACCTACAAAAGAATAAACTGTCAAACGAGGATTGATTATTTTCTTTCGGACACCTTCTTTTGGTATCTCCATATTGACATGCGAGTCATAGAATGATCTGACAGTGATCACAATGCTTTGGAACCAGAATTAGAGTCCATCTTCGATTCATCACAGGTTCCAATTGAGGATAATAACCTTGACCCGATTATACTCAGTAATAACAGGAGGAGGGTTAAGTGGTCAAAGATCGTTTTAGTACAAATTTACAATGTAGTCCTTCATTCACTCCACGACTTTGGAAAATATAGTAGCACATAGTATAATCAGATAATATAATAACCTATACAGGGAAATTAAAAAATTATTCTGTAAGGAGACTAAGGACAAGTTCATTAGTAGCAATAACACTGAATGGTACGATGAGTATTGCGAGCCTTGTAGAGCGGAGCTAATTTCCACTGTAAGAACTGGAAACAGGAAACTTGTAGCAGAACAGAGGAAAAAAATTTAAGGCAGCACAAAAAAAGGGCAAAAGGAATTGGGAGGAGGCCCTCTGGCGAGACCATTTTTATGCAGTAAAAGTAAAAGATTGTAAACAGTTTTGGCACATGGTAGCCAAGGGTACCAAGAATACCATAATGGAAGAAACATTTCACATTCAACCGCACCCCTGGCTTAATCTTTTGTAAAGGGGGGGGCCGCTCGGCCCTCCCGCCCACATGGTGGTGCGGCGCCCCCCTCCCCCGGCCTCTCGGTGATAGGGGTGCGTCGCGGGTCGATGACGCACGCGGCGCGCCCCCACCTCCGATAGGCTGATGCCGCCCCCATGATCCGTAAGCAGCGTTTCAGCTTCCGGGGCAGGGGGGCGGGTCGGTCGGGGGGCAGCTGCACTTTATAAGGCACGGGGAGCGAGCTGGGCGCCCTCTTGCCCCTGGCTCGCTCCCCGCATCTCCCATGTGCCCCACGCTCGGGGCCTGCTAATTTTTCCCCACCCACCAGCCCTAAAAACAAGCTACTGAACAATGCTAGTCAGGGGTACTATGTAAGTTTGACTTAGGCCTTTTTCCCGTTTGAGCTAGGATTGGTTGTGATCAAGTATGGATGTTGTGTGTACTTAGGCCTTTTTCCCGTTATATAGCTGTGATTATGTTGTCATTAAAATGGTAATATTGTGGGTACTTAGGCCTTTTTCCCGTTATATAGCTGTGATTATGTTGTCATTAAAAGGGTAATATTGTGTGTACTTAGGCCTTTTTCCCATTAGTACAGCATGCTTTGTATTACTATGGTCTGGTTTAGTTTAGTGTAGTTGTCCTTTAGCGAGTTCTTTTCCTAGGTTCATCGTCGTATTTATTAGGGTTGGTCAGGCGGTAAGGTCATGATCGGTGAGCAGAAATTTAAGGTCCTAGGGGGGGGCGTCACCATCCATGGAGGGGGCGGCCCAGGGGGAGTGGCCACTGGTCCCTCCTAGAACTTCAGGGGCAGATATCAGCTAGCTGCTAAAAATGCGGGGGAGGGAGTCACGCTTTCCTTAGGCTGGTAGCCACCCCGCACATACATCATGACGTCAGCAAATGACGCAGAGTGTAAGGGCCCTCCTTGTTGGTTAAATGGAGTTCACGATGCCGACGGGGTAGGCAGTCCCCTGTCGCGCATGCGCACCGGTGAGTAAGGGCGTGGTTAGTAGGACTTGACACCGGTTAGCGACCTTGCCGTCCGGCCAGAAATGTTAGAATGCAAAATTCAGGCAGGATGTTAGATTCGGATAGGAAACACGCTGTATTAGACGTTTGTTAAGGGTAGCCTTTGATATTTGTCTTCAATACTGTAAATCTAATGTCATGAATTTTGCGTTTTCCTAACATAATTGATGTAATGTTGATATTCATCCTTTATTGTTTTGTATAATAAATACGGCCGGGGGGTCCCTGACCCCCCGCCTTCCAAAGACAACTTGCTTATGTCAATCCTTCAAGGTGGTGTGGAAAGCTGGGAGGGGAGGGTAGCCAGTCACGGACCATGTTAGTGCGTTAAACATGAATCTGTCTGATAACCATTTAGATGAAAATTACAAAGATCATTTGGAGAGCTTTAGGGAGTTGTGCTCTGTCGATAAAGATCATTTTAGCTTAGACAAAACAAAGATGCCCTTTCCACACTATAGAGGGACAAGGCCCCAGGCTTTGGTAAAATTCTGGGTGACCTCTACCTCTCCGTAAAGAAATCTGGAGTTTTATCCTTAACCACATTTTTAATGCAATTTTATTAGGGGATCAATTCCTAGTTCGGCACTGAGGTGGTGCCAATTTTCCAAAAAGGCGATAAGGGGGATCCATCAAATTACAGGCCAATAAGCCTCATTGATATGTCCCAGAAGCTGATATCCAGGCATCTGTTAGAAAGATTGAAAGTCTGGATTCAAGAGGAGAACAAATTGTCAGCATTGCAAGCTGGGTTCAGAGCAAATACAAGTACTATGTATGGGAAGTATGTGAATATTAGGAAAGAACACATTTATGTAGTATTTGTTGACTTATGTGCAGCCTTTGACCTCATCCCTCAAGAGAAATTGTGAATCGCCCTAAAACGTATGGGAGTTCCTGATTATTTGCTGCACACTATAATAAGACTCCACACTAATAATTATGCCCAAATAAGATGGTGTCATAAAGGTGAACTAACTGAACATATTAGGGTGGAGAGGGGAGCTCACCAAGGTTGCGTTTTGGCGCCCACCCTGTTCACCCTATACATTAGCAGGTAGATAGAGACATTGGATAATCACACTGGTGAGCCGCTTATGTTTGCTCGCCAGAAGACAGCATCACTATTATTTGTCAGTGATGCGCTACATGTCTCTAAATCCTCTATCGGGCTGCAGAACATTTTCAACGATTTTCACTTTCTTGTAGGGAATTTGGGTTGGAAATAAATGAAACAAAAACTAAATTCATGACATTCAACCCACATAGGTCCTTTAAGGGTAAGATGAGGTTGGGTGATACATATCTGGAACAGGTGAAACAATTTGATTATTTAGGAGTCAGGCTTACCAATACTCTTTCATGGCCCCCACAAATAACTAAGAGCCAGGCAACGCTACAGCATGTGAGGTGTGCAATACCTAAAAGACAAAGAATTCCACCTTTAGACCCATAATATTGAAATCTATAGGGAAAAGGGCATTGCGTCCGCCTTGCATGGCGCTGAATTATAGGGTGCAAACATAGGTGTCATTGAAATCATTGAGAACAATTTTATGAGAACTGTTCTCGCTTTGCCTCGCAATGCACCCTTAACCCCTGTTTGCTTAGATCTTGGGCTGAAAAATGTATCTCATGTGGCTGCATTTAGGCCTCTGGCTTTCTGGGTTAGATTATAGACCACTGATTCTCCTCTTTCTCTACAAGAATCAGCTGCTGAGATCCTTGCCTCAGGCCCTAAAAAGGATAATAGCCTGGCTTAAACATGTCAAGAAATGCTTATACAGTCTGGGGATTCCGGAACTATGGTCTACCCTTGCTGCTATGTCAAAAAAGTCCTTTATTAGTTTAAAGAAGAGGTGCTGAGACTATACTAACAACCAGTGGTTAGGCCACTCTTGTGTGGGTCAGCTAACAAGTGGATTGCTGAACTTCAAAGACAGAATGATGGGTCAGGCTTTTCTTAATTGTATAGTACCACCAGTGGTAAGATCTCTATATTTAAAGTTCAGATACAGCATTCTTCCACTGAATGAGACCCGGAAACGGTGGGTGGAAAATATTAGTTCCTCAAATTGTCTCTTTTGTCCCAGCTTAACCTGAAGCTTTGGGCCATTTTATGTTTTTGTTGTACCCAATACACTACCACCAGGAGAGTTTGGCTGTTCCCCATTTGTTGTATCCTATCCTTGAGGTGCTTAAAGGAGACTACTACATATTGTTTAGTGTTCGCTGTATCAAGATAGTTATTACATGCCTGCTGGATGAGAAGTAAACAGAAGTAAACATTGTTTACATGTATCAGGGACATAAGATGGCACTTGGGTACATATTTCATAACATTGATTGTCCCTTTGTACATAATGAAATTAGCATCCATAGTGCCTATTTTAGACACAGGATTGTATTATTTAAGCACTTGCACTTCACAGACTTAGATTGCTACTGATGCAGGTTGAACAGTTGATAATTTCCAGAAGTATATTTACTTATTGTACCTGAGTGGCACCAATGCAGGACACTTTATAATTTCTTTTTGTTTTTCTTTTTGACAAGCTTGAACATTTCATAAGCACTGTGATGATTATTAATTGTTCTTATGTAACAAGATGTATGATATGTGTTTCACTCTGTTTTTTTATAGTTTTTATTTGCCTTATGGATGTTATTGTTTTTAAAGACTGTACCTTTGATGTACTTTTATGGTTTGAATCAAAACCAAATAAAGATGATTACTGGTTACTACACAATGAATATTGTGTGGATAAGGCATGCCTGGTAGTGCTTAAATAAAATGCATTTTCTTTTTATTTGCCCTGTATTCATAATGAAACTTTTGCTCGAAAAATGAGTCATAAGTGATTAGTGCATTGTAGTTTGTCCAAACATGACTGAGATTCATTCAAGACATGGAAGCATTATTGTGCAGAGCTAGCATATATTTGTAGGTTGCTATAACTTTTATAGGGCTAGCTAAAGAAGTACAAAGATGTGTTAGTGCATTAGCTTTTGAGACCACACAGGGTATCACAGCCCATAAAAGGCTGTATTCTCTCTTGACCTGGCATGCCCACAAACAAACCTTACTTTACAGAACTATTAAATGCTTAATGCAGATATGTGATATTTAACCATGCCTAGTGAAATGTATTTTTGTCAAATTAGGACAGAATGTATATTGTGATGTAGGAGGAAGAGGATGTATGGAGAAACTCATACTATTTGCTCAAGTATGTCAATGTAAGGTTAATAAGGGAAATTACAACCTCGAACAATGTCATTTCCCAAATATTTATAAATGTGGGTGGAAATAGTGGTGCCAGAGGTTTAGGAGGTAGAGGAAGTGGTGGCTGTGGTTCCCCACTTGTAACTGTCTGCCCCTCCCCCTCCCATGCCCACCACTGGGGACAGCCGCAGCCAGCAAAAATAGACACTGACATCTCAGCCTTGGAACAGCCATGCTGTTTCTGTTTACATTTCACGTGTACTTACTCCTGCAAAACAGGATGTTGTGTTTCTCTAGTTTTCATGCAACATATTACTCATTTATAGTGCATAGTGTGAAAAAAGTCGCAGCTATGTAGCTGAGTTCAGGTTGTAGGTGGGCCGCCACTGAGAGCTCTGGGGTTCTAGACGAATCAGTGCAAATTTCTCACTGTGCCTGTCAGTGATTCATAAAGGGGTTCAGAATATATGTTCATCCAATCACTAGCCTCTCTGCAAATCACAAGGAGCACTGGTGTACCAATCGTAATAGTGATGAAATGCGAATATGTGTTAAGTATGCAAATAGATGTCAAAATAATTGAGAGGGCGAAAGTTCAAAGAAAATGCAGTGCTATAGTTTAGTCGTTGTATTGTGTGCATGGGTAGGATAGGATAGGATTAGTAAAGAGAAAGAGATGCAAGGAGAAACAGGCAAAAGAGAGTAAAAAGAGGGTGCTGAAGAGGAAAGTGATGACCTGTGAGAGACGCAGATTAAGTGCTTCAGAAAGCAGTGAGGAAAAAAGAGTCTAAGGCCCTGATTATGAGTTAGGCATTGTGGTAATTCCCACATGCAGGTGTAAACAGCACATGACGTTAACGATCCGTCTGATCACGAGGTAAACAAGTATTGGCATAGCCAATAGGTCTCGCCTTTGGGACCTTATAAGTGTTTAGCTATGCAACAGTTGTTGCACCAAGGATATTGTGCTGCATAACTAAATACTTATAAGGTCCCAAAAGCGAGACCAATTGGCTATGCCAATGCTTGTTCACTTTGTTAGCAGCATCTTGGAATATGATGCGCCTCAGTCGTTTCCATTAAAATGCCTACCACTGTCAGCGCTGGGTAAAATTGCCCTGATCAAAATGGTGGTTTTCCGGCACCTTTAATACTATTATACAGTGCTCTCGATATGCTTACCTAAATCAGTCAGTGACCGCATTATCAGCACCCTTACTGATCTCCCTTGGGGAGGGATAAGTTTTATAACATCTCTGTACAGACATCAATTTCTTGCAGTTGAGGTGAACTGGGCGCTGCTGTTAGACAATTATATTGTTTGGCTGCCCAATTACAACTGGTGGTGTGTCGGCTGGATGAAACCAACTCTCTACAAATGCCTTACCAGTGCAACAGAAATAACACTACAGAGGTATTTGCACATTTGCACAGAACACTCAACACAATGACTTCTCAGCATTATTGATGGTGGCGAAGCACTGCTGATGTAGGACACTGAGAAGCACTTGCACAAGAGAACACGTTGTACCAGATTTGCCAACGTTAGCGGAGCTGCTTGTGGATAGCAATAGTAAACTGCACATTGCTGGGCAGACTTAAATTGTTGGTTTTTGTTGTTTATTGGCATTTGCTGTTCAATCAACTAACAGTTACATAGTTCTAAAATGAGTATCTTTATAACGGATAAAGGCATTTTCACATATCGTGCATGCATCGTATCCGTTTCCACCCATATTTCTCACATTCTAAATAAGTGCAGTTTACACCCAATATATGGGACAAGCGCTCGCCTGGCAGCCGCGGAACCCGCGCTTTACTTTTAACATTAAAAGTAAAGCGCGGGTGCCGCGATTATACCAAAAGTAAGGAAATAGAAAAAACATCTATTTCTTTACTCTTGGTATAATCGCGGCACCCGCGCTTTAAGTGCCGGTGCCGCGATTATACCAAAAGTAAAGAAATAGATGTTTTTTCTATTTCTTTACTTTTGGTATAATCGCGGCACCCGCGCTTTACTTTTAACGTTAAAAGTAAAGCGCGGGTGCCGTGATTATACCAAAAGTAAAGAAATAGATGTTTTTTCTATTTTTTTACTTTTGGTATAATCGCGGCACCCGCGCTTTACTTTTAAGTAAAGTGCCGGTGCCGCGATTATACCAAAACGAAAGTCATCGCGATCACGATCGCTATGAAAGCGAAAGTGATCGCGATGACGCTCTCCTGAGTGCTGCTGGCTGGCCTAGTGCATGGTGGCTGCGCGCGTGCACGCTCACGTGCACTCAAGCACTAGGCCAGCCAGCAGCACTTAAAAAAGTCACTTACAAAATGTCTCTCCGAGCCAGCGCATGCGCTGGGCTCAGCGAGACCTAAAAATGAATGTGTTATTTAGCACATGTGCACTGTTTAACAAAATGCACTATTTAATACATTAAAATATGACAAATAAGAAATGTGATAAGTAAGACCCAATTACAAGTATGAGAGGTCATTAAAACAGTGCACAATACCACCTTAAAATACCACCAGTCAAAGCATGTGGTAAAATTTCATGAAAGTGTAGGGAATTAAAAAAGAGCTGAAAAACAATAGAATAATTCAAAGATCAACACAATCATGCAAAACAACACAGTACATGCACTGTTTGAGCTGAAAATAATGAAATATCACAAACATGTGCACAAGTTAACAGCCATGGACAAGTAAAGCTCTCACAGGTTGATTGCACACTTCCATTCTACAGCATGGATGCAGCATTGTTAGACCACTGCATCATGCTATGCCAGATCCATGTTCTGCTACATCAAACCATGCAGCAAGAGGATGGAACCCGGCCACCAATCAATGACCTCACATAGTGCAACAACACAGGATAAGAGCCTGGATTGACAGTAAGGCTGGAAGTCAGCGAGGCTAGTAATGTTTCCAGACCCAAGGATTTACAATTGTGTTTTGGATTGTGTGGGTTGAGCCAGTATGCATGGTGGTACCCACAACATTAAGGGGGCCAAGAACTTGGCCATGTAAGATGCATCCTCTCTTTCTGTGCTGCACAGGAAAAAGTGAAAAACCTGATTCTCAGACTTAAACTTCCACACATACATGAATTCTGTTTTTTTATTCACAAAACTTAGTACTCCCCAAAATGTGTTTGGAGGATGTAGGTGTTAAAGCCGCTTGAACAAAACAGATACTTGCATATATTTTTTTGATGATGTAATTGCTTTTCATTCTTTTAAATCAGCCCTATGCCTACATATTAGAGGCACTGCAGGCCGTTGGCAGATGTTTAAGGAGAACAGCATAGTTCGAGGAATAGATCATTGAAAACATCACTCTTTCTTTGCAAGGTTAAGCAGAAAATGATTATTAGGAAATTAGATTATGTATTGGGTATCATATTTAGGTGTGTGTTACAATGCTAAGCCTTGTGCGATTTAAAATTCCATATTATTTTCCTATCAACAAAAGGGAGTGATCTCATTCAAAGTGAAAAAATATCCTTGAGAAATTCTTTAGTTAGCAAATTCCTAATCTAATTTGACAAGTGAGGAAACATAAATTAAGAATACCATTACACATAATGCACAGAGCAGCTGACACAGCAGTGGCGAAAGGATGCTGAGGTCTAGCTATGTTTGCACTCTATAAACCATCATGCCTGCAAGGCAACATAGGCCAGTGGTGCTAGAACAAGTTTCTGAGTGGGGTTGCTGCCATTAAAGGTATATCACTGGAGTCATAAAGATTGTGGAAAACACGAAAAACAAGTGTGGCAAACGTGCAAAAGCCATGCAGCAGGAAAGTTGTGTGGATGTGGTATGCAGATGGTGGTGCATTTTGCATCACTGGTGTAGTAGCACACTCCCAATTACAGTCAGCACTTTTCCAGTTCAGTTAAAATGGCCACTAAATTTGCAAAGCTATGCAGTTATACTGGTAAAGCTATATGGCACCCAAACAATAAGGTGTTGAAATCGGGGTTCTGCAAATATTTAACATTTGCATCACCAAATAAAGTATGCTGATTTGTTTTGATCCTATTACAATCTTTGTTTCCCTCACACTTTGGAATTCCAAGAAAATGTGCTTCATTTGTGCTTTCATAATTGCTGATATACTTTGAATTATGTGTATAGTTCATTTGCAGGCATTTAAATGTTGTTGTGTGTTAGGAAGAAAACTGATATCCTACAGCCATTCCTTTCACTTTCTGTACTCCAGCAAGATTGTCACCTCGGACACTTTTACAAAATACTCTCACTTTACAATTAGAGAAATAAAAGGAAATACCAGCTGAGTAGGCAGCAATTGGCAGAAGACATGGCCTGACATTTGTCTTACACTCACAGAAGTGTGACATGACAAAAAAACAAAATCTAAAGGCATCTTTATTGTTCACTCATCTTCTAAACTCCAACTTCACTTTCGGAATTCTGAATGGCCCTCAAGACCTGGCTGTTCGAATAAGCCTCCGGGACCTGCAGGCGCCTGGCTACCCTATTGGGTGATAAGTCATGCTTCATAAATCCTGTTTAATTCATTGATTGAACTTTATGACCCAGGGCTGATTACGAGTAGGCAGAGCCACATTTCAGTGGAAAATAACACAAATTTATGAATCGCACTGGTTGCAAATCTGCACCCCATGTATCCCTAACTGTTCACACACACAGATTCCTCCAACAGAAAGCAGGATTAATTTGAGTACTGAAACATGTGGTTTCCCATTCTGGTCTAACAGCTTGTAATACAACAGTGCGAGATCCCCCCCGACTCCAGGAAAACCGTCACCCACGCACTCATTACCAGCAGGCTGGACTACGGTAACACCCTCTACGCTGGGATCAAGAAAAAAACTCCTCTGCAAACTCCAGACCGTCCAGAACGCCGCAGCCAGACTTATCTTCGCTATCCCAGGACACGACCACATCACCCAACAACTCCACGACTTCCACTGGCTGCCCGTCGAAAGAAGAATAACCTTCAAGCTGTTCACACACACTTACAAAGCCCTCCACAACACCAGACCCCAATACCTCAACGACCAAATCTCCTTCCATGCCCCCAAGAGAAACCTAAACTAAGCCGACCTCGCCCTAGCCAACGTCCCTCGTTTCTACAGGACCAGAGCAGGTGGAAGATCCTTTTCCTACCTTGCATCCAAGACCTGGAACGAACTCCCCCTTCCGATGAAGCCCGACACTGCACCAGTTTAGAAAAGGACTTAAAGACCTGGCTCTTTGGATGACCCCAACGGAGCTGCTCACAATCCCCCCCCAAGCACCTTGTGACCCTCATGGGTGAGTAGCGCACTTCACAACACCCCGATTGATTGATTGATTGGTGACAGTTACTGACCAGAATCGGTGATTCAAGCACAGGTAATTCTGACCCCTTGCACTACACTACTCATACCCAGGTCCATGGCCATTTCCTAATTCAAACCATTTTGCAGGTCCAAAAATTGCACGCTTGCTCTGGGAGCAGTCCTTAATTTGTAACCTGGCTGGGACCTAAACATTGTTTAGGAGCTCACCAGCAGTGCCGCAGAATGGCTGGATTGCCGAATATCAATGCTGTCAAGTATTGATTTCACCGGATTCCTCTTTCTTCCATCACCCTGCACTTTAATTAAATCAATAGTCTACAAACTTGAATTATTTTTTTAATGAACATCTATTTTTTTCGTATTATTAGTCATGGGCTATTGTATACTGAAATCCCCAAATCTCTGTACAAAATTGAAGGCGAATATTCAGAATAAGGGGTGACCGTAATGGCAGGTAGATTCTTGCAGGACCAGAAAAAGTACTACTCTCTGCATGGAGTTGAGAATCACATACATGAAGGGACACAAAGACAATGAGTGGAAGTGACAAATGTGAGGATGATCACTGTGAATACGAATATAAATGTGTGATTAGTCTTCAAACATGTTTCCATGGTGTCCACAGCAGGGAGGTGCTGCATCACAGTTTGTGCTGTGGCAACGAATGATGGACGGAATGCTGAATGAATCAAACATTCACAACCAGTCAAGAGATCTGGGTTAAATCCATTTTTCTTTTGCTCAATACAACACCCCAGTTTGGACTCAGCCATATGCAAACCAGTCTTGGACCTGATCCTCATGGGAACAGTCCAGCCCAAACTGCCAAGCCAGGTCCTCCCTGGACAGGAAAAAAGCATTCTGGGACCAGTTTCGGGGTAACACACCTCATCAGCCAGGCTAGCTTGAATCTAGTGGCACATCGAGCAAGGGACCCACGTCTGGGCATACCCATCCTTCTTAGGGTGAAAAGTGCTGTGGCAACAAATAATGGATGGAATGCTGAATGAATCAAACATTCACCTCCAGTTAAGAGATCTGGGTTAAATCCATCATTCTTTTTCTCACTACACCATCCCAGTTTGGACCCAGCCATATGAAAATCAGTCTTGACCCTGCTCCTCATGGAAACAGTCCAGCCGAAACTGCCATGCCGGTTCCTCCCTGAACTGGAAAGAAGCATCCTGGGGCAAGCAGCCAGGCTAGCTTCAATCCAGTGGCACAGCGCGCAAGGGACCCACATCTGGGAATACCCATTCCACTCAGGGTAAAAAGTGCTGTGGCAACAAATGATGGATGGACAGTTTGTGGCATGCATGTCTTTTCTTTACTCATATTTGTGCCTTTAATCGTGCAAATACAACTTTAGCGTATTTCTCTCTACTGAGTAAATAAGCCAGTGGATTGGGATACTTATTTGACAAAAGGCCTGGTAAAGTGCACAATTTGAAATACTTTGAGTGCTTGTTTGAAGAAATCAAAAAAGAATATTGAACATGCCAAAAAAAACTAGGCACCCTCTACACATTCAACTGTAAGTACAGTGCATTTGCCTCACCTTTAGATGCAATATAAACGTAGAGATCCCAGACAGACAGACACATAGCTGTCAAGTTTCCCAGGTCTATGCTTGATCAGCTGTTCCAGTCTAGGTCTTTTCTTTGAATTCTGGGACTTGTAGTTTTGGTTATATAATGGAATAAAAAAGACTAAAAGTCCCAGAATTCAAAGAAAAAACAGGACTAGAGAAGTTAGTCATGCATGGACCTGGGAAACTTGGCTGAGCTAAGGACAGAAATCCATAAATGAGGAAGGCACAGACTGCTGCATTCCAATTGGCTGGCCAATCTCCAAACTCTAGATCATTCCCTGAGTGGATTGAGGAAAACAGTCCATATGACAATTACATGCTTATACTTTTACTGTCTGAAATGTGTGCCTTTTTGCAAATGCTTTAGTGGAAAAACAATTAATTTGGTGCTCTATCTCTCTTTCAAGAATATGAAATTGTCCTTGCTGTCTACATTATTGTGTTTATCTATACCAGCCTAGTGCGAAAGTTCCATATCACCAGACCTGAGCATAATACACAGTCACTGACACGTGCTAAAGATTTTTTTTCTATGCCGGTAAGGCTCATTGCTGAGCTTTTTACTAAGCTGTGCAAGTAATATGAGAGGGTATAAGCAATGTACAGCCAGGTGAGTTGTAGTTACTTCATGAGATGCTTCAGTTAACTATAGCTGGTGAATTTCAGTGTCTTAAGTAACTATAACTCATGCCCAGAGTCACTATAACTTGCGTTCTTGCTATGCACTGTGAATTACCTCACATATTGCCTCTAACTTGATATGTTCTATGACAGCAATAATAAAATCACTGCAGCATCACCTGAAATGGCATTATGCAGTCCTATGTATGCAAAACAACCCATCCAGGGCATTATAGGGTGCTCCTTGTCTGGAGCAGTGAACAAGAAATGAGCAGCTCTGGACACCCATTTATTATTCTTCCCTTTGCTTTTTGTAGTTATCTAATTATTTTTGTGTGGGTGTTCCAGGCGCACCCGGCTCACCCACGGCTTAAATTTTTGTTGGGGTTTGCCAGGGTGAGCCCCCTAGGGCTCCCATGGTCCCGCTGGCTCCCTGCAAGGGGCCCATTCCATGGGGAAGTGCAGGAGCCGTCCGCACTTAAAAAAGAAAAGTTAATCTCTGGTGCCCCTAGGTGCCCTCCCAGGGCACCCCACTACATCCGGGGCTCTGGGGGAAGGCCTCTGCCCCCCCACGCAGCCCCGCCGCTGGCTCCCCTTGCCCGAACCCATCCTGGATGCAACAGATGCTGGCATTGCACCTCTCTTTCCTCAGCCATTGTTTGACAGATCACTGGGAAACTATCCAGGAAGGAGTAGATCAAACAGCGCCAACGTTATAAGTAAATCAAAAAATCAATTTCCTATGGAAGCGTGGTCCTAACTATAACTACCTAGTGGCAACCGTCACTGAGTAATACATATATATAAATTTGCATATATAGATCCATTGAACTAACCAGCCAAGCGGAATGGCGGTGCATTGAGTCCTGGTTGAAATAAAAAATGCCACAGTTCCATTTAAGGATATCCTATTGCCGAAATACAGAGAAAGGATCATCACTGAGTCTGAGGTAAGGCACTAGGCGCATCTGGACTATCTATAGTCGAAGGATAGTAATGTAAACAAAGGTGTTTGGTAGTAGGGCGCACATCACTTACTTTCCATGTCCACTTTGGAGAACCCTCCACAACCAACACAAAGTGTGTGATTGTGCTCGCACAGGTAAAGCGAAAAGACACAAGGTCTGATGGCCCACACTGAGGAGCACCCCATTGACCTAAGGCATGAAATGACGGCATAAGTTGAAATGAAGGCATGAGTCTTCCCCTGTAACTACTTACAGTGCTAAGAAAATAAAGCATTGGCAAATAGGAGCTATACTAAATGTATAAGATAAAACAATAGACCAGAAAGTAGCCTATTTGGCAAAAGCACCCACCTTCAAGTAGCTAAGGTCATTTGCCTCTATCATGTATATACAAGTATACAAATATGCTAATTTGGATGGCACTGAAGATAGAAACGGGAAGTCAAAAATACAGGGGAGGCTTTGCCACTGATTGGTCACATCCTGTTGCCAGAAGCACTATTCAAGATACTGTAAAGCCCTGTTGAATGGTCTCCTGGGTTTGATAAAGAAGTCATTGTCTGGTACTGAATCCTGGGCTTAGTCCAATACTCTGACAGGTAGCAGAGGTTTTGTAATTAGAAAATGAAAATGTTTTGCCATTTAATGAACTGTATCTGACTTGATTTGTCTACTTGTTCCAAAGGTAATAAAAAGCTTTCATTATCTGGATTACTTTCATTGTGGACAAATAATCGCAGTTGAAAATAGTAAGTAGAAGCCATTCATTTACTGGAAGAGGATAGTAATAACTTATGTGGTGAATTCACACAGAATCTGTAAACAGAGCTAGGAATCGAAGGCACCTGTGGAATACGACCCTGGTGTGAGGTATTTACGGGGTGCAATAACTACATTCTGTTCTAAGATTTTCATCCTAAATGGGGCATAACAAATGGAATCAGATCTATAAAGCTCCAAATTATGAAACCTTTGTCTTTTTTCTGGGTGGGATTGAGTGTGACCTCACAAAATTTGTCAGTGGAAGACAGGGGGGTCTGATAATTATCACACAACTTGAAACCCCAATCCGTCCACCACAGGCTTTTGAACCGGGCATCAGCATTTAACTATTTGCTCTTAATCACGGTTAAATTGTGAATATTGTGCAACAAACTCATGAAGCCAAGTAGAACACAATACCTTTGGTCATTCACCCTGTACAGTTCCTGCTAGTGAACCTCGCAGAATAACCTTGCAGAATAACTTGTGCATGAAACAATATTTCAGTATAAATTGTGCAGTATGAAATGTAGCAGGGTTTTAGGCCCTTGGCAGAAAATCAGGTGGGTTAGAGGAGGTCCCCTCGCCATCTGTGCTGATGATGTGTGATCCCAAGAGGAAGATGCACCCAGAGGGGGGATGAGGGAATAGGGCGACAATGAGGATCTCCAGTGAGTTTATGAAGTGGTTTCCTACCTGTGTATGAGCCATTTGTGACGACCCTCAGGAATCAGAATCCGAGGGTGGAATAGTGAACCAGAGTAGCGTTTGTAGTAGGAGAAATTAAAACAATCCTGGCAGTGCACATCCTACAGCACTATGCTTCTGGGCACTTTTGGGCCAAACTTCTGAACACATTGGCCCATTTAGCAAAGTCCTACCAATAACTGCATTCTAACACAGATACCTAGATCTGGGTGAGGGAGCAAGGCTCCACGAGCTGAGGCCTTTGCTGTGGAAGGTGTCAATCAATCAATCAGGATTCATAAAGCATGGTTAATCACCCGATAGGGTAGCCAGGCACTTTGCATGGGAAAGACCTCACAGTGATTGTAGGAGAAGGTGCAGCGCCCTGGAATCAGCCCAAATGAAATATATAAACTTGAAAGGTTGAGGAATCAGAGATAGAAGGATACACAGGCTGCTTAATGCATAATGTGCATAGAAAATGCTCAGCACCTTCACTGCATCTAGAGAGAATCCACAAAAAGGATGAACTTTGTAGGTAAAACAGTAACCTAAAAGTCAGTGGCTCTCCAAATAGGGCTGGGTTTAAATATAGTAGGTGGGATACTTTCCTGTGTAGAGCCATATGCGATGAGTTCACATACTTTGCAAAAATTGGTAACTGGGAAGTGTACACACTACTGGGCTACATCTACATCTCAGGGTAACATTGTTAGCTGTCAAATTCACATGCACACATTATGTTGCATGTGGCTCCACTGTCTAGCACATATACAGCAGTGTATTTCTTTACTCACAGGTCAATCTATTCTGTCATATCTAATTCCTTCTTTCTAGCATGTACTTATCCCAGGACTTCTGATATCATGTAGATGCCCTCACTGGCAACTCTTTCAGTGGATGAAGAGCAACTGTGAGCATCCAGTTAGCAAGCATGCTGAGTGGATTTGTAATCCCTTCTCTGGAACATTTTGTGTTTCGATATTTGAGGGTTGGAAGAACCTGCTCAGCTTAAACTGATAACAGTGGTTGTCTGTCACAGCTAAGACATTCTGTCCCATTTGTGTAGAAAGGTGAGGTGGTAGGGGTCCGATGGGTTGCCTCATCTTGACATGGAAAATTGTTTTTAACTGAAAGGCTATTAGATGGGTGCCATTTCTACGCAACTCTACGCCAGCGAAACAATGCTTGACCTTACCACAGATATGCCTGGTTAAGGCAGTCAGCGCTATAGATGCAGAGTGGATGGGCGAGAAGATGAACAGAAAGGACTGGGACTGGAAGGACCGGGAAGCGGCTTGGTAAGTAGGGCTGCGGCCGGGCAGGCTTATTGAGGTTCGGTTAGTTTTAAGGGCTGGGGATGGTTTTAGGGCTCAGGGTGGGGGGCTGGGGTCATGGTAGATTTTAAGGCTAGGGGCCAAGTTGTAGGGCTCAGGGAAGGTGGGGAAGTGGAAGTTTTTAGGACTGTGGGAACGTTTTAGGGCTCACGGCCGGGGGGTTGGGGTGGGGTAGTTTGTCGGGCTGGCGGCCGAGTTTTAGGGCTCAGGGTGGGGGATAGGGTTAGTTTTTAGGGCTGAGTCAGGTAAATTGCAGGGATGGGACCTGGTTTTAGGGCACAGGGCAGGAGGGGTGGGGTGAGATCTTTACCATGCATATACCTTTACAAATCATGCCTTTACAACAAAATTCATTTTAAAGGCATGCGTGGTAATGCGTGGCTCAGACGCGGTCTTTGTTAAGACCGCGTTGTTAAGGCAAGCATGGTTTAGGGAATCGTGGTCCCGTCACACAACCCCATTAGATGGGTCGGCATTAGCATCCTTCATCCTGCTTCCATGTCAAGCCTCCATGTTCACCGTGTGTGTTGTGGATCGGTTGTCCCATGGAGCCACTTGAGGTATTTTTTTTTTTTTTACTTTATTTACCAGTTTCACGTATATGACACTAGATCCATTAATACTCATTGTATAATACATAACAATTTTTAGGATGCGAAGAAATTCGCCAGAACCATACAGATTAGACAACAGTTGCAGATTGGAATAGAAAGGATAGTTCTTATCCGACCAACCATCCCGCCCGTCTGAACCCATAAACCACATTACGTTGGTTCATGCAGAACATCTATTTATCTCAGGTTTCCATTTATTGTTGTGTTTGCTGGCTTTAAGTTGGATATCCCCATTAACCCACTCCCGTTGGGACAATCTCCTGTTCCTGTAGAGAAGCGGACTGTGAGCGTGGCACTGCGGCGTAACCTTTTAGGGGGCCCCAAATGTCTTTTGGGCGGGAAGACCTAGGCAAGGTGCTGGTATACAGATCACTATTTGTGTTACAATATGCTAAGCTGTTTAACCAGCTCTTTAATGTTGGTGCAGTTTTTCGTCCCCATTTGATTGCTATTTCTCTCTTTGCCAACAATAACCCAATGGCGATAAATTTCTGAACCCCTCTCGGGAAATTAACCACATAACCCATCAATGCAACCTCAGGAGTGGGTGCAATGTACATCTGTACCATTTCTCCTAGTGCTTGAAAGACATCTGCCCAGTAAGTTTTAATTTTACCACAGTTCCAGGTGAGGTGAGTAAAGTCTGCATGTGGAGTCCCACACTTTAAGTAACAATGGAGTCTGCCCGGGTCAATCCTATGAGTTTTCTCAGGGGTTATGTAGATTATCCACAGAAATTTGAAGTGTATCAATTTATGACAGCTATTCAGAGAGATTTCTTCCACTTTAGGTATTGTTAGCATCCTGGGAGGCTTTTTTAATATGTTTGTGTGGGATGCAGACAACTGGCAGCCTGCAGTGATTCAAAGACAGATTGCCTTTTCATTGATGAACTTGTTCTTTACATCGTCTCTTACCAAGTTGATAAGAATGTCTCTGCTCATCTGTGTGATTTTTGGGCAGTGAGGGCAGGTAGTGTTGGAATCTCCTGTCCACTTGTCCCACCTGGGGCACAATGTATGATAATCTGTTACATAAAAATGAAGCAGAGGGCAGAAGATTGAGCTTGGTATCAGCTTGGGATGTCGTCTTCCTTGGACATGTTCACTTTGAAGATGACCACTGTGTTTGTGTTTCAATTGATTCTGGTTGTTGCTCTTCTGCTTATTGATATCTTATCTTACACTGCACGCTGAGAGGGAGACTGTAGGTGGGTGCAAAAGGATTATCCTGACGAGGAACTGCTTACGCAATGGCTTATGCTGGTTTTCTAATTTGCAGATAGAGGGGGGCTCGCTTATCAGTACAGCGCTTCCGTGTACCTGTTTTTGTAATTGCGATAGTCTAGGTTCTCATACTCACTACTTTCCTTGAACAATGGAGGCAGGGGCGTAACACAGGTCCACGCAGCCCCGCAGTGCGAGGGGGGCCCACAAGCTGCAGGGGGCCCCCTCAGCACAGTACGCCGACCAGAGAGCTCCTGATTGAGCTCGGAAGGGGCCCCTCCACCTACCTTGCAGGGGGGCCCCCTCAAGTTTCGTTACGCCACTGAATGGAGGATGCAGCAGAAAGTTTTGTGACGGGATGAAGCACACATCATCCAACTTCATCCGACCTTCCCCGCCAGTTGTACAAGTAAGTCGATGGACCGGGAAACGGTCTCAACTACGCAGGCAGAGCCACGCATGTTCAAACATGTCAAGCGCTACCACACTTCCCTTAACCACACATCTGCCTTAACCACACTTACGCGTGGGTAAGGCAGTTCATTGTCAAGCTGCAGTCTGGAATGGGTGGAAGCAGAAAGGATCGGGAGAGGACCCAGGACGTGGTGAGGTAAGTGGGGTAGGGCTGGGTTTTGGGGGGTGAAGGGTATTTTTTTATTTTTATTTCTTTTTATTAACACAAAAAACAAGCTTCAGATTGAGCAAGCGATCATACATTTGTAGAGAGCAAACCTCAAATTAACAATGGTTAAGCAATGTGTCTCATTAAAATCTTGGGGTAATAGGCGTAATCCCCTCCACCCCCAAATAGTGTACATCCCGAAGCCCTCTCAGAAAACCCGAAAAGGTGTCACGTAAACTCCCTCACAGACCCCTATATAATGTCCACGATCCCCATATTTCTCTCCCACTTGGGTATTTTTTAAGGGTTGGAGGGTTGTTTTCAGGGCTGGGGGGTCGGGGTTGTTTTCAGGGCTGGGGGTCGGGACGTTTTTAGGGCTAGGGGTTCGGGTAGTATTTAGGGCTTAGGGGAAGGCAGGGTAGTTTTTAGGGCTTGGGAAGTCAGGGTAGTTTTTAGGGCTCGGAGTAGGGGGTGGATTTTCAGGAGGGAGGGGCTGGCTTTAGGTCTCAGGGTGGAGGTTTGTGGGCCATTGTAGGGCTCAGGGTGGAGGGCAGGTATCAGGATACTTTTTAGTGCTTGGGGGCAGGGTAGTTTTTAGGGCTGGGGTAGTTTTTAGGGCTTTGGGGAGGGCGGGGTAGTTTTTAGGGCTTGGGGGCAAGGAAGTTTTTAGGGCTCGAGGGGGGAGGGGGTTGGTTTTCAGGAGGGAGGGGGTAGATTTAGGTCTCAAGTCGGGGGTAGCACTTATCTGAAAAGTCTTAACGTGGCACATGTCTTGCCATACATGCCTTAACAACGCATATTTCGTTGTAAAGGCATGTGTGGTAAAGGCCTATGTATGGTTAATACCTGCGTGTTTCATACCGCGTGGAACCGCCATGAGTGGTAAACGCATGCGTTGTTCCATCACACAACCCTCTGGACCAGGAACATCATACTATGCTTTAGTCATGGGACCCTTTTTTGTACATTTACGCTCCTATTCCTGGGAGGGTTAGCCTTCACCCACGTGGTCCCTTTACTACTCTGCATCTTTCATCCCTTTTTATGTTCTCCAACTTACTGTTCACTGTGTTTTACCCAAAGTGGTACTCAGTGTCCACTGAGTATCAAGAGAGGGTCATGACTCCCAGGTCCTAGAGTCCTAGAGCCCACGCACAAACACAACAAACCTGTTGTCTGTCTCATCCTCACTCTCTCATCCGTCACTTGCCTTTCTCTTTCACAATTTATCCTCACTCTAGCTGCTAGAGTACCCTACAATTTGACTTTCTCCTGCTTCATACAAAAACATCTGCATCAGACACTGAGGGGCATATTTGCAAGCCCCTATTGCCACGGGAACGTCACTTTTTACGAAGTTCCTGTGGCGATAGGGGCTTCGCCTTATTTACAAGGCAGCGTTAAGCCACTTAACGTGGCTTAACGCTGCCTTGTGAATAAGGCCCCTTTTCACGCTATGCTTAGTGTGAAAGGGGTGGGCAGTGGGTGTTGCTGTGGGCGTTCCATTGATTTTGACGCTGCCCGCTATTTACAAGGGAGGTGTAAATGGGCGGCAGCACCAGAAATAAAACAGGGAAAACCTGGTCTTACCCTGGTGCAACGAGGATAAATGTTTCATTTCTCCTCGTTTTTGCTGTTTACATGTGTGCTGCCCTGAGCAGCATAAATGCAAACAGCAAAAGGCCAATGATTGTTTATGTACAGGAAGGCCCCCCTTCTTGCACATAAGCAACTATTTAAAAATAATGCTATTTTGCAACTTCTATGTGTGCTGAATTAAGCAGAACACATAAAAGTTAAAAAACTGCATTTAAAGATTTTTTATGTGCAGGAAGTGGGACCTTCCTGAACATAAACAATCATCCCCTGCACGCAGACACCCTTGCACCGTGGTGCAAGGGTGCCTGCGTTGGCGCTAGGCTGTTAAGTTTGGCGCCAGGGCAGGGGGAAACACAGGGAGGTACCAAATCGTTGTAAATATGGTGCAGCCTTGCTTTTCAGAAGTGGCGGAGTGAGGCTAACACCGCACTCCGCCACTGCCCTTGTAAATATGCCCCTGAATCCTGTTTTACTTTGAAAAAAGCAGAACTCCCAGCAGAATCCAAGCTGACTGCATCCTCAGATACCATCCCACCCACCCTGCTCTGGCACAGCCTTCAACTTAAGCATCTGCGGTTGACAAATAAGTGAAGGGGGTATATGAATTCCAAATGCTGATGAACGAATAACATTAAAAAGCCGTAAACATTTAGGGCCTGGGAGAATTCTGGGAAAATAATACCATGCAAGATGTAAACTTAAATGCTCGGAAAGTTTCAGACGTAATCAAAGAATAGGACAGCTCTGGACCTAGAAAGCAAGCATGACTTACTTTTGGCATCAAGTGCTTATTAATCAAACCAACTTCTACGACAGAAAATTATTTGCAGCTCCTCTAGACCGATAAACAAAGAGTTGTGTTGCTCTCTGGCCAAGAATGATTTTGCTCAGGGACGTGGCAGGAGTCTGGTTTAATGAGCCTCAAACACGAGAGGGTGCGTGCCTCCTACTCTGTCTGTAGAAATTTGCATGAGCTTTTGTTTTTATGTCCAACTTCGAAGTATTTTTGAGGAGGGGTTTTAGTGGCGCAAGCAGAAACATTGAAATTATGTGGCACCCTAGTTAATACCGCCGCATTGTGTTTTTTATATTTCAATCACACCTGAACTGAATACAAGGGAATATCGAGCAGTGGTTTAAGGGAGGAAAACATATGTAGCGCTATGATATTGTGTTGTGGTTGCACCCAAAATCTGGAACTCTATTCCTCCCCACATCAGAACTATTCCCTCCTTTGTTAAATTCAAAAGCCAGCTCAAAATCCTGTTCCTCGATCGATCCTTAGTGAACCGATAGGAGCTGTTGGAGCGCCGAAATCGACTCCTCACTCCGCCCGGACTCTACGGCAGCTAGACCTCCAACCTCATCTCTTTGGCATTGTGACCTATCAGTATTTGTATTACGGGATTGTCCGCATCATTGTATTTTGTGTTCACCATGCTCTGTAACTGATGTGAAGCGCTCCGATACCCACCGGTCAGGTCAGCACTATATAAAACTCCTCAAATAAAAAATAAAATAAAATATTTATATAGCATTTAATTCCTTTAACGAGTCATCAAAGCGCTTTCTGGGGCTGGTAGATCTTATAATTTGTGCTAGTATGGAACCGTGGCCAATGTGGGAAGTCTTTTGATGTTGTGAACTTTGACCTGTGTGGTACTCTTGTCGTGTCCTATGCCACTGAACTGTTGGGCGAAGCTGAGGAACTTCACAAAGTTGTAAAGTTTAAAAAATGTGCAAAATAATTGTCATTGTGCACACCTCTAGTGCGGATCCTAGGATAATTATTTCTTAAAGAGGACAATCACAGAAAAAAAAACAAAGTGTGGACATTGTTCAGCAGAGGCAGGAAGAACCCAAATTTTAAGTAGCATTTTTTTTGTGGCACATATACTTTTGCTGTCTTGGAATAAACATATATACGGAGAGTTTCTATAGAGTTCATTACTAATTATAGGTCACCCCCGTTTATCATGTGCACTTTCTCCTTCAGTAAACTCACTGCCACAAGGACATCTGTGTGCAATTATACAGTGCCTTCTCCTTCAGAAACGTCATTTTTTAATAAAATAAATATGATAATATCAACTGTAATTAAATAAGTATGTTGACGTGGCTTCTAATAACATAAATATGCTGATATCAAGTAAGGTCATTGGCTAAACATAAATGATAACACAAGTGCTT
Organism: Triturus cristatus; assembly: GCF_964204655.1. Taxonomy (NCBI): domain Eukaryota; kingdom Metazoa; phylum Chordata; class Amphibia; order Caudata; family Salamandridae; genus Triturus; species Triturus cristatus. The sequence continues at coordinate 1,099,312,354 of NC_140594.1, forward strand.
TAAAAGGGAAAAAGCAAGAATTGGATTAAGGACATTCTCAAGATTCAAGCCAACTGGCTTTTTTTTTCTTAAATTGGAGCAAACGAGCAGGGCATTAAATTGAATTGCCACAATTTCCAGGTGTGCATGATCATACAATTACATTCCTGCCGCTTGTCCTTTTGCTATCGTACAAAAAATGACCAATTAATATGTTCTTTTAACTTATCCTCTTTCTATAGACCTTCCCATGCCAACTGTCCTCATACGTGCACCATCCACCTCTCTTTTTCTTCAACTTTCAGGCTGCTATATCCATCATCCTTCCAGTACTTAATTTGAGCCGGTGGTTTCCGGAGCTAGGCACAACACTTTGGGACCAATTACGATGTTGTGCGGAAAGCCTTCCAATGACATTCGGATCCACCTAGACCGTGACGGAACCTCTCCACCAACTTTGTCGTACACAATTCCGACCAACCGATTAAGAGGTTCACGGTCGGAAAGGAAACCGTTCGGTCAATCCGAATCGGTTCCGACCGGCATTCAGAGAAACTGAGTCAGTTGAAGCCGAATCGTACAACTCTATGGACAGCGTTTCCGACCAACAGATTACGATTCCGGATTCAGACAGCCTTTCCGACTCAGTTTATCTCACAGGAAAAGGCTTTCGGAAACTGTCTTTGGGGGCCCCTGGCAGGCACCCCTTCATCCTAAGGCCTCCGTCCGGGGGGGCCGTGAGGGGTACCCATGGGATCCACCTGTTAAACCATGTACAGTGTGGGGTGCCTGTGACAGGGTGCAAGGTTTTCCGCAACCACCCCTTTTCCCCATAGTGGCCTGTGCTGTCAGTCGGAACAAAGGGCCCCATTGTAGTCAATGGGAGTCTTTCCGAACGTGCGGAACCGCTGACTGTCAGTCGGAACTGATTTCGACAAAGAGTCAGGTCGAAAGTTTCCACACAACATCATAATCGGTCCCTTAATTGTAACCCTGGGCGGTGAACTCCGCTCCGCTTATGGAGTTTTCCGCACTCCGTGTTACGCAGAGCTTGCGGAGTTCCGAAAAACTCCGCTTCGCGTAGTGGAGAAGAGTTTTTTTCTTCGCTCGCATTCACCAACGTCAAGTTGGCGAGCGCGAGTGAGGAAAATTTATCTCCTGGCGAGATTTTTCCTCGTTCGCGATCGGCAACATCAAGTTCGCGAGCGTGGTAAATAAACCTCCAGGTGAGATTTTTCAATGCGGGGAGATCAGGTTTTTCATTGCAAGTGGTCGCGTATGCTCGCGACCGATCACGTTGAGAAACTGCCCGTTCGCGTTGAGAAAGCTGCCGCTCGAGTAAAAATCTACTCAAGCGGCAGAAAAGGTAAGCTTGCGCTGTGCATGGTGCTGTTCGCAATGACTGCACAGTGGGGACAAGCATCTGGCACTGAGCAATCACCGTGAACGACATTTTTCTACTGTACTCCGCCGCTCGCGGAGCTTCCCGTAGTGCGGCTGAGTTTTTTTTGCACTTCGCGTAGCTTTGCATGGTGCAACTCTGCGAACTCCGCCCAGCGTTACTTAATCGTCAAGACCATCACCATTGACAGGCTGCCACATGGTGGCGCTGTTTGACTGATTTAGATATAAGCACATCTACAGTTAATTATTAATTCAATATGCATTAAAGATGACTAAAACCTGTCACCAAAGCCATTCTTATAGCTTTGGGGGCCTAGAATAGTCTGAATGTTCAAACTTGGAGGAGTGTTGTGGTTGGTAGTTGTGCTGTTATTATCATTGGTAGCACTGGCAGGGGCAAAGAGTTATGCAAGCTGCAGTAGCCTCCTGACAGAGCCCTGGCACTTATTTTATTACACATTAAGCACAGCATCCTTCATTCTTTCCATCTTACTGAGAACAAAGGTTCTTCTGTTCAGCATTTTTCATCCCATTCCAACCTGCTCATCCCAGTACAAAAAAATCTTTGCCCTGATCAGTCCCACATCAGACATCAGTAGCTAATCCACTGACCATTTTATTGTGCATTCTGGTACAAAGCCTTCTAATAAACAAAACTATGTGTACCAGAATGCAAATGTGAATACAGAAGGGAATGTGGCATAACAGCAAACATAAGACACAATGTATGGTGAGGAATGCATGGAACTTTCTATCCCCCTGTTTCCTGCCACTTTCTGTCAAGTTCCAAGGAACACAAAAGCACGATTAGATGCGCTAAACAAACAACGAAACATTTTTTTTACATGCGGCACCAGGCAGACTCACACACATGGACAGTACTTGACAAACCCAATCTGAGTGCATTGACACCGAACCTCACCAAGAAATTGCTGCGAATTGAACAAAGGTGGCTGTTTAAGCTGAGAATTTCCAAATCTGGGTTAAGCGATGATATTCCATGGCTGTCACTCACGTAGCTCATCAATCAGTCAGGGTTTGATGCACTTTACCATGGCTGTCACTCACGTAACTCAGCAACCAGTCAGGGTTTGATGCACTTTACCATGGCTGTCACTCACGTAACTCAGCAACCAGTCACGGTATGATGTACTTTACTATGTTGATCATAGGCGCTATGACCATACTCATCATTGTGGCAATCATTTATTTACGAATCCGCCACTAATCCCCGAACTATGGTACTTGGTCAACCATGCCACTATAATCTTGTATCCCAAGTATCAATGGTCTCCACTCCCACAACACGCACTTTGTTTAGCCCTTTTTGATTTGACATATTCCCCCTTCATTGATCGCCAAGCATTAGACGTCATGCTTTGGTTTCCCGCAAGCATCACAGACACTCCCCGCGTGCAAACTACACTTCTCAGCATTCATAGCGGCCACATCAGGAAGCTGTGTCACGCTATGCATTGTCTGTATAAATACACACACTCCGCCAGCAGGTTCCCCCCTGTCTGACGGACATACGCGGCAGGTATGATCGCTCACGTTGAGCGGTACGTATACATGGATGAGAATCTTTTCTAACTAAGATTCCACTTAGGGTTGAATGCAGTTGTGCACGTAGGGAAGTGCTCCTACCAAAAGGCTTATACATACACGCTTGATTGAGCAGCGCACCATCAGAGTCATTCTACGCTTGCTAGATAGGGGCACGGGCACTATCCCATTGCCTACACTTCGCGTCATTAGATGTCCACTCGTATGCCACGTAGATACACGCTTGTTGTGGCAGGGTATGTCTTGAAGCGCACGCGCTCTCCTGCCTTATGACATCTTACTGCATACACTCTGCAGCATCAAACGCGTGCTTGGCAGTTACATTTTGAAGAATGGCACAACATCCTCTGAAGGGGTCTACTGCAATACACTGGACGGCTTGTATTATTGGACATTTTAATACAGGCGCGAGGCACAGGATCCTTCTCACAACATCACATGGTAGGGACTTTTCAGTCCCTTGGCCCATTATGGGTAGGGGTCAGGGCAGGGACAGGGACAGGGGAGGGGGTGGGCAGCTGTGTGAGCTGGTGGGTTCGGGGTGCGGAGGGGGCAAGCTTGGTTACAAAAGAATGGTCAGAGAAAGACATATGCTATAAGATGATCATGAATCTGATTAGCTATATCTTCTTGCAGATATACATACAGTCTAATGTTATAATCAATCGGAGTTCTAAAATAAAAGGGTATTCTTTCTGGGTTTTGTTTTGGTTTTTTTTTGTTTTTTTTCTTGGGATATTTGTGCTAATTTAGATTCATGTAGAGGTAGTACGTTAGGATTAATTTTAACAAGATGGGTATATTGAGGATTTGCTCTTGGAATATCTGTGGTCTAAATAATAGGGGAAAAAGGGGGGTTTGCCCTCAAATAATACAGAATATGAACCTTGACCTATTGTGTCTTCAGGAAACGCACCTGGTTTGGAATGATAGACATTTACTTAATGATTTGGGTATGCAGCTATTGGGCTGTACCCGACAAGGTACTACCACTAGAGGTGTTGCTATTCTTATGAGGAAAGGACTGGCCAGTCTGAAACAATCCAAAGTAGATGAGTATGGCAGATGGATGATTATTGAAATCTGCTTTGATAATAAACTATGGACTATATGCTCAATATACGCCCCCAATATAGATGATCCTGACATACTAAATTTTTTAAATCTAGAATTAGCCACCTGGCCATCCCCTCTAATTTTTTGCGGAGATTTAAATATTCATATGGAAGCTAGTTTGGACATACGGGGCACTTCAATATATTCAGGCTTGAAAAAAAAGACATTTAAGGCATTAAGAGCTCTAGTGTTGGATTTTGGTCTGTTTGATGTCGGGTTTGATAAAAATCCCTTGTCACCGGGGTATACTTTCTTCTCTGCACCACATCAGAAACTCTGTTGACTCGATTATTTCTTTGTTACTTTAGGATTTAATCATAACACTGGCTTTCAAATTTTCCACGAATAATTTCCGGCCATAACCCGGTTCTGATAGAGGTTAAAATTGACAGACCAGATACACCCCCGGTGAGAATTTGGTCTTTCGACCGGAAGCTACTGGCGGGTTCAGCATATATAGAATCTATGGGGAAATGGATTAGTGAATTTTTTGAGCTTAACAGAGGGAGTGCTTCAACCCAAAATGTCTGGGATGCTATTAAAGCAGTAGTACGCGGGGAGACCTTGTCGTATTCAATAAGAAAGCAAAAGAATATCCGGAATAAGCTTGATTGTTATTATAAAGCGATCCAGGAATGGGAGGCTAAACTAATCATTTCTATTAGTTTATCATAAGACACAGACTACATTAAAACCATTCTAGATATACATAAAGCTAGACTGTATGAGGTGTTAGCAACTAAAGTGGCTGAGCAGACGGCAATATTTAGATCACAGATTTATGAAATGGGGGAAAACTCTGGTAGGATTCTGGCAAAAACAATAAGACAAAAAGACACCATCAATGTTGTCACTGCAAATGAGGATGCTAATGGGCTGACTCATAATAATCCCGATGAAATCCTTGAGGTATTCCGACAGTTTTATTCAAAGCTTTACAAGCAAGATGCTCTATCATATTCTAATGAGCTTTTCTTGAATTTTTCCTCATTGGATAACATTACAAAATTAACTACCACTCAAGTTCAGGCTTTGGACACTGAAATTACATGGGATGAAATTGAGCTGGCTTTATTTTCTCTTGCCTCAGGCAATGCTATGGGACCTGATGGCATCCCTCTGGAGTTCTATAGGCTGTTTAGGAACTTATTGAAACAAGACATGCTGTCCACTTTTTTAGAAGCACAGAAAGGGACAGCGCCTGTTTCTTGGAGACAATCAACAATAATGGCTTTCTTGAAAAAAGATAAACCTGCCACCAACCCGGCCTCATACAGGCCAATATCGCTAATTAATGCAGACAGTAAAGTCTTTTCTAAAATATTAGCCTCAAGAATATCAGTGATAATTGCTACTATAGTCTCTAGGTGGCAACATGGGTTTATACCCGGGCGGGACACTACGGACCATGTCCGCAGGGTTATTGCCCTCATGGATTGGGCTCAGGGTACTAAAACATCTATGGTATCACCCTGTTGGATGCTGAAAAAGCATTTGACAGGGTGGCGTGGTCCTATCTCTGGGATATGCTTTCTTTGAAGGGGTTTGGACCTATTATGATCTCGGCTTTGAAAGCCCTGTATAAATCCCCTTTGTCTTGTGTTAGAATTGGGACAAATTCATCTGCCTTGTTCTCTATCGGTCGGGGGACTAGACAGGGCTGTCCAGCTTCACCATTACTTTTCGCTATCTATATTGATCTTTTTCTTAAAGAACTGAATCAAACGGAGAATATTTCCCCAGTTTCGGTCGCGGGAGTGAATTATAGAGCACTAGCCTATGCCGATGACGTGGTTGTGATCACAACAGATATTGTCAAAGCTATCCCAAAGGTGGAAGCATTGGCAATTAAGTTTGGTTTATTTTCTGGTTATAAACTCAATATGGCTAAAACGCAAATTCATTTAGTGGGCCAGATCTCTCTGGCTCGTCTTCCGGCTCAATTCAATATTGTCACGGTGGCCACATATTTGGGTATTCAGATTACTACCCCAGTTTCTGCTATTCCGGAACTTAATTATAAACTAATTCTAAAAAAGGCTAATTCTATGCTGGAGCGCATTAATCCTTTGCATTTGTCTTTATATGGGAGGAATAATGTGCTGAAAATGTTAATTCTCCCCAAATTCTTATATTTATTTCGTTCTGTCCCTTTAGAATTTCCTCTTATGTTGTTTTAAAGAACTTGAGAGAATGGCGGCCAGATTCTTGTGGGGTTATAAACGTCAACGCAGAGCATTTTTGAAGATGATTCTTCCTAAGGATGGGGGGGGGGTGGAGTACACCATACTTCTTATTTTATTATTTAGCATCTGTTTTACAGTTTATTTCTCCTTTGATAATTGGTGCGAATGCGCAAATACAAGAATCCCATGCTCCTTCAATTTATGAATTTGCTCTGGGAGTTGAGGCGCGTGGATGTTTGTTAACTAATATAGAACCTAGTTACTATAAAAAAACAAAATTTAAGATATTGAAAGCCGCTTTTTTTGTTTGGAAGTTAATCCGCCGCCACGTAGGGTTTCACAACATTTGTAGATATACCCCTTTGACGTCAACACATATTTTTCCTCCTATCTTTAGAGACTATACAATGACGAGATGGGGGAATAGTGGCATTCATTCTTCAGGCGATTTATGGTATAATAACGGTATTATAACATTTGTGGAACTTCAATCTAAGTTTAATCTTACAAATGTGGATTATTTTAAGTACCTCCAGATCCATAGCTTTCTTAAGAATATGATCTCTTTGGATCGCTCTGGACTTGTTGAAATCCCTAGTATCGACGCTTTATATACTAAAAAAAGGATAGGCATATACTATAATTTTTTATTATCTTCTTGCTCTGATGAGATGTTGGATGTCCAACAGCGATGGGCGGAGAAGATGAACTGCGATAGCAATTCGATTCAGACATCTATTTTGCTTGCTAATTCTGTGTTGTTGACGGGTAGAATGCATGCTCAGCATTTCATGGCCATTTTTTATCTATATTATACTCCTGCAAAAATCTCCAAATGGGGATCAACAAGTGGCGCTGCATGCGGTAGATGTGGGTTATTTGCTGCTGCCGCAGTTCACATGTTTTTTAGTTGTCCACTTTTAACATCTTTGCTACATGAAATTCAATCTTTTCTCACTGTAGTACTTGGATCTGTAATAACAATAACACCAGAATTAGTACTGTTAGGAGTCTCTTCTGAGATTTCGAATGAGTATAACAGAAACCTGGTATTTATTTTTATGGCAATCCTTCGAGGATGTATTACTCAAGAGTGGATTAGTCGTGAACCACCATCGTTTCGTACCTGGCGTGCACGGTTATTAGCAATATATAATCTGGAATATGCTATCTATAGAACAAAAGGGTCTAAAAAAAAGACTATGGGAATGAAAATTTGGGCGCCAATCTTGCAATGGATTGAGGGCAAAGTAGTATAATCTTTGGCCACTCTTCTCTTCCTTTTTTTTTTTTTTGGTTTGCCGTTTCTTTTATTTATGGTTTAAGATTGGCTGCTAAATATAAACTGTATGTATTCTCACTTTTATTACTCTGCTGTTGTTTGTACTTGTTTTCCGGTTCATATGTTTTTCTGCTTGTATTGTAACTGGCTTGCATTAAATCAATAAAATTAAAATAAATAAATAAATAATATGGGCGCTTTATGGAAAGCGCTCCTTATGACACATATCTTGATGCTGTGCACCATGTATACCCCACACATCTCCCCCACACACGACTTTATCATTCTATTCCAGTGATCAGATGCAGACTCAGAACTACATGTGACTGACCACCAGCAAAAGTGGTCATTCCGTACATTTGACACTATTACATTTTGAGCACACCTTACCCATGCAACCTACAAGATCTGTACACAGCAAGATGACGCACAATAAGACCCAAGTTTTACGCACACTTGCACATGTGTTCCCATCGCTCTGCGATGTTAGCACTTGATAGTTGATCAACAGGGCTTACAATTGCTTACATACTGCTGAGCTTGTTCTTGCCTCTTTTTAGACATATACACTTGACTTTAACATCATCGACTTTATTCATTAGATTGGTTTTGCGTATGTACCTATGGCTCATAGCCCAGGACAGATGTGGTAAATTCCCTGACAGTTGTAGGTGAGTTTCGCATTAATTAATACCCACTTGTGATAATTCACAGTGGGTAGACTGACTATACAATGCTATGTATACATTTGTTCGTCCTGTATGCTGCTGCTCAACCATGCGCTCTATATACATATATTTATTTTTGTACCACTATTTGAATGGTACGGTGCATTGTATTTTGTTTCACCACAGGTTTCACTGGTGAATCTGCTGAACTACAGGACCACTGGTTCAGTATTACACACTGTCGTTTTCTGATTATTATTTTTTCACACATTTTCACTGTAGTAGTTACATTAATTGCAGTAGCTTAGTTATGATCCTGATGAAGGCCGAGACACTTCTATAGGTTTGAAGGCCGAAACATGTTGATCGTTTCCAAATGCAGCTGTCTCTAGTGGTGGCAGTTACCTTTTCCGCTCTTTGTTTTTGACCCTGTCACAAGGTAGCATAATAAACTTTGTCGGGCTAACCTTGTAGTCAGTTTTAACCACGATTTACACCTGCACTGCACTCTCCACACAATACACCATGCTCACATAGGGTTTTAGGATAACCCCTTCTCTCAATAAAACATCCCTGAGCTCCTCCCTCGCTTTGAGGGGGTTGTAACCCGCATTACGACTAGGCTTGTGACGTGAGGAGGCACCCCTATGATGAAGCATGACACCTTTGGTGTGTGAGGGGAACCGTCCTTAAACAGGATCCCCCCTTCCCCAGCATGGTTGTTTCTATCCACATGCCCATCAGACTCACTCAACTGGACCCGTGGGCTTTTTGTTTGGCAAGCTCCAGAGTGTACCATGTCCTGCTAAATTTTCCCATGCATGGGGCGATGAGTAACGCAACCAAGACTGCATTATTTCTTTGCATCATGGGATATGTGGTCCAGCATTTTTTAATGATAAAACAAAACTTCCGCCATTACAATGCAAAGGAAGCGGATTTCTAGATAATGTTCTCAGCCTCAATCCTCATATGCATCAATAATGAGAGGAGAACTCTCACAATGCCTCTCTTGAGTTGCATCATGCATTAAACCCCAAATGCAGAGTCATAAAGGGGCATGCTTACAAGGAAAGGTCAAAGTGCAGAGCTGAGCCAAATTAGGCAGCGATGCACTCCAAGATTTCCAAAACGCAGGGATGCGCTATATTTGCAACAGTACGGTGCACCCCTGTGTTTTCCCTGGCACTAAAATGAGCTGCCTAGTACCAACGCAGGCACCCTTGCACCATAGAGCAAGAGTGCCTGCAATGCAGGAAATGATTGTTTATTTTCAGGAAGGTGTCCCTTTCTGCACATAAACAATCAATAATGGCGATTTGTTACTTCTATGTGTGCTGTAGCATGCACCACACATAGAAAAAGAAAAAACTAGGAGAAATAAAAGTATTTCTCCTCGTTGCGCCTTCCTAAAGCCTACTAGTGCATAGAATTTGTTTTTGGCACTGGCCCAGATTTACACATTCTTGTAAATCTGGGGCAGCGTAAAAATGCAATGAGTGTTGCGGTGGAATACCCACAGCAGCACCCATTGCACACCCCTTTCACACAAAGTCACATTCTGGTGGCGCTATCCCCTTGTAAATATACCCCATAGTGTTCCTACTAAACACCCACATCCAGTAATGCAGAATGAGTTTGAACAACACTATTTATGGATCCACAGAGCTCTAACAGTGCAACTCTACTGTAATTTGTAGTGCTCCTTGGCGTCATTGTACAGAGACAGCCACAATGCTATTACAATAGACGCCTTCACTTCGATTCTATTCTTTTGGATTTGTTAAGTGCTTGGCTACCCAAAGGCCTCCTTGCCTTATGCACCAGGCTATCAATTCTGGAAAATCTGCAGAGCATCACAAAGTATTCTGCAACAGGTAAGTACTCGGCCCCCATCCCGGACAGATAGCTCAGGTGTCCTTTATGCTGCAGTCCAGTGGTCCTCATGTGCTTGCTGTCAGATGGACTTGTAAACCAGGGGTAATAATGCCAGATACCAGTACAACACTACAGAGGCATAGCTTGTAGCAGACACCAGTATGCAACCCGCTTGATACATCTTTTGAACTTATACATTATCGACTCAGTCATTCACCCTTCTATGTTTTATAAAAGAGTATATTAACATACAGTCATGCTCACAGCCTTTGCTCAACTTATGGTCAAAGGGACTTAGACATTTGCCTATTCTTGATCTGCTCCCTAATCCCCTTGTCCCCAAGTGAAGAACAGACTAGGACCTTAGCTGACTTTGTAATGAATATTTTAAAATAAAAAAAGAAAGAAAACATCTGAATGATGTTTCTCTCTTCCTAAGGAGTGCAGATAGTGTATATGCACATATTTATGAAGAGCTCTGTGCCCGCTCCTTATACATATATATATATAAAATATAGAGCAGAAATTGAAGCAGGTCTACCTTCTTTTTAGGACTGTTTTCTCCACCCCCTAAAAAGGTAGAAGAGCTCAGGAATGCACTCAGGACACTTGTTATTGCATCTCACTCTGCACTGACTCTGCCACACCAGACCATCCATGTGTCAATGCTGCACCCATCGCCCCACCACAGCCTTCAACATTAATGTCCTGTTTGAAGTTTTCAGGACTTGTACGCTGAGCACCAGTACTGCCCATTGGCAAAGAGAAGTCGGTCTTAAAGTAGGAAACAGAGGTGCCAGCACTGAGATCTGGCCAAAAATGGCCCATTTAAAGAGTTTATTAAGTGAGGTTTCTAGATTTGCTGTATCATCATTATACAAGAGTCTGAGTCATAGAGACAATGGCATTTGTAAGTCCAATTTATGTCTGCAGATCCCTCCATGTAGGTATTCACAGTCCTTAATGCATTCCTTGTCACACAGTATTTACCCCATGATGGTGCAATGCTGCAGGTGAGTAAATGCTTCCTTCAGCAGGGGGCAGGATGAAGCCATTCCAGGGTGGGGATTTCTTGCAAGTTTGTGGACAACTTCAAACTTCAGAGTTTTTGTGCGTTCACAGACGTTTTTTTCATCTATGGGGATCCCTTATAATGGCTGGAGGCTCACTTTTTGAGGGGCAGGGGCACTTTGCTTTAAATTATGTGAACGGGGATGGAATGCCCCAAGAATTTCTGGGGGTTTGTTTAAGGGATAACGTTTTCTCCAAGGAGAAAATATTTTACATGTGAGGAAAGAAGTTTCATCCATTTGTCTGTGCCGAGAAGTATGCCTTTTGCAATGCCATGTTAAGTTACACGGAACAGGAAGTGACAGAATGGCAAATTAGACTTGAACTAAGAGGCTTCACACACCCAGCTTACAAGGGACCTTTAACCTGTTTCCCGCCAACAGGAGCAGTACTTTTCCAGGGTGGTGCCTTATAGCAGCCCGTCTCAATAAAGAGAGATGCAATAAGTGCCTCGAGTTAAAGGCATGAGTAAAGAGCTTTGGAAGATCCCCATAAACATTCAGGGGCAACAACTGACACTAGCATGAAAACAGTTAAAAGTGCTGGACTATGACAGGCGAAGTGTGCCCTACTACACATCAAGCAAAAATACTATGTCGGTGCCAATAAAACAGGGTGCCTTCTGGCGTGTAAGCTGTTGGCCAAGCAGCAACAAGATAAGGTCTCACACATCGTCACGCCTGACGGGGTGGAGGCCTTGACTGACATGGATATATCCCATACCTGTGGGTCACTCTACGTCTGGTTGTTCGCAGCTAACAAGGTGGAACAGGATGAGCTGGAGCATTACATGTCCTGCTCAGGACCGGCTCTCCTCACTCTGAGAGAGGTGGAGTCCCTGGAGGCAGACATCCGGATTGAGGAGGTAATCTCCGCTATAGCCAACTACAAACTCAGAAGGCCCCTGCGACCGACAGCTTCACCCCCACTTTATATTAAATCTTTTGCCTGATCCTGGCAACGCTTCTCATGCATCTCTTCAACTCCTTTAGTGACGCGGGAGCTATCACCCCCACCATGACCGAGTCAGTCATAACAGTGCTTCCGAAGGAGGGAAAAGACAACAGCTCTTGTGTTTCTTATAGAACCATCTCCCTACTTAATGTTGATGCGGAAATCTTCACTGACATACTGGCTGCTTGCCTTAAACGATGAATGCAGGGGCTGGTGGACCCCAATCAAACTGGGTTTATCCCCGGAAGGGGTTGCAATTATAACACAAAGCTGATACTCCACTTCGTAGATGCAATCCATCCCTCCTCCTCTCTATCGAGGCAGGGAAGGCCTTTGACCGAGTGCATTGGAGGTTCCTGCAGGAGGTCTTGTCAGTGATGGACTTAGGACCCCAGCTGCAATGAAGGATCTGCAGTGGCTATGCCCACTGATCCAACCAGGTCCACATCAATGGCATACTCTCATGCACTTTTAGCATCACCAGAGGCACCAGACAGAACTGTCCCATGTCCACACTCCTGTTTGCACTATACATGGGTTCAAGCATACCTTTCGATCATGTACGGAGGCCTAGGCCTTTTCAATTTATCAAAATGCTAACTGGCAGCCCAACTGCAATATATGGTGGAATGGAACAGGGCCGGTCAGAGAAACACTGGTGCTTCATGGACCAGATTGTAGCAGGCATACATATGTGGATGATACCTTGGCTAGCCAAACATCACAGACCATGGAGCATATACTCCTCCCCTGTCAACAGACCTACACTGCAGTCGTGGGACAGAGCAGCAAAATTTAGAGGAATATCTACCTACCCCTACCCACTTACCCCCATCATTGGCAACATAGACTTCCCCCAGCGCAAAAGGGCAATGACTTCCATACCTGGCTAAAAGCAAACTTCAAAAGGATCATACACATCCACGACCACCAGGTCCTCAAAGAGTTTGAACAACTCCAATAAAATGTTAATTTACCATAGTTCAAGAGGTGGCAGTACCTGCACATCTGCTACTGGGTCTCCCGGCTGACAGTATGGGCATCTGCCGGGCAGACCTCTCACACCCTTCAAGAAATATGAGTCTGCTCCCAGGTAGCTACCAGTTTCTGAACCGTCCTCAACAGCCGGTTAAATCACCTGCCCAGAGCAAGTAGGAAGTAGAGCAAGAATGCACCCTCTCAGAGGTGGAGTGGTTGGATATATATTACAGAGCTAGGACCTTGGCATCCAGCGACACAGGCAGGGAGACGATGCTGAAAGTTGCCCAAAACTTGTACTATACCCCTGCGCTTGGCGGACCTCGGCATCGGGCCTATGCTGGTGTGGATGTGGTAATGCAGGCACACTGACACAAATTTTATGGCGATGGCTAAAGCTTAAATAGTACTGGGACTCCGTGCTGCAGGATATTGTAGGATAATGATAAAATGTTCAATATATATATATAGATATAGATATAGGGGTGGTGGCTGCTCATCATGGGCATGGCCCTTCACAAAAAGGCAACAAGGCAAACTGTCTTTCTACCCCCGGGGAGCACATTGGGAAGGGTGTTAGAAAACCCACTAGACACCAGGGATTAAAAAACAAATATATTGGAGTGGTGGTGCCAACTATGGGCATGGTCATGCTGCCAGCCCAAAGAAATATATTGACAGTCTGTCTGCCCTCCAGGGGGTGTATGGGGGTGATTACCCCAACAATATCCCCCAGGGGAGCAGAAAGACCACTGGACACCAGGGAATTGTTTAAAAAACATATATATAAGGATGGGAGCTGCCCACAATGGGCATGGCCATGCCCCACCCAAATAATGAGACAGACACTGTCTGCCCCTCTGCCCCCCAGTGGGGGGCAGATGTGGATGATTACCCCAAATTACCCCCCTGGAGTCAGAAAGTCCACTAGATGATAGGGTACATTTTTAAAACTAACATAGAGTTGGGGACTGCCCACCATGGGCTTGGTCATACCACCATCCTAGAAAGAGCAAAAAACAGACTTTCTGCCCTCTTTCATGGGCAGATGGGGGTGATTATCACCAATCTGCCCAAGGGGCAGAATTGTACTAGACACCATGGAAAAAACATAGGGGTGGAGGCTGCCCCTGAGAGCCAAATGGTGTAATTACCCTCAAGTTGTCCCCCTTCTGGGAAGATAGTCCACCAGGGACTGCATTTATGCAGGGTTGTTTGTGGGGAGTACACCCCTTGGCATAGACCCATGCAGTCCACCACCCCAGGGGCCATTAGGCTTTCTTCACCCCTGGGGTATTCCCCATCTACCCTCCTGGCGGGAGAGAAAGCCTACTAAACACCAGGACTTTCAAATAAGCACCAAAGCAAACAACATGAGTGGGGATACCCTGGCATTGAGGCATACTCCCATCCTAGAAGGGGCAATATGGTCTTTATGCTACCAGAGGGCCAGTTAGGAAGTTTATCCCCACTGGGGATGTTGCCCCAAATCTGCCCTCTGGGGCAATAGAGAGCCCACTAGACACCTAGCATTTTGAAATTGGAACTAAAGAAGCATTGGCCACATCCCCACTCCAACAGGGACAAACCAATCTTCCTGCTTCCCCACCCCCCAGGGGTAGACTGGGGGGTTGCCATCCAGTTTTCCTCCATGGGGGGCAGAAAGCCCACTAGACACCAGGGAATTCAAAATGGTGTCAAGACAAACAAAAGGAGGTGGCAGGCTACCCTTGCCTTGAGCCATACCCCACCCTAGAAGGGGCAAAAGCATCACTCTTCCCTGCCTGTGGGTAGATAGGATATTTTTCCCAATTGGGGAGTTTGCCCCAACTCTGCACCCTGGGAGGTAGAAAGCACGTTAGACATCAGGCACTTTGCATTTAAAGAAAAAGAAAGGGGTGCGGGAATTGTTCTCTGACATTGTCCCACTCCAAATTGGGACACACCAGTATTCTGTCCCCTCCAAAGGCTAGAAAGGGTGTTTATCTCCAATTTGCCTCAAAGGCAAAAAGCCCACTGTATGACAGGACAGTTTTTTTTTTAGAAAATATTGGGGTGGGTCTGGCCCATCCTGACATCAGGCCCAACCCTCACTCCTAAAGCCTCAAGTCTTTCTGATCATGTGCGTACTGTAACATTCCATCTCACAATCAAGCTAGAGGACATGTGATTCTTTGGAGTGTTGTTTTTCCATGTAGACCAGGAGAGTGGGACTAAATCCCAGTACCTTTACACTTTTTGGGCTTGGGTAGGTCGCCCCCTGAAGAAAACAACCAGAAATTTTGGTAAACTAGACATCAATGGGGTTCAGGGTGGCATACCTTGTGGGGATCCAATGAAGTTTTCCTACCCACAATGCTCTGCATACCTCAAACTCTGACTAATATCACATATTTTACATCGATTTCTGTGATGTAAAGTTCAAGAATACAGAGGGAGCCACAAAATTCCTACTGCCCAGTATTCCTCCGCTTTTTGCAATAAGAAAATTATTGTTCTTGTATGGGTGGTCCGCAACAGGAGAAGCCCCAAAAGGTAAAGTGAAAACATTAACATTTCCCATCAAAAAACTAACCTGATTTGGCTATGGGGGTAGCTGTGTTAATGGGCCTGGCTCGGCTGCCACCTAGGGAAACATACAAAACCCACTCAATTCTGAAAACTAGACACTTGGGTCAGTCCAGAGTGGTGTGCTTCGTGTTGATCCCATGAAGTTTTCTTACCTCCATTTCCCTGCAAATCTCAAACTTTGCCTAAAATCACAAATCTTTCTTGCATTTCTGTGATGGAAACTTCTGCAATCGGGTGAATCCACAAAATACCTACCACCCAGTGTCCCCCCACTGGTCCTGTTAAGAACACTATCCCACTTGTGTGACTGGGCCTAGCGACAAAGCCAGGAAAGCATCAAACCAGGGTCAATAGAAATCCAACGGTGGAACGCCCATTGACTTTGGTTTGATCCATTCCAGACATGGGTATTAGTCCCAACCACGCAACTGAGGCAGTGTTTTATTGGGACAAGTGGGGGAACGCTTGGTGGTAGCAATTTTGTGGATTCCTCTTGATTCTGAAAGTTTCCATCACTGGCATTTAAGGAAAATTCATGATTTTAGCCAAAGTTTGAGGTTTGCAGGTCATTGTGGGTAAGAACTCCTTGTGGGATTTATGCAAGATACACCACCATGGAATACCCTGGGTGTCTAATTTTAATAAATGCCTCTGGTTGGTAGATTTCCAAGGGGGAAGCCCAGCACGGATGCAAAAACAGCAGCTTCCTCTATTGCGGATTTCTCCACATAGCACTTTAGTGCAGTTTGCGTGGTGTGAACTCAGGGTGGTACAAAATTTGTAGAGCCCCACAGATTCTGGAACTTTCCTTATGGAAATGTGGGAAAAATGTGTGTTTTTAGTCAAAGTTTGAAGCTTGCAAAGACTTTTGGGTAAAGAAAACATTGGGAATCCGAACTTTAGTACTTCTAAATGCATTTTGTGAATACCGAAAGTTAGGATTCTGTCTCAGATTACTTTTGTGAATCGGGCCCATATATTTTAATTCTGCTTTTAATTATTACATAAAACTTATATTTTATTTACAGAGTAATATGTTATAAATACAATGTTTGGACAAAATATTGAGTTAATAATATTGGCAGACAGAAATATCGTAAACTAAATATAGTGACACACAAATGGTGTAATGCACAAATATCACTGACAAGAATATCATTTTTTGAGGTAGGTTATATCGGTTTAAATAATATCAATGTTTTTCATATCATTTTCAGTAATATAGTGGTTGAAAATATTGCTTTCATCATTATTTTAATATGTTTTCGTTGATTTCATAATCTGCTACTATTGTTTATATAAATATTATTTAAATGTCTTAAAATAGAGCATGATTTTTAAGTGATGTAGAACTTTTTATTTATTTTTAAATAGTAATTTATAGTGTTGTAGCGGGTTACAGGGTTTGTAGGGGAATAGGGTGGGAAATTAATTAGGTAATAATTAATTAGTTAATAAGCATTATTTAATTATATGATTGATATTTAGGAATGTAAATTATAGAATATTTATTTATTTTACTTCTATTTTAGTTGCAGGCATCCCGGTTTGTAGGGTGTCAAGGGTGGGAAGTTAATTAAGTAAAAATGAATTACCTATTTATTTTTAATTGCAATTGTAATTATATTTATATAGCGCTTACTACTCCTGACGAGGCGGTGAAGTGCTTTGGGCGAGTATCATGCTACTCTGGAACCCAAAATGGGTTAGTGATGAATTAGAATAGGAAAATATACAAATTGTTAATTTGAGCAGTGGACATGTGAATATGTAAGTTGGATCAAACAGGATAAAGGAGAGATAGAGGAGGCAAGAGTCTAGAAAGTGTTATTTGGTAGATCGTAGTACAATGAGTTTTGGGGTAAGTCAGAGAGAAGAGGTTGAGGATACATTGATAAAGTTATAGGATGAGACAGAGTAGTGAATTCGGGAGAGTTGAATGTTTTTTCGCTTCAGTAGCAGTAAAGTAATAAATATAAAGATACATAACTACATAGACAGATATACATGCCTATGGAAAAAAATAAAGAGATATAAAGTTGTATGATATACATTCACATATGCACATGTATGGTAAGAATGTTAGAACGCCGACTTTCAAGTGTTGCTGTACATAAAGCAAATTTATTTATGTATTTTCCTTAATGTTCTTGTTCATTTATATATATTTATTATTTTTTATTTCATATTTTATCCAATATTTCAATAGTGAAGCACAAAGTACTGCTACTGTAAACCTTTATTAGCATAATCACAAGGTAATTTGACAGTAAATGTATTCTGAAAGCTACAATTATGAACCACAAAAAAGAGGAGGCATGAGAGAGCCCTCTCCTTTGGATGTTGCAATTCAATTAATTAGAGCTTTGAGACCACCACAGCAAAGTTCTCCCAGTGAGCCACCTTCCCTTTGAAGAATCATATTGGACAGCCTATAAGCAGGTAGTACACCATTGCCTGCTTCTCCGTGTTCCCAAACAAGTAGCATTAAAAAATAAATAAATACCTGAGCATACATCCCGTTAATGGACATGAGGTGCCTAAGAAACTCTGCAACCTGACTAATATTCATAAGGCAGAGAGCTTGCGACCTCCCTGAGAATGTACAATTTGCAATGTGATGTGCTAGTTCATAGGCTGTAGGGACTCTTAACCTCGCCCCTTCTTGTCGCAAACAGGGTAGTGGCTACAGGATGTTCCCATAGATGCACATACTTTAATAACCATTCATCTTGTGTCAGAGCCGCAGTAAATTCTGTGAAAGTAGATCCACTGGCTGGAACAAGCAAGAAGAGTATGTAGAAGTGTCCAGCAGCTGCATGGATCTTATAGTTGGTTTATCTACCACACATCCAGCACATTACGATAAAACACACAGCACCACAGAGACGATGCAAAAGTGTCTTGCTAGTGCAACAGAGAAGTATCAAATTCAACATCAGACTTAGGGCCAGATGATTAAGTATCCTAAAAAGAGGAGTTTGAAAGCCCCAATGATACATTTTAAGAGGCAGATACCAATTTCCACCAAGACCGCACAGCTTAGAATATCTTAATGTATAAAACCGAGAGGGTTTGAATACAAATATGAACAGACTTTTATGGTTAAGGAGGCCTTTCATGTGCAAATAAAACCACAAAAATAAACATAATGTTAGGCGCACATTGTGCAGTTGGATAACAAACCAGTTGAAATATTGTGTGTGTCCACACGGGTTATAATCTTGCATATGACATCACTTTGTCCATGTCAAATCATAGCTTTCATAACTAACCATATAACATCTCAATTGAGATGATTTTTCAGAACATAGTCCTTTGTAGAGTTGCAAGTTATAGTTAATGTAGTACAGCAAGAGTGGTGAGAAAACTGCTTATGAAGATGTGTGACTTATAGTATTTGGAAGGTGGTGTGTTAAGTTACAATGTAAATTCTAAGTAACACTGTGTATGTAGATGCGTGACATAGTAATTAGAGGGTGGTGTGTAAATTCTAAATGTAATGTATAACTATAACTTTAGAATTTTTAATATTTCTAATGTTTGTTTAGTTTAAGTATGGTTTGAAAGGAAAGAAAATAAAGATTTCCTGATCCAACCTAGCACTACAGTGGAACACTTAAGAGAGATTGCACCTATCCTGATATCTCCAATATATTGGGAAGAAGAGAGAAGCCATGTACCTGGCATTGTGCACACAAATTAAGCACCCACTGTCAAGGTGCAGTCCTAACAGGACTATACAACTTCAAATTAGATATAGAGGTGCACCACCACTAACAGTTGTGTATCAAAGTAGCCAGAAAGTACAATTCTATTTCCAGAGACATAGAATTGTACTTTCTGGCTACTTTGATAAACAACTGTTGCGTGGGGCACCTCTATATCTTATTCAAAGTTTTCCTGACTATAACTTATCTGTAACCTTTGTTTATTCATGAAATATACATAGATAATCCTTTACATTACACCTAGAAGCGTTCACGGAAATTCAGACCCAGGAGCAAGGAGAACAATCACCAGAATGCATAGTGTACCGAAGCAGGTGTTGCCGTAAGTAAATCACCTTGCAATCACTGCATAGAGCTTGTGCTGTGTGCTTCTTCAAGTTGGAAATGCAGACTGTGTAAATTTTATTCCGGACAGTTCCACGACCAGTCCATGAGCTGCCATTCGAAGAGGCCAGAGGGTTTCGTGAAAGTTTGCTCCTGAACACTGAGAGGCTTCTTTAGAAGCCCCTTGCACTACCAGTACCTCACTTTTTCCCATATTAAAAGTGAAACTTCGGGGGCAGAAGGGGCTTGTAAATAAGCCCCAGAGTTTTTACCCGCTTGCACATGAAACTGCTGGAATTTCAAAGCAAGAGCTACCGAGGAGGATGCGCTGGAAGAAGAATAAGAACACCCGCCAACCGGAGTTAACCAACGCAGGAGTCGGGGGCCTGCGTCTGTTTTTACAAGTCGGGTACGCGGTGTACAACTGCGGGAGCCTAATTGCATTTGTGTGGAGCTTAACAGAGCCTCCTGGTGTGTTTAGAGTCTGTACACAAGAGGCATATACAAGTCAATTGATGGTATTAACTTTTGCCATTTAACATACTGCATGCATGGTGATTGACTATGGCGACTCAGCCAGGGCAGCCAAGCGGCATTAGACAGCAGAACACATTTTTTCAAAAACTCTGCATTTATCGTGCCAGAAAATAAAAAATAGGGACATGGCAGCAACATCAGGTAGTCTCTTCATTAAACAGCTTTGGAATAAACTGAAAAAGCTTACTTTAAAGAGCAAGCCAAACGGTGGGAATCTGTTTCACCACAATTATATGAGGACAATGAAAGCATTCAAATGGGAATTGAGGATTTTCACAATACCTACGTACCAGGATCCAGATCCAGCTATGCTGGAAGAATGAACAGCTAATTCGCACAGATGTTCCACTGTGATGCTGCGTATTTTTATCAAATACGCATGGAAAGATTGTGAAAAATTACTAGCGACCATTGATGAATTAACTACAGAGCTATCCAAGCAGGAAATTAACGATCAGATAGAAAGGATTAACATTAAACAGGAGAAGTTGGAAGAGGAAATAAAGAATAAAAAACAGAGGAAATTTTATGTAGACTACAAAAGTCTATTAAAATGGTCAGGTTCTAACATTTGCAAAGAAAGTTGATCATTTTTGAAAATAACAAGAGCCACCAAAGCTGTCATTAGCAGAAAATGAAGGGAACAGACAAGCGGAAATACCTTCAACCAGTAAAGAACCACCAGAGGATAGTAGCACCAATAAGAGTGATGCATCAGTCAGTTCTGACTCTGTGGGAGTAAAAGCTATCTTTTAAAAGAATTTCAGGCACTGGAATGCCTGGAAGATTAAAAACGCAAGGTACAAAAAGAGTAAGAGGTCACGAAAGCTGAGTGGGAATGAAACCAAAGCTGCACTCCAAGGAACCAAATGCTGTTCCACAGTTCATCCTCAACTCCAAAGAGTCTCCATTTTGAGAGAAGACACCATCTTCATTTATAGGACCTTCATAGACTCCTCCATGGACTACTCTTAAAAAGAAAAGCAAGGTCCATCACTAACTTCATTGTGATTAAAACGATAGAGAGACTACACCCATTATAATTACATGAGACATGGTAAAGAGCTCGCACAGCCTGCCTGATCTGAGAATTAAAAAGGAAAGAGAGTCCAATTCTCCTCACTGCCCCAGGATGCTGGATGTAAGGAGACAATAGGAGCTGCAGCACCCCCAAAATACCCTTGCAGGGGGTGAATGAGCAATAAAGAAACCTCAAATTTTGCTTTAATTATGTTGCACTTAATGTCCTTTCAAAGACAAAGGTCAAATATCAAGCAAAGTCTTCTGACAAAATGTTGCAACTTCTTTTAACATGGATATTGTTGTTTACTTTTCCATAGCCTGGCTGCAAGGTGAGGTAAATTTCTAATGTGAACCAAGTGAAAATCTCGCTGGGTTACAAGGAGCATGAAATCAGAAGGCTGCAGGATGTCAAATGTGTTCTACCACACAACAACAGTCAAAAAGTTGTGAATAAACTATACAAATATTTCAAAATATATCAGCAGCAGTAAGGGATTTTTTTTTTGTAATTCTGAAGTGTGATGGAAACAAAGATTGAACTAGCTCTCAGGCAAACCCTAACACTTACCTAGTGTGATGTGCAAATTATAAATATGTGCGGAAACCCGACGTTCACACATTATCGTTTGTGTGGCAAATAGTTTAGCAGTAAAAATAAATCTCTAATGCAAATTTTGTGGCAATTTCAAGAGGTCATTTCAATGGAAAATGTGCTCCTTGTGAAAATGGCAATACCCTACCTCACCGTGCTTTAGTTATATATTTGGGACAATATAAACCAAAATGCACCACAGAACACTTACTGCTCTACTACTCCTATCCTGCTGAATGGGTTAGGTTAATTTGCTACTCTTTTACTTTGTGTGACAGTTGCATTTTTCAATGTCTCTTGTTAACAAATATGGGGAGAGGAGTTGGCCTAACGGTTATGGTGCTCGACCTCGGACCTGGGGGAACTGGGCTCGAGCCTCGGTAACGACGCTGAACATCCTGTGATTCTGGGCAAATCACTTAATCTCCCCGTGCCTAACAAAAAAAAAAAAAATGAATGTGTGTCCTCATGTAACGTAACTGGTGCTATGTAAAGCGCTCTGATACCTGATTGGATTCAGGTCAAGTTCGCGCTGTATAAAACTCTGCAAAAAAAACAAACAAACGGAACATCACAAAATAGTGGTGTATCTATCCAATATTTCCTTGAATAAGTTACCAACTGAAGCATTGTCTTCGGGCCTTTCCTTTTGCCCAACTGCAGAACTGAATTACACTGATAGTCTTATAGAATTGTTCAAATTCACCAGAAAAATGGTATGAGGTGAAACATACTAGTAGCCCACCAGACAAAACTGTTAAGGTATAAGTGACATTGAAGTATTGCATACTTTAGGTGATCTTGATGATGACATATTGTCAAATGCAGATTCCATTTTAAATCTTGAGAATCTTGACATCCCAGTGGTTTGAGACTCAAGTCCATTTTTCTCCGCTCATTATCATATGATGCCATTGATGTCTTTGAAAAGAGTATTTTGAAAGATTTAAAGAAGCTTAGATACACCACATCACAAGCCACACACAACTTGTCCAAAGCACATCACAAAATGCTAAAAGATCTACAGGATGATTCCGAAATTGTCAACCAGCAATCAGAAACCGGGAACAATGTACTGGTTTTGTCTAAAGAAAAATATATGATGGAAGGAATATATGACGTTATCCCGCAAACAATTAGACCGCATACCATCACTCCACATTTATTACAATGCGGGTGCAATTACTCCGCAATACCATCATCCCTCAAACTTTTACCCCGCATATGACTTTACCACGCATGCCATTACAACGCAAATGCATGCGTGGTGAAGGCATAAACTTAGTAAAAGTACTTATCCTAAATATATATACATATACATACACGACTCACAAAAGAAAACAAATAATTTTTTATTGCAGTTCCAAGTGATGAGTCGGAACAGGACAGACTTTCATCAAGAAGGAGGGGCACAGAGGGGACGAGGACGAGGAAACAGAGTCAAAACAGGAGGAACAGACAGGCCAAAAAGATGAGGAAGAGGCGCAGACAAAGCCCCGGTGAGAATGGAAACAAGGGGCAGGAAACAAAAAACATGACTGTCGTTAACCTCTCTCAACGGTCTCTTTCCAGGGAGGAAATTGAGACCTTATCTCTTGGACTATCCTTTTGCCCATCCCTCAATATGAATTATGCCCAAACCAGGATTGATTTATTTGTTTTTTCAAGAAAACTCAAGTTGAAAAAGTGGTTTAATACCAAACCACAGAAACAGATGACTGGAACTAGCAGGGATAGAGTGAGTAATCTTGATATTGCTGATATTGAAATGTTACATGAATTACATATGTTGGCAAATGATGAAACAACTGAAAACACTCTGTCTCCTGAGTGGGATACTTGGGGGGAGGATTTGGGCAGCAATTCTGGGAGCAAATTCAAACCGAAATTGGTGTTTCTCCCTAATGTACAATGTGACGCAATTGATGTATTTGAGAAGGGAGTGTTACATGATTTACATAAAATAAGATATAGGAAGATCCCATGTAACAAGAAAAATCTATCAGTGGGACAAATTACTGCTATTGATAACTTAAAAGCAGATGAGAGCATTGTAATCCGGCAATCGGATAAAGGGGGAAACGTTGTTGTCGTAGACAAACAGAAATATTTGGTGGAAGGTCTCAGACAACTCAGTGATGACAAATGTAATTGTATGTCAAACATGGCTGAAGAATTGAAATCTAATACCATGTATAGAGAGATTCTGACCGAGTGGAGAGAAAGAGGTTTGATGGAATGGGAGGAATACAATTATTTATATTGTGCACATCCAAAGGTTCCAATTCTCTATTTACTTCCGAAGTTACACAAGGACTTATATAACCCTCCAGGGAGACCTATAGTTTCCTCAATAGGTTCACTACTGGAAAATACATCTAGATTTATTGATTACTATCTAAGACCGTATGTAGTGGTATTACCCTCCTACCTGAGAGACACAACACATTTTTTGACGATAATTGATGGTATACATTGGGAGAATGATTATACTCTAGTCTCCCTTGATGTAAGCAGTCTCTATACCAGCATCCAACATAATCAAGGACTCCAAGCCATTCAACATTTCTTTAAAACTAGATCCATCTCATTATTGCATCACTCATTGATGATCGTGAGTATGATTGAGATCTGTCTAACGAATAATTCCTTTTTATTTGATGACACTATATATAGGCAGTCACAGGGCACAGCCATGGGAACCTGCTTTGCCCCCAGCTATGCTGGTGGGAGGAGCAGGTTGTCGCACATATGGCGGAATTCGAAAATGTGGCCCTGTGGCTGCGCTACATCGATGATATTTTTTTCATCTGGTGTGGCGATGAGGAATCTGCTAGAGTTTTCATTGATAAATTGAATGTAAACAGACTCAATCTGAAGTTTACTGAACACATCAGCAAAAAATCAATGGCATTTTTGGATGTGTTTTTGGAAGTTAAAGATAACAACTTGACGACCAAATTATTCCGGAAAGAGACAGCAGGAAACAGTATCCTCAGTGCTAGCAGTAGTCATCCTCGCAATTTGGTACACAGCATCCCTTATGGGGAGTTGTTGCGTGCTAAGAAGAACTGCAGCACTGATATCGACTATAAATGTGAAGAGACAATCATGTGTCAGAGGTTTAAGGACAGGGGCTACAGTGAGAAGACCATTCAGGAAGCAATTTCTAGAGTAGAGAACAAATCTAGAAATGAATTACTATACTCTAAGAAAGAGGAAGAGAGTAGTGACTGTATCAGGTTTATTACAACGTTTTCTGGTCAGGCCAATGAGGTACGCAACATTTTCAAACAAGCATTTGCAATGCAATAGGTCTCGCATTTATGTGAGTTTAAGCTATTTGCATTGCAAATGACAATGCCTTTTATTTGTGTTCTTAAAAGGAAAACAAATAAATGGCATTGTCATTTACAATACTAATAGCTCAAACTCACGTAAATGCATGACCTATTGCATTGCAAATGCTTGTTTAATGTAGCATCAATGTGATGAAAGCACTTGACAGACCACACAACACGTTGTAAAACAGTAACATTTAACTAGGGAGCTTACCCACTGCTTCGTGTGACATGAAGACGAGTGAGAGGCTGTCGTTGCATGTCTGAGGTACATCGGGCATGGAGGGAAGTGGAGTGGATGTCAGAAGGAAATGAAATACAAGCACCATGTGTTGGGCTGCCTGGCATAGGTTTCAAAGGCCTTATGTCAATCTACATCGGCAACCCCCTTAAATAAACCAGCACCTACTGCAAACCTGTGGAAATACGATTAGTGAGGCGAGATCTTGCAGGGTATATGTCTGCTGATCACATGACAGACCTCAAGTGCGCGACACACGGACAGGCCCCTTTCAAAGCCTGGGGAATAGGTTCAGTGGGACATACAAGGAGCGCTGCTTCAGTCCTACCTTCGGTCAACAGGTACCAGTTGCTGAGACATAGAGTTGTAAGTACGTCTTACAGCCTGTAGAGCTGTCATGAGAAGATAAACCCCCCTTACCAGCAATCAAAGCAGCTTGGACAGCTGTGCAGCCATCTCAAGTCAGTATTAAACAGGGCGCTTCACTTTGCACTCTGGTACATGTAGTTTTGAGTTTGCAAAAAAAGCCGGTCAAGTGCTGGAGCGTGATGGGAAAACTGAAGGGCAACTTGAGATTTCCTAATATTATTGAAATGTAAGTTGCCAATGATGGCACATAAATGACCCAGCTGCACAAACAGAACCTGTTAAAAATGCAGAGAACAGGAATGTGCAATGCAGTGTGAGGAGGTAAAAGACACATCATCCGGCGAGCGATGCTCAGTGCTGCAGCCTTGCTGAGAAGCCCTCCTGCAAACGGCTCACAACAAGAACATGAAAGGACTTCGAAGGGCCCCGAGAAGCTGGCAGCCTGGCCTGGTCTGTGCAGCACTTTCTTTGGTACATTTCAAATTCAATATACAACATTTCCATCAAGTGAAAGCCCTCGCAAGCAGCGCCTGCAGCGACCCTTCTGGTTCTTTCCATGGCAGCGCCGCTTCATTCATTCACAAGGAGTCACCAGACTCTAGGGCAGGGCCGGGGGTCGGGTGATGCCCACCCATCTTAGCTGCATGTCTGTGGGAGGGTACAGGGCTGCACTGGAGGATTCTGTAAGTAGAGCCCACCGGTCATGGCACAGAAGCATTCCTCTGTGTGCTGTGTGTTCTGCATGAACTGGTAACATTGAAATACAAGGAAGAGATGTGTTTTGCTGATAACTGCGTATCATTGTCGTCGCATTGTAGAATGAAGCGGGCGCCGTAAATCGCCACATCCCATGAAGCGGGCGTCGTGGCGAAGTGAGATAAACTGGTGTGAAATAGCAGCAGGGAAGGGGGCGGAGAGGGGCTACGAGGGAGTGCGACATAAAGCCATATGGCTCCTTTGCGCGCGTGCACGCCTCATGCACTGTAGCTCTATGCCAGGGGAAGCCCTTTCAAAAACCCACTTACAAAATGTCTCAAAGAGACAGCTTTCGCTGTCTCAGCGAGACCTAAAAACACTGGCATGTATTACTTACTGACGACCATCTCAAGAAGAATGTGGGTAGCAATCCACAGATTACATTTAGAAAAGGTCGTTCATTGCGAGATGTGGTGAGTCACAATCATGTTACAGAACAAGACAAACTCAGAGGTAGGCCTGGCTTTAGATGTTGCCGTAATTGTAAGGCATGCAGAGGGAGTATTTACTGTGACACTCTGACAGTACCCAACTCCAAGAGGGAGTTTATAATTAAGAAGAATCTCACATGCAATACAACTTACTATGTATATGTCTTGATGTGCCCATGTAACAGATGGTATGTGCGTAGTACCAAACATCAAGCAAAAAAGCGAGTGCTAGAACATCTGTGTGCTATCAGAAATAATAACAGACAGTACCCTATAGCTCGCCACTTTCATGAGAGCCACATGCAGGATGACACATTGGTCTGTATGGTGGTTATCGACAATGTGAATCTGGGTTTGAGGGGGGCAATAGAGAGTTGTCCTTGAGAAAATTGGAATCAAGGTATATTATTGATCTGGAGAGTTTGGCACCTCAAGGGTTAAACTTAAGTGAGGAATTGGCAATTCATTTACATGACTGAGTATTTAAAAGGAAATTTTGTCCGCAGACAGTTTTGTTTATATAATTATTTTTTTTTAAAAAAAGATTTTTTTACAGGTACTGGCACCTCTTTTTGGAACTGTCAAATCGTAACCTAAGAAGTTGCGTTGGATAGATGGAATTTACCAAATGGATTACATATGGACACCCACAATGATTGAGACAATTTGTTGTGCTCACCATTAATGTCGACTTTATAAGTGAAATGTGGTTATCAAACACGCCCACTGGGGCAGAGATTGGAATGCATTGTATTATTATATATATTGCCGTATGATGAAACCCACTTGGGGAATACCATTTTATGTACAAATATTGAATATTGTATCTTTATTGGTGGTCTGTGATGGACACTAACAGACGTCATTAACATTAGTTTTATGACGCGCTAGTGAACAAACCCGGAGGGGTGGAATGGCATAGTAACGTAGATATATACATATAGATATATTTTGATTAGTCAGACATGTGGTGAACTAGATTTAGTTTGGTCTACAACACTCTGTCATAAATCCTTGGGCATGACGTGATCGTTATTTATATAATTACGACATTACATGCATATGCTGTCAAAAATGCAGAAACGTACTCTGTCAGGAACCTGGTGAATACCCTTACCATAGGGAAGTGTTATCCCAAAAGACATAGAGTAGTAATCAAACCCTCTACTGTGAATTATTGGTTTAATGTAAACCCGGCGAAAAAGACCATTTCAAGATGGCCGCCGAGTGGTCCACAAGGCACCAGAGCCTCCAAAAGTGACGTTCTAGTCTTGGAGGCTTTTCGGAATGATGCGGCTCGCGAGCGCGCTCAACTGCACACTTCAATTCGTATCTGAGGAAGAGAAGTCCGAATCCGAAGCGCTCTTCTTTATAAGTATCTAGCGGAAGCGGCGTTTTCTCAAAGATATAATTTCGTAGTGGGAATTATTTACCCTTTAAGTTGGCGGAGTACAAGTGTCCTATTCTTATTTTGGGCATTGCAATATCCGCATTGTGAGAGACTAGTTGTAGAAGCCTTCCAGGAATTTTGTGAGTCTAAGGTTGGTGTGCCCTGATTCTTCACAGCCAAATAAGCCAAGTAAGCCAAGAATTAATTCGGCATCTGCGCTAAGGAGACTGCAAGCTTGGAGCAGCGCGTTTGCTTCTGTACCCTTCCTTCCTTGCGAACTTCCCTCTCCTTTCCTTCCATTCTTTCCTTCCTTGTCCCTTTTTGCGCGTACCTTCCATAAGCTATTAATCCACATAATATTACAAGGTGAACAGAACAAGTCTTCAGGAAGAGAGACTTCATGAGAGACCTTCATTCAATTAGACTATAATGCTGAACATTGGATGAGTACCATATGAGATAGGTCCAGCTATCATTTAGGTAGGAGACGTCAATTTCCCAGTTAGTAAGAAGAAAGGTTAAACGTTGTGGTGTGGCATTAATGTGGTATCTTCTATATGTGTTAGGAAGCTGCAGTTCCTGGTCAGTAGGGACTGAGAGACCTCAATACAGAAGAGGAGCCTATACTCCAGCCAAACCTGGTAGGATAGAGTTAAGAAATGAACTGTTAAGTAATGAGCAGGACTGCTATGTGTATTGAATGTTTCTTCCCCCTTTATGTGCATTAGGCATCCCAGAAGACAGGAAAACGGAAGATAAGGGAATTCAGGTCCAGCTCGAGTGTCTTTCTCTTCTCTGTCCACTCCCCTTTCCCCCTGCTTAGAGCAGCTGCTTAACGCAGTGTGTTCTGAGAGGAAGGAATTGGGAATAAGCTTCTTCTGCCTCTGTGGAGAATCGACGTCTTGACAGATTGAAGTGCCCACGACTTTACTCCACCCAGGCAGAATGGCGGAGGGTTTTAGTTTGAAGGCGTTAGGAGACATGCTAGAGGGAATTCAGCGGGATTTAGGACATCTTAGTGCAGAGAATAAGAGTCTTAAACAAGAGATGGTAGCTTCGCGGCAGGAAACAATGATACTATCTCAAAGAGTTAGTGAGATGACGTCCCCAGCTTCTCCTCCTTCTGTAGCAGATTTAAGGGGTTCCTTGCCAGATACTAATCCCCGAACTGTGGCCCAAGTTGTTCATTCGGTTTCCCCTCTTATTCCATTAGCGTCACCCGAAAGGTTTAGCGGGGATCCTCAAAAGGCCCAACTGTTCCTCACTCAGTGTTCCCTTCATTTTATGTGTCGCCCAACCCTATTTCCAGATGCTCAATCCCGGGTGGCTTTCATTTTGTCTTATCTTAGTGGGGATGCCGCCAATTGGGCTATGCCTCTGGTTTCCCGAGATGATCCTTTCTTATATGATTTTGATCGCTTCAAAACTGAGTGTCTTCGTATCTTTGACAGGAGAAGAATTTCCCAGGCCACTGACAACGAACTATTGGAACTGCGTCAGGGATCCAAAGATCTCCTCACGTACTTGACTCAATTTAACAAACTGTTGGTGGAAACTAATTGACCACAGGAAAAGAGGGCTGCACTGTTCTATAGAGGATTACGAGACGAGATTAAGGATACGCTTGCACAGATTCCAAACCGACCTACTGATTTTACAGAATTGGTAGATTTAGTGTTAGAAATCGATTTTCGCTGCGCGGAGCGAAAAGGAGAAAAGAAGTCTAAAGATTTCAAATGGAATTTTTCACGTTTTGATAGACCTAGAGTCGAAGGGAGTAAAACTAATGGATCCTCATCAGAGTGTGAACCAATGCAGATTGGAACGGTGAGGGGTCCCTTAAGTAAAGAAGAAAAAGAGTCGAGGAGAGCAAAGAAATTATGTATGTACTGTGGAGCAGCAGGACATTTTGTGAAAGAGTGTCCAAAAACACCCAAGCCTTTTGTGTCGGGAAACTCTCAAAACCATCTGTAGGAGGAGTCGCTCAGATGGCAAAATGTGAGAAGAAGGCTCCAGAATCTCATTGTATAATGAACACCCTTCAAACTCAAGCACCACATTTGATTCTACAGATGACGCTGAAGTTCCGTGAACAAGAAATCACGGGAGTAGCCATCATGATTGACTCAGGTGATACTGGGAACTTCTGTGACATCAAGTATGCGAAGAGGATGGGAATCCAAGCGATGTTAAAGGAAAAGAAGGAATTGGTTCGAGCAGTAGATGGGGCCAACCTCTCTTCGGGTCCCATCACCCATCACACTGAGTTGTTAGAATTGGTTCAATCCAATGGACATCGAGAATATCTTCGGTTTAACCTGATTGATGCCCCACAGTTTCAGATCATTTTGGGTATTCCATGGCTCTCCACACACAATCCGACTATTGATTGGGAGAATCGGACCGTTGAGATGACTTCCTTGTTTTGTTCTGAACATTGTTTCTCTTCAGACGAGAAGAATTTTTAACCTTCCACGGCCACCTTGTTGTCTTACGGTGGAGATTCCATTGGGATTATTGAGTCTATTCTGGTTCCAGAGGAATACAAGGAATTCGGCGATGTGTTCAGTGAACGTGAGGCGGAACAATTGCCCCCCATCGCTCTTATGATTGCGCCATCGACCTAGAACCCGTGGCCGTCGTGCCCTGCAGTCGGATATACGCACTAACGGAGGCTGAGAACCTGTATTTGAAGGAATATTTAGATTGTTACATGGCTAACGGGTTCATTAGACCATCCCAGTCTCCAGTCTCCTCTCCATTATTCTTTATTCCAAAGAAAGAAGTGTCTCTGAGGGCTTGCATCGATTATCGAGCAATCAACAGAGCAACGATTAAAAACTGCTATCCTTTACCTTTGATTTCTGTTCTTCTGGATCAGATCAAAGAGGCTCAGATATTCACAAAATTAGATCTTTGGGGAGCTTACCATCTTATCCGTATGAAGGAGGGCCATGAGTGGAAGACTGCCTTCAGAACCAAGTACGGGCTCTTCGAATATCAGGTGATGCCCTTCGGGTTGTGCAATGCTCCTGCAGCCTTTCAACATTTTATTAATGATGCCATGGGAGATTTGTTGGATAAGGTAGCGGTGATCTATTTGGACGACATCTTGATTTATTCTAAGAACCCTCAAGAACATGCGAGGCATGTGAAGTTGGTCCTTGAAAGTCTTCGACAACATCAGCTCTATGTAAAATTAGAGAAGTGTGCTTTTAGTGTTCGCACAGTAGAGTTTCTGGGGTTTGTACTGTCGCCCGACGGAATCAACATGGACACAAAAAAGGTGCAGGCTGTGGTAGAATGGCCATCACCCACAGATGTTAAGGAGGTACAGCGATTTTTGGGATTTGCCAATTTTTATCGTCGATTCATTCAAGGTTTTTCTCAACAGATTTTTCCCATCACAAGATTGTTAAAAAAAGGAGAAAAATTTCAATGGACGGTAGAGGCGGAACAGGCCTTTGTCTATTTCAAGACCAGTTTTACATCGGCCCCAATTCTCCTTCATGCGGATCCTTCTGAACCTTTCTTTGTTGAAGCGGACACCTCAGATCAAGCCATCGGTGGAATCCTGTCTCAGCGACACCGATCTATTGGACAATTGCATCCAGTAGCTTTCAGGTCGAGAAAGTTGAATGCAGCAGAGCAAAATTATACCATTGCAGAGAAAGAACTGTTAGCAGTAAAGGAAGCTTTCGTGGAATGGAGGCATTATTTATTAGGAGCCAAGCATACCGTCACAGTTTTCACGGATCATAAAAATCTCCAGTTTCTGAAATCAGCCAGAACTTTGACTCCCCGTCAACTACGTTGGTCCCTTTACTTTGCCGACTTCGATTTCGTGATTACGTACCGCCCAGGCAGTAAAAATGGCAAAGCGGACGCACTGTCCCGAATTCAAACAGAGGCCGCAGAACATCTGGTGGAACCACATCCAAATATTCCTGAATCCAAGATTGTCTGCACTCTTAGTTTCACGAACTATAAGGAAGAAATTGGGAGACAGATGAGTACCGAGGAAATGTCAGAATGGGTGAATCAAGAAACAGACCGAGAGATCGTAAACTCTTTGCCTTATCATCGAGGTGCGTTATATTTGCCCACCAAAGCAATTCAAGAATAAGCTTTGAAAGACTGTCATGATCAACCATTAGCAGGGCATAAAGGCATGGTTAAGACTCTTGACTTAGTCCAACGTTATTTCTGGTGGCCAGATATGAAAGCTCATGTAAAATGTTATGTGGAATCTTGTGATCTCTGTGCTCGAGGGAAAACCAGTAGGCAAGCTCCCCAAGGATTTTTACAACCCCTACCTACTCCCACAGAACCCTGGCACACAGTCACATTAGATTTAATTGTAGACCTCCCAGTAAGCAAGGGTTATGATACAGTTTTAGTTGTAGTGGACACCTTCACTAAAATGAGTCACTTCATTCCTATAAAAGGGGTTCCCACAGCTAGAGAAATAGCCAAACTCTTCAGTGAACACATAGTTAAGATTCATGGGGTGCCTAAGATTTTGATATCTGACAGGGGCCCTCAGTTCATCTCTCCATTTTGGAAGGCCTTCATGCTGGGATTAGGGGTAGAAGTCAGGCACTCTACCAGTTATCATCCCGAGACAGATGGTCAAACGGAACGAGTAAATCAAGAGTTGGAACAATACCTTCGCCTGTTCCTTTTGGCTCGGGATGGTGAGTGGTCGGATTTACTGTGGATGGCAGAATTCGCTCACAACAATGCGAAGAATGTCTCCACTGGGTTCACTCCATTTTACCTCAATTTTGGAAGACATCCGAATCCCTTCAGTTGTGAAGAAGAGTTTGGGGTTCCTTCAGCTAATCAGTATTTGAAAGAATTATCCCAAGCTCACAAATCTGCAGAGTCCAATATTCTAAAGGCTAAGGAGAGTTACAAGCGACAAGCAGATAAACACAGAAAGATAGCCCCTCCGTATCAGGTGGGAGATTCAGTGTGGTTATCCTCTCGTCACCTGCGATTGAAGGGAAATAGAAAATTTCAGCCACGGTATATTGGTCCCTTCCCAGTAGAACAGGTGTTAGGGCCAGTGTCAGTTAAGCTAAAATTGCCCTCGCAATTAAAGATCCACCGAGTTTTCCATGTATCCCTCCTTAAGCCAGCAGCCCCCCATCTTCGTAAGGGTACTCCTCCCCCTCCAGTGAGAATCAAGGGACAAACAGAATATGAAGTCAAGGAAATCTTAGATTCAAAAAGGATTCGAAGGAAGTTATATTATTTAGTGGACTGGAAGGGGTATGGACCTGAAGAGAGATCCTGGGAACCGGCTTTAAATGTACATGCTTCCCAATTAGTTAAACGCTTCCATTTGCAAAACCCTCTCAAACCTAGACCGATAAATCGGTCATTGGGAGGGGGTACTGTCAGGAACCTGGTGAATATCCTTACCATAGGGAAGTGTTATCCCAAAAGACATAGAGTAGTAATCAAACCCTCTATGTGAATTATTGGTTTAATGTAAACCCGGCGAAAAAGACCATTTCAAGATGGCCACCGAGTGGTCCACAAGGCACCAGAGCCTCCAAAAGTGACGTTCTAGTCTTGGAGGCTTTTCGGAATGATGCGGCTCGCGAGCGCGCTCAACTGCGCACTTCAATTCGTATCTGAGGAAGAGAAGTCCGAATCCGAAGCGTGCTTCTTTATAAGTATCTAGCGGAAGCGGCGTTTTCTCAAAGATATAATTTCGTAGTGGGAATTATTTCCCTTTAAGTTGGCGGAGTACAAGTGTCCTATTCTTATTTTGGGCATTGCAATATCCGCATTGTGAGAGACTAGTTGTAGAAGCCTTCCAGGAATTTTGTGAGTGTAAGGTTGGTGTGCTCTGATTCTTCACAGCCAAATAAGCCAAGTAAGCCAAGAATTAATTCGGCATCTGCGCTAAGGAGACTGCAAGTTTGGAGCAGCGCGTTTGCTTCTGTACCCTTCCTTCCTTGCGAACTTCCCTCTCCTTTCCTTCCATTCTTTCCTTCCTTGTCCCTTTTTGCGCGTACCTTCCAGAAGCTATTAATCCACGTAATATTACAAGGTGAACAGAACAAGTCTTCAGGAAGAGAGACTTCATGAGAGACCTTCATTCAATTAGACTATAATGCTGAACATTGGATGAGTACCATATGAGATAGGTCCAGCTATCATTTAGGTAGGAGACGTCAATTTCCCAGTTAGTAAGAAAAAAGGTTAAACGTTGTGGTGTGATATTAATGTGGTATCTTCTATATGTGTTAGGAAGCTGCAGTTCCAGGTCAGTAGGGACTGAGAGACCTCAATACAGAAGAGGAGCCTATACTCCAGCCAAACCTGGTAGGATAGAGTTAAGAAATGAACTGTTAAGTAATGAGCAGGAAGGTATTGAATGTTTCTTCCCCCTTTATGTGCATTAGGAATCCCAGAAGACAGGAAAACGGAAGATAAGGGAATTCAGGTCCAGCTCGAGTGTCTTTCTCTTCTCTGTCCACTCCCCTTTCCCCCTGCTTAGAACAGCTGCTTAACGCAGTGTGTTCTGAGAGGAAGGAATTGGGAATAAGCTTCTTCTGCCTCTGTGGAGAATCGACGTCTTGACATACTCATTGTGATATAGAATTGAGTATGTAACAGAATATGGTTTAATTACTGACATCCATCTTATTAAGGCCGCTATACATAATACCAATAATGATAGTTGTACCATTTAGAAATGGCCGCGACAGTTGCTATGTTGTACAGGCACTTGTGTGGTGAGTCCATCTTCTGATTAGAGACGAGGAGGTGTACTTAATCATGGCGAATTTGTATACATACGAGCGTGAACAAGGCATAAAGCCGAAATGCGTCGTTTTTTACTCTGCCATTAAATTATTTGCAGCAATCTGGGCGTCCGAGTGGTGGAGATTCGTCGAATGCATATCAAGGAGTATCGATATCCTACCTCGGACCGCCCGTGACAGCCTGATATACTGCTACCAATAATTGTGGACTGTATATATATATATATATATATATATATATATATATATATATATATATATATATTCACTGAAAAAACCATAGGTTTCACACATGTTATAGTTAGCGGAAATTTTACTGATAAAAAACCAATGAAATTCCCCCGTTATAGTTAGTGCAGGAAACTATAACTCACGCGACCGCAATCCTCTGCTGATGCTAATACTGTATTTAGACACTTATTTGTCCATGTCTTCTTCCATAAATTTTTAGCTATACATATATTACAAATATTTTTTTTTCATAAAGACACATATGTCATCAGCAGAAGATTGCGGTCGCGTGAGTTATAGTTTCCTGCACTAACTATAACGGGGGAATTTCATTGGTTTTTTATCAGTAAAATTTCCGCTAACTATAACATGTGTGAAACCTATGGTTTTTTCAGTGAATTTGCAAGGTTTTTTAAATGCTAATTCCTAACTATAACGTGTGTGAAACCTATGGTTTTTTCAGTGAATTTGTACGTTTTTTTAAATGCTAAGTTACTTTACGCCATTCGTGGCGTGCGCGCCCACTTAACGCAGTTCGTTCCGTGCGCGCACGGTGCACTGCGCGCACAGTGAGCACGCGGTGCGCTTCGCGCACCGCGCGCCCACTTTGCACAGTTAGTGCCATGCACGCACGGTGGGCACGCGGTGCGCTACGCGCACCGCGTGCCCACATTACGCTAGATGGGCCATGTGCGCACGATGCGCTTCGCGCACCGTGCGCACATGGAGGACATATTATGCGCTTCCTTGTGATAGGTAATCTGTTGAAATTTTTTGGGGAAATGCTGTGCTCTTATATGCATAGCACAAATGGTGGCCTTCGGCCACCATTTGCACACGGGGTGGAGAGAGTGGGTTTTTTTTTTTTTAATAATTTTTTACCGTACGCGTACGGTAAGCGTACGGTAAGCGTAATCGGCGAAATTTTCGAAAAATAAAAAATTACCGTTTTTTGCCTTGGGGGATCTTTGAAGACTCAACTAACATGGTTATGTGCATGGGCGCTGTCTAAACAGCCCCTTTATATGTTTTTGGCATTTGTTTATCAGCTCCCCCCTCAGAGTGCGAGAGAGAAAATGGCGGCCGCCGCTTCCTGGTTTCGACCGATTCAAATGTTTACTAAGATCTAAGGGCCAATCAGAATCGCGCTCGCGCACGCCACCGTACACGTACGGTAAGCGTACCGTAAGCGCACCGTAAGCTGGCTCAGATATATATATTGATTTAAAGGCTATTTTCTCAGAATCTACTGAACAGATTTACACCAAACCTACAAAAGGCACTTCCTTGACCTGAGGACTACCTCTCTGCCAAATTTCAAGTAATTCTGTTCAGCCGTTCGGGCTGTAGCTGTGTCTAAAGGTCCTATGGAAAAATGCATGGGAAAAACGCGTTTTGGGACCCCCCTTTTATCTCAGCCCCCGCTTGACGAATCCCCCCGAGACTTTCAGGGTAGGAGCGGAGCGTAGCGCCCCACCTATTTTGAAAAATTCGCGAGGATTCGTCAACCAGCGCCAAAGTTATTCAAAATAGAATGTTGCGGATTTCCTATGGAAACGTGGTCCTAACTATAACTACCTACTGGCGACCGCCAGTAGGTAAGCTTGACGAATCCCCCCGAGACTTTCAGGGTAGGAGCGGAGCGTAGCGCCCCACCTATTTTGAAAAATTCGCGAGGATTCGTCAACCAGCGCCAAAGTTATTCAAAATAGAATGTTGCGGATTTCCTATGGAAACGTGGTCCTAACTATAACTACCTACTGGCGACCGCCAGTAGGTAATATATATATATATATATATATATATATATATATATATATATATATATATATATATATATATACATACATATATACATATATTCACTGAAAAAACCATAGGTTTCACACACGTTATAGTTAGGAATTAGCATTTAAAAAACCTTAGAAATTCAGTGAAAAAACCATAGGTTTCACACATGTTATAGTTAGCTGGACATTTTACTCGTAAAAAACCAATGAAATTGCCCCGTTATAGTTAGTTCAGCTAACTATAACTCGCGCGCCCGCAATGCACTGCTGATGACGTCACATATTACATCACTCATGACATGGTCAGTGACATCACTCATGACATCACTGATGACATCTCAAATGACATCACTGATGACATCACTGATGACATCATCCAGTGAATGTGTGTTTTTCTGAAAATTAAATATGTTTTATATATGTATATCTCAAGGTTGATAGAAGAATAAATGGGTATATTACTGTCTAAATGGATGATTTCTTTTTGAAAAATTGATTGTGTAACTGACTGATTAAGTGTATCATAGTGAATACATGGCTTAGTGAGTAATATTTAAATATGTAAATATCTGTATCATTTTTTCACTTTGTGTATAAGTGGCTGCATGGGTTGGTGAGTAGCTACATGGGTGTCTATATAGGTTATTAGTTGGTTTTTTTGAGTATTAGTCTGAGTGTCTGCATGGTTCGGTGGGGGTATGACGTAGTGCATAGGTGCATGAATGAGTGACTCACTGTTTGTATGTGTTGAACAGAGCATGTGTGCAGGACTGCATGGGTGGATGCGTGTGTGTATTGGTGTGTTAGTGAGTGAATGACTGTCTCAATAGTGTCTTTATGAGTAACTACATATGTTTTAAACTAGTATATGTGACTATTGGTGTATATATGTGAGTATATGTGAGAGGGAGAGATTGAAAGAGTTCCTGTATGAATAAGTATGTGTTTCTATAAGTGATTGTTTAAAAGACTAAGTATGTGTAAGTTTCCGTAGAAGTAAGTGTGGTGGTGTGTGTATAACTGTATATGCAGGTGAATGTATGTTTGATTCTTTACTAGCATGAGTGACTATGTGTGTGAGTAACTCTATGGATGAGTGGCATTATGTAACAGGATGTATAGGTGTATGAGTACATATGATGAGTGAGTACATGTATGAGTGACTGTATAGGACTGTTGGTGAATGAGTGGATGTGTATGTTGATCTTAGAATTACTGAAGAGGTTGTTGTAACTGGTATTGGTATGTCCATTGTTTTGAAAATTTTAGTCTCTATTTTTGAATGTGTGTATCAAAGCTTATATTAAGGTGAGAGGAGGTCTGCCACTCTATCACAAGGATGATGTCATCAGTGATGTCATCAGTGATGTCATTTGAGATGTCATCAGTGATGTCATGAGTGATGTCACTGACCATGTCATGAGTGATGTAATATGTGACGTCATCAGCAGTGCATTGCGGGCGCGCGAGTTATAGTTAGCTGAACTAACTATAACGGGGCAATTTCATTGGTTTTTTACGAGTAAAATGTCCAGCTAACTATAACATGTGTGAAACCTATGGTTTTTTCACTGAATTTCTAAGGTTTTTTAAATGCTAATTCCTAACTATAACGTGTGTGAAACCTATGGTTTTTTCAGTGAATTTCTAAGGTTTTTTAAATGCTAATTCCTAACTATAACGTGTGTGAAACCCATGGTTTTTTCAGTGAATTTGCAAGGTTTTTTAAATGCTATTTTTTTTTTTTATTCTTCATTTTTTTCAAACATATTTTTAATTTAATTTTCTTACCTTTTATAAAGACTATGCTTAAATTTTTAAAATCATTAAATATTTATTTTATATAAATTTTTTAAAATAAACATGTAAAATGTATTTCCAGATTTTTTTTTTTTTTTTTTTTTTTTTTTTATAGTACGCGTACCGTAAGCTCACGGTAAGCGTACGGTTTACGCAACGCCCGTAATCTATCTACGCTGCTTGCGTATAGTTACGTACTTTGCGTAGCCGCGCGTACTGCGCGTGGGTCGCGTGCGCGCTTACGCCACACGCGCACGTTACGCGGAAGTGCCGGGGAGTGACTGTTATGCGCATGCGCGCAAGCGCGTGTCTTTTTTACGCGCATGCGTACTTTTTGCCGTAAGCGCACCGTAAGCGTACCGTAAGCGTACGGTAGGTCATGTGATCATGAAACACAACTTTTGATTGGTTGAAAGTACTTTCAGTTCTAGAACTCTCCTACACCACACCCATTCCCCTCATTTCTGCTTGTGATCCCTTGGGAGAAGGAGCTGGTTTGTCTTTGGGATACGATGGCAGAACAGCAGAGCTCTTCTGAGAGTGAGGCTAGCACCAGCAGCACTGTCTTGAGGCAGAGAGCAAGGAAAGTAAAGCCTTCTTATGTTTGGGATTATTTTACTTTTCCAGAAGGCCAGCAAAAGGTGAATGCACCCTTAGTTACTTGCAAGCTGTGTAAGCGTGTACTTTCTAGAGGTAATCCTAACAGGAAGTATTCCTTTGGGAATCACACCATGAAGAGACACCTCCAGGATGTACACAGAAGGACACATGGTCATCTTTTTGGAGGTAACTCTTCAGAAAGACGAGCCAGTACATCCACAGCAGCTCAGCCTGGACCATCACCTGCAGGGCTTACTCCTTCTTCTGCAGGTCAGGTGAGCCCTTCATCTGTGGGGGGAGAATCTCCTTTTGCTGGCCCTCTGGAAATGAACCTTCGATTTCGGAAGGTTGATATTCATTGCACATTTTGTAAAGGTCTAATTTGTCATAGGGAGACCAGTGTTTCCCTAGTGAACAACAAAATAGATCAGCACATTTGTAGCTTTGAATGATTTTCCCATGCTTCCTTTCCTCTGTCCCTGCATGAACACAACGGTTCTTTTAAGAGCCAACCTTATCTTCCATCTTTTTTTTACTTGTTTTTAAAAACTTTTTTTTTTTTTTTTTTACCGTACGCGTACGGTAAGCGTACCTTTTTTTTATTTTTTAAAAAAAAACACTAAAAATCATTTATCACATTATAAAGTCCTTGAGAGACTACAATTTTTATTATTGACTTACCATACTCACTCAAAAAAATATTTATTCATTTGTTTTTTTTAAAAATAGTTTTTAAAATGGTTGTAGTTTCCGAAAATTTTCTATATCGATCTGAAAATAAAGAAAAAAGTATTAATATTTTTAAACCATTTAATAATACAGTACACATATTTACATTTTTTACCAAAAAATATTTTTGCCTTATTTTTGCTGTTTTCAGAATAAATTGCATTTCACTATTAATTGTGAAAGCAATTGCATTCATCATTTTACAGCGGGCAAAAAAAATTAACAATCACAAAGATTGTATTAAAAAAGCCCAGAATCTCTTCTCACTTAAACTTATCATTACAGAAATGCATATTATTCTAAAAAAATATCATCTAAAAACAATACTTTTTTCTTTAAAATACCGTCTGATATGTTTGTTTGAGAAGTATAATCACAATATTATATCTCAAATAACTCCAAAATACATCTGATTTTATTTCCTTTAGGCCAAATAGTATTTTTTTTTTTTTTCCTGGAATAAATTTCCAAGGGAAATCCATTAAAATTCTAAAGTTTAATCTGTCCAGATCTCACCGATTCTCTGTAACATTTTGGTTCACGAAAATTTTTTGAATAATTTATTTAGTCCACAATAGAATTACTTACTTTTCCACATGGCCAAATAGTAATTTTTTAAATCATTTTTGAAAAAAATTTCCAATGGCAGTTCAA
The DNA here is from genome assembly GCF_964204655.1 of Triturus cristatus. NCBI lineage: Eukaryota > Metazoa > Chordata > Amphibia > Caudata > Salamandridae > Triturus > Triturus cristatus. The sequence continues at coordinate 1,099,353,331 of NC_140594.1, forward strand.
TAGCATTCCAAAATTTAAAATGTGCAGAAGTTACCGATTATCTCTAAATTATTGGTTTTTCAAAATTGCATTAAAAATTAAAAAAGTCAACATTACAATTGGTTATCTTTCCTTTAGGCCAAATGATAATTTTAAAAATATTTTTTCTACAAAATTGCAATGGTAATCCAGTAAAATGGTAAAATTATTTTGTCCAGATCTTGCCAAGTCTCTCTAAAATTTAGGTTTCAGGAAGATTAGATAGGAATTTGCTAAATCAAAAGGCAAACGTTGTTTGAAAATCAATTGGGAATCATTACACAGTGTCCAGCCTTTTTCACATTTTAGATAAACTGTGTAATGTCCAGAAGTAACAGTAGGTCCATCATGGAAAATTATTGCAACAGTTACAAAAGTTTTTCCTGAAATTGATAATTGCTGTCCTGTAAACTTCTTTATTAAAGTATCCAATTTTGATCCATCAGCTCTACATCGTTGCATCATTAAAATTACATACTGTCCGTATTCCCTTAAAATTAATGTTGATAACATGTCAGAATTACACTCACCACATTTCATGCTATGATTAGCATCTTTAACTAATTTTGCAAAAGTGACTGTTTTACTCTCTGGCAATGTCAAATAAATAAACCTTTCATTATCAACAATAGAGCCACATATATTATAACAATTATCACAACTATGTTCCCATTTATAAGAGAGACCAAAAAAAATGTCAATGGGAACTCCTTCTTCTTCCACTACCTGAAGAAAATACATCAAAAATTCGTGTGCATCTTGCTGTTCATTTTGAGAAAACTGTGTTCGTCCTGAACATACATCTAAAAGTTTTCTAATGTCAGTAGCACTTTCTATTTGAGTTTTATCTTTACTCAGCTTTTGAAAAAGGAGACTCAGCTCTGAACAGAATCTTTTTCCCTGATTTACTATTATCTGCTCTTGCAAACTTTCCAGATAAAATGCAACATTCAGCACTACATTTGCATAGCAGTTGACACCAGAGCTATTTTCAAAATGACATCCTACAACCTGTTCTTCATTTTCCTTTTTCTTTTTGCTTGCAATTACATCACTCCTCTTTTTTTTCCTCTTCTCTATATCTTCATTACAGATATTCTCATTTCTCCTTTTACGAGAAACTACACGTTTCTCCAACACAGGATACTGACCTAAATGAGGAGCATAGCTTCTTCTTAATCTATTATACTCCTTTACACAGTTTGTATCAGCACTAACTTTTGAGTCATCAAAGTCTATCATGAATAAACCTGATAATGTTTTGACTCGTGACAAAGCTACATATGCCATACCTTCTTTGAACACAGTTGAACCAATGTTCACAAATGCACAATCTACAGTCAATCCTTGAGACTTGTGAATAGTTACAGCATATGCTAGAGAAAACGGAAACTGCTTCCTACGTACATATAAGTCTTTCACAAGCATAAAACGAACTGTACAACGACAAATATCTTTAACTTCTTCTATCTGATCAAATTTTATTTTTAAACATTCAATTCCTTCTTTTTTCTGATAATTAATAAAACCCACAACTCTTCCCATTGCTCCATTCACTAAGCCTTTCTCAACATCCAAATTTCTCCTTAAAAACACTCTACAGTTCATGCAAACATATAGATTTTTTTCTAATCCTGCTGTTTTGGAGATGTTCTTCTCTAGTGAGTCCAATTTATTTTTCAGTTTGCCTGTTACTGTGACAGTAATTCTTCCATCCTCAATTTTGTCCACTGCTTCCAATTTCCTGATGTCTTCCTTTTCCAATTTCAAAAGCTCCTCATTAAATATTGAGCATTCACGTAGAGTTGGCATTAAGCAGATGACACTTTTGTTTTCTGCAATATTCTTGTATATTTTCTCTGCAACTATTTCTTCCTTTGGAAATAAATTATGTAGCAGCCGACTCTGTAATGCTTTTTTCCCAACTTCTGTGAGTATTCCAATCCTGATATCTTTCAGAATACTTCCATATTCTTCATCGTTTGCTTGCCTCATATTAGTTGTAAGTTCCTTGTACTCAAAGAAGGACCAAATATTTGTATTTCCAATGCTTCCCAATGACTTCTTCGTGTCTTCATGTGTCACAGTATTAAACACTGGTTGTCCTTTAACTGGAGTAAGTTGCAAAAGATCCCCAAAAACTATGACGTGTTTTCCACCAAATAACACGTCATAGTCTGTCTTCAAAATTTGCTGCATTCTTAAATGCACAAAGGCAAGCATTAAGTTCGATACCATGCTCACCTCATCAATAATGAGAACTTGCATCTTCTTCAATACTCTTGAAACTTCCAAGGATGCTTCTCCAGTTAGCTTGTTGAATTGTATTTTGTTCTCATGCTCCACTGGTAACATTAGCAAACGATGTAAGGTGATTCCTTTTATGTTATATGCTGCTAACCCAGTTGGAGCAGTAACCACACAAGACAAAGTAGAATCCGTTTTTTGCTTTAGGTAGCTTCTGATGACTTTAATTAGGAAACTTTTTCCAGTGCCAGCTTGTCCGCTTACATACATCCTGATTGGATGAAATGATGTGCATGAGCACTCTTTTTTGATATGTAGAAATCCGTGATCAATTTTGTTTTTGATCTCTTCATAAATTTGTTGCTGCTCTTGATTCAGTTGTCTTTCCAAATTTTCTAAGTCTATAAATTCTTCTTGACCTTGATTCATTGCCGTTTCCACTTCATTCATGGCTATTGATGCTTCATTTTCAACGATTGGTTGTCCTAGGGGATCTTGACTGTATGTTCCTGAACTTTGGCTGTCCTGAGAACTGTCTCTAGCTATTTCTGCTGCAATTGTAGTTTCCTGTTCAATTTCTTCATTTAGCATTTGCAGATAAGTTGAGAATGTACTGCATTGTATGCTGTCTTTACAAGCATTAAAAGAATCTTCATAGCTCTGGAATTCTCCCAGTAGTTCATCCTCTGTACGCCATGGTTTAAACAACTGTAAAAGAGCCAAGTAGTAAAATTCTTTCTTGTCGGTAGTGTCGCAACTCAGCTTCCGGTGATTTATCAAACTTCCTTTGGTTTGCTTCACCAAACATCCTTCTTCACCAACAACTTTATATTTTCCACTGTTGATGTCTTCTGCAGCTTTCCGTGAATAAATGTAGTTCTGTAACACTTCATAGAGACACATGTTCTCCAGATGATGACTTCTCTTGGGATAATATGTGTCCAACATGTTTGTTTTCAATATATCTGTACTTTCTGGGTCATTCTCAGCCAAATATTCAATTTCTCCAACAGATTTCAGTACCCGATTTCTCATTGCTGCAAGGCCTAAACTTGCCCAAATTATTCTTCTTGACTTCGAGTAGAGACTTGCAGAAGATAACCTATCTGAACATTCGTAGGATCCAATTTCTCGATGCGATAACATCTTCAAACTGAAACTGTACAGCTTCTTACTGACAGTCTTCTCGTGAGAAATCTCTTCCCACATTTCCTTCAATTCTGTTTTTTCTGATTTCGTAATGTAAGACGTTACATATCGAGCAACAGCAATGGAATTGTCAGCAACATACTGTATATCCATGTTAGCGTTCCACATGGATAAAATGACTGGGTTGTAGTCATTTATATTTTTAGATTCTTCTTTTCTTTTAAGGTTGTAGGTATTCTTAGGTGATTTTCTTGTGATAGTATGTCTCACAGCTGACATAAAACTGTTGACTCTTCCATTTGAAAGAACAGGTCTAGGAAATCCAAATCGACATTTAGTGTAGTATTTTTCTTTGCTCTTGTATTTCCGTCGACAGTATTTTCCACACCGATGACTTTGGAAACGTAGAACTTGCTCCTTTAACTTGTTCTCTTCTGTGCTTTTTGGTATAGCACATGTTGCATATTCTTCAATGTAAGATAACACTGCTTCATCAGTATCTGTTCCAAACTTTGGGGCATCCTTGATCCACAGCAGCATATGAATATGAGGAGCACCTCTTGCCTGGTACTCTTTTCTCCAAAAGAAATCCACTACTTCTCCAAGGGGTGGATTTTTTTTATTGCAGATGAAGGACATCATAGCCTCAAATCTATGATTGAAATATCTGCAAACATTAACCGGATCCAATGAGCACAGTTCTCCTGCTGTCTTGTATTCGATGTTTTTAATGTTTGAATTGGCCTCTCGTAGAAAATCCAGTAAATCATCCCAAGCGTACTCGGCACAGCTTAGGGTAAGGAACCATGTTGGTGTTCCTAAATTGCGTAACATGCATTTTAGTTCACCATGGCGTCGGTACCAATATTCATTTGTCCCACGCTGACAAGCCATCAGATTGATCAGTTGTGTTTCCAAATGATCATCTCGGTGCTGCACTTTCTCCATAAAATCCTTAGCAGACACATTTTGTAAATGTACTCCACTTTTTAAAATGTGATTTACTGCATAAGACAGTGCAGACAAGTCGCTTTCAAATAAAAGATGGAACAAATAAGGAATACTTTGTCGAAATCTGGGATCTTCAGCATATAGTCTTGTAGTTCGATACTCTGAAGCTGGAATCTGTTCTGGACGTTCATCGTATCGTCCTCCTTTTCCTTTAGGAAACAGCTGGGGAAAACATCGAGCTTCCAAGCTCTCCTCCCATACACTCACGGGATTTCCTTTTGCTTTCTTCATCTGAAAGAGATCAATATTGTCTCCCATAACTTCTTTCGAATGGAGAGGATGTATGCTAAAATGTTCATAAATTTCTTCTTCCTTTGACTTGTCCACTTTTTCAATTTGTCCAGTTGGTGTTTCTGTGTCTCCTTGTAAATCTTCTTCTTCTTCTCCTTCTTCTATATAAATTGATTCATACCATTTGTTATTTTTTTTCAAATACAAATTTGCTCTTTGTACTTTCCGCACATCTACCAGCTCCTGCCAAATCTTCTTATTCTTTGTAGGTACACCATTAACCAGAATAATTAATGGTTCAGTTTCCAAAGTATCCGCATCAATAGTTTCCATATTTTTTTTCAAATCCAAGGGCAAATACACCACTCTACCTTTTAAACCTCTCAGTAAATCTGAAGGAGGTAATTTACCAGTTTTGGGCTCCATACGTACTATGGTCTGGAACGGACGAACACATTGAATGAGTATAGACTCATATGTATTTAATTCAGAAAGTTCAGCAGGAATAGCATCCAATTCTAAATTATTATGTACAGCTCTGGTCGGCATTCTATTTTCCTCTAACTTGTTATAACAGTATTTACAAATACGCTGATCTTCACCCAATTCAAAACAATTTTCTAGAAATATATATGTGGCAAAATCCTTCCACTTATAATTATCTTCATTTTCACTCTTTCTGTAGAGATCAACATTCCTAGTTTGTTTTCTGTAATGAGTTCTGCGGCAACAAATACAAGTAAAATTTGGTCTTTCATTAGAGACTATTGCAAATTTTGTTATGTGATCATTAAATGTGTTACTTACAGAGGGTTCTACATTCTCTTCCACTTCTTCCCCATTTACTGTGTCCTTCTCTGCACTGTTTTGTTCAGGACCAAAGTAACAAAACTGAATTTCATCAACAACCTTCTCTACATCTGATACCGTTCCTCGGAACAGAGCCCTATTCAATTCATTTAACTTTATTGCTGGACTTTTGGCAAAATACAACCGTCTCACAAACTTTCTCATTTCAGTATGATGAACAGCCAGCATCCTAAAATGATGGAAAACACTATTGCACACTTTTCTAGATAGACAAGCAAGAGAATGACCCTGCAAACCAGTATTCTCTCTCACTCTGCATGGATCCAGACTTTGAAGCACCTTAATCTTTTGTTTTACACTTTTTTTACTATATTCTCTTAGAAACTCTCGAAATCTGTCAATAGATTCCTGACGCACAGTGCAAATACTACTACAATTCCAAGTGTACACTGGGGCTTTAGGACGTCTCCCCATTGCCTCATCTGCCATCACTTGTACCTCATCTCTTGGAACCATTATCTCCTTCTCCATTATGCAACCATTTTTTACTTCGTATGAACGACCTCTGGTGTCAACTGCATGCAGCAAACTATTACTTTGAAAATAGCTTTCTTCATTAAAAAAAGGTTCACTACTTGAACTATGCATCCACTTGCCTAAAAACACTTTACAAAAGTTTGTTCTGTTCACTACTCTTTTCCTTTTGCTATGTGATTTCAGTACATTAACCATTTTGTCTAATGTACGCATCCTATTCAAAATTAATATGAATAGTTTCCTTTTTAATTCTAATGCTTTTGCTGCAATGGCTTCAATTTCTTTTTTTCTCTTGTAATATTTAGCCTTTTGCTTATATTTCTTTATATCCTTTATCAAATTGGACATAACTCTTCTCTGAAACATTTTTCTACGTATCTCTTTAAATGCTGTTTTTCTGTTTATGTTAAACTTTTCAATTGCAGAAGGTATATTTGCATTAACTAAATTCTCAATTTTTTGCTGTTCTCTATGTTTTGTTACATTTTTCCGAGAACAGACATTTTGTACATTTTTCTTTGTTTTAAATATTTTGTTTAGGAATTGTTTTTTTTGCTTACCAGAAGATTTTTTCTTTTTCCCAACATCAGCATCTTCTACTAACTTTGGTCCTCCAGTTGTCTTCAAATATAGTTTTTTTTTTAGCGTTTTTTGAACTCGAGATTTTGTAGGCATCTTAAATTTTGTTCACTGTTCTTCAGCAATACCTGAAAAAAACTAAAAAAAAAATCTGTTATTGTATTTAAATATATTACTACATTTCTTTTCACAATAGTCACAAAACGAAATTTCTTTGCCAATTTGAATGCACACAAACTGCTCTTTTTTTTGGGCAAGTGAAAATCTCTTTTACAAACTGTCACATTATGAAACCACTTTTCAGATTTTTTAAAAAGCCCATGTCCACAGTGCTACACTCCACCAAGGGCAACCAGCCTTAGTGATGCTGAATGTATTTGCATTACAGACTTAAACCTGAAAACCCCACTGGCTTCTAAATACTGTGCATGACTATACACGGCAAGGACATGGGTGTGTGCTAAGCCTCTGCTTCTTCCCCCAATAATTCGCTCCCCCTTTCCATCTAATGCAACTGTGAAATCACCAGAGCAAGACGCAATAAATCTCTGCCTATAATTCTTCTATGCACACAGAGTCATGTTTTCACATTAGTCCCAAAACGAAATTTCTTTGCCAATTTGAAAGCACACTTACTGCTCTTTTTTTTCGGGCCAAGTGAAAATCTCTTTTTACAATTTGAAATCACTTTTACAGATTGACACATTATGAAACCACTATTTTTGATTTATTTAATTGCACGTGTCCAAGCTGTTTTTTCAGACCACCACCATGTGTATTCTCTGTGACTGCCTACACTCCACCAAGGGCAACCAGCCTTAGTGATGCTGAATGTATTTGCATTACAGACTTAAACCTGAAAACCCCACTGGCTTGTAAATACTGTGCATGACTATACACGGCAAGGACATGGGTGTGTGCTAAGCCTCTGCTTCTTCCCCCAAAAATTCGCTCCCCCTTTCCATCTAATGCAACTGTGAAATCACCAGAGCAAGACGCAATATATCTCTGCCTATAATTCTTCTATGCACACAGAGTCATGTTTTCACATTAGTGCCAAAACGAAATTTCTTTGCCAATTTGAAAGCACACTTACTGCTCTTTTTTTTTCGGGCCAAGTGAAAATCTCTTTTTACAATTTGAAATCACTTTTACAGACTGACACATTATGAAACCACTATTTTTGATTTATTTAATTGCACGTGTCCAAGCTGTTTTTTTTTCAGACCACCACCATGTGCATTCTCTGTGACTGCCTACACTCCACCAAGGGCAACCAGCCTTAGTGATGCTGAATGTATTTGCATTACAGACTTAAACCTAAAAACCCCACTGGCTTGTAAATACTGTGCATGACTATACACGGCAAGGACATGGGTGTGTGCTAAGCCTCTGCTTCTTCCCCCAAAAATTCGCTCCCCCTTTCCATCTAATGCAACTGTGAAATCACCAGAGCAAGACGCAATAAATCTCTGCCTATAATTCTTCTATGCACACAGAGTCATGTTTTCACATTAGCGCCAAAACGAAATTTCTTTGCCAATTTGAAAGCACACTTACTGCTCTTTTTTTTTCGGGCCAAGTGAAAATATCTTTTTACAATTTGAAATCACTTTTACAGACTGACACATTATGAAACCACTATTTTTGATTTATTTAATTGCACGTGTCCAAGCTGTTTTTTTTTCAGACCACCACCATGTGCATTCTCTGTGACTGCCTACACTCCACCAAGGGCAACCAGCCTTAGTGATGCTGAATGTATTTGCATTACAGACTTAAACCTGAAAACCCCACTGGCTTGTAAATACTGTGCATGACTATACACGGCAAGGACATGGGTGTGTGCTAAGCCTCTGCTTCTTCCCCCAATAATTCGCTCCCCCTTTCCATCTAATGCAACTGTGAAATCACCAGAGCAAGACGCAATAAATCTCTGCCTATAATTCTTCTATGCACACAGAGTCATGTTTTCACATTAGTGCCAAAACGAAATTTCTTTGCCAATTTCAAAGCACACTTACTGCTCTTTTTTTTTCGGGCCAAGTGAAAATCTCTTTTTACAATTTGAAATCACTTTTACAGACTGACACATTATGAAACCACTATTTTTGATTTATTTAATTGCACGTGTCCAAGCTGGTTTTTTTTCAGACCACCACCATGTGCATTCTCTGTGACTGCCTACACTCCAGCAAGGGCAACCAGCCTTAGTGATGCTGAATGTATTTGCATTACAGACTTAAACCTGAAAACCCCACTGGCTTCTAAATACTGTGCATGACTATACACGGCAAGCACATGGGTGTGTGCTAAGACTCTGCTTCTTCCCCCAAAAATTCGTTCCCCCTTTCCATCTAATGCAACTGTGAAATCACCAGAGCAAGACGCAATAAATCTCTGCCTATAATTCTTCTATGCACACAGAGTCATGTTTTCACATTAGTGCCAAAACGAAATTTCTTTGCCAATTTGAAAGCACACTTACTGCTCTTTTTTTTTCGGGCCAAGTGAAAATCTCTTTTTACAATTTGAAATCACTTTTACAGACTGACACATTATGAAACCACTATTTTTGATTTATTTAATTGCACGTGTCCAAGCTGTTTTTTTTTCAGACCACCACCATGTGCATTCTCTGTGACTGCCTACACTCCACCAAGGGCAACCAGCCTTAGTGATGCTGAATGTATTTGCATTACAGACTTAAACCTGAAAACCCCACTGGCTTGTAAATACTGTGCATGACTATACACGGCAAGGACATGGGTGTGTGCTAAGCCTCTGCTTCTTCCCCCAAAAATTCGCTCCCCCTTTCCATCTAATGCAACTGTGAAATCACCAGAGCAAGACGCAATAAATCTCTGCCTATAATTCTTCTATGCACACAGAGTCATGTTTTCACATTAGTGCCAAAACGAAATTTCTTTGCCAATTTGAAAGCACACTTACTGCTCTTTTTTTTTCGGGCCAAGTGAAAATCTCTTTTTACAATTTGAAATCACTTTTACAGACTGACACATTATGAAACCACTATTTTTGATTTATTTAATTGCACGTGTCCAAGCTGCTTTTTTTTCAGACCACCACCATGTGCATTCTCTGTGACTGCCTACACTCCAGCAAGGGCAACCAGCCTTAGTGATGCTGAATGTATTTGCATTACAGACTTAAACCTGAAAACCCCACTGGCTTGTAAATACTGTGCATGACTATACACGGCAAGGACATGGGTGTGTGCTAAGCCTCTGCTTCTTCCCCCAATAATTCGCTCCCCCTTTCCATCTAATGCAACTGTGAAATCACCAGAGCAAGACGCAATAAATCTCTGCCTATAATTCTTCTATGCACACAGAGTCATGTTTTCACATTAGTGCCAAAACGAAATTTCTTTGCCAATTTCAAAGCACACTTACTGCTCTTTTTTTTTCGGGCCAAGTGAAAATCTCTTTTTACAATTTGAAATCACTTTTACAGACTGACACATTATGAAACCACTATTTTTGATTTATTTAATTGCACGTGTCCAAGCTGTTTTTTTTTCAGACCACCACCATGTGCATTCTCTGTGACTGCCTACACTCCAGCAAGGGCAACCAGCCTTAGTGATGCTGAATGTATTTGCATTACAGACTTAAACCTGAAAACCCCACTGGCTTGTAAATACTGTGCATGACTATACACGGCAAGGACATGGGTGTGTGCTAAGCCTCTGCTTCTTCCCCCAATAATTCGCTCCCCCTTTCCATCTAATGCAACTGTGAAATCACCAGAGCAAGACGCAATAAATCTCTGCCTATAATTCTTCTATGCACACAGAGTCATGTTTTCACATTAGTCCCACAACGAAATTTCTTTGCCAATTTGAAAGCACACTTACTGCTCTTTTTTTTTTCGGGCCAAGTGAAAATCTCTTTTTACAATTTGAAATCACTTTTACAGACTGACACATTATGAAACCACTATTTTTGATTTATTTAATTGCACGTGTCCAAGCTGTTTTTTTTTCAGACCACCACCATGTGCATTCTCTGTGACTGCCTACACTCCACCAAGGGCAACCAGCCTTAGTGATGCTGAATGTATTTGCATTACAGACTTAAACCTGAAAACCCCACTGGCTTGTAAATACTGTGCATGACTATACACGGCAAGGACATGGGTGTGTGCTAAGCCTCTGCTTCTTCCCCCAAAAATTCGCTCCCCCTTTCCATCTAATGCAACTGTGAAATCACCAGAGCAAGACGCAATAAATCTCTGCCTATAATTCTTCTATGCACACAGAGTCATGTTTTCACATTAGTGCCAAAACGAAATTTCTTTGCCATTTTTAAAGCACACTTACTGCTCTTTTTTTTTTCGGGGCAAGTGAAAATCACTTTTTACAATTGGAAATCACTTTTACAGACTGACACATTATGAAACCACTATTTTTGATTTATTTAATTGGACGTGTCCAAGCTGTTTTTTTTTCAGACCAACACCATGTGCATTCTCTGTGACTGCCTACACTCCAGCAAGGGCAACCAGCCTTAGTGATGCTGAATGTATTTGCATTACAGACTTAAACCTGAAAACCCCACTGGCTTCTAAATACTGTGCATGACTATACACGGCAAGCACATGGGTGTGTGCTAAGACTCTGCTTCTTCCCCCAAAAATTCGCTCCCCCTTTCCATCTAATGCAACTGTGAAATCACCAGAGCAAGACGCAATAAATCTCTGCCTATAATTCTTCTATGCACACAGAGTCATGTTTTCACATTAGTGCCAAAACGAAATTTCTTTGCCAATTTGAAAGCACACTTACTGCTCTTTTTTTTTCGGGCCAAGTGAAAATCTCTTTTTACAATTTGAAATCACTTTTACAGACTGACACATTATGAAACCACTATTTTTGATTTATTTAATTGCACGTGTCCAAGCTGTTTTTTTTTCAGACCACCACCATGTGCATTCTCTGTGACTGCCTACACTCCACCAAGGGCAACCAGCCTTAGTGATGCTGAATGTATTTGCATTACAGACTGAAACCTGAAAACCCCACTCGCTTGTAAATACTGTGCATGACTATACACGGCAAGGACATGGGTGTGTGCTAAGCCTCTGCTTCTTCCCCCAAAAATTCGCTCCCCCTTTCCATCTAATGCAACTGTGAAATCACCAGAGCAAGACGCAATAAATCTCTGCCTATAATTCTTCTATGCACACAGAGTCATGTTTTCACATTAGTGCCAAAACGAAATTTCTTTGCCAATTTGAAAGCACACTTACTGCTCTTTTTTTTTTTCGGGGCAAGTGTAAATCACTTTTACACACTGACACATTATGAAACCACCATGTGTAACTACAACAAAAACAATTCCCATTTCTATTATTCATTTCTTAAGTTACCACATACATCCCCTCTCAAACTGTAAACTCACCTTTAAAATTAGTTAGTTGTGAAAGAAATGTGACACTCAAACAGCAGATTATCAGAGCCAGGATCTCTGTTCTGTTCACCTCTCTCCTCTCAGCAGAACCAGATAATGGCAAACTTTCCCTCTATTTTTCCACACATATACATGTAAGTTTCAAATCTCAGTGCTTCCCCCTTTTTTTCACATGTATTCACACATTTCTATTGGTTGAAAACCAACCCTTTTCCAAAAGTACCCTGCCCCCAACTTGACTTCTGCCTAGTACCCTTCCCCCAACTTGACTTCTGCCTGCTACCATAGCAACAGCTCATGGAACACTGCTGTGTGCAGTTAGGTCAGAAGTTCGACACACAATGTTTCAATTCCACAGAGCAAGAGTGCTTGACTTTTCAAACCTTACAGCAAATCCATAGTACTGTTCTTTGGTTACACATTTTTTTGTACCAATACAAAACATGCTTCTATTAATTTTCACATACAGCCTAGTTTTTATTCTAGAATGGTATGAAACAGCCAATCAGTTCTTTTTGTTTTAAAAAAATATGTATGCCTCCATTTCCAAACTGTCTTTCTTTTCTTATTGCCATTCTACTGAAAGACACCTCCTGAGTGCATCCAGTTCTCCTTTGAAGATGTTCACAGTGTGGATTGTAGGGCACAGCTATGTCTTCTGGAGTGAAAAGTATGCAGAGAAAACAGATATGGTGAGAGACCTTGCTTTGCCAAATGTAGACATTAAATGGATTGGTCAGAGAGGGTTAAAGTGGCACCAATTGATGCCATTGGTGAAACTCTTCATTCAAATCCAACACCCTGACCTCATAATAGTGCACTGTGGTGGCAATGACCTAGGCACTTTGACTGGGGTAGGTCTGGAAATGCTTATGAAGGACACCTTTGCACAACTGTTTTCACTTTTCCCTAAAACTGCCTTTGTGTTTTCCAACATATGCCAAAGGCAAAAATGGAACTGGTCCAATCATTTCTGTCCACAGATTGACAAAGCAAGAAAGCACGTCAACAAATCTGTTTCTGCTTTCCTCCGTGACTATGGTATGGGTGCCATTTACCACAACAACTTGCGTTATGACATGCAAGACATTTATAGAGGAGATGGTGTGCACTTCAATGATGAAGGGAACAGAGTCTTCCTCTTGAACCTTAGACTCTGCATCGGTACTTACTTGTAGGTACCACTAAAAAAATGACTTCATAAACACAACAGCTCTTTTTAGAGCTCCCTAATTTCTAAACTCTTAAATCTGCTTTTCATTTATCTTTTTTTTTTTTTTTTACCGTACGCTTACCGTAAGCTTACCGTACGCGTACCCCGTGATTTTTTTTTAAATCAATAAATGTTTTTTTTGTACTTTTCTGTCCTTCTTTGACCCCCTTACAAATGTTAGGGGGTCTGTAACTCTCCTCATTGCCCCCTTTCCTTGTTTTCACTCTTTTTTTTCAGAGTGAAATACACAAAATGGCGGCCGCCGCTTCCTGGTTTCGACCGATTCGAATGTTTACTAAGATCTAAGAGCCAATCAGAATCGCGCTCGCGCACGCCGCCGTACGCTTACCGTAAGCGTACGGTAAGCGTACCGTAAGCGGGCTCAGATATATATATTGATTTAAAGGCTATTTTCTCAGAATCTACTGAACAGATTTACACCAAACCTACAAAAGGCACTTCCTTGACCTGAGGACTACCTCTCTGCCAAATTTCAAGTAATTCTGTTCAGCCGTTCGGGCTGTAGCTCGTTCTAAAGGTCCTATGGAAAAATGCATGGGAAAAACGCGTTTTGGGACCCCCCTTTTATCTCAGCCCCCGCTTGACGAATCCCCCCGAGACTTTCAGGGTAGGAGCAGAGCGTAGCGCCCCACCTATTTTGAGAAATTCGCGAGGATTCGTCGACCGGCGCCAAAGTTATTCAAAATAGAATGTTGAGGTTTTCCTATGGAAACGTGGTCCTAACTATAACTACCTACTGGCGACCGCCAGTAGGTAATATATATATATATATATAGCTATATTTATTACCAACTGGTGGTTGCCAGTAGGTAGTCATAGTTAGGACCAAGTTTCCATAGGATTTTTTGTTTTGCTTATAACTTTGGCGTCGTTTGATGAATCATCGTGAAATTTTCCAAACGAATTCTTTGTTCGCAATAGCTCCTATGTTGAAAGTTTAGGGGTGATTCATCAAGGGGGGTCTGAGAAAAAAGGGGGTCCCAAAACGTGTTTTCTCCATGTTAATTTCCATAGGAAACTTTAGAAAAAGCTACAGGTCGAACGAGTGAACAGAATTACCCCAAATTTGGCAGGGAGAAGGGTCTTGGTCTAGACAGCATGCTTTTGTTTATTTGGTGTAAATCTGTTCAGTAGTTTTAGAGAAATATCGAAATTTATAGATATCGATATTTGGGAATTCTGCCATCTGATTGGCTGAGGCGTTACAAACACAAGCTTACTGCTTATTGGCTGCGAGTGGTGCGAGCGGTTGCATCTAGGAAGTGTTGGCAGCCATTTTGTGATTCAATTGAAATGAGTAAGGGGGAAAAAGGGGGAAAAGAGTAGGAAACAGGAGGATAGGAGCACTGTAACCTCTGTGGGGGAGTGCAAAGCGAAGTAGTCACTCCTACCGGACTGAAAGTGCGGTGTTGCTCAGAGTGACATGGTGCTGAGATGAGATGCTGCTACACTCAGGTATGAAACCGAGAGCCTAAACCGTGCGGTCATTGCTGTAAAGTGATGTGCTCTGGTGTTTGTAGCATACCTGTGGAAGTAGTGTTAGTAGGCGTTTATACCATACAGGGAGTGGGAAGCGAACTACTGACCTCTACCGTGCGTTTATACTATACCAGAAGTGAGAAGCGAAGTACTCACGCCTACCGGTGTGAAGACTTGGGGATCAAACCAAGCTGATTGTTGTAAAGTGATGGGCGGTGGGTGCTGTAGCATACTGGCCGCTGTAGTATAACTGTGTAAGTAGTGTTAGTATGAGTTTATACTATACAGGGAGTGGGAAGCGAACTACTCACCCCTACCGGTCTCAAGACTCGTGGATGAAACCATGAGCTCATTGCTGTAAAGTCATGTGCTCTGTGTAGTATTCCAATGTAAGTCATAGTAGTATGTAATGCTACTATAATGTAAGTATGTAATGTTAGAATGTAGGGCTGTCATGAGGGGAAACGTGGGGAGTTTGTACACGGTGCTGGAGAAGACGGTTGCCTTGCTGTCTGGTCCTATTGGTGGCTGTTTAAGCGGTCTTCTTTTCCTGCAATAAATCTTCTTATCGGATCCACTGCTCTCTTCCTCTTCACTACATAAATGTGGCGACGAGCGGGAGAAGGTAAACAGAAGGCAGCACTCACCAATATTTTGAGCTTGCTTGCGTTCTGCTGAAGACCTGTTTTCTTGGTGAAGCTGTTTCTACTCATCCCAGGGTCATCGGCTGATCGAACTATGTGATCCTACCTCTGGTAGGATTTATATTTTTTGATTTTGGGCTTCCTCTACCTCTTCACTACACTCTGGTTGCTGTACTACACGTGTGCAAGTAGTGTTAGTATGCGTTTATACTAATTCTGTAGTTATGCATTAACCAATGCATCATGGCCCTATGAAGCGCCACCTCCCAGGCGCAGGTCATACAATGTCCCGGGGTGTGCATCCGCGGGACATTAATGTTTACTTTTACAGGGCGGAAGCATTGCTTCCACCCTGTGATAGTAAATTCTTGTTTGCCTCGTTGAAGCGAGAGGAGGAAAACCTCGTATCGCTTCAATAAAGCGGATCCGGATGGTAAAAATGGAGAAAAATAAATGAAGCTTGGTCTCACCCGTTCATTTAAATGAGCCCACTGGTGGGTAATGTTCCGGGGCCAATCCTATTATTATATTGCGGGGTCTCTGCAGCACTGGGGACCTTAATCACGCATGTAAATTAGGCGCGGGAGGGCACAGAGACGTTTAGCAGACTAGGGGATCGACACCTCCCCGGGTATTGTTTACGAATTGTGCGGGGGGCTTCGAGGCCAACTCAAGGCCGGGGATCGGCAACCTCTGGGGCTTTACTTAAATATGCAGGGTGCGCCTCGCCAGTCCTTGAAGCCTCGGTGGCCCTAGGCAGTGGCTTATTGGTTCTTAAATCACACGGGCAGTACTCATGGTGTTATAAAGTTATACACTCATAGAACCCTTGCCGCTGTAGAATTACCCAGGCTTCATTTATGTAATAGTCTGTTGGTTTATATTTGGTAGATGCACCGCAAAATTTAAAATGTTTTCCCTCATAACCTACTATCAACCACCGATTTTCACAATAAATTACAGACAAGTGTTGTCAGAAAAAGAAGACCCATACACTCACTTATTTGTTGGTAAAAAAAATTACTTTTATTAAAACAACACAAATAAATGGAAACATAACTTTAATCGAACAACAGTAAAACATGAAAGAAGTGGGTGGGACTCCTCCGAAAGCAGCGTACAAAACCTGCAAGAGAAAAAAGAAACATAAGTATGTGTGCCATGTCCAAGAGAACAAGCATTTGCAATGCAATAGGTCTTGCATTAACGCGAGTTTAAGCTATTGGCATCGTAAATGACAATGCCTTTTATTGATGTTTTAAAACCGAAAACAAAAATAAAAGGTATTGTTATTTGCATTGTCAATAGCTCAAACTCGCGTAAATGCGAGACCTATTGCATTCCAAATGCTTGTTAATTGCTGGCAGGTCTACGTCCAGGAGGGACCTGTCCCACTTGAAGCCCTGCGCACTGTACGTTTCAAGCAAGCATCCTCTGCACGACACTAAAGGCTCCTTGCCCTTTGACCCAAGGCACCCTGCCCAGTGACACTGTATGAGGTTCCTATCCCTAACACTCACCACAATTGGCTCACCGCATAAGACCAGAGGCAGCCTTAAGCCGCGCTCATGAGCTGGCATCAGAAAAGAGGCAATACCAGCACGCGCCCTGAAGTTCTCGTAAGGCGCCACTTAGGTGCTCTAAAAATGCCAAAATAAATACAATGAAATAACAAGCCCGGGAGTTGTGTGCACATGAGTGGTGCTCAAAGGCACATGAGTGAGTGCGCTGGCGATGAGAAGGTGATCGCGCATCCTGCTCTTTTTCAAAGCACATACTCATGCTTGTGGTGCATGGCTGTGCACTCCCGCAAGCCGTATGCCGCCACAGGCACGAGTATGTGCTTTGTAAAAAGAGCTGCACGACAACTAAAGGTCTCCTATGCAGTGCATGCGCACTGCGTAGGCGAGACCTAAAAAGAAAGGTAGTCAGAATGAAAGGAAGAAAGTGAGAATGGGACAGAGAGCGAGTGGGTGGAAGGGAGAAGGGGAGGGGGAGTCAAAAGAACTGAGGGACGAGGAGACAGAGCGTCAGCCTACTGCACCCAGCCCTCACTGTTCAACTCCCGTCACCCGTGTGTCTGGGACGCTGGGGTCCGCGAGAAAGAATGTGGTCCAGCAAGTCTTTCAAATGAAACAGAGATGTGAAAGAGGCCAGAGATTATTTTATTATCTACGGCAACATAGCTTGTCTGCACCTGTGCACCCAGGCTGCTGCACCCCAGCCCCTTCCCCCGCACTGTGCTCAATTGCAGCTCCTGCGCACCGAGGCTTCACTGCTCGCCTGCCACAACCAGTGTGTCCAACGACATGCCGGTGCGAGCTCCAACTCCAGGGTGCCGCTCTTAGGGTGGCACAGCAGGTCTCCGGTCGGGGACGATGTCTTGATACCACGATGGAAGGCGTCAGAATGCTCAGGGCCTCATCACGGGCCGAGCATCCGCTCCGCCGATTATGGTGCCACAAACTCAGTGTCTGAAAAGGGAGAAATAATATAATGGTGGAAACGTTTTAATGTAAATGAAGGTTCATTTCAAGCTTAAGAGAGAACACCAGTTGAGTGCATCCTTCCTTCTTGAAGTACGATCTACCAACTGTTAGTGGTAATCGTGGTTCAAAGAGGAGTTGGAGTGCACAAGAATACACAAGGGTAAATAATAATATATTATGCCAACGTTGACATACAAAGGAACAGAGCGCATGCTAGAAGGATAATGTGCGCGTGCAATGCAGTTGGGCCAGTCTGTGTGCATGTACACTTAGTAATCAGCTCACTACAGTGCCCCAAAAGCCAACGCCACGTGTCTGTAGGGCAGCACTGCCCGCTGCCTCAGGCCTACAGTACGGTCCAGCAGGTCCTTAAAATGAGAGAGAGATGTGACTGAATGAGGTCGGTCAGAGATCACATCATTACACACGGCAACATCGCTTGTTTGCACCTGTGCACCCAGGCTGATGCACCCCATTCCTTCTGCCGCACCGCGCTCAATTGCAGCCCCTGTGCACGGAGGCCCCACTGCTCACCTGCTGTCATTAGTTTGTGTCCAAACACGACGTCCAGCAGGATTCACAATTCAAATGGAGTTTTGATTGCCAGGATGATGTACACCTCATGGATCCCTTTTTTTTATTGCACATTGTGATATGCGAGGTGGCTGCGGCCATATCATCTGAAGCAGTGTGGAAGAACTGGGACATATGGCGTCATCGTTATCCTATTTATACGTACGCAAAGTGGGTGGGCTTGCGTACGTCAGGCCAGAGTAGGGGTGTGAATAATTATTCACTTATGTGTGTGTCCCTGTTGCAGTTTTGACGTCGCATAATCCGCAATTTACATTTTTGTAGCATGTACCGGGAGGGCGGAAACTATCGCTAATGAGATGCTGTCCGAAAACATTGAATTGACAACATCACATGTCATTGTCAAGCTTGCAGACACGCATGTCAATGGTGTGCGGTATTATTGAAAGTGTTGCTATCATGAAGCGAAAACATGTGAATGTGCTCAGATGGAGGGAGGATCAGCAGTGAGGCTACGTCATACACAGTGATAACGGTCATTACAGTTAAGAAATGCATGTCAAACGTGAACCTGAAAGTCTCACATATGACACACTACTCTACTGGTAAAGCCTGACAACAGAGCATACTGCAACACAAATCTACACATTACTCTTTACTGTTTGTCACATGTGATCTAGGATGTGCACTCTGCCCGTGGCTAATGATACCCCCTTGAGCCACCAATACCCAGGCCGAAAGGCAGCACAATAATGCGCGTACACACACACCAGGGGCATTGTGTAACACACATTTGTTTTTTGATGTAACGTTTGAGATGCATGGGTATCACACATGGAAGGCTACTGTACAGAGCATGATTATTGATGAAGATGATTGTTGCATGTTGTGTGTACTATAAGATATGTGTACACAGCAAAAAAGTTTTCAAAAAAGCTCTGTAAGCAGAAGAGGTGTCTCTCATCAAACGGTGTAGAGAGAATGACTAAAATGGGTGGGGTCCTCAACTGTTACAATGGGAAATGTTATGAACCAATCAAAAGCTTTTTTTTAAGGTCACATGGCAAGGGCGCACCGAGCGCGCAAGGAGGCTGCCCCCGACGCGATTTTGAGAAAATATATTTACCATAATATACGTTTATTACAGTTAGAAATATATAAATGTGGAAAATATATTAGATTATCGCTTGCTCTCATATACACTTTAAACTTATTTAGATATGATTTTGAGACATAAAAAACAAATGAGGGAATGGCGTACCATACGTCTATGGCGTAACACAGGGCCTGGCTGCGTGCACTCGTCACATATGGAACGCGCAGCCGGCGCGACCCTATACGTAGATGACATAACGTGCGTATTGGTACCGTGCAGCTGTCGCATACCAAACTAGGAGCTAGCGCGACCATATACGTATATGATGTTAGGCGGGACATGGTGCTACAAAGCCGTCGGATACGAAATGCGCATCCTTAACGAGTTTCGAAATATCGCGGATAGAATTCGTGTGGTGATGGAGCTTGGTACACTACCGGTACGGGAGTCTAGTTTTCTAAAAAAAATATATATATATATTGATTTTGCAAAGCTGCCTGGGGAAGTATTTACAGGATTCATGAAAGGTATCTGCCCAAAGCCACTAGAGCGCTTGCAAAAGAGTTCCACCACTTGTATATAATCAATAGCATTGTTTTAGAGGCACTTGCCTGTTAAACAATTAATTATGTTTGAACTTTATTTTAGCTCGAGCAATCGAGACACAAGCATGTGCAATCATGGTTGAACATCATTTTGAACAAGAGATGTCTCATGGGTACTTACACCTCTTTGAAATTAAGAACAATAGCATATACAATATATTTATGTATTGATTTTTGCATTTTGTTCAGGATCGTACATTGTGTGTGATACTATATACTGACTGTGGGTACTGTTCCAAGATGGATGCCAAAAAACGGAGCAGAAAGGGTTTGCTCCCAATGTAGTGCCTTTTTTATGTTTACTGTTTACTTATACACGTCACGTAGCACTGTGAAAATCGTGTGATCAAGACACTTTCAGTGTCGAAACGCGTAGCGGTTCACTTTATTAAACCTCTATGGTTGCAATGGACTCCCGAGTGAGCGTCATTATTTGAAACTTTTGTACATATATATATACATACTATTTTGGGAAGATATAAAAAATTACATAATTTTTCAAATTAAAAAATAGAGTTGCAAAATATTACCAAAATAAATAGAAAAAATATAGGTTTTATAAATATTAAAATATGAAATTGATATTTAAAAAACCTTTAAAATTTACTGAAAAAACATAGGTTTTACAGACGGTAGAGTTAGGAATTACCATTTAAAAAAACCTTAGAAATTCACTGAAAAAAACATAGGTTTCAGGGACGTTATAGTTAGTTGGACATTTAACTCAGATAAAACCAGAGAAATTCACCTGTTATAGTTAGTTGAGCTAACTATAACTCGCGCGCCCGCAAAGCACTGGTGATGACGTCACATATTACATCACTCATGACATGGTCAGTGACATCACTGATGACATCACTGATGACATCTCAAATGACATCACTGATGACATCATCCACGTGATGATCTGATGCACATACTGATGGCCTAATATAAACTTTGATACACCCACTCTAAAATACAGACTACTATTTTTGAAACCATACACACAACAATGCCAGATACTACATACCACCCACTATTTTTTAGGTCTACACTCACATCCACTCACTTATACATGCAGTTACTCATCAATACAGTACTATAATATGCACTCATACACCTATACATACAGTCACAGTCCGCTAGTCATCCATAGAGTTACTCACACACCTAGTCAGTCATGCAAAGAATCAATCACATAGGCATTTACTCATGTATACAGTTATACATACCAACTGTTATTTATACACACACCACATCACTTATTTATGCAGATACTAACACATACTTACTGTCTTATACTATCAGTGATAGAAGCAGACACTCTTTTATACACCCACTCTTCAAATAACTTACTCTCACGTATAGTCATTTATATACTCCAACACTCACATATACTGCCTTAAAACATATGTAGTTACTCACACATATACCAGTGAGACATTTATTCACTCACCAACTCTCCCATACACACACTAACTCACCCATATAGTCCCAGATGCACTTTTTAATCCATACAACCAGTGAATCACCCACTCAGACATGTATGCAGAGTCACACACCCCCCGCACCCACCCATACAGACGCTCAATTACCCATACAGATACTCAGACAACAAATAAATAACCCATATAGACACTCATGTATCTACTCGCCAACCCACGGAGCTGCTTATACACCAAATGAGACTCTAATACAGACTTTCACACAGTTTAGTCACTAACCCATACATTCAGTAATATATGTTCAATCAGTCACTTATACAGTCAGTCACGCACCTAATAAATAAACCATTCAGGGACTTGTAAATTCACTCTTTCTTCAATACACCTTGGCATAGATATATATGAAAAATATTTAAACTTTACAGAAACACACATTCACTGGATGATGTCATCAGTGATGTCATTTGAGATGTCATCAGTGATGTCATCAGTGATGTCACTGACCATGTCATGAGTGATGTAATATGTGTCGTCATCATCAGTGCATTGCGGGTGCATGAGTTATAGTTAGCTCAACTAACTATAGCAGGCAAATTTCTCTGGTTTTATATGAGTCAAATGTCCAACTAACTATAACGTCCCTAAAACCTATGGTTTTTTCAGTGATTATATATATATATATATAGATGTGTGTATATATATATATATATATATATATATGTATATATATATATATATATATATAATATATGTATATATATTTTTTTATATCAAAATTAATTATTAATTAAAATATTAATTATATATATACATATACATCTATATATATTAAAAAAATGGATTACCCTTTGAACCCTAAAAACCAAACCCACCCTGATCCTTTACAATTCCCCTGCACCCCAAAATCCCAACCCACCCTTTCCCCTAAAAATACACCTGAACCCCAAAACCGAAACAAACCGTGAACCCTAAAAATGCCCCTGTACCCCTAAACCCAAACCCATCCTAAACCCTAAAAATAGACCTGTACTCCAAAACCCAAACCCACCCTAAACCCTTAAAATACACCTGTACCCCAAAACCCAAACCCACCCTAAAACCTAAAAATGCCCCTTTACCCCAAAACATGAATACCCCTAAACCCTAAAAATATCCCAGCACCCCAAAACCCAAACCCACCCTAACCCCTTAAAATGCCCCTGTACCCCAAATCCTAAACCCACCCTGAACCCTAAAAATTCCTCCTGCACCCAAAAATGCAAACACACCCTAAACCCTAAAAATACACCTGTACCCCAAAACCCAAACAAACCCTCAAACCTAAAAATGCCCCTGTACCCCAAAACCCAAACCCACCCTATACCCTAAAAATGCCCCTGTACCTCAAAAGCCTAAGCCCACCCTTACCTCAAAAAATACACCTGTGTCCCAAAACCCAAACACCCTGAACCCTAAAAATGCCCCTGTACCCCTAAAGCCAAATCCACCAGAAACCCTAAAAATACACCTGTACCCCAAATCCTAAACCCACCCTGAACCCTAAAAATACCTCCTGCACACCAAAACCCAAATGCACCCTAAACCCTAAAAATACACCTGTACCCCAAAACCCAAACAAACCTTGAATCAAAAAAATGCCCCAGTACCCCAAAAACCTAAACCCACCCTGACCCCTAAAAATACCCCTGCACTCCAAAACCCAAACCCACCCTAAACCCTAAAAATGCCCCTGTACCCCAAAAACCCAAACAAACCCTGAACCCTAAAAATCCCCTGTACCCCTAAACCCAAACCCAAAATAAACCTTAAAAATACAGGTGTACCCCAAAACCCAAACCCACCCTAAACCCTAAAAATGCCCATGTATCCCAAAACATTAATACCACCAAAACCCTAAAAATACCCAAGTACCCAAAAAACCCAAACCAAGCCTATACCCTAAAATTACCCTGAACCCCAAAACATGCCCCTACACTTCAAAACCATATACTTACCTTAAACTTAAATATAAAAAACATGCTTTTACCATTCATGCATTTACAACGAATTTCGTTGTAAAAGCATGCGTGGTAAAAGCATATAAAATGTAATGCCATGCGTTATAATGCTATTGCGGGGTAATGGTACTTGCGTTAATATTGTATGCGGGGTGATGGTATGCGGGCTAAAAGTTGCGTTGTAATGGTTGATTACCGATGGCTATAGACAAGTGAATGATAGAACTTGGTATGAGTTGACAGATAAACATACAGTCCACCAGGCCAGCTTAACACACTATGATAAACTAATGGAGTAGCAAGCACTTGGTCTCGTAGAGTGGAAGAATATCAGTATGTGTAAGGCACCCATCCCACAATTCCACCCATACATCTTTTATGCAAACTACACAAAGATCCCATAAATACCACTAGGAGACCCATAGACTCCTCAGCTGGGTGCGTGTTAAAAAACAGTTTACGCTACCTGGATTTTTTCCTGAAGCCTCTTCTAGAAACCCTTCCCTCTTTTGTAAAAGATACTGGGGATTTCCCTCAAATCATTCAAGGTGTAAGGCTTTAAGGTCTGAAGGCAACTACTATCTAATGAGTCTGGTTTTAAATAGTTTGTATACGCGCATCTCCCATGAACTATGCATAAAACCGTGCCAGCATTCTTTGCGAGCACGCTCTTTATCATAATTCTTTCATAATTAAATAATTATTGATCTGATTCTGTATCACTTGACTAACAATTTCTTTATAGTTGTTGGCAATTTATACTGTCAGACCCAGGGCACTGTGATGGGTACCTGTTTCCCCCCTGCTATGCTGGCTTATACCTAGGCTGGTGGGAGGAACAGGTAATTCACAACATTCAACTTTTTGATGACCACACAGTGCTCTGGGTATGATATATTGACAATATATTTGTCATTTGGAATATATCAGTAAATATGTCAATACACGCTCCATAACATTTTTGGACCTACAAGTGGAAGCCAAAAGTGGAATCCTTTCCACAAAGCTATGAAGAAAGGCAACGGCAGGGAACAGGCTTCTCGATGCTGGTAGTCATCACCCCAAGAACTTGATACAGAGTATCCCCTTCGGGAAATTGTATCGTGCTAAGAGGAACTGTAGCACCACACAAGCATTTGAAGCAAAAAAGGAGCCATGGTTAAAAGATTTCTAGAAGGAAGCTACACTCTTAGGGCCTGATTATGATATCGTCGGAGTTGCCTCTGACCGACATCATACCGGAAACAGGACCGACTGACCTCCGATCGGCGGTCCCGACCATAGAATTATGATGCGACCGCACATGGTGCGGTTGCATACTCCCATTTCCCTATGGGAGCTTGTGCTGTGGCCATAAACTGGTGTTAGCACAAGCTCCCATAGAGAAATGGGAGATTGTGTTCATCCCTGAACCGCGTAGCAGGCACCTCATGGTGCCTGCCACATGGTGCAGGGATTAACAGGGAGCCCCTAACCGGAGGCCGCTTCTGGGGGCCCCCAAACTCGCTTTCCGACAGGCTTTCCATGTCAGAAAGCTTGGCATTGAAAGCCTCTGGGAAACCGAGCATCGTAATCCTAAAGGTAGAAATGCCATCCATTGGGATTATGGGCTGGTCTCCGACTGGCGGAGCCCGTCGGAATCCAGCAGAAATGGCCAGCCAGTTTGAATTCCGACCACCAAAATTGTAATAGGCCCCTTAATGCCATCCAGAAAGCCATCACCAGAGTAGAGATGATGAAACAAGATCTCGGGAGACCAAGGGGAACGCTAGGTGGTAGGACATTTGTGCCGGCACAGTGAACCCACACACAAATAAATGTGTGTAAAAAGTGATTTTTTCAACTAAATTTGAGATTTGCAGGGAATTCTGGGTAAGAAAACGTTGGGGATCCACGCAAGCCATACCGCACTGGACTCCCCAGGGTGTCTAGTTTTCGGAAATGTGTGGGTGTGGTAGGTTTCTCTAGATGGCCACGAGCCCGGGGCCAAAAAAACAGGTGCCCACCTCAAAACCAGGTAGTTTTATGATAAGTAATGATTTGGCCCATTTCCTGTTGCAGCCACTATGCCTACCCACACAAGTGAGGTACCATTTTTATTGGGAGACCTGGGGGAATGCTAAGTTGTAGGAAATTTGTGTCAGCCCGGTGATCCCACAACTTTCTCACACAGAAAAGTGAGAAAAACTTGTGAGGTTTGCAGGAGATTCTGGATAGGGAAACGTTGGTGGATCCACACAAGCCATACCTCACTGGACTCCCAAGGGTGTCTAGTTTTCTGAAATGTGTGGGTTTGGTACATTTACCTAAATGGCCGCTGAGCCCGGGGCCCAAAACCCAGGTGCCCCCTTGCAATACCAGGTCGTTTTGTGATAGGTAATTTTGGTGTCTCCACAATACTTTGTGGGCCCTTGCCTATCTCGGGTACTTGACCCACCCACACAAGTGAGGTCCCATTTTTATAGGGAGACTTTGGAAAATGCAGGGTGGGTGGAAGTTTGTGAACCAAACCAGATTCCAGAACTTTCCATCCTGGAAATATGAAGAAAATGTGTTTTATTTTTACAGAGTTTGAGGTTAGCAAGGGATTCTGGGTAACAGAACCTGGTGAAAGCCACACAAGTCACACCATCCTGGATTCCCCTGGTGGCTATTTTTCAAAAATGTATAAATTTGCTAGGTTTCTCAAGGTGCCGGCAGAGCTAGGGTTCAAAATCTGCAGCTAGGCACTTTGCCAAGAACGGATCAGTTTTCACTGTAAAAATGTGGTGTGTCCACGTTGTGTTTTGGGCAGTTTCCTGTCACGGGCACTAGACCTACCCACACAAGTGAGGTGCCATTTTTATCGGAAGACTTTGGGAAATTCTGTGTGGGTGGAATTTTGAGGATCTATGCAGATTCCAGTACCTTTCCATGACAGAAATGTGAGGAAAATGTGTTTTTTTTCCACAGAGTTTGAGGTTTGAAGGGGATTCTGGGTAACAGAACCGGGTGAGAGTCAGGCAAGTCACCCCATCCTGGAGTCCCCTTGGGGTCTAGTTTTAAAAATGTATAGGTTTGCTAGGTTTACCCAGGTGCCAGCAGAGCTAGGGTTCAAAATCTACAGCTATGCACTTTGCCAAGAAAGGGTCAGTTTTCAAAGTAAAAATGTGGTGGGTCCACGTTGTGTTATGGGCCGTTTCCTGTCGTGTGCACTAAGCCTACGCACACAAGTGAGGCATCATTTTTATCGGAAGACTTCGGGAAATGCGGGGTGGGTGGATGTTTGTGGACGCACGCAGATTTCAGAACTTTCCATCACAGATGGCCTCATTTTCAATATTTATTTTCATTATTTACACGGGAGGGGGGCTGTGTGGCCCCCCTTCCCTGGGCCACTTTTGGCCCCAGGGACCCCATCCCTGGGGCCTGGCCTTGTTTAAAAAAACCATGTTTCCTGCTCACGCTTCCACGAAGCAAAGCAGACGTTTGCAGTGACAGGGTGGGAGCAGTGCTCCCGCCCTGCCATTGCACACTGCAATGTCCCGGGGGTGGGCACCCTGGGACATTGCTTAAGTCGGCCCTGGTGGGTTGAGGTCCCCAGAGCCATCTAGGGCTCCAGGAGGGGGGCCCAATGGCCCCGCTCGCAACAAATTTAAAGCCCTGAGGTGGTGGTGGTCCACAGGGCCGGGGGTCTGCAACAGACCCCCGCATTTCAATAATTAGTGCCCAAGGGAGGTGGTGGTCCCTGGGGCAGTGTGGGGGGGCTCGAACACCCCATGTATTATTAATAATAGCCCCGGGGAGGTGGCGGTCCCTGCCCATGAGGCCCCCCCCACGCCATAATAAGAAATGCACTGGGGAGGTGGCAGGGAAGAGTGAGGGGGCAGGGGCCCCCCTTGCATTCTACAAATAAAAAGCCCCAGGGAGGTGGCGGTCCCTGGGGGTCTGAGGGTGCCGTGTGCCCCCACACATTATGAAAAAAGCCCCGGGGAGATGGCAGTCCCTGGGGCTGCAGGGGCCTCCCCAGTCCCCAGCTACATTAATTTGGCTTGCCCCTGGGACGTGGCCCACCCGGGGGCTTAAGGATTTTATTTATTTTCTGCCGGATTCATGCACACAGCACGACTCCGGATGAAAATTTTTAAAAATGCTTTTTTGGGGCCTGGGGGTCCCTGTGGGATGCCCTCAGCAGGCCTAGGGTGTCAGGGTGTTTCTACCCTGCCCCCTTTTCTTGTTTTTTATCTTTTTTTTTTACTGTTTTCTTGTGACTCGGTAAAGCTTCTGGGTTTGGAGTGTTGGCAGCCAATCAGAATGAAGCTCGTGATCAGGAGGGTTTGCGAATCCTCTTCGGTCACCAGATATCAATATGTTTATTTTTAAATTTCTCAGGAACTACTGAACAGATTTACACCATTTAAAGCAAAGAGTACACTCTGGACCAAGAACTACCTCGCTGCCAAAGTTGGTGTAATTCCGTTCAGCAGCTCGGGCTGTAGCCGTAACAAAAGTTCCTAAGGAAATGAACATGGAGAAAATGCGTTTTGAGACTCCCCTTTTTTCTCGGTCCCTGCTTGACGAATCACCCCGAAATTTCCAAGACAGGAGCTGACTCGAGTGGGCCATTAGTTTTGAAAATTTTGAGAAGATTCGTCAAATGGCGCTAAAGATATTGGCATATCAAAAAACGCTTTACCTATGGTAAATAGGTCCTAACTATAACTACCTACTGGCGACCACCAGTAGGATATATATATATATATATATACACACACCAAAATGCTGCTCTCCTTCATACGCTAATAGTATGCCATGGATTCAAATCATTGCAACGCAGTGATTTTATTTTTCCTTTGGCAACAACTCAACGCGTTTCAGTGCTTATGCCCCTTGTTCATGAGTAGCTCTGTTGCATTCAGAACGTGATTTAAATAAACATGTGGCATTTGATACTAGACATAGCAGACAGACTTCCGTATAGACATCGAGTTACAAATGCATTTGTCAATTCAAGTTGTTAATGCACTACAATAGGCAATGTGAATTTACATTTTGTTCTCCATATTTTTCACGTGACGAGTGGGGAAAAATCACTATTGGTGGAACATGAGTAAAAACACGTGCTTGTATGCGGGAGTGTTTTGAATTCAATAAAGTTTTGAACCAACTTTAATCTCTATATTGTATTAACAAGCATACAATCTGCGTGGCGGATTATTCCGGCTATTATATTCATAGAAAAAATTAATTCTCTGTCTCACTGTGCACAGCGTTTGGCGTTTCAGGTGGACACCTACGTCTTGTCAAATTAATCCTCAGTGGCATATTGCGTGAATCTATACTGATTTAGCATCACTATTTAGAAGGCTCAAAGAGCCATTTCGTTGCTTATCTAAGGAAACCACTCAGTCCATCAAACATCGCAGAGAGTCAGACTTCAAAGACAGGGGTATTGCAACATGGGGTTAAATACAGCCCCATTGGGCAAACCCCGCTATTGTCAATGGCCATAAATATCATCCCTATATGGATGAATAGATATTCATAGCTCCAGTGCCTTCCACTTGTCACTTCACACTTTATAGAATCTGCAACAAAACATAAAAAATACAAAATTAACAGTCACGTATTACTTCATACAACATACTGAAAACAGAAAAACTTGTGTGAGGTCAAAACAATACATAGAAATTGCCTATTTCTGCACTCCTCTTGCTTTTTTATGCACCTCTCTTGTTTCTTTCTGCAACTCTCTTGTCTCTTTCATCACTTCCATTGTCTCTTTCATCACCTCTCTTGATTCTTTCTGCACCTCAATTGCTTCTTTCTGTACCTCTCCTACTTGTTGCTGCACCTCTCTTGCCTCTTTCTGCACTTCTCTTGCCTCTTTCTGAACCTCTGGTGCTTCTTTCTGTACTTCTCCTGCCTCTTTCTGCACCCCTTTTGCCTCTTTCTGCACCTCTGTTGCTTCTTTCTGCATATCCTGTGATTCTTTCTGTACCTCTATTGCTTCTTTATGCACCCCTCTTGACTCTTTCTGCACACTTCTTCCCTTTTTGGGCACCTCTCTTGCCTCTTTTTGCACCTCTCTTGCCTCTTACTGCAGTTCTCTTGCCTCTTTCTACACCCCTTTTGCTTCTTTCTGCACTTCTCTTGCCTCTTTCTGCACCCCTCTTGCCTCTTTCTGCACCTCTGTTGGTTCTTTCTCCACTGCTTTTGCTTCTTTTCTGCACCTCTCTTGCAAATTTCTGCACCCCTCTTGCAAATTTCTGTACCGCTCTTCCCTCTTTCTACACTTCTCTTGCCTCTGTCTGCACCCCTGTCCCTTCTTTCTGCACCTCTTTTGCCTGTTTCTGCAACTCTCTTGTCACTGTCTGTACTTCTCTTGCCTCCTTCTGCACCTCTGTTGCTTCTTTGTGCACTTCTCCTGACTCTTTCTGCACCCTTCTAGCCTCTTTCTTCACCTTTGTTGCTTCTGTCTGCACTTCTCTTACTTCTTTCTGTACCTCTCTTGCTTCTTTCTGCAACCCATTTTCCTCTTTCTGCACCATTCTTCCCTCTTTGGGCACCTCACTTTCCTCTTTCTGTACCTCTCTTGCTTCTTACTGCAGTTCTCTTGCCTCTTTCTGCACCCCTTTGGCTTCTTTGTGCACTTCTCTTGCCTCTTTCTGTACCCCTCTTGCCTCTTTCTGCACCTCTGTTGGTTCTTTCTGCACTGCTTTTGCTTCTTTTCTGCACCTCTCTTGCACATTTCTGCACACCTCTTTCAAATTTCTGTACCGCTCTTCCCTCCTTCTACACTTCTCTTGCCTCTGTCTGCACCCCTGTCCCTTCTTTCTGCACCTCTTTTGCCTGTTTCTGCAACTCTCTTGTCACTGTCTGTACTTCTCTTGCCTCCTTCTGCACCTCTGTTGCTTCTTTGTGCACTTCTCCTGACTCTTTTTGCACCCTTCTAGCCTCTTTCTTCACCTTTGTTGCTTCTGTCTGCACTTCTCTTACTTCTTTCTGTACCTCTCTTGCTTCTTTCTGCAACCCATTTTCCTCTTTCTGCACCATTCTTCCCTCTTTGGGCACCTCACTTTCCTCTTTCTGTACCTCTCTTGCTTCTTACTGCAGTTCTCTTGCCTCTTTCTGCACCCCTTTGGCTTCTTTGTGCACTTCTCTTGCCTCTTTCTGTACCCCTCTTGCCTCTTTCTGCACCTCTGTTGGTTCTTTCTGCACTGCTTTTGCTTCTTTTCTGCACCTCTCTTGCACATTTCTGCACACCTCTTTCAAATTTCTGTACCGCTCTTCCCTCCTTCTACACTTCTCTTGCCTCTGTCTGCACCCCTGTCCCTTCTTTCTGCACCTCTTTTGCCTGTTTCTGCAACTCTCTTGTCTCTGTCTGTACTTCTCTTGCCTCCTTCTGCACCTCTGTTGCTTCTTTGTGCACTTCTCCTGACTCTTTCTGCACCCTTCTAGCCTCTTTCTTCAACTTTGTTGCTTCTGTCTGCACTTCTCTTCCTTCTTTCTGTACCTCTCTTGCTTCTTTCTGCAACCCATTTTCCTCTTTCTGCACCATTCTTCCCTCTTTGGGCACCTCACTTTCCTCTTTCTGTACCTCTCTTGCCTCTTACTGCAGTTCTCTTGCCTCTTTCTGCACCCCTTTTGCTTCTTTGTGCACTTCTCTTGCCTCTTTCTGAACCCCTCTTGCCTCTTTCTGCACCTCTGTTGGTTCTTTCTGCACTGCTTTTGCTTCTTTTCTGCACCTCTCTTGCAAATTTCTGAACCCCTCTTTCAAATTTCTGTACCGCTCTTCCCTCTTTCTGCACTTCTCATGCCTCTGTCTGCACCCCTGTCCCTTCTTTCTGCACCTCTTTTGCCTGTTTCTGCAACTCTCTTGTCTCTGTCTGTACTTCTCTTGCCTCCTTCTGCACCTCTGTTGCTTCTTTTTGCACTTCTCCTGACTCTTTCTGCACCCTTCTAGCCTCTTTCTTCACCTTTGTTGCTTCTGTCTGCACTTCTCTTACTTCTTTCTGTACCTCTCTTGCTTCTTTCTGCAACCCATTTTCCTCTTTCTGCACCATTCTTCCATCTTTGGACACCTCACTTTCCTCTTTCTGTACCTCTCTTGCCTCTTGCTGCAGTTCCCTTGCCTCTTTCTGCACCCCTTTTGCTTCTTTGTGTACTTCTCTTGCATCTTTCTGTATCCCTCTTGCCTCTTTCTTCACCCCTGTTGGTTCTTTCTGCACTGCACTTGCTTCTTTCAGCACCTCTCTTGTGAAGTTCTGCACCTCTCTTGCCTCTTTCTGCACCCCTCTTTCTACACTTCTCTTGCCTCTGTCTGCACCCCTGTTCCTTCTTTCTGCACCTCTTTTGCCTGTTTTTGCACCTCTCTTGCTTCTTTCTGCAATTCTCTTGCTTCTTTCTGCACATCTGTAGCTTCTTTCTGCACTTTACTTGCTTCTTTCTGCACCCCTCCTACCTCTTTCTGCACCCATCTTCCCTCTTTCTGCACCTCTCTTGCCTCTTTCTGCTCCTGACTAGCCTCTTTCTGCACTTCTCTTGCCTCGTTCTGCACCTCTCTTGCCTCTTTCTGTACCGATATTGCTTCTTTCTGCACTTCTCTTGCTTCTTTTTGCACCTCTCTTGCCTTTTGCTGAAGTCCTCTTGCCTTCTACTGCACCTCTCTTGCCTCTTTCTGCACCTCTCTTGCCTCTTTCTGCCACCCTCTTCCCTCTTTATGCACCTCTGTTGCTTCTTTCTGCACTTCTCTTGCTTCTTTCTGTATCTCTATTGCTTCTTTATGCACCCCTCTTGACTCTTTCTGTACCCTTGTTTCCTCTTTGGGCACCTCTCTTGCCTCTCTCTGCATCTCTCTTGCCTCTTACTGTAGTTCCCTTGCTTCTTTCTGCACCCCTTTTTCTTCTTTCTGCACTCCTCTTGCCTCTTTCTGTGCCCCTCTTGCCTCTTTCTGCACCTCTGTTGGTTCTTTCTGCACTGCTTTTGCTTCTTTTCTGCACCTCTCTTGCAAATTTCTGCACCCCTCTTGTAAATTTCTGTACCGCTCTTCCCTCTTTCTACACTTCTCTTGCCTCTGTCTGCACCCATGTTCCTTCTTTCTGAACCTCTTTTGCCTGTTTCTGCAACTCTCTTGTCACTGTCTGCAGTTCTCTTGCCTCCTTCTGCACCTCTGTTGCTTTTTTGTGCACTTCTCCTGCCTCTTTCTGTACCCCTCTAGCCTCTGTCTGCACCTTTGTTGCTTCTTTCTGCACTTCTCTTGCTTCTTTCTGTACCTCTCTCGCTTCTTTCTGTACCCCCTTTTCCTCTTTCTGCATCTCTGTTGCTTTGCACCTCTCTTGCCTCTTACAGCAGGTATCTTGCCTCCTTCTGCACCTCTCTTACCTCTTTCTGCACCCCTTCCCTCTTCCTGCACCACTCTTGCCTCTTTTTGCACCTCAGTTCCTTCTTCCTGCACTTCTGTTGCTTCTTTCTGTACCTCTATTGCTTCTTTATTCACCCCTATTGACTCTTTCTGCACCATTCTTCCCATCTTTGGGCACCTCTCTTTCCTCTTTCTGCACCCCTCTTGCCTCTTTCTGCACCCCTGTTGGTTCTTTCTGCACTGCACTTGCTTCTTTCAGCGCCTCTCTTGTGAAGTTCTGCACCTCTCTTGCCTCTTTCTGCACCCTTCTTTCAGCACTTCTCTTGCCTCTGTCTGCACCCCTGTTCCTTCTTTCTGCACCTCTTTTGCCTGTTTTTGCACCTCTCTTGACTCTTTCTGAAGTTCTCTTGCCTCCTTCTGTACCTCTGTTGCTTCTTTGTGCACTTCTCTTGCCTCTTTCTGCCCCCTCTAGTCTCTTTCTGCACCTTTGTTGCTTCTTTCTGCACTTCTCTTGCTTCTTTCTGTACCTCTCTTGCTTCTTTCTGCACCGCTGTTGCCTTTTTCAGCACTCTTCTGCCCTCTTTCTGCACCTTTCTTTCCTCTTTCTGCACCCCTTTATCCTCTTTTTGCACCTCTGTTGCGTCTTTCTGCACCTCACTTGCCTTGTTCTGCAGCCTTCTTGCCTCTTACTGCAGGTACGTTGGCTGTTTCTGCACCTCTCTTGTCTCTTTCTGCACCCCTCTTCCCTCTTTCTGCACCGCTCTTGCCTCTTTCTGCAATTTTCTTTCTTTCTGCACATCTGTAGCTTCTTTCTGCACTTCACATGCTTCTTTCTGCACCCCTCCTACCTCTTTCTGCACCCATCTTCCCTCTTTCTTCACCTCTCTTGCCTCTTTCTGCTCCTGTCTATCCTCTTTCTGCACTTCTCTTTCCTCATTCTGCACCCCTATTGCCTCTTTCTGTACCTCTGTTGCTTCTTTCTGCACTTCTCTTGCTTCTTTCTGCATCTCGCTTGCCTTTTGCTGCAGTCCTCTTGCCTCCTACTGCACCTCTCTTTCCTCTTTCTACACCTCTCTTGCCTCTTTCTGTACTTCTCTGGCCTCTTTCTCCACCCTCTTGCCTCTTACTGCAGCTCTCTTGCCTCTTTCTGCACCTCTTCTTTCTTTCTGCACCTCTGTTGCTACTTTCTGCACCTCACTTGCCTTGTTCTGCAGCCTTCTTGCCTCTTAATGCAGGTCCTTTGGCTCTTTCTGCACCTCTCGCGTCTCTTTCTGCACCCCTCTTCTCTCTTTCTGTACCACTCTTGCCTCTTTTTGCACTTCACTTGCTTCTTTCTGCTCCCCTCCTACCTCTTTCTGCACCTCTCTTGCCTCTTTCTGCTTCTGTCTAGTCTCTTTCTGCACTTCTCGTGCCTCGTTCTGCACCCCTCTTGCATCTTTCTGCACATTTGTAGCTTCTTTCTGCACAACACTTGCCTCTTTCCTCACCCCTCTTGCCTCTTTCTGCACCTCTCTTGCTTGTTTCTGCCCCTCTCTTGCCTCTTTCTGCACTTCTTGCCTCTTTCTCCACCTCTCTTGCCTCTTCCTGCACCTCTCTTGTTTCTTTCTGCACAACGCATGCTCCTTTCTACAACCCTCTTGCCTCTTTCTGCACCTCTTTTGCTTCTTTCTGCACTTCTCTTGCTTCTTTCTGCACCCATCTTCCCCCTTTATGCACCTCTCTTGCCTCTTTCTGTTCTTCTCGTGCCTCCTTCAGCACTTCTCTTGCCTCTTTCTACACATTTCTTAATCTTTCTTTACATCTCTTGTTTTTTCTGCACTTCTCTTGTTTCTTTCTGTACTTCTCTCACCTCTTTCTGTATTCAAATGGGAAGTGAAAGCTGTCAAGTTTAAAGGTCTGCATGCTCTTGTGACTGAGTTATATGTCTACTTGTATGTGTATTCTCACATGTGTTATGCGTCTGAAGATGGTAGCTTAAAAAGCTGGTGGCTTCTCCTATAGGTGATCAAATCCTCTCAGTTCTGCTCTGTCATTCAGGTGCACAGGCAGACATTTCTTATGTATATAGGTGTTATAGAGCCCCTCAAATATACTATTGAATACCCATGTGCCCTGTATTATGATCAGAAAGACATACATACACCTTTTTGTGCACAAATTTACTGAGTATGCTGTTTGAAACACAGGCATTGAAGTATTTGCATGTTAATTTTTATGTAACATGTCACTAGGTAAAAGCAGAGACACACGCATGCATACCTTCACAATCTTGGTCAGACTTACAACAATGATATGGTTAGGATTGCTGTTTTACATTTGATAGGCCTAACATTCTGAGCAGTCGATGAATAGTGAACCTTCAAAAGAAAAGTGAGGTTTAAGACATCTTGGGGGACGATTAGTGATTAGGCTACTATGTGTGAGTCTGTGGAAAGGTACAGTCTAAGTAGGCCTCTTTCTGCACCTCTGTTGCTTCTTTCTACACTTCCCTTGCTTCTTTATCCACCTTTCTTCCTCTTTCTGGACTTCTGTTGCCGCTTTCTCCACTTCTCTTGCTTCTTTCTGCACTTTTCTTCCTCGTTCTGTACATGTCCTACCTTTGCAGGCATAGTTAGAAATTATAATTTAAAAAACCTTAGAAATTCACTGAAAAAAACACAGGTTTAAGGGACGTTATAGTTAGGAATTAGCATTTAAAAAACATTAGATATTCAGTGAAAAAAAACAGGTTTCAGGGACGTTATAATTAGAATGACATTTCACGCGTACAAAACCAGAGAAATTCAGCTGTTATAGTTAGCTAACTATAACTGCTGATGACGTCACATATTACATTACTCATGACATGGTCAGTTACATCACTGATGACATCACTCATGACAACTCAAATGATATCACTGATGACATCACACATCCATGCAGGGCGTCACCCACCCACACAGACACTCAGGTACCCATACAGGTACTCAGACAACCAATCATTAACCCATATAGACACTCATGTAGCTACTCATGAACCCATGCAGCCACTTACACACCAACTGAAAGACAGATACAGACAATCACATTGATAAGTCATTCACCCATACATTCACTAAGACATGTTTAAAAACTCACTCATACAGTCAGACACCCATCCACTAAATCATCCATTCAGACACTCATACACATACTTGTTCTTCAATAAACCTTGGTGTGTGTATATGTATATATATATATATATATATATATATATATATATATATATGTATATATATATATATATATATATATATATATATATATATATATATATTATATTACCTACTGACGGTCGCCAGTAGGTAGTTATAGTTAGGACCTATTATCCATGGGAAAATCGCAACATTCTATTCCCAATAACTTTGGCGCTGAATGACGAATATTCGCGAAATTTTCAAAACTCGTGGGGCGCTTCGGTCCGCCCCAATCTTGTCAGTTTCGGGGTGATTCATCAAGCAGGGGCCGAGAAAAAAGGGGGGTCCCAAAACATGTTTTCCCCATGCAATTTCCCATAGGAAACTTTAGACACGGCTACAGCCCGAACTGCTGAACTGAATTACACCAAATTTGGCAAAAAGGTAGCCCTTGGTTCAGAAAGATCCCTTTTTGTTAAATGGTGTAAATCTGTTCAGCAGTTGCTGAGAAAATCAAAATGAAAAAAGTTTCCATATCTATGGCCTCTGAGGATCCGTGCACCCTCCCGATCACGAGCCTCATGCTAATTGGCTGTCAACACTTCAAACCAGGAAGTGTTGGCAGCCATCTTGTAGAACTGAGGCACAAGAAATCAGTGAAACAAACGCGAAAAAAGAGAAAAGGGAGCAGGGTAGAAACACCCTGACCCCTAGGCCTGCTTAGGGGGTCCTTCAAGGACCCCCAGGGCCCTAAAAAAAAAATCTTTTTTTTTAAGTTGGCAAAATCCGCGGAGGATCCGCGGAGGATCCGCGGATCCGGCCGAAAAAGAAAAAAAACGAAGCGCAGGCTCACGCGCTTTGTTAATATTTAGCCCTCGGGTGGGCCAAGTCCTGGGGGCAATATTTTTATTGTAATGGGGGACCCTGATGGGCCCCCCAGCCCCGGGAACCACCACTGCCAGGGCTTTAAAGAAATATGTGGCTTTGTATTTTAAAAAAAAATAATAATAATAATAACCTGTATGGGGGTTCAAACCCCCTCACATGCCCTGGGGACCGCCACCTCCCGGGACTCTAAATATTAAAATTGGGGGGTCCGTTACAGACCCCCCAGTCCCGGGAACAACCACCTCCCCGGGGCTTCGGTAATGTTGGGAGGGGGGCCACGTGGCCCCCCTCCTGGAGCCATGTCATGGCCCTGGGGACTGCCACCCCCTAGGGCCGGCTCCTGCAGTGTCCCGGGGTGCCCACCTCCAGGACACTGCAGTTTGCTATGGCAGGGTGGAAGCCTTGCGGCTCACACCCTGCCATAGCAAACTCTGCTTTGGTATTTGGAAGAGAGAGCAGGAAACATGCTCTCTCTTCCAAATACCAAAGCAGATTGCTTTTCCAAATGGGGAGCTGCATCTTATCAGCTCCCAGTGTGGAAAAGCAATGCCGGCTACCGTAGGACGCAGGGAGCCGGCGGGACCGGCTGGGGATTGGGGACCCCACATGGTCCCCAACAGATAGGGCCGGCCCCAGGGGATGGGGTCCCCTGGGCTATTAGTGGCCCGGGAGGGGGGCCAGGCGGCCCCCCTCCCAAATTATAAAATATTGTTAAAAAAAAAAAGGAAAGGCGGGCCCCAGGGGATGGGGTCCCCGGGGCCAAAAATGGCGTGAGGAGGGGGGCCATGCAGCCCCCCTCCAATAATTTATAAAAAATTTAAAAAATGGCAATGCCCTAGGCGATGGGGTCCCCGGGGCCAATTATGGCCTTGGGAGGGGGGCCATGCGGCCCCCTTCCAAATTAAAAAAATAAATAAAATAAAATAAGGGTCAGGCCCTGGGGGTTAGGGTCCCCAGGGCCAATAAATTAGGAAAAGAAGGGGGCCACACAGCCCCCCTTCTTAAAAAAAGGAAAAAAAAGACAGGCATCGCGCCGGAGGCCCCGCCCCCTCCCTGCAGCACTCTGCAAACATGCCCCCTGGTGCATTTGGAGATGGGGAACTAATTCCCCTTGAATACTGGGGGTCCCTGGGGGCCAACTAGCCCACCAGGAACCTCCAGGGAGCTGCGTTGCAGAGAGGTGTTCTAAGGCCACGCCCCTTTTTACACCTCGCTGCAACGCAGCTCTGTGGTGCTTACTGGAGGTACCTAGTGGGCTAGTTTGACCCTAGAGACCCTCACGATTCAAGGAGACTTAATTTCCCAAAACTGCCACAGGGCGCGTTTACACAGTGGGGAAGGGAGGGGACGGGGCCTGAGGTGACGTCTGCAAACGCGCCCTGTGGTGTGTTTTAAGTTGGGGAAAT
This sequence comes from Triturus cristatus, assembly GCF_964204655.1. Classification (NCBI taxonomy): domain Eukaryota; kingdom Metazoa; phylum Chordata; class Amphibia; order Caudata; family Salamandridae; genus Triturus; species Triturus cristatus. The sequence goes on from NC_140594.1 coordinate 1,099,391,645, forward strand.
AATTCACCTTCAACCAACTAGCCCACCAGGTGATTCCAGTAAGCGCCACTGCACTGCGTTGCAGAGAGGTGGTCTAGGCCGTGTCACTTTTTAAAACTCTCTGCAACGGTGCTTACTGGAGGTACCTAGTGGGCTAGTTTGACCCTAGGGACTCTCAGGATTGAAGGGGACTGTGTGTGTGTTCAGTTTTTATCGTTGTTCTCATCAGCAATTCGTTACTTCCTATTCAGTCCCATTTTCAAGGATATATATATAATATTCTTCAACTTTTTAGAAACAATCAGTCACTGGATTTTGTCATCGGTGATGTAATTTGTGACATCATCAGCAGTGCATTGCGAGGGCGTGAGTTACAGTTAGCTCAGCTAACTATAATGTCTGAATTTCTCAGGTTTTGTACGATTGAAATGTCAGCCTAACTATACCGTCCCTGAAACCTGTGTTTTTTTCAGTGAATATTTAGGGTTTTTTAAATGCTAATCTCTAACTTTAACGTCCCTAAAACCTCTGTGTTTTTCAGTGAATTGCTAAGGCTTTTAAATGCTAATCCCTAACTATAACGTCTCTGAAACTTGTGTTTTTTTCAGTGAACATATATAGATATACATATATATATATGTATATATATATATATATATATATATATATATATGTAAATATATATATATACACACACACAAAACAAAAACACATATATATGTGTTTGTGAGTTCCTATAAGTATATTTTTATATGTAGTACAAATATTAGTGGACTGTATTTAATTTACATTATATTAAATTTATACATTAAAATATTTAAGATTTACTACTTTTAACTTTGTATTGAAAATTGATATTCTTGTATATTTTTGAGTGACGTTAATTCCAGCAATACTTTAGTCGTTTCCATTATACGTATAGAAGCACGATATTGTGGTACACTATAATTTTGGCACTATATATTTGTAAACGCCATTGTCTAACACAATATTGTGTCAGTAATCCTTAAACCTAATAAAGTCAATAAGTTTTTTTAAAAAGCTATATTTTGTCTGTTTTTAATCGATATTCTTATGAAAAATATTTTTCACACAATATTTTTGAATTTTGCATTATAAGTATAGGACACAATATTTTTGACGCAACATTTTTGTATTCTGATATTTTGGGACGCATTATTCTGTCATTGCCAAGGTCGGAGAAAGGAGGTAGTAGGGCACAGGGAGCAAGAACGAAAGAATGTGAGAGATTGTGGAAAGGAAATAGATAAAGGGTGAGATAGAGAAGAGAGAGAGTGATGGAGCGCAGAGAGAAATTGTAGCCACCAAGAAAAAAAGGAGAGCGAAAAAGAGAAATAGAAAGATAGAAAGCAGGAGATAGAGAAACATTAAAAGAAGGAGAAATATTAGGCAAATTGTAAAATGGAGGGAAGATTTCTACCCTCTCACTATTTTGTTTCCTTCCCCCACTCTCCCCTTTCTATGAACATTTGTTTCCTGCCTCTCTATCTCATCGCCCGCCATCCTCCCTCCCGCCATCTCCTTTCTATCCCTCACTGTCTCCTCTCTCTACAGTTCTCCGTCTTCTCTCTCCTGCAGTGAGCCCCTTCTTTCCCTCCCTATCTTGTCATCTCTGGCTCCATCCCCTTCTGCCGCTCGCTTCGGATTTGCAGCTGGGTGAATGTAAATCTCCTCCGAGTGCCTGCAACCTGATAAAAAGCTTCCTGCGAGAGAACAGCTCCCTGTGAATGGCAGACAATTGTTCGGAATGTGTCTGCCTGCTGATGAGCTGTCGGGGCGCCGGTCCAGGCCTCGGCTGGCCGTAATGACGCCATCTCCCCCGAGATGCCGTGCTTCTCAAGTGATTCTCAGGTCATGGAGGTGTGCAGCTGATGTGATTGGCCGTCTCTTGTTTGAAGGAAGAGCCCTGGCCTTTTAGGTCTGGCGTTAATGTCAAGTTAGCTGCATTCATGCAAAAGCCACTGTCAGTGCAAAAAGCAAGACTAGCTGTCGTGAAAGGGTACAGAAAGCAGGTGCAGGTTTTAATTGGTTCATTGCTTCCTGAATTTCTGATTGGTGGGATTCACTGCTATGCCGTCCATGTCTGTAAGCATCCTACATTAGAACGTGGACTGCAATGTTGTGGTTTTTGCCTTAGCTTTGTGCATAACATCGTCCCTAGATACATGCAATATTTGTTTTTAATAAAAGTGTTCAGTCCTCTTTTTAGCCATGGCCTTGTTTATTTTAAAGTCTTTTTAAGGACTCTTGCTTAAAAGGATTACTGTTACACCTAGATTTAAAAAAATCAAGCATTGGCCACTAGGATTGTTTTATTTAAAAAATGTAGTGTTGTACAATGACATACATCTTAACAGGTACCATCTCCCCCGTTCCCCCCACACATATATATATCACACAAGGTGACTCACTGGCAACGCACACAAACACACCTGCAGAACAAATAAATCCATATTCATCGACTGGACAAAGTATTGAATTATTTACCTTTCTAAAAAATGATCATGTGCTCCCAGAAGCCACACTGTCACAACAAAGCACAGGTGTTAGGCAGACAGCCTCATAACAGGATAATTCCTACTTGTAAATGGCAAACATATCACCTCCTTAAGGGTTTCAAGGCACTGGGGGCCATCGGGGAGATTAAGTGAGCTATTGCCCAGAGTCACAGGGTGCTGAGCTGAGCTACCGCCGAGGATCGAACCATGATCCTCGCGCTCTGGAGTCAGCCGCTCTGGCCGCTGCACAACACCTCTCTCAGTAGTACACAAAAATGACCCAAACAACACAATAAACATTTTGGGAGACAAGATATTTATCTAGTTCGGTACCCCTTACAGTCAAGTCTTGCTTATAACCCTTCGGCTGAGTTAGAGTGTTTGAATCAGAAACTTGATAGGTGAGCTTGCTGTCCTGAGGTAGCTGAGCAGTCTGAAATTACAAACCTACACGTTCAGCAATGGAATAGCATGCTAGAAAATGACAGGCCAAGGATAGTCAGGTCTGCAATAAGAGTGAGAGAAATATCTGCAAAGCAGGCCCTAGAGGCAAGGAAGGAAGAAGTCAACAGCTTAAGGGAGCAGATCGAGAGGAGCAGCTATGCATTAGGCCACACACCGCACATGGCATAAGTATCAGTGAAGTGGGAATCATCTGTGAATATGCTATGTTATGTTAACATTACTTGGTATGGCGCAGCTAATAATCCCCAAAGGCATATCTTGGTGCTTTGCTGAAGTATAGTTTTAGAGGCGCTAACTAAAACTGTCAAGTTTTGGGGAGTTTTTTAAACTTTCCCAGCACAGTACACAAACAAGTTTGTAGTGGAAGTTCATTCCAGTAGAGGGGGCCAGATAGGAGAATGACCTCCCACTAAATCTGGTGGTATGAATCTGTGGGATTTGAAGTAAGGCTTTGCCGGTGGATCTCATAAGTCTGGTTGGGAGATAGTATCTAAGTCTCGGCTGGGAATAGATTGGGGCGTTACCGTTCAAGGATTTATGAACAAAGGACAAACCAAAAGGAGGCCACCATGGTCTGGGAAATACACCATTCAATTAATTACCAAACAACCATGATTGTTGGTCATACCTGAAAAGATGTCTGGAACCAAAGAGAGCAGCTCTTCATGGATAAATATATTCTTAGAAATCAAAAGAGCTTGCAACACCCCACATGCACTACATGCCATGATGAAAGATGACAGCTGGGATCTGCCCACACATGCATCAAGCATGCAAAAACCACAATAACACAAGTTGAAGCAAGCCCAACCCACGTAAGAGGTTGGCTTCCTACTGCCATGTGGGAGAGCTGGAAGTGTAAGTGTATGAGATGAAAAGTGATCATGCAAACCAGCATTCTGCACAATAGTATGACAATTAGTATTGTGTATACTTGTACTGGAGTTAAGAAGAGAAAAAGGGACTCCTATGTAGCAAGAAAGGCTAGGGAACCAAGACAGCGAAAGCAAGGTCTCTCTAATGATCACCCCCTAAAACACCAACCATTTTGCCACTACATAGTTAGATTATGGCTTTGGTGACTGTAGGAATCTGTCTCTTTAGATGATATAACTAAATGAGGTATATCGTGCCTAGAGTCCAGGGGTTCCCTTATGAGTGGACAGGGACTTGCTCTAGCAATCTCAAGGTGTTCTTCTAAGGGCTAGTGTCATTGAGCAGCGTTAGGCTTATCAGAGAGGAATGTTAGACATCTGCTAATACACACAATAGTCAATAGATGATGCGCATGACTCAATAAGGAGATCCAATCCAATTTATACAATTAACACATGTTTTTATATATGTTTAGACACCAGAATCAATACAATCAGGTAAGTACGTTTTGCAGGGGAAATACTTTTATGTAACCCTGGGCAGTTAACTCCGCTCCGCCAGTGGAGTTTGCGGAGATTTGTCTACTCCGCGCTCCGTTGCGAATGCATAGGTGGGCAAAACTCCACCTCCTTGGCGGAGAGGAGTTAGCTGCTCCCTCCCCCTCTCAAAGTCTTAAAAAAAGAAGCCACTTACCTGTGTGTCTGTCGCCTCCCCTGCCTGGCCACTCTCCTTCCTGCTCCTCGCATCCTTCTGTGATTAAAAAGAATTTGAGAGGGGGGAGGGAGCGTATTTCCACACAGTTTTTTTCAAGGCCAGTCGGGTCGAACCAACATGAGGGTTCAAGTCTTGCAATGCTAGCCGATGCAGGGACACTGGTGGTTCTCTTCTCCATGGGCTGGAGCATCGAGGTACAAAGGGTCCTTGTGGGTGTCGGGTTTCTTCATTCAGGAGCATTCGCAGTTGAGGGGGCCTGCAAACAGAGGCTGCAGGCGATGTCAGAGAGTTCACAAAGAGCAAAACCAAGGTGGACTCTTTCTCTCGAGGGCGCGGGGACCATGCTCACACCACCTGCCCACTTCGACTCAGCACAGACATGGCACTTGCAGCAAGGTATTGTGTAGTAAGGTAGTAAGAACAGTCAGATGGTTAGCAAGTTAAGCCTCGAAACAACAACAGTTCACCCTGAAAGCTATTTTGCCAACAAGAACTTTGACAACAATTGATCTTCCTCTAACAAGTTCTTTATTGATATTGCAATATGAAATCTAAGTTTTTCCCACCTAAGTTCGAAGGATGGTGATCTATGGCAAATAAAACTGTGGCATAATATCTCCAACAAGCAGCTCTGTGTAGCTCATACGAGTGGGGTAAAATCGTGGCTGACTGGAACAATGAGCTGGTTAGAGGATTACTACATTTTGAGAACAAAGAGCTGCATCTTTCATTTGTTTTGCATAGCAATGAATGCCAAAGGTAAGTTGCCACTGTCTTTCACACAATTGTCTTGCATTTTGCAATAATCGACGCTGCTTGTAAAGTAATCCCTGTATCCATTGATAGTAGATGAAGTCTCACACGTTGTGGTCAAAGTCTCAGACTCTTGAAGCCAGGGTCTTTCCAAGAACGCCACTTGGATGCAGGATGTTCAAACGTGCTATTGACCAACCAGATAGCTGGTCTTGCTTGCTCCCTCCCCTAATCACAAAAGCAGCTGGCTGCAGAGGTGGCTCCTCCACCAAGGGGGAGGAGAGACGCCCCACTGCTCTTTGAGCAGTGGAAAAAGGAAAAATGATAATAATGGAATGTCATTATCATTTTTACGAGGCAGTTTTATGGTGCGGGCTGGGCTGTCGTCACAGTCAGCAGGGGGACAAGTTGTTGGGGCATTTAAGTGTGCCTGACAGTTTGGCGGCTGTCTTGGGCCGGCCAAACAGTCATGCGCTCTTAGCATGTTCTCCACCGGGCAGTAATGCACACACTGGGTGGAGGACATGCACAGGCTCCCACTCGTGTCTGAGTGCCGAACCACAGCACTCAGACCAATCACGACGCTGTTGTTATGCTGGTAACATCGTCATGATTGGCTTAGAGAGGGCCGTGCACTTCCTGCTACAGGTCCAGCAGAAACAGAATAGAACGGAGCAAAGGCAGTGGCCAGCAGGCAGGTGAGTGATATTTTATATGTTGTTCTTGCCCCACCCATACTACTCTATTGCAGTTGCCACAGGCTGGCTGTGCTCATGTCCTGCTACTTGCTCTGCAGTTGGTGGACTTTAGCACGAAAGCTGAGCTGACTCTCCACAATGCACCACTGCACAGTTCTCCATTGTGAGTACGCCAGGCAGAGGCACACACTTTGCAACTGAGGATTCTGGATACCTGAAGCTAAGAATTTGTAGGATTTGTGTGTAAGAAGGTATTCACATTTCCAGTCTGATTGTTTCTCTGGCATAATATTTGAGCACAGGGAGTTCATCAGACCAGAACTGACAGAACTGTTTAAATCCCTAAGTAAGCCTCTCAAATAAGCAAAAGATGAGACATACTCAACAAAACAACACTTATCAAAATGGCAGCCTCAGGGAAAGACACCACGCCTTGCGGATGCACGAGAGAAGGGATTAGGTCATTGCATGCAAAATATAGAACCAAAAAGGCATTTTAAGCCCAATGTATATTCAATGCAGCTTATATAGCTTTTATAAAATTATGTTTCCACGCACTTCCCAAACCTGCATCACCCTAAGTCATCAAATAGCAAAACAAAACAAACAATCCTTTCACACAAAGGAAATCATCACTGCTACCACAATGCAAAGCAGTAGAAATGCGCCTTCCAATTCAGTACCTACACTGTCCCCAATAAAAAGAGGAACAAGTGTCTCAGAATAGAACTGAGTACAGTAATTAGCATCAGGAGATTAAGTGGGATCTAGACCCATGTTCATGCCAAAAACCAGATGAGCATTTACTGGAATCTAGAATACAGGAGCATTTACCATCATTAGAGGGGTACGAAATGAGTCAAAATGAGCCAGGGAAATAAAGATGAAGACAATTTCTTGGTATGAGATGCTGGTGGTACTAAATGTGATGATATTAGCCTTATGAAGACAAACATCCGAAAAAAACAGATACATTCTATGGCAAAAGTAGAAAGCTCACTTGCAGCACTTCCTGGCAAAATCTCAAATATAAATTCAGTAATAAACCGTGTCCATGTTCACTGATAAATAATAGGTTCGCAAATGTGCCAAACATTTTGGAAACAATAGTCAATGATCTCACGGAAAAGCCTGTTTGGGGTGCACACATTCTATGAGTAACATAAACTGGTTTATGTAACCATATCAAATCCCCAGATACAAATGAAGGTGCTGGCAGTGTAGAGGTTATTGCATAGCCTAAGGCTCACAAGTACTGGAAAAGGCTTAAGAGAAAAACAGTGGTGGCTCCTCTGCAATGGCGGAGGAGTGTCGCTTTACTGGCTCAGAGCCAGCAGCTGAAAAATGAAAAGACATTTTTGTATTGTTTTTGCTTGTAGCGCGTGTAGGGAGGGGCGGGCTGGGCCATGGGAGGGGGAGAGGAGTGTTGTGCACTTCGAAGTGCGCATGTCTGCTTGGCTGGCCGTCCCAGGCCAGCCAAACAGACATGCGCACTTAGGTTTCTCTAAACCGGCTGTATTCTACAGCTGGGTTAGAGAAAGGCACAGACTCCCTGTGCCTGAGCAGAGCGTAAAACCAGCCCACTCAGGCCAATCCCCACGCTGCTTTCAATGTATGGGAGCAGCATCTGGATTGGATGGAGAGTCTGTTGTCCCAGGGACTGCCGAGAGCAGCAGAACGGGTATGTTAGACCTGGCACCTTGGCGTGAGTCTCCCTTCCACTTTTTGCTTTGTGCCTCATGTGTTTTGTTGGTGTTAGCTGCTCAGGGCACTGCGCCACTGATAATCAGTGCCACAGTGCAAGTGCTCCCTATGAAAAGTGTATACATTGATTGGTGTCCATGTTTGGCTTATTTGGTTTACTATCAGCCCCTAGTAAAGTGCACCAGGAGTGCCAGGGCTTGTAAATACAAATGCTGCTGGTGGGCTTGCAGCACTGGTTGTGCCACCCACAGAAGCGGCCTAGTAAAATGTGTCTAAGGTCTGCCATTGCAGAACCTGCATGCAGTCTGGTACTGTCATGCTGACTGCGCAAGTGCACCTACTTGCCAGTCCCTAAACCTTCCCTTAACTACACATTAGTCACCCCTATGGTAGGCCCAAGGGCAGGGTGCATTGTAGGCATAAGGTAGGACATGCCCTGATGTGTGTGGCATGTCCTAATAGTGAATTACAACCATTTTTGTTTTTCACTATGGAAGGCTACCTGCTCTCCATAGGCCAGAATGGGCTGCTGGAATTATTACACTCTATAATCCCAGTGGACTCAGAGAGCATGGTAGAAAGTCAAGTTTAGTATGCCTGAACTCAGAATAACAAAATACTTCTTTTAGTAAAGTTTATTTTAATATCCTGGGTTTGTAAATACTACTTTTAGAAAGTTAGTATTTACTTGCTTAGCCATTTCAGTCCGCCACTGCGTTGTGTGTGTGTGTGCTGCCTAGTTTCAGTGAGGGGCAGGGCTGGGGAATTCCAGGAGACAGGCTGGCTGCCAGGTGGTGGGTAGAGAGATTACACCAGGATAGGTGGGAGGAGTACACCTTGACTCTGAATAGACCTGTGCTCTGCCACCACAATGCTGGCTCCGCCCCCTGTGGAGCGGCTGATGTCTCTGCCCTGTGCACTGAAAGGAAAGAGCAGAGTCACCACAACAAAGTGCTCCAAAACCGGACTGAGCCAGGCACAGGCCCCCTGGCGACCAAGAACAAAAGAAACTGTGTATAAAAGAAGGAGCCCTGCTCCTAAGAAATCAGATCCTGTTTACGCCAAGAAGAACCTCTGCCCGAAGAGAAGCACCTGGGAAAGCTGCATGGAGGAGTACTGTCGCTAAGCCTGAGAGACTGGCCTGTGGTGGGTGCCTTGCTGCAAGAAGGAGAGGAAAAGACTAAGGAAGACTTTTGAATCTACTTGTGCTTCTTGAACAATCTCCAAGGGCTTGCTGGTGAACTTGCCCCCAGAACTGCGCCCCAGGAACAGTGGGCGCTACCCCTCCCTGGAAGAAAGGAAGCTGCTGTGGGTGATTGCGAACGCTGACCCCAGAGAACCTGTGTGCCCCCATCTCGCCGAGCAACGTGACCTCTGCCCGACTGTGCTGCTGTGAGCACCGTGACGGCCTGCGCCGCCTGGCCTGAACAAAGTGAACTGCTGCCCCCTCGAGCCGGAGCTCGCAACACGAAGAGAGACTGTTGAATTCCAAGCCCCGAGCCTCTGTGGCCCCGAGCCGTAGAGATCACCGTGAGGATCAACGTCACGCATGTTCGCCACGTCTGGACGATGCCGACAGCGCTGCGCCGCTGAAATCACCCCCGAGCCGCCCCTCCTTCCACCTCGAAGTGTGCTGTGACGTCCTGAGGCGCCCCACGAAGCATCGCCGTCCTCTGACCAAGTGGGACTGCAACGCGATGCGGGACGCCCTTCTGAGGACTGCCGAGGCCGCCGCGAACTCTCCCCCAAGGAATAAGGTACTGTGCTCTCCAAGCGCCCCTGTACGACGCGTACTCTCCTTGGTACGGTCCGTACTGCGCTACCGTCCCGGTACGCTGCTCACGCGGGAAGCGTGAGGCTTAGCGAGACTCGTCCCAAGCCCGGACGGCGCGCACTTGCGACTGTACGGCCCGTACGGGTCAAATATCCATACGCTTGCCCACGCGGGAAGCGTGAGGCGAAGAAGGAATCGTACGTGTGGTGTACGACGCGTACCGATGCCGGTACGAAGCGTACAAACAGCGCTACGGTGCGCACGGACCCCAAAGAAGAGAAATTACATCTCCAATTGCCTTTTAAGAACTGTGGCCTCATGGAACATTGAGTACAAGTAACTGGAACCCTCTTGAAAAGTGAAACACTGTATTTTGAAGCCTGCTTGAAGAGTCTATCTATAAAGAGCTTTATTTTTATAAAATACAGTCTTAAGTCTCTGTGTGGTGGGTTGGTGGTTATTGTGGGGCACCCTAAATGCTTAACCTCATGCCCTCTGGAGTCTAGCCTGACTTCTCACGCCACGTTACCTAGAGGGTGAGCAGGGGTTATTTTTCACGAGTAATCCTTTGCCCTGACTTAGAGGAAAGGGTCCCTGCTTGTCGCAAGTGCATACCTGCGCCAACCAGAGACCCCGGATTCTAACATTGGTGGCAGCGGTGAGGATCTACGGATTTGCATTTTCGGTGTCTGCGCAGTGATTACTAGCCATTGCACAGTGAGGACAGTCCAGTAACTTGAGCCACAGACTTTTAATTTTTGCTTGCCAAGAAAGAAGATCCCTTGTGTTTGGAGTCATGCCGGGCCCAAACAGAATAGAGAAAACAGCATCGGAAGCCTCTGAGGCTGGAGAGATTGAATGGGATGAGTCAAAACTGGACAGCTACACAAAAGTTGAACTCAAGTACTTCTGCAAGAAGTTCAAGGTTCCACATGCAGGATGCAGGAACAAAACAGATCTCTACAAGGCGCTGAAAGCCTGGATGGAATCAAGGAATGCAACTGAGGAGACTGTGCCAGTGGAACCAGCGGAGAGCGTCCATAGTTTTGGCAGAGGCCTGTCGCCAGAGGAGCTGGCAGACAGACAGGCCACCAGGGATCATGAAATGAAGTTGTCAGAGCTGAAATTAAATGGCCAATTGGAGCTAGAAACCAAGAAGATGGCTCTAGAAGAAAGGAAAATTCAGATGGAGCACGACATGAAAATGAGGGAGTTGGAGCTGAAAGCCAAAAGTTTGGAAAACCCTCCCTCTGGTGGCAGCGCAACGCCGGTGCATGTAGAGTCAAGGGTGTACATGCCAAAAGATGTAGTTAAAGAGTACTTTAAGAATGATGACATAGGGCAATGGTTCAAGGCCTATGAGGTAGCCATGTCTTCCCACCGGGTCCCTGAGAGAGATTGGGGAGCGGGGTTGTGGGGGGCGGTTCCTCAGTGAGGGGCGGGACACACTCTTAGATTTGCCCTCTGACATGTATAACTCTTACCCCCACATGAAGGAAGCTTTAATGACCAGAAATGGGCTAACTCCTGAATTATATAGACAGAGGTTCAGGGGGTGTACCAAGATTGTTGGGAGTACGTATGTGGAGTATGTAACCTTTTTCTGCAGAGCACTGGATGGCTGGGTGAAGGGTAGCAAAGTGAATGATTACCAAGGTCTCTTTGATTTAATTGCATGGGAGTACTTGTCCCTTAATTGTTTTCCTGAGCTACGCCAACACCTGATCGATAGCAAGCTAACTAACCCTAGGGAGCTTGCTGAAGAGGCGGACCGCTGGGTCAGCACCAGGGTCCACAAGGGTCAAGTGGGAGACTCCGCCAAGGGTGGGCAAGGTCCCCAGCAGAAGAGTGGGGGGGACAGGGGAAAACAGAAAGGGTTCCCAAAAGGCCCCCAAAGTAATACCCAAGGGAACCAGCAGAAAGGTTCTCAGCCTCCCCCACCCCCGAAGCAGACAGGGGCCCGACAGTTAAACCTGTTCCCAAGGGGCCCCCACAGTGTTATAAATGTGGTGAGCTGGGTCACTTTGCCAGTGATCCAAAGTGTCGCCAATATGTAAAACCAGCACCCACTGGTGCTCTACCCAAGCAGATGGCTACAGTAGCCTTTGGGGAGGAGGTAGAAGTCGAAGGTGGGTGGGACCCCGTCCAGCTGACCCCAGTCTCATTGGGAGACAGTGAAATGGTCCCTGAAACCTACTTGTCCTCCAACACTAAGAAATATGGGCAAGTGGTGATCGTCAATGGGAAGAAGGTAGAGGCTCTTCGAGACACAGGCGCCAGTGTGACTGCAGTGCGGCAGCACCTGGTAATTCAAGAGCAGGTTGTACCCCATGCCTATTGTCGGGTTGTCAATGCTGACAACACAGAGAGCCGTTGTCCAATGGCTCAAGTTCCCTTTGAGTGGGGCGGGGTCTCTGCTACTCTGCAAGTCGCTGTGAGAACTGCCATGCCTGTAGACTGTCTCCTAGGAAATGATTTGGAGAGCTCCCCTTGGGAAAAGGTGGAGAAGACAGCTCAACTACGGATGGTGGGTTTACCTGACTGGGCGTGCGTGACCACCCGGTCAATGGCAGACAGTAGGGGTGTTCAAGAGATCCTGGAGCCTGAGGGAGAGGCCCAGGAACCGGCCTTAGGGAGAGGGCGCAGGATGCGCGGGAAACCGCCCCTAAAGTTCCCATGGCCCAGGAGGAAGCAGACCTTGAGGGGGATGCCCTGGAGCCTACCGGGGAACAGATAGCCGAACTGGGGGACCTGCCTGAGCTGACCTATTGGCAGCAAGAAGGAGGCCCCTCCAGGGAGGAATTCTGCAGGGAGCAGAGAGAATGCCCCTCTCTCGTGGGTATGCGGCAGCAGGCTGCAGCCTAGGCCAATGGTGATCAGTCCGGTACACATTTCAGCTACTGGGAGAATGACCTCCTGTACTCAGAGCCTAAGGTTGCTGAACCTGGGTCAGCCTGTGCGTTGGTGGTACCCCAGAAGTTCAGAGCCTTCCTACTGGGGCTGGCTCACGATGTGCCATTAGCAGGGCATTTGGGGCAGGACAAGACCTATGAGAGGCTTGTCACCCACTTTTATTGGCCTCAAATGCACAAGAGCTGAGATGCTCATTGTAGGACCTGCCAGACTTGCCAGGCAAGTGGTAAGAGTGGAAGGAAGCAAAAGGCTCCACTCCAACCTTTCCCTGTGGTCAGTACCCCATTCCAGAGAGTGGGGATTGACATTGTGGGGCCACTGGACCCCAAGACAGCCATGGGCAACAAGTTTATCCTGGTCTTGGTGGACCATGCCACCCGGTACCCTGAAGCCATCCCTCTGAGGACAGTGACGGCCCCCATGGTGGGACGGGCACTGATGGGAATATTCTCACAAGTAGGATTCCCTCTAGAGGTGGTGTCTGACAGGGGCACCAATTTCATATCAAAATATATGAAATCCCTTTGGCAAGAGTGTGGTGTAACCTACAAGTTCACCACCCCTTACCATCCCCAAGGAAACAGGTTGGTTGAGAGATTCAACCGAACCCTAAAGGGCATGATTATGGGTCTTGAGGACCACATGAGGCGTAAGTGGGACGTCCTCTTACCATGCCTTCTCTTTGCGTACCGTGAGGTGCCACAGAAGTCTCTAGGGTTCAGTCCCTTTGAGCTTCTGTATGGCCACCCAGTACGAGGACCTCTTAGTCTGGTCAAGGAAGGCTGGGAGCAATCTCCCAGGAAACCTCCCCAGAATGTATATAGTTACATGCTGGCCTTCCGGAATCAGACTAGGCGTTTCAGGCAACTTGCTGAGGCAAATCTGGAAGCCAGCCAGGAAGAAATGAAGCGGTGGTACGACCAGAACGCCACTCTGGTTGAGCTTCAACCTGGGCAAAAGGTATGGGTCCTGGCCCCTGTGGAGCCTTGTGCACTCCAAGACAAGTGGACCGGACCCTTTGAGATTGTGGAGCGCAAGCGTTCTGTCACCTATTTGGTGAACTTGCAGTCTCCCCGGAACCCCTTGAGGGTCCTACATGTCAACCGACTAAAGCCCCACTTGGAGAGGTCCGAAGTGGGCATGCTCTTGGCCACAGATGATGGGGCGGTGGAGGAGTCTGAGCCTCTTCCTGACCTCCTGGTAGCCTCAGAGCAAGACGGGTCAGTGGATGGAGTTAACCTCTCACCCACCCTGACCCCTGAGCAACAGGATGACTGCCGCCAGCTGCTGGGGCAGTTTCCTGACCTGTTCTCCCTGGTTCCTGGTGTCACAGATTGGTGCGTCAATGATGTGGACACAGGAGACAGCTTGCCTGTGAAGCACAAGGCTTACAGAGTAACTGACAGGGTCAGAGCCTGCATCAAAGAGGAGGTCTCAAAGATGCTTGCTCTAGGGGTGGTTGAGTCCTCCAGCAGTCCTTGGGCCAGCCCAGTGGTCTTGGTCCCAAAGGCTGCAGCGCCGGTTGCCACACCCGAACTCCGGTTCTGTGTGGACTACAGAGGACTCAGTTCAGTCACAAAGACTGACGCGCACCCCATCCCCAGAGCTGATGAGCTCATCGATCGGTTAGGGGCTGCCCGGTACCTCAGCACGTTTGATTTGACGTCTGGGTACTGGCAGATCGCCTTGACTGATGGGGCCAAAGAGAGGTCAGCATTTTCCACACCAGATGGGCATTTCCAGTTCCGGGTTATGCCATTTGGGATGAAGAATGCCCCTGCCACCTTCCAGAGGTTGGTCAACCAGGTGTTGGCTGGGCTGACCGAGTTCAGCGCCGTCTACCTGGATGACATCGCAGTGTTCAGTGGCACATGGAAAGAACACCTGCACCACCTCTGGGAAGTGTTGATGGCACTGCACAAGGCAGGCCTCACGATCAAGGCAAGCAAGTGTCAGATCGGGGAGGGATCCGTGGTGTACTTGGGACACCAAGTGGGGAGCAGCCAGGTGGCGCCCCTCCAACCCAAGATTGAAACCATCCTGGCTTGGGAGCCCCCAAAGACCCAGACAGAGGTGAGGGCCTTTTTAGGACTCACAGGGTACTACAGGAGGTTTGTCAAGGGGTATGGCAGCATTGTTGCCCCCTTGACAGAGCTGACTTCGAAGAAGCAGCCCAGGAAAGTCATCTTGACTGACACCTGTCAGAAGGCTTTTGACACCCTGAAGACTGCCATGTGCACGGCGCCCATGCTCTTGGCTCCTGACTTCTCCAAAGAATTCCTAGTGCAGACAGACACATCAGAGCATGGTGTAGGGGCTGTTCTCTCACAGATGACTGAGGAGGGCTGGGACCAACCTGTAGCCTTCATTAGTAGGAGGTTACTTCCACGGGAACAAAGGTGGAGTGCAATCGAGCGAGAAGCATTTGCTGTGGTCTGGGGGGAGCTGAAGAAGCTAAGACCCTACTTGTTTGGGTCTCACTTCCGGGTTCAGACAGACCACAGGCTCCTCAGATGGTTGATGCAAATGAGGGGTGAGAACCCAAAACTGTTGAGGTGGTCCATCTCCCTACAGGGTATGGACTTTACGGTGGAGCATCGCCCTGGCACAGATCACGCCAATGCTGATGGTCTGTCCAGGTTTTTCCGCCTTAGTGAAGAGGAACTCCCTGGGGTAGGGTAGTTCCCCCCACATTTCAGCTGGAGGGGACACGTGTTAGACCTGGCACCTTGGCGTGAGTCTCCCTTCCACTTTTTGCTGATGTGCCTCATGTGTTTTGTTGGTGTTAGCTGCTCAGGGCACTGCGCCACTGCTAATCAGTGCCACAGTGCAAGTGCTCCCTATGAAAAGTGTATACATTGATTGGTGTCCATGTTTGGCTTATTTGGTTTTCTATCAGCCCCTAGTAAAGTGCACGAGGAGTGCCAGGGCTTGTAAATACAAATGCTGCTGGTGGGCTTGCAGCACTGGTTGTGCCACCCACAGAAGCGGCCTAGTAAAATGTGTCTAAGGTCTGCCATTGCAGAACCTGCGTGCAGTCTGGTACTGTCATGCTGACTGCGCAAGTGCACCTACTTGCCAGTCCCTAAACCTTCCCTTAACTACACATTAGTCACCCCTATGGTAGGCCCAAGGGCAGTGTGCATTGTAGGCATAAGGTAGGACATGCCGTGATGTGTGTGGCATGTCCTAATAGTGAATTACAGCCATTTTCGTTTTTCACTATGGAAGGCTACCTGCTCTCCATAGGCCAGAATGGGCTGCTGGAATTATTACACTCTATAATCCCAGTGGACTCAGAGAGCATGGTAGAAAGTCAAGTTTAGTATGCCTGAACTCAGAATAATAAAATACTTCTTTTAGTAAAGTTTATTTTAATGTCCTGGGTTTGTAAATACTACTTTTAGAAAGTTAGTATTTACTTGCTTAGCCATTTCAGTCCGCGTCTGCGTTGTGTGTGTGTGTGCTGCCTAGTTTCAGTGAGGGGCAGGGCTGGGGAAGTCCAGGAGACAGGCTGGCTGCCAGGTGGTGGGTAGAGAGATTACACCAGGATGGGTGGGAGGAGTACACCTTGACTCTGAATAGACCTGTGCTCTGCCACCACAATGCTGGCTCCGCCCCCTGTGGAGCGGCTGATATCTCTGCCCTGTGCACTGAAGGGAAAGAGCAGAGTCACCACAACAAAGTGCTCCAAAACCGGACTGAGCCAGGCACAGGCCCCCTGGCGACCAAGAACAAAAGAAACTGTGTATAAAAGAAGGAGCCCTGCTCCTAAGAAATCAGATCCTGTTTACGCCAAGAAGAATCTCTGCCCGAAGAGAAGGACCTGGGAAAGCTGCATGGAGGAGTACTGTCTCTAAGCCTGAGAGACTGGCCTGTGGTGGGTGCCTTGCTGCAAGAAGGAGAGGAAAAGACTAAGAAAGACTTTTGAATCTACTTGTGCTTCTTGAACAATCTCCAAGGGCTTCCTGGGAACTTGCCCCCTGAACTGCGCCCCAGGAACAGTGGGCGCTACCCCTCCCTGGAAGAAAGGAAGCTGCTGCAGGTGATTGCGAACGCTGACCCCAGAGAACCTGTGTGCCCCCATCTCGCCGAGCAACGTGATCTCTGCCCCGCCTGGCCTGAACAAAGTGAACTGCTGCCCCCTCGAGCCGGAGCTCGCAACGCGAAGAGAGACTGTTGAATTCCAAGCCCCGAGCCTCTGCAGCCCCGAGCCGTAGAGATCACCGTGAGGATCGACGCCACGCAAGTTTGCCACGTCTGGACGATGCCGACAGCGCTGCGCCGCTGAAATCACCCCCGAGCCGCCCCTCCTTCCACCTCGAAGTGTGCCGTGACGTCCTGAGGCGCCCCACGAAGCATCGCCGTCCTCTGACCAAGTGGGACTGCAACGCACGCGGGACGCCCTTCTGAGGACTGCCGTGGCCGCCGCAAACTCTCCCCCAAGGAATAAGGTACTGTGCTCTCCAAGCGCCCCTGTACGACGCGTACTTTCCTTGGTACGGTCCGTACTGCGCTACCGTCCCGGTACGCTACTCACGCGGGAAGCGTGAGGCTTAGCGAGACTCGTCCCAAGCCTGTACGACGCGTACTCTCCTTGGTACGGTCCGTACTGCGCTACCGTCCCGGTACGCTGCTCACGCAGGAAGCGTGAGGCTTAGCGAGACTTGTCCCAAGCCCGGACGGCGCGTACTTGCGACTGTACGGCCCATACGGGTTAAATATCCATACGCTTGCCCACGCGGGAAGCGTGAGGCGAAGAAGGAATCGTACGTGTGGTGTACGACGCGTACCGACGCCGGTACGAAGCGTACAAACAGCGCTGCGGTGCGCACGGACCCCAAAGAAGAGAAATTACATCTCCAATTGCCTTTTAAGAACTGTGGCCTCATGGAACATTGAGTACAAGTAACTGGAACCCTCTTGAAAAGTGAAACACTGTATTTTGAAGCCTGCTTGAAGAGTCTACCTATAAAGAGCTTTATTTTTATAAAATACAGTCTTAAGTGTCTGTGTGGTGGATTGGTTGTTATTGTGGGGCACCCTAAATGCTTAACCTCATGCCCTCTGGAGTCTAGCCTGACTGCTCGCGCCACGTTACCTAGAGGTTGAGCAGGGGTTATTTTTCACGAGTAATCCTTTGCCCTGACTTAGAGGAAAGGGTCCCTGCTTGTCGCAAGTGCATACCTGCACCAACCAGAGACCCCGGATTCTAACAGGGTACGTTTAATTATTTTTAAAAAATTGAACTCCCCCCCCCCCGACGCTCCTGCTACCCTACCGTCCTGCCACTCCATAATGGCAGTAGCCGCGACTGTTGAAAAATGACGTCAACACAAGTGTAAATTCACAGCCGTCTGATCTTGTGAATAGGGATGCTTCCTCCTGAGGCAGTACACACCATCAGTGTGAACAAAAGCAAAGAGATTCTAGTAGCACAAGAACGAGCAGGCAAATATTATCCTAGATGTCTCTAAAGAGAATCAGAAAAGTTCAAGAAATCAATAAGCAAAACCGTGGAGCAGCAGGAAGCGATGCAAGGGAGACCAAAGATGATCAGCCGCTGAGGTGTATCTGATATTATCGCCACATGTTGATAATCCTCCTTTACTCTATCAAAACAGCAACTGCAATCAAACAAAAATCCATTGATTGAGGAGAAAATAATCCAAGATGTAATACCATTAATCCAATTCAACAGTGGAAGATATAAGGGGCAAAATAATGAGAGGGAACGTCAGGACCTCCCCAAAGGAACTGAAAATAAATCAGATATAATCTATGCTGAGCAACACACAAGCCAGTCCAAAAATGAAAGTGCACCAATTTCATTTATCTCTCAGGGGGCTTCCTCAGCTTCTGAAACCATCCCTAGTACAAAAAAAGAATATTTAGCTAAATGTAGATCACAAGAGTTAACTCATCAAGCCCAATCCTCTACACAGCATGCTTTTTCAGAAAAACTGTCCATGAGTCTACCACCTGCCCGGGAAAATGTACTCTTATGTCAAGCGAAGGCCATCTGCCCACAAACAGAGTAAATAACAAAAACTGCAATATTAGAGATCCCTTGCATAATTTGGTCATAAATAATAAATAAAATAGATATGATGCATGAAGCAATACCACAAGCAGACAGAAACCCCTAGAGACATGAGATCAGAGAGAGCTCAACAAACACTACATTAAAAGGTATTAATTTAGTAGGAAGCCAAACGCAACCCTATGCAAAGAATATATAGAAAGTAAGAATTATGATATTTGACTAACTCAATATCTCGCAATGGGCCCGCAACATTATCTAAATCAGGGCACTATTTTTAAACTATTAAAAGCACTTCCCAATCATCATATTTTCCCGGATCTATCGATAATCAATGTTTTTTCTTTGCCCCAGTCGGGTAGGAAGCAAGAAACAATAAAACTGTCTTCATTAGACATATATACAGAACAATTGATATAAAGAATTGACATACATAAATAATGACATAAATGACATAACTGGGGAATTTTGATTTCAGCAATATTCTGCGATTTTTGGACAAATCAAAGATCCATTAGCCATATACCAACTGTCTACTGATGTGAAATCAAGAGGCAACATTAAGGATAGGTTGAGAATTACAAGAGCCATAAATAAAATGGCTGTGGGCTGAAAATGAAGGTAGGCATACACAGGAATGCTGTAATACAAAAATCCTCAAAGCTGTGTTAGGCCTGAAACTCCCAAACACAGAAACAATGAAATTTTGATCAAAGTTACTTAGTCACCCAAACCTGTAGGGTAAAAAATGCAACAATTCAACACCAAGAATAGTCCTAGTTGCCCAGAGCACTGGGGAAAAAAATGCCATTCCCCATTTAAATGAACCCAACATGTAGGTTTTGAAAATGATACGACGAGGTAAAATACGTCTCACCATTTTCGCACAATTAATGAATTTAAAATCTGTTGGTGGAATGTAGAACGGTAGAAACAGAAACATGGTCAAGATGATGCAGTAAAATCTTAACTTAAGGCACTTAAACACAGGAGGAGGATGAAATATGAAGAACTCCAGATCTGGTACCCCGGACTCAAATAATCCATCATTTTGCATCGATTAATTTATTTCACACACCCAATAGCCACACTAAATGGACACTGTCCAGCAAATAAACCACCGTCTTTTAGACACATCTTCAAGAAATGGAAGGACGTGTTGAGTTATACTTTTGCATCTACTGAGTTAATATATCAATTCCAATCATTAAAATTCAAACATCAGCTGGAATGCGATCATTCACATCAAATAGGACTTAGATATGGGAAAAAAAGGCAAAAAGAATCAAATTGTTCTCAAATGTGAAAGCGGGGCTTCAAGAATAGATGACAAACTCTTTCTCAGACCTTTCCGGCTTATTGACAATCGTCTCCAAAAACTAAACCCATACAACACCATTGGTTGGAGTGAGACCATTGGCATACCGAATAACATAACAAACTCCAACACATAGTTCATGGCCAAATTCAGGCAGGACAAACAAAAACACTTACTGAAATAGGAATGGGACTTAAAACTTGTAAAAGTGAGGATTTGAAGTGGGAAATCAAGCGACAGTGCTCTAAACACAAAAACTTGCCTTGGAGCCCAAAAGACCTTTGAATGAAAACACTGGGTTATCCTCCCTACAACCAGCACTTGTCGAAACATGAGAACATTTTGAAGGTCGGTAAATAGAGTTGTTATCCCTGACAAAACTCCAGGGCGTAATAATATAAATGCCAACTAGTGGAAAACCTTATATGTGGCAGTTGATTAGACAAGGAGAAAAGACTCATCACTGACTGCTATCCCAACTGCAACTGATAAAATGATAGCAACAAGAAAGGACATCAAACAGGATGCAATACCAGCACTGAATTCGAAAAAACAGGAATGACTGCTTATAGAAATTAATAAAAGCAGAATGGGTGCTGCACCAGGGCCAAACGGGTAGACTGTAGCAATTTTTAAAAAATACATCATATTGGCTGGAGCCAACAGGAAGGTTTTTCGACAACTGTTATACCACTTCTATGGTCCTGACATCCATGTAGGGATCTTACATGTATCCAATAGATAAAAAAGTAAAACAAACTAGTTCCATTGAACTACAGATTATAGCCTATCCCTCTTGAATATGGATTTCAGATACAATGCCTACTTCATTCTTGAAGAACTATGCCATGGGGTATCTCAGCAAAATCTGATTCCTTGGTTCCACACCAGCTGTAGGGAGGAATTTGGAACTCCTGATGATATTGTGGCACAGTCCTTAAAACTGATAAAAATGGTAGAAACCTATATGCATGCTTCATAGACTCCAAGAAAGCATTTGACAGCATTGACAGAGGGCTGCTCTTGGAAAAACTAAAGTAGAGGGAAATTCCAAACAAAATAACAAAGGCAAAAGTTTCATTGTACTCCAACAACTGGATTCAAGCAAATATGTTTTTTTTGGGTTCTTGACCAATAAAATATTTATAAACAATGAAATAAAGCAAGGATGTGTTCTTTCCCCGGTCTTCTTCAATGTATATGTGGTGTAGATAGAGGAGACCTTATTTGACCCAAGATAATGTCCACGAAAGCTGAATGACCACCCGATGAGTCAGTGGAGTAACGAAACTTGAGGGGGCCCTCCTGCAAAATACATGGAAGTGGCCTCTCATGCTCCTGACCCAGGCCAGGGGCCCGCCGCCAGTCACGGCCCGTGCAGGTAACGGCGGGGTGGAAGTGACAAACAATGGAATGTGATAAGTGGTTTTATTTATTTATTTATTTTCCCTATTCCGTCTTTGTCACTTACACCCTCCACCCCCCCTGCACTTGCCTGCATGGTCCACCACTGCCAGCCGTCTTTGCACAGTGCAGGAGGGGGCCCTCACAGCGGGGGCTTTTCTTACGCCACTGCGATAAGTTTAATTCAATTTGCCAATGAAACTCATCTTAGACTATACATCTCACACAAATACATTGAATATATACTATGATGCTAAGAAACGTTAGGTCAAACAGGAGACAACATAAGTGTTGACATTTTCCAAATGCATAAGTAGTGACCATATCTGGAAAATGGGACATAAACTGATTGGTTCTGCCGCATCCTACACATATTTAGATGCTGAATTACAAACAACAGGTCATTGCAAACAACATAACCAGGCTCTCGAAAGTAAAGTAGCATCTATAAAACACACATTTGTAATGTTATTCAAAAATCTCGAAGGCCCATCAATAGTACAACTACTTAAAGTAATTAGAGCAAACATTTTACCATGACTAACATATGGACTAGAAGCATTTATCTCGGCAATTTCAATTGTTGGCTCAATCAGCCCCACAGCAAATTCACAAATACGTTTTTAGGCTCCCAAACTCACTTAGCCAAGATCAGATCTGATTTAAAATCAATGTAATCGATTAATCACTGCATCAAATGCAGATTCAATAATATACTGGCGCAAACTGAAAAAACAGACAGGAACTTGCTCAGGGGCCTAGATAGTCAAGTATTTGATCGTGACGACAGCACTCCGTTTTACACTGTCACAAATACCACATAAACAGAGCTCAATGTGATACGTCCTTGGTCTTACAGGGCCATATTAATGAGGCCTTACGCCCCCATTGCATCACTTTTTTGTTACGCTGCGACGGCACCAACAATGCGCCACACTGCGACATATTTACAAATTGACACATCTATACAAATGCGTCACTTTGCAAACCCCTGCGCTACATTATACCTGTGTCAGGAATTATGGATGCAGGGTGGGCATTCCCCCTTAAAAAGGCTCCTAGAGGTGGTGCAGTGAAATCAATGAGTTGTCACTGCGCCACTTCTTTGAGTTCAATGCGTCAAATCCTTACGTCTGCTTCACAGCAGGCCTAAAGACTGACGCAGACCCTTTTTCATGGGACTCGCGCCATGTGTAAATGACACATTACTGAAGTTGCGTCTGTTTTCCGACACACTGCAGCAATGCGTCATTACTGCGCCACCAGATACATCAGGATTTCCATACCTTATGCTGATCAGAAATGTTTTTTAAGTCAAACATTTTAGCAAGCAAATTTGACTGCGATTTCTATATGTTTAACGACATCGAAGGGACTGTAATAAGTGGATTTGTAAAATGTATGAATGTGTTTTCTAAAGTATGGATCAACATTATGCCATTTAACCACTAATTGTGTTTAACACATTTTTAAAAGGAGACGGATAGCCTCTCTTGTCTCCTATGGTGAAAGGTGTGTAAGTGCATTTGTGTAGGTCTGTGCTTGTTGTTTGGTCAGGCAAGTCAGTGGCAAGCATCCAGCACTGAGGCAAACATAACCACACAGGAAACTACAGCAAAATGACTCACTGAAGACTGATCAAATCAAACAAACCTTGAACAGCAACACCAGAAAATGTTTAATCTTCACTTAGTAATACTTGTGTCTCTGTATATTTTGAAAGTGAATAAACAACAGTGGTCAGCATTGGTTTGCAAAGTCATCACCCTGACAGGGAGGACACTGCCCTGGTTCTGCAGCCAACCCGCTGGACCACCCACCTTGCAAGCTAGTACAGACTGCCCAAAGCCACATCTGAGCCCAGAAACAACCACAGAATTAAGCACAGACATGCTCATCTCCAGCCCATACCACCAGAAAAGAGCGTTAGGCATCTTGTTGCATCAGTAAGAGAAAGTTTCTTGGCTCCTGGCAGTGCAACAATCAGCCTAGCATCCTGTTCCCAGCAGTAAAAGAGGCCTCTACATGCGACTTTGATGTACTCTCCACGCCAGAGGCACAAACAGACCCACAAATACACGTGTGCGCTTGTACGTATCACACACACACACATCCACACCCACGTGCGTGCACACATAACAGAAACTCCACCTTCAATGTCATGCTCACTGGTGAATACACTCTAGTAAGGATGTATTCATTCAGGGTGTCTTTCGAAGCATACCCAACATCTTCCAAGACATCTGATAGCAACCCAGAGGAAATCTTTCATGCAGAAATACCTGTATCTCTTAGAAGAAGAAGGCGCTTTCTTCTTTGTTCATTATTTAATTGTATTTACATGTTGCACTGTGTTTTGTTATTTATTGTTGTGTCATAATTGCCTTTGTTGTTTCTGTATGTGTAGATTTTGGTCTTTCCATGCTCTCTCATTGTTTGTCATTACTTTTTGTGCTGGGTCAATATGTGTTCCTTTTTATTACTGATTTGTTCTTTGTACTGTACATAATCTTTAAATTGATGTATAAAAAACATGAAAAAGACATATTTTGATATATTGATATAATAAATGGATTATTTTTTTACTTTACTCTTGGTCTGTGGGCATACCTTTATTGATGGACATATTGCCACTTATTGAAGTACATATGTGAAGGAAGTTCTGTGTTTCTTTGGTATTTCGAAATCCTATATGAACCACCTGCATAAACTACATACACAATCCTACCAAATTCCCTATGAAAAATTGGAAAAAGACTGAACCGTTACCAAGTGCCACCCTTGAAAAGACATATAAGCACCCCAGATAAAAAACATTTCAAATTCAAGAATTCGACCAAACTTCTAATAAAAGCCCAGCTGTTACAGAGTGTTACCCATTGAAGAACATCATGATGCTCCAGATCCACAATATCAAGTGAAGTTACCCTGAGAAACATGACTTCCCATAACACATGCGATATATGTCCAGACTAGCAATCTGCATCCAAAACATAAGAACGCTGAATATAACAGACTTTTTGGCAAATAAATCTATTAGGCCTAAAGACATCTTACCGAATGAAGTTGGTATACCGATGTGGACTTGGTCTCAAAGCACAGCCACAAACCGAGATTCGCTCCATTGAGCCTTATATACACAATTCAAATCTCCTGCCTAGTCATCTGGTCACATTTAAAATCAGACCATACCATTACCTGGGGTTCCACTCCATTATGCATGACAATGTCTAAATCCAACTCTATACATTAAAATAATCCATCTTCCCAATATCCCAATTACAAAACATTACGTTTTTACTAAAACATCTAATTTGAAAAAAAACTATATGTATACATCTAATTTCCAAATATGAACATAGAAAAAAGGCTAAGTGCCTAGACCTAATGTAGAAAATTATATAAGAATAACCAAAAATAATCTGCAGTCTCTGAAAGCAGGGTTGGAACACCTGATCTTCACATCACATCGCTCAATCAATACCATTCTGCCATTCTTTTTCCAATTGTCAGCACAGAAAAGATTCAAGGTAAATAGCAAAAAATAAGTAAACAAAAATTACTATATGCGCTGAAAAGCATCTAATTACAGCTCTACTTAAATTCAAAATGAAAAAAGCATAGTTCCTCAGTACACTAAATAAAGACAATGAACTTAAGAAATTTGTTAGATAATTTATTCATTCCGGTATGGGATGCAAACTACCATATTGGTCCTTCAAACAATCTCAGCAAAGTGCCAATGTACTAAGTCTTCCCCCACTCTTGGGAAGAGAAACAGAAGATACTCTGCATGTTTGACCCAAACATAAATACTACAAGAGGCTGCTGCACCTCAAAAATTAATCCCTCAAACTCATAAGCCAATGATTGAAAAATCGGCAAAGTCGATACCAAAAGGCCACACATAATCAAATCGGACTGCTGCTAGATAAACACTTCACATACACTGATATTTATTTCAACTGGCTTTTAATCTATATCAGAGTATATAATTCCCTATCTATATTGAGACCATTAATATCATATTGAGTTTGTTCATCCAATAAGTATCCCTCATCCTTACTTTCCTTTCCATATTGCCTCCTCTCCTATCAGTGTCAATATGTTCAAGTCCAAAAAAACATATATCGTTCAATTCAGCAATACTGCTTGTTTATCTGAAATGTAGAGCTAAAGGATATTTTGAATCATTATTTTTGAGAGCACAATTGTTCTGTAGAACATTCTATGTCATAGTACTATCATGAAATATTTTTCAAATTGTCCAACACATACTTGCAACATATGCATCAACCACATTTGTGACACTCCCTAAGAAGGGTAGTTAGCCATTTATCCACCAGACCTGCTGTTTCTCAGTCTTCCTTATATGTTATACTGTCACTGGGACTAAGTATTGTCCTTCTGATATTTGTTTGGCAAAAAAGTTGCAATATCCATGTTCAAATGAGAACTTTCCAGCGTTTAGCCAGACTCCTGTAGATCAAATTCTTATCTGTACTATATGTAGTGATAAATCTCAACACCTCCTTCGTGTCTTTAGAAAAAAACCTTCTTATCTTTGAGTAAATCACTTCTCCTGATTTTACTCACTCAACTTTTTGCCAAATTCTTTCTTCATACCCCCATTTAAAAAAATGTTGTGTGGTCATTATCACTTATGTCTCTTATTCTGTGTCTATGAAGCAGTTTCTCAATGCCTTCAAAACCTCCTCTATCTGTGTTTTCAAATTACCAGGGCTGGCATGTAGTATAGCATTTGTGGAGGTGGGATTCCTATAGGGTCTCTAAACAAGCTTGTCATTGCTAACATCACGCTGGATATACACTTGATTTGAGGTACAATCAGTATGTTTCAGTTCAAATCTACATCCTTGATCTTTTATTTTGTGTGGTTCTTACCAGACAGAAAAGATATATGAATTACCCTGCTTTCTTTGAAACAGTTCTCACTCCACCACTACATATATTGTTTTTGAACATTATTGCCTCTTTTTAAAAATACTTATTTAAAAAACACTTCTTTTATTATTATTAGCACTTATAAAGCGCACAGCTACCTCCAACGGAGGTGTCCCGGCGCTAATATTATTATTATTAATATTATTCATACCTTGTCTCATGCACGTACAGCTTCACCTTCCAAAATGCTCTATCTTCCTCCATGGAAACTCTCTACAAAACATTCTAGCTTTTTATTAAGTAAAGATTGAACCACAGTAGATTTCAGAGTTTAGTATCGGATGCAAGAATTTTAAAGTCAGTCCAAAATGTTTTGCAAAGTTAACTAAATTCAAGCTAAAGTTTGTAAAGTGTGTTAAGTTTTCAAAGCATCATCCTTGAGAAAATATTTGCCTAAAAGATGTTATCCACTCATTTCCTGTAAAACTCACATTTACAAGATTTCTCAACTACTTTTTTTTAAAGTTCTAACCTTCATAAACTTCAAATGGCTTGCAAAGGTTTAAAACTTCACAAAGTATGTATGGGAATTTAACTTTGCATATCCTTAGTGATCAGTTGTAGTTGGATTTTTGTATAGAAACTTAGGACCTCATTTAGGGGAGGGCTGCAATTGGACAACTTTCAAAGAAGGCAGATGTCCACTTTGCAACCCTCTTCCTTCCCCTGCCTCATTTTGAGTTTGGGGAAGATGGAGTTACCAGTAACATCAAAAACCCCTTTATGGCAGATCCGATGTCAGTGGAAATGGTGTACCAGGGGACAGCCAGTTGAGGAAAACTCCTCTGATTTCATTTCCACCAGCATCCTTTCTGTCCATGATTGCCTTGTAAACAATGATCTGGACAGAAAACGTTTTGAAATGCCAACATGCAAAGAGGAACAAACTAACTCTGAAAATAAACCTTTTCATTTGAGATCAAGCTTCAGGAATGAAAAAAGTGACAACAGATCCGCCATGCCAGCATGTCATGACTGACTTGTGACATAATTTTTGTCTCTCAAACTGGCTTCCACCATGTACTCAAGAGTATCTGTGGGGAAAGAAATGAGGTAGAAAGTCTAGATTCTGCAGCACGATCACTACCAGCATGGCATTCCAGAGGTTCATCAGATGGCTCATCAAAAATGAGATACTTAACCTGTACATTCCCCTGCCACCTGCAACTGTTATTTTTGTTCAAACTTTGTAACAACATTCATATAAAAGAGACAATAAGATAAAAGGGAAAAGACAAGTGTAACAAAAAAAGACACAGAACAATAGGTGTTTGTGGAAAATAAGGTATCTAACATTTGATCTTCCAAGATTGTGCTGCCTCTATACACCGACATGTTGAAAGCATGTAGGTTGACTTAAAAGCTTCTACTCTTGGGAACCTCTTCACACTCTGATCATGTCTATGAAAACTTCTCACTTGAATTACATTGATTCTGTTAATGCTCAATTAAAAAATACTGAATGATAGTGGGCAATTGCCTGGTACTCCAACCTTCCAAAGGGCCTCTTAGGAATTCAACCGTTTGTCTATTAGATCTCTGTTTAGTCTAATTCTCTATCTAAACCTCTCTGCCTACTACTGTGTCTGACCCATTGTCATCTTAAGGATATTTGGGGCAAGGATTTAAAGTCTCTTGACAACCAGAAAATTGATGTGCTAGCTGTAGTCATCTCCATGTTAGATTTGGAAAAGATATTCAGTTGGGTCCACTACAAGCATCACTTGTCCCATTTAATGCAATCTTGCCGACAGTGAAAGCTCTCACTGAAGTGAGATCTGTGTGATGTGGAGTGGCTAACTCCAGCAGCTAGCAATAACTTCAAACAATGCTGTCTCTCATAGAAAGTGGTGCATCAGAAGGAACCCTCTTACTCGACCAGGCACCTCACCATTTCAGACTATCAAAGGAAGCTCAGAAGATGAGATTCTCTATCACTGGGTATTCTTTGCTCCAAAACCTGCCATGCATGGACACTTTCCTTCTCTGGTCCTGCACCTTTGGAAGTTCCTCCACCTCAATCCCTCAATTTTAGACCTAGATCCAATTAGGAACCTGCTAAAACTCACCTCCTAATGTTCTTCATGAAATAAGCCCTCTATTTCCTCCCCATAAAGTTTACATGCAGTGGACAATTGTTTCCTTGTTACCTGTTGGCCTCCTTTCTTGCTTTAGTTTCAGTGCCTATTCTAGTGCAAGATACAGTTACTGTTTGATTGCTGATATTGCTTTCTGTTGCAATATAATCTCAAACCTGTATACAAATGTTTCCATTTTAGAGCACACTGTGGGAGCTTTATGCTGTCCAAACTGGTCCAGGCTATTCGTTCTGTGCCTATCCTTTCTTTAGCCTGTGTACCCTATTCACTGTGAGCTGCTGCAGATGGTGGTTTCTGTCACCTACTATTTTGTGGGTGTCTAATTTATTTAGTGGTTATAGCTATGACTGTAACTGTTTTCCTAGCTTAACTTTAAACAATTGTTACTGCGACTGCTTGCTGATGCAATTTGGAAGAGGAGACTCGGACGAGTTTCCAGAACTACTCTTCATGAGAAGTTCAACCACAATCAGATTCTATTTCAATGCTTCTCTAAATCTCGCTTCTTTCCTTAAGGACTCTTTAGGGGTTCAGGTAGGTTAAGATGTGATAGAGTAGAATAGAGCGTATATAATATTTCACGCTGTACTTTTTATGATTGATTCTAACCATGATTTTCTTGATATTTCTGTAAACGGATGTATCTAATTTCTAATTTGAATAAAGAAACCAAAAAACAAAATACTGAACTCCCAATGACAACTAAATTTTTTTTAGCTAAATTAAAACTCTCATTATTGACTAAACATAATTAATAGTGTTATTGAGGTGTTGTTGACCTATGCTCCATTCTAAAATGGTGGCAAAGATCCAGTCGGCCTGAGGAAAAACAAGGCGTGGAGTTGGAGATCATCTTTGTAAGTAACAGGATGAACTGATTTAAATAAAAAGTATTTGCGCACTGGCACTTTCATACAGATTAAGGATAGGATAGGATAGTATTTATAAAGTGCACTTATACCAGCTGATGTCAAGGCGCTAAGCGAACAGGGAGAAGTGACAAGAATCCACCCTTAAATGAATTAATATTAACATTTGCTTTTCACAATACATATGTCATAGCCACTGCCTTTATCTTAACATTTCATAAAGAACAGATCAGGCCTATTGGCATGATCATTGGCTTGCTATCCAAACCAACTCAGTTCTGTTGTATTAGCATTGCTATAGGCCAAAAAAGTGCAATACAAGCTTTCTTTTCAGTGGAAGCACACGTTTGGCCCATACAAATCCTGTATTTTAGGCAATCAGCATGCATGTGAACCATGAGTCCCATTACCAGTAGCACTCTGAAAGCTCTTTTTTGTTGATCACATAAGGTTTGAAACATCTACACTGTCAAGCTTGACGGAAAAATGCATTTCGGTCCTTCAAGCCAGCTCCTGTTGTAGTGTTCTGTAATCCTTCCATAAACATGATATTACACTGTCTCCTGGAGCATGTCATGCTTACATTAGTTTGTCTCAGATTGTGACAAGAGCATGGTCAGATTTATTGAAATGCGTAAAAAGAAATAGGCATAGGCAATTTATGTGGCTATGTTTATTCTCATCTACAAGTTATACAAAAATGGCAAAATTCTGAGAAAAATGTACTGTAATAAATGATATTTTGACAAAGAATTCTCCTAAATATAAATACTTCCTTTTTTAGTGTCTGCAAAATCTGATCCAGCAAACTGTAAAAGTGCAGATAGTTAAATATAGGTTAGCGATTCTTAACTCCACATCTAGGTATCATGAAGATATATTAATATTGTCAAGGTACATATAAGCTGAGTGAAAGTAAAACTGTGCTTACATATATATGCTTAATTTGTCGATATTTTGGTCCTGTATATGTTTCCCATGATATTATGGTAGCATGGTATTTTTGAAATGATGCCTGGAATACCAACAGAGTGGATGAACAGCAAGACTCAATGGTATCTGCTCGTCACTCCAAAAAACAGAGACATAAACATGATTTTACATGGCCTACTTTCATGTAAATTACATATTCACAGAGAGAAAGGCTTTCTGATGAGAAGATTTCATTCAAAATTCACAAAAGGCAAGAATTTAAAATGTGGAGAGTCATAACAATGGTAACTCTCACATTTACCCTAGGTAATTGAAACCATAATTTGAGTAATCTCAGTATTTTTATGTACTGTACAGATGTGGGTGTATTGCTGATCAGAAACAGCGAGAGCCCTCATCTAGAAACATAGGGAACTACCTCCAGCTGCTATATGTTTGCTCTAGTTTGAAAGTGCAGCAGTCACCAGACAATTATGTGAGCATCACTAGAGAGGTGCTTTGGCTCCGCCCACATGTTGAGAGCCTGGATTACATGTTTTAATTGGGCAGAAGTTTTGCTTATACAAATAAAGTGCTTGCCCCCCACACAGCTGTCATCATTTTGTTTATTTGTCTAGCTGGTTCTTTTTTACACAGCCATCCCAGAAGGATTTTTTAAATAAACAGAAGCTGAGGAACAGCTCCTCTTAAGCATACAAGCATTGGCAATCCCAATAGGTTTGATTTAAAGGAATGTTGTATGGTAATGAGGTTTCTTGGGGGTGACATTGAATGTGCCCAGGGAATATGGACCTTTACATCGCATGCGATACATCGCATGCCATTACAACGAGGTCGTTACGACCGCGTTGTTACATCGCATACGATTACAACGCAAGTGGTTACAACGACTTACTGTAGGGGCGCGCTGGACTTAGGAATAGTTTCATTTACTATTCCAACTCCAGTGTGTGCAACAGTAGGGAAGGTGTTGAAATAGTAAATTATACTATACCTTAATTTAGCGCACTCCCTACAGCAAGTCATTGTAATGACTTGCATTGTAATCGTATGCGATATAACAACGCGGTCATTGTAACAACTGTGTTGTAATGGCATGCGATGTATCGCATGCGATGTAAAGGCTGTTTCCCGTGCCCAGGTGTGAGTGATGTGGAGAAAAGTCCATGCCTGAGCTGCGGAGAGGTGATGGAAGATATATGTACTATATGTGCTGGGGCTAAGGCAGTGGGAATGATTAGGTCTGCTATAAGTAAGTTTGAACCTTAGGGGCTTATTTATGAGAGGCTTGTGCCACCAGAGCGTCACTTTTTTCGACACTTTGGTGGTGCAAGCCTCTCAGTCATATCAATGGAGTGACGGAAAGCCACTCTGCATGGGTTTGCATGGCCTCATAGATATGGAGTGAGACAAAGCAGCGCAAGTCATTGCGTTGCCTTACTCTGCATCAAGGAGGCATTCCATGGGCGTTGCGGTGGGTTTTCCCATGCAGCACCGATGGATTTTGATGCTGCCTCAGATTTTCTTAATCATGTAAGCCTGGGGCAGCACTAAAACCTTACACCTCCCCAGAGCAGGCACTATGAGGAGAAATATAAATGTATTGCTCCTCGTTTTTTCCTCTTTACATGTGTGCTGCATTCTGCTCTCTCTGGATTGCTTTTGTTCAGGTTGGTGCCTTGTCCTGCACAAAAATAATCCTGCCTGCATTGGAGTCCCCTTTGCACCATGGTTCGAGGGTGCCTACGTTGGCGCTAGGCAGCAAATTGTGCATCAGCGCAGGTGGAAAGGACAGGAATGCACCGTATTTCAAAAATACGATGCATTCCTGCCCTTTCACATTGACATAGAGCACGGCAAGAAGACTTGCGGTGCTGTCCAGCGCCAATTCCTCATAGATGAGGCCCTAAATGTGTATATCAGCAGTGCCCTCAACCCACTGCACTGGAATAACAGAGCTGGGAAGGTCTAATTTGGTTGTAGTGGTGTTATTTATGCATATACAGAAGATCAGATTAGGTAGCAATATATAAACGTCAACTGCCAAACAGCATTCCATGTTATCATTGATGGTAGCGTCCTTGATGATGTCACATCTGATTTCATCTATGACATCATGTGTGATCTTATGAGCAATTGTCTGTGGGCAGAGTTAAGTTCACGCTGCTTACCAGAACTGACAAAATTTAGTATTTTTAGAGTGAAATACAACTTTCAACTTTGTTTTTAAAAGAATTTCTATGGTTTTTAAACAACCGTTTTTAGTTTCCATAGCAATTAAACATGTCTCATTTGAAAACTTTGTTCAGTAAATTTGTGGGCTCTATAGTGATCTATTTGAACTGGCTGCACCTCACCCATGTCACCCATGCACCTCATTCAGCCATGAGCAGCGAGCTCTGGGTGCAGGAGTTGGGTTGGAACCCGCCTTCTCCCCCATCAATCCCAAACTCTGGCCATAGGTTGACAAATTGACATTGCCCATGGCACAAGCCAATGGCATGTCCTATGCCAGATTACTCAAAGGAGGATATTCAATCTTTCAATCTGCACACACAGCCTTGGGTGCTTGGGAGAGTTGAAGAGTTGAAGAGAAGTGCATCACAGAAGAGCACTCCTCAGTCTCTTGCAGAGGGCCATGAGCATTGATGTAGGGCCTGTATATATTTGCCATGGATCAGCCTTCCTCCTATCTAAAAGGGTCAGTCCTCCTTTTACCTACCAAGGCTGCTCCTTCCACTGGTAGCTCCCATGCAGGTCTTTCATTGGCCATCCTCCTTCCTCCCTCACTAGACAGCTTAAAACCTTTGTCTGAAGACTTAAGAAAACAAATTTCCTCTATTTTCCATGTAAAGTTGAGGATTTCAAGGAAGTACACAGTGAAGAAAAATAAAGATGGCAGAAAGTCACTCAATAATCACTGACTTAATGACAATGAATTAATACTGGCTGTCAGAGAGACTGTCACCTCTCCCAGATTGCATGCATCTCCAATTCAGATGTGAATACAAGGTGATCAGAGAGATTTAAACACTGAATATATTTCTGAACTCTCTGAAAAGGCAAACTATCTTCCAAATAAAAGTAAACAAAATAAATGAAGTAGCAACAGAGACAAAACATCATGTCCTCTGAATGCATAATTTATGTACCTTATTGTACATTGTCAATAGCCACGGTAGAGATGATCATGCATATAGCATACATCTCAAAATTGTTTCTCAGTGATTAAAGATTACTAGCTTAATCAATGGTAATAATTTAATCACTCCGGGAGAATGAAATCTTAAGTCAGGCTTGTCCATATTAAAAAACCCATGATAAGTTATTTTTTTAATAGAAAGTCATACCTCATCTCTGGTTTCTAGGCACCCTCTATAGAGTTTTCTATGTATTCAGAAGGTCTCATCTCCGAATACTGTAAAAATAGCACTATTGGTTAATGTGCCTGCTGTAGTGCTGTAGAATACTGTGGGCTATATCACAGAAAGTGAGCACTATGATGGCTAAATTTACACTAGGCCTGGGTGGAGTTCGTGGAAACTCTACGAAGTGACCAAAACACTCTGCCACGCTATGCGGAGTCTCGTAAGCGGCAGAGTACATTTTGTTACGCAGTTCACGTTAATTTTTAGAACCGGGTGTTTGTCCTGCACTGTAAAATCTGTGCAAACTGCACCAAGCACAGTGCAAGAGTGCGCTGCTTCTTTTTTGCTGTTGAGTAGATTTTCTACTTGAGCAGCAGCTTTCTCAACGTGAATAGAAGGTTTCTCAACGCGAGCGGTCACAAGCATCCACGATTGCCCTCTTTGAGAAATCCGACCTACTCGCGTTGAGGAAATCTCACCAGGAGGTGGATTTTCCTCGCTCGCGATCGCCAACTTGATGTTTTTCGTAACTCTACATGATCCGCGGAGCATGGAGTGCATAAAACTCCGCAAACTCTCCGAACGGAGTGGGGTTCACCACCCAGGCCCAATTTACACTCCAACTGTCACAGCGTGGGGCTGACTTGTGTGTTCAGTACTATATGCGGATAATATGATTCTGTATGTATGAAGCCTTTGCATGAACCTGGCAGTGGTGGCCAGACTGTTTTGTACATTTGCATCATTATCTGGCCTCCAGGTTAATGTTGATACATCATACGCAATCTCGTTTAAAGACACCTATACCAGATCGTCTTTACCCTTTGGAGAGATGAGTATTCCAGTTATGCCCCAGACATTCCACTAGTTGGAAATACAAATATATTGAGAGGCACTGGATGTGCTGGAAGGTAATCTCCTTAACACTATAACAGCCCTTAAAACAAAAGTGAGTTTCTGGATTACCCTGCCTCTCTGTAGGAAACCGATTGGCCCTCTCTAAAATGGTTATGCTACCACGTTTGCTCTACCACTTTGTAAACATTCCAGTTTTTGTGCCAGCCTAAACTACTGAACACCCTCTTAATTGATTTATTATGGGGCAGTGGACCCTGTAGGGATAGCCGTTCCTAGCTCCAGCTCCCACCTGATAATGGAGCGACTGATGCTCCAGATTTCAAATCTTATTGCATGAAGGGCAATTACAGTGGCTTTCCTACTGGCTTGCCGGACGTAACCAAACAGAAATCAGCTACACTGGTGCTATGCTCATTCAGGGCAAACGCCACAGCATGATCTGCCCGGGCTCCACCTTGCCTGCTGATAGCCCCTTGTTGTTGCAGATCACCCTTACATACTGGAAGATGGCATTACGCTATACCACCCTATGAGTGCCTTATGCTCTGAACATCCCCTAAGCAGCCTCCATACACATCTGGGATACTCATGACAAACAGTCTGCACCCTTGGTTACAGGGACGGGTCTCCACCGAGGGAGTCCTAATGAATCATGCAGATTTCATACATACCCATACACTATTTCTAACCCATGCCAGTATAACACATTACGCATGACATCACTGGGCTCCTGGAGGCGCTGAACTTACCTCACACTAACTACTTTAGGCACTACATACAATGGGACATGGCAAACACTTGGTCCGCTGGTTATATCACGGCCTCCGTGCACATCTACTGGTCTCACTGACCCCCTTGAGAATCAAAGGGGATGGGGACCTAGCAAGTAATCTGTGGGACAAGGACTAGGAATTCCTTATAGAATACACCAGAAGAATCTCCTGCAACTCCCAATTCAAATTCATACAATTTTACATATTACAACAGGCTTACCTTACACCGCACAGACCCCACACAATGCTCCCCACGGTCCCTTCAACATGTCTCCAGTGTTGCACACCAGACACCAAGCTACTGCACATGTTACGGGATTGTCCCATATTAACGTCTTATTGGCCGCATATCAGTGCTATCCTGTCGTAACTCATTGGCAGTCAATGGATCCCTGCATTTTAGACATGTTCCCTAGACCTAAAGGCAAAAAAGTGGTGTCGCGTTTTGTGGATTTGGCGCTTTTCTTGGCAAAGTACCTATTAACAAGACACTGAAATTCCAAACCACGCCCATGGTTTCTCAATGACAGAAAGAAGTGGAGTGGGGCCTGGCGGAGAGTGGTGCACTGCGCCGGGAAGAAAACCGGGGCCTATGGAAAAACCCCATAGCACTGGAGTGGGATGCTCTGTTGGACTCCTTTAAAGCCTTAGATTCTGCAGATACTTAAATGGGCTCATCCAAACCCCACTATAGATAAGTTCCGTACTATATATCATATAACCACCAGAGTCCCGCCACACAGACACGCCCTGGAAACATATCATCAGGACAACGATGGGATCCCTAGCCAACACTGAAACCACTGGCAGAACTTGACTAACTCTTTGTTTTTGTTAGTTTCAGTCTCCCAACACAACAATGACAAGTATATGGTTTTTTACATGATTGATACCAATACCGACGATGTTCAGCTCGGGGGAGGGTGGGGGTGTTAATTAATTTAAATAAGATCATAGTTTGCATTTTTTGATCGTCAAAAGTAATTCTTCAAGTTGATCTACCACATGCTATTATGTCTTGTGCTCTCTTATGGTTATACCATATACTATAACAATCATCCTATCTGCTCTGTGAACTGCTATGATTTATTGAAATGTATCAGATGATGGCACATGTGTAGAACTCAAAAATGCAATAAGGTTTGTGTTGAAAAAGGAGTCTTGGAGTAGCATTATTTTACCACCTTAGACTGCGGTGAATGGTTGCTTGCACTGGAAACTTTCAAGGCATGTGCTGCTTTTGGCTGGAAATGCAGCAGCATTTGTTGGCATAGCTAACAGAAACAAAAGAGCATTGTAATTGTTATTGTAATTGTATTTACATAGCTCTTACAACCATATATGAGGCCTTGAAGCACTTTTTGGCAAGTAGCACACTACTCCGGAACCCAAAGTGGATCAGTGGTGGATTAGTATAGGGGAAGATGAGCTGTTAATTCAAGCGGTAGACCAGTAAATCTGTTAGATGGATTGAATAGGATTAAGGAGGGATAGAAAAAGGAAGAGCCTAGAAAGTGGTTTCTGGGACATCATAGTAGTAAATTGAGGTTTGGGATGAGTCAATGGAGGGATAGAGTAGGGAGAGAGGATGTGGCGTAATGGCCAGAGTGGCCGACCTTGAAGCTGTGGAATCAGATTTGAGTCTTGGCGGGAGGAT
Source organism: Triturus cristatus (assembly GCF_964204655.1). Lineage (NCBI taxonomy): Eukaryota > Metazoa > Chordata > Amphibia > Caudata > Salamandridae > Triturus > Triturus cristatus. The sequence continues at coordinate 1,099,428,327 of NC_140594.1, forward strand.
CAATCATTCTGTGATTCTGGGCAAATCCCGCAATCTCCCTGTTGCCTGATAAAAGAATGTGTCCGTCTGTAATGCAACTGGTGCTCATGTATAGGGCTCTGATACCTTTGGGTCGAGTTCCCGCTGTATACAACTGCAACAAAAATAAAAACAATAGTCTAGAAAGTGTTATTTGGGAGATCATAGTTGTAAAATGAGGTGTGGGATAAGTCAAAGGAGGGATAGAGGAGGGAAGTGCCAAGAAAGGGTTATCAGGACGATAATAATATTACAATAACACAATAACATACACAAAGCAACATAACAACACATTTAAAACATAACAGACCATTTCACAACAAAACAGTCAAAACAGAATTTAACACAACAACTGCAGTGCAATAAGAGACCATTAAATTGCAATAATTAAGCATATACCACAATCACAATAAAACACCACACAACAAATATGCAAAAACAAACATTGCCACCTCCAGAATCCTGTTTTCATAATTCAGTGGTAAAAAGTGCCTGGATCACGCAGTACCTTAATTTACCACTAAGGGCATGAAATAGTGGCAATAAAAAATGTTCTGTGATCTAGCCCAGTGTTCAATTGTAAGTCAGCTAGCTTAGCAGGTTCAAACTTTTGTTGCATACAAGCAGTGGTAACGTACATATGACGAGTTCCAATCCTGCTAAGATAGCTCATCAAGTTGCGCACTTGCTCCAACAATCTGTTCTGTTGTACTCAGGTACACTTTTTAGTAGAACCAGCAGACCTATTCAGTGAACTCACTGCTGTAATTAGCATGTCACAGTTATCTATTCTTGGTCATTAGCCTCTCTGATGTCATTACTTTGATTACCATTATATCAGGTAAAAGTTTCACTTGATATGCTGTAAATTAAGTGCGAGCGAGACAGAGAAAGTGAGAGAAATGCACTTATAGTGCAAAGGAAGCTGCACTGCAGAACACCTAGTGCCATGTTTTGTAACACGGAGCAGCACGTCACCTTGCTGCGCTACATTACAGGGAAAGGACAAGAACACGCAGTATTTATCACAATATGGCACACTCCTGCCTTTTCCCAGTGCTGGCACACAATGTGCTGCCTCGCGCGCACAATGTGCTGCCTCGCGCCAACAGAGGCACTCTTACACCATAGTACAAGGATGCCTGCTTTGTAGGAATGATTGTTTTGTGCAAGAATGGGCACCTTCCTGCACAAAAACAATCCCTGAGTAATTTTACTGTTTCTATGTATGCTGCAGAATGCAGCACACATAGAAAGAGGAAAACATGAGGAGAAATGAAGATATTTCTTATCGTTACGTTAGCGCTGGGAAGGCATAGCATTTTGGCGGATTCTGCGGCCTACCAGTAATGTCAAATATGGTAAAGCATCCGAATCCATGGGTTTTGCGTGGGAACATTCATGTACCACCCATTGAATGCCTCCCTGGGGCAGAGTAACTCAACTCAGTGATTTGCGCTACATGCGTTAATCTGGATTTATCAAGCCACTCAGGGCCTCGCACAGGGGCCTTGCGTTGCATCATTAATCACAGCTTATGGTTTGCGTCACATTTGCACCACGTTGGAGCAAGTGATGGAGCAAGGTTTCGTAATAAAAGAGACTTGCTCAGACGCAATCCTCTCAAATAACGTGTAACACTGTAATCAACCTGTTTAGTGAATATTAATATTGCATTAAACACGACATACAGTATCCAGGGGAAGCTCTCCTATGTGTATTACTAACAAGTAACCCGAGTGTCTTAATATGGCCGCCAAAAACACGGTAACTTCATTGTGCATGCGTCTACTGCATCTACGTAGTATGACGTATTCTGCCGCTTGGTGGGAAAACTTTGCAGCTGCGCAATAGCTTTAAATATGGCCACTTGAAACTCACACATTAACGCATATGGTACTGCTTGAATTAAAACTTGTAAGTTCTACTAAACAATAATGCAATAGATATAAATAAATAAATGGGGATAGAGTAGAGATAAGTGGTATACAGTGAAATCAATTATTGTCACATTCTAATGTGTCTTTTTCTGACTTTATTATTAGTTCTCGTTTGGGCCTCGGAGGGTGACTGAAAACCCTTAACCACTTGATTCTCACGCAGGCGCACAAGAACCTGCTGAAAACCCTGTGACAGCACCACTTGAAACACAGCCACGGCCACAGTGGCCGAAGACGCCTGGGAACATAAACCCCTGAACTGGACGAAAGCAACAATTTTGAATAAAATGTATAAACTCGAATTGATCATAATGAGAAATGCGGGTGGGAATAAAGCTATGGGAAAGTAAATTAAGGGGCGGAAACATAGAACAAAAGTCCACAGTAAAATTATTACTTTTAATATGGTGTGATGAACTCACCTCTTCGCCCTGACCAATCAGAATAAGGGAAAACAATGAAATTGCAATATTGGGGGGAGGTACATGGATATAGAATAGTATAATTGAGGTAAGTTAGCTAGAGACTTTGTCCGACTTGTCAGATCTATCCTTCCGACTCGTCACTGACCCAACACGTATGAAGCTCTAGATTGTGTCCGAGACGCTGTCTCAGACTTTGCTGCTGCCAGAAACTCTTCCCGAGAGTTTGAGATACTGATCAATAATCTAATTACCTAGAGGGATTGCGGAAGAGGGACATCCGAGGAGAGTAGTACCAGAGAGGGGTGCGACGCTGGAGTTGCACATTAGAAGAGTTCTCCTTACCATATCTGAATCTGCCTACATCCCCTACCTTATCCTGTCCTGGAGATTCTATCTGGCCCCAATTTACGGAGTTGGGTTCATCTTTGACCATAGGTAAATATAATCAGCAAATCTGTCTTTATGCCTGTTCTTTCTTGTCCCCTCCTTTTCCAGGTACCGTCTTCATTGATCATTTAGTAACTCTGCTATGATTGACTTTATTTTTGCCTCTTGAAATGAAGGTGGTTACTGTAATTGATTCTTGACTCACATAATTATTTAGATAAAAGTTTTCAAAACTTCTTGAGTCTGTGGTTATTTAGAATAAAAGTTGATGTCATTCTATCTTAAACTAACTCAGCTTGCTGATTCAGTGTGGAAAGGAAATTAATATTATCGAGTTGGTAAGACTTGGTAAAGGTGAATAACAAAGTTAAAGGTATTACACAAAATTGATGCCAGCGGGGTTTGACTAGCTTGTTGTATGAATGTGTTTTGAGCACAATTGAGTTGCGTGTGAAGTACACCATTTCCTAAGTGGTACTAGGCCTTGTGCGGTAGATACATTTAAAACATACAACAAATAAAGTATTGAAATTAAAACTACAAACACAATTCAAATCGTGAATGCAGATTGCTATATATGACTTTAAATATTGAACATTTCAATTAATAAAAACTTTTAAGATATTTTCATTTGTTGTAATGGAAAGTAGCAACAGGCAAAATGAACGGCAACTGCATTGTAAACATGTATAGTTAAGTATGAACTCACTTGTTAATGTTGAAAGTTGATGAAACCAGCAGGAAAAAAATTCAGAGCAAATGACAGTGGATGGCTATTTTTACTCCCTCGCTTCTTTTTAAATAAACTGTATATATTTGCTTTATTGGAAATGAAAATGGAGCAATCAATGTGCCTCTGAATGTGGTTTCCGAATTAAAAGCATTCATCCACACAGCAACTGCTGCTGTCACAACCATACTTAGCTAAGAGTGTAAAGAGGAGAGAATCAATAGGGATTTTAACTGTAAACACTTGAAATATAATCAGGATCTTAATAGAAGAGGGTGGTTGGAATTTTTTCACGTTAGGATGGACGTCCCTAATTTTTTCCCTTTTTGTTTTCCATTTTTTGTTTATTCTAGTAAAACCCAACACAACATGTTTCCTTTTTAAATGGTATTCTGTGCTGTGTTTGTGAGCCGTAGCCTGGAGCAAGACTGGAATCTGCTAAACCCCCCAATAAAGGTATTCCACCCCCCTCTTCCCTAGCCATTTCTTTTGCCTGCTAAGGATGTCAACATCTCATGTTGGGGGCCATCACTAGGCCAGGTTTAGAGTTGGGTAGAGTTGGAAAACACTCTGACTTTTGGACTAAATGCTGAATCCTCCACTAGGGGGACCCTCCTCAGGTGGGGGGTCTGCTGATTGGATTCCCTCCGCTGTTGGGTTATAAGAGCCGGGGGGAATTCAGCCCACCGATTCTCCAGCTAAGGAGACTCGTCCATGGAAGAAATTACTTATAAACCCTCTAACCAGAGGATTAGGCCCTATGTCAGCTGGCCACTTTTAGTCTCCCTGCTGGGACCGAGCCAGCTGCTGTGAGTTTACACTCATACACTGACCTTGCTTACTCTGAAGAATGGGTGCAGGCAATTAAACAGACCCCCCAGGATTTTGCGGCTTTGGGTGGGAAATTGTGTGGCCAAAAAAGCAAAATTTGCGGCCCAAGACCTCAAAATGCGTGGTATTCTGCCCTTGGACAAAATATGTACCTGCCACAAAAATACTGATGACTTGTGCTTTCAAATGGCCTGCTTGGTCCGCAGAGGGCACCCAAAGGTGTGAGGCGGTCTGCAGGCTAATTTCTCAGGAGGGGGAAAGGTGCATTTCAAAGGCAGGGGACAGAGGAATGTATTGCCTGTTGCTCATCCTCCCTTTAATGGCTCAGTGGCAGCTCAGAGCCAGTAAAGAGAGGGTAAACAGCAGTTTTTTTTAAAACATATTTTGTGGCCACTTTTTAAAATAATCGCAGCATTTTTATAAAAGTACAGATTTTGTGATTTCTTTGCCAATCGCGAAATGTTGGGGGTCTGATTAAATAAGGTCATATATTTTTCTCTGATGTTACAGTGACACTAATAATTTATTAGACAACACCATAAGTAGGCGTAGGTCACTTAGTAGAGGACTTTCGTGTCTAGGGTCAAATCCAATACTCTACCTACAACCAAGACTTGATCCAGATTATCGTGCCGTGGCTTGCTCCCCACGAGGGCCCTGTTGCTAAGACTGCAGACGCGACCACCCTGAGGATGTGACTTTCTTATGGCTTGCCATGTATTTCTGACACCCACAACCATTATCGTTCTCTGGTGGGGTAGTCCCCTATAAGTAGCTTGTGACTTCAGTGTTTGACAGAAATAATGGTCATGCATTTGTTTGACAGCATCTCCAGATATACCCACATTGACTGGTACCTGGAATGTACTAAACTGTTCCTGAATGCTTTTACACCTTACCCAGTGTACCTGACACACTTAAGCTTACTTCCACCCCTGATCTTGCCAGCTGAACGTCATCACTGTCACTATTCAGTAGTCTACAAATAATAAATCAAAACCCCTGGCCCTTTACATAGTTCTTAATGATACTGTTTTCACTATGCCTTGTTATTCCTATGCAAAACTGCTATCGTCTGCCTCCAGATATGGATCCAGCAGTGCTTAATTTGAGCCTGTGGTTTCCGGTGCTCGGCATCACCAGGGCTTGTTACAGTCTGCTACAAGGAGGCGCTGTCTGGCTAATTTAGAGATGATCACATCAATAGTTAATTATTAATTCAATATACATTAAAAGTGTCTATTACCTGCCACCCAAGCCATTGTTAAAGCTTTTGGGGGGCCTGCAATACTCCAATTGTCACACTTGTAGGAGTGTGATGGTTAGTATAGTGTTGTTACTATCACTGGCAGCATCGTAGGGGCACTATGTGGCCTTCTGATGAGAGCCCTGGCACTTATTTATTTTTAGAAATTAAGCACTGGGATCCAGCAATCATTTCAGCCAAATGATTAGCCCACTCTGGATCATCTTTTCAGAGCTGGCAGATCTTCCTTCATCAAGTGCAGAAACTGGTCCCTTCCCTCAAAGGATGAGTATTGCCAGTATGTAATAGTGATGTTGGAGTTGCCACAGCTGCTAGCCGAGGTCTCCTCATTTGACCTGCCCACTGTGGTCAGGTCTTTGCAAGTCAACCTGTTATTTATTAAGCCTGAAACAAAGTTCTTGAGATATCCTAAAATACCCACCAGGCATGCATGTATCCAGTGTGGCCTCATTTTGCACATACCTTGCCCTATGCCATTCACCACTTCTTAGGGTGATCTAGTCTCACAACTAGCTGCGGCCTGTGCAGGTAAGAGCGGTGGAGCAGTGGGGCCGGGTGGATGGGTATTTGGACAGACCATGATGAGGGAAAATGTAATATTTATTTAATTATTTTCTCCTCGAGTTCATCTGTCTAATCCCCCCAACCCGGCCCCACCACTCTTACGTACACAGGCCACTCCTGCTCACAACCTTCTGCTTCGGCTCAATTGTCAAGGTGGACCAGCTTAACTGCAATGTCTGACACTTCGATCTCCATGCAACTTTCGCCCTTTCCACATTGAGGTGCGCAGTGCCAGCGAGTGTTTGAGGTTTCACATTCTTCTTATAAATGCACTGTGTTGTTTTAGGGATATCCAGGAACTCCCAGGCTCATGTGTCAGTATCTGAAGTTGAACATCATGCGGGATCAGCAGCCCTCATGGAACAAGCAAATGTCACCCTGAAACTATGAAGAACTTGTTTAGACCAAGACCTATCCCCCTCCAATGTACCACAGGCATTGATCAAACAGGGAAGGCTTTGCACGCGCTGAAGCCTGTTGGCTCTTATAGATCAGATGCAGAGAAGCCTTTGGCATTTAAAATGATTCTTCTTTCAAATTTTTCTTCTTGCTCTTTCAACCCTAACAGAAAATGTTTTCACATGATTATTTTTAACAAGATGCTTGGGGACTCCTAGAAAAGGTCATAATATCTTTGATGTTGTGGCATAAGGGAGAGCTGGGTAAATACCATTGTTCTCCTGGCAGCTTATTTGTTTTCTCTAAGGAGATGGAGTGAGATAGTAGGGCAAAGGTCCAGACATCCCTCTTTGTACTTTTATGATTTACAGGGTGAAGCAGGGAATGTACTTAAACTTTCAAACTTTCATATGTCTGTTCATATTTCACAAAAGTCCCTTTTTCCAGACAATACCGACTTTCAGGCTTTTATTTTGAAAATCTGTGTGTGTATATATAGCTATTACTTTAATTTATCTTCATAAAATCCATTTTGCTGAATTTTGAAGGGGGTATATTTGCAGACCCACATGCTACGAGTAGTGGACACTGTGAGTCACAACCACACTCTGTGTCCGTGTGGTAGTCCTGAAGCTGTGCACGGTGGTCTGCCTGTCAGAATTTGTGGCTACTGTCCAACAGGTTCTGTCGACACTGTACTCACACTCTGTGAGAAGTTGGCCTGATATATGCTGTCCACTAGTTCTAGTGGGCACCTTGTATCAGTCCAAACAACCCCTTATTGGTATAGGTTAAAGACAACCTTTATTGAAAGCTATCCTAGTGGTAGCTATGGAGAGCAGCCTTCAGGCTAAGTCTTGAAGGAATGTAAAGCAGCTTGTTTTACCAGTCTATAATCTCTTGAGTCACTAAATGAAAGATATCCACACCAGGTATATATATAAAATATATGTATTTATTACTGAACACACCTTTCTAGTGTCTTTATGAGACTAGAGGTCAAAACACATAAGTTACACTTCAATAATCACAGTAAAATAGCAGAAAAACACATCAGGTCCTAGGGGCGAGCCAAACCATATACTAAAATAGTGTTATAAGAACTACAACTTAACTAGACATAAGGCCTAGAGCCTGTATAATCGCTGGGACCCCAAGGAACAACCCAAGGTAGTGACACAGGGGACCCACAGTGGTCGTGTGCAGTGTGTGAACACAGCCGCGAGCTCCCGTTAGCTTCTATGGGGAAAGTCGCGGTTAGATTTTTAAAGATTAGGGACACTTAGAAATGAGTCAGGACCAAACCCTTTTGGACTTAGGAAGATCTAGGGCTTGCACCCACGGGAGTACCAGAGTACTCGTGTTACCTCACCCAGGGAAGCAAGGGTGCATAGGTGTATTTTGGTGTCGGGTCGCGTCGTCGATTTCAGTGGGAGATGGTGAAGAAGTGCTGCTGCCATGAAGATGCGAAGTGTCCGAAGAGATCCAAGCCTGGATCGAAGATGAGAAGAAACTGAAAGCAGAGGGGACAGAGTCTGGGTCACTAGTCAGTGACCAGCAAGGCGATGAACAGATGGCCACCGATGTCGGGTGATTTCAGGTGAAGGAGGTGAAGCTTGACTCTTCAGCCACGAGGACCAGGAGGCATCGAGGATGACCAGGAACTGGATTCGGGCTGGCTCACAAAGGATGTTCAGTACTGCAGCGTTGGTGCCCAGATTGGACACAACAAGCCTTGGCAACAGCAACCCACGCAGAAAGAGGAGAAATGCTTTGGTGCAGACCAGCAAGGTCTGAGGGACTCACCACTTGGTTGTGAGTCTGGGCACTTCTGGAGCAACCAGGGAAGCCCAAGGAAATACAAATGTACCCCCTCAGGGACCCACCAGTCAACGGACCAGGGATCGCGAAGGGACCTCGAGATGAAACACAAAATGGCAACCCACGGGTCACTCGGATTGACCAGGCTGACAATCTTCAGAGGATTCCGTGCTCGAGGTGGAGGCTACAAGTTAGCCCAAACACGACTTCAAGAGACGTTGAGAAGTCAATGCACTTGCAGAAATGCACGGTGACCAGGAGTTCTGATTCCACGCTTCTCATGAGTGCTGCAGGCCTCAGCTTTGCTGGGGACTCGGGTCGGCCCCTGAGATGTCTGGAAATCCTCTTCCCGGGCTGCAAATACTTCGGAGTCTGGCGGGAGCTTCGAGAATGCAGACAGGCAAAATGCTTCGTTGGTGCCTGCCAAGCAGGGGAGTCACTCCATGACCCCAAGGGAGATTTCTTCTGTCTTCTAGTCGAAATAGAAAGTCGAAGGTCCAGGATATATGTTGCAGAGTTTCGTCCAGGGTAATCTAAAGTCCTAAGGACTGGGGTCCCATACTTATACTAAGGTAGGGGGTTGGACATACTCTGGGGACCCACCTATGGGAGGGGTTGGAAAGAGGGATGGCTTCACCCATTTCCTTTGTCCAGTTTCACGCCAGAGCAGGGGCTGGAAGCCCCTGAACCGGTTTGGCTGTACTATGCACAGGGACACCAAATGTGCCCCCAGTGCAGGACTTCAAAGCACTCAGAGAGTGCTCCCAACCAGCCCCAATACACATACTCCTGTCTGGGAGGAGACCTCCCCTGCCGGAGTTTTGGTCAGCAGTAGGAGGTCAGACTTGTGTCTGTGGCTGCAGCATCCATTTTGTGATGCCAGGGCTCTGTTAAGTTTCTACTGGGTGTACCAGTGCTGTCATGTCTCTTCCTCTAGAAGGGTGGGATCATACTCCCACACCAGTTACTGGTGTGGGGGTATGATTCCAAGGTGTTTGACACCAAACATGACATGTTTCCGTGCAGCCAGTCCAAAGTTAGCATTAACCGTTTAAGATATAACGCACTTAAGAGTACATGGTCAGTCTGCACTACTGCCAACCCCGGAGAAGAGATTCCAAAGGCTGCAGAGGGGCTCATCTCATGCCTGGGTACCCCCTCACATATAACCAAGCACCCTGCCTTCAGGATTGATAAGGCCTGGGGTGACTGATAGGTTTGTATGTGCAGTATATGGTGAGATATAGTGAACCTATATCTCGGTAAGGGGTGCATGCACCACCTTACACAGGCTGCAGTAGCAGTCCTGTGGTGTCATTTTGTGTGGCATTCCATGGGTTGGCATAATACATGCTTCAGTCCCTGGTAGGCCTCTGGTGTACCTATGCCCTGTGTACATAGTATATCATATACTAGGGACTTATAAGGGCACCTCAGATCCAATCTGAACTGTACCTCAAGTACATGGAATAATTTTAGAGAGGAAGCAGCTAGGCTGGGGCCCTGAATAGCAGGGTCCCAGCCAGACTAAAGTAAAAAAAACAGTGAAACACCAGGAAAAAGTGGGGGTAAACATGTGAAGCAGATCCTACTCTCCTACACAACCCCCCTCCCCCCCTAAACGCAGGGATATTAAACTAACCTTGACCATTTGAGTCTCCATGTTCTAAGTGGAAATATCTGGAGAGTCCATCTGCATTTGCATGGTTACTCCCAGGTCTATATTCCACTGTATAGTCCATCCCCTGTAGGGAAATGAACCACCTGAGCAATTTGGGACTTTCACCCTTCATCTGTTTTAGCCATAAGAGGGGCTTATGGTCTGTCTGAACAATGAAGTGAGTACCAAATAAGTATGGCCTCAACTACTTCAGAGCCCAAACCACAGCTAAGGCCTCCCTCTCAATGGCTGACCAACGTTTCTCTCTGGGGGTCAACCTTCTGCTTATGAAAACTACTGGTTGATCCTGACCTTCATCATTCAACTGTGACAGTACAGCCCCTACCCCCAACTCAGATGCATCTGTTTGGACAATGAACTTTTTGGAGTAGTCAGGACTTTGCAGAATGGGAGCAGTGCACATGGGCTGCTTCAGGTCATCAAATGCCTTTTAACAGCTAGCTGTCCACTGAACCTTTTTGGGCATTTTCTTAGAGGTTAAGTCATTCAGGGGTGTCACTATTGATCCATACCCCTTGACAAATCTTATATAGTACCCAGTCAGGCCTAAGAAGGCTCTCACCTGAGTCTGGGTAGTGGGAGCAACCCAGTCCATTATGGTCTGGATTTTGCTCTGCAGTAGTTGAACCTGGCCTCCACCTACAAGGTGGCCCAGGTACACAACCTGACTCTGCCCTATCTGGCACTTAGTAGCTTTGATAGTTAGGCCTGCTTTTTGCAGGGCCTCCAAAACATTCCTTAGGTGGACCAGGTGATCCTCCCAGGTGGAGCTAAAGACAGCAATATCATCTAGATATGCTGCACAATAGTCTTCCAGGCCTGCAAGGACTTGATTCACCAACCTTTGGAAAGTGGCAGGTACATTTTATAAACCAAAGGGTATTACCACAAATTGATAGTGCCCACTAGGGGTAGAAAATGCTGTCTTTGGCTTTGCATCATCAGCTAGTCTGATCTGCCAGTAGCCAGCTGTCAGGTCAAATGTGCTAAGAAACTTGGCTGAGGCCAAAGTATCTCTTAGCTCATCTGCCCTGGGGATGGGATGGCATCAGTCCTAGTGACTGCATTGAGACCCCTGTAGTCTACACAAAACCTCATCTCTCTCTTGCCATCTTTGGTGTGAGGTTTAGGTACCAGGACTACTGGACTAGCCCAAGGGCTATCTGAGGGTTCAATAACTCCCAAATCCAACATATTTTGAACTTCTGTCCTTATACAGTCCCTGACATGGTCAGGTTGCCTGTAGATCCTATTCTTCACAGGCAACCTGTCCCCAGTGTCCACTTAATGAGTGCACCAGGTGGTCTGACTTGGAGTCTGAGAAAACATATGTCTGAACTGGCTGAGAAGTATTCTGCAGTCAGTTTTCTGCTGGGCAGTGAGGCTGCCTGCCAAGGCTACACCATCAACTGACCCATCATCAGGGTTCTGCGAAAGCAGGTCAGGTTGTGGGTCCCTCTCTTCCTCCTGTCCTTCATCAGTAGCCATGAGCAAGCCCATGTCTGCCCTGTCAACATATGGTTTTAGTCTGTTGACATGAATTACCCTGTGGGGACTACTAGGGGTTCCAAGGTGTACCAAGTAGGTGACCTCCCCTTTCTGCTCAACAATTGTATGGGGACCACTCCATTTGGCCTGGGGGGCTGCTGGGGCCACAGGCTCCAACACCCACACTTTCTGTCCTGGCTGGGAAACAGTCAGTACAGCCTTTTGGTCATGCCAGGCTTTTTGTAATTCCTGGCTCGCCTCAAGGTTTTTGGTTGCCTTTTTCATATACTCAGCCATCCGGGAGCCATCCGGGAGCGGAGACCAAGTACATAGTCCACTATGTCCTGTTTGGGGGGCTTGAGAGGTAACTCCCATCCTTCCTTAACCAGACACAATGGACCCCTGACAGGGTGACCAAACAAAAGTTCAAAAGGGCTGTAACCAACCCCCTTTTGAGGCACCTCCCCGTATGCAAATAAAAGACAGGGCAAGAGTATGTCCCATCTTTGCCTCAGCTTTTCTGGGAGTCCTTTAATCATGCCCTTTAAGGTTTTGTTGAACCTTTCAACTAAACCATTGCATTGTGGGTGATAGGGTGTGGTGAACTTGTAGTTTACTCCATACTCCTTCCACATAGCAGTTAAGTAATTTGACATAAAGTTTGCATCTCTGTCAGATACTACCTCCTTAGGAAAGCCTACTCTTGAGATTACACTCAAGAGAGCTCTTGCCACCACAGGTGCTGTAGTGGTCCTTAGGGGAATTGCTTCTGGGTACCTGGTGGCATGGTCCACCACCACCAGTATAAACCTGTGTTTGGCCCAGGTGTCCTGCTAGGAGAATATCATGGGCTAGTGTCAACAGGAAACCCCTAAACATCAGAGGTATAACCAACCTCCTGGATGCACCAGGCTTGGGGTCTCTACTCTCTGAGTAAAGGAGTCCATTATACCAATAAACTTTATGGGTGCCACTAGCATTCCCAGCAGCCTGCTTTCTGAGGGGTTCAAGAGAGGGGCAGATTTTCTGCTCCTGGCTCAGATCAGATCTGGAAGGGCCCCCTGTCCCCAAGAACTCAACCTGGTCAGGTACAAGCTCCTCTGGGACAGTTCCTTCTTCAGGCCCAAGATCATCTCCCTGAGGAGACGGATCTACATTCTGAGTCAGGGGGGAAGCACTGCCTTAACCCTACTGCTCCTCCTCTTGGGAGGCAACTGGCCCATTATTCCAGAATCCAGGACCTGTCCAGCTTTGGACATTTTGGCCTGTGACCTAGTCACAGCAAAGGCATGTGCAGGGATTCCTAACATTTCTGCATGTGTCCTGAGCTCCACTTCAGCCCAAGCTGAAGATTCAAGGTCATTGCCAAGCAAGCACTGCACTGGTAGGTCTGCACTTACCACATCCTTCTTAAGGCCAGTTACCCCTCCCCAGGAGAAGTTAACAACTGCTAGAGAATGGTCTGTTCTGACATTGCTAACATTGGTCACTTGGTACATTTCACCAAGTATAATCTGCCCAGGATTCACAAGATCTTTTGTCACCATTGTGACACTTGCTCCTGTGTCCCTGAATGCCCAAGCCTGTACTCCATTGATTAAAGGCTGTTGCCTGTACTTGCCCAAGTCACTGGGACACACAGAGGGGGCCATATCCATGCCCCAATCACAGACAAGAGCAGCCTGAGTGGTTTCTCTGACTAGGCCAGAGCCCACCTCAGTTCCCAGGGTCAACCCTACTAAACCCTTAGCTTGTGTATTCCCACCAACAATTGTATGCACTGGGGGAGCAGGTGCTTTAGGGGCATTGGTGGGGGCTGGAGTATTCTCTTTGGACTTGGTGCAATCACTGGTCCAGTGTGTTTTTTGCTTACAGACTTTGCATCAAGGTTTCTTTTGGCCTTTCCCTTTGTTAGACTGTGAATCCCCACCTGAAGAAGATTTTTGGGGCCCTTGTGAAGACTTCTGGTCTTTACCCTTCTCCCCACCGTTGTCAGAGTTCTTAGAATATTGCTTCTTGGGTTCACCACTTTGGTTCTATACCTTCTGCCTCACCCTGGTTCTGAACCACTTGTCTGCCTTCTTTCCCAATTCTTGGGGAGAGGTCAGATCTGAGTTTACCAGGTACTGGTGCAATAGCTGATTTTGACAGTTATTAAGAATCTGCTCCCTTATTATCAGATTGTACAATCCTGTGAAGCCACACACCTTCCTGCACAATAACCAACCTTCCAGAGCCTTAGCAGAACAATCCAAAAAGTCCACCCAGTCTTGATTCTGTGCGTTTTGGGTATCCCTGAACTTTAACCTGTATTGTTCAGTGGTTAGGCCAAACTCATCTATCAGTGCACTTTTCAAGACCTGGTAATCATCAGCATCCTCTTCTCTTACAGTGAGGAGCTTATCTCTACCTTTGTCTGTAAAGGAGAGCCATAAGATTGCTGAACACTGCTCCTGGGGGACCCTTTGTACTTTACATGCCCTTTCCCGTGCAGTTATCCATTTGTGGATGTCATCCCCACTCTGGTAGGGAGGGACAATCTTTTTCAGGTGTCTATGGTCATAAGACCTCTCCCTATCTCTAGGGAAGTTGCTGCCACCAAGGGACTCTAGTCCCTCCTTTTTTCTAGCTTTGTAGAGCTCTAGGGCATCCTTATCTAGGGCTAAACTGATCTTGCTCATACTGCAGCAGTCTCTCTCTCCTCTCCTGGGAGGTTTCCCTCCCTCTGTGAGAAGAAACAGAGGTCCCTATAGATGAGGTAGAATGGACAGACTCCCTTGAGAGAGATCTATCCCTTCTAACCCTTCATCAACTCTTCCTGGAGGGACAAAGAGAGGGCCATTGTGCTCCTCTTCCTCATCCTCCTCCAGTGGAGCTGGGTTAACCAGATCCTGATCATTGTCATCAGTCTGATTAGCAGCAGAGGTTGGGTCAGGGGAGTTTCCACCCCTGGGTCCACCCTACACTGTTGCCCCACCCACTCTGCCTACCTCATCAGATCCACTAGAGTCTGAGAGATCATCCAACCTGAGTATCTCCAAGAGATGCTGTTTGGTTGGGTTTTTGCCTGTCTTCAGCTTACTAATTGAACATAAGGTCCTAAGCTGAGCAAAGGTGAGATCCTCATATTTATAGGGGATAAGCCCAGGGGCTTCTTGAGGGACACACTGGTTCCTGGCTGATTAGACATTACTAATGTGGTGTGGTGTATTGCACTACCTACACTAGTGTGGCCTACTAAACTCTCTTGAGTTGTAGAAAGGGTGTGCTAGGCACTTGACACACAACTCTAAGTTCAGTAGAACTTACTGCATACCTAAGCCTGTATTATATGTACCTAGGGTACCTTTAGTGGTTTTCAGTTAGTTACTCAATTGAGATTATCTGGTAAAACAATAGCAAGCTGGAATCCCACACGCTGCACACCAATGTGAGACGTTGGCCCGATATATGCTGTCCACTAGTTCTAGTGGGCACCTTGTATCAGTCCAAACAACCCCTTATTGGTATAGGTTAAAGACAACCTTTATTGAAAGCTATCCTAGTGGTAGCTATGGAGAGCAGCCTTCAGGCTAAGTCTTGAAGGAATGTAAAGCAGCTTGTTTTACCAGTCTATAATCTTTTGAGTCACTAAATGAAAGATATCCACACCAGGTATATATATAACATATATGTATTTATTACTAAACACACCCTCCTAGTCTCTTCATGAGACTAGAGGTCAAAACACATAAGTTACACTTCAATAATCACAGTAAAATAGCACAAATACACGTCAGGCCCTAGGGGTGAGCCAAACCATATACTAAAATAGTGGTAGAAGAACCACGACTTAGCTAGACAAAAGGCCTAGAGCCTGTATAATCACTGGGGCCCCAAGGAACAACCCAAGGTAGTGACACAGGGGACCCACGGGGGCCGTGTGCAGTGTGTGAACATGAACACAGCCGCGAGCTCCCGTTAGCTTCTATGGGGAAAGTTGCGGTTAGATTTTTAAAGATTAGGGATGCTTAGCAATGAGTCAGGACCAAACCCTTTTGGACTTAGGAAGTTCTAGGGCTAGCCCCCACAGGAGCACCGGAGTACTCGTGTTACCTCACCCAGGGAAGCCGGGTGCATAGGTGTCTTTTGGTGTCAGGTCGCGTCGTCGATTTCAATGGGAGCTGGCGAAGAAGTGCTGCTGCCGTGAAGATGCGAAGTGTCCGAAGAGATCCAAGCCTGGATTGGAGATGAGAAGAATCTGAAAGCAGAGGGGACAGAGTCTGGGTCACTAGACAGGGACAAGGAAGGCGATGAACAGATGCCCACCAATGTCGGCTGATTTCAGGTGAAGGATGTGAAGCTTGACTCTTCTGCCACGAGGACCAGGAGGCGTTGAGGATGACCAGGAGCTGGATTCGAGCTGTTCCACGAAGGATGTCGAGTGCTGCAGTGTTGGTGCCTGGATTGGACACAACAAGCCTTGGCAACAGCAACCCACGCAGAAAGAGAAGAAATGCTTCAGTGCAGACCAGCAAGGTCTGAGGGTCTCACCACTTAGTTGGGAGATTAGGGCACGTCTGGAGCAACCAGGGAAGCCCAAGGAAATACAAAGTTACCCCTTGAGGGGACCTCAAGACGAAACACAAAATGGAGGCCCACGGATCACTCGGAATGACCAGGCCAACAATCTTCGGAGGATTCAGTGCTCGAGGTGGAGGCTACAAGTTAGCCCAAGCACGACTTTAAGAGATGTCGAGAAGTCAATGCACTTGCAGAAATGCACGGTGACCAGGAGTTCCGGTTCCACGCTATTCACGAGGGCTTCAGGTCTCAGCTTTGCTGGGGACTCGGGTTGGCCTCTAAGATGTCTGGGAATCCTCCTCCTGGGCTGCAAATACTTCAGAGTCCGGCGCAAGCTCCGAGGATGCAGACCGGCAAAATGCTTCGTTGGTGCCTGCCAAGCAGGGGAGTCACTCCTTGACCCCAAGGGAGATTTCTTCCATCTTCTAGTTGAAATAGATAGTCGAAGGTCCAGGATATATGTTGCAGAGTTTTGTCCAGGGTAATCTAAAGTTCTAAGGACTGGGGTCCCATACTTATACTAAAGTAGGGGGTTGGACATACTCTGGGGACCCACCTATGGGAGGGTTTGGAAAGAGGGGTGGCTACACCTATTTCCTTTGTCCAGTTTCACACCAGAGCAGGGGCTGGAAGCCCCTGAACCGGATCGAGCTGGACTATGCACAGGGACACCAAATATGCCCCCAGTGCAGGACTTCAAAGCACTCAAAGAGTGCTCCCACCCAGCCCCAATACACATAATCCTGTCTGGGAGGTGGTTACACCTCGCTGTGACAGGAAACCTATTGTCCAGGCCTCCTCTGCCGGAGTTTCGGTCAGCAGTAGGAGGTCAGACTTGTGTCTGTGGCTGCAGCATCCATTTTGTGATGCCAGGGCTCTGTTAAGTTTCTACTGGGTGTACCAGTGCTGTCATGTCTCTCCCTCTAGAAGGGTGGAATCATACTCCCACACCAGTTACTGTTGTGGGGGTATGATTCCAAGGTGTTTGACACCAAACACGACATGTTTCCGTGCAGCCAGTCCAAAGTTAGCATTAACCGTTTAAGATATAATGCACTTAAGAGTATATGGTCAGGCTCCACTACTGCCAACCCCGAAGAAGAGATTCCAAAGGCTGCAGAGGGGCTCAGCTCATGCCTGGGCACCCCCTCACATATAACCAAGCACCCTGCCTTCAGGATTGATAAGGTCTGCCATAGGGGTGACTGATAGGTTTGTATGTTCAGTATATAGTGAGATATAGTGAACCTATATCTCAGTAAGGGGTGCATGCACCACCTTACCCAGGCTGCAGTAGCAGATCTGTGGTGTCATTTTGGGTGGCTTTCCAGGGGTGGCATAATACATGCTTCAGCACCTGGTAGGCCTCTGGTGTACCTATGCCCAGCGTACATAGTATACCATATACTAGGGACTTATAAGGGCACCTCAGATCCAATCTGATTTGTACTTCAAGTACATGGAATCATTTTAGAGAGAAAGCAGCTAGGCTGGGGCCATGAATAGCAGGGTCCCAGCCAGACTAAAGTCGAAAAAAAGTGAAACACCAGCAAAACGTGGGGGTAAACATGTGAAGCAGATCTTACTCTCCTACACACTCCATAGAATTTATCTCTGCCTATACAAATGAGAAAGGTTGAGGGAGGACCAACTTTGGGGGGAAGCGGAAATGGGGTTGAGGGAGGGAAAGAGAGAGAGAGAGAGAGAGAGAGAGAGAGAGAAACAACCAGCATGCCAATGTCTTCTTCAGATTCATTCTCTCAAGTATTGCATCTTCTCTCCATCAAAACTTATAAACAAGGTTCTCCGGAGTGACTCACTAAGGAAAAAAAGAGCATACAAGACTTCAGTATCAGTTGTAATCCTGACAAGTTTGTAATGATGGTATAACAACACAGCCTAATCACTGGCTTCAAGATGGATGGTGGGCCAAGCTAAACCTAAGCAAAGTTGCAGGGAAAGCAGGTTAACTGGGAATTACATGATAATCAAAAGATGTACTGTAAGGTGAAGGGAGGAGGGAGGGCACACAGAAATATGACAAAGCAAAGTGTAAAAAATAATGCCAGTCATACAAAGATCTGATAACCGGGCAACCGTAGGGCCTCTGCCACGAGCTGGGAGGCCCTTTGTGAATTCTACCCCTTGTCTCTAGAGCACTTTACCGAAAGACCTTCAAACATGAATTGACCTCGTAACATTTAACATGCATTGGCAAAGCCAATAAGTCTCGGCAATGGGAGAGTTATTGCTGTTGTCAATATCGTTTAGCCATGTTATATAGCAGCATGGCTGCTGTTCAGCATGGCTGAAAGTCCTTGGAAAAAGCGCTACAACGTGCCCAGTGCTGGCTGTGTTATAGCACATTTTTGTCTGGCAGCAGGGGTGGGAAAAGCAAGACTTCACAGATGCAGTGCAAACAACACAACACAGGAGTTGGTGGATGATGCGTGGGCAGAATGTAAATAAAAAGGCCTTTAGTATTTGCTAAAACATTCACCACACTTTGCATACATCACTGAACTATGGTTTAAATAATCTCACTAAATAAAACATGCGCATAAAATGTGCATTGAAACAACAAGGTTCTCAAACAAACTTCAAAACGCATATACTGATTAAATCAGATTGTATCTAATGTGCTATAACCCTAGAGGGGTAGCAAATCAACTGCACTCAAAGTCCAAAAGTGTTAAAAAAACAGAAACTTGAAAAAGATGGTACACTTGATTTTGTGGTAAAAAGGGGAAACCTGACTAGCTTATCAGTCACTTGAACAAATGTGCCAGTCACTCACCAAACATTAACGTAAATAAATCAGAGCAGTGGGAATAGACTTAAAGAAATGACTCAATATATTGATGTGAATGAAAAATGTTACCAATTACTTTTGGAGCTGAGTGAATCAACCATACTATCTCCTTGCCGCGTTTGGAGATAATGAAGCGTGGCAGAGGAGTCCAGTTACATATATGGATACTGCCGCCAACCGCAGCATCAACGTGCATGTTGGTCACCACTTAGTGGCTTAATAATAAGATGGCAACCAGTAGGAGGCAGTCTAGGCAATGTACAATTGCAAGAATGCCGAGCGCGCTGACTGACATCAGCATACTAGTGAAAAATACAATCCGTTACAAAATAATCAGAGCGGGCCTTGGGTAAGATAAAAGACACATTGTATCTCTGGAAAGCCGAGGGCGATGACAGACATCGACATAGTAATGAAAAACTAAAGTCCAATCATAAAAAGAAAGGAGAGCGCCACAGGTATGATATCTCATAAAAGACACATTGTAACGTTGTTGAGTCGAGCGTGAAGGCTGACATTGACAAAAAAATGAAAAACTAAAGTCCGATCACAGAACGGAGCGAGCTGCGGGTATGATGATTCATGCAAGATACACTGTATCCCTGTATATCAGAGCGCGAAGACTGTGGCTAATTCCAAAGACATGCTGATGAATCCGTTTGACAATGAACCTTGGTCTTTGAATGCACAACAAATGTGGTGAGATAAGAGCAAGATTTATAGGCCTGTACAGAAACCGAGATCGGAGCGAGTGAAAACACAAGAGCTCAAGTGAAGTGCTCTTCAACAAAGAAAAAAGTAATTCCAAAACCAGTTGCTAAAATTGGAGCAGTGGATGAATAGTATTATTTGGTCTATGCTCTTGGGGAGGGCTAAACACAGGAAGAGACATGACGCATGTATGCTATTGACAGATGGGTAGAAAGAATATGAGAGAAATAATGGAGCCAGCAAATGGAAAGCCAATGGACGGGCTGAATTTCACAAAGTGAATACAACATGTCTCTTCAAGACAGTGCATATGCTAAGCCAAAACCTTAAAAGGCCTTCGAAACTTGGCTGTTTCTTTATTAGATTTGTACCTGTCTACTGATAGAAGTGGGGTTAGGAATTGTAAATCTATATTTTCCTCTGTGCACTTACCATTCAATATGTTGTCCTTTGAAATTTTGTCCATGATATTAGTGTGTCATCATATTCTCATTGTACTCAATATTCAAGAGTACAATGTCTACTGATTAATATGCGACAATGTCAAGATTTCTAGCCGCAGATGCTGCACTTTAGATAATTCATATAAAATAACATACAATAACATAACACTAAGGAGACCTATGGCACACTTGAGACACATAACACCAAGACTCTTGACTATTGACTCGACTGGGACAAGACACTTGTTGTTTGGGGGGTGGGTATTTGGGTTGCAGGTTATTTCATTTTTATAAACCTTTAAACTCAGCATTTAGGGCTTTATCCCACTGAGTTGTACAGTGTTAAACCAAGAGACAGGGGAGCCGCTTGGTTCACTCTAATATTACTACATTTTATTCATTTAGTCTGGCATCTATGGCAAAGTAAATAAGAATTTGCTTGTCAACTACAAGGTGAACTAAAAGTGTTGCAAAGTCTTCTGAGTCAAAACTACTTCAGCCCTATAGGATAACAATGACCAGAGGTCCAATGTAATACAAAACCTAGCATGTTATGTACTGTATTTGTAGAGTGCTTGTTCACCAGAGGTTTCATATAATGTAGGCAGAAAGAGATGACTAGACCTGAAAGAAGTCAAAATGCTTGCAAGAATGGCTATGTTTTTGTTTGTTTTCCAAGTGTAAGGCATTTAAAGTTGCATTGTGATATAGGACAAGCATCTTCTAAGCAGCCAAACATTTATTTTGCCTGACATACAATGTATTAAACAGTATGATTTGTAAATGCAAGGCTGAGAATTTGTTTGAGTTCATGGGATTTGTATATATGTCTCCAAAACTATTTTAATAGAAAAACATATATCTTGGCGTAAAGAAAATCTGTCATAGTGAAGGGGCCAAAAGGAACAAATATGTAGTCTTAATTCAGCAAGAAAATGCTATCTTGGTGGATCTGGCCAAATAATAAAAACAAGAAGCATCATGGGACCTATTATATATGCAAAATACTCCATAGTCCATAAAGAGTCTAAAAACAAAAGCCCACTGTGTAAATTGTAAATAATGTCAGACCAGCCATGCAAGAGTATGTGTCTAACTCAGTTTCCTGACTTGAGAGCAAAAGTCACTGGCCATCCTCACTATTTGTTTTAACCACAATGTGGAGATCCCTCTCAGATTCTGGCATAAATAGTCTGGTTGAGGGAGGGTTTGACACTCCATGGGAAGAATGAAACAGAGGGAAGGCAGGAGAACAGAAAGGAAAGACAAACTGGGAGACTACACCACAGGAGGTGGGGCGTGCTGGGGAGGTAGACAAGATGTAGTAGCGGCAGTCAAGAAGGTAATGACTCCACATGAATGTTATAGCTGCCAAAACACCGCCTCTTAGATCATCTGGACATCCTAAATTAAGTCCTGGATGTCCTGAGAGCGCTAACAGACCCTTTACATTTGGCATCATGGCCTCCTTGAAAGCAGTCACTGACACAGATTCTGGTGGGAGGGACTGGGAAGCACAAGAGGGGTGTGGGGTGTCAGGGGCAGAATTATCCCTCGACTCAAGTTCTTCTGGGCATGCACTGGGAATAGGAGAAGATGTAGGGGTGCAGCTGGAGGCCCCAATAGAGGCCTCAGGAGTTGTGGAGTAGCTGAAGCCAGGCCGAGATGGTGTTGAGGCCTTCTCATGGGACACCACAGGTTGTTGTTGCTCAAGGGCAGGAGGAGAACCAACAATGTCCTTCCCCTTGCTGGTGGTGACCACATCTACTGCCCCTCTCCTGCTCCCCCCCAAGTAACTCTGAAGTATTCAGGGAGTACCTGGCTTGCAGTTCAGGCTGGACTGTTCCCATTGGAGCAGGATCAAGACTGATTTGCCTATGGCTTGGTGCAAACTGAAGTGCATGGTGTGCAAAAAACAATGGATTGGGAGGCAGCCCAAGTAATTACCAGTGTCTGAGATTAATTCAAGCATTTCATTCATCACCTTTTTGTATACTTTAATTTGTCGCCCTAAGTGGGACAGGAAGGCCCAGATGTAGGTCCTGTGAACACTGTGTCACTGGACCAAAGATATACCTTTCCGATGAGCCCTAACTTGGGCAAAACTGGCCTTCGGTTGCTTATGTTCCTGTCTGGGAGGACCTGACCTGGCAGTTCGGGTTGGGCTGTTCTCTTTGGAGCTGGGTCAAGAATGATTTGCCTATACCTGGGTCATAACTGAGGTGTTATGGTGTGCAAAAAACCAATGGATTGGGTTGCGGCTCAAGTAGTTACTAGTGGCTGAGATTAATTCAGGCATTCAAATTCATCTCTTTTTTGTATCCCCCAGGTGATTCTTCAAACCACCTGTATTATCTTGGAGGCAGATCTTGAAACTCTCTGGGTGGGTGCACTACCCCTGCTGGTGGAGGGATCCTCCTCTTCACTAGTAGTATCAAATGTTCGTGCATGACTCTAAGCCTCTGCCTTCTTGCCCCAGGTCCTGCTCTGATGTCTGTTGTCCAGCTCAGTCTCCAATGAAAAAGAAATGCCAAGAAAAATGAGATTTTGTTAAATCGTTGGGTTCATAATGCATAGCCACCTCATTTTAGCTGACAATGTAGGGACTTTAACAAACGTCTCACTATCCTGTGCTTTCATACTCAAATGCTGGTAATTTCAATTCCTTAAAACTGACAATTCACAATTTAGTTGTAGAATGAGTCAATCAAGGGATGTGAGAGTGGTTGGTAATAGTTATGTTATCTCATAAAACTATTTGAACCTATTAGAAATGTAGGTTCACATCAGGTTCCACACATTGATTATCGGAGATAAGTACATTTTCCCACCGGCCTACAAAGCATTTTAAAGGAAGTTGAACCGGTCTATAGTTTTGGACATCAAAAGTTTGAAACATCACTCAGTAATTTTGTGAAACTTCGCAAACACATGGTGGTTAGGAAATTAGGTAAAGGTACACAATGTCAGCATTTCCATAATGTAAAAAACACCTTAGTAGTCAAGTCAAAGAAAACAAACAATAAACATACATGTTATTAATTGTGAACTTTCAAAACTTTAACACAACAACAAACATGTTAAATAGAATATGCAAGGTTATGACAAAACTCACAGTGACAGGACAGGACAGAACTTTCAAATATTCCATGGACGTATGTGCCAAATACACACTTGAGTGTTCTCTCTCTGATGCTCAAGCTCTTCCAGCTGAGCATGGAGGATTTGCCAGGCAACTTTCAGGACTCTCCAGTACAGTGGTGTCATGCAAGGGAACTGTATGTTGGAGGACAAGCCCATGATTTCCTGGGCCTTAATAAGGGCCCAGCAACAAAGGTACTCCCAGCGTGTGTGGCACAGCTTCGCACTCCAGGTGTGGACATCCATTGCATTGTTGCGTAAGGCAATGTCCCACCACATTTTGGCCCATGCTGCATTGCTCAGCTGCATATCTGATCCTCAATAAAGTTGGGGGTACTTGGCAATGGCCATGACAGTAATGATCTTCAATTCACTTTCAGAGAAGTTGGGAGGGGTCCTTCTTGTTAAGTACCTCAAACAAGTTGGGGGCAAGAATCTGGATGGAAGATATTGCTGTTTGGAGGAGAACACAGCTCAGAATGAAAACAAAATGGCTGACTTCCTCTTTCTGTGTATCAGTTCCTGTAGATTTGCAGAAGCAGAGATCTCTATCCTGAGTGTGTGTTCACTGCAAGGTCAGCAGAGGAGAACATCCGCACACAGGGCTGAGGCTCCGCATGCAGGAGGGAAGCACCATACACGTAGTACAAAATTGAGAGAGTAACTAAATCTAGACAGGGATGGTTTATGGACCTAATAAACGTGCATTTATTTATGAATTTTTAATGTGTGCCGAAAGCATGAGTGTAGAGTATGAGATATTGTAGTTCAATAATTGTTGTAAACATTGTAATGTACACCGCAGGTAATTGGTTGTAGGAAACATAGAAAAGCAGTACAAACACACATTTCCCCAGGTTCAAACATTCAACACACTTTTAGTTGTGGAATCTCCATATTTTTTCTTTAGTTCAGAATTTAAAATTAGTTTATACTGATTTACAATAATATTTAACATAAATGTTTTTCAAATTATTTTTCCAACAGTAATTACGTTTTTTTACTTTTCCCTATACTGTACCATAAGGAGATCTCCGCCATAATGCATAGTCTCTCCATGGCTAAACACATGTAAATGTAACTAAAGGCAGTCAACTTTGAAAAATGTGTAAAAATATTTTTATGATAAATATCGATATAATTTTTTTTCTCATATTTATTTGAAATCTAAAACTACTGAAAAAAGTGCTACCCCACTTCATTTAATGTAAAAATAATCAATTAAAATTATGGGTGTATAATTTATGCAATTTAAAATTGCACAAATTATAAGACATGTTGGAAATTTCACTAGTACTATATTTGTATTTGTATTTTGTAATGTGCTATTGGAGACATTTTGGATGCAAACCAGTACCTTACCAGTATTTCAAGTAATTACTATGAGGTATTCCCTTGTGTTCGGTTTTCATCAATGATACCCCAAAGTACATTTCACATAATTTACATATAATTTCACTTTATTCCCTGCATCTCAGACAATTTCAGGAAGAAGGTTAGCAATTTTGTAAGCCATTAAACAAAGAGGAAATGGATTGTGAAACCATTCCCAAATATGTACGACATTTGCAAGGTTTGCAACTTATTTTATATGGGTAATGGAGTTCTTAACAAAGAAATCTAGGCTCATTAGTACATTTTACACTTGGAAAAAAAGGGTGAGGTGACGTTACATTAGTTGTAGGCCCTGATTTACAAAAAAGTGATACAAACTGATTTTGGAACAATCTTACTCCCCATCTTTCTCGTTTGAAAGTGTAGAAAAATGTGTTTTTGTCCCATTAAAAAATATGTACATACAACAAAAACATCACAAAATCAAATTGGTATCTTTTTTGCCTTGCTGCAAAGCGTTAGTTTAGAGCAAATACTGTTTGCTCACTGCTAGTCACACAAGAGACAAAGGCCACATAATATGGCTCAAGACCTGTACTATAATTCTGAAGCTGGCTACGCTGCTTGGTGCATATTTAAAGTTCAGTTTGCAGGTGTGGTTCCCCCATAAGTAATAAAAGATTTCTCTAGTGGTTGTAGTTAGCCACTCCCATCAACATTATCAGCACTTAATTAAGGTGAGAAAAGACAGCAGCTTTCTGCTGCCATCAAGTGGTGCTGGCAAATTACTGCACAAGTCTGAAAAGTTGCCTTTCCAGTGTATCGGGTAAGGGTGGGCAGAGCTCGCAGAGTTTTACTCCACAAAATTCTGTAGTTACTTACATAATCCACGAGATTCGGCGGAGTTCCGCAAGTGAGTGGAATTCGGCACGTCATGCTGATTTTTAGCGCTGGTGGCTTGTTCCGTACTTTAAAATCAGTGAGAATGGCACCACGCTGTGCACCAGAAGGCACAGCTTCTTTCTGCCGCTCGAGTAGATTTTGTACTCGAGCCGCAGCTTTCTCAATGCAAACAATCTCGACCAGCCATGACCGCCCGCATTGAGAAAATCTCATCAGGAGGCAATCTAGCACCAACAAATCACGATGGGGGCGCACAGTCTCGCTTGATCTCACCAGCTTAATGTTGGCGAGCCGTGGGCAGGGAAAAAGCTCTGCCATGCAGCACTTGGCGGAGTTTTGCCGGAACTCTGCGATACTCGTGTAGCGCGGTGGGGGCAAAACTCCACTAGCAGAGCAGAATTTTCTGCCCATCCCTAGTATTGGGGAGCTTCAGCCAGGAAAATGCTATTTTGATTGCAGTGATAAAAACCCTGACACCATTCATGATTCCTTGCAAGGGTGGGGTAAATTTGGTGTTCAAACGCTTTTTAAAAAAAAATATTGAATTCACAAACATCCATACCAAAGATATCAAGCCAATTAGCAAAGGAAAATGTAATTTTTTTAATCAACCCTGAATATCATTTTTCATGTTAAAATAAGTCGGGCTAGGGGGCATACCTATCCCCCACGTCCCCTTGAATGATTGTGCTAGCTTCTGTGTTTTTAGATGACAGTTTTGTAAATCCTGCACCGCCATAGAGCGTCCTGGCTTGGCTCAGCAGGAGAGGGGGGTGTAAGCTGAAGACCAATGAGGAGAAATAAGAATGTTCGCAGGTTGCAGGGAATGCTGACGTGGAGACGCGCCTGACAGGACCAGGGATAGTCTGGAAACAGAGCCGCCACGAGAGCGTTCGTCACGCAGCAGCAGACGGATGAAATCTGTCAGAGCGAAAGAGCAAATTGTCATGTTGAGCAATAGAAGAGAGAGTAAAAGTGTCATTAAAATGCTTTATAGAGCGCTGGATAGCCTCATAGGCAGACATGACGGGCAGGGAAGACAGTACCTGCAGCATCTCGAGCCCTTCTAAGGAGGCAGCCGAGCTGCGGGATCCGGGAACACGGAGCGGAAATTCTTCTTTGATAAGGCAGTATAAAATGTCTATATTTGGCTTTTTGTGCGACAGAAATGCAAACAATAAGAGAACAGAAAATCACGAATCAACAACCTTGACGAGCAAAAAGAACAGCACATAGCAAAAGAATAGGAAAACAGCTGCATGACATAAACTCACGTTAAAAGGTTATTATTTAGAAAAAAATTGGCAGTTTGGGTTCTTGTAGTACTAATTGGTAAAAAGGAGGTGGTCAAAAAATGATGGGCAAATGTAGAGTTGGCAAAACACACCATCTTGTTAGTGGAATTTAACCAAAACCTGCTATGCAGGCTGACTAGAAAAGAATTCGTGACGAAGAAAAGAAAACCACCTGTGTTCTGGATGCCTCATCTCCAGGGATATCAAGATGGGGTCCAAGGGATTGTGGGCTTCCGCCCTCGATTCTTACCAGCCATTCAGAATGGGCCTAACACAAAGGCCTTTTGTGATTGGCTATAAATGAAGACAATTCGATTGTTTCGTAATTTCAATTGGAAACTATCTCAGCCAGTAAGAATAAGGCCAAGGTTTTAGTACCATTCTGATTGACTGTTGACAGAAAATCGGAGAAAACCCATGTCTGACGAGGCAGAACAACAATCTCTGTTCAACTGTCTTCTTTCGAACCCTCCTGCCACCAATATTCCATCGCACAATAAATCACCAACCACCACTTACTTGTTAGCAAAAAAGGCCACTTTATTAAGACAGGTGCCAAATCATAATTTTCTGCAATGCAATAACTTCCCAAAGTTTGTCTTCAAATCACCCCAAACCTAACCCCCAATGTACAAACCCCACCCCTAAACAGAATCCCGACCCCTGTGTGCATTTTCCCCTACTTCTCATTTCCTGATCACGTGACTGCTCCCCCCCCCCCCCGTTGGAGGATAGGCTAACCCGCTCAAGGCTGCCCACCCCCCCAGCAAAACCCCGCCTACCCAGGACACTATCAAGCCGGAAAAAACCAAACACAAGAAAAACCTGTCTTATCGTGGCAAAAGGAAAAAGAACTTCGGTGTAATGCAAACACCAGGAAAAATGGGGAAGAAAACAATGGCTATGAAAAAAGGGGTGGGTGGGTGGGACAAAAAGTGTAAACCAGCCCCTCCTCCCCGCTCCCGAGGGCCCAGTGATTTTCCCGCCCCTGCCTCCCTCTACTTAACACTTCCCGTGCGCCTCGCGCCCCTAATCAAAATCCCCTACCCTGCACCTGGGTGGCCGCTCCATTGTGCGAAGCCACCCAGGGGGAGACCTGGCTCGCGCCCTGCACCCCCTGGGTCCCCCCTCGCACAATAAATCACCAACCACCACTTACTTGTTAGCAAAAAAGGCCACTTTATTAAGACAGGTGCCAAATCATAATTTTCTGCAATGCAATAACTTCCCAAAGTTTGTCTTCAAATCACCCCAAACCTAACCCCCAATGTACAAACCCCACCCCTAAACAGAATCCCGACCCCTGTGTGCATTTTCCCCTACTTCTCATTTCCTGATCACGTGACTGCTCCCCCCCCTCCCCCGTTGGAGGATAGGCTAACCCGCTCAAGGCTGCCCACCCCCCCAGCAAAACCCCGCCACCCAGGAAAACCAACAGAGTTTTCCTGCCCCACCCATCAACTTGGTGGTAGTGCACAAACCCTTTGTCAAGCGCACCATATCTGTTCCTTCCAAATTTGCGCAATCAAATCCCGTAACTCCAGCAGGTAATATGCTTGCCCCATTGTAGATAAATGTACCCCATCCTCACGAAACATATACCCTTCAGTGCATTTTATGTTGGGATGAGCGAGGACCCGCACCCCATGACCCTCACAAAAATGTCTCATAGTGCGGTTAACCTTCCGTCTCGCTTTTTCCATCGCTGCATGATGCCGTGCTCCTCTCCAGTGCAACCTTGTAATGAACTCTGTCTAGATCAACTGGGTGTTCCCCCAAGTAGCCTGGAGGACCTCCAAATCATGTTTCATCAACTTTATTAACGACAGCCCTGACAAATCAACGAGGTCATTTTCACCCAAATGAATAATGAGCAAATGTGGCGGTCCCCTTCCAGAGCACATCGTGGCCAGCACCGGAAACAAACCCTCCCAACGCATTCCCCCTTTGCCTTTCCATACCACCTCGTGGCTGGCACTGCGCAGTCCAAGGAAACGCCCACACATCTGTTGTTCGGCTTAGACTGCAGCCCATTTAACGAAGGAGTGTCCTACTATCCATGTTGATTTTTTCGAACTTACAGGCCCCGGTGCCAAACCTAGACAGAAAAACAATGATTAACCAAAGAAAAACGAGGAGCTATGCAGAGACTTTCCGAATATATTTCTCACAACATTTGGACTTCCATCTCCCAATACGGCGTATGTCTGCCCAGGACCACCCCAACCTGGCCGCCTCTGTTGCTGCCCCGATCCGAAAAGAGTGTGTCCCAAAACATAAAGGGTTTTCTCCCAAAAGAAGAAGTATCTTCCTCATCACCGCCAGCAACTGAGCCACAGAAATAGGTTGCCCCGAGGCGTGGCAAAATACAAGACCCAGAGCAAAACCACTAGAAGCCTTGAAACTTTCCCATTCCCCGACAGGACAGCATAAACCGTCCTCACTTCTGTTTAAGAAAACCCATTTACCCCTACCCAGCTGATCCGTCTTTGACATTCTCAACCACAGGCTCAACCTGTGCCCCTCAATAAATACCTCATCACTGCGGATACCTGGCCTATGTCGCAGCCCAAGCAGTTCCGAGGCTCTGAAAGCCCCAAAAAACAACCATAAGAAACATAATCTAAACAGCCTGCACTCAGACTCATCATAACATACCAAAGGTATCTGCCGCAGCATTCTTTGCAGCAAATCATAAGTTACAGCCCTGCGTAAT
Source organism: Triturus cristatus (assembly GCF_964204655.1). Taxonomy (NCBI): domain Eukaryota; kingdom Metazoa; phylum Chordata; class Amphibia; order Caudata; family Salamandridae; genus Triturus; species Triturus cristatus. Next base: position 1,099,457,797 of record NC_140594.1, read on the forward strand.
TGTTTCGTCCCCGCCTGCACCCTGCTTAAACCTTTAAGGACCCTTTTCACCAAAACCCCCTGAACCAGATCCCTCCCCCACCACAATTGCCCGTAAAAGGAAATCCCCGCCAACTTGCCAGAAATAGTAGTATGTGTGAGGCCTTTGTCAATCAAATGGAACACAAAACCTAGCACCAGATGAGCATCGGTCCAACTCCCCCTATTCTCAGCACAGAGTTTACCATAGCTCAAGAACTCTCTCCACGCCTGCTGATAGCTCCGTCGTGTAGAAGCCGCTATGGAGTTTTCCACAAAGGCGGCAAGTCTCAATCCCCCCACTCCCAGACACACTGCGGGATTGGCGTCTTGGTGTGTTCCGCCCCAGGGGCCAGCCTGCGAAATCTCGCCCACTGTAAACGAGACAGAGAGTCCGCTATACTGTTATGCACTCCCGGGATATGACGCGCCTTAAAAACAACATTGAGCTGTAAACATTTGAGCATAAAAGCGCGCAGCAAGCGTAAAACTCTCAAATCCCTGGCTTTCTGCTTGTTAATCAACTGCACCACCGTTAAATTGTCAACGTGGAAAAGCACTGAACGATTCTGAAACTCATCGCCCCAAACATATAGGGCAACCAAAAGTGGAAAAAACTCAAGAAAAGCAATACTGCGACCTTGCAACATCCAATGACGTGGCCAACTCTCAGCGCACCAGCGGCCCTCCCAAAATACTCCAAATCCATGCGCACCAGAGGCATCCGAGTAGATCTGCACTTGCCAAATCATGTCTTCGTCCGCAAAAAACAAAGACACACCGTTAAACTCTGCTAGAAATGTCAACCATATAGCCAAATCAGCCCGTGTAGCCGCAGAAATACGCACTCTGTGGTGAGGAAGAAAAGCCCCGGACATGGCCATGCCCAACCTCCTGCAAAATGTTCTCCCAGCCCGGACCACCCTGCATGCAAAGTTAAGATAACCCAACAGCTTCTGCACCTTCCGGAGCTCCAACTTGCGCTCTTCAATCACAGAGGACAAAAATGCAGTGATTTCCTGAACTTTCCCAGCTGGCAACCTTGCTACCATCGCAATGGTGTCTATTTCAATACCCAAAAACACCATCGTCGTATTGGGACCCTCTGTCTTATCCGGGGCCAATGGCACACCCAGCTCCTGCGCCAACGTCTGAAAAGCCAGCAAAGCCTCCTGGCATTGACCTGTGCCCTGAACTCCAATGAAAAGAAAATCATCCAAATAATGACAAATGAGGGCATGACCAGTAACCTGAGTGAAGCGCCACTGCAAAAATGAGCTGAAAAGTTCAAAGAGGGCACAAGAGATAGAGCAGCCCATAGGAAGCATTCGATCTACATAAAAAGCTCCCTGCATCTGCATTCCCAAAAGTTCAAAGTCAGAAGGATGAATGGGTAACAGCCTAAAAGCAGATTGGATATCACTCTTGGCCAATTGAGCCTCCCTCCCTGCCGATCTAACCAAACGCAAGCCATCATCCACAGAAGCGTAGGACACACAGGCATCGTCGGGCGAGATGAAATCATTAATGGAGGAGCCCTCAGGCCAAGACAGGTGGTGTATCATACGAAACTCCCCTGCTTTCTTTTTAGGGACCACCCCTAGTGGAGATACAATCAAATTGGGCATAGGACAGCTGTAAAGAGGACCAACAACTCTTCCGGCCTCCACTTCACCCTGCAACTTCAGCTGAACCACCTGGGGTAACTCCTTAGCTGACTTCAAATTATCGGACCACCTACCCAGTCTAGGCCCCTGGTAACCTATTTTGAAGCCGTCCTTGAAACCCCAAAAAAGCCTACTGGCGGCCTCAACATCAGGATACTCCTGCAACCATTGCCCCAAAACCTCCAACTTAACCGGAGTAGGACCCCTTTCCTGCAAACTGGAAAGCATTGCCCCTTCCCCTCTGCCCCCTACCCATGTCACCGAACCGCTGGCCGGCGAAGCATTGCGTGAGGGGATGCCTTCCACCACACTGGGAACACTCATGCTTATATCGGCAAAACTGCCTATTGCAGAAACCCCTGTTGAAATTCCAACAGGCTCCAAAAATAGGGGTCTGACCTCTGTCCCCAAACCCCGCCCCAGGCTGGGCGGGACGAGCGGGAAAGGGCCGATAAGATATAGGTAAACCACTAGCCGTGTGCTTAGTAGCAGGCGGCTGAGAAGACGCCATCCATTGAAGCCACAGCTCGGAATCCACATCACCCCAAGGTCTGTCCTGAGACACACTCAGACGGGCTCTAAACTCCTCGTCATATGACAGCCACGCAAAACCCCCAAAGTAACTCTGAGCCTTCCGAATAATATCCATGTATTTGAAAATCGCTACCGCCCTATCTGGGTATTTTTCACAATATACACTGGCATTTATCAGGAAAGCAGAAGACCAGTTCTCAATAGTCTTAGGTACCCTAGGACGCCTCGCCAGCTCCCACTCCTCCTCCTTGGAGCCCTCCTTTGCCTGAATGTCACGGTGCAACAATTTGAAAACATCCACAAACTCATGGCGCCAAATCCTGCTTTTTGTCTTGTCTGATAAATGTGAGCCCAACGGCATAGCAATCCCCATATAAGGCAATTTTTTGTGTATATTTTTATCTTCCTCCACTACCTCCGGTGCCCCTTTACCTTGATCCAGAAGAGGTTGAGACCCAGGGACAGGGGCAACCCCCCCCCCTCCCCACACCCAAGGAGGAACCTTGCTGCTCAGACACTGCCGTGTCCCCCAAAGTATCTCCCCCAGTGCCAATAGACCTGGTCGCTTTTGGCGGTTGACCCCCTTGTTGCCAAACCGACCACCACCCCGCAGTACCTGAAGGCAAAGGAGCTGGTCGAAGAGTGCTGACGGGCCATGCTGCTTGCTTGCGACTGGTAGCTTCCAGAGCCTGGTCCGTTGCATTGTCCGCACTAGACGTCTGCAAAAAACTAAGCACATTTGGTTGCCCCACAAAACCCCTCTTCCCCCTCACAGATTTCCCCCGGTGTTCCCCACCAGCCCCATCCCCGTCCCTCAATTCCCCCTCTTCCAATTCATCACTGTCCAAATCCAATCGCCCCAAAACACCAAGATCACCAACAGGTGCCCCATTGTCCCCCATCCCCTCCAATAAACCCCCTCTCCCAAACCCCAAACGCTGCTGATCAGTCCCCCTAGTGGAGGGGTGACCCCGCTGGGAAAAGCAATCCGCTCCAGATCGCCCCCCCTCAGTAGGCCCCCCAGACAGAGCCGCAGCGTGCTCCATCCGCCGTGTGCGCTTGCCGGCCGCAAACCGTGTGGCTAAAACCGGCATATCTTCCTGGAAGCCGCTCAAACCAATACGTTCCTTCTCAAGCGTAGCAAACCCCTGACCCTCCAAACTGCCACCCCTCCCAACGCCCGAGGCATCTGCACCGTGCACCCAGATCCACTGTCCCTCCCGTGGCGCCTGTAACCCCCTAGTGGGAAACCCCTCCGAGCGGGAAACCTGTGCCACGGGTCCCAACGTGGAGCCCGTGCCCTGAAAAGCTGCCTGGCCAGTAGATTCGCCAGTGGGAACAAGGGGGGAAGCGCCAATTAGCTCAGGGGGACTGGCAGTCAATGACGTAAAAACCGGCCCCTCCGTCGCACTCTGCCGCCCCAAAGCGCCTTCTCCCACATGAACTGGACCCATCTCCACTGTGCCCAGAGCCCCCGACACTCTCCTGGGTGGCACAACCACTGAATTCCTCATTAAGGGGCATTCCTTAGGCACCTCCGGGGGAAAAACACCAGGCAATGACGTCGCGGGGCTCAACAGAAACGTCTGCCCGTTCAACTGCACCAGCTGTGGGCTGTTATGCCAAGACAACTCAACGGACCCTGTAACTGGGGTAGTGGCTTGCCTCTGAACCGGCCCGGGGACCTGCAAAACCTCCATACTCCTACCACGTCCCTCACTCCTGGCACGCCCAGCCTGACAACCAGCCCTGCCACCGGCTCTCCTCCCACGCAGACCGGCCTTCGAGAGGGACCGCCCCCTCCTTCCCCCCACCGTAGCACGCCTAGAGCCCACAACCAGACGGGCAGGAGCACATACCTGCGCCTCTTCCGCCGCCTCCTCCGACGGGCCTGCCTGCGCCTCATGGTCCACGAACTGGGCCGGTTCCGGCGCCACTACCGGACACATCGCGACCTCCTCCACCGCGTCGGGCCCCGGGGATAAGCAGGCCGCCACCGCTCGAGCGACGCCCCTCCTGGCCTTACGAGGTGCGAGGTCAAGGCCCACCCATGCCTGGCCAGCAACGCCGGGCTTCAACAGGTCACTTCTGCCAGCTTCACACAGCACCCGTACCGCCTCCCGTACCGCCTCCTTTGACGCCATGACGCCTGCGCACAAACTACGGAAAGCGCGATAGGACAAAAAGTGTAAACCAGCCCCTCCTCCCCGCTCCCGAGGGCCCAGTGATTTTCCCGCCCCTGCCTCCCTCTACTTAACACTTCCCGTGCGCCTCGCGCCCCTAATCAAAATCCCCTACCCTGCACCTGGGTGGCCGCTCCATTGTGCGAAGCCACCCAGGGGGAGACCTGGCTCGCGCCCTGCACCCCCTGGGTCCCCCCACAGGCGGCACCAAGGGAGATAAGAAAGAAAGTTTCACCCTCTTGAGTTCTTTATTCTATGGATTTTTATTGAATTACCCTTAGCTATGTCTTTCTGTTTTTGAAGAAAAAGCCATCGTGCCAAACGGCTAACACAATAGGCGTTGCTAAGCTAAACCTCTTAAAAGTCCTTTACTATAAAATGAAATTATGTGGCAGAGTCCTCTTGTTCTTAATCTATACCAGTAGGGAAGGCCTTTCATTACATTTCTATCTTACATCTGAACTTCTTACATTTAGAAAACTCTTTAAAATGTTTCTTCTCCAACAGTAATGAGGGTTTTAATAGAGCTTTAATTCTTTAGAATTGGTACTGTAAAACATTAAGAATAAAACAATTAAATGGATACATTTACAAAGTGTTTTTGGAGCAAACAACATAATGATAAAATCCTCAAAAAAATACAGGCTAGGCAGTGCATTTAGAATGCCTGTGCACTGAGGAACAATTGCCCGTGAAGGATGTTGGTGGGATGGTATTTTTTTCTCCATAAAACACGCAATTCTTGCAACAACAGCTTATACATATGTTGCGCAAATGTGGATGTTTGAGGTAAAATCTGGAATTTTGAGATGCTTTTCATTGTGAGAGCTCTATTTTTACCATCTGTTCATGGAACAAGGTCTTACTTAACTTTGCCTTTTGGCCATCCGCTGTTCAGTTCATGTAAGTCACACAGTGTATGCTGCTAGCGCGGCACATGTGGCACACATGCGGTTTCACACGTCACGCAGGACATTTCTGCATGAACCAACTCTCCCATGAGAGAAAGCTATAAGGTTGGCATAGGTGGGAGGGAACCTTAAACAATTAAACAAGGTACTAGCAGCTTAATAATCAGGATATATGAGAGATTCCACTGGCATAACAAAAATTGCGCAGGTTCCTCCTAAAAAGTCTCAAATTGTTGCTGCACTGATGAGTCAATGGAGACAGACAATATGGCACCCAATAACCATCACCTCCACTCCTGAGCTCCCTCCAACCACCTAAACAAATGAGACCAAGTGCCCTCCATCTACTGAGATAGTCACAACTTGGCAACATCCTTAGAGAATGCGGCTGCCCGCGGCCCCCGCAGGGGGCCACCCTACGCAGGCGGCCACCCTTAGTCGCATTTGGCACTCCCCCACCCCCACTAATACGGGGGACTATAGGAGGAGTCCCCTGGCCAGATACGTCACTTCCGGCACAAAGAGGAGGGGGAGGTATTTATGCCTCCCCCGGCCATCTTGGCGTCCTCTTTGCACCGGACTTCTGCTGGCGTCAAGCTCCAGGAGGGATATCTCATGATTTCAAATGAATCAACCACAGTCTGTGGAACAACTGAGATAGAGATTGTTGTAAAAGGTGTAATGGGACTCTTAGTCTGGCACTGCCCTAAATAAATCTAGACATTAATTTAAAGAATTTGCCTTTCACTGCAATAAGGAGAGCTTGCAATATATAGAGAACCTTTGACAAAATGATCATCTTAACTGAGATTTCTTGGCCTGTCAAAATAAATGCATGGGGGAAGCAATTATACAATCTTTATTTCTTCAGGAAGGGAAAGCAAATAAGCTTTGTTCATTTCAATAAATGTTGATTCCAAAATATTAAAAAATGTGTGCTGGCCCACCGTAAATGGAATTTAAAACTCAACTCTTGCACCTGCAAGTATGAGTGAGGTTCAGAAAGTTTGATTTGTCCATATAGACAGACACATCCTCATACATCTTAAGCTGTATACCTTGTTGAGGTAAGGAGGGTGCAGGAGTTTCAACAGTTAGGAGAATGTTATCAGCACAGAGAGTAATTTTACATTCTTTTGTGCCAGGTGGTATTACCTGCATGGTTCCTGTTTTCCTCTTATGTGAGGCAAAGAGCTCTATACAGAATGCAAAAAGTAAAGTGGATGATGGCCACAGGGCCAGGTTATCTTCAGAAATGGTTTTCCTTCTACACCCCTGTAAGAGACCTGCGTTCCTCTACTCAACTTCTGGCTCAAGCTCAAGGACGGGCGGCAGCTCTCTGGCCATGAAGGCCGCTCTGGCCTGGAATGATCTGCCCTTTGCGCTCCGGTGCATTCATGACCCCAATCTATTCAAGAAGAAGCTGAAAACTCATCTATGTCCCTAATCTTGGCTCTAGGCTCCTCTTCATTCTCTCAAGGCTCACGCCGGGACACTCTTGCAGTATCTGTGCGCGTTAGAAATGAATATAACGTAACATAACATCCTTGCTGAGTGCCTCTATATAAAGGAAAGGAACAAAACAGGTAGCATATTAATGGAGATAAGTACTCAGCTGATTGGAGATGGCCATGATCGTCGTGATGGAACAAGCACCAAAGACCGTCACCCTCATAGCTAACAGATATAGGAAACAATACACCTGATCAAAAGTATCTCTCTAAAGCACATTTTTCTATGTATTTTGTTGACCACGTGAAACAAGTGTCGTATGTTGTCATGCATTTTTCTGGTGGAGATAAAGCTTGCCTGCTCGGCATTAATCCGATATGGTAAGAGATACTCAAGCATGGTAGCTACCACCTTGGCATATAGTTTTTCGCTCCGGTAAGAAAAGATATAGACCTGCAGGAAGAGCAGAACCTCATTTAAGGATAACCAAATGAAAGCTGCACCCGTTGTATGATGGATGTCTTGTAGCTAGACCCTGTAAATTGACCTGACCTCGTGCTTTCTTTCCCTTTATGTCTTTTATCATCAGCTAGACTTCCTCAATTGTTATGGGTACATGACACAGTATCTGCATGCCCTTGTCAAGTTATGGAGTGAGGCTTCAAATATACAGGGGCAGATTCACAAAGGTAAAGTGAGATGAAAGTCTAACTTTATGACTTTTGGTATTCACAAAGAGCATTTATGAGTTAGACTTTTGCCTCAGTTTTGGTCTTGAGTCTAGCTTAAATGGCCAGTAGTCCTGAAGCCCTTTTTATTTTGTTTTATAAGGACTGATTTCAGTGCAGCTATACCTTTTCCAAGCTGTTAATACCCTCCTTGAGTGTGATGGAGTCAGTACAGGTACATGTGAACCCCCTATGTATGTATCTTGGGGATGCTCATCCTATTGGGTTTGATAGACCTGAGAGGGAAGGTCTAAAAAGACCACACAGACTGAATGTTTCCCGAGCACAGACAGACACTTCTGAGGTGAAGTCCCCCATCTTTGAGTGATGAAGCACTTACAAGACACTGCCTTCGGTAATCACTTACCAGCAAAAAAGTTCTACAACACTTCCAGTGTACTTCTGGGAGGAAATACTACCTCCTAAGATCCGATGCAAGTAGCCCCGTGCTGTGGTGACACAATGAAGGAGCTGAGTCCATACTTGGAACTTGAAGAACCGGGGTTTAACCCAGCGGCGTCCGGGGCACGCCTAAGATCTTCGAGTTCACCTGTCTTGGTATACAGAGACACGGAATACTTCTGGATGGCATCAGAGACCAAGTTTATTAGCTGCAGCTAGTAACAGTGATCCTAGAAATAAATCACGGTGTAAATTCTCAGGAGACTGCTCATTTTACTAAGGCGAGACGTCTCCTTTTATACCCAATATTCACATTATAAATGTACACCCACTGCACAAAATTCTAGCCAATAAGGTACATTTTCAAACAAAGTGTCACATAACTAAAACTCAATTTACAGTATCCCAACCCAAAAGTTAATTATTAGGAATGTCCCAAATTCAATCTCCACAAGCCGGACAAACCTATAATTGAAAGCATAACCCATGTAATGAAGAAACATTAAAAAATAAACGGTAACAGATGCTGAACAAGATAAGGCATGTGCAAGGAAATTAAAAGTTAACGATGTCCTGAACATTGATTGGCAATCTCAGACAAAGATCGATCAGGGAAATTGGCTTTGCGGGGTCAGTTTCAGGTGCAGAGGTCAGTTTCTTACAGTTCATTTCAGAGTCAAAAAGAAACCTAGTTAATGTATACATGAACTAAGAAGGCCAGGCCACTTTATTCGCCAGGCTACCTTCACAGGCCTACGTGAGGGCAACACAAAATGGTGGCACAGAACAAAATGGAGTCAGACTCGAGAATTACAGAACCTCAGACCCTACTTTTGCCATTACGTAGGCAATAACCTAAGACTCATGTTAATCTGAATCTAGGTCTATGTCGATATTCATTAGGTCATCAAGGTGTTGCTGTAGCATCATCTTATTATTCTTTACTTCTCTCGGGACAGGTCTCCGAACACACATAGTAGCACAAAGACTACAAATGGCGGGACCACACTGGATGCAAAGACAACAAGAGAAAAGGATGGTTAAAACCATACCAAGGAATGTCAAAATCTTCCATCCCCATTTGGACAGCAGTCCCCAAAACCATCCCGTCAATGACCAGTCTCCTTCGTCTACATGGATAGACTCAGAGATTTTATACAACCTAGAGATGGCTTGGTACACTGTAGGGGTATTATCTGGTATGTAAACACAGCAACTGGATCCAATCAATTTACATACTCCTCCTCGATCTGCAAGTATGATGTCTAATACCATACGGTTCTGCAAAGTCATAAGACGGTCCGCTTGAAGCTCAGCTGTAACATTACTAAGAGCACCTACTGTCTCATTAATAGTAGCTTCAACAACGCGGACAAGCTGTCGAATATGCCCACTATTGATCATAGGACCCCAAAAGGGCAAGAAGCCCTTGAAGAAATCTCCTACTTCGTGTGCTGCGGTATCTTCCTTATTGAAGACACCTCTACCATATCTCGCTCTATGATAGTCTGAAGCAGTAGTGTATGTAGGGGGAAGTAGAAACGCCACATAACACGTTCCTGAAAAATCAGGTGGCAACCATGAGTAGGCTCTGTCATGACAAACAAAATATGTGCCTTTAGCTGGCACAAACGGTGGAGAAGTCCGAGATGAATAGACATAGGTTTGAGCACACACACTCTTTCCTAGCTGAGCTTTCGGATTCCGACCATTACCTTGAAAACAAAAGTGGCCTCGGTGGGGTACAATCCAAATAGGGGGAGACCTTTTTCGTCTCTCCTTCTCTGTCAAACTGGTACTATATCCAGTCACGTTCCAACCAACGTAAGCCTGCACCTCATCCTTAGGGATAGCATTATATGCATCAATATCTCGGATCATAGCTACTATTCCCTTATTAAGGCACTATTGCTTGAGTTATCTTTAAGGGAACGTAAGGGGCGTACCTCATTTGCATAGATAAACATGGTCTGTAAAGCCCACACAGACCCATTAAAAGAAAAAGGCAAAACCAAATATGGCATACCTTTATCTGTCGTATGAGGCATAAGACCACAAACCCAACAATTAGTGTTATTTACTACTAACTGATGCTGATGCAACAACTGTATAAACGAGTTGTTGACAAATTCTGATCTTCTTGTCTGTTCATGTTCAGACAACGTATAAAACTGGTGCAAAGAAACAGTAGGGAAAGAAAGCATAGGTTGGGAGGTAGGTACAGATGTCTGTTGTGTAGCATAGACAGTCCAACCCACAGAAGCTAATGTGATACTTAAAAACATCAAAAAGCACAATATTATAAAACATTTGCTATATATCAATGTACAAAATCTTGTCTTAAGATCTATTCTCTCAACATCTCTTTCAGTTACAACAGACTCCATCCTCTAACGTGCTGCTCGCGGCAATTTTCCTTCTTCACTCAAGTGTGCGTCCAGGCGTCCTAGACGTCCCTAGAACCGCAGACCTTTCGTCAATACGCGGGCCACCCCTTAAGTTCTTATACCGCGACCCTGCAGCTGAACCCGGATGGTGGTTCGAAAAGAAAAATAGTCTCTTGTCTGAAAGAGTGTAATTCACAAAAAAATTCAAATTTTATTTGTCCTTTTTAGACCTTAAGTTGTAGCGTTCTTTACCAGGCACAGTTTGATCCTGAAAGAGTGTCTCTGGGTGCGTAGTATCAAGTCTCAAACACGGCGGCACAGCTTCTTGCAAGACTTCATCATCCGCACGTTCTGACTGAGTCCATTCCAGATGTGCATCGCTAAAAGGTACAAATCTCGGAACCCTTTCACTCTCGGAATCGGCAACACCTTCCCGAACCCACTTATCGTACGGTAAGGGCAAAGGTATCTTCTTACAATGGGTACCATGTACCCAGTTTTTCTTGCCGAACACCTTAATAGCAGTCCGAGTTGATAACAGGACTTGGTATGGACCGGTCCATCTTGGTTCCAAGTTCTTTGACCTCTGGAAATTCTTGGTTAGAACCCAGTCGCCAGGTTGAATCGTGTGGCCTGCGTCTACAGAAACTGAAGGCAAAGTGTCATGGACCTGTTGGTGAAGAACATGCAATTTAGCAGTCAAATCATGTAAGTAGTCAACCAACATAGGGTACTCGATATCACTGTACTTCTTAGGCCTCGGCACACCCCAGACATTCGCCGGGCATCCAAAAACAATCTCGTATGGGCTAAGTCCCACGTGAGAATGTACTGTTGTTCTCGTGGACAAAAATGCCAATGGCAAGGCATCGGGCCATGTAAGACCAGAGCTCGCTTGCACCTTGGCCAACTTCATCTTCAGAGTGCCATTATAGCACTCGACCAGGCCTGCTGACTGGGGGTGATTTGCAGCATGAAATTTCTGTTTAATACCCAGACCCGCACATACTTTCTTCATAATCTGGCCCACGAATTCACTTCCATTATCACTCCATACCATCCTCGGCAAGCCATATCTGGGAAAGAATTCTTTGAGCAAAACCTTGGCTGTAGACAAGGCAGTATTATCCTTTAGGGGGTAGGCCTCTATCCATCTGGAAAAGGCACAAACAACCACAAGGACATACTTCAAGTTATTGCATCTTTCCATATGAATATAGTCTATCTGCAGCACCTCGAACGGATACGTTGGAGGAGCAAAATGACCCGCTGGAGTTGGGGTTCCCTTTCCAGGATTATGCATCAAGCAAATCATGCAGTGTTTAACCAAATTCTCAGCGCACTTAGGAATTCCACCATTCTGCCATATCGGAGCCAACAACTTACATATCCCTTTTGAACTAATGTGAGCCAACCCATGAGCCATAGTAACCACCGGAAGCACATATGCATCCGGCAACAACCATCGCTGGTGCTCTGACAACTCAACCCAACAGCCTGTTGAATCCAACATTCCCGTACTCTCTCTCCACATACTCAATTATTTCTCAGTAGCTTCTGCCTGAATCATCTTCACACTTTCTGTTGTATCTTCACACATTCCTCCTTCCACAACCCATCTTGCAGGACCTGCAACATACATCCGACTCGTCACATCTTTTGCCGTTTCTCTCGCTACTTCATCTGCAAACGCATTCCCTTGACCCACATCATCCGTAACCTTCTTATGAGCACTACACTTCACTATCGCAATTTGGTTCGGCAAAGTAAGTGATTCAAGAAGTTCACTCACTAATTATCCATGCTGAATTTTCGTACCATGGGAAGTAAGAAATCCTCTCTCTTTCCACAAGCGACCAAAACTATGAGCCACGTCAAATGCGTATTGGCTATCAGTATAAACATTCACTCTCTTTCCTTTTGACAACACACACGCCCTAGTCAATGCTATCAACTCCGCTGCTTGCGCTGAATTCTGTGCAATAAGTGATGTTTCAACAATCGTGTGCAAAGTTGTGACAGCATATGCTGCAGTCGTCTCTCCATTCGGAAGCTTAAAGCACGAACCATCTACCCATAGGGTACCATCAGGATTCGAAAGAGGAGTATCTTTCAGATCAACTCTACCCTTCGTTTCCTCCTCTGTCCGGAGAAAACAGTCATGCTGTTCCTGAGCATCTGCCTCTATAAAAATTGGCAACAATGTAGCTGGATTCAATGTGTTGCACCGCTTGATGTGCACATGGCTAGCCAAAAGCGTCAACTCATAACCTGACAAACGCGCACTGGTAAGATGTTGAGTCTTCGTTCTATTCAATAGGGTATCCACTGCATGTGGGACCATCACAATCAATGTATTATCCAATACCAAACCAGCAGACTATCGGATAGAAACAGCCGCTGCTGCTGTAGCTCTTAGACAACTAGGCAATGCCCTAGCTACCGGATCTAAAGTAGCTGAAAAATACGCACATGGGCGCTGCTTGTCTCCAAATTGTTGCGTCAACACTGACAACGCACAACCTTCTCTCTCGTGTACATAAAGTGTAAAAGGTTTACTGTAGTCGGGGGTACCCATCACCGGAGCAGAACACAATGCATCACGCAATTCGGAAAAACTCTTCTGACATTCGTCAGACCAAGGAAGAGGGTGTGGTGTGTCCTTAAGAGTAAGTGCCAACAAAGGTTTCGCTAGCAAAGAAAAATTCGGAATCCACTGTCTACAATACGAGGTGATACCTAAGAAGGCACGCACCTCTCTCTGTGTGCATGGCAGAGTCATTTGGGCAATCGCTTGAATACGCTCTGGGGTCAATCTCCTTCCCTCCTTCGACAAGAGATTACCTAAGTAGGTCACTTCTTGGCGGCAATACTGCAGCTTCGAAGGTGACACTTTATGATGAAGGTCAGACAGGTGTCGCAACAAAGAAAGAGTAACTTCTTTACAAATCTCTTCATCATCAGCAGCAACCAACAGATCATCAACATACTGGATAAGAGTAACACCAGAAGGCAATGCAAGAGTATCAAGCTGAGTTTTCAAAGCCTGACTGTAAATGGAGGGACTCTCACAATAACCTTGAGGAGCGCGCTTAAACCGGAAGCTGCGGCCTCCTAAAGAGAAACCAAAAATATCCCTACTTTCTTCAGCAATCGGAATACTGAAGAAAGCGTTCTTCAGATCACTAACAGAAAACCAAGCAGCTGAGGCAGGGATCATAGTCAATAAAGCAGTAATGTCTGGGACAACAGGAAACTGTGGCACAACGATCTTATTGACCTCTCGAAGGTCGATCACAAACCGATACACAGGTGGCTGAGAAGAGTCAGTACGCTTAAGGACAGGCAGAACAGGACTGTTACACACATTACCTCTCGTTTCTTCAACCACACCTTTCTCAACCAAATCATAGATAATCGCTTAAAAAAGAGCTCTTTCGCCATCACTGGAAATTTTGTACTGGGGAGTGTGAGGTAATTTAGCATTCAACTTAAGGGTAACAACGTAGGGTGGAATCTGCAAGAGACCAACACCATTGGGACCTGTAGCCCAAAGTGTATCAGGGAGAGAACGCAGTTCCAGTGGAAGGCGATCCTTAGACGGATACATCGGGGAAATCACTTTCTTACCCACTGTAAGATGTACTCCCGAAGGAGAACAATATAATGTCGCATGCAATCTTTTCAACAAGTCCAAACCCAACAGATTCTCGCCACAGCCCGTCGTTAGAATAAGGGGAGCCTCCAATTTACAGGGACCAATAGAAAGGGGCAAAAGACAAGAAACCGGATTACGAACTGGGGCGCCAGAAAATCCTACTGAAACATTGGTCAAGCCAGACAAAGGTGCGCCGGGGAGTTTAGAGTGCATGATAGAACTCTTTGCTGCACCAGTATCCAAAAGAAAAGGTTCTGCCACACCTGATGTAATCACTTCAACATAAGGTCCACTCTGGTCTACTGGAACTAACACTACTCCCTCCCTTTGTCCATGGCTGTCCTAACTATCATTAAAACCAGCACTCTCACTTCCAACATAATAATCATCAGTGTAGTACTGAGCGGACTGAACGGTCGGAACATTCTGTTGATCAAAATAATTCATAGAATTTTGAGGGGAAAAGGAACGTTCATTCTGGGGAAACAAACCACGTCCCCTACCCCTAGGTACTTGTTGAAAACCACCACGACCTCTCAGACCAGAAATACCATTCGCACGCTGTAGCAAGATCGGGCAACTATTCTTGAAGTGACCTTCTTCTTTACAATAAGCACACTGATTAGGGCCTAGCGGGAGTCGCGAAGCAAAAGACTCAGGCTTCTGCAACAGTTTCTGAAACTGTGGGGGTTGCTGAAACTGGGAAGGTTGCTGAAACTGACGCTGATTAGGGCGAGGCGGATAAGCCTGCTGCAGAAGAACTTTCGTTTTTAATTCTCTAGTCTTCTTCTCTACTTTATCCTTCTCATCTTTATCTCTATTCTCATAGAATTGTGCAGTAGCCAATATCTGAGCCGAAGAAGAAACAGCCCATGAACTCTCAGAGTCCTTTAACTTATTGGAAAGTTCAGGAAGTAAATTAAAAACAAACTTACCTACAAACAACCTCTGACCACCTTCTGTACTCATATCCTGACCACTATGATCAATGAATGTTTCCTCAAACCTAGTGAAGAAATCAGACACCCTCTCGTCTTTCTTTTGTTTGCATGCTGCTAACTTGTCCCAATTCACCCACAGAGGAGGCATCATAGTTTTCATTAAATTAATAATCCTACCAGGTAGTTCTGCAACTAAAGGTTCAGGTTTGGCACCTCCTACCTGCTGACCATCTGCAGCAGTAATATTAACGCACATATCTCCTAACTCTGGCGCGTGATCCTCGAGACGGATCTTCGCCCACAAGGGTTGAGGAACTACATTACCCATCAACATATCTAGGTCAGCTAAATTCATAACACACGCATCAACTGTCTGAGACAACTACTTATAATAACCAGCAGGATTTTTCCGGCGGTCAGGCAAAGTCTGCTTAAGAGCCAGGACCTCAGCTCTCTTCCAAGGGATATACACCCACACTCGCTGAAAATGAGCCGGTGCAGCCGCAATACCATGAGCGGCATCAGCCACAACTGCCTCTCTCCATACAGGGGGAACCTCTCTCATAGGATACTGCTTCACTTTTCTCCTAATAGAAGGGTCAGGTTCGAACAATGACTGAGGTGGAAGTCTAGACCTAAAAGTGAGTAGTGTCTCTACCGCTTCCTCAACATCGGAACCCACTATCGTCCCTTTAGCAAATTCAGACTGAACATTAAGCAATTCCAGTGGAATTGAACCCAACTCATTATCTTCCCACTCCTGACGAAGGAAGGTACACATGACATCAAAAACATACCTTTGTTTTGGTGCCTCCCACTGTAGGAAGATATCCATAAACACTTGTGGACTGTACTTGGAGGTATTCGAAACCCATCTATGAGCAAGAAGATCTAACACTGCCCGCTCTTCGGGACCAGGGAGCTGACTACGTCTCTACCTACGTTCAGAAACAGGGGTCATATTCAGTGACCCAAAGAAAGGAGACAAAAGACTAGTGACAGTCTCAGTCATTCGTTGCCGAGCAGAAGGAGAAGAAGTTGACATGAGGACAGGAGACAAAGTGTTTTGAGGTGACAGAGACATAGCGACAGAAATAAGAGAAGTCGAAGATAAAGGAGTGTAAGGCAAAGGAGTTTGAGGCAAGGCTGGCGGCCCTGGAGGGGGCTGCGCCAGAGGAGGAAGAACCACCTGTGAAGCAACGGGTGGCTGAACAACAACAGGGGGTTGAACGACAACAAGGGGTGCAACAACTGGAGGTAACGGAGGTGCAGTAGCACCCTGCACATAAGGGGGTGGTAATCTCAGTAAATGTGACATCAAAGGATCCTTTTCAGGGTCTATACTCACATTTGAAAGGGTAGGTGGCAAAGCCGGGTAACATTTGTCAATGGCCATGCAATGTTGTCTATCTGACACTTCAATCGCAAGATCTTCTTCATCTTCCTTAAACTGCCTAGAAGCTTGCATTACCGATATATTCCTTTCCTTCCTATCTCTCTTAGCTTGCTTAATTTCTCGCTGTTTGGCTTCCTTACGCCAAAGGTGGAAAGAGTCAAACATCGCCGGCCGGGCTTTCTTCTTAAATAGCGCAACTTCTAGGTTATCTAAAACATCTGATTCAAAACTACCATGTTGGGGCCATCGTAAAACACCATCTTTCCTTGTATAACGGACCCATACTTCATTAAAGGTTATGGGACCTACACAATGCTTTGAATAGAGCTCATAAGTTGGAGTTCCAACCGGAGGTATCGGACACGAGTCCTCCAATCGGGAATCCCTATTACAACTACAACAAAACCATTTCCTAAATTTTCTAAAACCAGGCATCTTATAGCTCACTAGTCTTGCTTCAAACTTCAAGGGGTTATCAAAAAAAGATACACTCGCAAATATACAAACCCCCCGGCTTCGACTATTGCAATGGCCGAATCAAAACCAAGAAACAAAACAAAGTCTTGGGAGCGACCCACTTATACTTAACCAAAATGTCTGTCACGCCACCAGAAGACCGTCTAACGTCTCGCCTTACAAATCATCACAAGAGGGTCCAAGACAGGGCGACAGTCAGGGCAGCAGTCCTTCGCAGCCGTCGGAAAGGGGAAGCCTCGCAGAAAAAAACCTTCGGTCCACGTCGACATGCAGGGGTCGAGGAAGTGGCGGCCGTCGTCCAGAATATCCTCACGGGGCTCCTCACAATCTTCGGGCTTGGACCAGTACCGCTGAAATCGCCCAACGTTGGGCGCCAGTTGAAGAACCGGGGTTTAACCGTCAGGGGCACGCCTAAGATCTTCGAGTTCACCTGTCTTGGTATACAGAGACACAGAACACTTCTGGATGGCATCAGAGACCAAGTTTATTAGCTGCAGCTAGTAACAGTGATCCTAGAAATACATCATGGTGTAAATTCTCAGGAGACTGCTCATTTTACTAAGGCGAGACGTCTCCTTTTATACCCAATATTCACATTATAAATGTACACCCACTGCACAAAATTCTAGCCAGTAAGGTACATTTTCAAACAAAGTGTCACATAACAAAAACTCAATTTACAGTATCCCAACCCAAAAGTTAATTATTAGGAATGTCCCAAATTCAATCTCCACAAGCCGGACAAACCTATAATTGAAAGCATAGCCCATGTAATGAAGAAACATAAAAAAAGAAACGGTAACAGATGCTGAACAAGATAAGGCATGTGCAAGGAAACTAAAAGTTAACGATGTCCTGAACATTGATTGGAAATCTGAGACAAAGATCGATCAGGGAAATTGGCTTTGCGGTGTCAGTTTCAGGTGCAGAGGTCAGTTTCTTACAGTTCATTTCAGAGTCAAAAAGAAACCTAGTTATTGTATACATGAACTAAGAAGGCCAGGCCACTATATTCGCCAGGCTACCTTCACAGGCCTACGTGAGGGCAACACAAAATGGTCGCACAGAACAAAATGGAGTCAGACTCGAGAATTACAGAACCTCAAACTGATGAAACGGAGATACCACTGGCCATAAAAACATTTATTTGTTGACTTCCTTTAGAACTATGCCTTTTGTTACACTCAAAAACATTTTATTCAGAAAAATGTCTCCCACAAAAAGTGGCAGAAATCCTTTTAGGGATATTGCCATTATTTTGTGCCCACGTAAGTCTGCCAAATGGCCGTGAGCTGGGGTTTTCTCCACATTCTCCAATTGCCAAACTTCAAGTAGTTTCTCACATCAGGTCTTGAGTGCATTCTACTGGTCAAATCACAACTGCTATTCTTACCAGTTTGGCATCATTTTACTCACCTGAAGCATCACTACCTTGCACATGTTGTCGTATTCACTGGGTCTGCCATGATTAGCCCCCTTTTTCTTGGTGTACACACAGAATCCCACTGCCCTTGTGGTTGGGCTGGTGCTGTGTAGCTGTATTTATGTTTTGGTCATAATTCTAATTATAACTTGTGCACCTATATCCAACACTTTTTTCTCCATCACACTACTAGGTGCTGGGCCCCAAGACAGTACAAAAGGGGGTGGTGATGGACGGAGCATCAGAACCAATCAAACACTCACACCCAGTCAACAGATCTGGGTTTGATCCATCACCGTTCTTTAGCCCACTCTGCCACCCCAGTTCAGACATGGCCATATGCAAATCAGTCTGACCCTGTGCATCATGGGAACAGTCCAGCACAAACTGCCAAGCCATGCCTTCCCTGGACCGGAAACAAGCTTCCTAGGACCGGTTTCTGGGATTTCAACCATCTTCAGCCAGGCTTGCTTGAATCCAGTGGCAAAGTGAGCAAGGGACTCACGTCTGAGCATACCCTGCCAACTTATGGCAAACAAAGCGGTACAGAAGGGGGTGGTGATGGAAGGAGCATCAGAACCAATTAAACACTCACACCTAGTCAACAGATCTGGGTTTGATCCATCACCGTTCTTTAGCCCACTCTGCCACCCCAGTTCAGACATGGCCATATGCAAATCAGTCTGACCCTGTGCATCATGGTAACAGTCCAGCCCGAACTGCCAAGCCATGCCTTCCCTGGACCGGAAACAAGCTTCCTAGGACCGGTTTCTGGGATTTCAACCGTCTTCAGCCAGGCTTGCTTGAATCCAGTGGCAAAGTGAGCAAGGGACTCACGTCTGAGCATACCCCGTCCATCATTTCCTTTGGTTTTTGCCTTGGGCCCCAAGACAAGCACCTCTCTGGTCACTCACAGACACCAACAAACTTCCTACAAAGTGACGCTTCACGAACAACACCCTACCAAATATGCATGTTTCTGTAATATGGTGTTAGATGAGTTGGCTCGCGGTCGGTCCAGCTCGCGACACCTCTACCGTGTGTCACTGCTCGGACATTCGTTTGGAATATTGAGAGTGAAGGCGACAATTGGAGGGGTTTGCATGCTGGGAGTTCGGCAAGCGGCTGCCCACAAGCAATTGGATTTGTTCTGAATAAAGAGACTTTCTTCACATTTAAGTCTGCAGAAGCTTTTGCCTACCTGTAATAATATTGATTACTGCCACTTCCTTTCCATACTGGGTCCCAGGTCCCCTTTCCAGATACCCCCATGGTTCCTGCATGTTGTATCCATATAGCACATCTGCAGCTAGGATGGAATACATTTATGCTTAAATGCTGCAACATGACAGGGAAAATCTCCATACAATTTTTTCAGAAGGAGGTTAATCTAGCATCAGAGGAAAGATAAAGGCTTGTCATCTGTGCTGCTATCTGCTAGAGTCCCTATGTCCACGACACATTCAGCAAGCGACATTTCCGCTTAAGGGCAGGAGTTCGGCGGCAAGTTAATTCCCTGGGGCACGCGGCAAGCCAGGAAATGTCTACTATCAGCAAACGAGCTTGGAAATGCAAGATTGCCTGCCTCTTTCTACTTCTATTACCTATGCTGCATAAACAGCCTTTCGCTCATAGCCTTCCTGTGATGCCCACAACAAGGAGGGTGAAAGCAATGAATTTCACTTAAGAAGACTGCAAAGAAGACACAAAGGGGATCATTTAGATCCAGAGGGGTGGTCTGCAGCCCACTGGTATGGCGGGCACTTTTGTAAAAATTGCTCCCATCAATGCGGCATAAACATATTCATCAAAAAATAATGACAGGTGGGCTGCCATGTCATGGTGGTCTGTTCAACATAATAGTTTTTTGTTCTGGAGGAATAAATCTTCAAAGCAGAGGTTTCTCTCTGTAGAAGTAAACAAAATACCTAACATGCAGGGAGACTTCTCCCTGAGCATTAGGCTGCAGTGAAGAGGATTCCATCAGTGGGGCCATTTGATTCCCCACCATGAGAAACCTGGTGGTTCCTATGGCAGCGCGGGAGCCCCAGCGTGTAGCTTGTGGCGGCGGCTAGATTGGCATTCACACTCATGGAAATTAACCTTTACACCCTCGTGGGGAGAAGCCAGTTGTTGATAGTGGCATTATATTGGTGCAAACTGGGGACAATTGTATAGCATAGCATTTGGTGTAGATGTTATATTATTAACTCCAATAGGGCGATATTTTAAAAAATATATATTTAGGACACAGTAGTTTTGTCTGATATGGACAAAATATCACCCCATTGGAGTTAATAATATAAATTATATTTACAACACAATTCAAATGATATTTTTGTAACCGATATATTCACATAAACTGTCAGGAGAGTATTGCTGCTGATCAGCACACTGAAAAATTCACTACGAAAGCACATTTTTAAGTGTTGCTACACACCACTAGTAGATACCCATGCTGAAGCAGGTAGTATCACCTCATCCCACCCTTTTTTGTTGTTAATGAGATGTATTTGTGTTTGCCTTTCATTAATTGCTTTACTTCCTTGTCTGTCATCTTAAATTCTGCATTACACATGCCGTTACTTTGCTCCAGTTTAAAAATGGACTTTTAGGGCCAGCTGTATGTAGGTAAGTGTTTGCAATTACCTAATAGCAAAGTTTTGCGATTCTCTATTTGGTAATCGCAGACAGCAATGTACAACTGTGTGTTTAACACATTTTGCGATTCCCAGTGGGTCACAAATAGACCTATCTAATATTCATGGAGGCAGTTCTCGATTTGTGACCCATTGCAAATCTCAAACCTCACAGGGATGGTGGCCTGCTGGGGTTGGCAGACCACCATGTCTGTGGTTGCATTTCAATAAAGCATTTTTTTAAAAAAAGAATCCTTAAGGGAAAATGGGATGCGTTTCAAAAAGAAAAACTAAAAGTTTTCTTTTCATTTTAAAAATTAGGCAGTGGTCCATGGGACCGCTGTCTGCTCTTAAAAACATTCACAAAGGGGAAAGGGTCCCTTGGGGTTCCCTTTCCATTTTCTAATGGGTTACCACCTACTTGAAGTAAGCAGTGAAATGTGAATCTTCTAAACATGCCGAATCGCAAACCCAATTTGTGATTCGGTAATAGGTTACTGAATCACAAATAGGGCTTTATACATAAAAAAATAATATTTTGGGCTTGCAAACAACTTATTGTGCAAATTGGGTCATTTGTGACCTCAAAAAAGCTTTATATCTGGCCCTTAGTTTGATTATGTATTGTTATTGCGCTGCCTGATGGTCATTTTGCCACCACCTGGCCCTTATCCTACTACTTTTATTTCCTTCTAAGCCCCTGCAGTTAGCATGAATGTAGAGTAAGTGAGCCCGGAGCTCACCCAATGTCTGCTCAATATAAATCCATTTGCACCCATCTCCCATGCACGCATCTGGCATATTGCACAAACCTCTGCAAAAGTTCCTTGTTCTTATTGGTTGTCGAAGAGTTTAAATCAAAAGTCTCTTTTGTCCCTGAATATCTTTGTGTGCGTGAATGTGCAATCTGACCCAGTGACAGAAGGTCTGCAATAATGTTGAATTTTGACTACAAAACCAAATTTTTTCTCAAATTCTCTCCTAGCACATACTTAGAAGTGGTACTTGTGACTGAGTGCAAACTCAATGATGAAAAAAGCTCAAGAATTTAAAGATTTACTGCGTGATCTTGGTCTTTTAATCCTGTCATTAAAGGTGGTGGACGAGAGCCCACCACTGCAAGGCAGTGCCAGAGGATGCCAAATTCTGGTCTATGACCAGAGATGATTGAAAGGAGTGATCAAGAGTCACATTTGTTACTAGGGATGAACTCCGGACACATATTCTGCAGTTTGTATTGTCCTTTGGGGCAGATTATCTGATTGTGAAATATACATTCTGTCCAATTGTCTTCATGACATCAGCAGTGCTGTATCAGCTGCATGCCTTTAATTCCTCTTTTTATCTGAATATTTTGACGCAATATCTTAAGTTTAGTGGCAACTACTAGGGAACGGTGGCAGGAGGTTCGAAAAAAAGAGAACAAAATGAAAAGACAACTTACCTGCTGGTTGCCGGGTCCTGGCTCCTAGCAGCACCCAGGCTCCCAGGCTCCCCTAAGCCAACCACAATGCTGCTGTCACCAGCATGACAGTAGCATCGTGATTGGTCTGAGCGGCCTATTTGGCCGCTCAGGCAATGCCTGGGACAGTTCTCCACCCAGCTGTGCAACACAGCCAGGTGTTGAAATGCTAAGTGGGCATGACGGTTTGACCAGGCCCAACACCGCCGACCAAACCTTCAAGCGCACTTAGAGAGTGCCAACCCCTCCTCTTTCCTCTGAAGAGAGCACAGCCCCACCCCACCCTCACCTGGCTCCATACTCAAAATAAAAGATAAAAATGTTGTGATATTATCATTTTATTTTTCCTTTGCACTGTTCAGAGAGCAGTGGGGGGACGCTCCTCCGCCTTAAAGGAGAAGCCGCCACTGCTTAAGTTCCATTATCTACCAAACTTCTTCTTGGTGATCTACATTTTTGAGTTTAGATTGGTGAACATGCCTCGAAGAGCTCACTTGTGAAATGAGGTTGCCTGCAAAGCTCCAAACAGACAATTTATACCATGAACCCATCAGCTGCAGACTGGTGAATTCTGGAGTCACTATAAACCAGTTTGCTGACAACACACAGCCCGACTCCTTATCATTCAAAGACATCCTGCAACTCAGAAGATGTCTCTAAAAACTCCAACACTGGGTTCCTAACAGACCATTCAGAATATACCTGCAAAAAATTACAGACCAAAGTTGATCCTTCTCTAGTGACAGAATTCACTGTCTTCTCCTCCTTGCTTTCACATTAGCAAGATAGCCCAGACCACCAACATTTGAATAAGAAAATGAAGTATTTTAGAACCCTTAACCACTTAAGTCCAATGATCATTGTAAGATCATGTAAAAGTCTCAGCGAATATATGATGTTACAACGCATGCAATTACAACACATGGTTTTACAACGCAGTCTTTAAATCACAACTACCATTACATTGCGTGATTTTACAACGCATGCCATTACAACGCATTTTTTAAAACTACCATTACAACGCTTTCCATTACAACACATACCATTAAAATGCATAATACTTTTAGGGTAACAGTAGGGTATGTGTTGGATAGTGTAGGGGTAAAAATTACTATTCCCACTCCAGTGAGTGCAAAAGTAGGGTCATTTTTGGATAGTGTAGGTGTAAACATTGCTATTCCCACTCCATTGAGTGCAACAGTAGGGAAAGTGTTGGATAGTGTAGGGGTAAAAATTACTATTCCCATGTACCCCAGAACCCATACCCACTACTTTACTTTACATTATAATGCGTTGTAATGGCATGCGTTGTAATGGTATGCGTTGTAATGGCATGCGTTGTAATGGCATGCGATGTGAAGGTAGTTGCATTGTAAATGTAGGTCGTTGTAATGACTGGGTTGCAATGGATGTTTCCCGTCTCAGCTGTACCAAGGAAGGGAATTGCAAGAGGGGCAGAATGGCACACACATTTTGACCCATTTTGTGAAGTATCTATAGTATGGTCACGTGGGGTTTAAGTTTCGGTTTTCAAGTGAAAGCATGAGGTTATGTGAAACAGAGAAACTCAGAGTGACCTGCCAAGAAGTTACACAGGATCACGTCTTTTACAAACACTGCAATTTTCAAAATTCACGGTCCAGTTGAAAGGATACAGACTTCATCTAGCTATGAAGCAGGACCGTCTAACAAACATGGGGAAGGCGGATTATACATTAAAAGGCCAGAAAAACTTGAGTTAATTAGACTCCATCCATTGATCATATTACGACTTGATGTAGGCTTCCAGGAGCATTCATCTAAAGCAGTTGTGAATTTGTGCTTGTGTTAATGTAAAGCTCTATCGTGCAAGCAACAGTGTACATAGCGTACAGATTCACATGTACAATGCCTTAGCATTTATTGAATTACACATTTTTTTTCTCTAATAGGGAATATTTTCCCTTGGATTTATTTCCTTTTCCATCTCCGTCCTTGGACAGGATTAACTCTTGCCCTAGCCAAAAATAAATCTCGGAATGGCAATTCTGGACATCGTTTCCCACACCAGCAAAGTTTGCACAAAATAGATCAGAATCTTATAGTAACAGGGATTGATGTCTTCCATATATTAGTTGACAGACAGGTGACCAGGGAGGAGCAAATATTTTCGGAGAAGTATGTCCCTCGAATTCCCCTCCTTTCTTCATGTGCTTCTTAGCAGCAACAGAGACAGTGGGGCATATTTACCAAAAACTGCAGAGCGATGAGCTGTGGCAAATTTGGCAAAACCGCGCCCTGACATTTTGAAAATCCAGGGTTGCAGCGTATTCACAAGAATATGGTGCATCCCTGTGCTTCCTATAGTGCTTGTGCCAAAAAAGCTGCCTAGCTCCAGCGCAGACACCCTGCCGCCACGTTGCAAGGGTGCCTGCGCTGCAGGGGCAATTGTTTATGTGGAGGAAGGGACACCTAAATAATCAATAATGGCAATTTGCTCTTTCTATGTGTGAATGCAACACAAATGGAAAGAACAAAAATAACGAGGATACATTTATCATTTCTCCTCGTATCGCCATTGTAATGCCTAGTATTCCATGGCGTTAGTTTTTGTCCCTGCCTCAGCCTTGTAAATCTGGGCAGCACCAAAAAGCAATGGGTGTTGCAGTGGAACGCCCACAGCAACACCCATTGCACGCCCCTTTGCGCCAGGATTCAGGTGGAGAGGGACATATTTACAAGGTGGCGTTAAGCCACGCTAAGTGGCTTAGCGCCACCTTGTAAACATGCGAAATGGCGCTACACCACTGGAGCATCAAAAAAAGTGACGCTCCGGTGGCGATAGGGGCTTGTAAATATACCCCAGTGTTTAATAAGCTGCAGAGGGAGAGTGTGTCAGTGTGTGTGCGTGCACATGTGTGTGTGTGTGTGTGTGTGTGTGAGTGTGTGTCACAAACACAGGTGTACAAGACAGGACTGAAGAAGGTACACAACTGGATGGGAGAGTGATGGGACCAGCTAGAATGTGATATTTGCTGAGGGAATAAATCCATGGCTTAATAGCCAAGATGGGTAGTAGGAACCATCCAGAAATATCCTGAAACTTCCTCCACAGGGTGATTGGACCTAAGTGGTTGAACTAGAAACACATGGGGGCATATTATCAAGGGCCGGCGATAAATATCGCAAAGCGCGCTTCCATATTTATCGCCGGCTATCTCTGGAATTTATCGCCCGGTTAGCGTGTTATCAACAACACGCATCGCCGAGGCGATAAAAATTCCAGAGATAGTTGGGATATCGCTGTTTTCCATGGTGGAAAACGGCACTATCCTCGATGATAGGGCCTGTTGTGTTAGCCACACAATCCACCCCCCATGTTAGGTATGCCTTAGTCAGGAATTTAACAGATGTTAAATTCCTGCGTTAAGGCATTCTTAACGCGATTTTATATATCGCTAACCCTCCTTGATAATATCGTGAAGTTGCCTTCGCGATATTATCCTATGTTGTTTTCACAGCCACGCCTCTTTTGCATCTCATTATCAATGCGAGGCGAGGCGTGTGAAAAAGGGGCGATACGTCAAGGAATCACGCGCTAGCGTGCCCTTGATGATAATGCGATAATATTATTGCCGCTTTTCGCCCGAAAACGGGCTCTAAAGCGGCGATAATATTATCGTCGCCCCTTGATGATATGTCCCTAAGAACCGTGGCGGACTGAGTATCAATCACATAAATACCCACAAGAGAGCACCGTGACCCTTACAGAGGGAGGAAACACTACAGCAAGCTACTCAGGCAGACAGGGAGAATGAAGGAAGTAGCAGCTGCATACAACACCAATGTCCAGTCAAAAGAGGAACTCTGGTGGATATGGAAAGCCAAGTCAATGGTAGTGGCACCAACTGCTTGGGAATCCTGCAATGCTTGAAACCAGGATAGGCAGCAACACGGGAAGCAGGCGCTTTGTGGGGCATCAGAATATAAGGCAGGGGTCATGGCACCCACAGTATGGTGTTGCAAGGTATCTGCCACACTTTAGACTCAGATGGACAGCAGCATAGGGAAGGGGGAGTGGGGGAGTTGTTTCCACACAGGGAACTGATTTCCATACCCCCTACACATTGCATCTTGATATCTGTTTCTCTGCACCACACAATTTGAAATCTCTATTCGCAATTCACTTCTTTGTGACGCCTTTATTATACACACAGATGTCTGGTGATGCTTTCAGCCTTCATGCAAAGCACCCTGATGAATTTGGGTCTCAAACACACTCTTCAGATGCCTCTAGTCTTCATACAAAGAACTCTGGATTTTTAAGTGTCAGAAAACCCTTCTGAGGGCTTTCTTCTCCGCACAAAGCAGTCAGGTGCCTTCAATCTCCTGCATACAGCCTGCATTTTGTAAAAGAAACAAAAATAACTTTCATTGGGTGGCGTGGAGTAAAGTTGGATTTCTGAATAAATAGAAGCGTCGCACTGTTTTATGATATGTTATCATTTTTAGACTCACATTCTGCAAAGTTTCTAGTAATGTTTTTGACAAAGTGCACCTGAAAATGAGCCACATTAAATTTCCATTTGCTTTACATAACTACTTCTGGTGTTAAGGAGTGTCTCCCAAAGCCACGGGTCAAGGAGGGATCACTCGTACACTGCATATTTACAATGAAATGTCAGAGTGCGGTATGAGCCAAAATTGGCAGCGCCCCGATCCGAAATATCCAAAACACAGGGCTGCGCCTTATTTACAATATGGAGCACCACTGTGTTTCCCCCTGCGCTGGCGCTAAAATTAGCTGTCTAGCACCAACGCAGGCATCTTTGCACCATAGTGCAAGGGTGCATGCATTGCAGGGACTGATTGTTTATGTGCAGGAAGTTGCCCCTTCCTGCACATAAACAATGCGTTATGACGATTTGTTATTCTATGTGTGTTGCAGAATGCAGCACACATAGAAGTAGCAAATGGTCATTATTTAATGATTGTTTATGTGCAGGAAAGGACACCTTCCTGCATTTAAGCAATCCATAATGGCGTTTTGCTCTTTCTATGTGTGCTGCATTCTAAACAAAAAAGCAAAAACGAGGATAAATAAAAGTATTTTTCCTCGATTCGTCATTCTAACGCCTGTCTTTGCATGGCATTAGTTTTTGGGGCTGCCACAGATTCACACCACCTTGTAAATCTAGGGCAGAGTCAAAAAGCAATGAGTGCTGTGGTGGAACGCCCACAGCAACACCCATTACACGGCCCTTTCACACTAAGTGCTGCGTGTAAAGGGGCCATATTTCAAGGCGACGTTAAGCCACCAAAAGTGTGACAATGCCACTTTGTAAATATGGAGAATGGCATAACGTCTCCAGAACGTCGCTAAAAGTGACATTTTGGTAGCGATATCCCCTTGTAAATATACCCCCATGTTTGTTACACAAATGCACAACAGATTCCAATCAATATCGCAATATCGTTCTAATGCGAAACTACTTATATCTCACCCTTTGGCTTCTTCCATCTGACACCACCCCGCGTGCTCCCCCTCTCATCCACAGATATGCAGAAGGATATAGGTGCTCTGAAAGGTCTCTTAGAATTGCTCAGCACTCACAAAGTCAAGTGCTTGAGGGAGATAAGAGCAGGTGTCTTACATGAAGAGTGTGCAACATTGTGAAGTCCGATGATTCGCAAACTGAAAAGTATTTATTTTTGTTTTGCTAGTTTCTTAGAGAGCTAAGCTCGTGAAGTTTAAGAAAAAGGACAGCTACAATGGCCCTTGTTGAGGCAAGGAACTTTCCATGCCCCCACCCCAGGTCAGTCTCTTGAGTGTCATCCCTCAAGCTGGCCACTCCCACTTACTCAATTCCTGGCACCTCGTCACAGTGCTGGAAGGAGTTACTGTCCACTGCACCAGGATTTTTACATTACCTCTATGTTGCCCATCCTTGAACCAGTCTTCATTTGATGAAGTTTGCCCCAACCCCAGGACGGAAACAAAAACAGGAAATACTAGCCGTAACCACGCCCACACCAGCTGGAAGCTATAAAAAGACTATCATTCCCTCATCACTTCCAGTAAAACTAAACCCCGTCAAAGGCCAGACACAGAGAGGGTGGGTATGTCATGACTGGGACAAGGACAAGTAGGACTAAGAGTAATGAAGATAACCGGTAAGTAATCGGGCCATTACATCTACGTCCCTCGTCCTTGTCATCACTTAATGAGGTATACTGGGATGTATGTCGTTACAACACACACTTTTACAACGCATGCACTTACAACGCATTTTTTACAACGCAACATCCACTACAACGCATTCCATTACATAGCATGACACTACAACGCATTTTTAAAAACTACCTTTACAACGCATTCCATTACATTGCATACTACCTTTACAACGCATACCATTACAACGCATAATATTAAATTGCATTTAAGGTAAGTATTGGATAGTATAGGGGTAAAAATTACTATTCTTACTCCAGGGGGTGCAACAGTAGGGTAAGTGTTGGATAGTATAGGGCTAAAAATTACTATTCTAACTCCAGGGGGTGCAACAGTAGGGTAAGTGTTGGATAGTATAGGGGTAAAAATTACTATTCTAACTCCAGGGGGTGCAACAGTAGGGTAAGTGTTGGATAGTATAGGGGTAAAAATTGCTATTCTAACTCCAGGGGGTGCAACAGTAGGGTAAGTGTTGGATAGTATAGGGGTAAAAATTACTATTCTAACTCCAGGGGGTGCAACAGTAGGGAAAGTGTTGGATAGTATAGGGGTAAAAATTACTATTCTAACTCCAGGGGGTGCAACAGTAGGGTAAGTGTTGGATAGTATAGGGGTAAAAATTACTATTCTAACTCCAGGGGGTGCAACAGTAGGGTAAGTGTTGGATAGTATAGGGGTAAAAATTACTATTCTAACTCCAGGGGGTGCAACAGTAGGGTAAGTGTTGGATAGTATAGGGGTAAAAATTACTATTCTAACTCCAGGGGGTGCAACAGTAGGGTAAGTGTTGGATAGTGTAGTGTAATATTATGCGTTGTAATGGTATGCGTTGTAAAGGTAGTATGCGATGTAATGGAATGCGTTGTAAAGGTAGTTTTTAAAAATGCGTTGTAGTGTCATGCTATGTAATGGAATGCGTTGTAGTGGATGTTGCGTTGTAAAAAATGCGTTGTAAGTGTAGTGCGTTGTAAAAGTTGCGTTGTAAAGGTTGTTCCCCGGTATACTGAAGTCAACAAGGCATTTGAAAACAGAAGCCTCGCTGCCTCCACTGACCCCTTCTTCTTTTTTTCTGCACACACAGCATACACCGTTAAACACATTATAAACAAAGTGATATGATGTGACACCCAGGGGTCTTAATGAAACTCATGAAATTAACTGAAATCAAAACATATAATCAAAAGACACAATAAATTAATTTGGCCTTTACTGACTGCAAGTCTCCAACACCAAATCCTTTTCCGTCATGGCCAATGCTCTGCAATTGGTAGTGTCTGACAAACATGTGCTCACATGCCCAAGAACCAACTCTGCACATTTCCTCAAGCAACCCCTAAAACTTTGCCCAAAAGTCCCCCATTCTTCCAGTAGAGTGACCCTGAATGTTACTGGGACACTAAAGGTCTTGGCTTCAATAAGCAAAACTAATGGACTCTTTGATCAATCTGCTCAGAGTTATCTTAGAGGCTTTCTTACTTTGATCAGGTAAAGCAAACGTTATCAACAGATAGTCTGATTTGACATCCAGTAAATCTAGAAGTCTTTAACCTTGAGAATCAGGAGTGGGAAAGAAAT
The DNA here is from genome assembly GCF_964204655.1 of Triturus cristatus. Taxonomy (NCBI): domain Eukaryota; kingdom Metazoa; phylum Chordata; class Amphibia; order Caudata; family Salamandridae; genus Triturus; species Triturus cristatus. The sequence continues at coordinate 1,099,487,860 of NC_140594.1, forward strand.
AATGAGCAATAACCACTTGAGATAAGTGAAACTTTGTATTAACCTTAAGAAGGAGTGAAGAATCAGATTTTAGGAGTACTGCATCATCACAAAATCTCAAATAAAGTTGGCCGAAACAGAAGAGCAAAAAGCTCACCCAAACAACATGCAGATATGATAGCCACCAGAAACAACACTTTAAGATAAAGAATTTTGAAATCCACTGCGTCTAAGGGTTAAAAAGGATGATGGAGTAAACATTTCAGAACAACCGGAAGATCCTAAGAAGGAGCCATATTCCAACACAAAGGCCTATAAATAGAAAAACTTCTAAAAAGTCTGGCTACAAGAGATTCAGAACCCAGAGAAGAAAGGCCTTCATTCATAACCACTGTAATTTAAAAGTTGCTAAGATTTTGTTTTTGCGAAAATCCTCTAGCAAAATCTCCAATATATAAGAAAGTTCACAAGAAGGAGGAGAGGCATTGTGGAATATACACCAAAAATTAAAGTTAGCCCAATGTCTAGAATAGGATTTCAAAGTTGAAGGTGTTTTCAAACTTTGAACAGCATCAACAACATTTAAGGAAAGGCCTTTCTGTAAGAGCTTCAGCCTTTCAACCACCAAACTGAGAGAGTAATTTTCAGATGGTTGACCATGTTCACCACCCTCAATGGAGGTGGAAACAATGGAAGGAACCAAGATAGCTGCTAGGCCATCCTCATTAAGGGATCAAATGTATGCCGCAGTTCATGATTTCAATGATGTACATTGAAATAAAAACCATCCTGCGTCTGGGTATTGTAAATTAAGGTATTGTCTGCCTTGATAATGCCAGCCACTACTGGTCCGCACAACAATGCTCATGATTACTGGTATAGTAAGCCCCTATGAACGTGTCAATGGATGCTTCTAGGCAGACTGTCGGTGTTGGCAACACTCTCTGCACACCCTAAATATTTTTGGCAGTTTTGCTTACTAAGGATTTTGCTGTCTTTTCCAGGCAGCCCTGTAGCCCATACTTTTCCTAGTTCCTAGTTCCTCGGCCTCTTTCATTGGATGGCTTTCTTGTCCTTTTCAAAGTTTAGCTTCAGAATTGCTGCTTTACTCCCTATTATGGTGCCGATTACGATCCTGGAAAATAATTCCCCGTACTACTCGTATCCGGTCTTTTTACCGTACGAATCGTACAAGTGCCGTACAAACTGCCAAGTACGATTCGCATGGGAAAAAGTCCATACGAATCGCATTGGGAATTATTCCCCACACGTCCTCGGGTCGGAAAATGTGTCCGACACATCCTCGGACGAATTACCGTGCAAATGTGAAAAGTGAAGTCCGACCGCGCTAGTACGATCCATCCCGTGCGTCCGATGTTACAACCGGATGGAAAAAACACAGTCCGCACCGAACTCCCATAGCAACCATGGAGACCCGTGTATGTACACCCGTGTATGTACGAGACGTACCCCCACCCGTGAATGTACACCCGTGTATGTACACCCGTGTATGTACACCCGTGTATGTACGAGACGTACCCCCACCCGTGTATGTACACCCCCGTACGTATGGCCCGTACCCCCACCCGCGTATGTATGGAGCGTACCCCCACCTCAACCGTGTATGTATGACCCGTACCCTCACCCGTGTACGTATGGAGCATACCCCCACCCCAACAGTGTATGTACGACCCGTACCCCCACCCCAACCGTGTATGTACGACCCGTACCCTCACCCGCGTATGTATGGAGCGTACCCCCACCCCAACCGTGTATGTACAGACCGTACCCCCACCCCAACCTTGTATGTACGATCCGTACCCTCACCCGCGTATGTATGGAGCGTACCCCCACCCCAACCGTGTATGTACGACCCGTACCCTCACCCGCGTATGCATGGAGCGTACCCCCACCCCAACCGTGTATGTACGGCCCGTACCCTCACCCGCGTACGTATGGAGCGTACCCCCACCCCAACCGTGTATGTACGGCCCGTACCCTCACCCGCGTATGTATGGAGCGTACCCCCACCCCAACCGTGTATGTACAGACTGTACCCCCACTCCAACCGTGTATGTACGACCCGTACCCTCACCCGCGTATGTATGGAGCGTACCCCCACCCCAACCGTGTATGTACGGACCGTACCCCCACCCCAACCGTGTATGTACGACCCGTACCCTCACCCGCGTATGTATGGAGCGTACCCCCACCCCAACCGTGTATGTACGGACCGTACCCCCACCCCAACCGTGTATGTACGACCCGTACCGTCACCCGCGTATGTATGGAGCTTACCCCCACCGCAACCGTGTATGTACAGACCGTACCCCCACCCCAACCGTGTATGTACGACCCGTCCCCTCACCCGCGTACGTATGGAGCGTTCCCCCACCCCAACATTCTAAGTACGGAGCGCACCCCAGGCCCCAACACCAGCACCTTCACCCAACATCGCGCATGTACGAGTCGTACCAAGCCAGACACAAGGACAGCACTGTACAACAAAATTGCCGAAGTACACACCGTACACACGCTAAAAACGCACGTACACAACCAGGACAAAGCAAAACAACACAAGAATACACTATTCGAATGGCACAAAGCCACAAAACATGTCCAACAAGCACAAATGCAACACATTCACTGACCTGCAACTGCCAAAATCCCAAACAGAGGCCCAAAACACAACCACTCCTTATAACACACCCACCCAAAGTTCAAACACAGCCACACCCATCAATGGACCAATAAAAAGGGCCCACAGACACAAACCATGAGCCTTTGCAACAGACTCACTGCTGCCAGACCCCACAGACAACCTACAGCACCATACTTGAACCTTTACTACACCTTACACTTGCACACCTTCACACACCCACCTTCACAAACACCCCCTCATCACATTCACACACACACCTGCACAACCACACCCACACACCCACAACCATCCACACCCACACCCCCCACAACCATCCACACCCACACCCCTCACCATGCCCACTAACAAGAATCCGAAGTTCACTAGCCGAGAGTTGGAGGTCCTTGTCGACGAAATCCTCAGAGTCGAGCCACACCTCTTTGGAACATTGGTCAGACAGACCAGTATTTCCGAAAAAACAGCCATGTGGCAGAGGATTGTCGATGCTGTGAATGCTGTTGCGTCCACCAGAAGGACCAGGCATGAATGCCAAGCCAGGTGGTACGATCTGCGGAGGAGGGTCCGAGCCAAAATGACCGACGACCACAACCAGGCCAACATCACTGGAGGAGGGCCGCCCCGCAGACCCGTACAATACCATCCCTGGGAGGAGAGGGTGATGGCCATACTGCCGGTGGTGTCAGTGGACGGATTAGAAGGACTCCGAGACCCGGGGAGTACACAAACAACTCACCTCACATGGGGGGAACGTCATCCACAACCAAACTCACAATCAGGCACGCAACCACCCCAAGCTATCGCATGACTCAACCACACTCCATGAACACGCACATGCCACTAGCGCCACCATGCCCCATGCACCCAGCTGGACAATGCCAAGTCACAGGCCACAGAAAACACCAACACAAGACACGGTAAGCCGGATGGCGGGAGTGTGTACCCCAAAAATCACATAGTGCAACTCAGAAGCAGACAACAATGCCCTCTGCCCATATGGCCTAGGTCACAGCCAGACAAACAGTGTGTCCCCACACAGGAAAGACTTGCCAGCAAATGGCGGACGCCTTGCATTAAGACATGGAGGTGAAGGCACGTTTTTGCACATGACAGCAGCTAATGAACAGCCAACACTGTGAAAGAGTGGCAGCACACACCACCACAGCAGCAGCGCAGACACAGACACTACACCCAATGGGTGCCTGGAGATCAGAAACAAACTCACATCAACAAGCCAAGGGCCATTCAAAGATCTGCAAAAAGTGTGTGCCTAGGAAGCTGGGCTGAGGTGACAGAGGGTGACACACAGAGGGAGGGAGAGGGGTAGAGAGAGGGAGGGAGACACAGGGAGATGGACAGAGGGAGGAGGCTGACACAGGGAGGGAGGGAGAGGGGGACAGAGAGGGAGTGAGAAAGGGACACACAGGGAGACCAATTCAGCCTTGGGGGGTGTGGGAATGTCTGCTCGTCAGCAGGTGGACTGCGTGCATGTAGACAAGGGTGGCCAGTGCCTGAATCCCCCTCTCTTCTCCATGGCAAAACACTGGGCCATGTCCCAACCTGTGCACGAGCACAACGCCAGCTACCTGCATTATATAAGTGTGTGGAACAACTCCATGTGCCCACGTACTGTGCAACACGGAAGGCGCCAATGCATGGCTCGCCACACCTGCTCACTCCACTGCTGACTGCAGTCACAATTGACGCAGCAAGTAAGACTGTGCCACACATAGGTAAAGTCTCAAAAGCTGTGGCCAAGGGACATACCCATGCACAAGTTCACTGTGAGTGGAATGCAAGACATATCCAAATTCCCAGAAGAAATGTGCTAACTTAGAAACGAATGAAACATGGATGTTGCATGGAACAAAAATAACATTGTCTCTCTCACACACAGGTCAACGTCGTGTATCACCCCCCAACACTGGGGGGGAAGACTCACAGGACCCGGCTCGGCGGGATGACGGACCCACCGGCAGCGACGACTCTCACCACTCTGTGGACGACCCCGACCAACCTGGCCCCTCTGGTGTCCAACCACCTGCAGCACCTGCGTCAGGTACAACTGGGCCAACCACCACCCCCACTCCTGCCACATCCCAGGAGACACCCAGGATCCCTGCCCCACCACCACAATGCAGCCAGGCTGGCAAGGAGGGACACGGTGTACCGGGCACCCAGGAGGAGGCAGGCGACAACGCTAATGCCACCCCTCAGGGGTCCCGGAGACCCGATGTGCCCACAAGGGCAGGCCAGGTGCAAGTGGGCAGGGGTGGTGGGAGTGGAGGACGGCGGAGGCGCGAGCCTGACCAGTTGGCTGCGGAACCGGTATATTCCCATGTCAGAAACATCCTGGAGACATACCGGCAGGACACCACGGGCATGGCCCAGGTTGTGTCCATCCTCGAGGAGATCAAGACCCAGCAGGCCCAGCAACATGCGGAGCAACATGCCTGTCTACTGCGACACCAAGGGCGGATGGAGGACAGACAGGCTGAGCTCGTGACGGTGTTCACGGGAATTCACCGTACACTCCGTCGGATAGCCGACAACATGGGCAACCCTCCTTGTGCCACCAGGCATAGAACATCACCACCCACAGGAAGGGATCAGGAGGAGGAGGAGACATCCAACGGAGCATCCCAAACATCGTCACGGCCTGCTTCTGAGGGTTCCCGCAGGAGGGCGGGTCGTCCACGGAAAAGACCGTGAGGGTCGGCGCAACAGCACCATCTCCCAGGACACCTGGCCTGGCACCTGGCCCACTGGACCAACAGCAGCACATCAGCAAAAGACATTCTCTGCCACATGGACTTGCTGGTCACTGTCTGACCAATGTTGACAAAGACTGTGGCATGGACTCTGAGGATTTCCAATGGCAAGGACACCAACTCCCCTAGTGAACTTTGGATTCCACACACCCGGAAAGCCCCTCATGTCATACCCCCCCACCCCCCACGTACCCCAACAAAAATAAAAAGTTACACGATAAAGAGATGATGCCTACATTTTGCATTATTACCTTACATGTGTCTTGTAAAGTCTAACCATGCCTGAGTTCTCATATGACTTCAACCATCCACACCCTGGGGCCTGAGTCTGGCACAGGACACACATGGGTCACAATGTATTAGGCAACACAGACATAGAGCACCATACACACCCGTGATGGGCCCAACCAGCTGAGGGGGTGGCCGCACAACCGTGCCGACAGACATATTGAGTACAGCGACAGCCATGCGCAAAGGTCAGGGATCATGTGGAGTGTCCTGGGGGGCACCCAGGTATGTGTGGACAGGTGGCAGAACCATGTCCTGCAAGCTTGAGTCAGGTGGATGCAGAGAATGGTGGCCTGGCCAACGTTGGATGCATGGGGATGGCACATGTCACAACACCCACACAGTCATGGACATCATGCACAATACACAGTCAAATCCCACACAAACAGCTTGCATCTTGCTACTCGACACATAGACACATAGCCACTATCAGGGAAAACCATGCCAGACATGCCGTATGCACCGTGGCAACACACCAGCATTGACTGAGAAGAGGCACCTTGGAGGCATAGGGACACCTTTATTATTCATGTATTCTGGAATGCAGAGGCAACTCGGAGTACACATACACAGGTCATGTGGAGTAACATGTGGGTCCAACACTGGAACCCCCCTTCTGCAGCACAAATGCGTGATAGCCATGGAACTGGCACACAAGTGTCGGCTAACAGCTAAACACCCCCTGCTGTTCACAGAGAGGCTGCCATACACCATTGATCCTCTGATGTGGAAGTCCCACACCATGTCAAGCCAATGCAAACCGTATGTGTCCGAGGGCAGTGTTACACACATTGATGCCATCATCACAATCCACTATCCCATCACAGATGACTGTCAACAAGTCTGACCATCTATTCAGGTGTACCCAGCTACATGTCATGTGTCCCATGGTGATGCAACATGTCTGCAGAGGAACCAAACATCGACAGGGGCAGTGTGCACACATCATAAACACCTGCCACACCCAATACACCCCTGATGCATCCCTTACCCTAAGGAGACTTCCAAACTTGTCCGTGCGTGTAACGCTGAGTCAGCACACGATGACGTGTCCATGAGGAATAGCAGTGCCACAACAATGCAACCAGCAGACGGCATGCGCAAGTACCTGGGGATGAGAGACACACAAGAAGTCAGCCACAAAAAGCACAGCCACTTGCATGTGCATGTACTCGACACATGTAAGGATGACAACATGCTAGGTCACAATTATGACTGGGGAAATACACTCATCACTGGCACCATCACTCCAGTGACACATCCACACACACCTCTGACTCACGTGGCATACATGCAGATGGACACACACATCGCAACACATGCCACACGGGGACTAATTCGTGCACACTCAGACACTGGTACTCACCACTAAGCAAAGAAGTCGCGTATGAGCCGACTCCAAATGTCCTCTTGTGGAACCACATCCTCCACATCACTAGCCCCATTGCCAAGCCCTTCGTCCTCCACGGGTGGATGGTCCTGATCATCTTGATCCAGGATGAGTGGCACAGCTTTCTCAACTGCCATGTTGTGCAGCATGCAGCAGACCATGAAGATTTTGCAGACCTTCGCCGGGGCATATGGGAGGGCGCCGCCGGTCTTGTGGAGGCATCTGAATCGGCTCTTCAGGAGGCCAAATGTCCTCTCTATCACTCGCCTTGTCCGGCCATGGGCGGTGTTGTAGCGGAGCTGGGCCGGCGTGCTGGGGTTGCGGAGAGGTGTGATCAGCCATGGCATGTTGGGATAGCCAGCGTCCCCTACATGGAAACCACATGGACATAAGTAGGACAGGAGAAGCGGTCGTGCTGGAAGTCTACGCAAAATACAGGACAGACAGAGTGTACCCACCAACAACACATGCTCGTTCGTTGCGCAGCTGCGTCATCATTTCAGGCACCCTGCTACGCCTCATGATGTAGGCATCGTGTGCTGATCCTGGAAAACGAGCACAGACATGTGAAATCACCATGTTGGACAGACACACCACAAGGGCATTGATGGAGTGGTAGTGCTTGCGATTCCTGTACGCTACCTCCTGTGCCTGTGGTGGTACCAAAGCCACATGTGTCCCATCTATGGACCCAATGACATGGGGCATCCCTCCCAGGGCATAGAATCCACGCTTGTCCCCAGTCAACAGTTCAGGAGTTGGGAAATGGATGAACTCATCCAGGTGAAGCAACATGGCCTCTAAGAAATCATGCAGCACACGGCTGAACATGCTCTGGGACATGCCACCAACATGAGCTATGGTATATTGAAAGGTACCCGTGGCAAGAAAATGTAGGGCTGCCATTACCTTCAGCTTGGGTGTCAGTGCCGTAGGATACCTGTGCAGCGGTTGCAGGTGTGGTGCCAGCCTTGCCGTCAACTCCTCAATCAACGGTTGGGGGAAGCGGTAGCAGCGTATACAGTCATTCTCCTGCATGTCAGCCAAGTCCGGAATTGGTCAGGGAAGAGGCGGCGCTCTGCAGTAATTTGGAAGTGACAAGGAAGAGTGAGTGCACTACAACAACAATTTTTTTGTACTGAGCACATGTTAATCTGTCAATACACATATGCTACATACGGAGTCAGGTAAGTGCCACATGCCCTGGACACGTATGGCTGCCAAGTGACACTCCTACCAAGACCCAGCTACACACGGAGATTGTGAACCTCCACATGCCATGGCATGGGATTAGCTGTGTCCCAGTGTAAGTGAACAGCCAGACGCAACACAGGAGTGACATACATCAACACATCAGCAGAAGTAGGATGTCGATTTCAGAGACAGGTAGCGGAACACTAGAGCCACAGGTCACATGACATTACACTAGGACAGCCCACACACCTTGCCAATAAGGTGTACATGTAATGACTCACCACACATACATTGAGAGGATGCAGACATGTCCTTGTTACGCCACTCCATGTCCCATGCATACATACGCACCTCACATCCGATACCACATGTGGCCTGGTGTGCGTAACAGTGTGCCATGTCCATCTACACACAGTCCGTACACATGCCTGTACGCTCACTATCACTATGGGTACGCATACGCGAGCACACCCATAGTGATACGGACCGTACACACGCCTGTACGCTCACTATCACTATGGTTACGCATACGCGAGCACACCCATAGTGATACGGACCGTACACACGCCTGTATGCTCACTATCACTATGGGTATGCATACGCGAGCACACCCATAGTGATACGGACCGTACACACGCCTGTACGCTCACTATAACTATGGGTACGCATACGCGAGCACACCCATAGTGATACGGACCGTACACACGCCTGTACGGGCCGTTGCTATGCATTTGGGGTGCCCTAGGGCCCCGGAACGCACCGTACCTGTGTGTGAAACTCCAAATTACATAGGGGACACATGAGGGACAAGTATAAAGGCCTACATGCATGCTGGTTGTCATGGAGACCAAGTTTAAAGTATGATTTTTTTTCTGCAGGTGCACACCAGAAGTCAGTTTGAATGAATCTACTTTGTTGCAATGTGGTTCTGGAGTTGACATCATGCTCAAGAAAAAAAACAATAAAAACCCACTGACTGTGCTAGGTTTGAAGGGATTGGAGGAAACGTAGGATGCAAATGTGAGTGACCAATCACTCTGTACTCCTGTGCATGAAACAGGCCAGCAAGGCAGATATAAGGCAGCCAGGTCCCATGAGGGAGCACTTGCCTCCACATCTTTGGATTCTACGACCCAGCTGCTTCTCTTGATTCCCTGGAACCATGTCAAGGTCTGTGGAGAGGGCACAGCCTTTCACCCTGGAGGAGAACCTGGCATTGCTGGATGTGATCCTCCCACAGTACCCCCTGCTGTATGGGCGACCAGGGTATCAGGTGAGTGCAGAGTCTACTAGCACAGACTGTGTCCCTTTTTTGTGACTGTGACACCTGGCATTGTGTCCAGGTGTGACACACATGCAATTTACTGTAGGGGGGGACCCGGGGGGGGAATGTCTGATGTCTCCCAGCCAGAGCATGCTGTGGTGCATGTCTGCCGTCCTCACTTGCATTGTGTTTACTGTGAAAATCACTGCATGGTGCATGCCACATTCTGCCTGTCTTATCCTCCTGGGAATGTAGCCTCTACAGTCCTCATGTGATTATGTGGTCAGCCCACTGTGACAGGTGACTGTACCCACAGATGTGTGTTAGTTCTGTGTACCTGTGCTGAGAGTGTCCACATGATGTGTTCGTACCCTGGACATCGGTGTGTGTGTAAGTCCCCTGTCATGTGGGTGGGTGCATATGTGGAGTGTAGCACCCGGGCTGCATGAGGGATGGAGATACCCTGCCCATCTGATGTGAGCAGGGAGCAGTGCTGTGTGTCTGACGTGCAGAGCCAGCCCCACACCTGTGAGCCCCCCCCCGTCTAGTGGCACATGTGCAGAGTGAGGTTTGTCGCTGCATTTGGCACTGGCAGGTGAATTTCCTGTGCCTGTGTGTGTCTGTGTACTCTGCTGAGGTAGCGTCAGTGGCCTGTGGCATGTGACTGCTTAGAGGTGCTGCACATAATCCTGGTGTAGCTTGTGATGCACAGTGTGAGCCTGGATCATTGATTGTGTCGTTGCCCTCATTCCACCTGTGTACTTTCAATGGCACGTACTGCTTTTGCCCTTCCCCAGAGGATCATGTCCCTATGACAAAGGTGCAATGCGTTGGATGCATACTATGCCTTGTTGTAAACAGCAAATTTGTTCTAATATGTGTCTCTGTGACATGTGCCAGGTATATTGATGTAGTGTCACTTGTTCATCCTCACAGGTAGGCGCCTCTGCCAAGAAGCAGATCTGGATGAACGCCGTCAGTGCCGTGAGGAGGACGGAGGGTCGCAAGCGGTGCCTGGCCCAGGTGAGAAAACGCTGGCAGGCTATCCGGTGCTGGACGCGGATGATCGCACGGGTCCTGCTGGGGGACTCACCTGCGACCCATAAGAACCGCGGGCGCCGCCGTCTGACCCACATCCACAAGCGTGTGCTGACGGTGGTCTTTCCAGACTTGGACAGGCGCTTACAGGAGAAGCAGCAGCAGGAAGGGGGTATGTACATGTGTGTTTGTTGTGTGTCACCAGCATTTGTAACTGCACAGTTGCATGGATACACTGCCAGGGTTTAAAGGTGCTGTGCAGATCCGGTTACCCACAGTATAGCGGTGCTCTCTTGCCTCCCTTCCCCTCCTTGCAATGTGTTCCCTGGTCTGTGTGTAGTCACTCCTTCACAAGGTTATCTAGGCTGGCACTTTATCCACGTGAACAATGCCTGTAGCATCATGTGTGGGGGTGGTGTGTAACAGGTTTTGGGACCTTGCCTGTGCCCTGTCCAGTTCAGTACTTGTGGGTTCCATGTCAGTTGGCACTGATGCTGAGTCCAGACATGGGAGTTAGTCTCTCAAGTGTCATGCCTTACAGCACGCATGCCCTATGTTGTGGCCTGTGACATGATGTGCATGAGTGTGCGATACGCATGGTGCAGGGATGGTGGCGTGTGTTGCAGTCATTCCCATTCAGGCCCATGGAGTTGTGTGGCCACTACTGTCCCCTGGGGCATATTTTCCTAGGTGTCATGTGTGTCATCACAAAATGTGGACACTCTCAGTGTCTACAGCATAGGTTGTGCTCTGTGCCATTGTCCCCTGGCACCATGTATATTGACGTAAAATGTAGTACAAGTGTCCACTGTACAGCCTGACCTGATTTTCCTTGTTCATACTCACGGTGGCCAGTGCCTGTGTGTCTTGTTACAATCATCTGATGATGACCATTTGTACATGATTATTTGGACAGGCGCACCTTGGGTATTTTGTGTCCAATCTTGCATTTATCCAGCCCATGTGTATTTCACCCAGACTAAGAGATGTAAGTGCTTCCTGTGTCTCAACAAATTGTCTCATGTAGGGGGTGGTTGGTGCGGGCAAAGCCTACATGTCAAAACCTGATATCTCCTTGCTAGGTCTGGCCAGTGTGTGATGTTTGTCTGGACATACACTCAAGGTGCAGTGAGCCAGTCATGATGGGCATGTTTTCAGTATTACCTATGCAGCATGTGCCTCAAGTTCATGGATATGGTCCCTGCTCATCCCTATTTTCGCCAACGCTGTGTGGTGCAGATGCAGTGCTGGATTGTCCCCAGAGCCTGGCTCCTCTGTCAAAATCCATTTCATGTCATTTGCTATTGTGTCATGCTCTCCATCGTTTTTTAGTGGCATGGTGGGTCAACCAACTGTGTGTTGCATGCCCTACATATGTACCTTGTTTTGTAGATGTTACTCATCTTTCTTTTCAGGCTATGCACTGTAACCTATGTAGATTGGACTCATGTGACATATGTATACAGGTGTATGATTAATTGCTGTCTCTTCACCTTGCACACAGCATCGTCGGGGGACACGGAGGGAGACATCAGCACAGACGGAGCGGAGGGACCGAGCACCAGTGCCAGCGGTGACATCTTGGCTGGCACATCGAGTGGAACTGAGGCGGAGGAGAGTGAGGCCGAGGACCTGTCCAGTGCCACCACAGAATATGAAGCTGACGGGTCCGAGGAGGAGCTCTCCGAGTGGGCGGAGGCTGCACCAGCAGCTGACAGTGGCACAACATCTCTCCCTGCCCCCTCCATTGCATCAGCCGCCTCCCACTTGCTCGTGTCCCTTCCCAGCGTGCCCGGTCACCACATGTCTCCTTCCTGCCAGGCACCTCACCCCCTGCCCCTGTCTCCACTGCTGCCGCCAATGCCGAGTCTGTGGACATCCAGCGGCAGTTGCAGGTTGGTCAGGCTGCGATGCTTAATGTCCTCCATGGCCACAGCCAAGTGCTGAACAACATGGAGGCATACTTGGAGGGCATTTTCTCATCGCAGGCTGACCAACGCAACTTGCTGAGGTCCATTGACTCGACACTGACTGCAGCAGTGGGTCTCCTGCAGCGCTTCGTCCAACCCCCTACCCCTGATCCATCCACACTTTCCTCTCCCATGCCTGTCCCACATACACCCAGACGTCAGCATGCACCCACCACAACAGACACAGGCACCACACCAGCAGGGAAGGTCAAACGCACACCTCCTGGCACGCACACACAGGAAGAAGTAGGCACACCCACTGGGTCGGGGGGCAAACGTAAGACACGCAGCCAGAGTGGGAGTCTGCATTCCACCAAAATCCACTCCCTCCAAATCCCCTCCCCTCAGCTCTCCTGGCCACATATCCATCAAAGACTCCTTCATGGCCGCTCTGTCCCTGAGCCCCACAGTGACACCACCCCGCAAGCGGTCAAGAGAGTCCCCGGTCAGGGTGGTTGAGTCCCCCCCAGTGTCCACACCCTCCCCCAGTGGCGTTGTGACCCATCCCTCTGACCCCCCCCCCCCTCCTTGGGGCCTGTGGTTCCTTCGGGTGCAGGGGAGTCGCTGGAGGACCTTGCTAAGGTGTGCAGCGCCATCCTGGCCTCCGCCTTTGGCCCTGCAACACCCCCTGTGGTGGAGTCCTCCGTCCCTGCACCCACGACGCCTACTCTTCGCCCTCATGTCCCTGCGGTGCCTTGTCCTTCCCCCCCACATGATGCCCCCCCTCTGGAAGACGAAGGAGTCTGACTGTGCAGGCAAGCTAGGGGACACGCGTCCCACTGTGTCCCCCACCTGGATTTGAACTTTGGATTGCCCTATGGGCATTGTACATTTTGAACTTTCAAGGGACAAACAGATTTTTGGATGCTGAATAAAGCAATTTCTTTTTCCTTAGTACACTACTGTCTGTCTGGTATTGCTGTTGGTGGACCTGCTCCATTATTTTGGGTGGTGATAATGTGTTGGGTGTGTGGGAATTGTAGTCTTGTGCTGGTCATAGGGTGGATCCTGGTATCTGTGTGCCATCACAATCTGTTGGCTACATAACTTTGTTCATGTAAGCAGTTACTGCATGGTGACATCGTCCCAAGGTGTGTTCCTTCCTCTGTGTAACCTGACATCTTCCCTGCAGGGTCATTCCAATATGTGGTGCTGAGCTGTGTCTACATTGGCTGGGTGTGTGACGGACTCGTTAGACTTGGGCCATGCATGCTGAGCGATGTCTCCACCTGCTTCATTCGTGGCGTCCTTGGTGGTCACTGTACTTGTGTATGTAGACTGTTGTCATGACTTCATGTGGACATGTTTTCTTTTCGGCGCCATGCATGTGTATACTCCCAGCCTCGCACACATGTGGTACATGTACTGCAGGATCTTTGTGCACCTGACTGACATTTGTGGGCATTGGATCTGTGGGTACTCCACCCTTTTCTTTGCAGGGGCACTGCTGTGAGTGTTAGGAACCCACCCCTCCTGTGTCTGGGCACTGCTGGGTGTGTTAGGCACCCACCCCTCCTGTGTCTGGGCACTGCTGGGAGGACTCTGCACACACCCCTCCTGTGTCTGGGCACTGCTGGGAGTGTTAGGCACCCACCCCTCCTGTGTCTGGGCACTGCTGGGAGGACTCTGCACACACCCCTCCTGTGTCTGGGCACTGCTGGGAGGCCTCTGCACACTCCCCTCCTGTGTCTGGGCACTGCTGGGAGTGTTAGGCACCCACCCCTCCCATGTCTGGGCACTGCTGGGAGGACTCTGCACCCACCCCTCCTGTGTCTGGGCACTGCTGGGAGGACTCTGCACACACCCCTCCTGTGTCTGGGCACTGCTGGGAGTGTTAGGCACACACCCCTCCTGTGTCTGGGCACTGCTGGGAGGACTCTGCACACACCCCTCTTATGACTGGGCACTGCTGGGAGGCCTCTGCACACACCCCTCCTGTGTCTGGGCACTGCTGGGAGTGTTAGGCACCCACCCCTCCTGTGTCTGGGGACTGCTGGGAGGACTCTGCACCCACCCCTCTTATGACTGGGCACTGCTGGGAGTGTTAGGCACCCACCCCTGCCGGAAAATATTCTCCGTGCGGGATGACGTTGGTGCGAATCGTACTTCCTGGTTCGTGAATGGCAGGCTGCGTGCGTCCCGACGTCACGTCGGCGCTTTCCCGGATCACATTAGTATGTATATTTTCGTCGGTCGGTGTTTTGTACGATTCGTACAGAAATAGTATTTCCGTGCGAATCGTACTTCCATGTTTGTATCTTGTTACGACCGGGTACGCGTCGGACGGGGAATATGCTCCGTCCAACGGTTCGTACCCGGTTTTTACAGGATCGCAATCGGCACCTATGTGTTTGTCCTAATCTTGGAGCATAGCTCTCTCACCATGCATTTTGATTGGATGTGTTGTATCCTTATATATCTGACATTAGGGGACTGTTGTTACTCTGTGCAACTTAACATTAATTTGTCTTTTACCACTCCATGGGAGCGCTTGGTTTTTGTCCTCCTCTTATGACCTTTAGTCCTTTTTTTGCTTCCATTTCACTGCTCCAGATCTCAGCTCAGTCTTCTGGTTGCTAGAGATCCCCTCTGCTTTTCATCATCTGGATATTCTTCTCCCCTACCACTCCTCTCTTCTCTTTCTTCCTTTTGCTCAATAGTCGCCTGGATATTTTACACCCTTGTCACACGACTCTTGTGGTAACTGCTTTTGGCTTTGCCAATGCTGATGTCTGTAAAGCCAGTAGCTGCAACCAACAATCTTGAAAGTATGGAAAAAATGTAAACATATTTAGAAATGTACTAAACAACACAATAGACTATGCCATCATTAGTTTTGACCTTATTCCAAGACATAATTATAACATCACTTTAAGCTTTTTTAGTACATTTCTAGGGTTTTTTAACATAACCAAAGTGTGTAGTAGTATCTATAAAGAGAGATTAAAGTGACGTTATAGCTAGGTATGGAAATAGCATCTTATTTTGCATTAAAGAACCTTAGAAATGTACTGAAAAAAATAAAGGCTCAAGGGACATCTTAGTTAAGTGAAAATGTCAGCTAAAACATACTGTTTTAAATTACCAAAAGCACTGAAATACTCCAGGTATAGTCATCTCAAGTAACTATAACTCGTGCTCTAAAGTAACTATAACTCGCACCCTGCACGCACTGCCAATTACATCACATATTACATCACTCATGATATGTTCTATGACATCACTGATAACGTCATTGCAACATCTGAAATTACATAATTGATGACACACTGTGCATGGGGGGGTTGCAAGATAGAGTTATTTTAGCACACAACTCGCTGCAAAGGTGCCTGCATTAGAAGCAGGATTGTTTTTGTGCAGGAAGGGACACTTTCCTGCACAAAAACAACCCTTGAAGGCATTTTCCTTTTTTTTATGTGTGAAAATCACATATATAAAAAGGAAGTAACAAAGAGAAAAACATGTATTTCTGCTCTTAATGCCTAGGTCTGAGAGGTGAACAAAGCAAACACAAGGAGATGATGGACGGAGCGCTGAAACTTTTCAGACACTCAACCCCAGTCACAGATCTGGGTTGAATCCATTATCGTTCTTTAGATCACTTCGCCACCCCAGTTCAGACATAGCTATTTGCAAATCAGTCTTGACCCTGTGCCTCATGGGAACAGTCCAGCCCGAACTGTCAAGCCATGTCTTCCCTGGACCAGAAACAATCATTCTGGGTCTGGCTTCCCATTATCGTTCTTTAGCTCACTTCGCCACCCCAGCTCAGAGTTGAGCTAAAGAATGATGTTGGATTCAACCCAGATCTGTGATGGGGGTTGAGTATTTGAAAAGTTTCAGCACTCCGTCCATCATCTCCTTCTGTTTGCTTAGGTCTGAGAGGTGCAACATTTGGCATAATCCTGGGTTTACTGATGTTAGTAGATCTGGGATTACGTCAAAATCCATAGGTGGATGAATGGGAATGCCCATGCTCCACCCATGGAACGCCTGCCGAAACCAAGTAACACAAAGCAGCCCTGTGTGCTCTTTTTACAAAGCCATGCAAGGTGGCGCAAATTCTCCCTTGCGTGACTTTGCAAATCTCTACTAATATTTTGCGTCGTGGTTGTGCCAAAAAAGTGGTGCAAAATTGCTTGTAAACCTATAGTATTGTCAGAATATCGAGAACAGATATACTATGGAGTTAAGTATAGTAAATTTACACTTACCTATATTTAAACTAATATTTATAATATTCTGATAGGTGATGTTTTGGCCATAATATTTTGGGAGGCAAACATTTAAATCTACAAATTCGGCTATTAGTGCTATAACATGCATTTCATGGGGCTAGCGCCATGCATAAATGTGTGCATGGTATAGGAAATTGTACGCATATTCCTGAAATGCCAAAAGATTTTCATTTTACGTTAATTGGAGGAAATAATCTGCACATACCTCTTAAGGGTAAATACAGTGATGATAAAGCTGAGGGGACAAATTCCATGTCTATAACTGTAACTATAAATGTGTAAATTTCTGTATAGTTCACAAGTAAGTTTGAGCGTTGAAAGGAATGATGACTCTTGTGATACATGATGCTTGCGACTGCAGTTCTTTTGTATTTAGTATTGCTGTAGTATAGCGGTGTTAGTGTTACCCAACTCACTGAAGCTCATGCTGTCAACCTCAGAGGTGTTGAGCTGGATTAGAGTTTATGGGCTTCAGGTTGCTGACAGACCTCAGACACTGATTATTTCTGTGATTCATGCCTTCGGCTAAATGAAGGGGACTTGATTCATGAAGCCATTAGTGGACCTAAAATCAACTAAGGTTTGCAAATGGTTTAATTTATGAGTGCAAATTTACCATTGTGATTGGTGTAATAGTACATCAACATTATTATGCTCCTAGGGGAGGGAGTGGATGAAAGAGTTTGAGAATGCCATTGAAATTTGTCCATCACCCACAACCGCATATGTTTGTGGGCGTTCAAAAAGTGTTCCATGTCCCGTTTCCACCTCAGTATGGTTGGAGGTTTAGAATGTAGATCACCGTACAAGTTGTGGAAGATGGGGTAACACTTCCAAAACTAATGAGTTTGTAGGGGTAAAGTTCTCATCATATGGATAAAAATGCACAAAATCTAGCAACCACTTGCACCTGTGAGCACTCATAGAATATTGTGACTATCGCATCTTCCCACGAGTGCTCCTCACTCAGACTTCACAGTAAAACCTGCAGCTGCAGATTTCAATGTGTAACTCCATGCTTATTGTAGTTAGTTATCCTTCAATAGTGACAACATACCTCAAGAAATTCAGAGAAGCATCCTTTATTAATGACTTGCTTGTGATTTGATCATATTGTGGTATTATAAAGCTAATTTTCACCTCCCTTTCTTGTGTTATTGGCAATGTCAGAGGATCATTCTAAATGAAAGTGCATTGATGGGCAAAGTTGCTGCTTTCTGAAACGAGGCAAAAAAGAACAATTGATGGACAGAATGCTGAGCGATGTCAAACATTCACCGCAATACAGAGATCCGGGCCTAAATCCATAGTTTTTTGCGCCCCATGCCATTCCAGTTTAAACCCAACTATATGTACATCGCTCCTGACCCTGCTCCCCATAGGACCAGTCCAGCCTGAACTGCCAGGACAGGCCCTCCTCTCCCTCCTGAAACAATGCGGCATCTTCTTCAGCATCTTCTGCATCTATTTTAGCGTGGCCACAGTGCAGGTGAATGTCCTACAGAGAAGCTGAAGGCAAAGGTGAGTATATATTTGTGCACCAGGATCCATGAACAGAAGCAAGATCACAATATCATTGAGCACAAACTAGGTACAAACAGTGCATCTACAAGTGTAGAGAAGACCTGTTCTCCATGTCAGAAGAACAAACCATTGCATTGTAGAATCTAGTTTCACACAGCCTACTCTTTGTACTAGAACTCATGTAAACCACATGGATTCGGAGGCAAATTTCACAATTCACACAGTTGTTCCGCAAATTGTGAAGTTGCTAGCTGGCTTGCACTTCTGCACATCGAACGCATCATCAGTGGCCTCTTATAGTGGACTACAGCAAGTGGTGGCTGTAACAATGAAACACTCCTGAAAATGAATTTTAATTGAGATACATGAACTGGAGAATGCATTGTATGGGCATTCTGGCTTCAGCAATATTGCTAGCTCACACGTTTAATTAATATCACCTCCTACTCCTGAACAAACAGTTGAGAAATTGGAAGCTTTACTACTCAGTAAACTTGTAGGTGACATGCACTGCTGTCCTTACAACCCAAGGAGCTCACAGAGCCCAAGGCTCAGCACACCATACTTTTGTTCCTCATAGCAGCACCATCCTGAGATCATGACTTTGGATCTTATTTAGAGTTTAGTGGATGGGATACTCCATCACAAACCTGCAGAATGTCTCCTTCGTCTTCTTACAAGTGTATTGTAGTTTATGACTCTTGTAATGCTGTGGATATCTGCTGTGTTTTGACGGAGTAACACATTCATCAAACCCCCAAAATAAGACTCTTGGTTTTCACAGAAACATGTACGGCCTATTTACAAAGCCATTCTGGAGTATGTAAAGTAGTACTCGTGTAATACTCCTTTATGCACTCGCTTCCATATTTTATGAACTGGCCCAGAACATCTAAAATGGAAATAAAATGGGAAAATTCAAGGAAAGTTCACATACTAGTGTACAAATAGGAAGGACTGTGTCCTTTCTGCACCTCTATTAATGGGGGAATTGCCATTTTGGGGTCGATTCATAAAGACTTGCAGGAGTAATTTAAAGAGTTCTCCTGTAGTACTTTCTGGACTTCCAATCAGCACAACTGTTTTAGTTTAGTTGCTAGTGGGAGATCTTTTACCCATCAAAACAAATAAAACAGCATTTGTAAAGAGCAGTCCGACCACCCCTAGGGGTATCGGGGTGCTGTGTCTACGTCGAAGAACCAGGTCTTGCTATCTCTAACTAGCTTGCATGTTTTTTTTTTAACTGTATGTTGTTATATTCAGGGTGACATACAAGGGGATCGCACAGCTAATGCCCACTCCATGAAGCCTCTATAGACTTGCACAGCAGGCTCTGACGCAATCACATTTGTCACAAAGCACTTTTGATAGCTGTGTTTCATGACACTCATTAGGAAAGAAGCTTCCTATTATTAAAAGAGTCACCAATCTTTAAGAACATCTCAATCAATGGAATCAGAGTTAAGATATGAAACAATTGAGATCAGGGATAGAAGTATATTTCTAATTCAAAATATTTCTGGGTAGCATACAAGGAACTTATTCAGTCTCATTCACTGAAGCCTAAGTCTGTCTCTTTCTTCTTGCTTCGCCTTTTATCACACGTTTTATTAAGTACTTCCATGCCATGATTAAAATGCATATTTTAATTTCAATTTTCCTAAAGTTTCTGTAAGAATTATTCAGTCTAGTTTACTTCTGCAGCTTATGCCTATCACTCTTTTCCAGGGCCTTTTTTAAAATGTTGTTTTAAGTTATCTGAGAGGAATTGACAAATGAAAAAGTAGTTGTACCTCCCTCTAGCCAGGTTCAATAAAGCGTTCACAGGTTGTGACATTGATTCAGACCGCATTTAGTGTCTTCGGGACCCTTTTTTCCCATCAGGACTGAATTCACCAAATTTATGTAGCTGCTGCATTTTGGGTAATTTACCCTTAATATGCAAATCCTAGAGTTCTTGGAGGTCAACTCGTCCTCTTTTCAACTCATAAAACTAGTTTGGAGATTTCTACTTCTGGGGAATCATTTTCCACATCTGTCCTTAATATCTGGCCATTTTATATCATCAAAATGGCTTCCTTGTCTTTCCTTGTTCTGAAGGACCAGTTTTTGCTCTGGGTCGTGCACAATTGGCGATGTAGTGTTTCAATTTCCTCATCTGTAGTTTTTAATGTGCAGCACCTTCTATCATCCCAGTCCTTTGTCCCCTTTCTATGGGTCTTTATCAGGCAGGGTGTTGTCCCTTTGCTGAATAAAAGCTCACAAACTGTTATTGTTTTGTCTCAGAATCAAAAATCTTTTCCAGGACGTGCAACACAGACGGCCTAGGACTTGATCTGTTCATGACTACATTAGAATGTCCTTAATCCTTCTGCTTTTGTGCTCCTAGGCACTATTCAGGGACTGGCTTTCGATTCTAGGAGTAACCACCTGCTGAATGCCCAGGACGTTGGATATTCATGTTCATTTTTCTGACGTTTTTGCCATGACAATTACTTCATCCCAGCATTCATCAACAAGGAATGCCATCTGTGATTTATAGATCATCACTGCATGCATAGTAGAGGTTGTTCATACCTCATCTGTTATGTGGCAAATACTACACCATTTTCCATCTCTCTCTAATCCCTCTTGAGCCTTTATATGCCCTCTTCAGTATCAATTATAAGTGTGAGGACCATGCATCTTGGCTTTCAGAGTCAGACCCAAATATGATTAGGTTTACACAGAATCTATGCATAGGCCTTTCCTGAAGTCCTGGGTCCTACACCTCTATCTTGATTGTTTTTACCTTTCGCCTTTATTTATTTATAAAGTTTTATAAAGCGTGAACATGACCCTTGCGGGTATCAGAGCACTGTTCACACGGCGAGTACATGAATAAACTCTGTACCGTAGAAGTCAACACAGTGGCCCCATAAGGCATGCACAATCAAGATCAGGGACCTGGTAGTGGGCTACACTAGATCCAATTCTCCTAGCTGTAAAATATTTCCTGTAGCATTTAGCAAAACAAACAAAAGTGAACATGATACAACATGATATAATAATTGACATACATGCGCGGAGGGGGCCCACAGGTATAAAACAATTAACAACCAAACCTAAAATGCAAGGAGAACAAAAGTTGGGATAAATGTTCGGTCAGTCAGCAAGGGGACATAAAAAGGAACACGATGCAGCAGTTAAGGATCCCTCAGGAAAATCAGTTTGGCTTGTTTCTTGAAATAGGCAGTGGAAGGATTAGCTCTAATCTCAGTAGGCAGAGCGTTCCAGATTCTTGGTGCCAGTCCAGAGAAAGCACGTTTGTACGTACTTTTCTTCTTGAATTTGGGTGATTTCAAGAGAAGAGTGGACATACTTCTTAAGTTCCGCCTCGAGCCAGAAAGAACGAGCTTGTTCGCTAGATAGGCCAGAGTGTTATAATGCAAGGCTTTATGCGTGAGGCAAGCTATTTTAAAGCGAATCCTCACTTCAATAGACATCCAGTTAAGCTGCAAAAGATCTGGTGGTAATGTGGTTGTGTTTTTTGGAGCCTGTGATGAGCCTGGCCGAGGCATTGAGAGTAACTCTGAGCGGGGCCAAGCTTGCTTTAGGCAACCCCGCAAGGGTCACCAGACCATATTCAAGGCGTGATATCAATAGGGATTGTACTGCAGGTTGTAAGCCTTTGGTCGGAATTCACTTTAGTTACTAATCAAACTGCTCTCTCTGTAGAGTATTTCAGTGACAGTATGGAGGCTGCTGGAGTTGAGACACACATTGCAGATTCACCTGCCAATAGGATAATGGTTTCTTTAGCTCCTTTCATGTGTAGTGTATCCTCTGTAGTTGTTAACGATAGATCATAAATATAATTTGTGTAACGGTTAAAAAGGGCAGAGACTAGCGTGCAAACATGCCTAAGAACGTTATTTGATGTAATCTTATGCATCCATCAACTCCACTCTCACCTATATATAATACTGTACATACACAACATTCCATGACATATTCCAGCACTTTGTTGAGCATCATTTTTGAAATATCCCCCACTGGGTGGTCTGATCAATGGAGTGGAAGGCTTTGTGGGGAGAGGATGTGGCCTAACGGCTAGAGGGGTTGACCTCAAAGCGGGGGAACCGGGTTTGAGGCCCAACAGGGACGCTCAACATCGTGTGATTTTGGGCAAATCACTGAATCTGCCGCTGCCTAACAAAAATATATGTGTCCATCTGTAACGCAACTGGTGCTCATGTAAAGTTCTCTGATACCTTCGGGTCGAGTTTGCACTTTATAAACCACCCCCCCCCAAAAAAAAAAAACCTGAGAAAGCACATCTATAGTGGCTTCACTTTTGTACGTACACTTCTATAATTACTTCAAAAGTACAATCCTGATCTATGAGAGGCCCTTCATAAATCAAAGTTGAAATGGGGACATGATTGGTTGTCCTCCATCCAAGCCTGTTGCACCTGTAGTATGCAATGAATGTATATCAATTGGTTGCGAACTAGCAGGTTTATTGGCCTGTATTAACCAGGATTACATTAACTCTCATTTCATAGGGGTGATCTCAAAGGTCTCAAGGAGCTGTGACCACTGCCCACTTGTAATCACAATTATGAAAAGTCCAAGTGGTTGCGTCTAGAGGGCATAGAGGGTTGGAGTAATTTGCTTGAGATGCCTACTTTCTAGAATGCTTCACTATCACTCAAAAACCTTTGCCCAAGTGAGAGACTTTTGTCTGGATTACACAGAAAACAAGTACAGATAGAACACTCTTGGATGAAACCCAGGCTGGAGTGGTAAGCCACTTTGGGCCTGTACTGAATTGGACTCTGTGGGTTCTGTGTCTCCTGGGCCAGTAAAAATATTGGGTTACTGGTTGAGGTGGGTTAAAACCTACTCAAGCAGCAACCACAATCCTTGTCAGGGTGAAGTCACAAGCAAACCCCAAATGAACCTGTGCTCCACTCACAGATAGCTTGGCACAGAGCAATCAGGCAATTGTAAAGTATTTATGTAGCACTTCAAGCTGTAATAAAGTGAAAACACTACACAAGAAAAATCCCACAACACTTTACGAAAATAGAGTAAAGTCTTATAAACAATTTAAGACTGAAATGACAAAAATCCAATTGGTAGAATGAGAGATGTCCAATTTTAAAGATTTCAGTGAAAATAGTGCCAAAAAGAACAAAGCGCTAACTGTGGTTATCTGGTTGTGCCAGACCGGGACAAAAACACAAGTTCAGGCAATGAAGTGTGGGCTTGTTACAGGGAGCCACTTAGGCCTACTGAACACAGTGCCATCATCCTGGTTGTGAAGGATGCATCTAGCAGCAGAGGTGATGCGAGGTCGAAGCGCGGAGATGCGTCGCCCAGCGGCTGATCCAGGGAGTTGCGAAGTGTGATGTGATGTCCTTGTGTGGAGATGCTTTGCTTCGCGGTATTTCCATTGCATTGGACGAGGCAATGTCCTTCAGTGGCGTCCTGCAGCACCATTTCCTAAGGGCTGTGATGGGTGATGTGAAGTCCTTGCATCGGAGATGCCCGCACAGCAGAGCCGAGATGCTTCGTGTAGAAAGGCGATGTGCCAGTTCTGCAGGGGAAGCGCCCTGCCACAGAGGGGATGCATTGGTTCAGCTGAATCCACAGAGGCTGGAAGAGCAACTTTAGGCTCACTTCCAAGGGTCCAGGACTGGGGTGGCACCACTTAAGGGGGCAGAACTCACAAATGGCCGATTCCATGTGCTGGGTTCAAAGTTGTTGGAAGCCTCTTCGGTCTCTAAGGCTTGATCAGGAGGCCAGCCAACTATCCCTTGGAATCACTCTGGGGTCCTGGGTTTTGAGATGCAGGCCACTCCTTAATCAAACGACAGGGCAGGAGGTCAGCACAGCAGGGCAGCAGTTCTCATGAGCAGCAGTACAGCAGAGTGGTAGTCCTTTCTGCAGCACAGAGTCCTTCTTCCTGGTAGAGTCCGCAGGTACAGAAGTGTACTGAAGAGTTGGGCACAAGGGTCCAATATTCTGATGAAAGGCATACGATCTTTTTTTATACATATATTTATATTGCTTTTAACTTTATCCATGGATTATGTCATACTAAAAACAGCATTCACTGTCTGCCATACTTTGGGAAATATTGCATTTTTTTAACATGGAAGTGTGCTGCAAACGTCATTGTCATTGTATAGCTGGGCCACCTTGTCCTTTTTTTTTTAATAGTGAACTTTTGCTGACCGTGGTTATGCAACTGTGATACATTACTTCCCCAACAAGCTTTGGCATAGCCAATAGGTCTCACCTTTGGGACCTTATAAGTGTTTAGTTATCCAGTACAATATCCTTGGTGCAACAACATCAGGCGAGACCTATTGGCTATGCCAATGCTTGTTCTTCTGAGGGTGTGTGTGGTAATGCAAGTGGGAGAGGGGTCTTAAAATCGTGTGTGCCGAAAGCAGCATCAACAGCTACCAAGCAGTGACAAAGCCAAACGGTTTTGTCCATGCAAGATCTATTGGCTTTGTCAATGATATTTTTTAGACATGTTGCACACCACAACGGCTGCTTGCAACATGGGTTAAAGTAAATTATAAAAAAGTGTATATGACGTGACCAGCATTGATCACATCATTGCGCTTTTGTTTTTCTTCAAGCCTTGTTGCACAGCAGTGCAGGCTGCTGTGCAATACGTCTAAAACATGAAAAAATGAAATAGCACTCGAATCAGACCAACCTTTGTTAAAAACAAAATTGTGGCAGATAGGGGGGTTAGAGGAGGGGTAGGGGGAACCGTGGGTGAGGGCAGCAACACAATTTTTTGATTATACTCACAGCTTTACGAATATAAAATGAGCCAAATGACAAAAAATCAGCAGCAGGGCAAAAACATACAGCTAGTTGATTTTTTGCCATATTTAATACTTACAGAAAAAAGGTTGCATTATCTTTTCCCTTCCTCCTTGCTACAGTACCATTTTTCACACTGGAAAGTGCTCCTATTGAAGTGAGCAGTGGGACTAGGGAAACATTAACTTGCTCCGCTTTCTTGCAATTATCATGGGGTATTGTTGGACCACCCAGTGTGTGGGGAAGTTAGTCATACCAGTTTTCCGAATTATGCTTTTTCATACTGATTGACTGTTCAACAACACATTACTCATGTGATATGCAGCTAACTGTCATTGCACATTTTTGTGTACAAACAAATATATTGCATGAAGGAAGCAAAAAAAGGCCGGATTACACAGATTTCAAAGGTGCCAGGTACATTTGCACCGATGTCAGCACAGTTTTGCACCCATTTGTTTGTATAAACCAAAAAAGTGCAAAAGGGCATTTGAAGATCCTATCCCAGACTTTCCACACTGGTCAGCCAGTGGAAAACGTTTTGCACTCGTCTGTTCATGCAAATATTGGTTGTGCAACACCAGTGCCCTCTAACTATGAGTGGCGTTAGCTTTTGAAGTGACACATGTTGAGTAACAGGAAGGCACCATTTTTCATCCTGTGATACAGAGCTCATGATTTCCGCCAAAACATGGACGCATCCAAGTGTGTCACATTGCCTCAGTTCTTGCTAGCCAGCCCAGTAAACATGCAAAGATGTCGGATCTTGACATTCACTGATAAGCATCAGGTCCGTGCATTAATGTTGGAAGAGGAACGCATTGCCGGAGCTAGCCGAATCCACTGCTTCCCTCCGTGCAGGGGGACAAACTTACAATACAGGTTTGAATGTTTGGAACTAATATATGCTCTAACATCTGTAAACAAGGTGAGGAGGACATACAAAACCGTTTCAATAAATGCAAAGTGGTTGTCAACTATGCAGAAATAAGTTCAGTCGGAGGAGTGGCTAGAGACAGTGCCAAGCAGCAATTTGTCAACTCCTGCAAACAAAAAGAATACCTTTCAGAGGCTTTCGTGCAATTGTGAGACGCACAGAGACGGCTGTCGCAGTTGCTGTACAAAGTAAATTCAAAAGTAGTTTGATAAAGGGATGGCATTTCTAATAAAACACCACTGAGAATAGCAAAATCCTTTAGTAACACACCACAGCTGCATCCGTTTTCTGACCAGCCTCCAAATTATTTTCTGGATTTATTTCATGATATTGTTATGACAAGGGAGGCCGGCCGGGCTGGGGTTCCTGTGTGACACGGCGTTGGGGCGGCTGCAGCTGCTTGAGAGAGGCTGGCAGGGCTCGGGCTCCTGTGAGGTGCGTGCTGACTTCCTTCAACTCTGGGTCCGTCGCGCGCGCGCGTGCACTCTTTAAAGTGAAAGCACGCTGTCATGCGCGCGTGCGTGCACATCTCTTGACGGAGCCAGAGTTGAAGGAAGCCGGCGTGTTTAACAAGATGGCGGTGGACTGTCCACTGTCCCACGGACACGTGCATGCTGTCTGCTATGGACAAATGGCGACAGCAGCCATGTTTGTCCATGCAGACGCGTGCACGAAAGCCCTCAGCAGAATCGATTACAAAAGGTACACGCAATAGGGAGAGCAACGCATGCGCTGCTTTCGCCAGGCGAGACCTAAAAAGGGTGAGTTGCACATTTTGGCTAAAGTAGCTTTGCATCTTATTTACATATTCTCCCCCATTCCTTTACTACATCTTTATTCAAATATTACTTTTTCTTTACTTCAGCTATTTAATCCATCTTTGGCCTTTCTTTACCTATTCTTTAGTACTCCACATTTAATATTAATTTAACCCTTTCATACCTGCTCTTTCACTCTTCAGTAGTTTAAATCCGCAATGTATTTGTTGTTAATGCTTCTACCCTTTCTTGTCACTTAATTTCATCTTGTTCTTTCCTACTTTTGTTTTTTCTCAGAACAATACCAAGGTCATTTGAAGGTCAACATTTGCCATACCCACCCAGCTTCTCGTGATTGGAAAGTTTACAGCTGGGTTGTTGGCTAACTCATTTTCTACTCTCAACACTTACGCTTTCTTGCTTCTTCTGTGCACGTGACGGTATGCTTATGCAGTGTTCGAAATAGGGATTTCACATGAAATAACACATTCTGAGGTATTCACCAAAAATATAGGCAAATATGTTTTAAGGCATTCGGCAATAAAAGTACAATGTCAAAGAAAAACCGATAAACAATGAACTTTTCGGTCGGTTGTGACACATTCTCTTCACCAATGTTAAAAACCTAGTGATACATTAACGAACACGTCAATGGTTCCTGAAATATAGGCACATGATGCTAACATCAATTATATTTGTGGATAAAATGCACATAATTTCTTCTCAACGTGTAGTGTTATTATTTTAGATAAACCTTTGCATTTTCAAGCAGAAAAGAGCAAAATGGCAATGCCCTCGAAAGTATTGCATGATTTTAATCGCATTATATATTGCATTATTGCCATTTTCAGGTGCAATATTTTGTTACCCTATCACATAATGTGATCTTGTATTGCTGCTTATTTCCAGTAGTCCTGCTTATGGGCAACAGCCCCGAAGCACTATAAACAGGTCCCCTGGAATTATGCGGCAGGAGAGGAACACATTTTATAGTAGGGTTGAGTAAATTGTGCGGCAAGAAAAGGCAAAATATGCGGCATAAGGCATATTTTGTTATAGTATTACTTTGTTATTTCATCACTTTTAATGCCTGGGCATTGGTTGCACCTCATTAGTACCGTTTTAATGCCCAAATATAGCAGTACGCAATAAAACGGTGACTAGTCCAGCTTTGGAAAGGTTCTTTCAGTATGCGGCACCACGTGTCACTGAATTTCTAGTAACTTTTGAACCGTTTGAACTAGAAACCGATATTTTAGTATAAAATCTGCTAATTATACGCCAGATGATGAATTATGTGGGAAATCTATAACTATGTGAAAATCGCCACGACCGCACAATCGCATAATTTCAGTGGCCCTGAGTATAAATAGTGGGCAGGTGCTCTGGTATAGTGCAGTGCACACTGCCTCTAGATGCCACATTCATTGTCCCTGTAGCTCTGATAGGTGTGGCATTATTAAATGAAATTAGGATGGCCAAACGGCGCAGGAAGTCGCGCACATGCTGTTGCTGTAGAAGTGGCATTAGATTTTGATGGGATTATTCGATTAATCAGATGGCTACTGATGGTCAGTACATAACCCCGTCCAGGCGGCGAGCACTCCCTCCCCGCTCCCCCCTGGTTGTTGCCATCACTGCGCGCTTTTCCCTTAATTAGCACTTGACCACTTCTTGGTGCCTGAAAAGGTCGCAGTTTTATTTTTACAACAAACATTTCGTAACATGAAATCTTCATATTTCAAATTTCAACATTCATGGTCTTGCTATAGTCCTTCAATGACCATGTTTCACTTTTATCTATTGTTCATTATTTTCTCTATTCGCATTCTGGACCCAGCCGCCCCAATTGCCTGGGAGAGGAGGGAGGTGCCCCAATCCCTGTGTTTCGATTCACGGGTCTAGGCTTCAACTTGCTACCGATTTGGAGGGTGTCCCTTTCTGGGCATGCCCGGGCTGCAAGTGCCGTCCCGCTCGTCCTGTATTCTTTCTGGGCCCTCCCTTCTCCCAGGGGTCTCTGCCGTTTGGCATCCCAAGGACCTTACTTGAGCATCTACTCTATTTTCTTGCGGCTGGGTCCTTGTCATCTTCTCCGTCTGGTACCCCTGCCGTAAGGCATCCCCGGGGTCCTGCGGGAGTGTCATCTCTGTTCTTTCTCTGGCGGCACGCCGCCCAATGGCTCCCCCAGTGCCCCTGGCGTGAGGCATCCAAGGACACTGTGTGAGCCTTTCATCTATCTCCTAGTACTTTCGTTCTCTAATAGGTTCCTCGTGTCAGCTCCGCTACCCTTCCCCCCTACGGCTGCGACGCCCGTATCCATAGGTGAGGGTGGGTGGGCTTTTCTTCTCCTTCTTACGCGAGGGGGAGCCTTGGAATTGAATATCATGGGCCGTTGGCCCCTTTTAACCTCCCCCTCGCCTACCTTTCTCGCCCCCTGATTGGGGGGGGGGCTTCCTTTGTTTGTGGGCCTATCATGCCCTCCCCGGCCTAGCCGGGTTTCCTAATTGCGGGGGCGTGGCGTGGAGGGGTCCCGCCGCCGGCCGGCGTTCTACTCCAGGCCTCTATCGGGTCCGGCTTTGCCTTCCCCGGCCTGGGTCCTAACCCCGTCCAGGCGGCGAGCACTCCCTCCCCGCTCCCCCCTGGTTGTTGCCATCACTGCGCGCTTTTCCCTTAATTAGCACTTGACCACTTCTTGGTGCCTGAAAAGGTCGCAGTTTTATTTTTACAACAAGCATTTCGTAACATGAAATCTTCATATTTCAAATTTCAACATTCATGGTCTTGCTATAGTCCTTCAATGACCATGTTTCACTTTTATCTATTGTTCATTATTTTCTCTATTCGCATTCTGGACCCAGCCGCCCCAATTGCCTGGGAGAGGAGGGAGGTGCCCCAATCCCTGTGTTTCGATTCACGGGTCTAGGCTTCAACTTGCTACCGATTTGGAGGGTGTCCCTTTCTGGGCATGCCCGGGCTGCAAGTGCCGTCCCGCTCGTCCTGTATCCTTTCTGGGCCCTCCCTTCTCCCAGGGGTCTCTGCCGTTTGGCATCCCAAGGACCTTACTTGAGCATCTACTCTATTTTCTTGCGGCTGGGTCCTTGTCATCTTCTCCGTCTGGTACCCCTGCCGTAAGGCATCCCCGGGGTCCTGCGGGAGTGTCATCTCTGTTCTTTGTCTGGCGGCACGCCGCCCAATGGCTCCCCCAGTGCCCCTGGCGTGAGGCATCCAAGGACACTGTGTGAGCCTTTCATCTATCTCCTAGTACTTTCGTTCTCTACTAGGTTCCTTGTGTCAGCTCCGCCACGCTCTCCACGGTTTTTCGATCGGAGGGAGCTCCCCCCTTAGCTCGGCCTAACCTTGCTACCTACTCGCCACCTCCTAGCTCGAATATGCCCACGATGTACCGCGTGAACTGTTCTATTCCTGTCCCCGTGTGGTATACCCCCTCATCGAGATGTTGCCCTGACTACTACCAGTTTATGCACCCGTGCTGCCTGACATCCACCCCTGGGCCTTGTAAGTTTTGTCCCTGATGGTGTGCCACTCTCTTCCGGATTTTTTCCCAAGCCCTCAAGCTTCGCCTCCTCCCACTATGCTTGCTGCGTGGCGCAGGTATACTGGACTAAATTTTCGTACTTTACATTGGGGAAATTGTTTCGCCCATTATTGCAGCCAGGTTGGTTGCTTGGTGGCGTATGCCTCAGCGCAGCTCGTGGCATATGTCGTCATGACCTTAACTGTAAGCGGGTGGTCATGCCTCTCATGGGCAGGGATTAACTCGGTCCTTGAAGCTGTATGCTCAGCGTTTGCTCCCTTTACCACCTCCGCCCCGCCTTTCTCCCTAGTTCAGTTGGGCGTTCCGTAGGTTGGCCAATATGCTTCTGGGTGCTACGAGTGGTGTGGTGCCCCTGCGAGGCCTATCAGGATGCTGCCCTCCCGTCGCCAGGCCTGTTTGCTGGCATCTGGCCTCAGCTGTGTATCTGTTCCCACAGCAATCTGGATTGTCATGGCCCCAGGCGGTCTTGGCCCCGTTCCGCTGGTTTTTTTTTTTTTTTTTTTTTTTTTTTTTTTAGCCTTTTAGACAAGGTTGTTGTACTTTTTCTTACGGGGGCCCTCCCCTAGCCGAAACGCGGATTCCCCAGGGTCTTAACTTGACCATCGCCCTGACCATGTGTGGCTTTTGCACTGCCCTGTCCGGGTTTTGTTCCTTTCGAAAATTATAATATTTACATGACAACAACAATTGGGTTGTCCTACACACCTCAGGGACACCTCGCTCTCCTTTCGTGTATGCCCCACCATTAATGGTACCACCACTATGCGTATTTTATTTATTTATTTATTTTTTGGTTCTGTTTTTCTTACCAACTTGTCTTTTAACTGCAGTGACCTGCAACTCACCGGTCTTTGTTTATTTGTTTAATAGAGAAAGTGCTAGTTGCACATCTGCTGGACACTATACATCTGGTTTGTTCTAGCTAAGGAAGGTCTCTCAGGAGCCATATCTCCCTGTGTACTCCATGTACTTGCGGTTATCGCTGCTAGTTGGGCAACTCAATATGGTGGTACAGGTTGATTCTTTCCTGCATGGTACTTTGTAAAGTACTGGGACTTGTGAGGTAATTGGGACCTTTGTCATGGCTGTGCTAAGCCAACATGGGATTTGTTGTCAAGCTTCCCATCGCAGTAGCTTGAGGCTGACCTTGATAAGCCGGCCACCCATTGAACCCTGCTATTTATCTACCGGGGTGGACGGATTGATTTGGCATTGCACCTCTGGTGGCGCACAGCAGAGTGGGCACCTTGCGGCCTAGTGCCGACACACAAACTCTTGATTCTGGGAGCCATCCCGTCACGAGCAAGGCACAGTTTTTTGTTTACGATCGCATTCCCGGCGCCTCTATACTTGCATCTGCCAGGGAATGTTTGTCCCCAACCTACCAGACTACCGCTCCCGTCAGACGAATAAATCCTACTAACCCGGAGCTTTTTTTTAATTTTTTTTATTTCTTATATATAACTCTTCCCTCGCGCCCCGTGCACCCTTAGTGCGCATGTGTACTGTCGAAGGGGCATGGGAGACCCCCCCTCATGATTCGACCTGTATTTGGCCTAAAAGCCAATTCCCTGCCCTCGAAATCGCCATGTGCGCGTTTATCGCCTTACGCGGATCCTTCTAGCTGGGAGGAGAATGCCGCTGTCGCCGTGACTCTTGCGCGCTGTTACCCGGGCACGGGGAGATTCGATGGTGTCTGCGGCCTACCCTAAAAGGGTAGGCACGGAGAGTTTGCGGGATTTACCCCGAGCCACAGGATGTTGAGCGTCCCTGCCGGGACTTGAACCTGGTTCCCCTGCTTTGAGCTCAGCCGCTCTAACCGTTAGGCCACACCACGTCTCATTTTCCATATGACAGGGTGGGAATAATTTTATTTCGATATCAGCGGACAGCCTGTCGGGGAAATATCCTTCATTTAAAGAGTTGTAATACATGGGAAGCAGCGTTGTCTATTGTTCGTGCTCTAAATTAATCGACCGTGACTGGCCTCGAATGCGATAATGCAACCTTTTACCCAGTGATTCTAGTGCCGCCATGCAAACATTATAACCATTGCAAACGTCAGAACCGGGCGACGTCCTCTGTCTGAACGTTAATTATAAACCCCTCATCATGCCGCGAAATTTACATTTCAGAGGGAAGTGGTCGCACCGTGTTTGAAAGTTTATTAAGCCTTTGAAGCCCCTGCTGCAGCGTTTCTTCCCGCCGGCAATTCCCCGGCCTCACATACTGTCAAGAAAAAACTTGTGCGATTAATTATCTTCCTGGAGGGAGATCGGTATTTTGTACGGTTGAGGTTTTGACTCCGTGAAGTTAGCGCAGAGGTTAATATGCCTGCTGCAAGGAACGTGTACCAAGTAGATTACAGACTGCATATCGTGTAAACACCTCAGCAGATTACTGCTTCCCAAAAGAGACATCTTTATGTTACTTGCCATTTATAACTTAAAGTCCCACTATAGAATAGTGAGCTATTAACTTCCCTCCCCGAATTGCAGGTACACCGCAACCTATACATTATTAGAACATTCAACCATGTTGCAAAAGGCGTAAATTTGGCTATAAATCGATTCTTATTTTCAAAGCAAAAACTCCCCACTACGCTGCTTCTTTTCCGACTCTGCGTGCGTGCTTCACCACACCAAGCACTCGTACAATATCTTGCCTATCAGTCTGAATGACCTGTGACTCCTACACTTTCCGTCCTTTGGCTTATTTATCATTTCCTATACCCGGATTCGACCTATGCTCGATTGTCTCTGTGCACTGCATGTGTGATGCCAAGTGCTCGGACCCCTACACTGG
Source organism: Triturus cristatus (assembly GCF_964204655.1). Classification (NCBI taxonomy): domain Eukaryota; kingdom Metazoa; phylum Chordata; class Amphibia; order Caudata; family Salamandridae; genus Triturus; species Triturus cristatus. The sequence goes on from NC_140594.1 coordinate 1,099,521,065, forward strand.
TCGGAAGGCGCTATATAACTAATTCAATGCCTCTGCGAGCGTGTGGTCATGGTGACTTGGTCACTGTTAAAGGGTGCTAGTAAGCGAGTGCGTGGTGGCGGTGGTCATTGGGGCGGGGGGGGGGGGGGGGTGCGCCACAAACATTGCCGCACCGGGTGATGGCTTCCTTAAGGCGCCGTGTTTGAAAGCTTCTTAAACTTTCTGAAGCACCTTCTGCAGCGTTTCTTTCCGCCGGCAATTGCCAGGCCTCGCACAATTGTCACGAAAAACTCATGTGATTAATCGTCTTCCCGGAGAGAGATCAGTGCTTTGCCAAGTTGAGATGTTGACTTAGGCGAAGTTAGTGCAGAGGGTTACTATGCCTGCTGCCAAGAACGTGGACCCAGTAGATTACAGCCTGCATATGACGTAAAATGAACCGCAGACTACTGCGTTCAAAAGAGACATCTTTTGCTCCTTGGAATTTATAACTTAAAGTTCCACTATAGAATAGTGCGCTCTTAACTTTCATCCCGTACTGCATATAAACCGCAAAATATACATTATTAGAACCTTCATTACTGTTCCAAAAAAGGGGTTACTTTGGCTCGAACCAGTATGGATGATAAGCCCTTTCGAAGTCGACCCCCCAAACGTCAGGTCACATTCTTTCTGTGATCGATGCCGGGGCGGGGTCTTAGCGATTGTGAGTAGGCTGGCCACAACCCTGGCTTACCAAAATGATTCGGCCGTACCCTAGCTTCGCGCAGCCCCGCTCCTTACCTTTTTCGCTTAATTTCGCTTCCGGGCTCGCCATGGGGGCACCGCCGCCCGCACCAGTCTTCCGCCTTTCGGGGGCACCGCCGCCCGCACCGACCCTCGCGTGGTTCGTGTCCTGCCGTGATTTTTCGCCAGTTGCTCGCTCGAAGTCGCCAGTTGCCGAGCTTCGATCCAGCTCTTCGCCAACCCCTGGTCGTTGCTCCTGGTGATCCGGGCACCGCCGTATTGGCTCCAAGTGCCCGTGAGTCCTGAATCTGTGGTGGACCCTGCCCGTCCCTCGACGACAGATGGGGCGGGGGTGATCGCCGCATTCTTTCCCTTCCGACAAAGAAGGCGCGAAATGCCATGCAGCGTCCTTGTGTCCTCTTCTCCGGTCCGGTTGGCTTCACCGGCCTTACTTTCTGCCTTCCGTGCGATGGCGCGGCCCTCCTTTCCGTCTTCCCTGCGAAGGCGCGAAACCCCCGCTGCCGTTGTTCCCATCATTCTTCCACACCTTACGAAGGAGGTCGTGGGGACCTGCTGCAGTGCATACAAAGGTTCGAATTCCCAGCGGAGCTGCACCGAGCGGGAAAAGGGCTAGCACACTCGTGGAGCTGTGCGTCTGACTCCGCGATTCCCTGCGAGGCTCTCCGGACACCTCACTTTGCTTCAGCCGCTGCCGGTGAAGGGCAGCCCGATGTCCCTGCCTCTTCCGCTCGGATCGTGCCGGCCGGTGTGGAGGCTCTTGCGCCCACTGCTCCCATTCTTTCGCGGCTATAAACTTCCCGCCGCTCTGCAGTCCCCCTCGCGTGGGGGCGCGGTCCCGTCGGCCGGAAAGTCGCCTGGAGCCTGCCGGGGTCCTTTGTCCTGCTGGTGTTTGGCGCGAAAGCTCGCTGATCTCCGCAGGTACTCCAGCCGATACTTTTCTTCTCCTTCTTACGCGAGGGGGAGCCTTGGAATTGAATATCATGGGCCGTTGGCCCCTTTTAACCTCCCCCTCGCCTACCTTTCTCGCCCCCTGATTGGGGGGGGCTTCCTTTGTTTGTGGGCCTATCATGCCCTCCCCGGCCTAGCCGGGTTTCCTAATTGCGGGGGCGTGGCGTGGAGGGGTCCCGCCGCCGGCCGGCGTTCTACTCCAGGCCTCTATCGGGTCCGGCTCTGCCTTCCCCGGCCTGGGTCCTGTCCTTGCGGTGCGAGACCGTTTATTTTATACCGCAAGGTTTGGCGAAATTTGGATTTTTGTTTTCATTTGTGCAGCTTGCAAACTCTCCCGGTTTAACTTGAACTTCACTCATGCTAAGATCTCCTGCACTGCGGTAAAATTTCCATTGTTTTGCAAGACAATTTTCATTATAATCAAACCTAGACAACATGGAAAAATACAAGCAGTTATTTCCTTTCAAGTTTTTCCTTTGGCTGGGGGTTTGAAGCACAGCAGCAAATGTGTGCAGACTTTTCCCTGGGCTAGTTTGCATTTTGCAACATAAATTGTCATACATGTCTTGATTTTGAAACAAATACACGAAAAGCAGGTAACCTCGCGATAAAGTAAAGCTGCAAAGCTTTCCATGGAACTTCACAAAGGTTGCAAGAATAGAACGCAACCCCGCCAAACATCCTTGCCGAGTGTCGCGGGGAATATTTCTGTTGCTAAACAAAGTGTCAGATGCTCAAAATGTCTCCTGTGGCACAAACGAATCCTGCTGTACTTCCATTCCACAAACTGAACGCTGAATATTTCTGGTGGGCATGCAGGGTTTGAAGATGCGAGCCATGGTGCTTGCGGGCCCTGTCGGAGAGCTTGACGCGCTGCGTTAAGCTCACCCCATGGACCGCTGCAGTAGCCTACAGCAAGGTAGACAGTGTATTCTAAAAGATGTGCTTTACCCTACACCTTTTGTCTAATTCTTTAAATGTGGCTGCGGGTGATGAGGCGGCGAAGGTTTAACCTTTCCAGTCCCCTCTCGGAGGTGTTGACTCACTCCATGGACTGGCTCGGTGTCTGGGGGTCTGTTCACAACCTCTCGGATGTTAGTGAACTGACAGCGCTGCACATCGACTGCAGCCAGGCTGTCCTCGTTGAGTCAGCTTCCTGGGATCAGCCAGCACAGTGTGAGCATGTACTGGGACTTCTAGAGCGCTAACCGGGGCTTTAAGTGGGCCGGGTCTTGCCGGTGCTCAGCACCGCCAGTTCTTAAAAGCAGGTGCCCAGACGGGTCCCTATCGGGCTCTCCGCTTTTTACCTCACCATGAAAAAAATAAATCTTAACTCTGCAGCAGTGCCACCCTTCACTGCCTTTGATGTAACTTCAGAGAGACCTCTTATAGTTCTTGCACAGGCTCATCATGTCAGAACTGAAGCATTTTCAATAGGGTATACTACGAAGCCATGGTTGTGGCTTATTTATGTTATGCAGCTGACAACCATTGACAAAGCCAATAGTACTGGCTTGCTGTAAATGTTATTTGCTGTATTATATGTTTGGGTGTAATGACATAAGTAGCAAAATACCGGTAGAGTGGCACACTCAGCTAAGCACAGATTTTCAGCTTAGGTGCAATTATTAAGCCACGCTCTTAATTACGCAGCCACGCCCCTTTGAGAGACCCTCTAGTTTTTTAATCCCAGGTAAAGTCTTGGCGCTAACTATGCTAGAAAACAAAGGAGCGCTAAACCAGAGATCCGGATACAAGGGGTAAAGAAAGGTGTGCAGGTCTCTTCACTTGCTATCCCGAAACTGTCCGTGATTGGTCATTTACTTGCAAATGAGATGTGTTAAATGAAGTTGGTGAATGGCCTTTATGATGCATGTTAGTGTGGAGTTTTTAAAAAGAATATCATAGCAAGGGGTTTAAGTGGGATGAAAAAACTGGGGGAGGGGGGTTTCTCAAAGGAGCGTAGCAAATGTAATTAAGGGTTTGGCTTAAAAACACCTGATCTAAAAACCTGTGGTTGGCATAGTGTGCCGCCCTACTGGTATTTTCCTGTTTCTATCGTTGCATCCAGATATATAATACAGCAAGTAACATTACACCTACTAACAAGCCAGGTCTCTTGGCTTTTGCCTATGGTTGTTAGTTGCATAAGTTAAATAGGCAACAACTATAGCTTTGTTGTATAGAATATTGAAAATGCATCAGCTCTGAAATGTTGAGACTGAAATAACTATAACGAGTCTCTTTGGAGATACCTCAAAGGCAGTGAAGGGTGGCACTGCTGTAGAGTTAAGATTTTTTTTTCACCTTGAGGGTGAGGGCAAAAACGGAGAGCCCGGTAGGGACCCATCTCAGCACCTGCTTTTTAAAAGGCACAGGCCCCTTAAAGCCCTGATCTTAGCACAACATAACATGAAGGATCGAACAGTACGTTATTTTCCTGTGGCACCCCTGAACTCATCTGCATACATGTCATGGTCCACTCCCATTTTCTCATGAACCATAATCCATTAATTCCTCTAGCTGTTCATTCTCATCACAATATGTCAGGGAAAGGGGCTGCATGTTAGAAAACTGATACAGTCGGAGAGCAACCTGGTGATTTCGTACAATAGACAATATCTTCATCTCCCTCCCGTGGCCTTCTCCCTTGAATCTCGGATGTGTATCCCCCCCTGACTCTCTTGAGTCCCCTCCTTCGCACCCATTCTCTGGGGTTGGGGTTCCGGCTACAGTCTGTCCAAGCATCATGGTCCGTATTTCCTCTTAGCACATCGAATCCATGGTAGATTAGCCATGCTCCCCACACTTTATCGAACATCTTTGAGCATCCCCTGCTTCCAAACACCACCCATTTCTACCTCCCTACACATATTCATTACCTCTTCCACTTTGCTATCATCGGAACTTATTTCTGCCCCTACAGCCTGGCCAAGGCTCTCTTGGCCACCATAAACCCCAGCATGCAGAATCCTAGAGGCCCATGAGAAATGTCTACATCATTTGGGATCCCCAGGATAATCAACAGGGTTGTTCTCAGAATCTCCAGTTCCATAATGGCCTCCAGCTCCTGTTTCACTCCACTCCAAAACCCTACTATCTGGGGGCACATACATGCAGGAAGATCTCCTCCCCAATGGCACATCTCAAACAACCGGGCTCGGCGCTCTACCCATTTTGAATAATTTTCTATGACTGCAGTAAATCCGGTGTAGTATTTTCAATTGCACTAATCTCAAACGCAACTTTATAGCTGCCTCCCTGGGGTGCATGAGGGCCGCCTCTCAATCTGTATCTTCCATGTCCCCAATATCTGCCTCCCACCAGTCCCTTAGGCCTTGAAGGTTATCCGGGGCATGGTTGATCAAGGTATGGTAAAGTTGTGAAACCACGTTCTGGGCGATTTCTCCCTGTAACACCCAATTTTCCAGGGGAGAGTGAGCTGAGACATCCCCTCAGTTAATCTGCACGTTCTGGAGTGCGCGTTTCAGCTGAAGATATGTATACCTCTTGGTGGGGGCTAATTGATAGTTGTCTTGCAGTTTTTCAAAGGATTTCACCTCTCCCTGAAGGAGGATATCTCCAAGGGACTCAATGGCCATCAATTCCCATTTCTTAAAACCTGTTAGTTTATGAACTTCTTTTAGGGTTGTACCCTTCGGTTGTATGACATAATTTCGACAGACAGAAAATCGACCTACAAATATACCGCAACAAAAATATCGATGTCAAGAATATCGACATCCTATCTACAACACGGTAAGTACAAAAATATCGAACATTAAATATTGATGTCAAAAATATCGTTATTAAAAATATCGTTTTTCTTTTACATTAAAAATATATGTAAAATAAACCAAATTATACTTAGAAATTAAATAAACATAATTAAATATATTGTATAATATTTAAAATGTATAATTAATATATATAATTTAATAAAACTTTAATTAAACATATACATATAATATATAATATATATACTTACTTAATAATTAATTTGAATAATAATTTCTGTAACGTATAAATTATTAAATGTTTTTAAAAATTACCAATACATCTATACACATAAAATAATAACATTAATAAATATTTAATAATTACATATAGCAAATAATAATCAATATTTTTAATGTGAATAATTTTATTATTAATGATATATTACAATAGCAAAAATAATACAAAACATATGAAATATCAGACACAATAAAACTACTAGTCCAACTCCAACAAAAACAACAGTAAGGAAAATGTTGGATACCGTAGGGGTAAAAATTACTATTCCAACTCCAAAGAGTGCAACAGTAGGGAAAGCGTTGGATAGCGTAGGGTTAAAATTACTATTCCAACTCCAGAGAGTGCAATAGTAGGGAAAGCGTTGGATAGCGTAAAGGTAAAAATTACTATTCCCACTCCAGAGAGTGCAACAGTAGGGAAAGCGTTGGATAGCGTAGGGGTACAAATTACTATTCCCACTCCAGTAAGAGAAACAGTAGGGAAAGCGCTGGATAGCGTAGGGGTAAAAATTACTATTCCAACTCCAAAGAGTGCAACAGTAGGGAAAGCGTTGGATAGCGTAGGGGTACAAATTACTATTCCCACTCCAGTAAGAGAAACAGTAGGGAAAGCGCTGGATAGCGTAGGGGTAAAAATTACTATTCCAACTCCAAAGAGTGCAACAGTAGGGAAAGCGTTGGATAGTGTAGGGGTAAAAATTACTATTCCAACTCCAGAGAGTGCAATAGTAGGGAAAGCGTTGGATAGCGTAAGGGTAAAAATTACTATTCCCACTCCAGAGAGTGCAACAGTAGGGAAAGTGTTGGATAGCGTAGGGAAAAGAATTACTATTCCAACTCCAGAGAGTGCAATAGTAGGGAAAACGTTGGATAGCGTAGGAGTAAAAATTACTATTCCCACTCCAGTCAGTCCAACAGTAGGGAAAGCGTTGGATAGCGTAGGGGTAAAAATTACTATTCCCACTCCAGAGAGTGCAACAGTAGTGAAAACGCTGGATAGCGTAGGGGTACAAATTACTATTCCCACTCCAGTAAGTGAAACAGTAGGAAAAGCGCTGGATAGCGTAGGGTTAAAAATTACTATTCCAACTCCAGATAGTAAAACAGTTGGGAAAGCACTGGATAGCATAGGGATTCTATAAACATAATAACCAATTAAATAATTAGTTATAAAAAAATAGCATATTAATAATTAATTTAAAAAATATGTATTATTAAATACCAATTATTTAAAATAAATATTTATATAAATAACTTTAAATTACATCCCACACTATTCCCCCTTTAACACAAAACACACTACACATACAAAATACACAATACATTTAAATATCAGTAAAAATTACTATTCCCACTCCAGAGAGTGCAACAGTAGTGAAAACGCTGGATAGCGTAGGGGTACAAATTACTATTCCCACTCCAGTAAGTGAAACAGTAGGGAAAGCGCTGGATAGCGTAGGGGTAAAAATTACTATTCCCACTCCAGTAAGTGAAGCAGTAGGGAAAGCGCTGGATAGCGTAGGGGTAAAAATTACTATTCCAACTCCAGAGAGTGCAACAGTAGGAAAAGCGCTGGATAGCGTAGGGGTAAAAATTACTATTCCAACTCCAGAGAGTGCAATAGTAGGTAAAGCGTTGGATAGCGTAAGGGTAAAAATTACTATTCCCACTCCAGTGAGTCCAACAGAAGGGAAAGCGTTGGAAAGCGTAGGAGTAAAAATTACTATTCCCACTCCAGAGAGTGCAACAGTAGTGAAAACACTGGATAGCGTAGGGGTACAAATTACTATTCCCACTCCAGTAAGTGAAACAGTAGGGAAAGCGCTGGATATCGTAGGGTTAAAAATTACTATTCCAACTCCAGATAGTAAAACAGTTGGGAAAGCACTGGATAGCATAGGGATTCTATAAACATAATAAATAATTAAATAATTAGTTATAAAAAAATAGCATATTAATAATTAATTTACAAAATATGTATTATTAAATACCAATTATTTAAAATAAATATTTATATAAATAACTTTAAATTACATCCCACACTATTCCCCCTTTAACACACAACACACTACACATACAAAATACACAATACATTTAAATATCAGTTTATCTATTATTTACAATTAATAATACATTCTTTATAATTAATATACTTATTATTTACTAATTTATACATATTAACTACCAAATTACAATTATTCACAAATTAATTATTAATTAACAATACATTAATTAGCAATAACAACAAATAACATGAAATAATAAATTATTTATATTTACTATATTTAACGTACTAATAACAATTAATTACAAATTAATAATTAATTAACAATTAATTATTAATAATTACAAATAAATAAAAATTATCAGTAATTATTTGAATTTAATTACATCCCACCCTATTCCCCTATAAACCCACAACCCACTACACATAAAAATTCACATAATTAATTTAATCATCAATTAATCACTTAATAAAATTAAATCACCAATTAATTAGTAATTAACAATTAATTAATTAACAATACCAATAAATAAATATTAATATTAAACTAATTATAACTTATATAATTAACCAATTAATAAAATTAATTTACAATTAATAATTAATTAACAATTAATTAATCAATTAATATATTTAATTAACAATTGGTAATTAATTACCAATTAATTATTCATAAATACCAATTAAACAATACATATTAATTAATTAATTATAATTAAATTACTTCCCACCCTATTCCCCTATAAACACACAACCCGCTCTGATACTAAAACGCTAAATTATATTTTAAATAATTATTAATCTCTAAACATTTATTTTTAAATGTATTAAAATACATTACAATAATCTTTAACATACAAATAAAATACATATTAAAATACATTACACTAATAAAATATCGATATTCTTGACATTGAAATTTTTGATTACGATATTATTTTCATCTATATTAATAACTTCGATATTATTAACTTCGATAATACTTACCTTGGGGTCGATATTCTGTCCATCGATATTCTTGACTTCGATATTCTTTACCTACGATATTTACAACTCGATATACTTGTAGGTCGAAATTTAAAACTCGATATTTAGACTGCTCACCGTACCCTTCCACTGCGGGGTAGCCATCATTAGCATTCCCTGCCATCCAGTTACCCTCTGAGCATCATCCCACACCTTCAAAGTCGTTTTAGTCAGTGTGGGCAGGCACTTCCTCCCCTTTTTGCTGTATATGTAATCAACATAAGTTGTGTGGCTTCATCCGTGCTTTCTTAACACGCATCGCCGGTGCACAATGACGGGTATACCTCCAATGTTAATGACCTGTAATTCTGTTGCCCTGGTGTACCTTAGGTGTAGCAATGCTTCACCCATTGTACCAGGACCTGTATAATGTCTGTTAGGCTACCCTCGAGTTACTTTCCCTCCATAGGAACTGTCTGAATACAATGTCAAGTTTGAGGAAGCAATCCTCCAGTATCTCAAACGGAGTGTTCTGCAACACGTACAGCAGTTTTGGCAAAGTTATCATTTCATATAGTGAGACTCTTCACAGGATTGCTAATAGCAACATGCCCCACCTCTTTGTGTCTACAGAAAACTTTTTGAGGAATCTCCCTAGATTTGTCTCCAGGAATCTATCCTTGTCCGAGGAGATTTCAATACCCAATTATTTAAACCCCTCCCTCAAGACTCGAATCCATCCCACCACCCACACACAATCCTCCAGTTTCCCAATTGATATAGAATCTACTTATCCCAATTGATGCGATAACCAGAGTATCGCTCATAGTTACCAACTATCGAGAGGACTGATGGTATCGCCATTGGTGGGTCAGTGATATAAGGACTATGTCATCTGCGTACCACAAGTTTTTTTGAGTTCTCAAATTAGATCTGGAAACCCAGTTACATCCTCTCGACATCACAACCAGCTCGCCATTGGCTCCAGGCACAGCACGAACGGGAGTGGGGAGAGCGGGCATCCCTGTCTCATTCCTCTTTCTTTCCAGCTTAAATGGCTCAGACAACATCCTGTTCACTCTCACAGCTACCGTAGAGGCTCTATAGAGCAGAGCGACCCACTCACAGAACAAAACCCAAATCGCTGCACTTTTGCATGAACATAAGACCAATATATAGAATCAAAGGCCTTTTCAGCATCTACAATAGGATTGCACCGGGCTCTCGGCCCCCTTTTGTTATATTTAGCCACACCTAAAGTAGTCTGAGATTGAGGAGGATCGCGGAGTTGTCATTTCCAGGTCAGGCATGTAACATAGACCTCTGTACCTCCTGATTTGCAGGGAGAATAAAACCCTCAGGCAGACTGTACTCATCCCAAAGCTTTCATTTGTTTATTGGTGAAAAACAAGGCAGTGAGGGTGCCTTCAGTCTCCTTCCCAGCATGGTGCCCTCAACCTGGAAAATCAGTGGATGTTAACTGCACATCCTGGTTTGAGAATCAGTCTCTGTACATCAGTCCCATTACGCTGCATATCTGTTTCTGCTGAAAGCACATTTTAAAGAAAATCTCAAAATTAAGCTGCAGACGGTGGTTCTGTGCCAGGTGTGGGAAATCCATTGTTGTACACAAAACGCTTCATCCGCAGATTTACATAATTCCAATGGCAATATGCATTCTTATACATCAGGGGTTTATTCTCAGGGTGAATGCACCCTCTTATCTCTACCCATGTTTTCCTCTTATACATTACACTCAAGAGATTAACTGGATTTTATGGTTACCCTCAACACACTGCGTCCCTCAGCACCTTTATACACATTAACCACCACACTACCATGTCCCACTTTTCCACTCCAGAAAACTCAACAAACTGCAACGTATCAATGTTACCTCACCCCCTCAACTCATCATAAAGCAAACACTTGACTTTGCTTCCCAGCCTAACTCCCCTGCAATTTCATGTTGTATTTGGAATTTCTGTTCCATGTGACAGACATCCTGTCTGATTGATTCACTAACTGTATTTCTAAAGCACTTACTACCACAAAGGTTCTTTTGTGGCTCCACCTAAAACATTTTGACCAAACACACACTTTCATCTTTTTCCTGAAGTCAGAGAGTGAGGTAACCTGACTTGAGGTCTAATTGAGGTCATATGGGAGATTGCCCCAGAGAAGGGAAGCCAGAAGTCAACATGAGTGTGCCCTCGTGGTTAGATTGATGTTGGTTGGAGAATTACAGACCCTCCAGAGTGCTCATGTGTGCATACAGCTTCAATTTGCCAGAACACTTCATTCATAATGGATAGTTTTTCTTCCCACCCCTTCCCGCCTTATAGCAATAATAAGGGAAATATAGATTGAGCCTAAAGACTCGGCTACTCCTGCTACTTTCCACCCAGCACATGTCAGCTTCTCCCATCCACCCTGTAGGACATGGTACAGCCCCACCATAATACATGACTCACTCTACAATACATATGTGTCTATTGCACGCTTTACGTGTTACGGGCATCTAGTCCATGCATACATCTGCCTACATCATGAGTTGACTGAAGTGGTATGTAAGTGAAATATAAATATTAATAAGTAGTTTGGTGTTTATAAAAATGTATGGGTCTGGATACATCTGACTGCTTTTACAGGGTAGGGATTCACACCTGGAACAACTGTAGCAGGGGCTGAAGGGTATAGGAGCATCTTGGCCTCAGCTGAATCCCTCAAGCACCAAGGGGGAGGGGAAGAAGACAATGCTCCTTCCAGAGAACCTACAGACACCCCCTGCCATCTGCCCCCACACCCTACACCCCACAAATACTTGCCACCTGTTCAGGGCAGGTTGTAAATACCTGTGTTAAACTCCCCGGAATCGGGCTAAAACCTTTGCGAAGAACCCAGACATTCTTAGTCGAGCAAGTTATTTTTCATTCCGAGGACATTAACTTGTTATACTCATTATCTCACAGAAGCTTTCCTGTCAGAATCATTAATTTCTGCCCAGTTATCTCCCCACAGAGATAATGAGGAACTCATAATGGGACCCATAGTGGTATTTACATTCCTTCTGGGGCCTCTCAGATCTTAGAGGGCATTGATGTTATTTCTGACTCCATTCTGTCTCTTTACATCTGCATTACCCTGGATGACTTCAATCTTCCCCTAAACAATCTCCAAATTTCAAACTCTTCATGTATCTCCTTAATGACCACTGGCTGTATAACTCACATTTCCCATTTTCTTGCCCTTTGTCTTCCTTCTATATGAATTCATATCCTTAACCAAACCTTAACGCAGAGGACAGCTGACTCTCAGGACCATTATTAAATCACCCATCATATGACGCAAGCACTCACTCCCACTGTTTCTGCATACTTTAATCAAATTAATGCCGAATTTGCCTTTCTCTAGTATTCCACCGCATTCAACAACTGCCTTAAAAACACCCTGCTTGTTTATCCTGGAAGCTCCTCTCCTCCAGTCCTGACTTATCATTAGCACTTATACACACGCAGTCAGAATCTACGTTTAGAAAACTGCTAAAAAACATCCTGTTTAACTAATCTGGATCATTGAGACTTCTCCTGATGTTGGCTTAGTGCCGGGAGGCCCTTCTGGGTAGCCATGCTCTTTAGAAAACCCCATGAATAGAATAGAAATAGAACATCCACAAAGACGCGCAAGCGTGCGAAACAAGATGGCCGCCCCCCGGTGAACTCCTCGTCGGAACAGCCCGTAATTTCCGATTTTATTACGATTTCCAGTCAGAATAATATTCCAAATGGTAGCAACAGTGCTCTGAAGGTCAAATCTATCTCTGTGGTGATTTTCCTGGTCTGCACAGCATCGGAGGCTGTTCTTCTTCCCTCCTTCTTCAACATCGATCTCTCCTTCAAGGTACTGCCCAGATTTCCTGTCAGGGGGGCGGAGTATTGTTCAGTAAAGGGCCTGGCTTCAGCCTAACCACTCCCACAGTCTGTTTTAGCTTCTCCACCAACCTTTTTTGAAGCATTTATTTTCTTCAGTAGTCTCTTTCTCCTTTATATTGTATATATTTCCGTCCTTAATTTTTTTATAATAGGAAAATGGAGAATAGAAATGCGCAAACACCTCATAATATGAGGAAACAACATATTTCTCCTCCTCCGATAAAGTCTAAAGTGGTGGAATCTAGTGAACCTTCCTTAACTTTAATACTTGATGAGATTCAGGCACTTCATTCTAGCATTGATACAATAGCGTCAGAGATTAAAAACCTGCACAAAGATATGGGTAGTATGTCAATGAAGGGTTCAGAAAATGCAATCAAAATCCAAGACAATAAAGTTAAAAATGATGCCTTTTCACCGATTGTGGCATAAGTACCTCCTATGTCTGCTCTTCTTCTGGATTTGGAAAATTGTAACAGGCAATACAACTTATGTATTTTTAATTTACCAGAAGATGTAGAAGGTTCTAATTGTAGACTATGAGGGTCAATTAGCATGGCAGGCGGATTGCCACCGCCCGACCAGCGGTGGCGTTGCGCCCGCCAAAACACCCCGCCAGACGGCCTGTTACTAACCGCCACATTAGCATGGCGGGGGTACCGCGGCGGACGGAAAGACATCTGCCGCTTTTCCGCTGCTAGGCAATCGTCACAATTGCCTACCGGGCAGAAAAGGCCCCCATATGGTGGCGGTGCCTTGCAGGCACCACCATCCATATTATGATGATGGCGGTTTCATGCCTTTCCATAAAGGCATGTGGGAATCGCTTTGGGGGCCTGTTGTGGGCCCCCAAAGGGGTGGGGGGCTGCACTTGGGGAGTACCCATGGTACCCCCCTACATTGGCATACACGAGGTGCATGCCAATGCATAACATGCATTTACAACATTGTGGCAGGTGCTGCTCACAGCACCGCCCGCCACAATGTTGTATATGCGGGATGTGACCGCCACAGTGGCGGTCGCATACCAATTGGCAATGCGGGACCGCCGCACCACTGGCAGCCGGTCCCAGCACCGCTAGGGTGGCGAGCGGACTGAAGTCCGCCCGCCATCCTAATGGACCCCTAAATTTGGAGAATTTGATACCTGGACTTTTCAACATCAAATTTCCGAAGAAATTTGAAATAGATAAAGCACATAGGATTCTGTCTCATCGTAATCCTCACCACACAAAGCCGAGACAAATGATTTTCAAGGTTTTACGCCTTGATCTTGATAAGGAAAGCAGCACGTGAAATTCCTTCCTTAATGGTCAATTGTAATAACATTTTTATTTACCAGGACTTTGCTAAGGATACTGTTAAGACTCGCAAGAAATTCATGGATATTCGTCCACGGTTAAGAAGACTTGGATTCAAGTATGGTCTTTTTGATCCTTCAACAATGCGAATTTGGAAAGATAATTTTCTTAAGTCCTTCCAGCGACCTGAAGACTTACGAATATACCTGGATCAACATTCACAGCATTCTATGGATACGCATGATTCTGCTACTTGAAAATTATTATAATATGTGTTTCTGACTAATTTATTGTTTATTTCCTTACAGGGCTCCAATGGTTCGGTCATGCTTGCAAAGCGTGTGTGTGTTTCAAATTTGTTATTAATGCTTAATTGTTGTAATTTTTTTATGTTTGTTTGTCTTTTCTTTTTCCCTTCCTTTCTCTACTACCCTTTATTAGAGCTACTATTTTTCTTCTTTTTCTTCTTCAACTTTTTCTCCTCTTCTTAGTTGTTTCTTTTCTACTTTCTATGGCTAATGTTCACAACGTTAAAATAGTCTCCTTGTATGTCAAAGGCTTACGACAACCTGTAAAACGTACACATTTTTTTGATTATTTTGGAAGCTGTCAGGCAGATATTTGCTCTATACAGGAAATGCATGTTGAAGACAAAGTTTTAGATTTTATGAAAAAAAGTGGGTTGATCCTATTATATCTTCTCCTGCAGTGGGTAAAAAAAATGGTGTGGTTATTCTTTTTGCAAAAAGGCTGTCAAATTTTAAGTAAATCCTCGGATTCAGAAGGTACATATGTCCTCTGACCCTTCCTTAGGCAGGTCGCTCCCCACGCCGCGCAGCTCCACCAGACGGCGCCTGTGCTCCTGCTCCGCTCGCTGCTACTCGTTTGTGGGTTCGAGGCCCGCCTCCACCTGCGCCTCATCGCCTCAGGTTTGTTGTTGCCACTGCTCGTTGTGCCCCCTTTTCTCCTTGTGACCCATTGCTCTGTGCCCCCTTTTGCACTGTGACCATTCTGCTTCTGTGCCCCTTCTCTCCGTGTGACCCATTGCTTCTGTGCCCCCTTTTGCACTGTGACCGTTTCTGCTTCTGTGCCCCCTTTTCTCCGTGTGACCCGTTGCTTCTGTGCCCCCTTTTGCACTGTGACCGTTTCGCTTGTGACCTTCTTTGCCCTGTTTTTGCCGTTTTTCCGCTGCCTTGACTTAGGCTTGTTTTTCCCGCCCGTTACCGCCGCTGCATCCCTGCGGCCCCGCCCCATTGGCTCCCTCCCAGCTGCTCCTCCCTCCCACCTCCCCTTCTTATGGCGGCCGCTGCACGGCCGCGCTGCTGTCGCGCCGAAGGCGCGCCAAAGGCAAGCCCGTCTGCGCCCGTCCGCGCCTGGACTGCGCCTAGCGCCAGAACCCCTGGATCCCGAAGCTACCACAACACCAGACTGCACTACGACTCCACCAGCCTCCACGCACTCAACCCTGGACGACATCACGCCTGCTACCATGCCACCCCAAAGCGCACCCAAGGACCCATCACCTGCTGGAACTGCAACTACACCAGCATCCGGCCCGACAAACCACCAACCAGAGAACCCAACCACCTCCGATGCATCCTCCTCAACACCCGCTCTGCCCACAGGCACGCCGTCGAACTCTGGGACCTCCTGGACTCAACCACCCCCGACGTCGCCTTCCTGACGGAGACCTGGCTGGACACCACCTCGGCACCAGACATCGCCACTGCCATCCCAGAGGGCTACAAAATCTCCCACAGAGACCGCATCAACAGAGTAGGAGGGGGAATCGTCATCATCCACAAGGACACCCTCCGAGTATCAACCAACACGGACGACACCCTCACCACCGCCGAGCACATGCACTTCCAGATCCACACCGACCCCAACACAACCCTCAGAGGAACACTCGTCTACGGATCACCCGGACCCCGACCACAGTTCTGCGACACCATCGCCGACTTCATCAGCACCCACGCCATCGCCTCCACGGACTACATCCTCCTCGGGGACCTGAACTTCCACCTCGAGAACAACAACAACGTCAACTCCGCCGCCCTGATCGACAACCTCGCCAACCTCGGACTCAAACAGCTCGTGACAACACCCACCCATGCCGCTGGTCACACACTGGACCCCATCTTCACAGCAAGCCCCCACGTCTCCTTCGACCACACCACCGAACCCCACTGGACAGATCACAGATGCGTCCACTTCACCTTCAGGAAACCCACCACACACCACCGCACCCAATAGATGCCACGCCGCCGCTGGGGAAAGGTCACCGAGGACCAACTGACCGCCACCCTCGTCCTGGGACCTCCCGCAGATCCCACCGACCCCGACACCGCCGCCACCAACCTCAGACAATGGATCATCGACTGCGCCAACACCCTCGCCCCACTCAAGACCTCCACCACTAACCACTCCAGCAAGAAGGCCGATGGTTCACCGAAGACCTCCGGACCTCCAAGCGCAACTGCCGGAAACTGGAGAAGAACTGGCTCCATGACCAAACACCAGACAGCCACTCAGCCCACAAGAACGCCATCCGCAGACACCACCAACTCATCAGAACCGCCAAGAAGACCGCCTTCAAGGACCGCCTAGTCAGCAACGCACACAACAGCAAAGAGCTCTTCAACATCGTGAAAGAACTCTCCAACCCCAGCTCCAACACCAACAACATCCCACCCTCACAAGACTTGTGCGACTCCCTGGCCACCTTCTTTCACCGCAAGATCAGCGACATCCACGACAGCTTCAACACCACCACCCCCGCACCCGTCGTTGAGACCGCCACCGCTGAGAACACCACCCGCACCAGCCGCCTGACCACCTGGTCCAACGTCAATGATGAAGACACCATCAAGACCATGAACTCCATCCATTCCGGATCCCCATCTGACCCATACCCCACCACGTCTTCAACAAAGCCTGCACAGCCATCGCACCCCACCTCCGGAAGACTATCAACATCTCCCTCGAGACAGCAACCTTCCCGGAGAGCTGGAAGCACGCCGAGATCAACGCCCTACTGAAGAAACCCAAGGCGGACCCCAAGGACCTCAAGAACTTCCGACCCATCTCCCTGCTCCCCTTCCCGGCGAAAGTTATTGAGAAGATCGTCAACAAACAGCTCACCCGCTACCTTGAAGACAACGACATCCTGGACCCATCCCAGTCCGGCTTCCGCAGCAACCACAGCACCGAGACGGCCCTCATCGCCGCCGCCGACGACATCCGAATCCTCATGGACAAAGGAGAAACATCCGCCCTCATCCTCTTGGACCTGTCAGCAGCCTTCGACACGGTCTGCCACCGCACCCTAACAGCACGGCTCCATGACGCCGGTATCTGAGAGAAGGCCCTGGCATGGACCACATCTTTCCTCTCCGGCAGAACCCAGAGCGTCCGCCTCCCACACTTCCACTCCAAGACCACCGAGATCATCTGCGGCATCCCTCAGGGATCTTCCTTCAGCCTGACGCTGTTCAATATCTACATGGCACTACTCGCCCACGCCGCACGACAACACTGCCTCAACATCATCTCCTACCTTGACGACACCCAGCTGATCATATCCCTCACCGAAGACCCCCACACCACCAAAGCCAACCTACACAAAGGAATGAAGGCTGTCGCAGAATGGATGAAGCACAGCAGACTGAAGCTGAACTCTGACAAGACGGAAGTCCTCATCGTCGGCCGCACCCCCTCAGCCTGGGACGACTCCTGGTGGCCAACATCGCTGGGAACAGCCCCAGAACCCAGCGACCATGCACGCAATCTGGGGGTCATCCTCGACTCCTCCCTCTCCATGGCCGCAGGATCTACAAATGGATCCCCTCGGACACGAGAAGAACTGTCACCCAGGCCCTCGTCACCAGCAGACTGGACTACGGGAACGCCCTCTACGCAGGAACAACAACCAAGCTCGTGAGACGACTGCAACGCATCCAGAACGCCTCAGCGCGACTGATCCTCGACATCCCCCAATGCAGCCACATCACACCCCACCTGAGAGACCTGCACTGGCCCCCGTCAATAAGAGGATCACCTTAAAATTCCTCATCCACGCACACAAAGCCCTACACAACGCTGGACCAGAATACCTCAACGACCGACTCAACTTCTACACTCCCACCCGCAGCCTCCGCTCTGCCAACCTCGCCCTCGCCACAGTCCTGTGCATCCGGAAATCCACCGCCGGCGGCAGATCCTTCTCCCACCTTGCCGCCAAGACCTGGAACACTCTCCCCACCGACCTACGACAGACGCTGGACCTGATTGCCTTCAGAAGACTTCTCAAGACCTGGCTCTTCGAACAGTAGCAGCCCCACCCTTCCCCCAGCGCCTTGAAACCCTCACGGGTATGTAGCGAGCTTTACAAATGTCAAGATTGATTGATTGATTGATTGATTGATAGCAAAAATAAAAATTTATGATACAGTTTTGTATTTTCTTAATGTGTGTGGTCCAACAGCTGATGATCCTAATTTCTGGTCCATTTTAACTAATGAAGTGCTCAAGTTGGGCAACGTCGCACTTATAGTTGGAGGGGATTTCAACCTCATATTTGATTCTTTATTAGATAGATCTTCTCTCACAAAATTTCGACCACCTAAAGCATTTTTTACTTTTAAATCGTTTTTTTAAACTAAAAAGTTGGTGGATATCTGGCGATTACATTTTCCTACAGAAAAAATGTTTACCTTTTTATCTAACCCAGATAACTCATACTCAAGACTTGATTATTTATTAATTTCTAAACAATTAATTAGTTCAATTGTTACTCCTACTATTTGCAATATTGATATTTCGAATCATGCCTTGATTTCCATGGTAGTACAATTTAACTCAAATTTTAAAACTCAATCCAGATGGCGCATGAATACTAGTATCGTCCTTAATGAACAAAATAAGCCAAAAATGTTAAATGCACTTCAAGAGTTCTTCCAACTCAATCCAAAGTCTCTGCATCTATGGTGAATAGGTGGGACGCTTTCAAAGCCTATATCAGGGTAGCCTCCATTTCTCCCATGGTACATGGTACATGTAAACAAAACTTTCAACAAAAGAATTAAGGGATTGGACAAACAAATTGCAAAATTTGAGAGACTTTTTATCACCTCTAATGACCCTCAATAAAGAATGAAATTGCAAAAACTTCGATATGAGTTCAATGCAATCCTAAGCAAAAGAGCTGGTGTTAAACTCTCTAATTTTTCAACTCTCTAACTCTAAAGCCAAATTCTGTTTTAATGCTAACAGATCTGGATGGCTTTTGGCCTACTATTGACGTATCAAAAAAGATACAACACAAATAAATTCAATTCATGATCCCAATGGGAAAATTGCATTATTGCAAATAGATATTGTTAATGAATTTCTAAATTATTATGCTGCCTTATATAGTAATCCTAAATTTGATGATCCTTCTTTAATTGATCCTTTTTTATCTGAATGTGGTTTGCTTAAGGTTCCTCAATTAACTAAAAATAAACTAGATTTGCTCATTACTGAAGAAGAAATTCTATTAGCCATTAGGTCTCTTAAACAAAATAAATCCCCAGGCCCTGACGGCATTCCAGCAGAATTCTATAAAAAATTTCATTTGCAGCTTATTGCTCATTTGTTTAAAATATTTACCTTTTTTAGTTCTACGGAGCTACTTCAGGTTCTTTTCCTGAGGCTCTGATTGTTGTGTTACCTAAACCCAACAAAGACCCTACACTTGTATCAAATTACCTTCCTATTTCCTTAATAAATCAAAATTGTAAAGTTTATGCCAAAATACTTGCAACCAGGCTAACCTTTGTTAGAGTCTCTTATCCATCCCGATCAGTCTGGGTTCATGAGAAATAGATATTCTGTCAATAACACAATAACTTTATTACATGCTATCGAACAAGGATCCACATTATCTTTGCCATCCTGTGTACTTGCATTGAATGCTGAGAAAGCTTTCCATAAAGTTCATTGGCAATTTTTATTTCGTACTTTAATAGCATTTATTTATCCTTATGATATCTGCTCTTTACTCTACTCCTACACCTCGTTTATTTATTAATGGCCAAATTTCGATTCAATTTTCTCTTTTTAGAGGTACCAGACAAGGTTGTCAACTCTATTATTTCTTCTTGTTATTGAGCCTTTGAATGTTTCCATTAGGAAATGTAATGATATTGCTGGTATTATTATTAATGAGGTTATTATTAAAACGTTAGCGTATGCAGATGATGTACTTTTATTTATTAAAAATCCTGTATCCTCATTCCCTCCTTTATTAGAGATTATTTCATCTTATTCCGAAATTTCTGGTTACACGTTAAATACCAATAAAACAGATTTTTTTTCCTTTAAATATTCATTGTACCCCAGATATGTCACCCATAAAAGAAATAATTTGGCAAAGAGATACATTTAAATACCTTAGCATTTTGTTCTCTTCGTCTATAAAAACAACAATATCATTAAATTGTGAATCTATTTAAAGTTACATTAAGGATAAAATATCTAAATGGTCTTCGCTTCATCTTTCATGGTGGGGAAAAATGGACTCAATAAAAATGACTACAGCACCACATTTTTTTTATTCCCTAGCGATGATTCCTACTCAATTTCCTATGAAGTTTTACAAAGTTGTTGATCAACTCCTTTTTAAGTTTCTTTGGAGCAATAAAGCACCTTGTATTGGTTATAAAAAACTAAAAATGCCTAAATGTAATGGAGGATTCGGTTTACCAGACTTTTTTAGTTATCATATAGTATTTATATTAAAACAAACCTATCTTTGGTTTAATCATTCTCATCTGATTAATCCTCCTACATGGCTTTTTATAGAAAGTAGTCTGGTAGATCCGTTTCCATTGTCTACTTTGTTAACCATGTCCAATAAGTCAATATTTCTTCATAAATCCGTTATTTGAAAATACACTAAACTAATATTAAATGATTTTGACTTAATTTTCCAATCACCCATGTCCATCACTGAAGATATGTCATTGTGGTATAATCCACGCCTATAACTTTCCAGAACTGTTAGATTTTGGCATTCATGGATTAAGGCTGGTTTTTTTTGCCTCAAAGATGTCTACAAAAATAATACCTTTATATCTTTCGATGTTTTGTAGACAAAATTTCATTTACCTTCTTCTGATTTCTTCAAATATGAACTTTTGTGTAATTCTATATTAGATTAATTTCCTCATATTAAACCTTCAAATACTAAATCAGATTTATCAATTTCTACTCAAACTATATCCTCTTTGTCTCATGGTGTTCCATTAATGTATAAGAAGATATTTGCATTTCAAGGTAACAACATTGATGTAATTTCAACATTTTGGAATAATGAACTTTCAACCTCTCTCTCTCACGATACATGGAAAACAATTTGGCTTAATAATATTTTAGGATGGTTACTTGTTTCACTTTATAAAACAAATTCCTATATTCTATATAATTGCTTATGGTCTCCATTAAGATTATTTCAAGCTAAACTTCTTCCGACTTCAAATTGTTGGCATTGTAATTTACATACTGGTTCGTTAAAACATATGCTTTTTGATTGTCCTTCTGTTTCTAAATTTTGGGCTGAAGTTTGGGACGTTATAAAAAAAATGCATAATATCCATGAGGATCTTTCATTTAAATTGTTAATTTGTAAATCTGTAGTTCTTTCTAAAAAAATTATCTGACTTAGAATGTAAGCTTTTAAATTTCCTGTTATCAGCTGCTTTAAAATCCATTACAACATGTTGGAAGGATGTTTCATTATTATCTGTTCATGTTTGGTGCTCGTGGGTTATTTTTGCTAGTAGAGGTGCTCATTTATCTTTGAATGGTATTACTCATATTTGTAACTCCTATCATTTATTTTGGAAACCTATTGATTATTATTTATCTTCCTAAAATATATTGTTCTCTACTTATTTATTGATATTATAAGTCGCTTAGGTCTCTATTTGAAAGTAGCTCTACTCCAATGATTATTAGTAACATATTTATGCCTGTTTCTTCTCCCTCCCTTTTTGTTTTTGTTACTATTAATACTATATTATATTGTTCCTGTTTTAAATTTAATTGTTGTTCTTCATAGCTATGTAATCTCCTTGAGTACTTTTTATAGTGCTCTTTTTTGTATTGTCACTGTTTATTATAAAAATGTAATAAACTAGTGTGAAAACAGAAATAGAACATCCACAAATGGCAGGTAACAAAAACACTGGGCACATAGAGGTGCACAAAGGGGGTGGTAAACCTTCATAACAGCAATTAGTACTGATAAATGATAATTTCTAAAACTTCATGTTCCGTGCAACCTCATCCAAAAAGATCACTCAACACTGTTTCCGTCCTATTCTCCCCATCCCTCTGCGGAAAAACCAACCCCATTCCTGTTTTATAGGCTCTGGTTCTGCTTGCAACCAGTACTCCAACAATGTCACTACCAGTCCACCTTTGTAAATCTTTTGACCATTTGTTGGGACAGAGCTGAGCTCATAATCTTGATGTGAGCTGCAGATGAGTCCCCACATAGCCAATGCTCCTAAAACATGATTTCCATCCACAATAATCCAGTTTCAATGAGAGCAAACGAGGATAACATTTGGTAGTTCGGCCTCAGCTGCAAGGTTATCCTCAAACTAAATGTGTACCGGTGTTGGTAGAGAAACTATTAAAACAGTAATGCAGCAAGAAATAAAGAAATTACAATGTTCACACTAAATGCAGTCAAGGTTACTTTTGTTCAAACATCAACCACAATCCCTGTCAGGGTGAAACACAAAAGTCACAAAATTAACCTGTGCTTAACCTTCTGGTAGCTTGGCACAAAATCAGTTAGGCTTAATTTAAAGGCAATGTGTAAGGTATTTATGTAGCACACAAACAGCAATAAAGTAAAAACCAAAGGCAAGAAAAATCCCACACTCATTTAGAAAAATAGAGTACATTTTAATAAATTATTTAATGACACAAATCTAATCCGTAAAACCAGAGTTTGAAGTAGGAGGCGTTTCTAGAAAATTCCCTTTGAAGTGATTGAACCTCCTTGACTCCTTTGCCCTGGCTTCAAACTGACTGCAGGGATGGATGATGCAGTGGTGACAAGTCCATCGTGTGAAGGCAGACCAAAGCCTATTCAGTTGCAAGTGGGGATGTGCCCAGCTCTGCTCCTCATCCTGCCAGTTGATGGCCCATTCAAGCACACCTAATCCCTCTATTGTGTGACTGTCTGGGAGGAATTAACAATGTTCAACTGTCAACTACACCCAGTCATGTGAACTAGAACAGGATGCAGGCACCAAATAACAAGGGCAGGAAAATGCCAGATGGCATTTTGAAAATTGTAATTTAAAATCTGACGTTACCATTAAAGAGGATTTTTAATTACAATTTCATAGATACAAAACATGAAATGATTACCTGTTCCCAATCAAATGTAAGCACTACAATGTGTTAAGGTGACCCAGTGTTATTCTGCGGTACAGGTAGGCCTCACAATAGTAAAAATAACTAATTTAGGAGTTATTCAATGCCAGGATATGTAAATGTCCATCCTTTTATTTACAATGCACCCTACCCTATGGACTACCTAGGGCCTACCTTAGGGGTGACTTACATGCAATAAAAGGGATGATTAAAGCTTGGAAATGGGGTTAAACTGCCAAGTCAAATTGGCAGTTTAAAACTGCATTTGGACTGTATTGGCAGTCCTGGGTCATGCTTTAGGGGGCTACATAAGTGGGTGGCAAAATATGTGCTGCATGCCCACTGGTAGCATTTAATTTACCGTCCCTGTGTATATGGCAAACCACTCTACATGGGACTTATAAGTAAATGAAATATGCCAATCAGGTGGAAGCCAACCTCACCATGTTTAGGGGAGTGAGCACAAGCACTTTAGCACAGGTTAGCAGTGGTAAAGTGTACAGAGTCCTAAGAGCAACAACGATCAGAAAAATGTTTCAGCAAAAAGTGGAGGGTAAAGGCAAAACAATTGAGGAAAGACCACCACAAGGCTTATAGGCCTAACAACCACCTTTTCAGAAAATGAAAATGTAAATTGAAGAAAAACAGAAAAGAAATACTGCAAATAATTGTGTCTTTGGAGATGAAGGGAACACATGAAAACACAGTGCCAAAGAACATACTCTAACTGCCAGTAGAATGTAGTTATGTATCAAGAATATTGTCAGGACAGAAATAACCCAAGGTTGGTATACAGGAGTTTTCCTGTCCTGGGTACACAATTTTGACTGAATCCTGTGTCCTGATGTTGGCCCTGTTGTCGTACTAATCTAAGTATGTGGCCATAGAATCAGGCTGTCCCTGACTATGCAAGGTCCTGAACCAGTCCTCTGACCTGGAAGGGTGCACATAGCATACTCTCAAAACAGACAGAAGACCACAATCCCCGTTCTGGGTATATCACACAAAGTGGTAGCAGTATACTGTGTTTATTTAAACTGATAGTGTGACCAGACCATTTGATCTGTGTTACTGAGAGTGTGTCCTTCAGGCCTCTCTTGCATAAGTTCTGCTAATATGTGTATGCCCAGAATTTTGTCCTGGCACTGTGTATTTATGTTGAGTATGCATGAGTGTTTAGTATGCATGTAGCATGCATGCAGTATTACGGATCTGTGTGTGAGTTAGCCAGAGTACTTAATCCAGCTGGATCCATTTTGGATACCCCTGGATCAACATGATACAAGATGGAGGACAAGGACTACTGATTAGTTTTTTTCTGAGAATGGCCATGTGGTTGATGGTACAGAGGATTAATGGGAGGGGCTGCTTCTACTGTTAAACAGTTGAGGACATTACTAGGACAGGCTTATTCTTTTTTCTACCCCAGATCGCTATTTGGCAGATGTTGATGACAGTCAGGTGCAGGAACTTGACAATTAATCATGCATATGTTGTCGGTGATCCAGTCTGGAGATAACCCCAGTGCTGCCTGCTGTGAGAAACATCACTCAATATCTAGGCTGTGTCTGGAGAACAGCCTGAGAGACATATGAAAGAAGAACCACCCCAAACAGTACAGAAATGTGAGACAATTGATCTACATCTTCTGCCTAGAAAATGCCTAGAAAATGCATTTAACAGTGGGGCCCAACTCACCTGACTTTGCTACAGTTCCAAGTCCTTCTTGACTAAGGAAAAGAGTGCTGCACAAAGTACTCGAAAAAATGTTATGAGGTCATTAGGGTAGGGGTGGACGAAAGTTGGATTCCACATGCAGAATTGTCGAAGTTTTGGTCACTCTGCTTTACTCTTCAATGCAGAATTCCGGTCAAATTCCACCAATCGCCGCATGGCTGAATTTGTTCCTGGGAATGCTCCAGAAAATGCAAGCTGGCGAGCGCAAGTGAGATTTGGCATCCCCTTGCTTGATTTTCTAATGTGGGTGGGCGAAGGCAGTCACGAGTGGTCACGGTAAGAGGGCTGCGCTCCAGTAATTTTGCTGGAGCTTGAACAGATTTTTTATTCGAGCGGCAGCAAAACCAACTTAAAATTTCACACACACTTGCACTACGCATGGTGCCTTTCGTGTTGATTTTTCACGCTGCTTGGGCACCCGACGCTAAATTGTAGCACAAGTAGCACAAACTGCTGGCAGAATTCCACAGAAACTCGTGGAGTTTTCTGTACCTTCGCAAAATTCCGTGGAGTGAAACTCTGCGAGTCCCACTCAACCCTAGAGGTAAGCGAACAATGAGTTATTGATCGGAAATTAGTAAATTGCAGCAGTTGCCCTTCACAGATTGTCCTGGAGGTAGGACTGCAAGGATATCAGCAAGTGGAGACTAATCTCTTTTGATTATTATATCAATCGATGGGTCTTTAACTGTTTCCTTAATCAGAGTTGAGAGTCTGTTTGCTGAAAAAAAAGAGGTAATTTACTTCACGCCCTAGCTGCAAGATAACTGATTAAACATCCTCGCATTCTTGGCCGGGGAGGTACAGGATATCACCTGAAGTCTCTACTTTCTACTGGAGGAGCTGAGGATCTGCATGAGTACCTATAAGCCTGACTTCCTGCAGAGAGAGGTCTGTATGGCCATGAAGGAGAACAAAATATCCAGGAGGGAAAAGACCCGGCATGTCATTGGGACTGAAGGATATCCAGAGAGAGCGGACTTTTTGAGAGGGAGCATCCTGCATCACAGGGGAGTGCCTATGATCTCACAACTGGTTCTTGGTGGGAATCGCTTCACGTATCTGTGCTGGTGAGTCAGATTGAGGCTCCTACTGACTTCGGCAAAAGTGGTGTTTCATCTGCCTTGATTACTGCACCAGCCCAATCAGGGCTGCTATTACCTTGAGTCCTAGAGGAGATGCATTTGCCTGATGGAGGCTGCTACTGCCTTTGGCAACAGCAGGCCTGCATCTGCAGTGACTTCTGTTCTTGCCTTATCAGGGTTACTACTGTGTACTGGCCTGCTCATTCTTGCAATTGGATATTGGCCTGCTCAGGTACCTGCATCATGCCCAGCCAGGGCCTACAACCAACCCTAGTCTGATGGAGCCACAGCAGCCAGGCCCACACCTACATTCAGGCACCGGGCAGCTGTTCTACATGGCTGGGTGAGACAGTCATGTGTGAAAAGACACAACCTGTACCTTCCCTACCTAGTCCCCTGGAATTGTTTTATTTAATCTGGTACCCATCTCACAAGAGTACATTGGGGTCGCTGGATCTACTCCGGAGAAGCGAAGGGGAAGACTAAAACAAATCAACTGCCCCACCAGGGTTAGAACTGTAAAGAACTTTGAACTCAATGCACATTTGACTTATGGAGAGATAAGAGATTGCAGCTGAGCCTGATTCATACTTTTACTTGACTCCTGAGAAAGGACAAGCCAACAAATGGTCACCTGGTGAGATTATCTGAAGAGACTCAGAGATTAGGGCCAGAAAGGAGAAGCAAATTCACAAACGTAATTTCCAACTCACTGTGTAAGAGAATGTTATCTATGAGACTGCAATCATTTTCCAGCCAGGACCCTCAAAATTCCCTACAACTTTGAGACATTAGAACTTAAAACAGTTTACAGCTGGTGCCACAATGTGCAAACAATTGGGTCTAAACTACCAGGGGCGGTTGGTGGTCAAGAGCGTGAGGGCCATTGCCCTCCCAAAAATGGGGAGGAGGTGAAGGATCAGCCTAGCTTGTGATATATCAGCCTGGATTCTGAGGTTGTTTTTGAGTGGGGTGTTACTCTTAGGATTGGAGAGCCCTGTTCATGTGTGGATTGAGGAAAGTCCTCGCCTTACAGGGTCAAGCCCGGCAGTAACAGAACATTGATGGACATTGGAATGTTCAGTAATTGGGAATGTGCTCGCATTTGGGCGTTTAGTCTGTGGCCCAGGGTGGGGGTCAGAAGATTACCATTCTATTAATGAGCCGGGACGGAGCAGGCCGATGAGGAAATTAACTGAGTAGGTGGCATCCACTTAAGTCTGGGCACCTCCTCTTTCCCTCTCGCCCATTGATGGTTTTGTGTTTCATGCTAAGGGGCAGGCTGGAGGAGGAGTGTGGTGTCCCCTGGCCCTAGCTTTTGGATTTACTGGAGAAGTGCAGTGCTGAAGAGCACGTTGCATTGTTGCAAACGAAGAGCTTGAGAGAGCAGCTCTTCCAGCTGAGCGGACTCCCTAGTGAGTGGGTACTCCCTAGTGAGTGGTACTCCAATGTTATTTACTTTGTAAACATCCCACCATCTCTGCAGACTGAGCTTGTGCCTTCAAGATGCACTGCTTTCTGATTGACCGCATGTGTCTGTCTTAGAAGCATGCAGGCTTACATTAATTAAAAAGGCACTTCCTATTTTATCCCCAGTGACTGAATTTCTTCTTGAGATATGTAAGAAACATAACTGAGGTTCTGTAAAAACTAGTAATTCTACTGCTACACCCCCTGGCTTGAACAGCCTCCTCTGGATCATGTTCTTGCCATCTTCACCTGCTTGCAGGATCCAGTCCGGGTTCCCCAGTTTCAAAGGCCACATCTCTCCTTAAAATTAATGGGCATTTGTTGGTTTTATAAATGGATGCCTCCGCATGTGTTGCATTTAGGGCCTTCTAGGTACTAGACATGCACTGGTCCCTTCTGTGACCACTTTAGCATAAGTTTGTAGGACGCATTGATTACAAAGTAGACCTGAAGTAGAGCTTTACATGAGCACCAGTCACATAAAACAAGTTTTAGTAATTGACATGGAACCATTAAGGGCCTGATTTAGATGTTGGCGGTATTCCCACTGTACTACCGCTGTGGCGGTCCAAGGAAGACTGCCAAGCCATCTGCAGTCCCGCCTGCCGGATTACAACAGTAATCCAGGGCATTGCAGTGTTATGGCAGTGGGAATGTTTGGATCATAGGAGAGCATGAATAGCCTCCAGCCGCTGTGACGGTGCCTCCAGCAAGTCCGTGCACAGTGAGGCATGCACAATGTTGTGTAGGCCACATAGTGCACACACGACTGTGCACTTTTGGGGAGACACTTCATGTGCCCCCCGCATTCACCCCATGTGAAGATGTGCCAGGGGGCCATGTTGGGGACCTCTTTGCATGTCTTTCCACCAAGCATTTCATGGCGGGATCCCCGCTAGCAAATGCGTGGAGGAAAGGCAGGTCTGAATCTGCCGGCACCGCAATGATTCTGACCTGCTTTCCCCACCACCACGGGATCCTGGATCCACAATCACCATCATCATCGGGAGGGAGGCCCAGCTTGATGGAAGCGGTGGGACCGCCATCCACCGGTACGGTGGTCCCAGGACTGACAGCTTCCAAATAAGGCCCTAAGGCATCTTGTCTAGAATCACCGGATGTTGAGCTGATGCCTAGACTAGAACCTGGTTCCCCAGCTCTAAACTCAGCAGCACTGGCCGTTATCTACATCCTACCCCATATGATTCTACTCCTATGCTTCATGCTGTTTGCAGGCTCTCTGTGTACCTTGATATCGACAACTGCAATGAATTTTCACCTAATAAGCAAATAGATCAAAAAGATGGGAACCACTTGAGGGACAAGCGTTGCATTATTATTTCATTTTCTTGCTCAAACTCAGCTTTGTAACTAGAGCTCTGTCAAAATAATAAAATAAGAAAGAAAGGCACATGGGATGCTTATGAATTTAGGGGCTTACTTACAAGCCCTTTATGCCGCTCGTGCGTCACTTTTAATTTGGGGAAAAAGTGACGCAACGGTGGCGCAAGGGGCTTGTAAATTAGCCCCTTAATCTGTAGTTCCATTTAAATTCAGTCCAAGTGCATTCCAGTGCTTCACACGGTTTTAACACATGTGCCAACATTACATTTGAAACAGCTGTTTACCATGGGGTGTCGAGCGCTTTATCTAGCATCATGGGATATTGGGATTAGGCCATGATCCCTACCTGGTTCCTCAAAACCGATGGCAGCAGCTCTAGCCCTTAGGCCACAACCTTTGAACATTTCAGAGAGCTAAACTCACCCGCAACCTCCCCTGGCTTCTCGGCACCAACCTTGTGTAAAATGACAAAGGCAAACAACCACAAATGACTGGGAAGCAGGAGTGAAAGCACCAATATTGCCTGGGAAAGGGTGGGGAATTAGGACCCGTGCCCAGTTGAGGCAGATGTTCTACACACAGCAGCAGTGGGGAATGCTGAGACAGTGGCAGCTGCCAATTGAATAGTACGGGTGGGGCAGGGGGTTGGGGAAAAAAATAAATATTCACACACCTGCTGGCTGCCGTCTCTCCTCTGTCTTCTTCGACAAGCTCCCAGACTCCCCTAAACCAATTATGACGCTGCTGTCATGCTGGTAACACCAGCATGACAGCAGCATTGTGATTGGTCTGAGTGACCTGGTTTGCGGCTCAGACATGGACTGGGAGCCTGGGGCTGTTCTCCACCTGGCTGTGCAACACATCCGGGTGAAGAAATGCCAAGTGCGCATGTCTATTTGGCTGGCTTAAGACAGCCAACCAAACCGTCATGCGCACTTAGAGATTGGCTACCATTCTTCCCCCTGCTCTGGGCAGCCCAGCCCCGCGCCTAAAATGAAAACAAACTGAGCCAGTATGTTAAAATAAAATGATAATAACATTGTTTTATTATTTTATTTTTCCTTTTAGCACTACTCAGAGCAGTGGGGCGGCGCTCCTCCGACATAGCGGGGGAGCCGCCACTGTGCTGAGACCAAGCAATACTTCCGATTGTACTGTCCTAAAACCCAGGAAGCTCGATGAACCCTGCTCACCCAATAATGACATAACGAGAAAAAATGCGATGCCTCCTGTGCTCCTTTATTTCATCTGCTGGTGCCGACGAAAACGGGGAGCCTGAGGATACGGGCACACCTAAACACCCCAACTTGGGCTGGACATGATGGCGTCCGTCAGGTTCAGGGGGCTGAAATCTCACACTGGCCATGGCTAGATTGCGTTGCTAGGTGGCCACTAAAAAAATACTATCCGCAGGCAGTGGAGAAACACTAAGGGGATGTCCCCTTTGATGTCCCCTGTAGGTGACGTGGCCATCCACCTTTCCAGCTGTGGAGAGAACATTTTGAAAAATAGCGCATAATTGTTTTTATAACCAGATTAAATGGTTATGGAAACTGGCGAAGGCGAAACTGCAGCTGTGTGCTGGTTTTCAGGCCTTAACGGGAAATATAGGTACAGATTGGAGTAACAAAAACAGAATAATGTAAAGACATGCATGTTTTCCATTTAAATTATTTGAGTGGAGAGCAACCAAACAGTAAATCACTGTTTGTGTGATTGTTGCTGCAGTCTTTCATAGCTGGGTAATTTTGAATGAGGAAGCCATGCAAACTGAAACAAGTGTTAAGTCTTGGCACTGTCTTTGTAGAAGAGTATTGAAGTGCCCTGTCAGTGAGGAGTGGTATTTTCCATAGTAATGTTTGTAATATTTATACCATGTCTAAATGCTGTAAACAAGGTTTGCTTTTACATGTGGGCTGTGTGATGGTGTTTGGAAAGGAAGCTGATTAAGTGTCTGAGGGGATCAGCTTTTTCACAGCAGTGAGTTCTACTTGCAAACACCATTACCACAATGGTCTGAGTGTAAGAATACTTTGGGGCATATTCACAAGGAACTATCGCCGAGTTAACGGCACTTTATCACATCCAAAGTTGAGATAAATGTATCGCCCCTTTCACAAGCTGGTGTTAACAGCCCACCGCACCAGTTTACCCGTGATAGCAGCCACAAAAAACATCGCCACACATTACGCCCGCAACTATCGCTAATGAGATGCAGAGTAGGTGTTCCCGTGCCAAAAGTTGCGACAACACAACTCCACAACATTCACAACGACCAGATAGAACTGCGATAAGAACACAAAACCGGCGATAAGACGCGTTACCAGCAGGAAAATAACACCTGCTCTGACCTGGTGCTAAGTCGGACCATAGCCTGCACCACAAAAGGGAGCACAGCTCAAAGCCACATCAGAAGGTCAGCAGATGCCATGGAGCCACTGGTCATGCGGCCTGGACACCCAAGAGGGCCACAACACCCACCGCCACCACCCCAGGACCCCAAACCCCACCCGGAACACCCCCCCCCCGGACCACCACAGAGGCAGCGCAGACAAAGACAGCGGACCCCCAGGAAACGCAGCAGCCTCACAGACCCAGCACCTGCAATGTCATTGCCCACTACAGGCCCAAAACGACAACCATCCTACGCATCCTGATCAACAACGCGCAACAGGCCGACGGCACAAACACAGCGGACAACCAACATCCCACCCCACACAAAGCTGCTGGCTGTGCTGCACCTGTTGGCCCCTGGTACCCCCCCAACCAACACCCGCCACAGTCGGAGGAGTCACACAGCCAGCCACATCCAAGTCCCTCACACCTGACCTGGACAACACCATCAGCCTTGTACCCCAGTCCCTATATGTCCAACACAATGCGCAGGATCCGCTGGACACCAAGCAAGGACCATACGCCATTGCTGAATGCACACACGTGTCGGGGGCAATCCACAGCACACATTTCATACCTTTGCCACCTGCCAACACAGCACACAATTACAGCAACAGAAAGCACACATCTCACAGCAATGTGCAGACAACAACCGAACACCGTGGAACCTCCACCAATCGCGCCTCCAAATACCCAGCCACTGTGCACGATTCCTCCAACCTCTGACAGTCCATCAGCAACCAGTGTTCCCAGGATGGCACCAAGGGAAATGCACAGCCCCCTGGCAACTTCAAAATGAACACTCCACTCATCTCAACTCCACAACCATGCAACTCACAACTATGGCAATGCACATGTCACAAAATCTAAACCAACATGCCAAACAACATGCCCACTCACCTGACACGACAGAACAACTCACAATGGTAACCTGGGAAAACCCTGCACATGAGCCATCAATGGCATGGCACCTCAGCCACACACTAGCCGAATGTGGGGAGAGGTTGCAACCAGGCATGTGTGAAGGATGCAGGAGAACCAGGACTGAGAAAGCACACAATGCCAAGAGTGGCGGAGATGTGCTGGACAGACTGCAGTATGCAGAACACACCCATATCCATGGCAACACACACCACTGGTGTATGGAGTGTGGTGGACAGTGGACGCAACCATGTCCCCCCGGCCAGTGGGGGAGTTCGCGCAAATATTGCCTGTTACGTCCTCCCCGTAAGCATGAGCGGAGTGGGATTGCCCGGCATACGCCAGGCCAGTGTAGGGGTGTGAATAAAATGCACATAGCCCTGGGCGTGGTCCACTTCCGGAAAGCTCAACGTCTCTGTGAGGGCGGGGCTTCTCACCACGGCACAAGGCCGACGCCGTCCTTGTGAGTAGAGTTGCCTGCGATCCTGTGCACCTGCCGTACCCCGGCCCGCTAGACCCCGAAACCGCCAGGCCCACCCCTGTGCAGCCAGGCCACACTGATCACCTGCCAAAACCTGCGTGTGTCAAGGAGGGTCCACCATGTGCCGGTGCAAGATTCAAGCACCAGTTCCGTGACTTCTACAGCCTCCGCAGACCATCGCTGGGCCCCCAACGCTGGCCCACATTACTCCTTCCACAATCGTCCTCTTCGGCCCAGTGGGTCCCATATGTGCATCTGTGTCCTGAGTCCTGAATGGCAATCAGCCCAAAGCCTAGGCAGCGGCCATAGCACCAGACCCCGATCAGTGAGGCATAGTTCCATATGGGCATCTTGTGACACGTGGTGCCACTAACCCTGTTCAACGCCATCCGGCCACACGTGGTGCCACTAACCCTGTTCAATGCCAGCCGGCCACATGTGGTGCCGCTAACCCTGTTCAACGCCATCTGGCCACACGTGGTGCCACTAATCCTGTTCAATGCCAGCCGGCCACATGTGGTGCCGCTAACCCTGTTCAACGCCAGCCGGCCACATGTGGATGAGGGACCAGGACTACCCTGTGGAGCAGTAGGTCCCACATCCAGCACCTAGTCACGAATCACGAATGGCAGAGTCCATACCAGTGGTCGCACAGGGAGGAGTAAGAGGAAGATGCAGCTCAGTCCGGACGAAACCTGGGTCACAGTCACAGAGGTGGCCGAACTCTATCAACAACTGACCTGGTGCCATCATCCCTGTTCATCGCAGGTCCTCATCACGTGGTGCCACTGAACCTGAACTACGGAGGCCGGTGGGGCCATCCAACCCATGCCGGCGACACTCGGTGAATGGCCCGTGCCGAGCGCTACCTCAGGCCTACACTGCGATCCATTAGGTCACACATGTGGAACTGTGTTTTGGGTAAGATGTGGAGGAATCCACACCATTGGAACGCCTCATTGCAGGCGGCATCCCCTCACTGCACTGGTGCCACTAACTCTGTGCACAATGAGTCATGGGCACCATCTGTTTGGATCCTGGTGGCGTCAGAGCCTATGGCCTGGTGGTTTTCTGCATCTTCTTCTGGCTGGACCGGACTTGGTGTCCGACATGTGTCTGTTCCATTCATCTCCACAATTGTGACTGTTTCAGCATGGGCCTGCCCTCTGCATCCTGCCCTGGGAGTACACCTTCCACTGTCCCTAGAGACACTCCACGACAAGGCCCCTTGTCATCCCGTGGACCTGCTCTGCACCCGTGACCCTGCCCCAGTGCACCGCAAGCGTTACAACAAACAAATGATGGACGGAATGCCGACAATGCAGACATTCTCCCCCAGTCAAGAGATCTGGGTTAAATCCATCGTTCTTTTGCCCACTACACCACTCCAGTTTAGACATGGCCATATGCAAATCAGTCTTGACCCTGTGCCTCATGGGAACAGTCCAGCCCGAACTGCCAAGCCATGTCTTCCCTGGACCGGAATCAAGCATCCTAGGACCGGTTTCTGGCTATCAGCCGTCATCAGCCAGGATAGCTTGACTACAGTGGCGTAGTGAGCACGGGTCCCACGTCTGGGAATACCCATCCCACTTAGGGCGAAAAGCGTTACAACAAACAAATGATGGACGGAATGCTGACAATGCAGACATTCTCCCCCAGTCAAGAGATCTGGGTTAAATCCATCGTTCTTTTGCCCACTACACCACTCCAGTTTAGACATGGCCATATGCAAATCAGTCTTGACCCTGTGCCTCATGGGAACAGTCCAGCCCGAACTGCCAAGCCATGTCTTCCCTGGACCGGAATCAAGCATCCTAGGACCGGTTTCTGGCTATCAGCCGTCATCAGCCAGGATAGCTTGACTCCAGTGGCGTAGTGAGCACGGGTCCCACGTCTGGGAATACCCATCCCACTTAGGGTGAAAAGCGTTACAACAAACAAATGATGGACGGAATGCTGACAATGCAGACATTCTCCCCCAGTCAAGAGATCTGGGTTAAATCCATCGTTCTTTTGCCCACTACACCACTCCAGTTTAGACATGGCCATATGCAAATCAGTCTTGACCCTGTGCCTCATGGGAACAGTCCAGCCCAAACTGCCAAGCCATGTCTTCCCTGGACCGGAATCAAGCATCCTAGGACCGGTTTCTGGCTATCAGCCGTCATCAGCCAGGATAGCTTGACTCCAGTGGCGTAGTGAGCACGGGTCCCACGTCTGGGAATACCCATCCCACTTAGGGCGAAAAGCGTTACAACAAACAAATGATGGACGGAATGCTGACAATGCAGACATTCTCCCCCAGTCAAGAGATCTGGGTTAAATCCATCGTTCTTTTGCCCACTACACCACTCCAGTTTAGACATGGCCATATGCAAATCAGTCTTGACCCTGTGCCTCATGGGAACAGTCCAGCCCGAACTGCCAAGCCATGTCTTCCCTGGACCGGAATCAAGCATCCTAGGACCGGTTTCTGGCTATCAGCCGTCATCAGCCAGGATAGCTTGACTCCAGTGGCGTAGTGAGCACGGGTCCCACGTCTGGGAATACCCATCCCACTTAGGGCGAAAAGCGTTACAACAAACAAATGATGGACGGAATGCTGACAATGCAGACATTCTTCCACAGTCAAGAGATCTGGGTTAAATCCATCGTTCTTTTGCCCACTACACCACTCCAGTTTAGACATGGCCATATGCAAATCAGTCTTGACCCTGTGCCTCATGGGAACAGTCGAGCCTGAACTGCCAAGCCATGTCTTCCCTGGACCGGAATCAAGCATCCTAGGACCGTTTTCTGGCTATCAGCCGTCATCAGCCAGGATAGCGTGACTCCAGTGGCGTAGTGAGCACGGGTCCCACGTCTGGGAATACCCATCCCACTTAGGGCGAAAAGCGTTACAACAAACAAATGATGGACGGAATGCTCACAATGCAGACATTCTCCCCCAGTCAAGAGATCTGGGTTAAATCCATCGTTCTTTTGCCCACTACACCACTCCAGTTTAGACATGGCCATATGCAAATCAGTCTTGACCCTGTGCCTCATGGGAACAGTCCAGCCCGAACTGCCAAGCCATGTCTTCCCTGGACCGGAATCAAGCATCCTAGGACCGGTTTCTGGCTATCAGCCGTCATCAGCCAGGATAGCTTGACTCCAGTGGCGTAGTGAGCACGGGTCCCACGTCTGGGAATACCCATCCCACTTAGGGCGAAAAGTGTTACAACAAACAAATGATGGACGGAATGCTGACAATGTAGACATTCTCCCCCAGTCAAGAGATCTGGGTTAAATCCATCGTTCTTTTGCCCACTACACCACTCCAGTTTAGACATGGCCATATGCAAATCAGTCTTGACCCTGTGCCTCATGGGAACAGTCCAGCCCGAACTGCCAAGCCATGTCTTCCCTGGACCGGAATCAAGCATCCTAGGACTGGTTTCTGGCTATCAGCCGTCATCAGCCAGGATAGCTTGACTCCAGTGGCGTAGTGAGCACGGGTCCCACGTCTGGGAATACCCATCCCACTTAGGGCAAAAAGCGTTACAACAAACAAATGATGGACGGAATGCTGACAATGCAGACATTCTCCCCCAGTCAAGAGATCTGGGTTAAATCCATCGTTCTTTTGCCCACTACACCACTCCAGTTTAGACATGGCCATATGCAAATCAGTCTTGACCCTGTGCCTCATGGGAACAGTCCAGCCCGAACTGCCAAGCCATGTCTTCCCTGGACAGTGGTGGCAGGCCCGTGCAGGATGTTGTGCATCCGGGCCACTAACTCTGTGCAGCACAAATCATTGGGCCTTTATGGTTGTATGGTTGTGTCCAATATGATGTACACTGTTGTCGATTTCTGACTGCACCAGGCAGCCCTTGCCGGCTGGTGTGTACACACCCACACACATCCAACACAGGTGTCACTCAGTAGTGTAGTTGCTAATAAATGTGGCCGTGCGCACATGCCCGTAGCCATTCACAACATCTGAGCAAGTGTGTCCATGTGTTCATTATGTCAGCTTGATGTGCACGGGCCCTGCAACATCACAGTGTGCTGTCTTCTGCGGACGTTGCCATGTCATCTCAGCATTGGCAGTGACCCTGGACATATAGCCCCGCACCTGCCCCCCGGCATGCACAGGCTGTGTGTGCTGGTTCGGCAGGGGGGGCAGGGCGTGGTCCGGATGTGGCCCGGTGCAGGAAGTGCGGTAAGTGTGTCTCTGTATTGGGGTATTGTCACCACCAGGGCCACAGTACACGATGTTGCAATGTGGCATGTACCAGGAGGGCGGGCCCGCAGGTACGGGGACATGTAGGAGCATTAGGTCGCTCTGGGTCTTGGCACATGCATGCCAGGTGTGATGTGTATCAGTCTTTGCGGATGCATGAGTCTGTTGCCTGGCCTCATTCGCAGCGCGATCCCAACCAGCCATGGGCTGAACACCTGTGTCTGCCCTGTCCGGACCATTGGCCTATGCCCAAGTGGGCGCACACCTTCGAAGGCCTGCATAGCGGTGTTGTTGGCATGGCGCTGGACATGCGCAGACAGGCATTAGAATGGTGTCCAGAAGGAGTGCACGTGATGCAACCATGCAGCGCACACAAGTGTGGGCGCCCGTGGCAGGGCAGAGTGCAAGTCACCTGCGTGCAGCCTGTGTTGCATTGTCACTCGTGCATATTCGAGTGGTCCATGGATGTCTGCTTCTCCGATGAAACTGTAGCGGACCTGGATTTCGACGTGTGTGGGCACCCCCTGTTGGACCACGACCAAGAGTGTCACCAGGATGACCGCTTATGGCATGCATGGATGTTCGGCATGCCGGCTGAAAACTGGACCAGGGAGATTGCACAAATCGTCATGTGCAGTGAGCACATTGAGCCACTACCCGATTGGGCTTTGTTGCACATTGGGTCCACTGGTTGGAGTCAGCACATCTGTCCTGGTCAGCTGATGGATTACGTCGACGACATGTCCAATGTGGTGGCCGACGATCGCTCATTGGAGATGTTGGCCTATGCAGCTGCACTCGCGTTCACGGACGAGTGACAAGGTACCTGCAGCCACAACTGGATGTGAGCCATTGCACTTGTCACAACACATGGTTGCATGTTGTGGATATGGTCACAAGTCCAGGGATGACAGTGGACATGTCTACATTGGCCAGAACTCATGTTCCAGGCGCGGACAACCAACGTGGGTTGGCACTGACTTGTGTTGGTGAGGGACTCCCCGGAGATGGACATGGGCGCTTTCCTACGTTCCTCATTCAGACATGCTGCTGCATTGGTCTGCATGTCGCGGCACTTATCTTGGCCGTACTGACTCGCACTTGTTGATAAAGTTTCCGCACTTTCACTTGTCGCCAACTGTGTTGCGTCTTGATTTGCATGCCAATGTGTGTCAAGAACTCTCTGGCTCCCTGCCATCCATGCATTGCTACCCCATCAGGACTGTGTGTTTGTACATGTGCATTATCATGTCCCTGTTTTGTGCTTTGCCAGATGCGTAAGGCCGTTTACCGGACCCAGGTGGGTGCACTTGTGTCCTGTGTTTGGTTGTGCACAAGTTGGTGTTTGTACCACATTGTGTTGGATGTTGGGGTGCTCTGCTTCCTATGTGTGTGTGCTGCATCGTGTGTCAGATGTCCCTTCAGCTCTGATTTGGCTCACCCTTCTCCCTTTCAGGTGGTGTTGTGTTCACTTCTGTGCCTGTTCAGTGGTGTGACATTGCTGGGTTGTGTGACTTGTGCACCTGGTTGGTGTTGTTGCTCGTGGGCATGGTTTGTCTGCTTTTGTGCTGTGCTTAGTTGTGCATGTGTGCCATTTTGCCCATCTCCCCCTGTCCCCCAGTCCCTGCTGGTTCCTCTCCTTGTTGCTGTTGTGTGGTGCAGTCTGCAGTCCCCGAGTCCTGCCACCATCTCCGGACTGATGTGGTGGACCCCATTTCCTCCATGTCATCCAGGTCCTGGTGTGGCGCTGGACTCCCACCTCTGGTGTGCATTGCTGCCTTCTTGTTGTTGGAGTGTTTCTGCTTGTTTGTGCCTTTCGCATCATTGCTGGAGTTCTGGTTTTGTGCCATTGTCCTCCTCCGCTCTCAGGCTGCATTCATCTTGTCCAAGTTGGCCTGCCATGTACAATGTTTTGTTGCCAATGGGTTTGGTGGGGTTGTCTGCTGGCTCGGGTTGCCTCCTTTGTCATTGGCTGTTGTTTTCTGTTTGGTCTGTCTTACTTTTTCAGGCTTTTGTAGTGCTTATTCTCGCCTGTCGTGTGTTTCGCGGTCCTGGCGGTGCTTATCCCTGCTTTCCTCATCGCAGATGGGCTCATCGCATGTTTTCTGGTGTTGTGGTTTGTGTTTTTATCTCCATCGGGTTAGTTGTATTGCGGACATTGGCCGCGTATCCGGAGGACTATCGCATGGTACCGCCTTGTTGTGAATTCCATGTTGACAGAGGGTTATGTTCCCGCGATGAGCAGCGATGTTGAGAGTTGTGTTAAATTACTCTTGCGGTAGTTATCACACGTTCTTGTGAATATACCCCTATGTTGGTTAAAATAGCCATGTTTCTTCAGCTGATAAATATAGATTTTGAAATATCGTTACCTCTGTTAAATTTGGAAGATATATATGTATATATATATATATATATTGACGAATGTTCGCGAACTTCTCTCAAAAAAAGGTCTATCCAGGTCAGCTCCTATCCTGAAAGTTTGGGGATGATTAGTAAAGTGGGGGCTGAGAAAAATGGGGGTCCCAAAAAGTGGTTTCTCCATGTTAATTTCCTTAGGAAATTTTATTACAGGTTACAGCCCGAACTGCTGAACGGAATTACACCAAATTTGGCAAAAAGTTAGAGCTTGGTTCAGAAAGCGATCTTTTTTTATAAATGGTGTAAATCAATTCAGTAGTCATTGAGAAATTCAAAAAATAAAAGTCAAAAAATCTATTTCCCATAGGAATCTTTAGCCAAGGTTACAGCCCGAACTGCTGACGGAATTACACCAAATTTGGCAAAAAGGTAGTGCTTGATTCAGAAAGTGTCTTTTTTTTTTTAAATGGTGTAAATCTGTTCAGTAATTGCTGAGAAATTAAAAAAATAAAAGTTTCGATATCTGGGGCAGCGGTGGGTTCGCGCACACTCCCGACCACGCGCGTCACTGTGTTTGGCTGCCACGACCACGAGCTTCACTGTGATTGGCTGCCAACACTCCAAACCAGGAATTGTTGGCAGCCATCTTGTGACTAGGGAGAATCAAGTCACAAGAAAACAGTGAAACAAAGCTGAAAAAAAAAGAAAAGGGGGCAGGGTGGAAACACCCTGACCCCCTAGGCCTGCTCAGAGGGTCCCACAAGGACCCCCAGGGCCAAAAAAAGCATTTTTTTTATACTTTCGTCAGAATTCTCGCTGGGGTCGCGAATCCCACCAAAATTATTAACAAAATGAAGTGCGGGGTCCTGCGCTTCATTGAAATGAGGTTCCCAGGTGGGCCAGGTCCCAGGGGCATTGCCTAAATTATAGTTTATAATTGAGGGGGCCCGCGGGGGCCACCGCAACCCTGGCGACCACCACCTCCCCAGGGCTATTTTAATGATATGCAGGAGGGCACGCGGCCCTCCCACAGCTCCGGGGACTGCCACCCACATCCTTAAATGCAAGCCCCAGGCTTTTCTAAAATATTTGTGGGGGCACACGCCCCCCCCGCTGCCCCAGGGACCGCCACCCCCAGGGCTTATTATTTTTTTTTTTAAAACACCTGTGTCGGGGGCTCGAGCCCCCCCCACATGCGCCGGGGACCACCACCTCCCCGGGGCATTAAAATGCAAATGTGGAGGTCCGTTACGGACCCCCGAGCCCTGTAATTGAAGGGAGGGCAGCTGCGTAACCCCCCCTCCTGGAGCCCTTGATGGCCCTGGGGACTGCCACTCCCCAGGGCCGGCTCCTGCAGTGTACCGGGTGCTGTTTGCAAAGACAGGGCAGGAGCCATGCAGCTCCCGCCCTATCTTTGCAAACTCCACTTTGGTTCATTGTAGCAAGAGCAGGGAAACCTGCTGTCGCTACAATGAGGCAAAGCAGATTTATTTTACACACGGGGAGCTGCATGTCAGCAGCTCCCCGTGTGGAAAAGCAATACCGGTTCCCGCAGGAGGCGGGGAACTGGCGGGACCGTTGGGGAATTTGGGTTCCCCCCACGGTCCCCAATGAAGTGGCCAGGCCCGGGGTATGAGGTCCCCGGGGCCAGAAGTGGCCCGGGAGGGGGCCACGCAGCCCTCCCTCCCCGCTTACTGGCAGGACCTGGTGGGCTAGTTGGCCCCCAGGGACCCTCAGGATTCAAGGGGACCTAATCCCCCAACTTAAAACGCGACACAGGGCGCGTTTGAACACTTGTAATATCAGGCCCCGCCCCCTCCCTGCACCATTGTGCAAAACACAGCCCGTGCCCATTTTAAGTTGGGGGATTAAGTCCCTTTGAATCCTAAGGGTCCCTGAGGGCCATCTAGCCCACCAGGTACCTCCAGTAAGCACCACAGACTTGCATTGCAGAGAGGTGTAAAAAGGTGCGTGACCTCGGACCACCTCTCTGCAACGCAGCCCTGTGGCGCTTACTGGAGGTATCTGGTGGGCTAGTTGGACCCCAGGGACTCTCAGGATTCCAGGGGACTTAATCCCTTAACTTAAAACACGCCACGGGGCACGTTTACACACTTTTCACATCAGGCCCAGCCCCTGCCTTCACCACTGTGCAAACGCACCCATGGCGCTTTTTAAGTTGGGGGCCTAAGTCCCCTTGAATCCTGAGGGTCCCTGGGGGCCAACTAGCCAACCAGGTACTTCCAGTAAGCGCCAGGGAGCTGCCTTACAGAGAGGTGGACCAAGGCCACGCCCCTTTTTACACCACTCTGCAACGCAGCTCTGTGGCGCTTACTGAAGGTAGCTGGTGGGCTAGTTGGCCCCCAGGGACCCTCAAGACTCAAGGGGACTTAATCCCCCAATTTACAATGCACCAGGGGGTGTATTTGCACAGTGGTGCAGGCAGGGGGCGTGGCCTGATGTGACAAGTGTGCAAACGCGCCCTGTGGGGCGTTTTAAGTTGGGGGATTAAGTCCCCTTGAATCCTGAGGGTCTCTGGGGCCAACTAGCCCACCAGGTACATCCAGTAAGGGCCACAGAATTGCGTTGCAGTGCCCCTTTTTACACCACTCTGCAGACGCGGCTTGTGGTGCACTGCTGGTGGGGCAATGAGGTCCTCTTGTGTCCTGAGGACCTTATAACACAAGTGGACTTCAGCGTCCGAGCAGAAGTGCCCTAGAAGCCGCGTTTGCAGCGTGGTGTAAAAAGGTGCGTGGCCTAGGAACATGTCTCTGCATCGCAGCTCTGTGGGACTTACTGGAGTTACCTGGTGGGCCACTCGGCCACCAGGGTCCTTCAGGATTCAAGAGGACTTAATAGGGAATTTATGGTTAGAAATTAGCATTTATAAAACCTTAGAAATTCACTGAAAAAAACATAGGATTAAGGCACATTATAATTAGAAATTTTCGTTTAAAAAACCATTGAAATTCACGGAAAAAACCATAGGTGTCAGAAACGTTATAGTTAGAAATTAGCATTTAAAAAAACATTATAATTCACTGAAAAAAACATAGGTTTCAGGCACGGTATAGTTAGAAATGAGCATTTAAAAAACCTTAGAAATTCACTGAAAAAACCATAGGTTTCATTGACGTTATCGGGGCATAAAATTATCGCCCCTTTAGCGGCAGAAACCTGCCGCTACAACAGCGATAATGGGCTTGATAATATGCTCTATGGAACATGGGCTTCAATTGGAATTCCATAGAGCATATTATCAAGCCCATTATTGCCGTTTTAGCGGCAGTTTTCTGCCGCTAAAGCGGCAATAATTTTATCGCCTGTCTTGATAATATGCCCCATAGTTGTTGGACATTTCACTCGTAGAGAACTAGAGAAATTCCACCGTTATAGTTAGTCACATATTACATAATTCATGACTTGGTCAGTGACATCACTGATGACATCACTGATGACATCTCAAATTACTTTACTGATGACATCATGCACGTGAAAATCTGATGAACTCTTCACACTCTAATATAACCTTTGATACACCCACTGTAAAATACAGACTATCATTTTCGAAACCATCGTACTTTGGAGCTTGGATAAATACGCGGTATACCCTGCCGCGAAGGACCACCACCCCAGGATGTGGGGGCCACGCGGTCTGTTATCGAACAGGCCGACTTCGTGGGGCAGCAACGGATTTAGCATATCCACCGGCACACCGAGGCCTATCTAGGGGCTATGAATGTTACAGCAGCAACTTTGCGCGCTCCACCTGGAGACAAAGGACACTACAAGGCCCATTATGCTCTGCTAGTCGCGGCAGAGCGTCCCATCCAGGGCATGCATTGGAGCATTTAAATGATGAGGACGGTGTCCTATGCGCCTTCAACTGCCAAAGCCTCTCAAGAGAGTGGGGACACTTCGAAACGCGTCAGGCATTCAGGGCAAATTGAACTGCTTAAAGTCATCGTTGTGCCAGCGGATTGTATACCATAAAGGCTCTTTATGAGCATGTTGCCGTTCGAGTGCTCCTTGTATGTTGGGTACTTTGGAGCTTGCATAAATACACAGTATACCCTGCCGCGAAGGAGCACAACCCCAGGATGTGGGGGCCACGCGGTCTGTTATCGAGCAGGCCGACTTCGTGGGGCAGCAACGGATTTAGCATATCCACCGGCACACCGAGGCCTATCTAGGGGCTATGAATGTTACAGCAGCAACATTGCGCGCTCCACCTGGAGACAAAGGACACTACAAGGCCCATTATGCTCTGCTAGTCGCGGCAGAGCGTCCCATCCAGGGCATGCATTTGAGCATTTAAATGATGAGGGCGGTGTCCTATGTGCCTTCAACTGCCAAAGCCTCGGAAGAGAAGTGGGGAGACTTCGAAACGCGCCAGGCATCCATGGCATATTGAACTGCTTAAAGTCATCGTTGTGCCAGTGGATTGTATACCATAAAGGCTCTCCATGAGCATGTTGCAGTTCGAGTGCTCCTTGTACGTTAGGTACTTTCGAGCTTGGATAAATATGTGGTATACCCTGCCGCGAAGGAGCACCACCCCAGGATGTGGGGCCACGCGGTCTGTTATCCAGCAGGCCGACTTCGTGGGGCAGCAACTGATTTAGCATATCCACCGACACACCGAGGCCCATCTGGGGGCTATGAATGTTACAGCAGCAACATTGCACGCTCCATCTG
This sequence comes from Triturus cristatus, assembly GCF_964204655.1. NCBI lineage: Eukaryota > Metazoa > Chordata > Amphibia > Caudata > Salamandridae > Triturus > Triturus cristatus. The sequence goes on from NC_140594.1 coordinate 1,099,565,119, forward strand.
GAGACAAAGGACACTACAAGGCCCATAATGCTCTGCTAGTCGCGGCAGAGCGTCCCTTTCAGGGCATGCATTGGAGAATTTAAATGATGAGGGCGGTGTCCTATGCGCCTTCAACTGCCAAAGCCTCTAAAGAGAAGTGGGGACACTTCAAAACGCGTCAGCATCCATGGCAAATTGAACTACATAAAGTCATCGTTTTGCTGGTGGATTGTATATCATAAAGGCTCTTCATGAGCATGTTGCCGTTCGAGTACTCCTTGTACGTTGGGTACTTTGGAGCTTGGATAAATACGCGGTATACCCTGCCGCGAAGGAGCACCACCCCAGGATGTGGGGGCGACCCGGCCTGTTATCGAGCAGGCCGACTTTGTGGGGCTGCAACGGATTTAGCATATCCACCGGCACAAAGAGGCCCATCTGGGGGCTATAAATGTTACAGCAGCAACATTTTGCGCTCCGTTTGGAGACAAAGGACACTACAAGGCCCATAATGCTCTGCTAGTCACGGCAGAGCGTTCCATCCAGTGCATGCATTGGAGCATTTACATGATGAGGGTGCGTGTCAGGGATGCATGGCAAATTGAACTGTTCAAAGTCATCGTTGTGCCGACAGAGTGTATATCAGAAAGGCTCTTCATCATGAGCATGTTGCTGTTCGAGTGCTCCTTATACGTTGGGTACTTTGGAGCTTGGATATATGTATGTACCGAGTTCCCATAGGAAATCTGAAAATTCTATTTCGAATAACTTTGGCTCCGGTTGAATTATCTTCGTGAAATTTTTAAAACTAATGGGGCGCTCTGCTCAGCTCCTACCCTGAAAGTCTCGGGGTGATTCATCATGCGGGGGCCGAGAAAAAAGGGGGGTCCCAAAACGCGTTTTCCCCATGCATTTTCACATAGGTATATATATATATATATATATATATATATATATTACCTACTGGCGGTCGCCAGTAGGTAGTTATAGTTAGGACCCTGTTTCCATAGGAAAACCGCAACATTCTATTTTGAATAACTTTGGCGCCGGTCGACGAATCCTCGCGAAATTTTCAAAATAGGTGGGGCGCTGCGCTCCGCTCCTACCCTGAAAGTCTCGGGGGGATTCGTCAAGCGGGGGCTGAGATAAAAGGGGGGTCCCAAAACGCATTTTTCCCATGCATTTTTCCATAGGACCTTTAGACACAGCTACAGCCCGAACGGCTGAACAGAGTTCCTTGAAATTTGGCAGAGAGGTAGTCTACAGGTCAAGGAAGTGCCTTTTGTAGGTTTGGTGTAAATCTGTTCAGTAGATTCTGAGAAAATAGTCTTTAAATCAATATATATATCTGAGCCGGCTTACGGTGCGCTTACTGTACGCGTACGCGATTTTGATTGGCTGTTCGATCTAAGTAAACATTCGAATCGGTCGAATCCAGGAAGCGGCGGCCGCCATTTTCTCTCTCGCACTCTGAGGGGGGCAGCATAAGCAAAGTCAAAAAACATCTAAAGGGGTAGTATATTTAGTTCTTAACTACCCAGCATCGATATAGGTGTCCCCCAAAAACCCCCAAGGCCAAAAAACAATTTTAATATTTTTCGAAAAATCGCCGATTACGCTTACCGTATGCGTACGGTTAAAATTATAAAAATAAAAAAAAAATTATCCACACTTTCCCCACCCCGTGTGCAAATGGTGCCCGAAGGGCACCATTTGTGCATAGCATATATAACTCAAGGAAACTAAAAATGAATACCTTTCACAACGAAGCACATAATATGTCCCCCATGTGCGCATGGTGCGCGAAGCGCATCGTGCATACATGGCCCATCCCGCGTAACGTGGGCACGCGGTGCGCGCAGCGCACCGCGTGACCACCGTGTGTGCCCGGCACTAACTGCGCAAAGTGGGCGCGCGGTGCGCGAAGCGCACCGTGCGCGCACGGAACGAACTGCGTTAACTGGGCGCGCACGCCACGAATGGCGTAAAGTAACTTAGCATTTAAAAAACCGTACAAATTCACTGAAAAAACCATAGGTTTCACACACGTTATAGTTAGGAATTAGCATTTAAAAAACCTTGCAAATTCACTGAAAAAACCATAGGTTTCACACAAGTTATAGTTAGCTGTACATTTCACTCGTAAAAAACCAATGAAATTCCCCCGTTATAGTTAGTAACTATAACGGGGGAATTTCAATGGCTTTTTACGAGTGAAATGTCCACCTAACTATAACATGTGTGAAACCTATGGTTTTTTAAATGAATTTGCAAGGTTTTTTTAAATGCTAATTCCTAACTATAACGTGTGTGAAACCTATGGTTTTTTAAGTGAATATATATATATATATATTCACTGAAAAAACCATAGGTTTCACACATGTTATAGTTAGCTGGACATTTCACTCCTGAAAAACCAATGAAATTCCCCCGTTATAGTTAGTTCAGCTAACTATAACTCGCGCCCCCGCAATGCACTGCTGATGACGTCACATATTACATCACTCATGACATGGTCAGTGACATCACTCATGACATCACTGATGACATCTCAAATGACATCACTGATGACATCATCCAGTGAATGTGTGTTTTTCTGAAAATTAAATATGTTTTATATATGTATATCTCAAGGTCGATGGAAGAATAAATGGGTATATAAGTGTCTAAATGGATGATTTGTTTTTGAAAAATAGATTGTATAACTGACTGATTAAGTGTATCTTAGTGAATACATGGCTTAGTGAGTAATGTTTAAATATGTAAATATCTGTATCAGTCTCTCACTTTGTGTATAAGTGGCTGCATGGGTTGGTGAGTAGCTACATGGGTGTCTATATAGGTTATTACTTGGTTTTTTGAGTATCAGTCTGAGTGTCTGCATGGTTCGGTGGGGGGTATTACGTAGTGCATAGGTGCATGAATGAGTGACTCTCTCTTTGTATGTGTTGAAGACAGCATGTGTGCAGGACTGTATGGGTGGATGAGTGTGTGTATGGGTGTGTTAGTGAGTGAACGACTGTCTCAATAGTGTCTTTATCAGTAACTACATATGTTTTAAACTAGTATATGTGACTATTGGTGTATATAAGTGAGTATATGTGAGAGTGAGAGATTGAAAGAGTTCCTGTATGAATAAGTATGTGTTTCTATAAGTGATTGTTTAAAAGACTAAGTATGTGTAAGTTCCCGTAGAAGTAAGTGTGGTGGTGTGTGTATAAATGTATATGCAAGTAAATGTATGTTTCTTCCTTTATTAGCATGAGTGATTATGTGTGTGAGTAACTCTGTGGATGAGTGGCATTGTGTAACAGGATGTATAGGTGTATGAGTACATATGATGAGTGAGTACATGTATGAGTGACTGTATAGGACTGTTGGTGAATGAGTGGATGTGGATCTTAGAATTACTCAAGAGGTTGTTGTAACTGGTATTGGTATGTCCATTTTTTTGAAAATGTTAGTGTCTATTTTTGAATGTGTGTATCAAAGGTTATATTAGGGTGAGAGGAGGTCTGCCACTCTGTCACAAGGATGATGTCATCAGTGATGTCATTTGAGTTGTCATCAGTGATGTCATGAGTGATGTCACTGACCATGTCATGAGTGATGTAATATGTGACGTCATCAGCAGTGCATTGCGGGGGCGTGAGTTATAGTTAGCTGAACTAACTATAACGGGGGAATTTCATTGGTTTTTCACGAGTGAAATGTCCAGCTAACTATAACATGTGTGAAACCTATGGTTTTTTCAGTGAATTTGCAAGGTTTTTTAAATGCTAATTCCTAACTATAACGTCTGTGAAACCTTTGGTTTTTTCAGTGAATTTGTACGGTTTTTTAAATGCTAATTTTTGTATTATTTAATTTTTAAAAAAAAATTTTTATTAAAAATAAAATTCCTATGTATTCATTTATATATTATCTGTATCTGTTTATTTGTTTTTGCTTTTTTTTTAAAATTTCAATTAGGATAAAGTTGAACAGTTTTTTTAATTTTTGCAATTAATTTTTCTCCACTTTTTTTATTTTTTATATATATTCTTGGGGTGCGCGCTCTGAGCGCGCTCCTAGTACAATTTCGTAAGTTTTTTATGAATACCGTCGTACGTTATTTACGTACGCAAATATACGTCATAGTGCGCGCTGGGAGCGCGCACCCAGTACGTATGCGTACGTACGTACGCATGCGTGCGTGCGTCCTACGCGCTCCACGCGGTTTACTTCCGCATACGCTAAAATTACGCGCAATAACGGTCGCGTATACGCGTGTTCAACGTATGCGCGCTAGGTACGCGCATATGACGTATGCACATGCGCTCCTACGCGTTCGCGCATAAGTAATCACGAGGTGCACGCTCGGAGCTTGCGCAGTGCGCGCACCTCGGGTTCATGCATAATAAAACAGCACTTCTTATTGGTTATCATTACTTTCAGTTTCTAATTGTTTCAACACCACACCCAATCCCCTCATGGCAAGTCATGTGATCAAGAATCATCACTTTTGATTGGTTTGAAGTACTTTCAGTTCCAGATTCTTCCCAAACCACACCTACTCCCCTCATTATTAGTTCTGATTCCTTTGGAGAAGGAGCTATTCTGTTGTTGAGAGACAATGGCTGAACAGCAACCATCTTCAGACAGTGACCAGGACACTCTTGAGAGGCAGAGGAACAGGAAGCAGAAAGACAGCTTTATATGGCAGTTTTTCACTTTTCCAGAGGGACATAAAAAGGTAAATGCACCTAAAGTTACATGTGTACTTTGTCAAAAAGTCTTGTCACGTGGGAATCCTAACAAGAAATATTCTTTTAGCATTCACACTATGTTGAGGCATGTTAACAAAATGCATCCAGTGACTTTTCGTCGAGCTTCTGGAGCAAACCCTCCACCTGCTCTACCGACGACATCTGCAGCAGCTCAGCCGAGCACACCTTCGGCAGCTCAGCCGAGCACTTCTTCTGCAGTGGTGCCTTTGCCTTCTTCCACACCTCGTTTTGGACCACCTTGTTTTGCTAGGTTGTCCACACGCTGCACTGAATGCGGTAAACTTATTTCTGTGTGTGAGACCAGTCTTGATCTCATTCAGAGAAAATTTGATGCCCATGAGTGCAGTAGGCCATAGATGTTTTTTCTTTTTTTTCGTTTTTCTCTTCCTGTTTCCCTCCATTAACTCAAGGGCTCTTTTAAGAGCCACTTATAAACTTAACCCCAAAAATTTTTTGGGAGGGATTTTTTTTTATTTCTTTTTTTGAGGTGCGCGCACTCTGCGCGCACCCAAGGTTTTTTTAAAAAAAAAATTTTATTTTTTTTTAAATTTAATGTACAAAAAGAGGTGAAGAAATGGAAGCATGAAAGGGGAGGATTGAGTAATACTAATATTTTTCACTTATTTAAAAAAAAAACAAAAATCAAAAAAAAATTTTTTTAAAGTATTTTGCAAGGGAACAGATTTTTTTTTTTTTCTTTCCAGTTCTGCAAAAAAAGAAAATAAGTATTAATATTCAATCATACATTACAAAAAGCATTACATGTTTTTACATATTTTACAAAGCAATTTTTTGCCCTTTGTTTGCTGTTTTCAGAATTTTTTATTTTTCACTTAAAATAGTGAAAACAATTGTATTCATCATTTAACAGCGGGCAAAAAAAAAACAATCTGAAAGATTGCTTAAAAAAAGCCCTAAAACTTTCCTCACTAAAATATACCTTGTTAGAAATATTACATATATATTACAAGTACTTCTCTAGATGAATAAAATTTTTCTAGACAAACCGTCTTTAAACCTTGTCGCAAAAGCACACATGCCAAAATAATTTCTGTCAAAGGAGTCCACAATTGTTTTTATTACTTTTCCTTTAGGCCAAATAGTAATTTCAAAATCCTTTTTAAGTGATATCTTCAATTATAATCCTTTAAAATTACAAAAAATGCTTCCTTCAGATGCAGTTTTTAGTTTTCAAAATTTAAGTTTCAGAAAAATTAAGTAAGAATTGGGTAAATCATAAGGCAAACGTTGCTTGAAAATCAATTGGGAATCATTACACAGTGTCCAGCCTTTTTCACATTTAAGATAAACTGTGTAATGTCCAGAAGTTACAGTAGGTCCTTCATGAAAAATTATTGCAACTGTAACAAAAGTTTTTCCAGAAATTGATAATTGCTGTCCTGTAAACTTCTTTATTAAAGTGTACAATTTTGAACCATCAGTTCTACAACGTTGCATCATTAAAATTACATACTGACCATATTTCTGTAAAAATAATGTAGAAAACATGTCTGATTTACATTCAGAACATTCCATGTTGTGATTGGCATCTTTAACTAATTTACTAAAAGTCACTGATTTACTTTGTGGTAATGGTAAAAATATGAACCTTTCTGAATCAACATTACTACTACATGTGTTCATACAGTTTTCACAGCAATGTTCCCATTTGTAAGAGACACCAAATAAGTTTTCTACTTCTACTCCTTCATCTTCTAGTACACTCAAAATATATATTAAGAATTCCTGAGCATCTTGCTGGACATTTTCTTTAAACTGTGTAGAACCACAACATACATCTAAAAGATTTCTAACATCAGTAGCACTTTCTATTTCAGTTTTATCAGTACTCAGCTTCTCAAAAAGGAGACTCAGAAGAGAACACAATCTTTTTCCATGATTTAATATTATCTGTTCTAGCAACTTTTCAAGATAAAATACAACATTCAGCACTACATTTGCATAGCAGTTGACACCAGAGCTATTTTCAAAAAACGGCAACCAACAACCTCTTCAACACTGTCCTTTTTCTTTTTCCTTGCTATCACATCACTGTCCTTTTTTTTTTTGTTCTGTTCATCCACATTACAGATATTCTCAAATCTCCTTTTCCGACAAACAACATGTTTTTCAATCACAGGATACTGACCTAAATGAGGAGCATAGGTTCTTCTTAATCTGTTATACTCCTTTACACAGTTTGTATCAGCACTAACTTTTGAGTCATCAAAGTCTATCATAAATAAACCAGATAATGTTTTCACTCGTGACAAAGCAACATATGCCATACCTTCTTTGAACACAGTAGAACCAATGTTTACAAAAGCACTATCTACAGTCAATCCTTGAGACTTGTGAATAGTTACAGCATATGCTAGAGAAAATGGAAACTGCTTCCTACGTACATATAAGTCTTTCACAAGCATGAAACGAACTGAACAACGACAAATGTCTTTAACTTCTTCTATCTGATCAAATTTTATTTTTAAACATTCAATTCCATCTTTTTTCTGGTAATTAATAAAACCCACAACTCTTCCCATAGCTCCATTCACTAAACCTTTTTCTACATCCAAATTTCTCCTTAAAATCACTCGACAATTCATGCAAACATATAGATTTTTTTCTAATCCAGCTGTTTTGGAAATATTCTTCTCTAGTGAATCCAATTTATTTTTCAGTTTGCCTGTTAATGTAAAAGTAATTCTTTCATGCTGAATTTTGTCCTCTGCTTCCATTTTCTTAATCTCTTCCTTTTCCAATTTCAAAAGTTCCTCATTGAATATTGAGCACTCACGTAGTGTTGGCATTAAGCAGATTGCAGTATTTTTTTCTGCAATGTTCTGGTATATTTTCTCTGCAACTATTTCTTCATTTGGAAATAAGTTATGTAGCAACCGACTCTGTAATGCTTTTTTGCCAACTTCTGTGAGTAGTCCAATTCTGATATCTTTCAGAATACTTGCATAATCTTCGTCGTTTGCTTGTCTCATATTGGTAGTGAGTTCTTTGTACTCAAAGAACGACCAAATATTCGCATTACCAATGCTTCCTAATGACTTCTTCGTGGCTTCATGTGTCACAGTATTAAACACTGGTTGTCCTTTAACTGGAGTGAGCTGCAGAAGATCCCCAAAAACTATGACGTGTTTACCTCCAAATAACACGTCATAGTCTCTCTTAAGTATTTGTTGCATTCTTAAATGCACAAAGGCAAGCATTAAATTTGAAACCATGCTCACCTCATCAATAATGAGAACTTGCATCTTCTTCAACACTCTTGAAACTTCGAGGCATGCTTCTCCAGTTAGCTTGTGGTATTCTATTTTGTTCTCATGCTCCACTGGTAACATTAGCAAGCGATGTAAGGTAATTCCTTTTATGTTATAGGCTGCTAACCCAGTTGGAGCAGTTACCACACAAGACAAATTTGAAGCTGTTTTTTGCTGTAGGTAGCTTCTGATGACTTTTATTAAGAAACTTTTACCAGTTCCAGCTTGTCCACTCACATACATCCTGATTGGTTCAAATGATATGCATGAGCACTCTTTCTTTTCATGTAGTAATCCATGATCAATTTTTTTGATGACTTCTTCATAAATTTCTTTTTGTTCTTCATTCAGTTGTTGTTCCAGATTTAGTAAGTCGATTGAATCTTCCTGTGCTTGATTCATAGCCGTTTCTACTTCAGTCATGGCTACTGCAGCTTCATTTTCTATGATCGGTTGTCCTAGGGGATCTTGACTAAGTGTTACTGAACTTTGGCTGTCTTGAGAACTGTCTCTAGCTACTTCAGCTGCAATTTTTGCTTCCTGTTCATTTTCTTCATTTAACATTTGGACATAAGTTGTGAAAGTACTGCATTCTATGCTGTCTTTGCTAGCATTAAAATAATCTTCATAGCTTTGAAATTCTCCCAGTAGTTCGTCCTCTGAACGCCATGGTTTAAACAGCTGTAAAAGAGCCAAGTAGTAAAATTCCTTTTTGTCAGTAGTTTCGCAACTGAGCTTCCTGTGATTTATCAAACTTCCTTTTGTTTGCTTCACCAAACATCCTTCCACACCAATGACTTTATATTTTCCATTGTTGATGTCTTCTGTGGCTTTCCGTGAATAAATGTAGTTCTGCAGCACTTCATAGAGACACATGTTCTCAAGATGATGACTTCTCTTTGGGTAATATGTGTCCAACATGTTTGATTTCAAAATATCTGTACTTTCTGGGTCATTCTCGGCCAAATATTCAATTTCTCCAACATATTTTCTGTACCCGATTTCTCATTCCTGCAAGGCCTAAGCTTACCCAAATTATTCTTCTGGATTTCGAGTAAAGACTTGCAGATGATAACCTATCTGAGCATTCGTAGGATCCAATTTCTCGATGCGATAACATCTTTAAACTGAAACTGTACAGCTTCTTACTGACAGTCTTCTCGTGAGAAATCTCTTCCCACATTTCCTTCAATTCTGTTTTCTCAGATTTAGTGATGTAAGATGTCACATACCGAGCAACAGCAATAGAATTGTCTGCCACATACTGAATATCCATGTTAGCATTCCACATGGATAAAATGACTGTGTTGAAGTCATTTATAAATTTTGACTCTTCATTTCTTTTTAGGTTGTAGGTATTTTTGGGAGATTTTCTGGTTATAGTATGTCGCACAGCTGACATAAAACTGTTGACTCTTCCTTTTGAAAGAACAGGTCTAGGAAATCCAAATCGACACTTTGTGTAGAATTTATCTTTCGTCTTGTACTTCCGTCGACAGTATTTTCCACACCGATGACTTTGGAAACGTAAAACTTGCTCTTTTAACTTTTTCTCTTCTGTGCTTTTAGGTATAGCACATGTTGCATATTCTTCAATGAAAGATAACACTGCTTCATCAGTATCTGTTCCAAACTTTGGGGCATCCTTGATCCACAACAGCATATGAATATGAGGAGCACCTCTTGCCTGGTACTCTTTTCTCCAAAAGAAATCCACTACTTCTCCAAGAGGTGGATTTTTTTTATTGCAGATAAAGGACATCATAGCCTCAAATCTATGATTGAAATATCTGCAAACATTAACTGGATCCAAAGAGCACAATTCTCCAGCTGTCTTGTATTCAATGTTTTTAATGTTTGAATTTGCCTCTCTTAGAAAATCCAGTAAATCATCCCAGGCGTACTCGGCACAGCTTAGGGTAAGGAACCATGTTGGAGTTCCTAAATTCCGTAACATGCATTTTAATTCACCATGGCGTCGGTACCAATATTCATTTGTCCCACGCTGACAAGCCATCAGATTGATCAGTTGTGTTTCCAAATGATCATCTCGGTGCTGCACTTTCTCCATAAAATCCTTAGCAGACACATTTTGTAAATGTACTCCACTTTTTAAAATGTGATTTACTGCATAAGATAATGCAGACAAGTCGCTTTCAAATAAAAGATGGAACAAATAAGGAATACTTTGACGAAATCTTGGATCTTCTGCATATAGTCTTGTAGTCCGATACTCAGAAGCTGGAATCTGTTCTGGACGTTCATCGTATCGTCCTCCTTTTCCTGTAGGAAACAGCTGGGGAAAACATCGAGCTTCCAAGCTCTCCTCCCATACACTCACGGGAGTTCCTTTTGCTTTCTTCATCTGAAACAGATCAATAGTGTCTCCCATAACTTCTTTTGAATGAAGAGGATGTATGCTAAAATGTTCATAAATATCTTCTTCCTTTGACTTGTCCACTTTTTCAATTTGACCAGTTGGTGTTTCTGTGTCTTCTTGTAAATCTTCTTCTTCTTCTTCTATATAAATTGATTCATACCATTTATTATTTTTTTTCAAATACAAATTTGCTCTTTGTACTTTTCGTACATCCACCAGCTCTTGCCAAATCTTCTTATTCTTTGTAGGTACACCATTAACCAGAATTACTAATGGTTCAGTTTCCAAAGTATCTGCATCAATAGTTTCCATATTTTTTTTCAAAACCAAGGGCAAATACACCACTCTTCCTTTTAAACCTCTCAGTAAATCAGAAGGAGGTAATTTACCAGTTTTGGGCTCCATACGTACTATGGTCTGGAACGGATGAACACATTGAATGAGTATAGACTCATATGTATTTAATTCAGAAAGTTCGGCAGGAATAGCATCCAATTCTAAATTATTATGTACAGCTCTGGTCGGCATTCTATTTTCTTCTAACTTATTATAACAGTATTTACAAACACGCTGATCTTCACCCAATTCAAAACAATTTTCAAGAAATATATATGTTGCAAAATCCTTCCACTTATATTTATCTTCATTTTCACTTTTTTTACACAGATCAACACTCCTTGTTTGAATTTTATAATGACTTCTGCGGCAACAAATACAAGTAATATTTGGTGTTTCATTAGAGGTGATAATAAATTTTGTAATTTCATCCTCAAAATTTTTAGTAATAATGAGTTCTACATTCTGTTCCTCATTTTCCTCATTTACTGTGTCCTTTTCTGCACTTTCTTGTTCTGGACCAAAGTAACAAAACTGAATCTCATCAGTAACCTTCACTACATCTGATACAGATCCACGGAACAGAGCATTATTCAACTCATTCAACTTTACTGCTGGACTTTTAGCAAAATACAATGTTCTCACAAACTTTCTCATTTCAGTATGATGAACAGCCAGCATCCTAAAATGATGAAAAACACTTTTACACACTTTTCTAGATAGACAAGCCAGAGAATGTCCCTGCAAACCAGTATTTTCTCTCACTCTGCATGGATCTAGTGTTTGAAGCACCTTCATCTTCTGTTTTACACTCTTTTTACTATATTCTCTTAGAAAGTCACGTAATTTATCAATAGATTCCTGACGCACAGTACAAATACTACTACAGTTCCAAGTGTACACTGGGGCTTTTGGACGTCTCCCCATAGCCTCAGCAGCCATTACTTCTTCCTCATTTCTTGGGACCATTTTCTCTTTTTGCATCACACAACCATCCTTAACTTCATATGCTCTACCATTGGTGTCAACTGCATGCAACAAACTATTACTTTGAAGATAACTCTCTTCATTAAAAAATGGTTCAGTACTTGAACTGTGTTTCCATTCTCCCAAGAACACTTTACAAAAGTTACTTTTTTTCACTTCTCTTTTCCTTTTGCTTTGTGACTTCATTGCATTCACTAATTTTTCTAATCTACACATCCTATTCAAAATTAGAATAAAAAGTTTTCTTTTTATTTCCAAAGCCTTACTTACAATATTTTCTATAAAAAAAAAATTCTTAATAAATTTGGATTGTTTCTTATATTTTTTCACATCCTTTAGCAAATTTAACATCACTCTTCTCTGAAACATTTTTCGACGAATGTTTTTAAAATCTAATTTTCGTGTTAAATCTGTTTGACATACTTCTGATTGTACATTAGCTTTTTTTTTTTGCTGTTGACTGTGTTGTTGCTTTGTACATAAAACTCTCTTTGTTTTACAGTTATTTTTGCCATTTTTTTGTTTTTTGAAAATCTTTTTTAAGAAATCTCTGCTCTGCTTACCAGTAGACTTTTTCTTTTTGCCATCACCAGCTTCTCCTGCTATTTTTTTTCCCCAGTTTTGTCCAGATATACTTGTTGTTGCTTTTCTTTCCTTTTTTTGTCCTTAAAGGCATTTTTTTTCACTGTTGCTCAGCAATACCTGCAAGGAACTAAAAAAAAATCCTTTTTGTAATTATAATTCATTAAAATATTTTTTTTTACTTTTCATTTATTTCAAATGTTTTTCCATTTGTCTCTCATTTGTGATTTACTAATTTGTGCACAGTACTAACCACCACAGTTGAAAAAAAACAAGCTGCCCCTTTCCTGCAAGTGCATTTTTTAACAGAACAACTGCAACACAAATTATATCTGTGGCCACAATTTCTGTGCTCACACAGCCTCATGGTGTGCTTCTAAGCAGAAAACAGAATTTGATTTGCAAATTCAAAGCACATTTACTACTCTGGTAGATCAAGTGATAATTGCTGTTACAGCCTTACACATTTTACCTGGAAAATCACAGAGGCAGAAAAGAGCACATTTCCTAACAGCTACTTCATACCATAAGTATCTGCAACCTGGCTGAGTGTTTAGAGTAGAGCAAAGAAAAAGAGGCCTTGGTGACGTTGAATGTGTTTGCATTACACACAGACCTGAGTAGTACGCATTGGAGTGTTGGAGAAGCTGCTGCGTGTGTCCCAAGAGTTTGTTTCTGCAGACTATGTATTGTCAGCTGCAAGAGACATGAGCAGGGAGATTTCCAGAACTGCATGAAGACTACAGGGATGTACGTAACAGTGCATGTGTGCTAAGGGATAATTTGTGTAAACACAACAGGCTGCCCCTTTCCAGGGACTGCATTTCTTACTGAACAACATCTTCACAAATTAAATCTCTGCCCACAATTCCTATGTAAACACAGACTCATGCCATCTTTTTACGCACATAATACAGGCTGCCCCTTTCCTGGGACTGCATTTCTTACAGAACAACATCTTCACAAATTAAATCTCTGCCCACAATTCCTGTGCGCACACAGACTCATGCTATGTTTTTTGGAACAAAACAGTGTCCCTGAATAGTACCAAATTACTGTTACAGCCTGATACATTTCCCTTATCATTTACAGAAGCAGAAAACAGCACATGTCCTAACAGCTCCTTAAGACCATGTCCATGTGTTACAGGGTGAGTAATTAGACTAGATCAATTTAAATGAGGCCTTGCTGACGTTGAATGTGTTTGCATTACAAAGTGCTATCTGAAACAGCACACAGAGCTGAGTACTACACATGAGAGTGTTGGAGAAGCTGCTGCGTGTGTGCCAAGAGTGTGTTTCTCAACACTGTGTATTGTCTGGTGCAAGACAGATGAGCAAAGAGACTTCCAGAACTGCATGAAGACTGCAGGGATGTATGTAACAGTGCATGTGTGCTAAGGGATAATTTGTGTAAACACAACAGGCTGCCACTTTCCAGGGACTGCATTTCTTACTGAACAACATCTTCACAAATTAAATCTCTGCCCACAATTCCTGTGTGCACACAGACTCATGCCATCTTTTTACACACATAACACAGGCTGCCCCTTTCCTGGGACTGCATTTCTTACTGAACAACATCTTCACAAATTAAATCTCTGCCCACAATTCCTGTGCGCACACAGACTCATGCTATGTTTATTGGAACAAAACAGTGTCCCTGAATAGTACCAAATTACTGTTACAGCCTGATACATTTCCCTTATCATTTACAGAAGCAGAAAACAGCACATGTCCTAACAGCTCCTTAAGACAATGACCATGTGTTACAGGGTGAGTGATTAGACTAGATCAATTTAAATGAGGCCTTGCTGACGTTGAACGTGTTTGCATTACACAGTGCTATCTGAAACAGCACACAGAGCTGAGTACTACACATGAGAGTGTTGGAGAAGCTGCTGCATGTGTGCCAAGAGTGTGTTTCTGAACACTGTGTATTGTCTGGTGCAAGACAGATGAGCAAAGAGACTTCCAGAACTACATGAAGACTGCAGGGATGTATGTAACAGTGCATGTGTGCTAAGGGATAATTTGTGTATACACAACAGGCTGCCCCTTTCCTGGGACTGCATTTCTTACTGAACAACATCTTCACAAATTAAATCTCTGCCCACAATTCCTGTGCGCACACACTCATGCTATCATTTTACGCACATAACACAGGCTGCCCCTTTCCTGGGGCTGCATTTCTTACTGAACAACAACTTCATAAATTAAATCTCTGCCCACATTTCCTGTGTGCACACAGAGTCATGCCATCATTTTAGGCACATAACACAGGCTGCCCCTTTCCTGGAACTGCATTTCTTACTGAACAACATCTTCACAAATTAAATCTCTGCCCACAATTCCTGTGTGCACACAGACTCATGTCATCATTTTAAGCACATAACACAGGCTGCCCCTTTCCTAGGACTGCATTTCTTACTGAACAACAACTTCACAAATTAAATCTCAGACAACAATTCCTATATACACACAGACTCATGCTGTGTTGGTAGGCACAAAACACAGGCTGCCCCTTTCCTGAGTTATCAATTCTTACAGAACTAATGCTTTTTTCAAATGTGCTGCCATTTTCCTCTCTTTTCTTTCAAAGTGATTTCTGCTAAATGCTAACCATCACAATTAAAAAGAAGCTGTCCTTTTCTTTCAACTGCAAGTCTTACTTTTCAACAGCAACACAAATTAAATCTCTGTCAACAATTCTTCTCTGCACACAGACTCATGGTTTGATGGTAGGCACAAAACAGTATTCCTCATTGTTACCAGTGCACATTAACTTATGGTGAAAACATACTCCATAATATTTTACATATTCAAAACAGTTAAATATCTCGCAAAAAAGAAAATGTAAATCACAACTTTAAACAAATAATCATAATTCTTTTTTTTATATCAAAATTAACCACAAACACCCCCTCTCAAACTCATAACTCACCTTTAAAATTAGTTAGTTGTGAAAGAAATGTGGCAGTCACACGGCAGTTTATCAGACCAGAATCTCTGAGCTGAACACCTCTCTCCTCTCAGCAGAACCAGTTAATGGCACAGTTTCCCTCTCTTTTTTCACACATATACATGTTAATTTCAAATCTCAGTGCTTCCCACATTTTTTCAAATGAAATCACACATTTCTATTGGTTGAAAACTTCAACCCCTTTCCAAATGTGCCCTTCCCCCAACTTGACTTCTGCCTGCTACCATAGCAACAGGTCATGGAACACAGGTGTGAGCAGAGAGGTCAGAAGTTCAGCAGACAATGTTTCATTTCCAAAGAGCAAGAGTGCTTGACTTTTCAAACCTAACAGCAAATCCAAACTAACGTTCTTTGTTCACACATTTTTCTGAACCAATACAATACATGCTTTTTAAAATTTAAACATACGGCCTAGTTTTTAGTGTAGAATGGTTTGAAACAGCCAATTAGTTCTTTTTATAAAAAAAAGTGTGTGCCCCCATTTTTCAACTGTCTTTCATTTCTTTTTGCCTTTCTACTGAAAGACACCTCCTGAGTGCATCCAGATCTCCTTTGAAGATGTTTACAGTGTGGATTGTAGGTCACAGCTATGTCTTCTGGAGTGAAAAATGTGCAGAAAAAAGAGGTATGGTGAGAGACCTTGCTTTGCCAAATGTAGACATCAAATGGATTGGTCAGAGAGGGTTAAAGTGGCACCAATTAATGCCTTTGGTGAAAACCTTTCTACATCTCCCACAGCCTAACCTTATTATTGTGCACTGTGGTGGAAATGACCTAGGCACTTTAACTGGGGTAGGTCTGGAAATGCTTATTAAGGACACCTTTGTGCAATTGATGTCACTTTTTCCACAAACTGCCTTCGTATATTCTAACATATGCCAAAGGCAAAAGTGGAACTGGTCCAGCCAATTTTGTCCGCAGATTGACAAAGCAAGGAAGCACGTCAACAAATCTATTTCTGCTTTCCTCAGAGACTATGGTATGGGTTCTATATACCACAACAACTTGCGTTACAACATGCAAGACATTTATAGAGGAGATGGTGTACACTTCACTGATGAAGGCAACAGAGTCTTCCTCTTGAACTTTAGACTCTGCATCGGTACTTACTTGTAGGTACCAGAAAACAAACAATAAACACAAGGGCTCTTTTTAGAGCCACCTTATATCTAAACACTTAAGTGCGATTTTTTTTTTTAAAGTTTTTTTTCGGGTGCGCGCTGGGTGCGCGCACTCGGCGATATTTTTTTTCAAAATATAAATCTTTTTTTTTTGCCCTACAAGGTCCCCCTTACAATGCCTAGTGGGTCAATATCTCCCCACTCTGCCCCCTTTTCAAGTTCTCCACCTTTGTTTCTCACCCCCTCTTTATGCGAGAGACAAAATGGCGGCCGCCGCTTCCTGATTTCCACCGATTCGAATGTTTACTGACATCTAACAACCAATCAGAAGTGCGCTCGCGCACGGCAAGGTGCGCGCACAGGACTTGCTCAGTGCGCGCACGGTACGCGCGTACAGATATATATATTGATTTAAATGCTAATTTCTCAGGAAATATTGAACAGATTTACACCAAACCATCAAAAGGCACTTCATGGACCTTATGGCTACCTCTCTGCCAAATTTCACATAATTCTGTTCAGCCGTTCGGGCTGTAGCTGCGACTAAAGTCCTTATGGAAAAATGCATGGGGAAAACGCGTTTTGGGACCCCCCTTTTTTCTCGGCCCCCGCTTGACGAATCCCCCTGAAACTTTCAGGGTAGGAGCTGAGCGGAGCGCCCCATTAGTTTTGAAAATTTCGCGAGGATTCGTCAACCGGCGCCAAAGTTATTCAAAATAGAATTTTGAGATTTCCTATGGAAACACGGTCCTAACTATAACTACCTACTGGCGACCGCCAGTAGGTAATATATATATATATATATACATACTATTGAGAAATATTTAGATATAAACTATAGGTTTAAGTTAAGCAATACTTATCTAAAAATAAACATACTTTACACATATTTTAAGATATAATAAGACTATTCCTAACATTTTCATTGAATACAGGTGAGTGTTACCTAAAAACACTAAAGGATTACCACAATCAAGCTTTTAATAACTTGGATTCAAAAGAATTGTTTTGAATATAGCTCCTTTGCATGTTAGGTGGGCCAGGGTCAGTCACAGCTAATGTTTTTGTGATACATATGCAGCTAGATTGTTGCTTTACTCACTCCTTCTACGTCTGGAAAGTTTACACTTCACTATTTTCAAATTTAACTAGCAGCCACTGATAACGTCTCGAAAGTTTAGCGCTCTCCATACACTGGGAATCCTCCATAGGACTGAAGATCCCTTTGAGTTTACATAACATAAAAGTATTTCTTGAAGCTGTAGACTGATGACATCCAGATATTCTCTTCGACTGAAATCATTCTACTTCTGAATTGCACTCCTGTCATTGATACCTAGCTCTGCAAAAAAAAGTATTATATATGTCCCTGAGTTCACTGCACTACACTGCATACCTGGAACTATCTCCTTCTGCCTTAATACCGCATCACAATCCCCATATGCGAAAATCTTTGTGGTGCTCTGTCGTTTTAACCCCTTGTGTGCCCATGACGAGCTGGACTCGTCATGGGCCGCGGTTGCGCTGTGCCCATGACGAGTCCAGCTCGTCATAAACCCCGCCCGCTAATGTAACGACCGGCACAGGGCGGGGAAAGGGCGTGGCACACAAGGGGTTAATATGCTAGAATTACTTATATCAACCAGAGTCACTGCTATAAGATTTCAAGTAGTGAAGATTCACAACATCTTCCCATCCTTACTTTCCATACAGCTAGCTAACTCGCTTTTCAATAGCATATTATGAGCAGAATTGACTATTCTTTCAGCCTTCAGTTTGACTACTCCAGTACTTGCTCACCTGCTCAGACAAGATTATTAACACCACCACACAAACCCTAGTTGACATTTCCAGACACACTCCTGCCTCCCATATCTGACACCAAGGTGACTAGATGTCTCTCAAGCACCCAGCCTATGAATGCCAGGCTTGTTATTTCCCACCAACTTAAATCACGCGAAGTTTGAGCAGATACACTGTGTCAATCTGCAATCCATTGGTCTGAACCTCTGTTCTATGATCATAGCAACTAGAACCAAATTCAAATGTTGGTGGTTCATTCTCTTACAATTCCTTCAATGGAGCATCTCTAGCCACACACATGCTTCTGGGGACATTTGACTTGGATATGAGCACATTTATGATTTACTTTGCGCATGTGACACTTATTTATATAACTGAGCTACTGGCCCGCAACCTAGGGCCATATAAATCAAAACCGAGTTTTGCGATTCTCTAATTGCGTTTTTTTGCGAATCGCAATTAGAGAATCGCAAAATGCAATGTATGTAGGATTTGCTAAAATGTTTGCGAATCCTACATATTCCTCATTTGTGAATCACAAATTGAGATTCGCAAATAAGGAATACCTTCCCATTCATTCCTATGGGCTAGGAGGCCCTTAGGAATGAATGGGAAGACATTCTCAATTTGCGATTACCAATTAGAGAATCGCAAATTGAGAATGCAATTTCAAGGTTACAAGGCTGCCAAAAGGACACCCTGTTGAACCCTTGAAATATGCATGTGTGCACATTTTGGGCACATGCATGCCCTAAGTGCATGTATGTGCGACATATGGCACTTTTAAAAAATGCTTTTTTAAAGAAAACCGCAAATTACCACCAACTTGAAGTTGGTGGTAATTTGCGATTCCTTAAGGCCAAATCGCACATTTTTTGTGCTTCTTACATTGCATTTAAGTAATCTCAATTTGCGATTCCTTAAATGCATTTGCCAAATAGGGAATCGCAAATTTTGCGATTCCTTATTTTGCGAGTGGGTTTTTGTGTGATACATTGCACATTACGTTTGCGATCGCAATTTAGCTTGATACATATGGCCCCTAGACTCGTAACTGAGGCCATTCTGAAGTGTAGGTTGCACAATCTGTGAGTTGAAATGTAAATTGCTTAACACTGAATCATATTTTAAACAATTGTGTGCACTGAAAAATGAGGCATTTCGTCCCAAATGATAAGCAACTCTCAGATGCTGCTGCTGCATGATGTGTTGTGGTGGTGCCCCCTGCTGGCAGGCACTACACGCATTGGCTCGAAAGTCTAATGCTTGGCCTGACCTAAGGGTAAACTGTTTGTGGTTTGTAAGTGGCTTTTTCACAGGATCTGAATCTCTTACTGAAGCTCAGAGACGCTCCTTACGGAGCCATCGGTTTTAAAAAAAATGCATTATGTCTGAATCTCTCTCTGGCTGTGCTCCTAACATCTAGAATTGCACAACCCGCTCTCCACACTGCTCCCACTACTTGAATGACACTGCTCATTTGAGCAGATTTCTTTATTCCACCACACCCTCATTTTTCCTTTTCTTCCCTTAGCTTGTTTTCTAACATTCTTCTCTTTTCTTTTTCACACTCCTCTGAGATGAACAATGCTATTCTAGCGCTACCTTTCTAAAATCTGTACATAACCTCTGCTTATCTCCCCACGCAAATGCCATTTTAAACTTTACCTCTTGGGATATTTTGTGCACATCACTTCTTGTCATTTCCGCTTACTTGTATCAGTCTAGTTTTAAAGAATGTCAGTTGGTACTTCAAACAGGTCATCACTTCGGGAGTCATCACATCGAGGGCATTTCAGCAGGAGTACCATTGCACTGCACGTCATTACACTGAGAGTGCCTTCACTTCACAGCTACGTTTGTAAGTATCACTTTGACCCATATACAACCCACATAATTAATATATTTAACCCATATTCATATCTATCTATCTATCTATCTATCTAAATACATAGGTTTATATATATATATATATATATATATATATATATATATATATATATATACACTGAAAAAAACATAGGTTTCAGGGGTGTTATACTTAGCTGGACATTTCACTCGTACAAAACCCTAGAAATTCCCCCGTTATAGTTATCTCAGCTAACTATAACTCGCGCGCCTGCAATGCACTGCTGATGACATCACATATTACATCACTCATGACATGATCAGTGACATCACTCATGACATCACTGATACCTTGTAGGCTCGTTGCCCCCCAGGGACTCTCAGGATCGAAGAGGAACTAATTCCCCAGATTAAAGAACGCCACAGGGCGTGTTTGCAGACATGTCACCTCAGGCCCCGCCCCCTTCCTTCACCATTGTGAAAACGCGCCCTGTGGCGAGTGGTAAGTTGGGGAATTAATTCTCTTTCAATACTGAGGGTCCCTGAGGGCCAACTAGCCCACCAGGTATCTCCAGTATGCGCCAGGGAGCTGCGTTGCAGACAGGTGTTTAGAGGCCACGCCCCTTTTTACAACACTCTGCAACGCAGCTCTATGATGCTTACTGGAGGTACCTAGTGGGCTAGTTTGACCCTAGGGACCCTTAGGATTCAAGGGGACTTAATCTCCCAACTTAGAACGGCCACAGGGCGTGTTTACACAGTGGTCAAGGGAGGGGACGGGGCCTCAGGTGACGTGTGCAAACACGCCCTGTGGCATGTTTTAAGTTGGTGAATTAATTCCTCTTCAATCCTGAAGGCCCCTGGGGGCCAACTAGCCCACCAAGTGCTTCCAGTAAGTGACACTGCGCTGCGTTGCAGAGAGGTGGAGCAGGCCGTGCCCCTTTTTACACCTCTCTGCAACGGCACTTACTGGAGGTACCTAGTGGGGTAGTTTGACCCTAGGGACCCTCAGGATTCAAGTGGACCTCTATTAAGCGCCACAGAGCTGCGTTGCAGAGAGGTGTAAAAAGGGGCATGGCCTCAGAACACCTCTCTGCAACGCAGCTCCCTGGCGCATACTAGAGCTTCCTTGTGGGCTAGTTGGCCCCCAGGGACCCCCAGTATTGAAGGGGATTTAAATTGCAGAGTGGTTCCATGAGGGGGCGGGGCCTAGTCACGATCACGTGTCTTTTAATTTTTTTATTTTTTCGGAAGGGGGCTCTGTAGCCCCCTTCTTTTTACTTTTTTGGGGCCCTGGGGACCCCATCCCTCTTGGCCTGACGCCCAACATAAAAAAAAAAAATATTAACGGGACGGGGGCCCCTCCCATGGCCAATTACGGTGCCCGGGGACCCCATCCCCCAGGGCAAGGCCATTTAAAAAAAATATTATTTTGGAGGGAGGCATGGGGGGCTCCATTGATGTCCCCAGGGGCCCTATCCCCCGGGGCCGGCCTTTGCATTTTTAAAAATATTTTCCATAATTATTATTGGGGATGGGGGCCACGTGGCCCCCCTCCCTGGCCACTTCTGGCCCCGGGGACCCCAACCCCCGGGGCCTGGCCACCTCGTTGGGAACCGTGAGGGAGCCCCAATGCCCCCACGGTCCCAGTCGGCTCCCCACCTCCTGCGGGAGCCGACATTGCTTTTCCACATGGGGAGCTGCTAAGATGCAGCTCCCCGTGTGGAAAAGCGATCTGCTTTGGTATTTGGAAGAGAGTGCAGGTTTCCTGCTCTCTCTTCCAAATACCAAAGCAGAGTTTTCTATGGAAGGGCGGGAGCCACGAGGCTCCCGCCCTGCCATAGCAAACTGCAGTGTCCTGGGGGTGGGCACCCGGGACACTGCAGGAGCCGGCCCTGGGGGGTGGCGGTCCCCAGGTCCATGACAGGGCTCCAGGAAGGGGGCCGCGCGGCCCCACTCCCACCATTCACAAAGCGCCGGGGGTGGTGGTCCCCGGGGCTTGGGTGTCCGTCACGGACTGCCCAATTTTAATATTTAGAGCCCCGGGGAGGTGGCGGTCCCTGGGGTGTGTGGGGGGTTTCAAGCCCCTCCACACAGGTGTTTTTTTTTTTTAAACAAGCCCCAGGGGCTGGCAGTCACCGGGGCTTTGGGGGCCTTTGAGCCCCACCACACTTAATTAATAAGCCCCGGGGGTGGCGGTCCCCGGGGCAGGGGGGACTGTGAGCCCCCCGCCAATATGTTTTAAAAGCCCTGGGGCTGGGGGGTGCCCTTTGGGACCCCCATTACACGACATAAATTGCCCCGCGATAATAAAAAATATGACTTTAAAGCAGAATAATTGTTGCATGGTATTTAGGCATATTCTCTTGCTCTGAGTGTCCTACTACATGTGTATCCGACATCCTGACTTTATTTTGGCCCTGGTGTCACACTACTCTAAGCATGTGGAGGTCAAAGCTTGTCCCTGACCATATGAGATGTTCCTCGATCTGTCCTGTGACCTGGGTAGAGAACTACTGTCCTTGTCCTGGGTATGGTGCATAAAGCAGTGGTGACACCATTCTATGTTTTGAGAGATCTATAGTCTAACAAAACCAGTTTATCTGTGCCATCGGGAGTGAGGGTACTGTACCCACTCATGTACCCACTCATGTAAAGTTCTGCTGTTAAGTGTATGCCCAGAACTGTGCACAGGGATCCCATGATTCTGTTGAGTGCATGAGCATGTGTGTTGTGTTTAGCACATGGGTTGTTGTGGGTTGTGTGTGGGTGTGAGTTGGCATGAATCCTGAAACCAGCGGGGTCAATTTTGAATGCCCCTGACCTACACGACATTAGCACATGATGTGTGATGAGGAAATTTGTTATAAAAATGCTGCTCATTATTTCTTCCTGAGTGCTGCAACCCTGCCACACCAACAGCAGAACCAGCATCAGAGGCATGCTCACCTTCAGACCCCAGGACCCAACCCAGGCTTCTGCAACGCCATCCGCGATTTAATCGTGCTGCAAACTATCGATTTCAAGCACTACCACCTCAATAAACCTGATGACACCATCACCAACATCCTCAAAATCATGAACACCTTCTGCCTCACCATACTAGTCACAATCCGCACGGACATCGCAGGACTCACACATGATCCCATCTTCATGGCCAATGATAGGGTCAAGTACAGCCACATCACTGAGCTCACCTGGGCCGACCACGCCATTGTGGACTTCACCATCATTGGCCCCTCCGGAAATATCATAAACAGCCCAGCACTTCTCACCGAAGCTGTAGCCAATGGACCAAAGCCCTCAACTCCTTCCACCCAGACCCCTTAACCAATCTGTAACAAGCTGTCAAGAACTTCTCCACCTGAATCACTAACTGCGCCGACAGGGTCACCCCCATCAAGCCCATAAAACCTAAGAGGCCACCAAACACGCCAGCTGGTACACCGCGGAAATAGGAACTACAAAATGCAACTTCAAGCAACTTGAACAAGATTGCATACCAGTAAGGACACCACAGACAGGACATCCTACAATACATCGCTCAACCAGGATCGCCAACTACTGAAAAGAACAAAAAGATAAGAAGCACCCTTGCCAACTGCATCAAGACCAGTGCTAACTGCAGCAAAGAGTTATTCAGCATCATCTGAGAGTTCTCCAACTCCTGAGCCTCCAAAACATCATCATCCCCCTTCGCAGAGCTCTGCGACACCCTGGCAAACTTCTTCCTCAACAAGATCTCCGACATTTAAAAAAACTTTGAGTCCCTACCCACAGCTGCCAACATCCTCAGACTCATCGCTCTCACAGAGGCAACCTCCTGTCACCTCTTAACCACCTGGGACCAGTTTGCCAATCAAAACACCATTACTATCATGAGCTCCTTCTACTCAGGAGCACCGACGGACCCTGCCCTCACCACATCTTCAACAGTGCTTAATTTATGCTGGTGGTTTCCGGCACTTAATTACCAACACTGGCACGTATGACAGCTGCCACATGGTAGCGCTGTTTGTGTGATTTGAAGATAAGCAGAACAGCAGTCGTAAATTAGCTCAACATACATTTAAAACAACTAATACTTGCTCCCAAGCTATTCTTAGAGCTGTGGGGACCTTGAACAGTCTGAACTGTCACACTTGTGGGAGTGTGACGGTTAGTAGTTGTGTTGGTATTGTAATTGCAGGGCTACTATTGGAAATTGGTGGTGCAAGCTGAAGTGGCCTCCTGATGAGGGCTCTGGCACTTCTTTTTCTTTTTACAAATTAAGCACTGATCTTCAACTTTGGGAGTAAGACGATCAGCAACTAACTCACCACCATCTTCAACGTAACCATCGCCACGGCCACCTTCCCTGACGAATGGAAACATGCTGAAGTCAAACCCGTCCTCAGGAAATTGACACCCTCCCCGATTTCTCAGCAGCATTCAATACCGTATGCCACCACACCCTTCTCAAAAGACTCCACCACATTTGAATCCAAGGAGATTCCCACAGAGGGATTGCTTCCTTCCTCACCAGAAGAACCCATACAATCCACCTGCCCCCTACACCTCTGAACTCAAAAGTATTATCTGCGGCAGCCCTCAAGGCTCATCCCTCAGCCCCACCCTGTTCAACGCCTACAGGACCCCCTTTCCCGGCGGACATCGTCAGAAGCCTTGGACTAAACATCATATTCTATGTCGACGACACCCAGCTCATCCTCTCGCTACCAGAAGAGCCCTCCACCACGAGAGCCAACTTCCACAGGTGTATGATGAGCATCGCAATTGTATGAAGGACAACTGCCTGAAACTCTACACAGAAAAGACAGGAGTGCTGATCTTCAGGAACAACACCCCTCCATTGAAAGACTCCTAGTGGCCTTCTGAACTAGGACCCTTGCCCTCGCCAACAGAACATACCTGCGACCTCGACACAGGGTTGGATTGGGATCAAAAGTTGGCCCGAGCATGCTAAAAAAAAGTGTCCCGCATTTGTATAATGCCTTTCCACAGAACACTGCTTCGGCGAAATTTTATTTTAAAAAAAGGGGGGGTAAAAAAAAATGCACAGATTAGTTTACAATAGTGAAATACACCTGAAAACAAGCGAGGCCACTTCTGCTCAGTCCCCGGCTCAATATGCACACTATAATTTGCCAGCTCAGCGAGAGAAAGGGAGTGACACCTCTGCCTATTGATAAAGGAGAGGTAATGGACGCCCATCTACCTCCGGAAAGGCCACTCAGGCACCCACTGGGCCGCTGGCGGCATCGGACAACGCAGAAACCGCCCCAATCGCCCCACCTAGGCTGCTTAAAAAAGCAGCCCACAGCTGGAACTTTGATACCGGCCCCTCGGGCATTGCCCGAGTGCCCGGGTTACCAATCCGACGCTGCCTCGACATCATCATGGATGGCAAACTCACCATAAAAAGAACAGATCAACGCAGTTGCCTCCGCCTGCTTCCTTACTCTTCGTATTATTGGTGTTGTCCTCAATAGGTTTTTCCATAAGAGCTCAGACTGTCTCTAGGAGGGGCCTAAAAATGTTTGTGTTCTACGAAAGCAAATTCGATGATGAATGTCTCTTGTCCCTCACAGGTCTCCATCCATGCATTTACAGCCATTCAAACAGTCACAGGATGAAACCTGCTGTATACATATTTGTGCGCCTTCAGTTGCAGGGCAACACTCTTACCAGCGGCCAGTGCGAAACAAAAGCAACTGTTTTGCAACGCGAACTTAGTACATCTGGCTCTCTGTGTCCCCGGTCTGTTCTGTCTCTCTTTCTAAGCCACCATGACAAGCAGCAGCTGTGACAATGGGGCCGATAAATGCCTCAGCTGGCCAGCGTTCATTCACCCTGGCAATACTTTCCAATGCCCAGGTATGGGCGCAGAGACTGCAGTCTGCCCTGCCTGGCTCCTTCTTGTGTCTGGCTGGTGATGGCGACCCGAGGCCCGCAGCAAGCCACAGAAAGGCAGCCTGCCATGCAGAAAGCGTTGCATTGGCTGGAATTCACTTAGCAAGCATTCACCCTTCCCCGCGCCTCTCTCCCATCACCCACACTCACACGCACACCTCCCTGCGGGCAGTGCCGGTGTCATTATGTATAATGAGATTCGCGCTCATCTATTACCAGCGCAGCCACAACGACCCTCCATTCTCCTAATGGCCGCAGTAATGGCCTGGCACGCGCTGCGGCTCCAGCAATGAAATTAAAAGTTGCTCCTAATCTAGCTTTCCTCGGGAAATCATTCCCTTTTCATTTATTCCGGGCTCGTTTCTCTTTTTTTTTTTAAACTGGTTTTTAGCTAGGATGGGTTCATTTTTCACCTGATTTTAACAACACTCTCAGAGAACAACAACATTCGAGCAGAGGAGACGACAGAGAAAGTTTCACTCTAGTGGAAAGTGTCCCAGAAAGGCAGAACAGGGTGTACATTAAAGAATGAAGACCTGTCCAAAACTGAGAGAACTTTCAAGGAAGAAACACAAGACTTTGGGCCAGATGCATCAAGCGGTTTTGCATTTGCAAACGGCCGATTCTCAGAATCGGCCGTTTGCGAATGCAAAAAAAGGCTATTCTGATGCAGTAAACCCTATTTTTCGATCCGGTAACCTGTCACCAAATCGCAAAATAGGTTTGCGATTTGCTATTAGGAAGGGGCGTGTTTAGGGCACCCCTTCCTACTACCGAATCGCAGCATCGTTATGCATGAATGTTTTGCTACCGAAATGCGGTAGCAAAATATTCACACTTTACCACCTACTTCAAGTAGGTGGTAACCAATTCTCAAATGGTCCCCTTTGTGAACGTCTGTAAATGCATTTTTTAAGAGCAGGCAATGGTCCCACGGACCACTGCCTGCTCTTAGCATTGCCTGCTCTTAGAAAATGAAAGGAAAAGTTTCAATTTTCTCTTTTCTAAAGCACCCCGGTTTCCTTTAACGAAAACGGGGTGCTTTAAAAAAAAAGATTGCTTTAGTAAAAAGCAATCATGGGCATGGTGGTCTGCTGAACCCAGCATGCCACCATCCCCGTGATTTTTGCGATTCCTAGGGGGTTGCAAATTGCGACCTACCTTAAACACTTTCATGCATTCCGTTTTGCGATTTTCTAATTGCGAATCGTAAGGATTCGCAATTAGGAAATCGCGAAATTGTTTATTCATGCATCTGTCCCTTTATGTAGGTAACAGGAAGAGGAGGCGGCTTCTCCACGCAAGGGGGCATATTTATGAGGCCTTTGCTTCATGCTTACACCACGCAACATGGTACACGCATGACGTAAACATCTCAGTCACATTTATAAAGCCACGTGAAGCCACTTTGTGTGGCTTTGAATAGCTTGACAAATGTGGAGTAATGCAACGCTGCACAAATCACTGCATTGCCTTACTCTGCGCAAGGACTACGCTCCATTGGCATTCTGGTGTGTGTTCCCACGTAACTCCCATGGTTTTTGATGCTCTCCTAGATTTACCATGACTTCTAAACCTGGGAATGCATCAAAATCTTGCGCCTCCGAAGTTTATTTCTCCTTGTTTTTTCCTATTGCTATACGTGCCGCGTTTTGCAGCACACACAGAAAAAGGAAAACGCCTCTATGGATTGTGATTGTGCACAAAGGCGCTCCTTCCTGCACAAAAACATTCCTATCAACAGCACAGGTGCGTCGTTGTTAGGCTTCCTAAACATGTGTCAGTGCTAGGCTGCAAAAATGGTACCAGGACAAGGGTAAAGGACAGGAATGCACCGTATTGGATAAATACGATTTATGCCTTCCCTTTCCCTGCCTTGCAGGGCAGCGCTGCCCTGTGCCACAATTCCGGTAAATATGCAGAGAAGGGTTCGATTACGAATTGAGTGGTATTTGTTGCATTAATTCCTCCCCCGGAAATACCCTTTTAGAGGTGTAAATCCGTGACTGGAACAACAATTTCTAGTTTTTCGGGGTCTCGCAGTATCAGATTCGCTGATCTTAAATTCCTCACGCAATTTTTATACCTGTATTTTTTCCGTGCTGTACTACCAGCCGGAGATACCTCAAGGAAAAATGCAAATGCATAGAAAATGTCTGTCAACAGGAAATGACATAAAAAAGATATATGCAATCTATATGTGTTTTCTGTGCTCCCTCTGCATCATGGAAGTGCTGTTTGGTCTTTCATTGGAGACAAACATCTTTTTGCAATGCCAGTTTTCTACTTCTCCAATTTTGGTGCCATTTTTAGATTTACAATCCATATCAATCCTTGGATCACAAGAGCCATCCAGACAAGAAAATCTTTCAAACATTCATGAGCGCCTGAAAAAGTTGAAATTTAGTGATGCAGAACGACAAGCTGCAGATGAAGTTTAGCAGCGGCTCCTCCGCAATGGCGGGGGAGCTTTGCCCCACTGCTCAAAGCAAGCAGTTTAAACATAAAATGATAATATAACAATTTTATTATCATTTTATTTTTTAAGTGACTGGTTGAGACATGCGTGTGTAGGGAGGGGAGGGGCTTGGCCGTGTCAGGGAGGAGGAGTGGTGGGTAATGTAAGTGTGCACGTCGGTTGGCCGGCCGTCTTAGGATGGCCAAACTGACATGTGCATTTAGATTTCTCTGACCCACCTATATTCCACAGCCGGGTGGAGAAACAGCACAGATTCCCTGTGCCTGAGCGATCGTCAACTCAGCACGCTCAGAGCAATCCTGGCACTTCTCTCATGCTTTATAATAGCATGAGAGCTGCGTCTGGATTGAGTGGAGCTTATGTTGATGTCCCAGGGACTGCTGGGAGCAGCAAGAGAGCAGAGGAGCACCAAGGCACGAGGCAGCCGGCAGCACCAGGTAAGTCTTATTAATCGCCCCTCCCTGGTTCCCCCCTCCGCCACCCCACCACTGTATATTGGCACCAGCCGCGACTGATGAAGTTGCTAAGGAAGGGCCAAGACGAAGAGGCTTATTTATGAGCCCCTTGCGACATTTTTGCACCACTGTTGCATCACTTTTTGTGACGCAGTGGTGGTGTAAACAATGCGCCACGTTGCACCATATTTACAAGGTGACACATCTAGGCAGATGCATCACCTTCTGAACCCCTGCGCTACATTATACCTGTGTCAGGAATAATGTATGCAGGGTGGGCGTTCCTATGCAACAAAGCCTCGTAGGAGTGGCGCAGTGAAATCTATTAGATTTCACGGAGCCATTTCTAGGGCACCAATGCATCAAACCCTCATAGCAGGGGTAAGGGTGGCGGAGTGCTATGTGTGTGGGCCTGCCTCATGCATTGCTGGAGTTGCCTCATGCTTGCGACACAACTCGAGCAATGCGTGACGTTCGCGCCGACAGATACGTCAGGATTCCTGACGCATCTGTCACTCCTTGTGACATGGAGCGCCGTACAGTAAATACGGCGCATCCATCATGTCGCAAGGAGGGCACAGTGAAAACTGTTGCATTGCTGTTTTCACGCAGCGATGCAGCAGTTTTCATAAATAAGCCCCTAGGCGAGCATTTAGTGCAGAAAACCGGTGCTGTGGCGAGAAACAGAACACGAGTGCAGTTTACTCCAAAAGTAACACTGATTCTTCACACCCCCTGACAGCAGAGGAGTGCAAAAAGTGGTTTCAAGACGTCTAACATCGTGTGTGAGATTTTCTGAAATGAAAACACAGATGTGAAAACTGACCACGGGAGAAGGACCAGCAGGACAACTTAACCTGAGCCCCGAGGAAGAGCAAGTCTGAAGCCCCATCGACCTAACAGATGTAAAAGGAGGAAAAGGTGCAATGGAAGAAGGTGGGGTTAAAGAAAATGGTAAGTGTCTCACATACTCTCCAAACACCCATATGTATATTCCTTGTGCATATTTTTATTCAACATGTGCATAAAATAAAGTGTGATTAAATCGGGATACGTCCTATCATCTGAAATATTTGTCATTCAAAAATATCTTTATGTATTTAAGGTAAAATTGAATAAGAACTTTGCTGAATGTCGATTCATTATTTTAAAATCTCAGTCCTCAATTTAAAGTATGTGAGTCAATCTCCTACTATAGGGATGTATACAAACCATAATGAAGTGTCAATGGATGATCCATGTGCATTGCTCATAATTTCTTGAATATAACTTGTATTTGTATACATTTACATGTAGCAATAACATTTATTTATACACCTTTCCAGTACTTGCAGATGTCACAAAACAAGAGGATGCAGGTTAGACCTCTACAAGCCATGCACCACCACCAGCCAGGAGATGAAAGGGCAGGGTGTCCATAAAAACACAGATACAACAGTGTCAACCAATCTCCTTGTTGGAAGCACTACCACTGTAGCTGCAGTTTCATTTGACTCCACTGTCCCTGGAACAATCACTGCTTCTGTGTCCTATCAAGGCCACCCAGAGAGTGGAACACCTGCCAGGACTTTATGGCCCTTCCTTTGGTAACTGTGTCAGATGTCCCTTCCACAATTGACAGAAGACATAACCTTGCAAGAAGGGGATGTGGAGGAAGAAGAGAGTATGCCAATGCCTGGCACATGGCATGATGTTTTTTCAGGTTGTCGTCTGGCAAAGGATGACAATCAGGGCACGCGTCGGGGGTACACGTGGGTGGACGGCGTCCACGTACCTTTTTACACAGGGTGGACGCCATCCACCCTGCCAAGAAGTTGGGCTCAAGTGAAAAAGATGCTGAATTCGTCCCGGTGTAATTTCCAAACACGGGGATACTTTCAGCGGCACCTGCACGTTATCTGCTCTCGATTGCAACTACGTGCAGGTGGGACAGGACGGGGCTCTCTTCTTTCTGACACCCGCTGTGCCCATAACAAAGGCCGAATCTGAGGGGTCATCAGGCCTCCTTGTGTTCGAGTCTCCTGGCTGGCAGCAGTCAGGAGCCTCACACCTAGAAGCAAATGCAGCGGAGGGGAAACAAAGGCTAGCACTTCACACATGCTAAAGAAAGGCAGCTTTTCACTTTTATTCATACTCTGTTTAGGAGATACTGTAAGAACGTCAGATGTGTTGAGCTTTCCCAGTATTTGCACAAAATAAATAGCATTTATATAGCGCTTACTACCCCTGAGGAGGTGTGGCAAGAATTTAAATATCACTATTTTTTCTTTTAAAGCACTATGGGTAGCAGAAGCTTTATGCTGACAAAAGGCAACATTGGTTTATGTGTAGCTTATAAAAGAGTGAATCTTTTGCCTAAATCAGGAGGTTTGCAAGTATACTCAAAATGTGCTCTATGTACTCATGATAGACCTGCTAAACATATTTTTTAGAACTTAAGATCTGATGCCGGTGGCGCCTGACCGGCATGGCTGCTCTGCCGTGAGGCTCCGGCTGTAAGACCCCGCCGATCCTTTCTTCCTCGCCTGATCCTGCCCTGGCCGGCTGATTTCATCAGTTTTGGGGCCCGGGCCCGCCTGGCTGTTCCTGGTGCGAGTTTGGGGCGCGACCGCCCCCCTGGAGCTGTGATTGCTGCCTGTTATCGGCGCCCTGCGCGAGGCGGCTTTGACCCCTGACGCTGGGTGCGGGCGCGCAGCTACTCGAGACCGCGGCGCCCACGAGGGTGCTGGGCCTGGGAATCCTGGAGGCCCGGTGAGATCGTCGCTGCGGCAGTGGCGGCCCCCCCCTCGGTGGGGCCCCGACCTGGGATCCTGTGGCTGGCGGCGAGGTGCTGTGGGGCCCATTCCGGGCTGTGGTGCCGGACGGAAGGCCGGGCGGTGAGTGGGGCACTTCCTGGTGGGACGACCTGAGCTGCTGTGGGGCTGGAGGTGGTGGGGGCCCTCCCCTTCGGGCCGGTTGTCGACGGCCGGGGCCCGGTCTCCCCCCACTCTCCCCCACCAACGCTGCTGGACCTGCCCTGGTGTCCCGAGGCCTGCGGCGGCGAGCTGGTGCACCGGCTGGGTGCTGTCCTGCCTCGCAGCTGCAGCCCGAGGCCCCCTGGCATGCTGTGCTGGGACCCCCCCGAGCGGAGCCTGAGAGCAGGAATAGGCGGTGAGTGCGGCGGTGGAGGATCGCTTCACCGGGGCGGCTGCGGGGGTCGGGGGCGGAGGGGAGACCCCCCCATCGGGCCGTGCGTCGGCGGCCGGGGAGACCCGTACCCCCGCTCCCCCCCTCCCTCTCTACAACCTCTCCTCCTGGCTGCGGCGCTGCCCCGGCCCCGCGGCTCAGAGACTGGCCTCCGGTCCCGGGGGTGGAGGGGTCCTCACTGCTTCGGGCCGCACATCGGCGGTCGGGGGGTGTCGCTGCTGTTTCCCCCCCCCCCCCCTCATCGTCGTTTGGGGCCCCGGATCCAGCAAGTCGACAGGCGACACCGTGCCCCCCCCCCTGGGGGTGGCGGAGGGACCGCTCGGGCGAGGTGTCCCCCCTGGAGAGGTGGGCTATGCCCCAGAGGGCTGGCCCTGGCGATTCCCGGCGGCGGTGCCCTTGAGGAACGACCCGCCGCCCGGGGACTGTGGGCTGCGCTGCTGGACCTTGCTTCGCTGAGAGAGGCCACGACTGACCGCTGGGGCTGGCCGTGTCGGGCCCTGTCCTGTCCGCTCGAGCACCCCCTGACGCTCTGCGGGTGTGACGTTCGATCGTTGCCCTGATGCACGGACGGCCGCCACAGATATGGGCAAAGACAAAGCCAACAAGCCAGCGTCCGGGGCCACCCAAACCAGGATGGACAAATTTACGACTACCGACAAGGGGCCCGGCTCCACGGCCGCGCCGGCCCCGGCCCCTGCCACGGACCTTGCTGCCATCCTGCAGGCCATCAACTCCTCCCGCGCCTCCCTCGAGGGCATGGTGGGAGAGGTCAAAGTGGACGTTGCTCTTCTCCGACAGGATCTGCGGAATGCCACCGCCCGCATTTCCGAGGCCGAATCCCGGATCTCCACTGCCGAGGACGACATCCGCCACCTACAGGACCAGGTTCGGGAGTTGACCACCCACTCTAAGGAACTACACCGCCGGGTCGAGGATGCAGAAAATCGCGCCCGGCGCAACAACCTGCGCTTAGTGGGATTTCCGGAGGGAGTTGAATCGGGCCGAGCGGACGACTTCATGGAGCGATGGTTCCGGTCCTGGATGCCGGCGGACAGCCTATCTCCCTCGTTCGTGGTGGAGAGAGCCCACCGCTCCCTGGCCCCCAGGCCCCCAGGTGCGCCTCCCCGGCCGTTCATCCTCAAACTTTTGAACTTCCGCGACCGGGACGCCATCCTCCGCGAGGCCCGCTGCCAGGGCGCCCTCCATTACCAGAACCACAAAATCATGATATTTACGGACTACACCCGCGAAGTCCAAGAGCAACGCCGCTCCTACACGGAAGTGAAACAAAAGATGCGCTCTCTGGGACTCCAGTATCAGCTCCAGTTCCTGGCCCGCCTCCGGGTCGTCTTCCAGCACAAGACTTTGTTCTTCGATACCCCGCGGGCGGCCTGGGCCTGGTTGACGGAGGAGCACCCCCTGCAGTGCTCTGGACGCGGCTCGCCTATGGGTATGCGGGGGGGACGAGGAAGGCCCCGGACATCGAAGACCCGTCGGCGGCACCGCACGTTACCCCGGGAGCGCACAGCGGAGGAGGTGATCACCACGCGCTCTGGGAGAAGGTCACGCCGAGGGTCGAGAGCCTCCTCTGCCTCCTCGGCCGCACACGCCAGTCCCGGGGCAGATGGACGGCGGACCGTGCCGCCCCGGCCCACGGGCCCTGCAACTCAGCCGGTCGAATTGGTGGACTCTTCGGACCTCTCTCGCAGCCCCAACATTTGACTCTCTTTGCTTCCTTTGGGGGAGGGGGGCTGGGGAAGCCTGGACGGGGATGGGATGCTCCGTTATCAGTGTTGCTCTTGGCCAGGGCAGGTAACTCAGGTTTGAATTTATCGGTATCAGGGGTCCACTAGCGCTCAAGCCCAAGCGTTTTAGCTTGGTGGTTCTTCCATTTGGTTCGGGCGACAGATGCTTCCGTTTTCGAAGTGTAGGGTGGGGGGGGGGGGTTTGGGGTTGGTTTGGGGTTGTTTCTTCCCCGTTGGGAAGACTTTGTTGGTGGGGGATGACTCCCTCTTAATTGTTGTACTAAGGCATCATGTGCTGTTTGGCTTGCTCTCCTGCCCGATGTCCCGTTGTCCTTCCTCTCTGGGGGCCTGCTCAGCCGCGCCCCTACTGGCCCCCTCTCCTGTCCTAGACCATGGCTGACCCGCCTGTCCCTAGGGCCGCCATGCGCATACTATCCTGGAACGTCAATGGTCTTCTGGACCGTTTTAAACGTATGGCGGTCCTCAAATACGCGCAACGCGCTGAGATCGATGTACTCCTCCTCCAGGAGACTCACCTGTTGGGTAACAACTGCCCCTTCCTTGGCCGCTACGGTTAGGGTATGGCATTCCGGTTTTGCACGGGGATCCCGAGGGGTGGCCATTTTGCTCCGCAAGTCCTTCCCCTTTGTCCTGTCCCGGGTGCATTTGGACCCCCAAGGTATGGTAGTGGTGGTTTCTGGCAATCTGGAGGGGCGACCCCTTACCCTGATGTCCCTTTATGCGGCGCCATCCCTCTTGCAGTCGGCCCTCTCCCACGCGGCGGGTCTCCTCCCGACACTTCCGGCGGGCTCCCTCATTCTCGGCAGAGATTTCAACGCCGTCTACTCGCCTCCCCTGGACTCGACGGGCCCGGTCTCCCTGTCCCGCGTCGCCCGCGCAAAACAGCTCTCATCCTGGGCTGAATCGCAGGGCCTCTGCGATGTCTGGCGGATCTGGCACCCACAGGCACGCCAATACACCCACACATCGGCGGCCCATCACTCCCATGCCCGGATCGACCTCATCTTCGTACCATCCACCGACTGCGCGGGGGTGCGAGATGTACGCATTCTTCCGAGGGGCCTTTCGGACCACTCGCCTGTGCTCCTCGCTCTTGGTCCCCCACCCCTCTCTGCCCGTCCGATGTGGCGTCTGAACGCCTGGTTCCTCCACGACAAGGCTTTCCAGAAGGCGGTCGGGGGCGAAATCGCCGACTACTACTCCCATAACGAGGGCTCTGTCACCTCCCCTGCCGTCTTGTGGGAGGCCGGCAAGGCGACTGTCCGGGGCGCCGCTAAGGGGCATCTGCAGCGCCAACGGCGGGCCCAATCCCAGAAGCTCGCGGAATGCGAAGCCCAAGCCGTGGAATTAGAGCGCGGTCTGGGGGAGTTGGACGATGCCGCCCGATCTCGTCGATTGGCCTTCCTGCGGGAAGAGATTCGCCTCCATTCCCTGGAGGCGGCGAAGATTCTATGGCGCTCCTCGGTGGCCCGGGTCTACGGGTGGGGAGACAAAAACGGCACTCTTCTCCACCGGCTGGCGACCTATCCCCGGGCGGGACGGATCATTCCGGCCATTGCGGACCCAGCGGGTGGTACTCACACAGCCTCGGTGGCGATAGCCCAGGCGTTCGCTGACTATTACTCCCAGCTATACCGCCACAGGCCGTCCACGCTCTCCCTTGAGGAATTGCTGGGGACGACCGCGGTGACACTTACGCGGTTGCAGCCCGAGGTTTCCGAGACCCTTGATTCGCCGATCGAGCTGCAGGAGATCGAGGAGGCCATTGGCCGCTTGGCACCTGGGAAGACCCCGGGACCCGACGGGTTCCCCCAGGAGTACTACGCTCACTATCGTGAGATGCTGGCCCCGAGGCTTCGGGACCTTTTTGCAGCCGTGGTGGAAACGGGCTCGTTCCGGCCCGAGACGGACACGGCAACCATAGTTGCCCTCCCCAAGACTCAGCCTCCCTCGCGGTCCTGCTCCGACTATCGGCCGATATCCCTTATCAACACCGAACTCAAAATCTATGCTACGGTCCTGGCACAGCGGTTGCGCCCGTCGCTTGCCTCCTTGGTCCACCCGGATCAATGCGGCTTTATGCCGGAGCGGGGGACCAGACACTGCCTGCGGCGCCTGCATCTTGCGATGGCGCACCGCGGCCGCCTTTCTCCCTATCTGGCCCTCCTCCTGGTTGACTTTGAAAAGGCCTTCGACTCCGTGGGATGGGCATACTTGGCCGACGTCCTGGAACGCATGGGTTTCGGCCCCCGGTTCCGTGCCATGGTAGCGGTCCTGTACGCGCACCCGCGGGCCCGGGTGTTGGTCAACGGGGCTCTCTCTCGCCCGTTTCCCATAGGTCGGGGGACGCGCCAGGGTTGTCCGCTCTCGCCCCTCCTTTTTGCGTTGGCCATGGAACCCCTGGCAATGCTGATTCGCGCGGATCCCGTTCTTCGCGGATGGGAATGGCCAGCTGTGGCCCCCGATAAGATTGCCCTCTACGCGGACGATGTCCTTCTCTATCTTTCCGACCCAGCGACCTCGGGGCCCCGGGTCCGCCGGATCCTCCATCGGTTTGGCCAGGCGTCGGGTCTCCATCTGAACCCCAAAAAATCTGTTCTAGTCCCGCTACACCCGTCGCGGGAATGTTTCGACTGGCAATCAGATATTCCCCTCCGGAGACTCTCCTTTAAGTACCTGGGGATCTGGGTCACACTCCTCCCGGAACTCTGCTGGGCACTCAATGTGGCTCCAGTAGTAAACAAAGCCAGATCAGATATGCTCCGGTGGCAGGCCCTCCCTTTGAATCCGCTAGGGAGAGTCGCCTTATATAAGATGATGATCCTCCCCAAGTTTCTTTACATGCTGCAGAACACTCCATGCCCCTTTCCGCGCCCGTGGTTCCGGGACCTGGATAAGATGGTGACCAAATTCCTTTGGGGCGGTGGTCGACCTCGGCTGGCCTTGGACCGCTGCAGGGTCCCCTCCTACGACGGCGGCCTAAGCATGACCAACCTCTACCTCTACTATCTGGCCACCCAACTACTGGTGGTCCACGATTGGTTCTCAGGGGGCTGGGGCGACCCGGCTTATCGACTCGAGGTGAACTGCCTCGGGTTCTCCTCCATCCAAAACATGCTCTATGGCACAACGATCCCCCTGTCGCTCCCCGGCGTCATGCGGGCTCCCTTTCTCGCGTGGCGCGCGGCCTTGCGACACACCAGATGGTCGGGGACGTCCACGCAACTCACTCCGCTTTGGCACGGGACGTGGCTGCGGGAGGTGGTGGGACTAACGGGCTTTCGGCAGTGGGATCTTCTCGGTATCTCCTGTCTGGGCGATATATGGCGTGGAAGCCGCATGTGTTCCTTCCAGGAGCTTCGGACCCGCTTCTCGCTGCAGCCTTCTCAATTCTACCGCTACCTTCAATTGCGCCACGCGGTTCGGGCTCACGTCCCTCTAGATTCCTGACTGCCTTCCCATAGTCCGCCTGAGGCCCAGGTGATGTTGGGGTATCTTGGGAGGGGGGGCATATCCCGCATTTATAAATCCCTAATTAACAATACACCGGTGGATTGGAGCGGGCTAAAGCAGCGATGGGAGGCTTGGGTGGGACCCCTGGATGAGGCGGACTGGAGGGACGCCCTTATGGGCCCTCGATCGCTTACCACCTCCGCTAGGCTGCGGCTTATCCAACTTTATTACCTCCACACTGCCTATTTGACCCCGGACCGCCTGTATCGTGCGGGCCTCCGCGCGGACGCCTCTTGCACTCGCTGTGGGGAGGTTCCGGCAGATTTTTTCCACATGGTGTGGTCTTGCCCTCGTCTGGGGGACTACTGGGCAGCGATCGAGGCCGATCTAGCGGAGGTCCTGGATTGGGAGGTCCCCCACTAGCCTAGAATGGCCCTGCTGGGCATCATGGACGGGATGGACGGGTCCCGTAATGAGAAGTACTTCCTCACCACTGCCCTTATGGTGGCTAAGAGAGACATAGCGGCAGTGTGGTCACAGCCAGACCCGCCCAGAGTGGCTACCTGGAGTAGAGGGGTGGATTGGTGTGCGGCTCAGGAGCGGTCGCTATACGCTGCACGGGGCTGCCCAAAAAAATTTCGCAAGATATGGGTGAAATGGTTGGGGGGCCTGTTTTGAAGGGTGGGTGCACAGGGGGGGGGGACGGGGGATGGGAGGGGGCGGGAGGGTTTTTGCACTTGCCTGTTGATGCTTTCCTGATTGCAGATACTGATGCCTTGTTCACTGCACTGCTGTATATTATTCCTGATATTGTTCTTTATGCCGTAAAACACAATAAAAAGAAGTTTATCAAAAAAGATCTGATGCCACTTCTTGGGACGCCACTTCCTGTGATGTCACGCACTGTGATGTCACGCGCCGCAATGTCACGCGCCGTGATGCCACTTGCATACTAATTAATTAGGTTAGTCCCCCCACTTCTTTTTTTAGTACTTGTGCCCTGATGACAATCATCCACAAACCACAGTACCATGTACATCTGACAGAGGCAGCAGTAACACTGTGGCGGAAACTTTAAAACAAATGTGTACCTTGCGGAGGTGGCGAGCCCACACAGGTACTGTGAGAAGTATGTGGCGCCCACGCAGGAACTGTGAGAAGTCTGTGAAGCATCAGAGAATGACATTGCCTGACTGTGCAGCAGTGGAACATTCAGCGATAAAGGCTCTTCCCCGTTGTGCCTCTCTTGCATGTGGGTAAGCCGCTCCAAATGAGTGGCGGACTCTGTGTGCCTGTGTTGGGGCTCTAAGACTTTTTTGGGGGGGAGTTTTATATAGCGCAAACTCGACCCAAAGGTATCACAGCACTTTACATGAGCACCAGTTGTGTTACAGACAGACACATTCATTTTGTTATGGGCATGGGTAAATTAAGTGATTTGCCCAGAATCACAGGATGTTATGCGTCCCTGTCGAGACTCGAACCTGGTTTTTTTAGAGTTGAGGAAATAGGCCCATGTTCATATGACAATTTTTCACCACAGGATCTTTTACATTTTGTATTCTTTTGTGAACATTATTGTATTATAAGACTACGGTACCTCATTTCCCTGGTAAAAGGAAGCATTTTATCCAAGTGAAGCCAGCTCCAATGTATCTGGAAATGCATTCAAGTGCACTGGTATGCTATGGAGTGACAAGTTTTATGGCGGGTGCATTGAGAATTAGGAAAAAACTAGCTGACTGATACTAGATTTTGTGTATATGTGAATAAAAGGTCTGTGTTATCTGTTAATATTGTATATATTTTATTTATATTTTATTCACTATGATGAATTTTGTACAAAGAGTCTTACATGGTCCTTTAATGATGAATTATTCATATTTGTACTGTATTAAGAATTTATATTGTGTGATTTTATGTTGCTTTATGGCTTAAATTAGACAAATAAAGTATTTGAGAAAAAAAAAGACTAACCCGGTTCCCCAGCTTGAGGTCGACCACTCTAGCCATGTGGAGAGTTGGTCTGAGCAAACTGTTCCTACAAAGGAATTCAGTAGAACACTTAGCATCTTCGCAGTGTACGGGTTTGGCAGCCATTGGGACTGAGATGAGACTGTTGGCCTGACTTGCTGCAATCATACCACTGGCACATGTTCCTCATCTGAAACAAAGAGAAATGCTGGACTGTGTCTCTCCTCACTCTTTCAGATGGAGAAGAATGGCCATGTACACAGCTAACGAGAGAGCGGAATACTTACCATAGGCCCTCCATACTCATCAAGGCCCTCATAGAGTAGAAACTGCCCGAACTGGTGACAATTCCCAGCAACACAGCATTGATGGGTGGTGTTGCCCGTGCAGATGCAAGACCAACTGATCGATAACAACACTGGGAAATTGCTCCTATCATACATGGACTGCCAATACGGGTTATACTCCTGAAAAATGCTAAAAGATAAACTCACCCCAGGACCTCTGCAGACCCACATTGCTAAATATGCCGCACGTTTCAAAATCAGAAAAGCTACCGTCTGATGAGCATGGCACTGGGAGAAATTGGGCTAATGCAAAAGCTGTATTGAAGTCTGACGCCATGGCAATCTTGCAGGCAATTGAAAGCACTCCAGGTCCTGGAGGCACGATTTGGAGAAGATTGGGTCTGAGTTATCTCTGCTATGACAGGATCTTAAGAAAATTGTGGACGGAGTCACCAAGGCGGAGTGTCGAACTTAGAAATCGGATACACAGTCTGGGACTTGAATTCCTAAGTCAATACTCTGAAATCACCTACCAAAATTATCCTGAAGAAAGTGGAAGATGCAAAACCTAGATCTGCTGAAATATTGCACAGATGGTGGGCTTCCCGGAGGGAGTGGAGGGGAGAGTAACAGAAAAGTTCCTGGCTGAATGATTAAAAACATAGACTCCTGCAACTGAGTTGACCTCCTACATCCTCGTGTAGATTGCTCACTGTGCGCTGACAAAAAGGTACTCTCCCAGTGCTTAGTCATGTCCACTGACCACAAGGATCCTGAGTTATAACAACCACAATGTCATTCTTCAGGAGGAATACAAACAAGGTACCATAGTTTTTAACACCGATAAAATCCTTTTTCCTGACTACACAAATCTGGTTCAGCAACAGCAGAAATCCTTTGAAGAAGTAAAATAAAAATGAAGGGCCAGGAACTTATAATACAGGCTTCCGTCATCCAGGAAGCTCAAAGTGACATGGCAATCTAATTCCTATTTATTTTATATCTCGGAGGCTGCTCGATCTTGAGCCGTGGAAATAAGGGCCTTGAAAGACACTCAATAAGACAAATCTGAAGAGACTGTTGGGGCAAAATGGCGCCAAGGGAGAGGAAAAGTAATCAGAAGGCATCAAAAGAATAACAAGATCAGACCTTGGCACAGACAGTGATTAGGTTGAGGAGAACACGTCCAGTAAATACCCCCTCCTCGACCAAGTCAGAAATTAAAGTTGACGTTTGTGCGTAACAGAGATGGTGGTGGCATGCAACTAAAGAAATCACCTGTTTCCCCTATGGGACACCATGACTCACATCAACCAAATCCAACACACTCATGGCCACATGGTAACTGACAACAACCAGGTCGAACAGGTGTTTGAGGATTATTATTTACGATTGCACTCTAAAGGTGAAAATCCACTTATAGCCAAAGTGAAGGCATTACTGTGAGACCTATCAACAAGATGGGTGATATTCGAAAGAGTGCTCCTGAAAAATGAGAAAAAGGAAGAAGAACTTAACACAGCAGTAAAAGATCTTCAGTGAGGAAAGAGACTCGTACTCAATGACCAGCTTGCAAAATGTTTTGAACATCTTTCCTTAATTCCTTTACTGCCCATCGCTGCAATGTTGACAAAGGCTATGAGCTCTGCAGTCCTTGAATTGGTGAGAAGCTCCATTTTAGGCCTAGACTTTTGAGCTAAGTTTATCCCATGTACACTGATTTAGTGGCAAGGGCTTGTATACATAGTGCATTTCCGGCACCTTTTGGGCAGAGAAAGGCACCAGTCAGAAATGTCCACTGCCCATATGCTCTTCACCATTGTGATGGGGCCCTTGGCATAGTAGGTCAAAATCAATGCTCTCTTGAGGGGAATTGAATGGGTGCTTAGAGTGGCAGAGAACCTCTAAATGCAGATGACTGTATGTTATTCCTTTCACAGGAGCAAGAGTTCGGACCCAGGACAATACAAACACTTCATACATTTGAATAATACAGGGGTCCATTACCAAACTAACAAAAACTATGGCATGTCTGGTGAGGCTGGGGGTGCCAAATCTCCAGCAGGAAGTTGGTTTAATGATAGCTATTAAGGGGTCCTGCTATGTGGGTGTCTATATGTCTAGACATAAAAAGTGTGCCTGGGAGAGCAAATTTGCTCTCCTGATAGCGGCAATGCAGAATGACCTTGCATTTTGGTCCCCTCTCCCATGGTCATTAATGAGGCGTGCTGCCACCTTTAAGATGCTCTCATTACCAAGGCTGCCATATCATCTGCAAAAGTAGCCACACAGTATCCTGCACCACTTCTTCAATCACATGAATGCATTGGCCCAACCTTTCTTGTGGGCGAGGAGAGCCTCACGCATTGCCATGACTGAATGCTAAAAGTCTCCATATGATGGTGGAATAGGTAAGGCAGATGTCACGAAGTGCTACAGTGCAGATGCACAATATTAAAAGCTCTTTAAAAGTGTGAAAATATTGCTGGGCTGCACAGGCAATATCACTGTCTATCACTTATTAAGAAATCTCCACTTTTGGCGCAACCTTCCACACCTTCCCTGCCTCAGGTATAGCATAAATCCCTACAGACAATGTAATATTTCCCTCGAATGAAGGCACTGTTCAATGATGTAGTGTGCTGCCTATTCTCATTGATCTCCAAAGTTTTATTTCATAAATTAGATGACATTCTGTTATTTGTAGTACTTAATTTGTTTGTTTGCTTGGTGTCATTTTATGATCTATGTGTTTCAGCCCAATGTTACCCTTCTTCAGGAGAGAGAACCACTATTGTGTGGAATCCTTCAGCACAGTACCTCGGCCGAATGCCTTAGAATTGGCAACATGGTTTCAGGTCTGGAGTGTCGCATTGGATGGAGAGAAGTACTTACCTTCTATGCCTTCTCTAAGAAGATAAGCAATGTCTAAATACATTGAGGGGTCATCACGATAATATTTTTCTACACAAAACACTACCCTTGGTACCAGGCTGAAAGGTTGCTGCTGGGCATGTGTGCGCATTTGTGAAACACATCCTTATGGCAGAAAAGGATGATTGTATCTTACCTTCCCCTTCCCTTGTGATTTCGGCAGCCTGCGTAGGACAGGTTGGCCTTTCATCGCCACATGGTTTGCATGGCATTCCAGGACATCATAGACATGAATTTGACTCTAATCTATCTCTTCAACAAACTCATGAGCATGAGATGGAGTGCCTGCAAATGTCAAGAACCAAGCACTAGACCATTGCAGCAAAGTTCCAAAATAGAAGTACCCATGGCAAAAAATTTACACAAGTTAGAATCTCAAGCCCAGACATAAGCCCAGACATAAGTTGTATCATTTACCTAA
The DNA here is from genome assembly GCF_964204655.1 of Triturus cristatus. Lineage (NCBI taxonomy): Eukaryota > Metazoa > Chordata > Amphibia > Caudata > Salamandridae > Triturus > Triturus cristatus. The sequence continues at coordinate 1,099,608,046 of NC_140594.1, forward strand.
CACATGACAACTCATATCACAAAGACATATTCCTCATTAGCCAGTTCACTCCTAGATGACCCAATCTAATGAGGAATGTAGATCAGTAGATATTGCAACAATGCAGATGCGGACTGTATTTCACCAATGAGTCGCTTCTGGGATGGTTGATGCGCCATGCAAATTCTCCAGTGTTCCTGCTACTACCCAATGACAACATGTGGCAATTTGTCGGAATGAATGCCAACACAATCAAGATCAGTGACTGATATACAATGAAAGCAATATACGTGTGGTATAGCAGTGAAATGGTACACATTATCCATCATTGATTCAATCAATCAGCATTTCTATAGCGCAGACTGTCACCCCTAGGGGTATCTGAGTGGTGTAGATGTAATGTCAGAATACAGGTGAAAAACGAGCAGAAAAAGGCAAAGTAAAGGTCAGAAAAGAGCAGAAAGAGTCAAAATACAGGTCAGACACAAGCAAAAAGAGGCATAATAAAGGTCTGAAATGAGCAGAAAGAGGAAGAATAAACGTTAGAAATTAGCAGAAAGAGGCATAATAAGGGATAGAAACAAGAGGTAAGAGGCAAAACAAAGGTCAGAAATTAGCAGAAAGAGGCAAAAAAATGGGCATGATGAGCAGAAAGAGGAGAAATAGAAGCCAGAAAAGAGCAGTGAAAAGGCAGAATAAAGGTCAGAAACGAGCAGAAAGAGGCAATTTAAAGGTCAGAAACAAGCAGAAAGAGGCATAATAATGGGCAAAACAAGCAGCAAGAGGCAAAATAAAGGGCAGGAGCGACCAAAGAAGAGGCAGAGAAAGATGCAGAAAATGAGCAGAGGAGGTACAAAATGACAGGCAGCAGAGGGTAGCAGACTGCTGGCAAGCTGAACAGGAAGACCATACCAGGGTGAGCTGGCACGAGGACCTGCACAATGGGCTCATGCTGCGGCCACCATTAAGGAGGCCCTGGGGGAGGGTGGGGCGCTGGGTTACAGGAGGAGGGAAGCTGCAGGAGGAGGAGGAAAATGGGCATAAAGAAGCAAAATGAAGGTCAGAAACTAGCAGAAAGAGGTAAAATAAAGGTTAGAAATGAGCACTAAGAGGCAAAATAAAGGTCAGAACCGAGCAGAAGAGGCAGAATAAAGGTCAGAAACGAGCAAAAAGAGGCAAACTAAAGGTCAGAACCGAGCAGAAGAGGCAGAATAAAGGTCAGAAACGAGCAAAAAGAGGCAAACTAAAGGTCAGAAACAAGCAGAAAGAGGCATAATAATGGGCAAAACAAGCAGCAAGAGGCAAAATAAAGGGCAAGAGCGACCAAAGAAGAGGCAGAGAAAGATGCAGAAAATGAGCAGAGGAGGTACAAAATGACAGGCAGCAAAGGGTAGCAGACTGCGGGCAAGCTGGACAGGAAGACCATACCAGGGGGAGCTGGCACGAGGACCTGCACAATGGGCTCATGCTGCGGCCACCATTAAGGAGGTCCTGGGGGAGGGTGGGGCGCTGGGTTACAGGAGGAGGGAAGCTGTAGGAAGAGGAGGAAAATGGGCATAAAGAAGCAAAATGAAGGTCAGAAACTAGCAGAAAGAGGTAAAATAAAGGTTAGAAATGAGCACTAAGAGGCAAAATAAAGGTCAGAACCGAGCAGAAGAGGCAGAATAAACGTCAGAAACGAGCAAAAAGAGGCAAACTAAAGGTCAGAACCGAGCAGAAGAGGCAGAATAAAGGTCAGAAACGAGCAAAAAGAGGCAAACTAAAGGTCAGAACCGAGCAGAGAGAGGCAGAATAAGAGTCAGTAACAAGCAGAAAGAGGCAAACTAAAGGTCAGAACCGAGCAGAAGAGGCAGAATAAAGGTCAGAAACGAGCAAAAAGAGGCAAACTAAAGGTCAGAACCGAGCAGAAGAGGCAGAATAAAGGTCAGAAACGAGCAAAAAGAGGCAAACTAAAGATCAGAACCGAGCAGAAAGAGGCAGAATAAGAGTCAGAAACGAGCAGAATGAGGCAAACTAAAGGTCAAAAGCCAGCAGAAAGAGGCAATTAACAGGCAGAACGAACAGCAAGAGGCAAAATAGAGGGCAAGAGCAACCAGAGATGAGGCACAAAAATGAGCAGAGGAGGAACAATACCAGAAGCAGTAGAGGTTAGTGGATTGCAGGCAAACTGGACAGGAGAATTGTTGCAGGGAGAGCTGGCACGAGGACCTGCTCTATGGAGTCACGCTGCAGCCTTCATTAAGTAGATCCTGGGGGAGGGCGGGGCGCTGGGGGGGAGGGAAATAACAAGAAGAGTTGAAAATGGGTAGAAATTGGAAAAAAAGGTCAAAAATGAGCAGGAAGAGCCAGGATAAAGGTTTGAAACGAGCAGAAAGAGGCAAAATAAAGATCAGAAACTAGCAGAAAGCGGCAAAATAATGGCCAGTACAAGCAACAAGAGGCAAAATAGAGGGCAGGAGCAAGCACAGAAGAGGCAAAAAACAAGAAGAAAATTAGCAGAAGAGGAACAAAGCCGAAGGCAGCAGAGTGTAGTTGACTCCAGGCAACCTGGACAGGAGGACCACCGCAGGAGAAGCTGGCATGAGGACATTATGGTGTGCTATGTCATTAAATGTAGTAGACTTTAAGTAGCCAATGAGCAATTCAACAACATCCCAGGGATGTCATTAAAACATGCGGTACGCCCAGACAGAAAGACAATTGAGTGTGCATTTGCACTAGTGTTGCACTGCATAGAACCAAGTGTGGTGAGGGTCCTTGCAGTGGCCACCCACTGCAGAGGAGCTGCCTCACCATCGCTCCATGCTCCCATATCGAGCCTCACCACCCACTGTGTCTCTTGTTTACAGGCAAGGCTGGGGGTTCCATAAGGCAACATAAGTCAGCAACTTGGTTTGTTGACACTAGATGGTGACAAGATGCAAGAGGAGGAGAAAAGGCGTTTTTATTGTTTGGGTGGCAGCCGAATGCTCCATGAAGAATATACATTAACTTTTTCCACCGTTCTTGAACACTGGCTCATTAGTATCACGGAAATGTAGCACGCGTCACGGTTAACTAGCTGTGGCTTCTCTGCACTATACTCGTGTATCGTTTTCTCTGCACACACAAACCCTCCATGCACTAGCTGGATGCAATGAGACCGCGCTCATTGTGCAGCGCACTCTATACATGTTACAATACCTCTGCCAGCTGGTATGTTTGCATGCACATCCACCTATTACAAGATAGAACTCTTGCAATGGGGAATAACTGTGCAGATATGGAACTACTCTGCAGAATGCAAGTCTATATCAAGGGTTTAATGGCTCGAAGTGGGAGCAGTGGCTTTCCTGTGAGACGGGGATATGGACAGGGCCATAGCGGGCACCTGGCATTTTTCCAGTGAGCCTAGGGTGACCAGGCGTCCCGGATTTGCCAGTACGGTCTGGGTTTTTCACCAGCTGTCCAGGTAGATTTCAGGAAATTTTGCTCATGACATGTTCCGGTTTTTGGAGCGGTTCAGCTGAAAACGGAGGGAGGTGTTTTTTATGTTTTACAAAGCAGGGATAGTGAGCAGTTGTTTCTATAAAGCAAGTTAATTGACAGGGAAGCTTCTGGGTTTAAAAATTGCATTTTATGTATGCTCTATCTATCTGTTCTGTAATTCTGTGCTGAGGAGCGGTGCCATTCTGTACGCTCGCTTGAAGTAAAACTGTAGTCCTTCTTCTATTTTCATGCAATGTCCCGGGTTTTGGCTTTACAATTCTGGTCACGCTAAGAGGGGGCGTTTTTTGATACCGGAGGGCGGTTTCAGCCACCTGTAAAAAAACAACAAAAGAAGCAGCAATCTTGCTGTGTGAATAAAGACAGACATACTTGGATAATTCCATCCCACACACGCATAATCAACTAAAACCCCAATTACAAACTTCATGGTATGAAACTGTGCAAGAACAGTTTGACCCATTCAACGCTTGACCATTCTGATAAAGTGCATTCCAAATGCCTTTTGGGTCTGGTATTTGTTTTGAGTTGAACAGTCCTGACAAGGACAGATGTGTTTGTTTTAAAACATGTTTGTCCTAGAATTAACTTAACAAACTATTTGTTTTTGGAAGACTGCTCCGGATTATTTCATGTCTTGAACCCAAAGCTCGTGTATTGTTATTGACATGTAGGCAGAATTTATTAAACCAGGATCCCTAGATTCCAATAAATTGTTGCTGCTTTGGGATTTCAACATTTTGAACACATTATCTATTTCCTGTTGCTGAATTTCAGCTTCTTAAAATAACGCATGTTCTTGGCTTTCTTTAAGTCAATGGGAGCAGAAGGTTCTTTGTTGCCAGCTTATACAACTTTTTTTATGCCAGCGAAGTTTCCTGCACTATTTTCTCCATCACTTGTGAGCAGGACTTTTTGGAACTTCAATTTAAATTTCATTGTGCGTTCATTTTGACTCACTACATTTATAATATTCACTTTGCCCACACCCAGCCAAGAAATATAATGCATGCAGACTTTTTCTCTTGACGTCCAACTTTTGCATAATTGTCCGAGGAGCAACTACAAGTGTAAAAATGTTTTTTTCTTTAAAAATTTACCTTTTGCAACATATATTGTTGCAAAAGTCACGATTTTCTAGCAAGTGTGGCAAATGGCTGTAGTTTATGGACTGTTATAGAACTTTACAAAAGTTTCTAAGTAAAAATCTTAGCATGTTTTCACACTTCTTTCTAAGGCACACTTTACATATTCTATAGCACACTATTTCCCCATTTTCTTGTTAGTCCACATACTGTATCCAAGCACAGCTGCCTCTATCGCCACCACTCCTAAACCCTTAATCTCACCTACATGAAAACTGTGATAATAAGCTTTTTGTCTTCGAGTTCCTGAATCTCTTCCACATTTCAATTTATTGAACTTCAAAGGTATTATTGACTTGCTTAAAACTGTGAAGTAGGGGCCTTATTTACGAGGCCCCAAGCGTCACTTTTGTTCTGCCTGAGCATCACTTTTTTGGAGCTCTGTTGGCTGGATTTAGGCCCAGATCTCTGTACTGGTGTGAATGAAATACACTGTTCTGCATTCTGTCCATCAATTGTTCTTTTTGCATTTGTCACCCCGAGTGGGATGGGTATGCATACACTCCATGCCAATAGAGTCAAGCTATCCTGGCTGATCAGGGGTGAAACTCCGGAACTGGTCCTAGGATGCTTGTTTCCAGTCCAGGGAGGACCTGGCCTGGCAGTTCGGGCTAGACTGTTCCCATTGGGCGCAGGGTCAAGACTGATTTGTATATGGCTGGGTTCAAACTGGAATGGCGAGCAAAATACAATGGATTTAGGCCCAGATCTCTGTACTAGGGTGAATGTATGACATTGTTCTGTATTCTGTCCATCAATTGTTCTTTTTGCAATGTGCCACAGCATATTTACAAGGCCTTGCAAAGTCACTTTACGTGGCTTTTCATGACCTTGTAATTATGAGCCCCTTACACGCAGGACACTGCGTAAAAGGGGCGTTCCATGGGTGCTGCTGTGGGTCTTTCCACGCAACACCCATGGAATCCGAATCATTCCCAGATTTACGAAGAATCGTAAAGCTGGGAATGGGTCAGATTTTAATGCCTCCGCAGGGGTGGCCTTAGAGAGGCGCAACAAGGAAAAATTTTCATTTCTCCTCATTTTTTCCTCTTTCTATTTGTACTGCATTGTGCAGCACACATAGAAAGAGGAAATCGCCTCAATTGATTATGTGCAGAAAGGTTTACCGTCCTGCACAAAATAAATCAGCCCCACAACGCAGACAGCCTTGCCCCATGGTGCAAGGATGCCTGCGTTGGTGCATGGCAACCCATTGTGGGCCAGCGCAGGGGAAAAGGACAGGAATGCACCGTATATCATTACATATTAAGTTAATAATGTTACATCACATGAATACATGAGGCCATGTGTAAATATATATATGACCTAGTCAAGCAAAAAGGTAGCGCCAAAATGATGCTGCTCCATCTTCAAGGTGTTATGCCTCTGAAATATAGACATCCACTCTTCTGCTGCTTATTACATGAAAAAATATTTCAAACGATATATTAGAATGAGACTTTTACATTTGTAACAAGCTTATTAACTATTATTTCCTTGTTTTGCCAGGGTGCACCAGGGAGGGCATGCCTTCACAGCACTTAGTGCCAATGCATGGAATTATCTTGCTCACAACTATGGGCTCTAGCTAACTTGTGCTTTGTAAACTCTGAAAAAGCCATTTATTACACAATTTGTGGAATCCTTGGATAGCTGGAGGTCTACAGACTGAGTCCAAAATGTATCTGAGCCAGAGGTAAATTCTTCAAAATGGACCTAAAGGCTGTAAATTGGATTGGATTTTAAAAAAAATAGATTGAGATTTCCTGTTTTACTTTAAATAGATCTTAACTAAAATTCACATGAAATGGATTAAAAACTCAACTTCATTGCAGAAAAGAATTCCATTCTATGAATTCAGCACGTGTTATAAACCCCACGTTTCTGCGACTATACAATGGGCTAATGTTCTCTAAGTTTAATTCTTGTAGAACTCTGCGTCGCGTTTGTGTACATCTCCCTCCTTTGGTATCTCCCCAAAAATTATTTCTAGCCTCTGAAGCATCTTAACCTGCATCTGATACTTGCTGTGTATACTGTTCAGGTGCCAGTCCAGTTCCATGATCTCATGCAGGGCACAAGTAGGGGGTACACATGGGTAGACGGCGTCCACCAACTATTTACACAGGGTAGACACGTTCCACACTGCCAAGAAGTTGCCCCCCACTGAAATATGCTGAATTTGTCCCGGTGTAATTTTCTGACACCGAAACACGTTCAGCAACACTTCATGGATGACTTTTGGAGGTAGTCAGGGGTCGCAGCTGTCACCTCTAGTTTGCTCCCTGATACTCTTGGCACTCCCTTTGCGACCCCTGGCCACAGAGAAGGCAAACGTTTTGCCCCCTCTGAGGTCAGGGATCGCAAAGGAAGTGCCAGGAGGAACACTAAGACGGTTAAAATATTGCTTTTTTTCAGGGGTCGAAACGTCGACACTTTAATGTCAAGTGCTGAGGATCAACCAGGATACTAAACCAATAATTTGATAAATCACTTACTGGGTTGATATTCCCTTCTCTTCATTCATACTGTGTTTAAATGTAATTTTGCTATGTAGTATATGTCTATGTATTCTGTGGAATGTTTTGTGACTTGTAAATATTTCAATGTATGTGCACTATGGAGTCCTAAATGTTAGTTCTAAAGAACTATTCTGTGTGTATGTAAATACATGTATTGCAATAAGCTTACACTGGTTTTCATAAACAGATAAAAATATATAGTTTAATATAAGACACGAGTTTTGCGCTTTTTGGTTTGTGCATAATGTCTTATCTCATTTATTGATTGTTCTCATCTATTTAGAGAGACATAAATTGTATAAATTCCTTAGACTTTGAAGAGTGGCAGAACCACCTTTTCACATACAGGAGTACCAGGGAGCACGCTAGAGGTCACAGTTGCACCCATTGATGACGTCCATGCAGCACATGCACCTTACCTGCTTTTCATTCCCAGTAGCAACGTTCAGGCAGAGAGGTGGCTTCATAATTCTCACCTCCAGCTGAGTCAAAGGTAAGGGCTGAGGTTAAGGGGCCACGAGGCCGCCTTTTGTTCTGATCCTACCTGGACGGCAGTCTGGAGCCTCACATATAAATGCAAATTCAATGGAGGGTAAACAAAGGCACACAGCTTCTTATCACTTCACAGGTACTTAAGAAAGGCATGGTTCTGACTTTGCTCAGTCCCTGTACAGAAGAGATATGCATCCACTGTAATAATGTCAGATGTGTTGGTCTGTCCCAGTATTTACACAAATTACAATGTAAAGGCCACTGTTTTATTTCTTTCCTAGCTCTACTCAGCCCAATTCAGGGTGTCAGAGCACTTTACGTAACACATTATACATTGACAATAAATCATGTAAGTTTAAAGCTCAATGTACAAGATGTGTTACGTAAGACAGTGAGGGTTACAAGGTGTAAGAATCACGTGTCTTTCATAACTCACTGTGCTATCTTAGAAGGATTACAGTTTATGAGCTGCAAGTAACAAAATGATCTCTGTGTTAAAAGCAGAAATCCTCTTACCTATTTGCATAAAATAAAAATTGGCCATCTGCATGTTACATGATATGCTTTGCGGGAGACACAATAAGCTTCTATACTACTTCGATTCAAAGCCGGAACTAGGCAAAACACAGATCTCGCCAGCAAAAGCGTTAACCTCCAGAGTTATCTTCCCATTATTATTATTACACAGAGTTTTACTGGACGCCCAAAGATCTCTGCTGCAGTTGCCTTAACCTCATAAGATTTTTTAAAATGTAGACTTTGTATCCAATTAAGCAGAACAGATTTACCGCCATGTTTCTCCGCATTGCAATTCATTTGTGGCAGAGTCTAAAAAACAAATGTATTGGTTGAGGCCCAGATTTTGAGTTGGGTGATGCTACTTTTTGGCACAACCCCAAAGCAAAATCGTATGTGTTAATTCTCATAATGCACTTAAATGTACTCATGATAGACCTGCTAAACATGTGGGAGTTCTTAATATATGATGTCACTTCTTGTTATGTCACTTGCTGTGAGTTCATTTCCTGTGATGTCATGTGCGATGCCGCGCCGTGATGTCATGCGCTGTGATTTCATGCACCATGATGTCATTTGCACACTGCCTAACTTGGTTGGTCCCCTTCATTTCTTTTTAGGTCGAGCCTATAGTGGCAGCGCGCATGCGCTGCTTGCTTTGAGAGGCATGCAGTAATCTAGTATGAAGTGGATACTCCGTGGAAGCTCCACCACTCTCCGCCCATGTTTTTAATTGACTTGTGTCATTGTCTTTCATAAATGCTGCCGTGTGATTGATTATGAGGCTTGTTAGTCCCTCCTTATTATAGCCATGTTGTATCTTCCCATGGTTACTGGCCCCTTTATTTCGAGTGTTACACAGTATGTGTTATTTAGACTATGAGCACTATTTTTTTTAATGAGGTTCTACCCGCCCGCACTCTCGTTGTCAGTGCCTTCTCGCATCGTTCTCCCCCCTTCCCCGCCCGCGTTCTCGTTGTCCGGGCCTGCTTTCCCCGCCACACTCCCATTGTCCGTGCTTCCCCCCTCCCTCCCGTTGTCCGTGATGCAATGCAATAGGTCTTGTGTAAATGCGAGTTCTATTGCATTGCAAATGCGTGTTTAATGTAGTGCCACTGCAGTGTGATAAAGTGCTTTAGGGAGTTTATTTGAGAATACGTCTGCAGCATCTAAAAGCTGTGAAATGTACAGAGGTAAGGCAGGCGATGGATGTGTGCATCTGTACCTGGCATCCCTACAGAGAAGGCATGTAAAAGGTCACATACATCTGTGTGCAGAAGCACATATGAAAACAGGAAGTGTGTAGCACACGCACACAAACGTGACGTACTGTGAGTTCTTTCAGTGTGGGAGCCCAGCGTGCACAAGTGGCCCTTTATTTTTCATGGGGCCCACCCAGCCAGCAGTGTCGTGACAAGGGCTCCATGGGTCCTAAAGCAAGGAAAGAACCCTACCCCCGGGGTCCATAAGTAGGGTCCAGAGAACCCTTAACCTCCCTGGCCTCGGTGCCCCTGCATCTCTGATAGCTCCGCCCCGGCACATCACTGTGACCTGGCTCCTATGTTCCCTGGATAAGCCCCTCGTTCCAGCGAGAGTGGGGCGTCTAGTTACGTACAAGTAATACACACACTTGGCTCCACACACACCCTAAACTCAGCACCCCCCACACGCACACTTGAGTCCACGCACATACACACTTGACTCAGCACGCCTACAAATATTGTCCAGGTGGCAGCAAACACTCTATCAGTTACCACAACGTTGGCGGGGGTGATTGTTCCCTGCTCCCTTCCGTTGGGACAATATTGTCCAGGTGGCAGACCAAATAAAACGTGCCTTTTCTGCCCCCCACCCCGCCACCACTTGCCCTGTACTAGAGAAGGCACTAAAAAGGAGTGCATCACAATGAAGGGTGTGCACCAGAAACCTCTAATTTTCACGGGAAAATATGACACAAGTATGTATTAAAAAAGAGTTCCATACAGCTTACACTTCGCCTATAAATAAGTGCACCTACACAGCTTTTAGTTTGCAGCCGGACACTTCCAACATAAAACATTCAAACATGCACTTTACCAACTGTGACGCTAGCCCTGGGTGGCAAGTATCTGGACAAAAGACTGGGAAGCGTTTCTGTACCACTTAAGTGTTAGCGGTGTGCTTCACGAATCTAATCTTACTCTAGGGACACATGAGAGTGTTCCGGTGCACGCAGTGTGTTATTATGTGATCTTGCTCTCGGTACACAGGAGAGTGTAGCCGGTGACGCAGTGTGTTATTGTGTGATCTTGCCCTCAGTGTAGTGCACAGGAGAAAGTTCCCTGTGCACTCAGTGTGTTATTGTGTGATCTTGCTCTCAGTGCACAGGAGAGTGTAGCCGGTGACTCAGTGGGTTATCGTGTGATCATGCTCTCGTGCACAGGAGTGTAAATGGTGCAGTAGGTATTCTTCGTTCTGAGCGCACACCTGTGAGCACACAGTGTGTTATCCTGTGATCTTGCTTTCGGTGCACGCGATATGTTATCATGTGATCTTACTCTCGGTGCACACGAGAGTGTTCTGGTGCACGCAGCGTGCTATCGTGTGATGTTGCACTCGGTGCATGCGGCGTGTTATTGTGTGATCTTGATCTCGGTGCACAGGAGAGAGATACCGGTGCACGCAGTGTTTACTGTTATTGTGTGATCTTGCTCTAAGTTCACAGGAGAGAGTTCCCGGTGCATGCAGTGTGTTCTTGTGGGATCTTGCTCTCGGTGCACAGGTGTGTGCTGAGGCACACACCTGTGAGCACACAGTGCGTTATAAGCACGCCTCAGCAGTGATTCCTCCCTGAGGCAGACGGCTGACCCCGTCTCTCCTACACAAATTTTCTAAAAAGAGGCAGGTGGGCGAGAGTGGTAGGGGTGGAGACCCACAGCTGCGTGTCCTCGGTGCCCCGTACATGCCCAGTATGTGATGCGTTCACTCATTTCTACCCTCTGGTGGGAAGCAGGGGGTGGGGGAGTGAGGTACAAGAGACCAGGCAACCTCAGTGGATGACAAACTGGGCCCCTTTGCTCAGACTGGGTCACTTGGCACGGACTGTACCACTTGGCAAAGACTGGCCCCTGAGCAGTTTGCACTGACTGGCCCACTTGGCAGAGTATGTCCATCGGCATGGATGGCCACTTGTACAGACTAGGCCACCTGTCACAGGGGTCAGGGTGGCAGCCCATGGCACCAGGGCTGGTACCGGGCCTCGGTTGGTGGGGAACAGGCCCATGGAGTTCTGGCTGTGCATCTTGGGAAGAGACGGGGCACTAGGTTGGCATTTACTTTAAAATCCACAGGGTGGTAAGTCCCACAACAAGTACCAGCAGAGGTGCCTGAAGGCAGACACTAACAGAGTGGGAATGAAGGGTCACCCATCCGAGGGTTTGAGGTAGCCCCACTTTACAGCAGTATCACCAATGCCACCACAACCAATAGCACCACCAGCACCACCACCACCAATACCACCACCAATACCCCTATCAAAACCACCAATACCACCAGCACAATACCACCAATACTACCACCACCACCAATACCACCACCTCCAATACCACCATCACTACCAATACCAGAACCACCAATAGCACCACCACCACCAATACCACCACCACCAATACCACCACCACCAATACCAATACCACCAAAACCAAAACCACCACCACCAAAACCAATATTACAACCACCAACACCACCAATTCCACCAACCAATACCACCACCAATACCACCGTCAATACCACCACCACCAGTACCACCACCAATACCACCACCAACACCACTACCACCAATACCACCACCAACAATACCACCACCAATATCAATACCACCACCACCTACACCACCACCACCAATACAACCACCAATACCACCAATACCGCCACCAATACCACCAATACCACCACCACCACCAATACCACCATCAATACCACCACTACCACCACCACCAATACCATCACAAATACCACCACCACCTACACCACCACCACCAATACCACCACCAATACCACCACCACCAATACCACCACCAATACATCACAAATAACACCAATACCACCACCACCAATACCATCACAAATACCAACAATACCAGCACCACCAACAATGCGAGCACCACCAATACCAGCACCACCAACAATACCAGCACCACCAATACCACCACCATCAATACTACCAATACTACCACCACCAATATCACCAATACCACGACCACCATACCACCACCACCACCACCAATACCAAAACCACCACCACCAAGACCACCACCACCAATAACACCAACGCCAATACCAGTACCACCAATACCAATGCCACCACCAATACCAATGCCACCACCAATACCAGTGCCACCACCAATACCACCACCAACAATGCCACCCCCAATACCACCACCACCAAAACCCCCACCAATACCACCAATACCACCACCACCAATACCAATACCACCACCTTAGCGCCTCTCGCTTACTAGTAATAGCAGGGGCACTGTACAAAGCCGGAGCTGCAGCAGAGACCATCCCTCCCTCCCTCCATGCCTGCCATAAAGCAAAGCCCACCCTGCACCAGGAGGTGAAGCCATGGCCCTACTACAGCTGGAGTGTTTTTTATTAGGCCACAGATAGCAATGACATTACAAAATGCCACACTGCACACTCAAATCACAGAGAGGCAGGAAATAGCACCCCCTCTCAGCTCTTCCTCCTGAGGCGCGACAGTGTAATCAAGGAGCGAAAGGTGTTGGAGCGCTTTGTTAGTGTTTATAGCTTGGATCATATGTAACTCTCACTTCACACTTTGTGTCTGTGTAATTTACAACACTTACAGGTCTTCTTCACGGCACTATTTATCACTACGGCACTATTTGTCACTACTTTGAAGACGTTGCACAGTCTCTTCCTCTGATATTTACAATCTAACAAGCAGTCAAGAAGGCCCTTTATTGCAATGCAATAAGTCTTGCATTTGCAAGAGTTTAAACTATTAGTATTTTAAATGACAATGCCTTTTAATTATGTTTTAAAACCCAAAACATAAATAATAGGCATTGTCATTTACAATGCCAAAAGCTCAAACCCGCGTGAATGCGAGACCTATTGCATTGCAAATGCTTGTTTTAGAACCTGTGCCCTGCTCTTGTGGAATTCTGCAAAACACGTAGGCGGGTCTATGACCAAAGACATTTTATGGCTTGGAAAAAGACGGCACCGTTCTCTCTATTTTACCTCTGTCTCTCCATTTCTCTATTACAAATTATTTCCTTTCCTCTCCTACCATTGCCATGTCTCTACTGAGTGTCAATTAAAGGTTTTTGGGGTACTGGGTAAGACGATTTCCACTGCTATCGTATGATGCTGTTTCCGAAATGTTAATATTTTTTCAGTTTCGTTTGTTATCATGCAGACTTGAATACGCCAGCGCGGCCCATGCAGGTAAGAGCGGGCGGCGGAGTCAGGGGGGAGTCGGTAGATGGCAAAGAGGTAAACTTAAATTAAAAAAACGAAAATCACTTACCTTGCACTCGTTTACCTCCTCCTCGTCTGTCGACTCTCCCCTCACCTCACCCACCGCTCTTACCTGCACGAGCTGCTCCTGTGAATTAGCATGAAATGGGAAATAAAAGTTGTTCTGAATAGGGACCCCAAAATCTGTTTTGCCCGGGGCCCTCAAAGCCCTTAACCTCTTCTGTGCCCATGACGAGATAGTCTCGTTATGGAGCACGGTCGCGCTGTGCCCATGACGAGACTATCTCGTCATGAAACCCACCCGCGTGGGAAACGCCCGGCACAGGAGGGGGAAAGGGCGTGGCACCGAAGGGGTTAAGATGACACTGCCTATGCGTGAGCTGACACATGAAATATTAGATCCCTAACAATATTAGGGGCTGTATGTACTAAAGCATTTTCCCATAGACACAGAATGGGTAAAACCCTTTGATACATCTGGCCCTAGATCCCTAAAGCCATGGGCTTTTGCTAAACCCAGACCCATTAAGGGCACAGCAGGCCACACATTGAGTTTTAGGGCAAGAAAGTGGCAAATGTTAGAATAGAGACCACGTTAACAAGAAAGCGCAGACTCACATGGTGGGGTTTCAAGAAAGTTGTCAGGTCTGTAAGTTTTAATTAGTTCTTCTGAGATTTAGTATTAGCAAAACAAATCCTATTCAGCTCCTAAAACGGAGAAAATATCAAGGTACCTTGAATAAATAAATTAATTTGCAGGAGGCGGCAATTTCATATTGCTAATGTAGGCTTTATTGATCAGATTAGAAAAGCTTTACAATGCGTTTCACATTTTTCCAGCTTTCATCTCCGAGTTAAGTTAAATTCAATCTGCATTTACAGTTTAATTAACTTTTAAAAATAATTGCATACAAGAAGGACCAAGGTATTACCATTCATTCCATTTCTTTCTGCATCGATTACCATAAATAGATGAGATGCCCAGTATTCATGCTGTGCAAGTAGCATGGGCCAGTTAATTAAGATATGATGTGCCAGCCACTTGTACTATATTTTAAAGATGCACTGTACGACAGTCGTCAAATTGTCTGTCTACGTTTCGCTTCCATAATAGGACAGGGAAAATTGGAAAAGTGGCGTAGCTAGAGCTTTTGGCGCCTGGGGCGGCCCCTGAGTTTGTCGCCCAGTGACGGCCGGTGCAGGTAGGGGTGGTGGGTCAAGGAGTCGACAGACGTCGACCAGGGAAAATAAAATTAAAAAAAGAAAAACACTTACCTTGCACTTGCCACATCGGCGAGTCGGCAATATGGCGAGCGCAAGGTAAGTGTTTTTCTTTTTTTTCCCCTCGTAGTCAGTGCTGCCGCCCCCCAAAAAGTGCCGCCCGGGGCGTACCGCCTTCCCTGCCTCTCCCCCTCCCAGTTACACCACTGAATTGGACAACCTGAACACCGCTAGTGCAGGATTAAACCCTGTGGAGGCCCCTAGGCAGTCAAAAGTTCGAGGCACCGCTCGATTAATTTTTTGTATCATTTGGAAGCAATTTAAGAGAACATAATTGTAATTTTCTTTCAAGATCAAATCAATATAATCTTGACCCGTTGTGGCGGGGCGCCTAAAAGCAGTGGGGCCCATAGGTGCCTACTTTTCCTATTTGGTAATCCAGGACTGGACCCACCTTTCCAAGTGGATTTGGAGGTGGCTAAGTTCCTGTGTGTCATTTTATATGTGTTTCTTTCTAAATGTAGTCTGGGAACCCTGTCTCCCACAGGGCAGTCTGAGTCTTAGAAATAATAGACAGGAGTGTGATAAAGGGGGTGCCCTACATTAAGCTGAAGAGCAAGTCCATCATGACCATAGGAGGAGGAGAGTCAGAACAGCTGCCATCTGTTTATAGTCACAACATATAGACAGTTACTTCTGATGGCGAAGGGTGTGGTAGAATATACTAGTAAATGACAGCCTTTTGAACCCACTACCTGCATTTAAAAAATAAAACCTGGTTTACCCTGTAGGGTGAGACCCTCGAAGAGTATTTAAAAAAATTCAAAAGATGTATGTGGTGAGCGCCTTTACAGGGCCTTAAAAATGAGTAGAAAAGGCAGGAATTCAGCTGGAGCGCCTGGATCCAGCCACAAATTTGTGAAAGGATTTTGAGTCAATGCAGTCCTGTAAATATGTATGTGTGTGCATGTATGGATGGATGGATGGATGTGTGAGGTATTTCTATAGCACAAATCTATCTAAAAGGGGGCGCGGTACAAAGTCAAAAACAAGTACACTGTCAGCAAATGATAGGATAGTCAGCTGGCTTATGATCTTAGCAGGCAGTAAGGCACATACTTTTTTATTTTTTTATTTTTTTTAGTTTTCAACAAGTCTTTATTAATACAAAGAGGCAATACAGGTACAGTCACCCTCCGGGCATATCACAACACAGGGGGGGAACCCCTTGTGCAGGCAGTTGAAATCACTCTTACACAGCCATTTAGCCGACATCCCGGAGGACCGGCGGCGTTGCCACTTTCAATACGTTAGTAGCACCCAAGCAGTGCCCCAACCGCAGACAGGACCACGGTGGACCTCCCGCCCTAGGATGGCGTGGTAGTAGATCTTGTGGCCACACACGCACCCACCAGAGCATGGACCGCCGGCCTAGCCCCTGCAAGCCCCAACCGTACCCCTAACCCCCCCCTCCCACCCCACCCAGCACACACGCACCGCCTTACCCCCATGACTCTGTGATGTTACCCGCATCTGCCATCCCGCCATCCTGACCAACCCAGGCAAAGTTCCCTCCCGCCGTCAGTCTACATTTCCTCTAGCAGCACACTCACTCCTAATGTGGTACCAACGGGAGCCCGACCCTAGTCAAAGCATGAGTTCGTCCGTCCACACTCTCCGCATTCAGCGTTCTCCACCATTCTGTGCTACTGAGTGCCTCCTGGGTGCTCAAAGGCATGCCAGAAGTGGGATACGAACCCAGTAAGGCACATACTTATGGTTTGACTTTCTCCAGCAAGAATTGTGTGCAGGAGGACAAACCATCAATGGAAATCTTCCTGCTAATGACAGCAAATATGGATAAAGTCATGTTCAATTGTCTGATCATTTTGTAGCCTAAAGATGGATGAGCGGATGCAGTTCTGGACCCACTGCAGCGGTTTCAAGGCCACAAAGAGCAAAACAACTTAAATGCTCCTCTCATCTGGATAGTACAACAGTTCTGCCCATTGAGAGGTTTTGATGGCTGTGTGTATACTGAGGGAAATTCCTGCCAACCTGATTTGAAATGTAGATATTTCAATCATTGCTAAGATTTGTATCTCGAGTTTGTGGTAGGCCTGGACGTAGTTCGCGGAGCTGTGCGTGCCAAAAAAAAAACCTCTGCTGCGCTATGTGGATTTCTGCAAGTGGTGGAGTGCGTTAGGTCACGCTACTTGTGCTGATTTTTACCGTCGGGTGTTTGTCCAACGCTCCAAAATCAGCGTGAATGGCACCATGGTCAGTGCAAGATTTTCTACTGGAGCGGCAGCTTCCTTAATGCAAACAGATGGTTCCCCAACGTCAGTGGTTGCGACAATCCACGACCTCCCGCATTGAAAAATCTCTCTGGGAGGTGGTCTAGCGCTGGATTTTCTGGAACTCCACGTGCTCTGCGGAGAGCGAAAAACTCCTCAAACTCCACGAACGGAGCGGAGTTCACCACTCAGGCCTAGTTTGTAGATCCCTTTGAAACCCACCCTAAGTATTTGTGGCTTGTGTCATAATTAGGGGATTTCCTAACTGCTCAGGTCAAATAAACAGTTTCTCTTGAATGGTCACAGAGCTGTGGAAACTAATACATGTCTTCTATCTACTCAAGGTGTATCATATTTTGGTACATAAAAAGGAATATTGCCCTGGGAACTCCTTCTAACATGTCTGCTTCTATACCAATCTGCAGCACTATTTGTCTGTAATTTGCACACATCTAAGATTAAAGTTGATGACAGATATTAAACCCATTTAGTGATCCCATGTAGACATTACAGAGATGGCAATAGTCTTGAGGCATGGGCTGCTGCATAGGACAGAGTTGTCACTGCACCGGTGTTCTGTTTTATAATGGAAAGTAATGCATTTCATAGTTTCTATCCAATGCCACACTCCTCTTCTAACACTATCATCAATAGGTTTGTGGTGGACTATATGGATGGTAGATAAAAATGTAAAACAACTAGTACTGCTGGCTGTGTCCTATCCTGGGCCCACTGTAGCCTGACAATCACATCCACTAAAGGTGTCTCAGTACCATGACCAGGCCAAAAGCCAGGTGGAAGAGGTCAAGCCCATTAGCCACCTCAACATGTTTCCAAATATGACCTGGGACAAATAATTCCAACGTTTTTCATTCCATGGAATATCTGGAAAAGGCGGAGACATTTTTTTGGGTCCTCTGTTGGAAGCATTGACGGCATAAGAGGAGAGGGTGAGAGGCAGAGAGAGGCTGGCAAAACAGGTTGTCCATAAATCCAATGATTGCAGTAAACTTATCAGTCTTCTGGGATTTTCTTGACATGAAGCCTCAGATTTGAGGGCTGAATCTATGTATCAGTACATGAGGCGAAATCATATGGAATGGATGGAAGATAAGGAAGGGTTGAAAAGCTGCCCTGAAAAACAATCTGATTGTGGTAGGTACAGAAACTCAGGGTCACACATTGTAGTTTTGACAATTGACATTTTATGTTGCTGATCCTGTAGGACATCGCTGTAAGATTGCGCAGTGTGACTTGAACCTGATCTGGCTTACGTGGGTGGACATAGGGTTTGGGAGAACTTCGTTTATCTGAGATTATCGTGTATATTGGCTCTTCGTCCTATCATATGTGAAGAAACAAATTGCCCAAAGAAAGAGAAGAGCGATTCCCACTAACAAGCTGTAAGAAAGTGGGTTTCTGTTGCAGTAACCCCCCACCCCTTTTTTGCCTAATAGCTGATGCTCTTTTCCTTGTTGTGCCCTGACCCAAATTGGCAAACCCTGGCCACATGTCAGCCCCTGGTAAATGGTACCCTAGGTACCCAGGGCCTTGTGACCAGGGAAGGCCTCTAAGGGCTGCAGCCCTCATTGTGCCACCCTTAGAGGCCCTGTACACTAACACACACACACTGCTCTTGCAGGCTGAGTGTCTGGATACAAGACAAAACAAAGAGCCGACATGGCACACATCTCTGTGTGCCATGCCCACAACCTACACTGCCCTGGCATACATCAGCCACCCCTCTAGCTGGGTGCCCTATGCCAGTGGTGTGGGCACAGAGGCAGGGGCCCTGTGCCCCTACAGTACCCAGGTCCATTCCTGGGTCCTGTAAGTGCAGTGCTGCCATCTAAGAGTATATTGTGCTGGGAGCTTGTCAAACACGAACTCCACAGCACCATAATGGCAGCACTGAAGACTGAGGAGTTTGGTATCAAACTGCTCAGCACATTAAATCCACACTGATGCCAGTGTGGGATTTAATGTACCAAGCACCACAGAGGGCATCTTACAGAGGCCCCCTGAAACCTAAACCTACAATCCACGTCTGTTCTGAGGCTGCCTAGGCTGTCACACAGCAGACATTGTTGCTGGACCCCTGGGTAGGAGAGCCCCTGCTCTCCTGGGTCTGCAACAATGCACATCCTGGGCGAGGTGCTAAATCTCCTCCCCCAGGATGGGCAGGGAGAGGCTTCAAAGGCATGCCGCCTCTGTGAGCTTCCCCAGGCCACTGCAACCCCCTACTCTGGCGGGAAGCTTGGCCGGAAACCCCAAATAAGGACAGGGGATGTGCCAGCCTGCCAACCCCACCCCTCAGGTGGGGGAGGCGAGGTGAAGCACATCTCCGGGCTCTCGCCATCTTGAAGATGGGAAGCCCTGCCCACTCAGGACTAGGCTCCTGCCCCCCTCCCACAGGAGAGAGGCAGGATAGGGGGTGTACCCACCCCAGGACAGGGACCCATTGGCCCCTGCCCTTCAACCACCTGTAACGCCCCTAAATCTGGTATTTAGGGGCACCCTGAACCTTCCTTCCCCAAATTCCAGATACAAAGAAGAGCAAGAAGAAAGAAGACCTGCCCTGCAGCTGCTAAGAAGAGGAAGACACCAACTGCTTTGGCCCCAGCCCTACCGGCCTGTCGACCCTCGAACCTGCTCCTGCTCCATCCTGGCATCTCTTGTGGCCAGTAACCTCACAAACCCCGGAGGACCTGGCTACCTTTTGGCTCTAAGCCCCTGGGACTCCCATGAGTAGAGGCTCTACTCAAAACCTACTTCTAATCCCTGGCAGCAGCCCGGAACCGCAAACCCAGCACACTCTGCACCAGCCAAGCCTGGCCAGTGCCGGAGTGAACAAAGACCATGAGGATGACCCCACGGCGAATGTGACCCCGAGTCCGGCACCCAAGGATCTCCCTCGACACTCCTGAAGAAGCCCGCAGCCTCAGAACAAGGTGGGGTAAGATTTCCCGACACCAAAAGGCACCCCTGCACGCGGCGCCCCGCGGCCCCCTGTGCCCAATCCCAGTGTACCTACCTATCCTCCAACTACACAACTTACCTCTCGAAGTGGTGGTGGCACCTGAAGAATCCTCATCCCCGAGCTTGCAGTCTTTTTCTAAACCGGAGATTTGCCATTGAAATCAATTGAGCGTCCAAAGGCTCAAAAGCACCCTGCACCCAGCCGCCCGAGTGGCCCTGGCAGTGCAACCTCTACACCTACCTACTTCCCCACTTGCCCTGAGTAAGTGACCAGGAGCCCAGCTCCCACAGCCGCGTGGCTTGCTAGTCAGCAGCCACCAACCAACGCTCCCCAATCCCTCATAGGATAACATTGGGCCTAACTCTCTCTGCACTCGGCCGCCCTAGAGTCACTGAGGGTGAACCAACTGTACCTACCTGACCCCTGAGTCTATGCGCAGAACCTCAACTCTGCCAGTCGAGTACTTACCTTTAAACCGATAACTCTATTTTCTTCATAGGGTAACATTGACTGGCTTTTTCCTGAAATTTCTTCTGTGTGTGGACTTTTCAAATCTTAAAATATTCACCAAAAATCAGCTGAGTAACGAAAACGAAAATACTCACCTGCTCTTAGGTGAGCTCCCAGTGCTGGATCTTGGTGCCCAGCACTGACTCTGAAAAATACTTACAACTGTACTTACCAGTAACCCCATTTTCTCCTATAGGAAATCATTGACTGTTTTTCTGTGAAATTTCTTGTCAATTTCTGCAATCTTTAAATATTCTTTAAAAATCGTATAATATCTGAAAACGTAATTACTTACCTGTTTTGGATAAAGTTCCCAGTACTGAGTCTAGGTACCCAGTACTGGATCACAAAAGTAATGAGAACATACTATACCTGTAACTTGAATTTTCTGCCATAGGGAATCATTGACTGTTTTCTATGAGATATTTTCTAAGTGTCAACTTTTAAAATAGCAAAATATTGTCAAAAAATCATCACAGTAATTAAGTCGACTTTAATCACTTGATTCCAACTCCGGACCAGGACTGAATCTAGAATCCAGTCCTGGAATTCCAAAAGTAATCCTAAAAGTAATCTGTGGCAAATAACATGAAACTTCCATTGAACTCAATGCATTATTGTGTTTAAAATAGTGTTGCCTATTGCAACCACTTGTAACTGTTTACAAAAGTCAATTGCATATTGCAAAAGTATTTATATAAAGTATCTCATTCTGAGAAAGTGTATTTTATTTCCAATTGTCGGTTCTAAAATAAAACAAGCATATATTTTTTTATATATAAACCATTGGCCTAGAGTTCAGTTATTGAGTGTGTGAGACCATTTGCTGACTGAGTGTGTACAGCAAATGCTTTACACTGTCCTCTGATACTGCCTTACTGCTCGACCAAGCTACCACTTTACAGAGTAGGGTTATATCTAACTTTAGCCTCTGCCAAGCCTCTCGGGACTGTGTACTCTGTACACCCTGTACCTATTTGGGAACAGTATATACAGAGCCACTTTCTCACACAAGCCCTGTAACCAGCCTCTTGAGCCTACAACCTTTGCAGACCAAAAGACTGTCTGGAGCACTGTTCCCATTTAATGGGATGACATCTGAGCTTTGGCCTGTTCATATACCTTCAAATGTAACACCAAAGGTGTACAGGTGGAATTGTGCTCCTGACCTCTGGAGAGAAGGTCACTTTTAAGTTAAAAATAGATAGACATTTTCAGGCCAGGAACCGAAAGAACTATGAAGCAGCAGGGTTACTTTGTTTCATTAATAGTTATGTGTGTTTGATTAATGGGTGTCTCTGTTTTAGATCAGGTCAAATGTTGTATTTTGGAGGTGGGTGTTCTGAATGTATATGCGTGTATGTATATATGTATGTATGTAAGTTTGTATGTATATATGTATGTATTGTATCAAGCAGTGCGGTTTATTATTATTTAGTGTCTGTTTGTTATATTAATACATGTTTTTCTGTATATTAGGAGTGTGTGGTATATATATTAGATAGGTGTATGCTCAGTTGTAGGTGGGATGCAACCTATTTTGTAAGTAGCTAATATCCACTTCTATTGTGGCAGAGGGTGTTTTGTTGTTTTTTACTGCATTTATTCTGTCTGACACTTACATCTTGCATTGAAGAAGAAACCTTGCATCATTTTATCCATGCTGTATTTTAGGGAAGTGTGTGCTGTCCTGCGTGCTTTTTTCAACAGTGTTTCAGCTGCATCAGATGGTGTGGTGAATTTTACTGGATCATTGCTTTAACTTTGGTGGTTCTACGGGTATGTTGTCTTTTACTAATGGATGACTGAAGTCTACGCGGCTGCTCATAAATTTTGACTAGGGTTCATCTGTCCATGGTTCCATCAAGTACCACCTCTGGTGGAATGTTTTTCCCCCAGGGGTATCATTCCATCACCACTCCAATCATCATCATTTTTCCATAGCGGGTTCCAGATACCATTAGGTCATTATAAAACGCAAGCACTCCATATACATTTCAGTGCTTCATTACCTAAAATACCAATAATGGAGCTCTTTGATCAAATTAGTTTTTTTTTTTTTTTTTTTAAAGAACTTGTCTCCCTAATTCACGACAGCAAATTCAGCGCTAAATGGTGACGGTAGTGTATTTCATTAGGTAACGACGTGCGTCAGCTCAGGGCGCCATATTCTGATAATCCCATAAATTACTAAAGACAACATGAACAAAGCAACATAGAGCAAAGAGTCAATACCTTACAAATGATAAATTAACTTAGGACATACTTTACAATAGTATTCATGTAGAGAAAGCATAGCGTTGTGCCTGGTGGCCCAGTGGACTAATGTGTTCACTGTCCAGACTTGTTTGATCTCAGGGACACAAGTTCAAATCCCAGCAGGTACACCAATACTTTGTCTATTGAGATAGGTAAAATTAATATCCCTGAATTGGGTAACAAAAAACACCCATTTCATTACATCACTCTATACCTAGACATGAGCTCCCCAAAATCTTTCCTTACTTGTAACTTCTTGAGGTCTACTCAGAAATCTTTCCACCACTCCAAATTCTCTAGAAGGGCAGTACAGGTAGGATTTACCCGGGGGCAGGGTCCAGAGAAAGGCTGGAGGATTTATCTCATAAAGAGTCACTAGAACAGCTTATTTATTTATGTATGCATTTTTATATAGCGTGAAATTTACCTGAAGGTGTTAGAGCGCTTTACAAAAGAACCAGTTAAATTGCATGGCATGTATGTTAGGGGCCTGAATACGAGCGAGTAGGTTAATTCAGACCTGTGCGCAAATCTTCGCACAAATTTCCGGCCATTACAAGAAAATGTGCGTGGAATGGCGAAATTCAAGTGGACATGGTTCTACCAGATCCATTCCTACGAATATTCCTATCTGGGCAGATTAATGCATCAATACCCGAAGCCCTACCAGCCCTGCATCCAGGTATTTATCCAGTGCTTCTGGGACCAGAAAAATATGGTCATTTTGTAAGTACATGCACATGAAGTGGACACTTCTTTTTACTTTTTAGTTACCGATCAAAGTTGACTAAAAAGAGAAATAATGAGCGAAACAGGATTGAGGGAGCACCATGGGGGTGGAAGCAAGGAGGGTAGAAGCAACACGGGCGGAAACAAATCAAAACGGGAGGAAAGGGCAAAAGCAACACATGAGAGCGGGTGGGACGGAAGCAACACAGAGGGCGTGGGTAGGGAAAGCAACTTGAAGGGGGCAAGAAGATGACACAGTGAGAGAGAGCAAAGTGAAGCATTGGAGGGAACAAACAGATCAAAGAGAAGAGAGTGGAGAGCAGCTGCGGCCCATGCCGGTAAGAGCGGTGGGGCGGTAGCGCCAGGTGGGAGGGATTTGATGAACGATGATGTGGTAAAATTAATTACTTATTTAATTTTCCCTCGTCATCGTCCGTTGAAATCCCCCCCGCACACAGCCCCTTCGATCCACCTCTCTTACCCACGGCTGGTGGAGAGTAGGCAGTTCTTAATTTGAACCAGTGGTTTCCAGTGCTCGGCACCAGCACTTAAATGTCAGCACTGGCTCTTATAACAGTCTGCCTAACTCGGCATGAGCACAGCAACAATTGTTTATTAATTGAATACACATTAACAATGACTAATACCTGCCGCCCAAACCATTTTTATAGCTTTGGGCTCCTGGAATAGTCTGAATTGTCACACTTGTAGGACCCTGATGGTTAGTAGTTGTGTTGTTACTATTATTGGCAGCTCGGCAGGGGCAATGTGTAGTGGAATCTGCAGTGGCCTCCTGACGAGAGTCCTGGAACTTACAACTTTTTACAAATTAAGCAATGGGAGTAGGACACAGGCATTAAAGCATCTCGGGGAATACACGAAGGTGAGTGCAACGTAGAGGAGTCAGAGAGGAAGTCACAGGAGACAGAGCAAAATGGAGTGCCGGGGTAGAGGAGTTCACAAGGGAGACACCTTGGATGTACATGCACTCCCATGGAGTGCTTAACGTAAATAAAAAAGTAATTCTTGAGAGCAAGCAGTGGAAGCATAAACTCAACCCAATCCAAAAAGATGGTAAAGTGGCTATAGTCCACAGGCTAATCAAACACATGATGACAAATTGGGATACAAGAAGCAGACAAATCAGAGTGACAGGGAAGCGTACCAATGGTGAGAAATGGGCGGGCTCCAAGACCCTGTATGTTCTTGCTGACTCCACAATATGTCTCTCAATAGACAGTGCATGTGCTGTCTAGAAGGCAGCATCTAAAAAGGAAGGGAAGATACATCAAAATGCAACTCAATTTTAGTAGAAATGCATGTGAAACTTGTCTTTCTCTTAGGTTTTTTCAGAAATGATGAAGTACAATATGTGATCTACTTCTATTTTTCTGCGCTTTCAAGAGTGTCCGATTCGCAAACATACTTCCCTGTGCAGGACCAGGCTTCAAACGCAGGCTCTTAATTACTGGAATATTTCATATGTGCCAAGTACAGACCGTCTGTAATTCTTTGGCTTCTCAGATTAAGTCTTTGCATAATTGTACTATTAAAAATGTAGCATTTGACATATATTCTTTTTTTGGGTGAGAACTAATTGTACTTGCTTGACTGACTCATTCACGCTATACTCGGTATAGGTTTTACGCCTCACGAGTTTAAAAGTTCACTAGTCATTACTGCCAGCCTCCACAGGTTAAACAGAGGCTGACAAGCATTCTGAAGATGCTCATACAGCTGTGGAAGGTCATATTTTTCCCACCACTGGCCACCATGAACTTTTCACACTAAATTCACACTCTGATGTAAGCCTTGTGATTCAGTTGCGTTGCCCATTACACCATCACTTGCATGGAAGGGTTCAGGGGCCATATTATACATTGTGCCCCGGGGGCATACGAGCATGCGCTCCTGCTTTGTGCGCTCCAGGGAACAGTGGTTTTACAGAAGGAGCCGCAGAAGCTTATGCATCTCCTGTAATCTTGATAGCGCTAGAGAACATGCAGCACCAGTGCCATCATGAGAGGGTTTTCCATCCATGCAAATGAGGGAATCACTTTGACTCTGTGTCTGTGCCGTATTATGGGTGGCGGCACAGAGACAAACATGCCTTTAGCATGCGCACTGAAAGTGTGCCAAAAAAAGGTGGCGGTCGCCCTCCGAGAGGGAGAAAGTCCAATGCCACCCCACAGACATTCCCCTGCAGATGGGTGTTGTCACTCACTGAATTCACCTACAAGGGGATGTCTCTCTCCTCTTGAAAGTGCAGGCAGAATGCCACCTGCACTGGGAAACAGGGAGTAGCTTTAAAGCAGCCGCTCAGTATTTCACTTGAATGTGCTCCCCCGAGGGCGGAGCTAGTTTGCGGCCACCCTGGAGGCTGGGCATTCTGCATAATAGGACACACTTTCCCTGTTTGTGCCCGGCGCACCTTTTAAAAGGTGTGCCGTGGTGCAAACAGGGGAAGTGCGCCATGTATATAATACTGTCCCTAAAGTGAATATTATCTCTTTGGCAGTAGTTGGCTATTTCATCTAGAGCAGCACTGCGTGACTCAATCTTTGTTCTGGCAAAATATTCAAAGGAGAATTCGGGTAAAATAGGCACTAAAAACGAGAGACCTGCACATGTTTTCTGTCCCCCCATTTCACACTCTGGGGGATATTTACAACAAAATGTCAAAGCGAAGTGTTATGCCAAAATTGGTAACGCCGTGCTCTGACATTTTTAAAATACTGGGATGCACCATATTTACAAAAATACGGCACACCCAGTGGTCGAAGTGCGGGGAAAAAAGTAGGGGAACTGTGGGCGGGAAATCAGAGGGCGGGAATAACCCGAGGATTGGATCAGTGGGCGGAGTCAGAGGTGTGGCCAGAATGCACAAATCACCCCAATTTTTAGTATTTGTTTGCATTTCACTGACCAGTTACAGCTTATTATGTTATTTAATTCAACCAATGAGTACACATGATTATTTAAGGTTTAATATGAGTTCATTAAAATACATTCACAACGTGGGATTCATTTCCAATCACAGAATGTCCCAAATATGATTTAAAAAAAGTATAGGCACAAGCCATTTGTCTCTGAGCCATGGAGTTTCTGTCATCAGCACTTCTCCCTTTTTCCATAAGAGCGGTCCAAACATGAATGGCAAAATATTCTAGTTTGCAAATGTTCACTATATAATTATGGCTTTGCCATATTTGCCATATCATACAACATCTGCTGCATAATCTGACAATTTTAACTAATAAATCGTTTGATGCTCAAACGGATCAAAAGTTACTAAAAAATGTGACTTGTGTCGCTGCGAAGTGGACAACCCTTTGCAAAGGTTGACTGATCACCTTTCTCACTGCTGCATTTGATTGGTACACTGGCACTAATACGGCAAATCTTTGCAGAGACTGTTAGCATGTGTAAAAATGGCAAAATAAAGTATCAGAAAATATAATGCATTACGCTGAAGCCTTTTTTTGCTGCATAATTTAGTCAACACTGTGGCATCATTATGTCCTCCTTTGCTGCATAATTCCAGTGACCCCAAATCAGTCAGCACATGTTAAAAGTGCTTGTGCAAAAGCAGAGAGACTGTGAAGTTTGCGAACTTAGTTTGATGTGCCTGCAAATCCTGCATTGCTGATACCTGGTGAATTGCAGATACTACTGCTGAAACAAGGCCAATGGAGGTACCAATGGGCGAGGCGGACTGGCCTCAAGGGCAGGGCCGGTTTTAGCGCTGGTGGCTCCCAGTGCAACAATGTTTGTTGATGTCCCCCAATGACCACCTACGCCACGGATTCCCTCACTACCACCCTTTAACGGTGCCCCTCAAGTCTCCATAACCACACTCTCTCTCAGATGCATTTAATTTGATTTACAGCACCACTCATCCCAGTGTAGGGTGTCAGAGCACTTTACATGACATATATCACACAGAGACAATTTTACGTGTGAAAATCACTTTATAGAAAATGTTACATTAGACTAAGGACTACAAGGTGTAGGAGTCACATGAAAACCATATTAGTAGGCAGTATAGTTTAATAGTGATTGATCTGGAGAAACACAAGCGCAGAATTTAAAGCACAATACCATGGTTGGGGGTTTTCTTTAATAATCAGAATTGAATTCTATCCAAATTAACACTTTTTGCAACATTAGGATAATCAAAAACTGGGGGGGGGGGGAACATAATGCTCTAATTTATACCTTACGCTTAGATTACAGTTAATAGTTCACTATTCTCTATTAGGATTTTAACTTATAAACTGCAAGTAACAAAAGTATCTCTCTGACAAAAGCAGTAACCCACTGACCTATTTACATTATGTGCACTTTGTGATCTGCATGGTACATGTTCTTTGGAGCAGGCACATTAACCCTCTGGGAGACCTTTTCATGAGTCAAAACTGCCACTAGACAAAACTCTCTAGGAAGACCGGAGTTATCATGACATTTTTATTGTTGCTGAAAATTGCTGGAGGCCAGGAAGGAGGGAGCAAGCTGCAAACATGACACCACCACCCAAAGTCAGAGCCCGGTGTGTTCACACCAGTTTATTATTTTATTTTATTTATTTTGATTTATTTTGAAGGTTTTATATAGCGCGAACAAGACTCTTGCGAGTATCAGAGCGCTTTACAGGTAAAAGAAGGCAAAGTGTGGTATACATAGACAACAGACAATAAACGAAATACAATGAGTAGACATAGAGTTTAAGTGAATTTAGCCATGAGGATAGCTTTCACTTCTCTTTTGAAGGAGGAAGTGGAGGGGTTCATTCTTGTTTCATTGGGCAAAGCGTTCCATATCTTCGGAGCCATACCAGAGAAGGAGCGGTTATAAGTTTTTTTCTTGGCAAATCGTTGAGGTTGTAGGAGAAGGGTTTTGGCGCTCCTAGAGGCTCTGTTGCCCGCTGAGAGAACCAGTTTCTGTGCTAGGTATTGTGGGGTATTGAGGTAGAGGGCCTTGTGCGTCATGCAGGCGATTTTTAGGTGAATTCTGGCTTCAAACGGGAGCCAGTTGATGGCTCTCAGGTCAGGGGAAATGTGAGCATTTCTTTTAGACCCTGTGATGAGTCTGGCAGCTGAATTGATCGTGGTTCTTAACGGTGCTGTTGAAGATTTTGTGAGGCCGCATAGGGTAACTGCTCCAAATTCCACTCGGGGGATTACTAGGGCTTGAAGTGCTTGTTTGAAATCGTGTGCAGGCAGAAAGGGTTTCAGTTTACACAGGGTCGTTAGTTGAAAGTTAGCTGCTTGAGTTGAGGTGCTGATGTGTTTCTGCATCTTTAGGTTACTATCTAGCGTTATCCCCAGAGATTTCGCTGAGTCGACTATGATTGGTTGTCCATTGAGCGCTGTTAGGTGTTTCATCCAGTCCAGGATAGTGTGGGTTTGCACCGCCCTAGAGCCGGCCCTTCTCAAGGGTCCTGTGACCTCAGTGACAGAGTCACTGTCGCACTAGGGTTTTCTGCTTCATAAGCCTGGCCGCAAGACTGGAGGTGAACTTCAGCATGGAGTTTGGTGGACAAGCCTTCAAGGTTAACCCACACTTGCCACCGCTAGTGTCCACCTGATGGTGCTAAGACACCAGGGCTTCTAAGGTCTTGTGGGCCTTCTAAGGTCTAGCATGGGGATGTGCTCCAGTGGTCTGGTGGAATGGTCATGAAGACTGAACTGGGTTCCCCAGTTCCAAATTCAACAGCTCTGGCCATAGTGCCATATCCTCTCCTCCACTGAACACAATACTGCCCCACTGAGAGAAACTCACACTGCCTTCAACTACAACCCAATTGTGCCCGCCATAAAAACCTGGATGTGACTCAATTCAAATTATATACTAGACAAGAACCATATGCTGCCTAAAAAAAAGTAACAACATCCTGGAAAAATCAAACACTCATAGGGAATGCAAGATTAAGTAAAGAACGTGAAATGAACAACCTGGTTACCTTAATGCTTTTACACTCACTATTCAGAAATCAGCGGGTGATTTTGCCTGAGAAGTTAAGGCCATGACTACAAGTTCCGGACGGAACCCATTTCAATGTCCATTGCTCATATGCTTACAAAACGTAAGCAGTATGGTTTAAAAAGACCACATCCCTGAACACATCCCGCGGTACACATTTTGTTTTCCAATCCACCCATCAAT
Organism: Triturus cristatus; assembly: GCF_964204655.1. Lineage (NCBI taxonomy): Eukaryota > Metazoa > Chordata > Amphibia > Caudata > Salamandridae > Triturus > Triturus cristatus. Next base: position 1,099,637,837 of record NC_140594.1, read on the forward strand.
CAGGCATTGCAATACATCCAGGATTGGTGCACTTCCCCACCTGTGGAAAACAATGCTGTTCAAAGAAAGACAAAAAAACAAAAGTAGCTCTTTACTGGCAAACAGTGGTAGCTGGTGACATTTGAAAGTGATGAGCCGTAAACTTTGTCAGAGTGCACCGCGGCGAGCGAGCGCGGCGAGCGAGCGCTGTGAGCGAACCCGAACATCTTAGGGGGGTAAATGGGGCATTTTCAAGCAAATTTGAGAAGCAAGAAGGTTAATAAAACAATTGTGAAAGTGCAGTTATTACATTAATAAAGAGATGTCATATAACATGTAGATAGAAATGTTTCTTAAGCTAGGCCCTGCCAGTGCCACGCACCTCTGAGCAATATACACGCTGTGTGCCAGCAGGGCCAAGCATCAGAAACATTTCTATTGTTATGTTTTTGAAGCTAGGCCCAGTGCTGGCACTCAGAGTGTATGATTCTCAGACGAAATTAAGAACCACAAATTCCAAATAAAAATGACTCGTAAAAACATGTTGCCAAGTAGATTAACAAAGCGCTATCGATTTTTTAAAATCTTTACACGTTGCAGCGTGGGCCCTGATACGGGTTATTAAGCTTCCAGCGTTAGATTAGTGTTACCCAAGTGTTACAACAAGAAAAGCTGCTTACGAAACAAAGAAGAAATATAGCTGTCCATTTTTTTTTACCCTCCAGCTTATCGAAAATAGATTGTGAGGGAAAATGGTGACACGCAGCACGTTACAAAGCACTTAAATAGGCAAAAGGTGTCACTGTGTCAACATGCACGTATTGAGCAAGGCACACAGCCGTGAACATGCCGTCCTTGGTGGTTGCGTCAATGAATGTGCTGGGTGGTTTGTTCCTTGTTTACGTCCCAGCGACACGGGCCATCCCGCAGTGACAGCATCCAGAATCATTTCTACCAGCAGCAGAGGGACAAACAGCCTTTCAAACAATACCTCAAACACACAGTTGCCTTGCTAAGGTGAGGGAGGGAACACGGGAGCAGACTCTGAGAAGACACGCTATGCGGTGCAGGGTTCTTTTTGACTTAATATAAATTATATAGTAATGAAAATGGGCTAACAACAAAGCAATCTGTGTCTGTTGTTCCGCTGTGTGGCACACATCCACCTCATAGCGCGAATGTAAAGAAAGAAGGGGGTGGAGGGTGCGCTGGGTAGCCCTTGTCGTTCAAATTGATGATAAGGCCAAGTTTTATATTTAAGCCACTACCAATCAGAAAGCCATACTCTGCTTCAGACCACCCGTCTCACGGGGCACCCACCGTGTCCCACGTGCTTATGCATCTGCGCTTCCACTCACCTTGCAGAGAAAAATGCTTTTTGGGAGATTTGAACCCGATCTGGAGGTGAGTAGAGAGGGGTCGGATCCATTGAGCTGTCCAAGCAGAGCTCACTCACACAAACCCTTTGTGATATTCGATAGTTTTTTAATTGTGTCTTTGAAAAAAGCTAGGTAATATTGACGAGTTACTTTTTTGTGTCAAAAGCATATAAAATATTCATCAGTCAGTCAAAAAGGCTTTATTTCGATATAAATATATCTTAAAAAGCAGAGATACAATAATATACATTAAGATAGTAAAAAAGGAATCAGTGCGTGGAGAGATAAACAGACATTTCATACTGCTACTGATGCCAATAAATTAGCTAAAAACAGATAAGTAATTTGGATAAAAAACGAATTAAACAACATACAAAAGCCTAGATGACCTAATGCGCCAAGCCCAACCTAGGAACTTGGCTAAACCACAAGCAAAAAGGGGCCTTGGGTCATTTTTTAATATTCGCAGAGCTTCTATACAATATCTGGTTCCTAATTCTCTGCAGAGTGGTTTTAACCATCTGCTCCGGGGGGCTGCATAGGCTGGGCACTCAAACAAAAGATGAGGAACAGACTCGGTCCTCTTATCGCAAAAAGGGCAGAAAGAAGTTGTTTGAGATGGTACCTTCCACCTCGATGTTAGTTCTCCAACAGGGAGTAAACCTATTCTGAATTGAAAATATAGGGCTCTGTCTTTACGATTGGAGATGAGATCCAGATAAGGTTCGCAGAAATAAATTTCTTTTACCAGAAGAAAGTCCATAGTAGACCTGCACAAGTTGGCATTACTGCTTCTAGTACCAGCCACCCAGCTCCAGTAGATCTTTTTCAATTCAGACTTTGTTGTACACCAGGAGCTACCAAATTTTTTCTAATGTAAACAGTTTATTCCAAAATACATCTCCTCGCTACCGAAATGAAAAGGGTTTACAATTAAACTTAGGGGAAGACTTTTTTTAAAGAAACACATAAAAGAAATATTTTAGAAAGCAAACCATGGCTCCAGTCCATACTTCACACTTCTTCATGATACACACTGCTCAATGGCACGAAAGTGGTGAGAACCTTGTGTTTATTAAGCACATACATTTGTAAACGCGTGTGACTGTACAGCGCCTACAGTGGCGACAACATCAACAAAGGTGTCTGTTGCCTTCACGTGCAAACCTGAAAATTTTGGGTACCACCGATATCCAGGAAGTACTGCACCAGGCTGCTATAACCCACGGTAAGCCATTGGGTGAGTGAAGGCACACTAGGGGTACCGGGGCACCACTGATTGTCTACAGCACTGTGAGCCACGCGTAGGGGTACCGCCGACATCAAAACGTACTGAATGATGACATCACCACCAAGCTGCCACAAGGCACTGGACACCACTGAGTGTTTGATCTCACACGCAGGGGTAGCGGTGTATCGCCAATCTCAGGAAAGACCTAAGGGACAGATTTACAAGCCCCTTGCGCCACTTTTGCATCATTTTTCCCATGTTAAAAATGGCGCAAAAGTGGCGCAAGAGGCTTGTAAATCTGCCCCTAAATATTTAGGGCCACATTTACAAGCCCCTTGCGCCACTTTTTCCATGTTAAAAGTGAGGTAAAAGTGGCACAAGGGGCTTGCAAATCTACCCCTTAGTTCGGCACTGGGCCGCCGCAAGGCACCCAGTGCCACTGAGTGAGTGAGCTCACACCAGGGGTAGCGCTAACATCAAGAAGCTATCGGGTGGTTTAGCTTACAAACATTAGGGATGCCACTGGCGGCTGGAAGCCATTGGGTTCACACTCGGGGGGGCTCTAATAATGAAAAGCTACTGCGTGTTGTAACCCAAGTTATCAGTGCACCAACTAATCAGTATGTAAAGCAAATTGTCCGCTCGCACGCGGGACACCAGTCCCCAGTGCTAGTTACTGAGTGGTTAATCTCACACAAGGGCTACCCTTATCTACCCCTGTCCTATTCGCGCCGAATGAACCACACACACTGACAGTGAAACCGCAGTTACTCACAGGGGACACTGATAAACACCTCTCATCTGCGTGAGTACTCCCTCCTCCACAGAGGCGGGGGGGGTGGCACAGTGGGGTGTCTTGGGGGGTCATGCGGGGGGATGGGGGGTAGTATAAAATTAAAAGAAAACGTACCTGCCCGCGCCGCCTCTGCTCCTGGGACGGGGTCCCGCGTTCTGAACAGGATGTTCAGGAACAGGCATACTGCAGCTTCCTCCCCTCCTGGAAGCCAAACACAACGCTGCAATGGCAGCGTTGTGATTAGTAAGAAGTCCCGGACGGCCCCCAGCCGGGCACCAGTAGGGAGGCCATTTTCTCGTATGTAGGCTGCATGCAGCCTTCATAGAGAAAATGTAGAGTGCGCATGACCGCTTTGGTCGACCCCAGGGCGACCAAGCAGTCAGGGCACGCAGAATGGTGAAAGCCACTCCTCCTCCACCCGCCCACAATCCTGCCCCCAATCAGGTATAGGCTCCCACCCGCCCCCAACCAGGCATACACCTGCTATCTGCTTTCTCGCAGCACGAGAAGCAGAAAATAAAATGGTATTTTAAATACCATTTTATTTTCTGCTTCTCGCCCTACGAGAAAGCAGTGAGGCGGTGCTCCAACGCCGTATGGAGCGGCCCCCACTGCTGCCAAACTCTGTAAAGTGGTGCTAATGTGTTTGGAAGTGAATAAAACCAATCTGGCCACTTTGCGACCACTCTGTTATTTATTTATTTTTCATATTTTTAACCTTTTATTCCCGAGGCTACACTTTGGAATAGAAACATAAAAAAAAAAAAGACAACATTTCCATCAAAAGTGTTTTTCTTTTTTAGATCGATTTCACAGGGGAACAAATAAACGAAAGAAGGAATGAAAGGGTGAGAACTGTTTCTTGAAGTCACGGTTTTCAGAAAGTCAAGAGGAGCTAGACAGAAAAGAGGGAATAAGAGAAAGAAAGGGGGGGGGCAACTGTCAGCGGCCGAGCAGAAGTGCACACTGCCCTTGTCTTCTCTGGGCAAGAAGGAAAAGAAAGAGTACCTTTTCTTCTCTACGCACCCGCCCGTCCCAGAATGGCCGCGAACGTCGAGCCTTATCTGTAGGTCTTGGCTACATCTGCCGTCCTGGGACACATGTTTGGAATTACAAAGTAGGGGAGCAGAATCTATTGACTTAAAGAAGTAGGGGAATGCCATGCCCTGCCAATCCCACCCACTTCGACCACTGGGCTCACCCGTGTCACCCCTAGCACTGGTGCAAATAAAGCTGCCTAGTGCCAGCGCAGGCACCCTTACGCCATGTTGCAAGGGTGCCTGCACTGCAGGGGCAATTGTTTATGAGCAGGAAGGCACACCTTCCTCCACATAAACAATCTTGAAGGACGATTTGATTATTCTATGTGTGCTGCAGAATACAGCACACATGGAAAGAGCAAAAAACAAGGAGAAATTAATAATCTCTCCTCGCATCACCAATCTAAGACTGCTCCAGCCTTGTAAATACGGGGCAGTGTCAAAAAGAAACAGGTGTTACGGCGAAATGTTGACTGCAACACCCATTGCATGCCCCTTTCACGCTAAGTGAAACGTGAAGAGGGGCCTTATTTACAGGGCGGCGTTAAGCCACGTAAAGTGGCTTAATGCCACTTTGTAAAAAAGGATAAGGGGATAGCGCCACATGAACATCACAAAAATTGACGTTCTGGTGGCGATATCCCCTTGTAAATATGGCCCTCTGTATCTCTCCTTTTTTGCTTCACTCTTCATTTATCTCTACTTCACCCATTATTTCGCTCTTTCTCATTATCACTCTCTTTTCTATCTCCCCCAACTATTTGATTCACTTTTTATCTATCATCCTATCACTTGTGGTCCCTCCCTTTCTCCTTCTATCTACAACAGGTGTCACTGTCGTTTGGAAAAACCAGCATGATTTATCAATCCCTATCCTCTTGCCAACAATGTCTGCAATAAATTGTGGACGATGAGGCAAACTCTTCTGAGAACTTTCTATCTTATTTTGGACGTCATCTTTCTTTTCAAGCAAATGGATCGGCTTCTGACTAATTTGTCATTTTGTCAAATACACATCAGCAGCTATCTTTGCAAGCAGTCACACAGTCCTCTTTCTCATCTAAATTGTGCTTGATTCAATTCCAGGTGGACGTCTGCAATGTTCATTTTTTAGGGGTCGGACGTTAGCACTGTACAACAGTATTTGTTGGCACCCTCGACCTCACCAGGGGTTAAACTACTAGGATTTTTTTTAAAGAAATGTTACTATTTTTAAGATTAGAAGTTTAACAATCCCCTTAAATAACTCGATTTACTTAATAGGAAAACATTCAAACGCAGGTATGCCTAAATTACTTGGTTTGTATATGAGGAGTATATATTGTAATGAGACAATATTATTGCATAATATTACTCAATATGGTGCTCCATGAGTGACCAGTGACAGCAAAGCGGTTGTGCAGTGCATCAAGACATGTGAGTTAACATGCAATAAATACACAATTCTAAATTATTCTTATATGACCCGGCCACATGATTCTGACTAAAGTCCCTCAAAATGTGCATGTGAGGTTGATCAACTTTTACTTTATTCAACAGATTTGTCATTATGGTGGGGCCAAACTACAAAATCTGTCGACGTTTCGACCCATTCAGATTACATGTGCTCTATAAACAGTAATTCAAGTCTTCATCAGGACAGTGTAGGGAAGATCCTACCAGGTGGTTCAGACCTATATGTGTTCAAATGTTTTCAAATTTAGTAAATTGAGTTATGTAAGTGGATTGTTAGACCGCTTACCTTAAAATTAGTATCAGTTTTTTAAAGAAAACATTCAACAGGACCACTCAGACGGTGTAATGTATTTATTTACCCCAACAGCAGCTAAAGGAGAAATTGTCCTTGCTTGCCTTAGGCCCATGGCATCCTTGCTATGATACAGGTCCCCCCCATTGACCTTCTTTACAGATTTCTTCACTACTAAACTCCAGCTGTGCCCCTCATATCTTCATAGCCCTTCTCCCATGTTTATTTAATTTATTTTATAGCATTAATCATCCCAGTGTAGGATGTCAAAGTGCTCTATATCACACACACACATATATATATATATATATATATATATATTTTTATATATATATATATATATATATATATATTCTCAAACTTGATTCAGCTCCTCCTGGGATATCCGCCCATAGTCTGGTGGCGCACGAGGCCGGTAGAGCCACAGCCGGCACAAATGTAAATCCAATATTCCAAAGTAAAGCGCGCTCTCAGTTTAGGGTATAATAGCGATCTTTTATTCTGACGTCAGAATAAAAGATCGCTATTATACCCTAAACTGAGAGCGCGCTTTACTTTGGAATATTGGATATATATATATATATATATATATATATATATATATATATATATATATATATATATATATATATATATATATATATATATATATATATATATATGTCACATATCATCCACATAAAGTCAGGATTTAAACTTTAACACAGTGGTTGGATTTGTGTCCACTAATAAGAATGTATTACTACCCAAAAGAACCCTCTTTTGCAGTGACAGACTGAGAAAATAAAACAATAAAGTTCTAAAACCATGCCCTGCCGTTCGAATGCAGCTCTTTGATGCCAGTGCATTGCTTTCTGTGCTATATTAAAAGGATTGTAATTTACCAACTGAAAGTCACAAAAGGGTCTCTGTAACAAGAGCAGTAACCCACAGGGCTATTTGCATAACATACAAATTTGTGTTCTGCATGTTACACATTGTGCTTTGTAGTAAGCACATTTACTGGCTATGGTACTTTTTATATAAGTCAAAACTGACCCCAGCAGGCCACCATCCCTGTGGTTGGGGCCAATCATAGTAGGTCACAGTTTGTGACCTACCTCATGAATATTGATAAGATAGTTTACAAATTGTAACCCCCAACGATTGACCGCAATCACACAGATGGTGTCCTACTGGGGTCACTAGACCACCATCCCTGTGATTGCTTTTAAATAAAGCAATACTTTTGTTTTGTAAATTCAGCATTTAAAAAATATGGAACATTTATACTCCTACTCCTAAAAACCATTTTTGTTAACATTCACACCTCCTTTGAGTTAGTAGCAAATATTAATGTTTTGCGACCAGATATTGGTCGCAAGGCATTAATACATACCATAAGGAATCACATTTAGAAAGGGATGCCCTAAACATGCCCCTGACTAATTCAGATTCCTTATTATTTCCTAAACCCATTTTAGATTTTAGAAAACCAATGTGAAATCATTAATTGTGTCTAGTATATTTCAAAAAGTGTTTTAGCAGTCGCAAACCCTCAGATTTTATTAATCTGAGGGTTTGCAACTGTTTCAACACTTTGTACACGAGACTGCTGGTTATTAAAAGTATGCCCTTATTTTAATGGAGGATTATGATTGTGTATGTACAGAAGGACTACAAGAAAGCCATTATATAACATTAAGTTGAAGTAGCAAACCATAAAAGAATCAACTAAATGCCTTTTGTCTTTATTTAATGTACCTAGTGATCATGGCACTTGTAAACTGTTAGTCACAACACTTGGATGAAACAATGCAGAGAAAGGAATTTGTTAGGACAAGGCAAAACTTCTGTTGACCTAGTCCAGGTTCTGCCAATATCTGTAAATATGCACTCTATACACTATGGCACGCTGGGGACATATGGGGAAGCCAGGTTGGCAAACATGAATGGTGGAGGTACAGTAACACCCTCTCCTTACCTCTGTATTATTTCCTATTGAATGAACACAATGTGAAGAAATCCCCAAACATATGAATTAGTTAACCCTACGGCTGCAATGGCAGAGGATATATATATATGGAGATAAGAAGGTGCAGTGGCGGCTCCTCCGCTATGGTGGAGGAGCGTTGCCCCGCTGCTTTTAAGCAGGGCAAATAAAGGAAACATAACATGATAATAACTTTGAGTTATCATTTTATGATTCCGTGCTGCTTTGCGGACGGGGTAGGGCTGCTCTGGGAGCAGGGCAGGGGAAGGGCAGTTTGCCCACTCCTAAGTGCACATGACTGTTTGGCCGGCTCCCTGTTCTCCACACAGGCTGAATTGCAAATATTTTCCGAACCCCATTTTCTACACGTCATCGGTTATGCGCTATATATTCTTTTGAGTAAAACTGTGCATGTGCAAATTTAGTGGCCATTACAATTGAAAAGGTGCTGTCTGTTAATTGAGTGTGCCACCACGCCACGCTTTAGTGCTATACTAACTTGCGCCAGTGTGCTCGGAAATGCACCATCAGTTACGTACCATACCCTTATCACTTTCCTGCTGAATGGGCGTGGCTCATTTGCTGCACTGGTTCGCGTGACCTAACAGTTTTCACAATCTGTATGACTTATGATGTAACAAAGATGGCAGCATCCCCTCTCTAAAAATTGGTCCAGCGCTATTGACCACCATCTCACAATTTGCAAGATTTTACAATGTGTGCATAGAATTACCACCGACTGGGAAGCGCAGCTGACTCTAGAGGGAAGGGGGCTGACACCCCCGTGGGCGGCGGACACTGGCACGGCAGTAGCAGGGTGCGCGTGCGCACCAGAACAAAGGGTCAGCAAATGGCCAGGGGAGTTTGAGTTCAAAGAACCCAATCAAGAAGGAGGGGCATGGTGGTAAGAACAGCCATTAGGCGACCCGGACAAGCAGTCCTCAGCTTTGTCGCCGACCCGCTATACCAAGCAACAGAAGAAGAGCTGTCACAGCAATTGGAAGCGATTTATGACAACCTTGAAAAGACAGCATGGCTGTAAGGTTGGTGCATTGAAGGGTGAGGCACAGTGCTTAATTTGAACCGGAGTTTTCCGGTGCTGAGCACCGGCACTTAATTGGTTTCCGGTGCTCGGCACCGGCACCTAATTGTTAACAACCACAATTAGGGCAGTCTGCCACAAGGTGGCGCTGCTCATGTAATTTAGAGATGAGCAGTATCACAGTTATTTTGGAAAACAATATACATTATAAAATGACTAACACCTGCCTCCCCAGCAATTCCTTTAGCTTTGGGGACCTGGAATTATCTGAACTGTCGCATTAACATGCAAGAGAGATGGTTAGTAGTTGTTTTGGCAACGATGGCAAGGGTGGTGGGTGGGGCAAGCTACAGTGGCCTCCTGGTCAGAGCCCCGGCACTTAATATTTTACAAATTAAGCACTGGTTAGGCAAGTTAGGGTTGTTAATACGCAATAGAGTATAAGATGCACAATGTATAACCTGCTATGAAATGCCATATGGGGAAATCCAATATAGGCCAGAAATAAGCGTGTTGATGACTAACACCATCATGACAAGTGTGGACCAACTTATGTGTGATTAAACTGCGGACGTTCTAATGCCACAAATATCTTGGTGTACATAATTATAATTGTAGGGAAAGGAGGAACGGCTGGAGGGCCTGTGAGATGCTCGCACAGCTGGGGGGACCGGTGGGAGGGGGGTTTTTGACAGTTGCGAATTGTAACACATATTTGCGCCTTTCTAATTGCGCTCTACTTAGACGCGAGAAAGTAGCAGCTAAGTTGATGTAACACACCAATCGTTATGTTGAGTGCTGCCCCAATGCCCCGGTGGCTGAACTATATGTATATATTCACAATAAAATAAATGAAAAACTAATTTATCGGGTCACTGCAGCCCAATTGGTCCCCAGCTCAAACACGCCGTTTATGATGGGTAAACCGGTTATGAATGCAGAGTAGCACGGGGTGGGAGGTAGTGGGGTGGGGGGGGGGTATTCATATGCTCTCAGCATCGCAGAGTGCGGAAGAAGAACGGAGCTAGTAAACAGACTCATTTCAATAAGAATTCCTCTCAGCAGGAACGACCCATCTGGCTTCCCCCAGCTGCCGCGACCCTCAGATCCGTGGCGAACCCCCTGATTTACCGCCGGGTGAAGGCCATTTGAATCCTCGGCGGAGCTGTGAATAATCCCATCCAATCATGGCTACTTTGTAGCCACTTTGGCAAATTGTTTCTTTCGCTCTTCCTCTGAGGAGGCAGATGGATGGCACGAGCCTGGTGACCTTCATGGGGCAGCGGAGGAAGGCTGTGTCAGGGAACAGAAGGAAGATGCAGCGAGAGAGAAGGGGGGAGAGAGAGACAGTAGACAGAGGGAGACAGGGAGAGAGAGAACAAGAGAGAGAGAAAGGGGGGGACAAGGAGAGAGAGAGAGAGCAAGAGAAGGAGAGAGAGGGGAGAGAGAAGAAAAGCGCAAAGAGACAGAGAGAGAGAGAGAGAGACAGAAAGAGGGAGAGAGAGAAAGAGAGAGAGAGAGAGAGTAGAAAAGCGCAAAGGGAGAGAGACAGAGAGAGAGAGAGAGAGAGACAGAAAGAGGGAGAGAGAGAGAGTAGAAAAGCGCAAAGAAAGAGACAGAAAGAGAAGAAAAGTGCAAAGAGAGAGAGAGAGAAAAACAGCGAGAAAGAGAGTGGGAGAGACTGCGCGAAAGTCAACATGTTGGCTGAAGGGAGGGACAGGGTGACCGTGAGATCCACAGATCTGCACCGAGAAAGAAGTGGGCATGGAGTGAGTGAGAGAGAGAAGAAGGTAGGTAGAGAGGGGAGGAAGAGAGAGAACAAGTAATATATAGGAGTGAGAGAGAAGGAAGGCAGCTAGACAGAGAGTGAGAGATAGAGCCATTGTGTGAGAAACAGAGGGTGACAGCCATTTAGGCAAAGAAGAATGTATAGGTATAATAACACCCACAACAAGAGAGACATCAAGAGAGGAAGAACAAAGAGGATAGGAAGAGAAAAGCAACAGTAAAGGAGACAAAGAGGGAAGCACGTATACAAATAAATATAGAGTTTAACAGCTACCTTGTGGTAGTGAGAGATATATGTAGGAAAGAAAAGAAACCGAATATGTGACAGCATGTGAAGAAGAGCGATAGATCACGGAAATACATAAAGAGACAACACTAGACAGAAGAAGAGTGAATACAGAAAACGCCGGAGAGCACACGAGAGAGAACCTTGAAAAGAAATTAATTGAGGGGAAGACAAAGAGCTAGAGTGACAGAAACAGTCAGGATAACAATCAGAGTGTGTGTGAGAGAGAGAGACACAACAGGACTGAGGGACAGACAGAGGTGCATTGTTACAGAGACAATGTTAAACTATTAACTATGTTGCAGTGATACCGACTCAGAATGTTCTGGTCAGTACTGTAAATGTATAAAAATAAGTGTAGGTATTCATCAAATTGAGATGTGGACTAGGGGGTGGGGCTTGGGGGCGGGGCTACGGGCAATGCTAAGGGAGACCGGGCCAGAGGCATACATTTAATTTGTTTGAGATTTAATATACGTACAAAAGGATATGTTATTTATTAAAGTGGGCTTCTAATGGTGCACCACCGATATCACACATAACTTGCACAAGAATTTTTCTTAAGATTTTTGGGAAACATTTAACTATGGTTAACCCTCTTGTCTTATTGCCACATAGCGAACTTCACCCAGCCCCTCCTAGATGGCATAGCCGTGCCTCAAAGCTTCTTAACTGCTGTGAAGTCTGATTTCCTCTTCCTGGAGGTGAAAAAGCTGTTGAAAGCTTGCACCAGGATGCCTGGCTCTGGCTCAGTTCCAGTTCCTCTTGCACTCTCAAATCAAAAATGAACTGATCTTTGATGGTGCATCAGCCTGCCAGCCAAACTCTAATCTCAAGTGCAAAGATTAAAGACAAAAGTGTGACCTTTATTTTTAATTCAGGAGAGAACAAAAGATATAGCCTCCTAGAGGCTGAATTGCACAACGTGAAAGCAGAAATTCTGGGATCAATCACAGCTTCCCCACATGACCAAATTGTGTGATCGTAGACAAACATTTTAACTTACCAACCTCCTTTTTGTTCATTAGCACATATGATAGTATATTCAAAGGCACGAGTTCAGGATGTGTGCTGTACAATCACATCTTGCGTTAAATTTAATACACTATAATGTTGCTTCATTCATGAAAAGAAAAAAAAATAACCCAAGAGAAAATGGCCTCCAAAAAACGAAATACAATCCCAGAGCCCCCTCAATAACCCAAGAGAAAATGGCCTCCAAAAAATCTATCTGCCATGCTGGACACTGCAGACAACACTCACTCATGCAAGAACACTCACAATTCATTCATGAAAAGAAAAAAGTCCATATATAATATACACCTGAGAAGTGACTTACTTCCTAGATCACTAATGGCATTGTGGTCACAGTGGAATGCACCAAGGTGAAATGCTTGCACATGATAAAAATGCACTTTTATTTCAATGGTAATGTTTTCAAGGCTGGACTTATGCACCGGCTTTTAAGGCCAAGCCAGATTTGCTGGTTCGGCTCTGACTGGGCTCTCCTTGTTAATTTGTTGGTTCACCCACCTCTACCCCTCCCAGAGCCCCCTCAATAACCCAAGACAAAATGGCCTCCAAAAAACAAAATACAATCAAGTTGAAACACTGCGGAGAAAGCAGATCTGTACTGAAGAGCGAGTGGCTTAGCACTTGCTACAAGCGCACCCTTTCACATGCGCTTCTTGGACAGAGTGTGGACATGCAGGGCTTGTGGAGTTTGCAACTATCTATCTGCCATGCTGGACACTGCAGACAACACTCACTCATGCAAGAACACTCACAGGGACATTTGTGCACACACTCAGGTCATTTAGTACATGTGTTTGGAAGAGCTTACATTATCTGCTGCACAGATCACTAAACTGTGAGTCCCACCAGCTGTGCTACAGCATCACCTCCTCCATCCTCACTCTGGCTCCAAACAAGTGCTGCCGTACTCTGCTATGCCAGCAGGAAGCCTTCTCTGGATTTCCCGAGAGTCAGGAGATATGCCTGTTAGCAGGTCCTGCCCACACACCTACTGTGCTATTGACTCCCCAGATCATGAGTGGAAACTGTGTCAGTAATCACAGTGTGAGTCAGACCCCTCGCAAACTTCCTGCCAGCCCTGAATGAATGACTACGGGACGCCACTCAATTAGCACATTGTGAGGGTAGATTAGCACTCGATCATCAGAGTGCTTCACAAAAACTGATTGACTCATCGGCTCTGTTGGGCTTCTTTTTGTTGATGCCAGTTTTACTGAGCCTGCCTTGCTGTCTCATAAGTACCGGTACTCTCTTTAGAGAAGCAGAAGTTCCGGTACTCAAGCGCAGAAAATTTAGAAGCGCCGGTACTTAGTACCGGACCATTTAAAGCACTGGTTCTGGTGCAATAGAACTCAAGAGGCACCTCCATGATGAGGCCCTACAAAGTTGAAACGCCTCTAGGGTTGTTTGTGCTCCCGTTCAGAAGAGGCTTAGGGCCAGATGTATGAAATCGCAAGTTTGCAATTTTCTAATAGCGATTTGTAGCGATTCGCTATTAGGAAATCGCAAACTACAATGTACAACAGTGTGTTTGACACTGTTAGCGATTCGCAGTGGGTCGCAAATGGGCCTGCCTCATTGATTTGCGACCCATTGTTACAATCACAGGTTAGGAAAACGGGATGCATTACAAAATAAAAATGAAAAGCTACCTTTTAATTTTTTAAGAGTAGGCAGTGATCCGTTTGCGAATGGGATACCACCAACTTGAAATTGGTGGTACCTGCGAATGTTTTGCGACTTTATTCCCGGTCACAAAACATTCATACATTCCAATGCTATCTGGTGTTAGGAAGGGACGTCCTAAACACGCCGTTTCCTAATAACGAATGGCAAAAGCGTAATGCGTTTCGGTAACAGATGACTGAGTCACATTTTGCCTTCTGTACTTGGCAAAATGCAGTCCAGGCTGCATTGTTCCTATCGTGGTTAGTAAAATGCTGATGGGCTTACGGTTGGTCCATGACTGCATGACGGCACAGTGAGCAAAATATAGACTGGAATGCAGCTCAGAGTAATTACCAGTGACTGGGATTACATTCAAGCATTCTACCTATAATTTGTGTCTTTCCTAGTGTAAAACTGCACAGCTCGTGAGGTTAGGAATTCAAGTAGGCCCTACGCGCACCTGGTTCATGGCAGCCCTTCATACTTAAACAAGTCAAAATGCTGTTCACTCTGTATTCCTATCTGTCTGTAGCGATCACCCCTGTAGAACGACTGTCCATGAGGTATCTCCTCTGCATCTGCCTGTTATTTTAGGGGTGCTGTAGGGTGACCACCCCCTGCTTCCAGCACCTTTGCTGGTGTTAACAAGGTCTTCCACCTGCTTGTGAGGGGCTTGAAAATAAGCAGATGCTGAGCAATTGTTTGCGCCACCCCAAAGTATTGCATGATTTCAGACTGCTGAGCGAAGGGGGTTAGCATTCACAAGTGTAAGCTGACAATTGCTAACATCTTACACTCTGCATGTGCAGCCTGCCGGGATCAGGAGACAAAGAGGACCCATGCACACTTCTCCTCTTTCCATACCCCTTGCACATTGTGACGTCAGCTAACCTTTTGATTTGACTAGATTTATTCGCAAAATATGCTCATAAGGGCTTTCAGCGTGTCCTCCTCATCTATTGGTCTGTTATTGTGCCTTTCATGTTTTACTTCCACCTACTACAACATAGACCATACATGGTGCAGTGGGTCAGCCCTCTTCAGCCATTGGCTAATTTCACTGTGTGTGACAGCAATCTTCCCTTTCCCAAGCTGCATATCACCAAACAAAGTTTCACTCTCTATCATGTCAATGCATGCTTTTTGTTAACAAAACATATTTTTGCTTTTAGCCAATGTTTTTTTTAACCTTGAAGAGGGCCCTGAAGCTTTCCCAAAAATAAAGTCTTGTGAAATCATAACAAAATGAAACAAGCATTGACCAAGCAAAAAAGCTGGCAGACAACACCAGACCTACTGGCTTTACCAATGCTTGCTGTGTAATGTGATTTCATAAGCCCCAAAAAAAGTATAGGGCGTCACAATGCTGGCAGTGCAATGAGACTTCCAGTGATTCTCACTCCATTACGGTAATAGAGGCAGGCAATGGGTGCTTCATAGCAGCCGTGGCCCGTGCAGTTAAGAGCGGTGGGGTGGTGGGGCCGGGTGTGGGGATTCCGACAGACGTTAGCAAGGGAAAATTAATTATTTATTTAATTTCCCCTCGTCATCGTCCATTGAAATCCCCCTCACCCGGCCCCATCACCCCACAGCTCTTAGCTGCATGGGCCGCGGCTGCATCATAGCCTCTTTGCAAGGAGTAGGCTAGTGAACCCTTTGTTGGTCCGGCAAGCAATAAAAAATGATTGACTGCGAAAAGGCTCTTCGGGAATCGAGCCTCTACTACTAGCTAATTCCAAGGTATGTTTTTTATACTGTGCAGACCCCTCTAGGTTTCAAATATGTGAACTGAAGGTTGAACAAAGATTTTGAGAGCAAATGCCTATCCCCACTGAGCTATCCTCCCATCATTAACCATCTGCGCTGCTGTTCACCAGATGACATCGTAACACTAGCAGTAGAAGAGTAACTGAAGGCTCGAGCCAGATGCCTGACTCTGGTCCATTTCAAAGTCCTTTGGCAACCGTGAGCCAAAAGTGAGCCAAGTTATCATGCGGCATCTGCCGCCAAGCACCTTACTCCATCACCAACTCCCCACTTCCCTCTCCACCGCTTCTGCAGCAGAGGAAGTACTGCCCAGCCAGCAGTGGTCTGTGTTCATTCAGCAGATGCGGTGATAGTGAAGATCCTGCAGTGTGCTCTGAAAGTGCGTAGAACAGTGCTTAGTTTGTAAAAAAGTAAGTGCCAGGGCACATCTTGGGTGGCCACTGCAGCCTACAC
The DNA here is from genome assembly GCF_964204655.1 of Triturus cristatus. Lineage (NCBI taxonomy): Eukaryota > Metazoa > Chordata > Amphibia > Caudata > Salamandridae > Triturus > Triturus cristatus. The sequence continues at coordinate 1,099,654,020 of NC_140594.1, forward strand.
CAATAATTGCCCCTGCCAGCTCTTCCAATGACAATACCAATGACTACTAACCATTGGACTCCTGCAAGTGATACGATTCAAACTATGTTTATACATTTTGACTTATTAAACACACTTGTTGTGCCCATCTCAAACTTAAAAAGAAAGCGCCACCATGTGGTTGACTGTCACTAGAGCAGTTGCTGACAATTAAGTGCCGGTGCTGGGCACCAGAAACCACCGGCTCAAATTAAGCACTGGCTTAGAGAGGGATGTTATGCTCATGATTTTTCTCCATGTGCTTTGAGTCCTGCAACTGTGGGCTCTGTAGGGCTTCGCTTGGGCCATGTGAACTCTGCGGGCTCTCCCAGACCTATACTTTGTTAATATGTGTAATAGCCTTCATGGAAGGTGTTGCACCCCTCCTGGTATCTTTGCTTACTTTATGTATTTTATTTTTTCAGTGTTATTCAGGGTCAATGTGACCTATGCTCATTACTGAGTTTTATAATAGATCATCAGTTTGGGTTAGAACAGTAATCAACCAATACAAAAAATTAAGCACCAAGTTAATACAGTCATGCCCAATCAGTAGAAGATAGGCAATGGAATTTAGAAGTAAGAAAAAAATACAGGATTCTCAGTCTCAACAAAAGTGTCTTTAAAACAGGAGGATTTTGAACTCCGCTTTAAAAGTTAGCAAGGCATGAGTCATGTGTAGAGCTGGTGGAAGTGAATTCTATACCCTTGTTGGATAAGGACTGACACTGGATTAACTTTGGGGGTCTCAAGTAGGAGGGATTTTGCATTGCTTGATCCTCATTGTGTACTAGAGATTTTCAATTTCCCAGCTAGATAGGCAGTGTGGAGTTGTGAAGGGATTGGTGAGAAATGCAGGTAATCTTAAATTGACCTTTGCTTCAACAGGGAGTCATTGAAAAATGAAAAGACCAGGAGTGATGTGGTCAATGTTCTTCTACTGAGAAACAAAGTGAGCTGACGTGAATCAAACTAATAACCGAGTGGGGGTAAGGGCTGATAAACTTTCGCAGACCGGAAAGGAGTCTAGTTTGTTGACAACGATACCTCGAATGCGGACTCAAAAACGATTTTCCCATTGTCCTAAAGTAGCCTGATATGGTAATATGTGCTCCTGGCCTTAGCTGACTTTTACCTTTTTAGATTTTTCTAGCTGTCGAGGATGAATCCCAGAGATTTGGTGTTATCCACATTAGTCTGTTTATAATCCAAGGAAAAACATGAATCAATCCACATTTGGATAGGCATGCTAGATTGAGTCCGCAAGATTAGCAGGTATGCTATTTTTGTTGGTTTGAGTTTTAGGTAGTGGCTTGACATCTATTTTTTATTTTGTCCAGGATGATGCCATTCTGAGATGACACTCATGATATATATGGGTATCATCTTCATACTAATGATAAAGTATACCCGAGTTTATGAGGATATCTACAAGGATTCCTACAAAAGATTGAATAGAGTTGGGGATGGAATTGAGCCTCGAGAAACCCCTTGGTATTGACTAGTATAACCGCTTAGGAGTGGTTAGATAAACAGCAAGTAAACTAGGTTAGACCTACCCCCTCAATGCCTATTCATTCTTCTAAGATTGTAACCAGAGAGAAGTGGTTAACTGTGTTGAAATCAGCTAAAAGTTCTAGAAGCACTAGGAGGCAGGAGTTACCTGAGTCGAGGAAGTGAAGTGATTCACCACCGACAATTTATAGAATGGTAGTCTCTCCACTGCAGCCTTATCTAAATACAGATTGAAATTTGTCAAGGAGGTTGTTTGGATGGATGTTGTAGTGGTACACAGCTTTCCATCAATTTTCCTAAGAAAAGTACAGTTGAGACAGAACAGACGTTACTGTGGTCACTGGTATCCGCTAAGGGATCTTTCAAGTGGGGAGTGATTTGGCTGACTTGTCGGAGAAGACATCTTCCATAAGTGAAGATTTTACCAAATGACCCAGTAGGGTAGCAAATATATGTTGCAAGCTCCTTTCTGATGATGCCAGGCACAGCTTCAATAAAGTGATGTAATGATGTAACCTTGTTTAAAGTTTCAAGTAACTCTGTCTCCACGCTTTTGGTAAAAGGAGACAAAGTCATCTGAGCTTTGTGTTTTAACTTGCACTCATCTAGATTTGGGGAAGTGAGAGTTCAGTAGACATTTGGCTTTCTCCGCAAAGAAATTACCAGAGTCTTCATTCTTGGTTTCAATTGTATGGACCGTGATATTGGGAGATGGATTAGTGTTCAGTTTGATCACTACAAGCAAAAGAGTAGTGTCAGAGGATTATTAGGGGCACCTAGAAGCGATTCAATGTAGGAGGATATTCCTATGAAAATTTGTGAACTGCAGCTTCCTGTGGCATCCATAAGAAGAATAAGATTATAAGAAAATAGTGATTGTCTCCAAGTTATCTTAAGTTTTTGAAGGCATTTTCTTTCACTGTTTAGTTCTTTCGAGAATGAGGGGAGTGAGGGTTTCAACCTTTACGTCTTACCTTTTAATATAAGATATTTCTTGATCACGTCCTTCATCTACTTTTTTGTATTCTTCCGTTGTGGCATTAGTGTCTTGTTGAGAACCAGGAGTGAGAAAGTTCCTTGAGCCCTGTTCTCAAGAGTGTTAATGTTAATGTTCTAAGGCCTGTAACAAAAGAAGGTACGTTGTTCCTAAAATGGGTCATAGAACAGAAGGGGAATAAAGTGCTATGTACAAGGACCACTATGAATACAGGTAATCCTGCTGATATTATACTGCAGGAAAATTGTTTCCTTTGGAACTAGGGCCCTCACACACCCAGCCAGCAGGTGTCATGCTTCATCATTGGGTCTGCTCCTCATCGGGTCGGCGCTGTAATACCCAACGGGCACTCACTAGCACATCACATCTACACCTTATAGGTCCCTCACCCCCACAACACCATACGGCATGGAACAAAAGATCTCCGCCAAAGAGCCCCTCATTGGGTGCCCGTTGGGTATTGCAGCGCCGACCCGACGAGGAGCAGGCCCAATGATGAAGCATGACACCTGCTGGCTGGGTGTGTGAGGGCCCTAGTTCCAAAGGAAACAATTTTCCTGCAGTATAACATCAGCTGGATTACCTGTATTCATAGTGGTCCTTGTACATAGCACTTTATTCCCCTTCTGTTCTATGACCCATTTTAGGAACAACGTACCTTCTTTTGTTACATACTATTTGGGGCACGTACGTTGGACCTGTTAAGCCCTGAGAACTCCCCCTTTTTTGATATATTAATGTTCTAAGGCCCTCAAAACAAAAGGTCCAGAAAATGGCATTTATTCTCTGCATCCTCGCAGTTACTGACACGCGGGAAACGAGTAAGCACAGGTGTAGGAACACTCAGGCCCATTACAAATTGGACCCTAAGGATCCACTTAGAAATGGGAAATCACAGTGTAAATTCTGGATTCGATTTAATGGTAATTCCTACTTTTCCTCTGGATTTTCACACAGAGATTTTGGCTGTTCTAGTAGTCAAAATATGAAAATAAACAGATCCACAGAAATATTGTGGCTCTCTTAATTTCTATGGAGGCAGTAACTTCCGTCACTCGCTTCTAGAAGTGAGTACCTTGTGTCATGAAACAACTTTGTCTTTTATTATGGTGTCCCGAGGCCTTCTGATGAACATGAAAGAATCTGAAGATAACTAGACCAATCAGGTGGGATGGGATCACCCGTGTCCAGTAAGATATCCTTGGAAGTCATCAAATCAAAATTAGAACCTCTAGAGTGCAATCTTAGATGAGATTTTTGTCATGGAGGAAAAAAGAGAGCCACTCTACGTCACTGCATTCTATGATGCTGCATTGAACGACACTGAATTTTATGCCCCTGTACTTGACATCACTGTACTGTGCAATACTCTATGCCACTGCACTCTACACCAGTCCACTCTACTCTACACCACTGCATGCCATTACACTGTAATCTAATCTGCAGCACTAGCTCTAGGCAACTGCACTCTATGCCACTGCACTCTATGCCGCTGCACTCTACTCTGGCCCACTGTTCACAATGCCACTGCACTCTACCACACTCAACACCACTCTAAGCCAATGCACTCTTTTGCCACTCTACACCACTGCACTCTACTCTGCAAAACTGCACTCTACGCCACTGAACTCTACGCCACTCTATACTGCCCTACTGCATTCTATACCAATGCACTCTACACCACTGCACTCTATGCCACTCTACTCTGTGCCACTCTACTCTGCTCTCCTGCACTTTACACCACTGCATTCCTCTATGCATCACTCTAATCTCTGGCACTACATTCTACAATGCTACATTGTATACCGCTGAATACTATACCGCTACACTTTACATCACTGTACTCAGCAACACTCTACACTGATGCACCCTACACCAGTCCACTCTACTCTATGCCTCTCCACTCTAACCCACTCTATGCCATTGCACTCTACTCTGCACAGCTCTCCTCTATGCCACTCTACTCTACACCACTGCACTCTACTCTGCATCACTCATCTCTATGCCACTCTACTGTACAACACTCCACTATAAACCACTATACTGTGCGTCACTCTACGCAGATTGCAGCATACATAGAAAGAGGAAAATGCCTCTGGGGAATGTTTATGTGCAGGAAGGTGCCCCTTCCTGTGCAAAAATGATCTTGCCTACTACATAGACGCCCTTTCACTGTGACGCAAGGGAGCCTGCATTGGTGCGAGGCAGCACAGATGTAAGCCAGTGCAAGGAAAGGGATGCACAACATAATGGTAAATGCAGTGCATTCCTGCCCATTCACGCAGCGCAGTGTAGCAAAGTGGCTTGCTGCATTGCACTGCGTAAAAGTTTGATAAATCTGGGCCACAGTACGCTGCCCCCACCGCCTTATGTGATGTATCGAGGTTAAGGAGAATAGTCAATTTCAATGGTGCAGTCGACCAGGTCAAAGAGCATGTTCAGAACCCCACATTGTCATGGACAGACCTAGACCCCTGTGCACACACTAGATTAGTGTCATGCCAGGGCTAAAATATGATTTAGGATACCAATTGCACCTACAGTTGGGTATTCAGGGATGAGATACATGTCTTTTTATAATGCATGGGACATTCCTGCCCCAACAGCCTTTATAAGGCAGTAGCATTAGAATGCCACAGCTGCTTGGTGGCACGAAATGACTGCAAATGGTCTAAAAAAAAGTCAGTTTTGTTTTTTATTGAATGGGTAACATTGTATCCGTCAAAATTTTTATTCGCCTCTAGCACAGAAAATCCTCACATCATTCCTGTTTGGGATGAAGTAGCACCCAGATCCATACTTGCGCACTTACACACTCACAAACACACCCAAGCTCATATGCAATCAACCTAAAGCAGCCTTGGACACATTTTAATACCAGCATGACACCCATGGCTGTCAACTGCTTCCATTTAACAAGGGTGACTTTCAGCCAGTAATGATACTTCCAGCCACACTAAGCCCATTGGGAAAAAAAATGTGTATGATGGTGATAGGTCAAGTGTTTGTATTATACGGTATATTCAACGAGTGGTTGCTGTGTTGTTTTATGTTTTTATATTTTCTAATGTTAGATCACCCACTTTAAAAACATGTTGTATCAGAGTGCCCTTCCGTCCTATATTGTGAGATGTGCTGTTCTTTTTATGTTTTTGTCTTTTCATATAATGCAATACTGTTTGTGCTTTTAATGTGTTTTACATACGACTTGGTTTTTATGTTTTTATATGTTGTATACAGCCCTGATGAAGTTCAATAATTCTTTTGAACGAAACGTGTTGGCTGGATGTTGCTTTGTTTCGAAAATGATGATATGACCTTCAGGAAGAATAAAATATTTTGGAATATAATTTGAAAGTTGTGGACTACAAAATTCTTGGGTGCCCAGTTTTATTTGCATATTGATTCGATTTCTGCTGAGCAGTGGAACCAAACAACGGCAAGTACCGGAAAAGAAGTGCACGAACATTGAGCTGATTGGAACTCTATGTGAAGTGCGATTTTCTTTAGTCCGCCATTGTTGCTTTATGGTTGTTCTTGCTGGCACTTGTAGTTTTCCTCTCCCCTTTATTCTTGAAGTAAAGACCTACATACCTCAGCATCTTTACAGACACTGGCTGAAACAAACAGGACAGACTGAAAGCCACACTGGGGCCAATCGACAACTATTCAGCATGGTGCAGTTATTAAACATTTTCCAAGACTGGTTTGTTTCCCAGTCCCCTCCCTTCAAAGATCATTAAGACCCCCAGTTCCCTGTGTGCTTAGCTCATCCAGTCCAGATTCTTTGCATTCTGGGATTAGTAGTCTTGCATTTATAATGGTTTAAACATGACTGCAAACCCCAGAATGCAAAGAAAACGAGCATTGGCATAACCAATAGGTCTCGCTTTTGAGACCTTCTAAGTATTTAGTTATGCAACACAATATCCTTGGTGCAACCACATCAACTGTTGCATGGCTAAACACTTATAAGGTCCCAAAGGCAAGACCTATTGGCTATGCCAATGCTTGGTGTGGTTGTGTGTGGTAGTGTGTGGTTGTGTGTGGTTGTGTGTGTGTGGTTGTGTGTGTGTGGTTGTGTGTGTGTGGTTGTGTGTGTGTGGTTGTGGGTGTGGTTGTGGGTGCGGGTGCAGTTGTGGGTGCGGTTGTGGGTGGGTGTGTGGTTGTGTGTGGATGTGTGTGTGGTTGTGTGTGTGTGGTTGTGTGTGTGTGTGTGTGTGTGGTTGTGTGTGTGGTTATGTGTGGTTGTGTGTGTGGTTGTGGTTGTGTGTGTGGCTGTGTGTGTGGTTGTGGTTGTATGTGTGTGTGTGGTTGTGTGTGTGGTTGTGTGTGTGTGGTTGAGTGTGGCTGTGTGTGTGTGGTTGTGTGTATGGTTGTGGTTGTGTGTGGTTGTGTGTGTGGTTGTGTATGTGGTTGTGTGTGGTTGTGTGTGTGTGGTTGTGTGGGTGTGGTTGTGTGTATGTGGTTGTGTGTGTGTGGTTGTGTGTGTGTGGTAGTGTGGTTGTGTGTGTGGTTGTGTGTGTGGCTGTGTGTGGGTGTGGTTGTGGGTGTGGTTGTGGGTGTGGGTGCGGTTGTGGGTGCAGTTGTAGGTGCGGGTGCGGTTGTGGGTGGGTGTGTGGTTGAGTGTGGTTGTGTGTGTGTGGTTGTGTGTAGTTGTGTGTGTGGTTGTGTGTGTGGTTGTATGTGTGCGGTTTTGTGTGGTTGTGTGTGTGTGTGGTTGTTTGTATGGTTGTGGTTGTGTGTGTGTGTTTGTGTGTGTGATTGTGTGTGATTGTGTGTGGTTGTGTGTGTGGTTGTGGTTGTGTGTGTGGTTGTGGGTGTGTGGGTGTGTGTGTGTGGTTGTGTGTGTGTGCATGTGGTTGTGGTTGTGTGTGGTTGTGTGTGTGGTTGTGTGTGTGGTTGTGTGTGTGGTTGTGTGTGTGGTTGTGGTTGTGTGTGTGTGGTTGTGTATGTGTGTGTGTGTGTGTGGTTGTGTGTGTTGTGTGTGTGGTTGTGTGTGTGGTTGTGTGTGTGTGGTTGTGTGTGTGTGGTTGTGTGTATGGTTGTGGTTGTGTGTGGTTGTGTGTGTGCTTGTGTGTGTGGTTGTGTGTGTGGTTGTGTGTGTTTGTGTGTGTGTGGTTGTGGGTATGGTTGTGTGAGTGGTTGTGGGTGTGGTTGTGTGGTTGTGTGTGGTTGTGGTTGTGTGTGTGTGATTGTGTTTGTGTGTGTGGTTGTGGTTGTGTGTGTGTTGTATGTGGGTTGTGTGTGTTGTGTGTGTGGTTGTGTGTGTGGTTGTGGTTGTGTGTGGTTGTGGATGTGTGTGTGGTTGTGTGTGTGTGGTTGTGTGTGTGTGGTTGTGGGTGTGGTTGGGTGTGGTTGTGGTTGTGTGTGTGTGGTTGTGGGTGTGGTTGAGTGTGTGGTTGTGTGTGTATGGTTGTGGTTTTGTGTGTGGTTGTGTGTGTGGGTGGTTGTGTGTGGTTGTGTGTGGTTGTGTGTGTGTGGTTGTGTGTGTGGTTGTGTGGTTGGGTGTGGGGTTGTGTGGCTGGGTGTGTGGTTGTGTGTGGAGTTGTGTGGGGGGTTGTGTGTGGTTGTGTGTGTGTGGTTGTGTGTGGTTGTGTGTGTGGTTGTGTGTGTGTGGTTGTGGGTGTGGTTGTGTGTGTGTGTGTGGTTGTGTGTATGTGTGTGGTTGTGTGTGTGTGTGTGGTTGTGTGTGTGTGTGGTTGTATGTGTGTCTGTGTGTGGTTGTGTGTGTGTGGTTGTGTGGTTGTGCGTGTGGTTGCGTGTGTGGTTGTGGTTGTGTGTGTGGTTGTGGTTGTGTGTGAGACAGTAATACTAAAAGCACCTCAAAATAAAGGAACACAAACATCGAGTTTGTGGAAAGAGAAAGCACGTTGTAAGTCAAACGGGCGCAGCAAAGCATTAACACAACAGCAAAACAAACAAGATCACTTAGTGAAGACTGAGGGCTGATAATGGATACACACAGCCCATCATCTTAAGAGTTTGATTGCAGCCAATGTGCACTCAAACCTGCCCCTTGCTTGTGAGTTGCACCCTATATTTCATGAGTTGTAACTGCTTCACCCACCATAGCGCTTTGAGATCTAAAGCGCTACAATAGGTCTAATCGATTAACCAGTCGCCAACATGCTGTGCTTTTAAAGAGAATGTGCCAAAAGTTTCCAGCTTCCTCATCATGTCCTCATGAAAGCGCCAACGAAAGGACTCCCTGAATGGTGCAACGGACATGAAGCAGCCGCTGTGATCAGAAATAAACACTGTGAACGTTGTCCAGTTTCACAGTAACATTTCCTTAATGTTCTTTAAGTCACAAAACAGTAATACTAAAAGCATCTCAAAATAAAGGAACACAAACATCGAGTTTGTGGAAAGAGAGAGCACATTGTAAGTCAAACGGGCGCAGCAAAGCATTAACACAACAACATGTTCTTTGAAGTTTGATGTTCTTTGAACGAGAACATCAAAGGGGCGCCGCGAAAGTGATCACGGGCGAGAGTGAAAGTGATCGCGGGCGCTTAATGAGTATGACGAGGTTTGCCAGCCTCTGCTCCTAAGCGCGCGCCCGCGCACATGCACTGTAGCTCTAGGCTGGCCATGGTAGCATTTTTTGAGCCCTCACAAAAAGTCTTGCCAGTCCAGCGCATACGCTGGGTCAGGCGAGACCTAACAACCTGCAGTGTCTCTGATATTGGATCTGGGACCTGGGACGCGTGAGAGCCATGGATTTACCATGTTTTACAGTGAGCCCGTTCCTTGTGCATTACACCTCTACATTCCCATGTACATATGCTCATTTTTGTGACATGGGAAGGTGCACCGATGGTGACTTTCATCTCAGTTCTGTTTTTTAGTCGATTACCCTAAGCTTACTGCTTTGTATAGTTTCACTTGTCCCATGGTAAGCATCAGCCTACACATCCCAGCATGCATAGCGCTGTTGACTAACAAACCAGGACTGGCTGAAGGTCCCTCATGGAACGGTTCCATTTCACTGCTCTGTACACGAGTGTTATCTGTGAGGCCTCGCGCTCAGTTGATTTCACGGATTGCCTGAAAGTCTTTAGTCCTTGGCATCCATCTTAGATCAACACACTTCGTGAATTTGGGAGGTGCAAAAATGTAACCCAAAATCCGGCGGCGGAAGCCAGCCTGTCGCTTGCCAGACCTCAGGTTTGGAAGAAACCCTTCCTCAGGAAACCTGTGCCCGCCCCTGCGAAGGGAAACTTCTAACCCGGGCTTCTCAGGAAAGCTGCTTTGTTTTCGTAAGTCCGATTGGTTTTTCTTAACACCATATCAGTTGCACTCACAGCTGGAAGGGGATTTTATGACTCTGAACCGAGCACCACAAGTATCATTTTCGTTTAATCTGCACAGTGTGCAGGGGCCGTCTCTGGTCTGAGAGCCCAACGAGCAAAGGAAGTTAAATCAATGGCCGGCGCCTTCTGTTATTCCTCTGCTTCTTTTCAAAGCACACTCATTTAATTCTTATTTTATCAAGCACATTAAACAGAATAGGGGTTGCTAACGTCACAAAACTTTAATTGACATGTATTCAGTTGCTAAGAACGGACAATCTGTTTACATCCCGATTAGATTAGGTTAGCGGATGGTTCCATGTGATGAGGAAAACCAATTTCGGGTCCTGGCTTTCATTTAACAACTCAGTGCATTCTGGGAGTTGCAGTCCTGGTTCACCACAAATGAAAGCACTAGGCTACATTTTCAGAAAGAAGTGTTTTGCAGAAGGCAGTATTACATTGGAATAAGGTGTCCCTGGTGACATGGGGTCAGCACTTACCTGCGAGTGCTTCGGGTCCAATGCACAGTATAAACTTGACTCGACAAAGTATCTGATTTATATTTCAGAGGTAATGAGAAATCCTGAAGTCCTAAATCTGGAAAGGACATCGCTGGTGTAAATTTCTCCATGCTAGGGGTAGTGTTTTTATTTTTCTGGTTGGGAGGGGTGTGAATCTGGCACGTACTTGAACTCGAAGGGTGAGGAGCACATTGCATAGATTAGAAAAATTATGTGCCGCTGCATGTGGGTTACTGAGGTATGTGAACAGCATTTAAATATTATATCTATTTTAATGTTTAACTAGGGCTCCAAAGAGGTTAAAGAGGTGTTAAGAAGATTGCATCATGAAAGCTTTAAATTGCACTTTTCAGACTGTACCACAGTCATTGAATGTAGAATATACATTCATGTTTAAAGTCATGGGTACTCGCAAACATTTTCACAGGGGCCAAAACATTTGGTCTGTGGTGTGACAAGTGCCGCGTTGATTCCAGCAGGGTGGGGTGGAGCTGGAAGTGGGGGATCGGAGAAAGGAGATGAGGGGTGTAGGGGGAAGTAAAGTATGTACATCTAGTGGCTGAATTGCACAATGTAAAGCCAGAAAACTCGGATCAATCCTGGCTTCCCCACTTGACCACATTGTGTGATCCTAGGAAATAGTTTTACTTCACTTTCCTCCTTTCTCTTCATCACATTCAGGAGGTCCTTGTAATACAGGACTTCAGGATGTGCACAGTACAAACCCTTCGCCTGCTGTTCATTTAATAAACCATAATATTGATCCTGGCTGCCCAAAGGATACCAATAACAACTGACTTGCCTTTTAGTTCACTGTTGGCATTGTTGTCAGGGTGGAGGGGAAGCATGAAAGTTTCTAAATTTATGTGTGACAACTATCACTTTAAAAAAATACTTCTCAATGCACTCATACAATCTGATGTACTAAGGTGAAACACTTCTGTATGTTAATGAAATACACGTTTTGAATTTTGAAGAGACTTCATCATATGTTTACACATTTCCTACAAGAGGTCTTTAAAAATGAAGGTTTTCCTAAAATTCAGTGGTGCAGGACACCCTAGTTACTGCCTTTCTTTAACTTCAATCAACCTTTAAATAAATGCTTATCTGTTTATTTAATAAGCATGTAATGGTAGTGCTGAATTGAGTAAACGGCAGCCCAGTGCTTCTCTGACCACTTTGAGTATACATTTTTAAAGTAGCCTTCCAGGGGGTCAATGGAAGATCAGAAGAGAGGGTGCCTGTTTAGAAAAAAATGCCACGTACAAGGGTGATATAAAAACTTTACAGAAGTATATCAAGAAAGACATGGTAGCTTTTTTGAGGAAGTAATTGGATTTTTACTTTTTTCCCCAGCTGAAAGGCCTAGTTCCTTTCTTTAATAGTGTGCGATGTTTGCACTTGTTACCAGGGATCACACACAATTAATCGCCTCATTTTACTGTGGTTTGTGTGGGTGTTGTAAGAGGAGCAATGTGTAAAAATTGTGCACACTCAAGTTGATTTAACTTCACACTCCCACGCATGTTGCTTCTAGCTCACATATGTGGTCACACAGGGATGGGAAAGTAACCTCTAACAGCTGTTCAGGGCACATACATTGTGCAGGGACTGGCTTATATGTTTGGATAAAAAGATTTGGCTGCAAAGAGGTGTGGAGCACTTTAGAGAAAATATTTTTATTGTATCAGTAGCATCTCGAGCCTGGGTTTCTGCACACAGAACAGTCCAGTGTAGGGGATGTGCCTGAGACCATGGTATGATGGGGAGGGAACATATAAGTCAAATCATACTAGTTAGCACACTGCATGTGAGTCTAGTTTACCATACACATATAAGCAAGAAAAGCCCCAGAGCGATAATGTACCAGGTTTGGCTTAAGACCAAGAGGGTGAAGGATTATAAAGACATTCCCCCCCACTGAGCGTATAATGCATAATATGAAAAAGACAGAATCAGAAAGACAAACATTTGCATTTTAGAGCAGAATATCTTGGCCACCAATGACTTTCAACAATCCACTGATGCTATTGGCTAGGACTCTCTCTTCCCTGAGGTGCTTACTTTGGTCTAATTAATGAGATGATCCATCTTTTAACAGCTGATCAATATACATCAGCAATAAACAAAAAATGTGCTTTGATCCCCTAACCTGAGCTAAACAATCGTTGTAAGAAGCCCACACATTGTGCAATAGTGAGGGGAAGAGACGGCCTTCGTGTAAAAGGAGATACTCTTCGCTGGACGGCTAAACAGGTTGAACTTCGGTACTTTATTTATTTTTTTATTTTCTTTATAGAGTTTTCTATAGCATGAACATGACACAAGAGGATATCAGAGTGCTTTACAAATGGTCAGGGAGAGGAAACTGGTAGGATAATACAACATGCACAAGAGCAAAACAGGATGCTGCAACCCGAAGCTGGAGGAGGTAGACCCATACAGAGCAAGGCCGACAAGTCAATATACAAGAGCGTAGGTAGGAAATTAAAAACATGGGTGAAGAGGTTGCAATATAATATAGACCAGAGGAGGAGTTTGTGAATTATAGTTTCAGAAAGTATTCATCAGTAGGGCTTTAACTTCTTTTTTGAAAGATGCAGTTGAGGGACTCAGTCTGGTTTAAAGAGGCAGGAAGTTCTAAATTCTCTGGGCAATACCAGAGAAGGCACGATTGTAAATTTTCTTTCTATGAACTTTTTGTGGTTGTAGCAATAATTTGCTGGAGGTCCTGGAGGATATGCAGCTGGCAGATAGTTCCAGTTTTTGCACGAGGTACCATGGGGTGTTGAAGTGTAAGGCTTTGTGGGACATGCAATCAATTTTTAATTGAATCTTAGCTTCATATGGAAAACAATTTAGAGATTTCTAATCAGCAGAGGTATGGTTGTTTCTTTTGGATCCTTTGATGAGTTTGGCAGCCAAGTTAAGAGAGACCCTTAGAGAAGTCAACTTGTATCTAGATACACCACAAAGCATAGCACTACCATAATCCAACCTAGAAAGGACTTGGGTGTGAACAGCAGACTTGAAGTCCTCCCAGGGGAGGAAGGGATTTATCTTTCTTAGAATGCTCATTTGAAAGTTTGTTCGTTTGGTGGCTGAGCTGATGTGCTCAGGCATGTTCAGGTTCTTATCTAGCATTATTCCCAGTGACCTTGTGGAATCTATGATGATGTGGTACGCAGTTGAGAGTTATTAGTTGTTTCATGTATTCTTCAATAACGGGAGATTGCTTGGATGGGGAGATAAGGAGGATATTAATTCTGAGAGAGTTTAGTTTGAGGTGGTTGGAGGTCAAGCAATTTTAGGTTGTGTGTAGAGTTGTGTTGAGCGACCTGTTATCACAAGGGGACGAGATTTTTGTGTTCAATTGGGTGTCGTCAACATACATGTTATAGTGAATGTAAGATGATTTGAGAATTTCAGTTAAAGACTCCATGAACAGGTTGAAGAGAGTGGGTGAAAGCGAGGCCGTCTGCGGGACCCCTAGTGTGATCAGAGTGGAATTGGACAGGGATTGACTGACCTTGATTCTTTGCATTCTGCTGTGGAGAAAGGAGGCGAGCCAGTTTAACACTGACCCAGATAGTCCCATTCTGCATACCAGTACGTCTAGGAGGTTGTCATGTTTGACATTATCAAAGCTGACGTGAGGTCCAGGACGATTAGAAGGCAAGATTCATTCTGATCCAGAATTTTTAATGCATCATCAACTATGTGTGTGAGGGCCGTTTCTGTGTGGTGACTCTGATGGAAACCAGATTGGAGATGGTCTATAAAATGGAATTGATCTGTGTGGTTAAATAGTTGGACACGGACACATTTCTTGAGGAGCTTCGCCAGAGTTGGAATGTTCGTGATTGGACACAAGTTATTTAGGTCCTCGTGATCAGCTGTAGGTTTTTCAGAATAGGAGTAATCTGCCCCGATTTTGGGCAATCCAGAATCACACCTTGTAGTAGAGAGGCATTTACCATCTTGGTTCGAAGTGGGAGTATAGACAACTTAAATTTCATCGAAGTAATTTGGAGGTAGAGAGTGCTGAAGTGGTTTGAGGTTTTCAGTGCTGTAAGAATATTGAGTGTGGTGATTTCATCAAAGGTATTGGATTGGCTCCAGGAGCCACTGTTTTTGAGGGTGTGTCCTGGGAGATAAAGGGGTTCAGGGGCAGTGGTGAGAGGGGGGTTGGTAAGGGGTAATACTGTATGTTTGTTCATTGTTGTCTGAAGATCAGTTTCAATCTTTTTTGTCTTTGCAAGGAAGAAGGAGACAATATCCTCACAGTTTGGCTGAGGACTAGACACATTTAGGGAAAGGATAGGGTGATTATTGGATTGTAGTTTGACTAGTGGTGGATATCATCTAGTGGTACGGGTTTTACATCATATCGTACACCGATGATACTCAGTTAATTATCACCCTGTCCGAGAATTCAGCTGCGGCCTCCCTGAGGACTTGCCTGTCAGAGGTGGCCCACTCAATGGACCTCAACTGCCTGAAATTAAATGCAGATAAGACTGAGGTCCTTTTTCTGGGAGGGCAGTCTTCTGATTGGTGGCCATAATCACTTTGCCGCCTCCTATCTCCTATGCTCAAAGTAAAGAAATGAGGGATCCTCTTTGACACTGGCCTCAGGTTTGACAGCCAGACCACTGCATTAGTGAGTAAATGCTTTGGGATATTAAAATCCCTTAAGAAGATCATTTGTCTTCTGCCTGAAGTCACCACGAAAACTGTGATCTGGGCATTAGTCATCTCTCTACTGGATTACTGTAAAATCTTGGACTTGGAAGTCTCTCAGTCTCGGCAATGGCGATGGATTTAACTCCGATGTGTTACTGGGGGTGAAGGTTTGATTTGTTCAGCATTCCGTCCATCATGTGTTCTTTTTGCATTTGTCCCCCTAAGTGAATCTGGTGCTCGCTACACCACCGGATTCAAGCTAGCCTGGCTGATGAGGGGTGATACCCTGAAACGGTCCCAGGATGCTTGTTTCTGGTCCAGGGAGAACCTGGCCTGGCATTTCGGGCTGGGCTGTTACCATGAGGAGCAGGGTCAAGACTGACTTGCATATAGCTGGGTCCAAACTGGGGTAGCACAGTGAACAAAAGAATGATGGATTCAACCCAAATCTCTTTACTGGGGGTGTGTGGCTGAAAAGTTTCAGCACTCCGCCCATCATCTTGTTGTGTTTGCTGTGTATACTCTGTACATAGGCGTGTAGCGATCAGTAGTCCAGCTGGTGCAGTGGCACCAGGACCCAGAGTGGTGGTGGCCCCATCCTTACAATGCAGTTTACGTAATGGACCACCAGCAAAGATTTCAATCTAAATGCCTACCTGGGGACTGGCCCTGTGCGTACTCTATGTGGTAAACATGGGAAGAAATGCAGAGGAGCTGTGCACTGTTACTTGGGTAAGAAAAAAAAGAGACCATGGTGACATATAGTGGCGTAATGACATAGAGACAGATGAGGAGGAGCATTGCTATCTTTAATGCAGCAGGTACAGTGGCGCCAATGCCCAAGAGTGTGAGGGGGCTATTCCACCCTACGTATGGCTGCATTTTTACTTTCTTACCACTGGGGTAGCGTACCCATTTTGCTTACTCGCATTGTTGAAACTCTCTGTGCCAATCGATGGCACTCTTCTGTTTGGGATTCTTATTTACATCTGCTGTGAAGCTTGATTGTGGCTGTACTGGCCCTGGACCACTGGCCTCCAGCACAAATAGCTACAAAAGCAAGGGACGTGACCATACACCCGGTGGCGGTTTGAGGAAGGAGCACGGATTGTTACAGGCTCGAGAATTCATTGTTGTGCCCTTATCAAGGAGGCATTGATGTTTACCTCAGACATATCAAATATTATGAAATTACATGGAAATACCATGTCAACGTTATTGGCTCCTCTAGAGACGGACTCTCAACAATACAGATAGTGGACTGACTGTGGACTTAAGATTTACTCTCAACCCTGACGAAGATCAATTCTTTGAACGAAACGCGTTGGCTGAGACGTTTTTCATATTCTTGTTGGATAACTACAATAAAGACTATTTCTATGGAAAGAAAATTGACCACTTGGTGTGACTTTAACTGAACATTTGGTAGTGCACTGCTCCAATCATTTTCTAATTTTGTTTATCTGCTTGGCAGTCTGTGTCCTTTAACGGCGGATGCAGGAGCATTTTTGTGCACACCCACTATAATCATATTATTATTCATATCATATGGGAACACAACAAAGAGGTGCGGCATTTGGAGTCCGCCATTAGTTCTTGTCCTTTTAAAAGAAATGGAGGCACAGCCCCAGACACACCATTGGATGGAAATGATGCTGAAACAGTCAATGGACTGATACCATCATGGACCAGATGTCTTAATGTCCAGTCCACACCACAGACCATGCGGTTGCAAAGCATCTGTGATGTGGACTTGTCAATTTCTTGCACTGTGTCTGATGTCTTAATCCAGCACAGCGCAAAAAGTCTAGTCACAAGGATTTACAGACTTTGTGCGTCAGTCACATTCACAAGACTGGACTTCATCTGCGAATCCTTGTTAATGCAGAGTTGGAAGCTTCAAGGAACAACAGACATCCATCTCTGCCTTCAGATTTGCAGAGGGCCATTGAGGCAAACCCAATAATGCAGTGTTTTTGGGGACATTGAGAGGACCATGCATCAGTTAATGAGACAACGTTCCCTGAAGATCACAGGTGCCATTCACACAGTGGAAGCTGTCCCTCATGGACAGCTCCCACTGTGTCAATCATAACAGATTGACATGGGTAGGGAGGAGCCATTTCTGCATGAGCAATCAAAAAGTATTACAACATTTCATTGCCAATCATATGGAAGGGGGAACTCCTCTTTGTTGTTCCCTAGTCCTTGAGATTGAACACAACTCGCAAAATTGATCTAGTGAATCCTAAAGGCATTTATGATCCTCAAGGTCATTTTGATGGATTATGATTTGGTTTTTCCTCCTTGTGGATCCTGCTACCTTCTGCAATGACATGATATATGAGAGTGAAAAACCTTTTATAACATCAGGCTGGGGTGAGACCCCTCCCCCTTGAAAATTGGATTACTTCGCACCCAAATTTGTTCTTTTCCCTTTTTGCTAGCATATTGCACAATCAGTTTGTTCTTGTGTAACTAATTTCATTGGTCATGGACACAAACTGATGTTTTGGGGCCAACTCGGTCAGTCTGGCTACAGGCTCATTAATTATTTAACCTCTTTTTTTCCAAAGACATACACAATGTTTACCTTCTCACAGCAACATTGATCACCTTGGCAAATCAGACTTCCTATCTGAGCTTGGCATCTTTGTGCATATCCTGAATAACTACCTTTTGGGCATCCAGAGACGGCAGTCAAAAATTTTAAATGCCCTGGCCTTCCTTGCCCAATGCATTAAGCAAAAGGACCAACTTTAACTAGAAAGAAAATTCAAACCATCCAATGCTTCAAGATGATAATTCTCAAAAATATCAATTAATTCTTCCCATTCAATAATGGGAGGGCCAGTATAAGCAAGAGAAGTGGGTGGCATCACTATGTGCTGTGAGGAGTTTATAATGGTAAATATACGTGTACTGCACAACAATGAAGAATATATAATATTTTCTGCCCACAGCAAGATCCAGGCAGACGAGGGGAAAGAAGCAGGCACCGCCCACTGGGGAGAGTACTGATGCTGAGTGACTGCTTCTCGCGGACTCGGAGTGCCGAGTTCGGGACATCCCCCCCTTGCCTGTCAGAGTGCCTCAACCTATCGCAGATGGACAGTCTCTTTTTAAATGTGGGAACTTGAAATGTTCATCATTTAGCGGCATTTGAGAAAAACATTCACGCCGGAATGCGTCATGCCAGATGAATTAAAAGTGAACTTTCCTGGTGAACCTGTGTGGGCTCGATTTTCTTTCGGAATGGGAAGAAGTGTGGACTTGTATATTTGTGTGCGGCCACGAGCACACAAGAGCACCCATCCCTAAGAGTTCGGCGGAAGCAGTGACAAAGTATGATTCTCTAAAAACTTTTGGGATATCGCCGAACCGCCGCATCCAGAAAGATTATCCTGCCAATAGGATTTGGACTGTGATTTCACAGGGAAGTGCTACTTACTTATGTGGTATCTCCAGGTAATGGGATTGCAGTAGCGGGATGAGGGTCCAGGAAAGCCATTTTCTGCCCACGGCAAGATCTAGCCAGACGAGGGGAAAGAAGAAGGCACCGCCCACTGGGGAGAGTACTGACGCTGAGTGACTGCTTCATGTGGACTCGGAGTGCCGAGTTCGGGACATCCCCCCCCTTGCCTGTCAGAGTGCCTCAACCAATAGCAGAGGGACATTCTGTTTTTAAATGTGGGAACTTGAAATGTTCATCGTTTGGCGGCATTTGAGAAAGCTATTCATGCCGAAACGCATCATGCCGGATTTCTTTTGGAATGGGAAGAAGTGTGGATATATATATATATATATATATATATATATATATATATATATATATATATATATATATATATATATAAATATATATATATATGTTCCAACAAATGCCAAACAAACTACCGAACTCCTTACGTGACGGGTGCCTCCTTCGTGTATTTGGCCTGCATACAGTAAATTCTTCAGCAAAAGTCCCTTCATCCAGGAACGCAAAAGGAGCATATATATATATATATATATATATATATATATATATATATATATATATATATATATATATATATATATATATATATATATTCAAGCTCCAAAGTTGCCCGCAGGCAAGGTCGCACTCCCCAGCAGCTTGTTACGAGCATATTTCTCGAAGCAATTTTCAGAGTATAAGTCAACACTCCGTCCTTCTGAGATTACAGTTCTCGTGTCAACGATAGTAGAGCCTGACGCGTTTCTGGGCTTCCGCCCTCTTCAGAGGCTCGACATGAGATTGTTGCAGTAGACACGCCCACACCTTTTATAATTAACCGCCCTCAGATGGGCTTTGCTTAGGTGAATCCTTGCAATGTCTTATGGGAAAGGTGGTACGTGTCAGCCACATTGATTCTACTGTTGTGATGCCCTGGATGGGCCCGAAGGAACGGGTAAGACATAAATCCCCTGCTGCTGGTCCATCATGGCCCCCTTAGATATGGGGTGGTGCGATCCTTTACGGCCGGGCCGCCGCAAAATATTCAAGCTCCAAAGTTGCCCGCAGGCAAGGTCGCACTCCCCAGCAGCTTGTTACGAGCATATTTCTCGAAGCAATTTTCAGAGTATAAGTCAACACTCCGTCCTTCTGTGATTACAGTTCTCGTGTCAACGATAGTAGAGCCTGACGCGTTTCTGGGCTTCCGCCCTCTTCAGAGGCTCGACATGAGATTGTTGCAGTAGACACGCCCACACCTTTTATAATTAACCGCCCTCAGATGGGCTTTGCTTAGGTGAATCCTTGCAATGTCTTATGGGAAAGCCTCTGAAAAAAAAAAAAGAAGGGATCGGGCCAGAGGTCGCGCCCCCTCCTTGCACCACTCTGCAAACGCACCCCCTGGCGCGTTTGCAGAGGGGGATCTAATTTCCCTTGAATACTGGGGGTCCCTGGGGGCCAACTAGCCCACTAGGAACCTCCAGTATGCACCAGGGGGCTACGTTGCAGAGAGGTGTAATGAGGCCACGCCCCTTTTTACACCTCTCTGCAACGCAGCTCCGTGGCACTTACTGGAGGTACCTGGTGGGCTAGTTGGCCGCCAGGGGACCTCACGATTCAAGGGGACTTAATCCCCCAACTTAAAACACCCCACGGGGCGCGTTTGCACAGTGGTGAAGGTAGGGGGTGGGGCCTGAGGTGATATGTGTGCAAACACGCCCTGTGGCGCGTTTTAAGTTGGGGAATTAATTCCTCTTCAATTCAGAGGTCCCCTAGGGGCCAACTAGCCCACCAGGTACCTCCAGTAAGCGCCACAGAGCTGCGTTGCAGAGTGTTGTAAAAAGGGGAGTGGCCTCTGAACACCTCTCGGCAATGCAGCTCCCTGGCGCATACTGGAGGTACCTGGTGGGCTAGTTGGCCCCCAGGGGACCTCAGGATTGAAGAGGAATTAATTCCCCAACTTAAAACGCGCCACAGGGTGTGTTTGCACACGTCACCTCAGGCCCCGCCCCCTTCCTTCACCATTGTACAAATATTCCTCTAAAATCAGCCGAACTAGGAATTACCATTTACTCACCTGTTATCAGGAGAGAACCCAGTGCGGCATCTTATAACCCAGCACTGACCCTGAAAAGTAATTCTAAGCGTACTTACCAGTAACTTGAATTTCCTTCCATAGGAATCCATTGTGTGGTTTTCACCAGAAAAGTTTTTAAGTGTCCATTTTTGAAACTTACAAATATTCCTCTAAAATCAGCTGAACTACGAATTCCGATTTACTCACCGGTTATCAGGAGAGAACCCAGTGCTGCATCTTTTAGCCCAGCATTGACCTGAAAAGTAAGTCTAAGCGTACTTACCAGTAACTTGTATTTCCTTCCATAGGAATCCATTGTGTGGTTTTCACCAGAAAAGTTTCTAAGTGTCCATTTTTGAAACGTACAAATATTCCTCTAAAATCAGCCGAACTACGAATTCCGATTTACTCACTTGCTATCAGGAGAGAACCCAGGGCTGCATCTTTTAGGCCAGCACTGACTCTGAAAAGTAATTCTAAGCATACTTACCAGTAACTTGTATTTCCTTCCATAGGAATCCATTGTGTAATTTTCACCAGAAAAGTTTCTGTCTATTTTCACAAACTAAAAATATTCCTAAAAAATCATCTGTATGACTTAAACACATTCTTTCAACTGTTTACAGGAGGTTGGCCAGTGCTGGATCCAGGATCCACCACTGAGTAAGAAAAAGTAACGATAACAATACTTACCTGTTAAATGAATTTTCTGCCATAGGATAACATTGGTGATTGTATGTGAAAATGTTTCTGTGTCAACTTTTAAAATACAATAATATTCCTTAAAAGTAACTACCGTAACCAAAACGCTTTTACTCAACTGTTTACAGGAGATATCCAAGGACTGAATCTAGGATCCAGTCCTGTGGTTAGAAAAGTAATCCATAAAGTAACTAATTGCATTTAAGTAGAAATTCACATTGAGCTCAATGTTGCATTGTGTTTGAAATTGTGTTGCCCATTGCAACAACTGTAACTACTGTACTTAAAAGTCTATTGCCTATTTGCAAAGTATTTAAACTAAAGTAATTCATTTGAGAAAGTATATTTTGTATTGTAATGTATAATGTAATTATAATGTAATTTAAAAAAAAAATATCTAAAAATAAATAGTTTAAAAAATATAGTAAATAAGTATTAAAAAAATCAGTATAACAATTAATACATTAAAAATTGTCATTTACAAAACCTTTGAAATTCACTGAAAAAACCATAGGTTTCAGGCCTGATATAGTTAGGAATTAGCATTTAAAAAACCTTTGAAATTCACTGAAAAAACCATAGGTTTCAGGCCTGATATAGTTAGGAATTAGCATTTAAAAAACCTTTGAAATTCACTGAAAAAACCATAGGTTTCAGGCCTGATATAGTTAGGAATTAGCATTTAAAAAACCTTAGAAATTCACTGAAAAAACAATAGGTTTTAGGGGTGTTATAGTTAGCTGGACATTTCACTCGAACAAAACCATTGAAATTCCTCCGATATAGTTAGTTGTACTAACTACATCTCGCGCGCCCACAATCCACTGCTGATGATGTCACATATTACATCATTCAAGACATGGTCAGTGACATCACTGATGACATCTCAAATGACATCACTGATGACATCACTAATATGTCTCAAGAGCTCTCAGGACTGCATTGATTCCACATTCCAAATGGAATCTTCACTCATGATGCTTTTTGAAAATTCAGCTGTGTCATCTGTGCAGCCACAGAGCAAACCATCTTGTACTACCTGAGGAAGGCAGAAGCTGAAACGTTGTAGTGGAAATATATTTTTGTTCTTTGGTTAATCTATCTGTCTGAGTCACTTCTTTCTTGGATATTTTATTTCTTTGTGACTCATTGTATCCTTTGGGATCCAGATTTTTGCCCTGGCTGGCTGTTGTTTTCTTGTGATCCTTCATCTTCAAATATATATATATATAGATACATATATATAGATAGATATAGATTATTTATATATATGTGTGTATATATATATATATACATATATATATCTATATATATATATATATTCACTCCAAAGGTAAGAACGCACTCCGCAGAAGTTACTAATCGGGTAAGGACCACCTCACAACCCGATAGAATTTCAGCTATTCAGTTAACTTGATGATAGCCTTACTTGTGTCTGAGACGCTGCTCGTCGTCAGAGGTTTTAACTGAATTCGTGCTACTGGACACTCCCACACTATTTGCATAATTAAATGTCCTCAGATGGACTGATGAATTTCACCCACATGGATTGTGTGACTTGCAGTCCGTGTCCCTATAGTCAATAGATAGTCGCACTTTAATGAAGCTGTTTTCAATGAAAGGCCCTGTCATGGGCCTCAGGGTGCGTGTGGCTCATAAATCCCTAATTCCTGCTCCACGGTGAGACGCGGTATAATTCATCGCCTCGTGGCCCCCAGTGATAGCGGGATGGTGCATCCTTTGCGGCTGGGTTTCCGCGTAATATCGTCGCTCCAAAGGTACCCACAGGTAAAAACCCACTCCGCAGAAGTTACTAATCGGGTAAGGACCACCTCACAACCCGATAGAATTTCAGCCATTTAGTTAACTTGATGATAGCCTTATGCGTTTCTGAGTCGCCGCCCGTCGTCAGAGGCTTTAACTGAATTCGTGCTACTGCACACTCCCACACTATTTTCATAATTAAATGTCCTCAGATGGACTGATGAATTTCACCCACAGGGATTGTGGGACTTGCAATCCGTGTCCCAATAGTCACTAGATAGTCGCACTTTAATGAAGCTGTTTTCAATGAAAGGTCCTGTCATGGGCCTCAGGGTGCGTGTGGCCCATAAATCCCTAATTCCTGCTCCACGGTGAGACACGGCATGATTCAGCGCCTCGTGTATATGTGTATGTGTATATATATGTGTGTGTGTGTATATATATATGTGTGTGACTATAGATATATGCGTGTGTATATATATATATATGTGTGTGTGTATATATATATTATCTACTGGCGGTCACCAGTAGATAGTTATAGTTAGGACCTATTTTCCATAGGAAATCCCCAACATTCTATTGGGAATATCTTTGGCGCCGATTGACGAATCTTCGCGAAATTCTCCAAACTTTTGGCCAGCTCCGCTCCGCTCCTACCCTGAGAGTTTCGTGGTGATTCGTCAAGCAGGGGCCGAGAAAAAAGGGGGGTCCCAAAACGCGTTTTCCCCATGCAATTTCCCATAGGACCTGTTGTCGCAGCTACAGCCCGAACCGCTGAACGGAATGACACCAAATTTGGCAAAGAGGTAGTCCTCAGTTCGGACTCGTGCCTTTTGCATGTATGGTGGGAATCTGTTCAGTAGTTCCTGAGAAAATTAAGGTAAAAAAGTTAGTGATATCTATGGTCGGGGAGGATCCGCGGACCCTACTTGCACTGTAAGCGCACCCTCCCCGAACCGAGCTCGCACATTCCCTATCGCGCGCTGAATGCTAATTGGCTGTCGAGCGTCTCTCTACATTCGAAACCAGGAACTGTTAGCGGCCATTTTCTGCCTCGGTAGAAGTGAGGCTGAAGAAGCAAGGGGAATAAGTGTGTAAAACATATAAAGGGGGCAGAGTGGAAATACTCTGACCCTCTAGAGGTGCTTAGGGGGTCCCAGAAGGACCCCTTGGGGCCCCCCCTTTTTTTTAAAAAAAAAGCGGCAAAATGCGCGCACGGTGCGCGCATCCTATCGCGTTGGATTCACGGATTCTCTTGCGGTGGGTTCGCGGATCCAAGGGAAAAAAAATGAAATTGTTGGGAGATAAAGATTAAGCTTAAGTGTTTTGTTCTTGAGTGGCTCTAAAAAGAGCCATTGTGTTCATTCAGAGTTTTTGGTACTTATAAGTAAGTACCTATACAGAGTCTAAAGGTTTTGAGGAAGACTCTGCTTCCTTCATCAGTAAAGTGTACTCCATCTCTCCTATACATCTCTTGCATATGAAAGCGCAGATTGTTATTGTAAATGGACCCCATTCTGTAGTCTCGGAGAAAAGCAGAAACAGATTTATTCACGTTTCCTAGCTTTCTCAATCTGTGGACAAAAATGATCGGACCATTTCCATTTCTGCCTTTGGCATATGTTAGAATACACAAAGGCAGTTTTAGGGAAAAGTAAAATCAGTTCTGCAAAGGTGTCTTTCATAAGCATTTCCAGACCTACCCCTGTCAAAGTGCCTAGGTCATTGCCACCACAGTGCACTATTATGAGGTCAGGGTGTTGGATTTGCATGAAGGATTTCACCAATGGCATCAATTGGGGCCACTTTAACCCTCTCTGTCCAATCCATTTAATGTCTACATTTGGCAAACCTAGGTCTTTGTGAATGCCTTTGTTTTCTGCATACCTCCAGAAAATGTAGCTGTGTCCCACAATCCACACTGTAAGCATCTTGTAAGGAGGTCTGGATGCACTCAGAGGGTCTCTGTAAATGAAATGGCAGTTTGGAAAGTTAGAGCTAAGTGTAAACTTAGTCTAAAAAATCTTCTTCTCTCCAAAGAGGTGGTTCTCTAAAGAAGCTCAAAGAAGAATGATTGAAATGGGTGGGGTATTTCAGTAGTTAGAACAGGAAGTGTAATGAACCAATCAAATCTCTTTTTTTGCAGGTCACATGGGATCCGCGCACCCTGCGCGTACGCAGCACGCACCCAGCGCGCATCCGCGAAATTGAATTAAAAAGAAATATAGGATTAGATGTCAAAACATATTACTTTTAAGACTAGTTTAGAGTTTGTCATTAATATTCACATGAAATACAGAAATATGTTTTTTTAATGTTAAATACTTCGCGGGATCCGCGCACCCACCGTGTCATAGACGCAGATGACGCAGCGCGGAAGCGCATAAACGTCACGTTACGTACAACGAACGTGTCGCGTATAGGCTGGGAGTCGCGTACCGGTCGCATTGGAATCGCGCACTAACCACGTTCCCGACGCATACTATGCGCAGATGCTATCGCGTAGGGATCGAGAACGGTGCGCTTAGGGTGCGCGGATCCAAATACATGGGAAAAAATATATAAAATAAAGTTTTGCACATATAGTTAAAAAAATATTTTGAAAAATATAAAAAAAATATGTTTGAAAAACCCATTAAGTTCAAATAATATTTCTAAATTTTTAAAAGAATTAATTGAAAAAATACATTTAAAAGTGGTGATAAAAAAATATTTTAACAAAAATGTAATTAATGAAATGACACACTGAATTTGAAAAATATAGAAATCCAATCAAAATCATTAAACATGATATCTTCAGAGATAAGTTATAGATAGGAATTAGCATTTAAAAAACCTTTGAAATTCACTGAAAAAACCATAGGTTTCAGGCCCTTTATAGTTAGGAATTGGCATTTAAAAAACCTTTGAAATTCAGTAAAAAAAACATAGGTTTCAGGGGCGTTATAGTTAGGAATTGGCATTTAAAAAACCTTAGAAATTCACTGAAAAAAACATAGGTTTCAGGGGTGTTATAGTTAGCTGGACATTTCCCTCGTACAAAACCCTAGAAATTCCCCTGTTATAGTTAGTTCAGCTAACTATAACTCGCGCCAAAGCAATGCACTGCTGATGACGTCACATATTACATCACTCAGGACGGAATTCGCGCCCGCAGGCGCTACAAAAGTAAACCTTCCTCCGGCAAAGCGGGGGGTTCTTGCTACTAACGGACTAACGGTGATAACAGCCACGAACGTACCTGTGCTCATTCGATCCCTGTGGGCTGCTGAGTTCCCTGCTGCTCGCTCTTTCTCCCTCCCGCCGCCGCAGGACAGCGCTGCCGCTGTGTGGGGGGAGGAAAGGACTACACCTCCCAAGATCCCTTGCCCGGAAGCGGAAGCGACGGAATTCGCGCCCGCAGGTGCTACAAAAGTAAACCTTCCTCCGGCAAAGCGGGGGGTTCTTGCTACTAACGGACTAACGGTGATAACAGCCACGAACGTACCTGTGCTCATTCGATCCCTGTGGGCTGCTGAGTTCCCTGCTGCTCGCTCTTTCTCCCTCCCGCCGCCGCAGGACAGCGCGGCCGCTGTGTGGGGGGAGGAAAGGACTACACCTCCCAAGATCCCTTGCCCGTAAGCGGAAGCGACCGAATTCGCGCCCGCAGGTGCTACAAAAGTAAACCTTCCTCCGGCAAAGCGGGGGGTTCTTGCTACTAACGGACTAACGGTGATAACAGCCACAAACGTACCTGTGCTCATTCGATCCCTGTGGGCTGCTGAGTTCCCTGCTGCTCGCTCTTTCTCCCTCCCGCCGCCGCAGGACAGCGCGGCCGCTGTGTGGGGGGAGGAAAGGACTACACCTCCCAAGATCCCTTGCCCGGAAGCGGAAGCAACGGAATTCGCGCCCGCAGGCGCTACAAAAGTAAACCTTCCCCCCGCGTCGCGGGATCGCGTGCGGGCGGCGCCGGGCTAAGCCCGGGCAAAGGGCGGGCCCTCTGTGGCCCTCAGAGGCACAAGGAGGCCGGGCTGGGCCTCTACCGCTCACTATTGTTACAAAACGTGGGTATTGGAGTTGCCTCACATAGAAGTGCTTAGTGCTCTGTGGGAAACTTGCTAAAGTGGTAGTGGTGTTTGGCCTGTGCTGTCTTCATAGGTTGTCTATTGTGGTGGTTATGAAGTATATTGAGTAATACTGTAACGGACATACATGAGGCGCATTGATAATATGAGTAGGTAATTGCTGAGTAACAAATCTTGATAAATATTTGGCCACTCAGTCGCGATCACAGTGGGGGAAAAGTGGGTTGTCAACAGAAAGAGCATCATGGCTACTAAACCAAAAACTAGATCAACCAAGCGTAAAGCAAGCACTCCGTTGATTACGACAAATAGCCAATTCAACACAGATACTCTTGTTGGGCACTCTGCACCCCCAACGGCCATAGATTTAATGTTACGTAAGGTCATTGGGGCAGTAAACGGGGAAATTGAACGCACCCAGAGATGCCTATCAATGACCCCTATGCAAAATTCCCATTTACAAATACACAGTAGTCCCATGCAAGCCCCACAAGTAAACTTTTGTGATAGCCTATTTTATAATAGCCCGGACATTTCAATTGGGAATTTACCTTGTGGCCAGCAGCTAATAGAGGCCGATTCACCTATTGATAAGGTAACAAAAAGACCTAATTTAATTAAGCATAGGTTGCCCAAAAGAGGTACCAAGACCACGCAAGCAAGGAAGCCAAAACCCTCCAATAAGGGTGGGAAGAAACAACTAATAGAGGATGAGCTCATAGAAGTAGATACACCAACTCCATTAAGTCCACCAGGATGGCTACAATCAGTCATAGCCGATTTGCAAAAACATCTAGAAACCTTCATTACTGCCCAAATAAAACCACTCTTTAGTAAACTAGATAAAATTACTAATGAGCTTCATAAACAGGCGAAGCTGAAGGAAAGTAACTCTAACCCTATTGGAAATTTAACCTCAACTGTAATTCCCCCCCTAAGGCCACCTCCTATGGAAAACATTGGCACCAGAAATGAGCTATGCATTACTGCACAGGTTCATGATCCACCCATAAGTGTAGACCAGTCACAGGATAGATGCCGCCCTGAAAATACGAAAGATTGTCACCCTATAAATAAAGATCAGTCGAGGAGATTACAGATAAAGCCAGGGCAGGTTGTGTCCCATGAGCAGGTGGATGTATGGCAGAAAGACCCTGATAGCAAGGGAAAAACCCACCCTCCCCCCCCTGGAGTAAATCTACACCCTGAAGTAAGTCCCTATGTCGTGATTTTTGCCGGGGTTCCTGAACTCAGGGGGGGTCAAAGGGAGACACACCTAGAGTTAAAAAACAAGATTATATACTGGTTAAATATACACAGACCTCTCCTAGGGAGGGAAAGGGGAGAAATTATCCATGTAAGAAGAGTACCATGGTTGGGCAACAGAGGAAAGGACATTGAAGGGGATTGCATTATTGCAAATTTCAGGAACCCAAAGCTGGTGGAGTATATACTGGGAAACTATAACAAAAATGCAACCAGTACTATTCGAACTATGCCTCTGGCCTATTTTCATCCCAGACATGGCCTTGTGTACCCTCAGGGTCACAATTTAGGCAGGAAGGGAGGAGGAACAGATGGAGACTGGAGAAGGAACTATGAATACAGCTCTCTATCACTATTAAATTTGAATGGTCCGCAGTGGGAGAACAGATTTAGTCCCCTTCAATCGCTGGATGAAAATGATTGACTAACGAATTCAGAGGTATGTCTGGTAGGGAAGAAAATAAGGACATCTACGGAAATAAATGAATTAACTTCAGAGGGAAGGCACACACCGAATCACCCAGAAATTGGCCCGCAAAGCCAGATTGGGGAGAGGCAAGACCTACCACTAGAAAGGAGGGAGGCACATGAATTAGATACTCATGGTCTGAGGCTGTCTGGGACACAGGGGGCAAGGGTAAAAATAACATCTTGGAACATCGCAGGCCTAGCTGGAAAAATAAGCAATATAGAGTGGAGGAATCAACTAAGGGACTCCCATATAATAGCTTTACAGGAGACATGGGTAGTTGAGCCCGATAATCATCATTTAGAGGGGTATAAGTCCTTCTTTGTACCAGCTCAGGAGAGTAGGGCTGGTAGAGCAAAGGGAGGCCTAATAATATACGCTGATGTCAACTTAAAGGGGAGATGGACTGTGTCATCTTGGTCCTCAGACAACTTGCAAGCAGTAACCTTCCAGGGACAGGGGCTGAGGGTACAATTATTTAACTCCTATAACCCTGGCCCAGGAAGTGGCACTAATGCCGTGCTGGAGGAATTAGATCTCAGATTAAAACAGGAATCTGATCTAAGAAAAGGCGGAGAAAATGTATTCGTCCTTTTAATGGGGGATCTAAATTGTCATCTTTGCTCACGGTTGATACCGGTAACTACCCACTGGGATCTTTGCCCAATTAAAAAGGGCCCACATTTGGAGCACACAGCTGAGGGTATACGAATAACAAAAATACTAGGGAGTCACTCACTAGCACACACTATTGATCTGGCAATTCCAGAACCAGAGGGCATCCTGATAACGACTTTTAAAGGAAGGGGATGTTCGTCTATTATAGACTACATCTTTATATCCACCTTTGCTAAACATCGGATTGGGAAGGTAAACACTAAATGGAGTGCCTTTAGCGATCAGAATCCTCTGGTTATAGAAATACCGTATAAGGATTATATTAAAATGAATAAACAGCTGGACACCATTTTACAACCTACCGACCAGGGTAGGCGTTTAAAATGGACAAAAATCAATGCCCCTGAATTTTACACTGCACTGGTGCAAAAGGGGAAAAAGTGGCTTGAGGAGTGTTTAGACCTCCAAATAGACGGAGTTGACCTAGTTGCTGCTTTCAGGGAGCTAACTAAATGCGCTGGAAAAGTATTGTTGATAAAAGGTCCCAGAAAACTAGTGACTCACCCAAGATGGTTTGACGTAAATTGTGCACGAGCACTAAGAAATTTAAAGTCAAGTCTTAAGGCTAATCCGAGGGACATAGTGGAGGTGGCAAAGTATAGGAAAATCTATAGAACTAAGATCAAAGAAAGGAAAACGACCTTAAAAGCTGAATTATGGGCTGATTTAAGAGAGGCTGGCGAAAACAGAGACTTCACTGAATTCTGGAAGATTATAAATAGGCCCTCTTTTTATGATTGTAATACACCGGTCCTCAGCACAAATATCCTCCCACAGCAATGGGTAGCTCATTTTGAGAAACTTTACAATCATTCCAAGGTTTGTAAACAAGAAGGGGAATGGGTTGGCAATAGGAATGAGGCGCAGGATTTTACACTCACTGAGATCACGCAAGCAATTAATGGATTAACACCAAACAAAGCACCTGGGCCTGATGGCACTCCCCCAGATTTGTATAAAAGTAATGTCGATTTGTGGGCACCAATTTTAATGAGAGTGCTAAACGCAGCCATTAAAACAGGACTCCCGAGGTCATGGTCTACTGCCTTAATAGTTCCTATTTTTAAAAAAGGAAACAAGGACAACCCCCAATGCTATAGACCTATATCATTGATTGATGTTTCGGCTAAAATACTGGGGCGGGTGGTTTTAAATCGTTTAATGGCCTGGACAGAAGAGCAGCACACAATAGTTGATACCCAGTATGGCTTCAGAGCGGGAAAATCGACCAGTGATCAATGTTTAAATTTATATTTACTGGTCGCTAAATATACTAGTGCAAGTAATGGGACCATTTACATGGGATTTATGGACCTAGCAGCGGCCTTCGACAATGTGAATAGAAGCAAGCTTTGGGAAATGATGACTTCCTTGGGGATTGATCAGGGTTTGATAAACATTTTGAAAGAGCTACACTGGAACACTACAGCGAGGGTCCGCTATAGTATGGAGGGGGGGCAAACTGATTCCTTCCCATGTTCCAGTGGAGTAAGGCAGGGGTGCATTCTTGCCCCCTTCCTATTCTCACTATATATAAACGACCTGGAGTCAACCCTCATAGCCAAGGCAGCCGATTGTCCTAGGGTAGGAAAGCGCCAAATACCAGTCCTCCTATATGCGAATGACGCGGTTCTCCTTGCTAGGACACCGCGAAGTCTCCAAATATTGATTAATGGATTTGTAGATTTTATGGAAAAATTAGATCTGTCTGTAAATCTGACTAAATCCTTTGCGCTGATCGCAGGCAAAAAACCGACTAAAAAACCGATGTTCAATATTGGGACCCATGTCATGGATATAGTAACTACCTTCCCGTATCTAGGCCTACTGTTCAACTGCAAAATTCAATTTGATAAGTTGTTGGAGGAACGCTGCTCCAAACTAGTTTCGTCATGTGGTGCAATCATGAATTTTGCACAAAGATTAGGCTGCTGGTCCCCTGAGCAAGTTATGACCTTATATAATTCAATAAGTATAGCTAAAGCGGGATATGGAGCAGAGGTGTGGGGCTTCAGGGATGTTAAACAGCTACAAATGGAAGAAGATACATTTATTCGTAGGATCCTGAAGATCCCACACACGATACCAGCTGAAATTGCACCTTCTGAACTTGGTATCCCATACATTGCTGATTTGGTCAAAATTAAACCAGTTTTGGCTTGGCTCAGCATCTGGGCAAACCCGGATGCTGAGCTAAGCAAGGAAATTCTTAATGATTGCTTACAAAGGGATAAAGGAGTGTCAATCCCATGGCTGAAACATGTTAAAGTAACTTTAGAATCTGTAGGCCAGCACACACTTTTCAGTACCCCTGCTTTAATTTCAAGAAATAGTAAAAGACAAATTAAAAGTCTGTTGCTGGATAAAATGGAATCCCTCAGGGAGACTAAAGCTTTCACATTAAAACGCTCAGTGGTAGCGCATTGTTTAGTCAAAGAGACAGTGGGCATGGAACCCTATCTATTTCTTTTGCATAATCAACAGGATAGATTTTTAATGTGTCGTTTTAGGCTCAATTTGTTGCATAATATTTTATCTTACCCATCGGGTTTTACTGCGACTATTGAGCAGAAGGGTGCCTGCGGCTGCGACAATTTGTCTCCGCAGGACACCCTTCATTTTGTATTATTGTGCCCATTTTATTGTCCTCCTAGACGCATGTTTTTAATTGATATTTTAAAACGTGGAAAATTTCGACATGCGAAGGTAGCCTTGTTGTTCCTTCAAAGAGCAAATGATATGTATACTCTATGTTCAGTGATAAGCTTTCTGAAAGCTGCAGTAAGACTAAGGAGCACTAGAGACTAATTTACTTCTCGCATTTATATGAATTGTAACAGTTCGGTTGATGGTTATTTTTATATCAATGAAATGTATAATTGTATATGTTGTTGTATTTTTAATGTACTTTTTATGATGATTTTTTAACCATCGAAATAAAGAATTTGAACTGAACTGAACACTCATGAAATGGTCAGTGACATCACTGATGACATCACTGATGACATCTCAAATGACATCACTGATGACATCGACAGGGGAGTTTCTAGGGTTTTGTACGAGGGAAATGTCCAGCTAACTATAACACCCCTGAAACCTATGTTTTTTTCAGTGAATTTTTAAGGTTTTTTAAATGCCAATTCCTAACTATAACGCCCCTGAAACCTATGGTTTTTTCAGTGAATATATATATATATATATATATATATATATAAATCCAATATTCCAAAGTAAAGCGCGCTCTCAGTTTAGGGTATAATAGCGATCTTTTATTCTGACGTTACGCGTTTCGAGAGTAAACTCTCTTGCTCACACGTCGAATGCCAGTGACCCTGTGCATTACATAGAGTTCGAAAGCTCAACATAGAAAACAGACTTGTAGTGAGGTACTGTTTCAAGGTACACATGGTCGCCATCTTTGAACATGTCATATTTCATACATACAACTATTCAGTTCCGTTTATGCCAACAGATATTATTGTCACATCAAATGGTACATACACATATAATGCCAAGTGGTGTTCCTTTTCAGTTAGTACAGTTCATATTCACTGCAACAACATAGAATTAGATTCGTGCACCTTCTAGTACGTATCACGCATATAATTGTTTCTTAATGCGCGTCATGGCAGGAAATTGTCATTCTTTAATTGCAACTACGCTGGGTGGCGTGTGGTAAGGTGAATAGTGCGCAATAACCGCGTTAATCATGGTGGATTATTTCTAATGTCCTATTGTAGCGCCTTATGCTATTGTTATCGCTCTAGTGGCTCAGTGTTTAGCGCCGTGTAGCGTGCAATGATTGAATTGTGTGGCGCGCACTAATATCCTTGGTCGTACTAGTAGTTATTGGACGTCCTGTTAAGGCACAAATTTAATTGCTGGCGCTCTAGTGGCTAAGTAAAAGGGGCATGGTACTAATAAGTGAGAAGCAATCGAACAGTGAAAATTATAGTGACGAAATAAATGTGAAAGTCCTTATCTA
This sequence comes from Triturus cristatus, assembly GCF_964204655.1. Classification (NCBI taxonomy): domain Eukaryota; kingdom Metazoa; phylum Chordata; class Amphibia; order Caudata; family Salamandridae; genus Triturus; species Triturus cristatus. Next base: position 1,099,687,523 of record NC_140594.1, read on the forward strand.
GTTTCTTCTTCGGTGCTCTCCCTGGAGTATTGAAGAAAAGGGTAGGTGGCCCGTGAATGTGCTCGTGCTGCTGTGATGGGCCCCTTCCTTTCTTCCTGCATAGAAAGAGAAAAAAACCAATTAAAATACATTAGAACACAAGTGTTCTCAGTTATAAAAGCAAAACATGGTAATTGCATACGTAGGTACATTTACATACTCATCATGAATTATAACACAAGCAACCAAAGGCCAATCTACATTTATTCTTCCATCAGGTGAGTCGCCATCTCCTCATCCTGATTATGTCCCTTAGGCTGCCTAGTTTCGAGCTCTAAGATCCATTTTGATTCCTTCCTCCTAAGGGCAAGCTCCCTGTTACCCCCTCTTTGTCTGGCAGGTATCTGTTCAATGACAAAATATTTGAGCAATCTGCTGTTAGATAGATGAAATTCCGCAAAGTGGCGTGCCACTGGGTATTGGGGGTCCTTATTAGTGATGGCTCTGAGGTGTTCCAGGACCCTCTTCTTTGCCGTCAGCGTAGTGCTCCCGACATATCTTTTGTTACAGGGACACTCAAGTATGTAAATGGCAAATGTTGTGGTGCATGTGAGGAACTGCATAATTTTAAATTTGGTTGTTCTGTATGGTATGCTAAAGTCCTGTACCATACCACTATTCCTGCAGGCCTTGCAGTGGCCACATGGATAGAACCCTCTAAGATCATGTTGGCTCTTACTTGTCTGATCTGTTATGTCTCCCTTCATGAGTATATCCCTAAGGCTTCTACTCTTTCGGTACGTGACTCTGGGTCGTTTCCCAATCTGTTTGCCTATTGTAGGGTCACTTTGTAGGATGTTCCAGTTCTCATTAAGTATCTTGTATACTTTCTGGGAGTCTCCATTGTATGTGAGAATGACTCTACCACCCGATTCATCATCCTGATTCTCTTTAGGTTTATCCTCCATGATGTTTTCTCTTGTTATGTTTTCCATTTTGCTCACTGCTCTGTTTAAAACCCACTCCGGGTACCCTCTTTCTCTGAATCTTTGTAACATGAGTCCTTTTTCCTCTTGGTAGTGGGTGGTGTTACTGCAGTTTCTTCTTGCCCGCAGCAGCTCGCCATATGGAATACTCCATTTGAGAGTGTCAGGGTGGCTGCTGTGGGCATGAAGGAGACTGTTGCCCGCGGTCTCTTTTCTAAAGAGTTTGGTCTGCAGAGTATTGGCAGTAGCCATAACTTTTACATCTAGAAATTCTATTTCGTCCTTACTTATCTTGTGTGTTAACACGATGTTATATGTGTTTTCGTTAAGTAGGTTTACAAAGTCTTCTGCCTCTTGTTCGTTACCCTTCCATATTACAAAGAGGTCATCTATGTACCTGAGCCATGTGATAACCTTTTCAAAGTGGGCGTTGTACAAGACATTGCTGTGTATTTCCTCCTCCCAGATCCCCAGGAAGAGATTCGCAAAGCTCGGTGCGAAGCTCGTACCCATCGATGTACCAGTAGTCTGTTTGTACAGGTCCCCATTAAACATAAATATATTATTCTGGAGACATATAGTCATCATTTCCGTAAGCATTTTCGTATGTTCAAGATACCTGATATCTCTTTTCTTAAGGTAGTGATTACATGCTCTTATCCCTTGATCGTGTTTTATGATCGTGTACAGTGAACACACATCCATAGTGAGAAAATGGTACCCTTCTTCCCATTTCAAGTTATCAATTTTACACAAGAAATCTTTGGTATCACGCACATGGGACGGAAGTTCAGACACATATTCCTGCAAGAAAAAATCCACATATCGAGATATGTTCTCAAAGGTACTACCAATGGATGAAACAATAGGTCTACCTGGGGGGGCCCGGGGGTTTTTATGCACCTTTGGGAGAAAATATATTATGGGAAGCTTCCCATAATATATTTTCTCCCAAAGGTGCATAAAAACCCCCGGGCCCCCCCAGGTAGACCTATTGTTTCATCCATTGGTAGTACCTTTGAGAACATATCTCGATATGTGGATTTTTTCTTGCAGGAATATGTGTCTGAACTTCCGTCCCATGTGCGTGATACCAAAGATTTCTTGTGTAAAATTGATAACTTGAAATGGGAAGAAGGGTACCATTTTCTCACTATGGATGTGTGTTCACTGTACACGATCAAAAAACACGATCAAGGGATAAGAGCATGTAATCACTACCTTAAGAAAAGAGATATCAGGTATCTTGAACATACGAAAATGCTTACGGAAATGATGACTATATGTCTCCAGAATAATATATTTATGTTTAATGGGGACCTGTACAAACAGACTACTGGTACATCGATGGGTACGAGCTTCGCACCGAGCTTTGCGAATCTCTTCCTGGGGATCTGGGAGGAGGAAATACACAGCAATGTCTTGTACAACGCCCACTTTGAAAAGGTTATCACATGGCTCAGGTACATAGATGACCTCTTTGTAATATGGAAGGGTAACGAACAAGAGGCAGAAGACTTTGTAAACCTACTTAACGAAAACACATATAACATCGTGTTAACACACAAGATAAGTAAGGACGAAATAGAATTTCTAGATGTAAAAGTTATGGCTACTGCCAATACTCTGCAGACCAAACTCTTTAGAAAAGAGACCGCGGGCAACAGTCTCCTTCATGCCCACAGCAGCCACCCTGACACTCTCAAATGGAGTATTCCATATGGCGAGCTGCTGCGGGCAAGAAGAAACTGCAGTAACACCACCCACTACCAAGAGGAAAAAGGACTCATGTTACAAAGATTCAGAGAAAGAGGGTACCCGGAGTGGGTTTTAAACAGAGCAGTGAGCAAAATGGAAAACATAACAAGAGAAAACATCATGGAGGATAAACCTAAAGAGAATCAGGATGATGAATCGGGTGGTAGAGTCATTCTCACATACAATGGAGACTCCCAGAAAGTATACAAGATACTTAATGAGAACTGGAACATCCTACAAAGTGACCCTACAATAGGCAAACAGATTGGGAAACGACCCAGAGTCACGTACCGAAAGAGTAGAAGCCTTAGGGATATACTCATGAAGGGAGACATAACAGATCAGACAAGTAAGAGCCAACATGATCTTAGAGGGTTCTATCCATGTGGCCACTGCAAGGCCTGCAGGAATAGTGGTATGGTACAGGACTTTAGCATACCATACAGAACAACCAAATTTAAAATTATGCAGTTCCTCACATGCACCACAACATTTGCCATTTACATACTTGAGTGTCCCTGTAACAAAAGATATGTCGGGAGCACTACGCTGACGGCAAAGAAGAGGGTCCTGGAACACCTCAGAGCCATCACTAATAAGGACCCCCAATACCCAGTGGCACGCCACTTTGCGGAATTTCATCTATCTAACAGCAGATTGCTCAAATATTTTGTCATTGAACAGATACCTGCCAGACAAAGAGGGGGTAACAGGGAGCTTGCCCTTAGGAGGAAGGAATCAAAATGGATCTTAGAGCTCGAAACTAGGCAGCCTAAGGGACATAATCAGGATGAGGAGATGGCGACTCACCTGATGGAAGAATAAATGTAGATTGGCCTTTGGTTGCTTGTGTTATAATTCATGATGAGTATGTAAATGTACCTACGTATGCAATTACCATGTTTTGCTTTTATAACTGAGAACACTTGTGTTCTAATGTATTTTAATTGGTTTTTTTCTCTTTCTATGCAGGAAGAAAGGAAGGGGCCCATCACAGCAGCACGAGCACATTCACGGGCCACCTACCCTTTTCTTCAATACTCCAGGGAGAGCACCGAAGAAGAAACTAGATAAGGACTTTCACATTTATTTCGTCACTATAATTTTCACTGTTCGATTGCTTCTCACTTATTAGTACCATGCCCCTTTTACTTAGCCACTAGAGCGCCAGCAATTAAATTTGTGCCTTAACAGGACGTCCAATAACTACTAGTACGACCAAGGATATTAGTGCGCGCCACACAATTCAATCATTGCACGCTACACGGCGCTAAACACTGAGCCACTAGAGCGATAACAATAGCATAAGGCGCTACAATAGGACATTAGAAATAATCCACCATGATTAACGCGGTTATTGCGCACTATTCACCTTACCACACGCCACCCAGCGTAGTTGCAATTAAAGAATGACAATTTCCTGCCATGACGCGCATTAAGAAACAATTATATGCGTGATACGTACTAGAAGGTGCACGAATCTAATTCTATGTTGTTGCAGTGAATATGAACTGTACTAACTGAAAAGGAACACCACTTGGCATTATATGTGTATGTACCATTTGATGTGACAATAATATCTGTTGGCATAAACGGAACTGAATAGTTGTATGTATGAAATATGACATGTTCAAAGATGGCGACCATGTGTACCTTGAAACAGTACCTCACTACAAGTCTGTTTTCTATGTTGAGCTTTCGAACTCTATGTAATGCACAGGGTCACTGGCATTCGACGTGTGAGCAAGAGAGTTTACTCTCGAAACGCGTAACGTCAGAATAAAAGATCGCTATTATACCCTAAACTGAGAGCGCGCTTTACTTTGGAATATTGGATTTACATTTGTGCCGGCTGTGGCTCTACCGGCCTCGTGCGCCACCAGACTATGGGCGGATATCCCAGGAGGAGCTGAATCAAGTTTGAAAATATATATATATATATATATATATATATATATACATATTCCCTAATTTCTTATAAACTATTTATTTTTTATTTTTATCAGTGTTCCTCCATTTGCTTGAGATGGTGTTACTGAACATTGACACTGTAGCTGGCATTTTTATTTGTTTATTTATTTTCATAGCCTGCACTGAGCCAAAGTGTCAGCAGGGCGGCGATATGTTGATCCAGAGTGTGACGTTAGCACACATGATTGGAGCAGTGGTGGATCTCTACTGATGCAGATGGGTGAATTGAGATGGTGGTGGCCGTAGCGGTGCACTACTTTTAAATTATTTGTGTTCACACTTCACTGTCCAAATTTTTGAACTAGAAGGAGAAGACTGCACATGTGATGCTTGCCTCATTAGTCATGCTGGCCTTGATTGAGTGTTGTTGCTCGCGAGCGGCTGTGACACACGTAACAGCTTGAAGGATTGATCATGAGGCCCACCACTCTCTTAGGTGGTAGTGCGAGCCAATTAGGGTGCGTTGCGTTGTAAATAATTAAAATAAAAAATGTTTCTAACTCAGTGCCGGATTAAGTTCTGTGCAGGCCCCTAGGCAGTTGATAATTCACCCCCTCCTCTAATTATCCTAATACCCAATGCACCGTTTTTTGTTTTTTTTTCTTCAAACTGACAATAGCCAGAAAATGAGCTTTTAAGAGACAAACTGTTACGTGAATCTGATGTCTATGGTTTATGTACTTTAAGTTGTGTTTTGATCCATTGTCGCGGGGCCCCAAAAGGAGTGGGTCCCATAGGCCGGTGCCTACTTTACCTATTTAGTCATCCGGAACCGGTCTTACTGACTTGAGAGCTGCAATGTCCCTTCTTTATCGAGCTTTTCTCAGTTGTCTTCAGTACTCTTTAATTATGTTCCCTATAAGTTCTTCTATATTTCTTTCCAATGTGAAGCAAGAGCATCTTTATAGTGTTTGACAGTTTACCATCAGTGACCTGACTTCGATGAGTAGGCCTCCAATCATCACCAAAAATATGTGTTAATAATCAAGATGAGTCATCTTTTTTATCATAAATTATTCCAACAGGACCCCTGTGGTTTTCTTTGGAGACCAGCGTAGCCCCGACTAACCATATCGTGACCCCACAAGCTTACAAGTGCAAACATTCTATATAACTAACATTTTACCCTGTTTAAAGTTTTAACAGGCCCCTAAATGCTGAAGAGACAGGAAAGAGTGGGGAATCAGCTTTTTCTGGGTTGTAATATAATTGCTATTTGGCAGCAGAAAACTGTCAAAACACCTGATAGTACACTTCTGAGTACATTCTTCAAATCATTTCTAAATTTAAGACCAAAGTCCATTGTGACCAGTGTGCTAAAAATTAACTCCCACTCACTGTTATCAAACAGCGTATGTTAGTGCCCTATTCAGAGGACCACATGGCAAGCAAGAACTGCTGTGCCCTACCGGTGTGGGGGGGAGTAGGGGGGTGAGGCCTTCTGCTCCTGATATCCCAGGGCCTGAACTACTATGGTTCCTCAGCAAGTTGGCCAAGTTCCCCTTCAGCACTCGACGGAGTAGCGTGGTCCGAATAGTCTAAGACACCTCTGGGGAGGAGGTGGAAACGTGGGATGAACACAGGCTCACAATTCAAAATACATGCCACAGCAGCAATAAATTATTGTCCAGCCAAATACTCATGTTTATTAAAAAAGAGGAGTATTTTATTTGACATTCACAAAACTCTACCCAGTCCCTTCTGAGGTCAGGGCTCTAGTGTTTCATGGGCAGTTACCTGTGTCCCACTTCCTTCTCGCTCAGGAGATTGTGGTTATTCCCCATTAACATTAGACAACATCCAGGCAAAGCCTTACTAGTATTTTGAGTCTCAAGAGTCCACTCCAACTCAGTATCAAGTCAAAAATGTTCCAGCGCTACAGAGCTATCTAGCAAGCAAGTTCCCCGGGGCCTACTGGAATAAATTCAATCTTACTAGCAACTGCGGGATGGAGCGTCCGGGGTTCCGGAGCATGCCCCCTCTATAAACACTGGAGCGGCAATGGCTGGTTCATGCCAGTTCACTGCATGTAAAGCCAACACAAGGAGATGCTGGACGGGGTGCTGAAACTTTTCAGACACTCACCCCCAGTCACAGATCTGGGTTGAATCTATCATCGTTCTTTAGCTCACTTCGCCACCCCAGTTCAGACATAGCTATATGCAAATCAGTCTTGACCCTGTGCCTCATGCGAACAGTCCATCCCGAACTGCCAAGCCATGTCTTCCCTGGACCGGAAACAAGCATCTTGGGACAGGTTTCGGCCTAACAGCCCTCATCAGCCAAGCTAGCTTGAATCCAGTGGCAAAGTGAGCAAGGTACCCACGTCTGGGCATACCCTGCCAACTTAGGGCAAACGAAGCAAACACAAGGAGATGCTGGACGGAGCGATGAAACATTTCAGACACTCACCCCCAGTCACAGATCTGGGTTTAATCCATTATCGTTCTTTAGCTCACTTCACCACCCCAGTTCAGACATAGCTATATGCAAATCAGTTCACCGCATGTGACGCAGGCAGGCTGCACTCGATACCCGAGTTCCTCACTTATGGTCGCTCTCCTGTAGTGAGCAGAGGTTCCTCACGGCTCCTCCTGACAGGGAAAGTTTTTGGTCCGTCTCACAGTGGGGAGGAAGTTCCTGGTGCTGATCCTTCATCCTGGGGTAGGTACGTAGGAGTTCCCACAACGTCCTCACTTCTCTGGCAATGCTTGTTGTCAGGTCACACTTCTTACTAGTCCCAGTGACCTCTCCTGGCATGCTGGGTCACGGCATCTTCACTGTACATTGGCGACTGACCTGATCATTACAGCAAATGCCTGCATGGTGGTCCCTCATAGAACACTGGGTCACTGGCTCTTCACCATGCTAGGGCTACAGCTCACTCTGCACAGCAGTCCGACTACAGTAGCCCCTCTGGGCACACTAGGTTGCCAATGCTCTGTTGCACTGGGCTCGGGTTATTCGGCACAGTGACTGTTCACTTTGCGGGGTGACTCCTGGCATACTAGGTCACAGATGCCTCACTGCACAGGGCTCTGAAATGATCGGTGCAGCAGCTGTTTTCTCACACCTCGCTCAGGGATTGCTCTCAACAGGATTTCCCATTGGCTATCACTCCCCCCCCCCCCCCCCCCTCAACGCTCTCCTCTTCCTCACAAGGGAACACTGGCCTTGGCAAGCAGGCAGGCGCTGGTGTTCCAGGCTCCAAAGCAGGAGGTCTTGAATCCCCTAACAGACCTTAGCCTCCTGTCCTGGTCACAGGCAAAAGCCTGGTAGAGCTTCTCCTCCTCATACAGCCCAACCGGCTGCTTGACAGTTGACCATTTTTGGAGTCTCAAGATCCCCTTCTAATAGTCCATTTCCAGACACCAAATGTGATTTAGGGTCGGAGTCTTTGAAGTTTAGATTGGGGGTCTGCTTCCTTGTGAAGTGCCCACTTTTCTGACCTCTCTTTCTCTTGAAAGCAGTCTATCATAGCAGGAGTGACTCCAAAGCTGAGAGCCGCACAACACAGCCATGAGAGTGACTAGAGTTCAGACCTGGATGTCAGTCACAGTGATATGTGTTTCAATAGCAGGGATAGGCGAAACCACATAATTCTGTGTATTGTAATCACATAAAATGTTCTAAGAATTCCACAGGATTGCGCGAGAAGTGTAATTCTTCATTTAGCTATATTTCTAAGCGCAAAAGTGCCCTATCACGTTCAAAAAGTGATGAGAGGATGCAATTTTGCACTAAGAAACAGCACTAAATGCAGCAGAACACGATTAGCGATCATAAGCAGCTGCTCTCTAAATATGATCTTGGGGTTGGATTTTCCCCCAACTTTCTACCGGCATTTAGCGCTATTTTCTTAGCGCAAAATACACTCTTATGTACAAAATGGATGCAAGACTGCATTTTTGCTCCAAGAAATAGTGCTAAATGCAGCAGAACATGATTCTCTTGCTTTCTATTTAATTATGTCATGACTTGCATTCTTTAGGTGAGCTAAGATGAAGCAGGAGACCTAACATTTTATAGAGAAAATTGGTTTGCTGAAAGAAACGGGAAAAGGTGTCGATAAATACAAGTTGCATGGTTTCCCTTAATGCCCTGAAAATTATAGTTTCCTACCCGGTTGTTATGTAATTACTTTTTTTAAGTTCTGAAAAATTAAGATTTTGACATAACTGGAAAAAGAGAGCACTCTGTTTATTGAATAATCAACTGCTGTGTGAATTCCATCATTCAAAAGTGTAATGAGAACGAACCAAGAAAAATGTAGCAAATATGTTTGGGGAAGGCTGGATTTAGATATTAGTTAGATTCATGTACTAGTGCTTCAACTAGCTAAAACAAACTTCCTACTTTAGGCTCACTTGGAGTATCAAAAACAGTTGCTAGCATTGTCAGCCATTCAAAGGTGCCTATAAATATCCCGCCTTTGTGTTCCATCGCCTGCATGCTCCTTAATTAAAAATAACGTATTCGTTTTTCGCATTGAATATGATCAGATTTTGTTTACAGCCTGAGAAAGATAACATGGATTTGCAGGGGTTAATGTGTGCATGTTAGGAATGTTTAGTAAACAATTAACCTTGATAAAAGCTGGGACACTCATGCATTGGGAGTCTTCACGGACCTGGGGTGGTGGGACGGTAGGCGAAGGGGTTAGGAGGTATAATTGTAAAAGAAAAATTCCCTTATCTCCTCGCCACTCTGTCCCGTGTCATCTCTCCTCCGCCGAACAGGAAGCAGCTAGGCTCCTATGAACCAATCACAAGGCTGCAATGCAACGTTGTGAATGACTCCCCTAAACCAATCACAAGGCTGCAATGCAGTGCTGTGAATGGTGTGAGTGCCGTAGTTCAGTGCTCAGACTGGGACTGGGGGCCTGGCTATGTTCTCCATGCAGGCTGTAATGCACCTGCATGGAGAACATGCTAACGTGCGCGTGACTGTTTGGCCGGCCGAGGGGGCATCATGCGCACGTTAGTTTGCCCACCACTCTTCCCCTGCTCTGTCAGCAGAGCAGCCCCCCTGTGCTGCCATAGCAGCTAGGAATAAAATTATATTAACATCGCATTATTATCATTTTATTTTTCCTTTCTTTTACTGCTGCACAGCAGTAGTAAGGCGAAGCTCCTCTGCTAAGGCGGAGGAGCCGTCACTGCACTCATGGGGCTGCCACTTCAGGGGTGGCTTAGAATCCCATGGCCACTGCAGAGAGCATACTCTACGGTATTTACGGTCACAGCTCAATCGCCTTACTCTGCTGTGATATGGAGCAGTGAAACTACAATAACCTCCGAATTGTTGTTTTTTTCCTTCCAGAGTAGATAGAGTACCAGTGGCGCTCATTCTAATGAGCTTTTAATTGCTTTTGACTCGGAGTGAATGAAGCACCCCAGCAGCCGTTCCAATTCAGCTTCTTCACTCCGCAAGGCTCTCTCCAATTACCTCCAATTGGAGTAGTATCTGCAATGTTAATGTTAATGTTAGTGAGAATTTACACAGTGCACGTACGCCGATTGGCTTCATGGCGCTAGAGACCAGATTGACAGAGAGGCAAAAGCTAAACCTGAGTAAACAGCCAGGTTTTCAGGAGTTTCCTAAACATGAGAAGGTTAGTACAAGATCGAATTTCAAGAGGGAAGGAGTTCCACAGTTTGGGGGCAAGAGTGGCAAATCTGCGACCTCCAAGGCGTACCCTCTTGAAGTTCGGAATAATGAGAAGAGAAAGGTGGGCGGACCTTAGATAACGTGTTGGAGAGTACCTAAGTATAAGATTATTGATGAACTCCGGGCTGGTACCATGCAAGGCCTTGAAAATAAGGCAGCCAGTCTTAAACACACATGGCTGTGATACAGGAAGCCAGTGTAGTGTCCTCATCAATGAGGAAGCAGGTTGCCATTTAGGTTGATGGTAAATCAGTTGAGCTGCCTGGTTTTGGACCAGCTGAAGTCGCCTGAGCAGATAATGGGGCATACCTAAGTAGACCGAGATAGAGTAGTCTAGATGAGATAGTACCGTGAAGATCATGGCTTGGATCAAGGCATCGTGGGTAAGAAAACGGTGAATTTTTTCTGATTTTACGCAGTTGGTAAAAAAACTTGGACACCACAGCTCCAACCTGGGTTTTCAGTGCAATGCTCTATCATAAAGCGCAAGCCGGATACAGTATCGGGCCGCATCACAGGAGACAATCATGTGGGCCTGAGCGCATTGAACTAATTACACAAAAGCTAGTTTTTGCAGACAGCCTCTTGAGGGCAATAGGTCTCCAGTATTTGCAGCCCTATCTTACAGTTTTCATATTCAATTTTTTAACAGAATCGACTCTGTGACAAAGCTATAGTTTTGGGTAATGTAGGGAGTGCAGGCATGAATTGAAAACTAGCACGCTTGAAATGTGTGCAGCCACAGGGAGATTATGTAAATAAGCACTGTGCAGGCAAAAAATAAAGTCCCACAAAAGCAGATGAAAACAGTACTTGGGCCATGGGACACTGATAAGAGAAACACACAGGAACAACTGGAAATGGTATGCTACAGCCAATAGAAATGGAGGAAAGGTAAGTGGCAAACACACAAACCAATGAAAAGCCCCTTTTAAGATATCGGGCTGTGCACAATGTTAGTCTCACTGGCGTAGCCCGACAACGTGGGCACGCCCACACATTTTTACATGTTACCAGCCCCATGCCTCTTACAATTTAACCATAAGGTGTGGGGGGTGGGGAGCTGATTTGATGGTGGACATGCATCATGGGCTAACATCAGAACTACATCTCAGATAGTTTGGGCAGTGCAAAATCTGGCAGCTTTTGCTATTACTACACAAGAGGTCCAGTTAAAGGCACATTCTGCAATGAGAATACGTAAATAGCTCATCCCAGCCTGATTAAAAGAAGAAATATTTCAAGAATATGTTGCAAACTACAGGGAAATCTTAAAGACATGAGCCCCTAATAATTGAAAGTAGACTGGCATTTAGCTTTAATTTCATGAACAGAATATGCACCGATGGGATAAACTATTTTATGTAATAATGTTTATTGCAACATGGAGGCGCTGACAACAATACTGAAAGGTAATCTCCATGGCTTAATAGTTTGTTTTACAAGCAGTCAGACATGGTGTTTTACTAACACCGGGAAATTTAGCTCAGGTAAACGGGAAAATACCAAAATTGAGAGCTAGGGACACTCTTGGTATTGTAGTGCTTTGTAACTGCCTTTGTGTGCTGCTCGATGCGGCGATACAGTGCATTCTCTGACACGTTGCATGCAACACCACATGGGAGAACTCGATGGGCAGGTTGTAGTGTGGTCTACGTCGGAAGGATTTTGTTGTGTTGTGTGAAAGTCCAATTTGAGCTCTTATCCTGTCTTGGGTTGCAGCGCTTAATAGTTCAGTGGAGGAAAGCAGAGTGCAGGGCAGAGTGAGAAGTAACTTGTGGCAGCATCATAAAAGGCTCACCATCAATGCATCTGTGACAAAACTACTTTACAGCTAGGTTAGTTGCAATGCAAGAGATGCTACAAAAAAGATGCACCTGGCTATGTAAATGAGTTTCATTTCCAAGAATTCAAAACTGCAAAACAGCATCCCTAGGCCCACAGAGAGGTGTCAATCATGCATAAGCAGTTAGGTCTGCCAGGCGGCTGTGAGCCAAACGCTGAAAAAGAGAACGTCCAGGAGTAGCGGAAGTGACGAAGCACGCCATTTTACCTTTACTTTGACTCACACACACATGATTACACATGCTAACACATAAACACAATCTCACTTGCCATCATGCATACAACATACATTTAACAGCATTTTTTACTTACCTTAGCTTCCAGATAGGGTCATATTCCAGTTAAGGTACTGCATTTTGTATTACACTAATAGTAAATTATAATATTCAATATTTGTATAATGACATTTGATAGAAACCAGGCAAGTGGAGCTCCAGCCAGCGTCCATTAGGAAGAGCTGCCCCCATGGTCCACATCCTGATTTTGCCACCTCTGAGACCAGGGGTTGCAAAAACAGTGCGAGGTTAGAGAGGGGCAAGCCAGGGGTCGCAGATGAGACCCCTGGTGATCCCTAAATGATGTCCATGGGTAAGCTGTAGATGACGGATGAACCCGGGGGAGCTCATGTGGATGCAGGACCAAAGCACCCTACAAAGACCCAGAGAGTAAAGCAGGAAGGTGCAGGCTGTGAGGGGGTAATTGCCCCTTCTTCTTTGGCAGTCATTCAGCCCATCTTTTTAATCTAAAGGTAACACTTGGAGAAACATTCCTGCAATGATTTAGCTGATATTATTTAAGACTACCTGTGGAACGCACTGGACGCAAAACGTCAGAGGGCAGTGTGTACCCCTGGTGTATGATAAGATTCATGTATTTTCTTATAACCCTACTTGTTTTTCAGAATGCTACACCTGAAAGATTCAGACCACAAAATTAAATATGAACTCTTGATGATATGGGACAACATCACCTAAACTGCACCAGCGTTGATCAGTATTGTGCAGTATTGCGCCAGGTCCATACAATTTTGCACCATGTTAAAACAAGAACTGCACTAATCAATTAGCAAAAAAATGTGAGTTTTTGTCTTATCATTATGGTTAAAGTGTCTTTGATATTGTCGAACAGCTTGTGTTCTTCCACTGCTCACTTTCAGGGAACTACTTTTGTATCTTATCTTCAGTGCAATGCATCTTTCCTGGTTCATGGTCATTGCTGCTCAGCCAGTGTGGATGTTGTAGAATGTTGGTATGAGTGGTGAGGTCACAGAGTGTTGGGATGCCTGGGGAGTGTCAGTTGAGAGTATGGGCTGAGCAGCAAGGGAGCAGCTCCTGGTGGGGCTTCACATTATGATCTAAGGACTATATCTACCATCTTCAATAAATACCATCTTCTTTATCTACACCTTGGCTTCAATTGACTTATTTATATTACCACAACTACTTTTTTCTGTTTGCTTAAGCACTTCACAAAGGTGTCTGAGTTTTCCAGCAGTCACACTCGTGTGTTTCTCCCTCCCTCTGTTCTCCACATTGCTCTCTCTCGCCCATGTGCTTCTCTCCCATTTGTACAGTGTAGTTCTTGCCCTTGTGCTTTTCCCTTTTCCCCCATGTTGGTCTCTTCCTCGTGTGCGCCTTCCTCCACACTCCCTTCCTCGTGTGCTTCTTTTCTCTTACTCCCATCCTACCCGCTACCTCACCCACTCCTCCATTGTTACTTCCTCCTGTCACTTCCCGGTGCAATTTTTTTAATTGATTCATTTTTTCTTGGTGAGGCAGGCAACAAATTGCTGATGGCCCTTGATTCAACAAAAAAGAGAACGAGTCACAGAGCCTTCTCAGGTGCTGGTCCAAAGATCTGGAACTCTCTTCCACCGGATGTCCGACAAATTTCTTCCACCGCTTCCTTCAAAAAGGAAGTTAAAAACCTCCTAATGTCTAAGTTTTTGCCATAAACGGCCCTGGACTGTCTGCTTATTTACTGCACTGTTTGACAACTGGACAGGTGTGCACCTGTGTAACCCAGCGTTTGCCTGCTATGCTCATAGATGTATTGAATGTTCTTCCACCTGTGCTGTATCCGTCCTACCCTTCTTGTGATACATTCTGATCTTGTTCGTGTTATGCACAAGGAATGCTTGCCTTTCCACTTCTACACCCCTCCTGTCCTAATTGTGAAGCGCTCTGATACCCGCCTGGGTCATGTTCGTGCTATACAAAACTTTATAAATAAATAAATAAACATTAAGAGCATTTTTGTGCTTTTTTTATTTGTCATCTTTGTATTTACCAATCAATCTCTAATCAGTAAACCCTCATGCTTATACAAAATGATGTGGCTGTCACAGCTGCGTCATTGCACCCTTTTCATTTCTTTTGTTCATGTCGTTCAGCTTTGACAATGCTGATGCCGTCCTGCCTTAAGAAAATGCATTGACAGAGCCAATAGGCCTCAAAGGAGAGACTTATTGGCTTTGTTAATGCTTGTTCCTATGAGATTTGTTTGTTTTCTTCCTAGCATAGGCTTGAATACCTAGGAGACTGTCAAACAATGTCATACTAAGTTGCTTTTGGACGTACACCTGTTTTAAACCAGGGTTCGAAAGTATACTCTTAAGGGCCTATTCACAAAGGTAAATCTAGGGGCCGAAATTTCCATGGACATATTTACGCTACCCCTGGGTATAATTTTCTGCCTACATGCGGTTCAGCAACCGCAGGAGGAGATTTATGCCTAGTAGTAAGAATACCTGTCCCACTCATTTCCACGAGGAAGTAGGGAGACCTAAAACTCAAATTACAACACTTAAGTTGCTACTAGTAACTTTACGGCATCTTTTAGGCGTACATTGCCCAACTATAGTTCTACAGTCCTTCCCCTCCACATTCGCGAACCCCCCCCCCCCCCCCTAATTGGCAGACTTCAGGAAGGCACTTAAGACCTAGCTCTTCGACTGAGACCCACAGTTCAGCGCCTGTATACTCTCACGTGTGATAAACTGTGCTTTATAAGTACAGTTTGATTGATTGATAACATCAGCAGAGATCTCTGCCTGTAATATAAAGAACTACACATTGAAAGAACTGCACTTTGAAAAAAATAGGGAAAGAGCCGGTGCGAGTGGGGTAATGGGATTTTGCGGCTATGGTGACATTCGCATAATTATACATTCACTGCATTTGCCACATAATCCATAATCTTCTGTCAAAATGAGGTGCTACCAATGCCCAGACAGTGTTAATACGTGTAGAAATTACAAAATAATGAAATAATACTGTCACAAAATGTGCCACATTATGCTGCATAATTTTCCTTTTCTTGCAGCATAATTTACCCAACCCTGCCACATAATTCTAGTGGCCCTGGCAAAGAGGCATTACTTAAGGAAAATAATACACACCTAACAGACATTACTACTTTGAATTCATAACTAGAACTCCAGTTATGGGCTCTGCCCGTTCCCCTTGTGCTGCGAGAAGTTGGAAATGTCCCCACTTCAGCTATAGTTGTGTTTTATATGTCTGTTTCAGGTGTGCAATGTGCTGTTGTCAGGGTGTGTACATTGGTGTTAAATGTGAGACGAGTTTTGCTTTTTTATTCCCCTAACAATTTACACATTTGTAATTTTCTATGTATGTATTTCTATGTGTCTATCTCAAATGTTATTATTTTATAATGTGATTACAGCTGTTTAGTTGCCTGCAGTGTTTACATTTATGTACATTCATTTGATTTATTTTTCATTTATTGTATCATATATTTTAATATTCTTACAAAGCTATCCATATGGGTACCTGTAATGTCTAAAGTTACATGACTGTCTTTTTTTTTTTAGCGACTGGACGTTGTTATTCCTTTGCAGTATCAATGAGAGGCCTTGTATGGTGTGAGATGACTTACACCAAGGTATAGCTGGAGTAGATTTGAGCCAGTTCGGGCTGTAATACTGCTGGGGTAGATGTTGTATAACCTTAGTAAATTGCAGCTGACTCACTATTGTAGATGTATTTTTATAAAGGTATCCATTCTTTCTCCCAATTTGTAGTAGAAAGTCTTGATTTTCCCACCACATCCCCTTGCCACTATAAAATGTATACATGAAACATTTATGTGTGAGCAGAATTCTCCGTGTTTGGGGTGCAGAATTTCACACATAAGCGATGGGATAGGCTTAGATATAGATCTATGTCCGTAAGCGAATCGCATTTATGAGTACATTACATGGTACTAATTCACATATTCATAAATGCCTTTGTAAATAGCCCCCATAGATTTTGTACATTATTTTTACAATGGCTATTTACTATTTTTTGCATTGTAGTTGTGAACGAGGTAGGCATTTACTTATATAGTAAGCGGCAAACATAGTATTAGGTTTCCTTTTGTCCTGCATCCCCTCTAAGCTTGTAACCCAACTGGAGACATAGGTGGGATTTGTTTGTCCAGTGGCAGTCACATGTTTGGAATTACTTGGGGAAACCCTTCCTTCACACCCAGCTCTCATAATCTCTTCCCTAAAACCACAACCCTGCTGTGGAGTCATCTCAATAAGAGAGCCATTGTGTGCCCCCAGTCCATCTATGGGGCTTACATCAAAACCACTTAACCCTTAATCCTAGAGCCTTTAACCCTGGTGTCCAAGTAAAAATCATAGAGGTTAAGTGCTTCTTCCTCTGGTATCTTCCCTTCTTGGGGCTCTTTGAGATTGAATAGGCCCTAGTACCACAAACCCTGGTTACCTCCCGCTACTCACGTCCCTCCAGCTCAACCAAGCTAAAGCTTCTTCCACAGGACAACTCTTGTTACACTCCTCTAATTTGTTCCTCATTAGAATGGACTCCTGTGGGCAGATACTCCAGTTGTCTGGGTGAACCCCATCAACTTAATGCTCTCGTGCCTCTGTGGTAGTGTTTGTGGTTATCCTTTGGGTTGGGTGAAATCCACTTCTGTGTGCACCCCATGGACCTACTATTGTGGTGTCTGTGGTTATCTTTGGTTTGGTGCCTCTGTGCTTCAGAGTGGACCATGTAGATCTGCTATACCGTATACTATTGTGGTGTCTGTGGTTAACTTTGGTTTTGTCCATCTCCGATTCGGAATGGCCGATGTAGATCTGTTATATGGAGTCTGTGGTTATGCTGGATTTTGGGTACCCTTGCTTCTCGGTGGACCATATAAATTGACTATGTGGTGCCTGTGGTGTTTCTGGTTGTCTTTGGTTTGGACCATCTCCGCTTTTGAGCTAGCCTTAATCCCAGATACAGGTGGCACCAGCTAAATCCCGGTGCTGCCCCAAACCGAATCTGGATGAAACAGCCCTTTTCTCTTATTACCTAAATGTAGGTATTTGTTAGTACAACTCTATCCCTCCGACATCTCTCTGACACATGCCTTGCTTGGTTGCAGACACAAGTTTGCTGCAACAAGTTTGAAACACATTTCCAGGCCTCATATGCAACTCTAAAACTCTTCCCAAATAGAGAAATGTGAAACTATTGTATTTAATCATGGACAGAAAGTTGAGAACCATCTTACTCTCCCACCGAAAGAGCTGAAGGAGTAGCAGTGAACTGTATAAAGGTAGGTAAGTGCTGTACGGGGAACAACCTTTACAACGCAACTTTTACAACGCACTACCTTTACAACGCATTTTTTACAACGCATAATCCATTAAAACGCATGACATTACAACGCATACCATTACAACGCATTTTTAAAAACTACCTTTACAACGCATTCCATTACAACGCATACTACCATTACAACGCATACCATTACAACGCATAATATTACACTACACTATCCAACACTTACCCTACTGTTGCACCCTCTGGAGTTAGAATAGTAATTTTTACCCCTATACTATCCAACACTTACCCTACTGATGCACCCCCTGGAGTTAGAATAGTAATTTTTACCCCTATACTATCCAACACTTACCCTACTGATGCACCCCCTGGAGTTAGAATAGTAATTTTTACCCCTATACTATCCAACACTTACCCTACTGATGCACCCCCTGGAGTTAGAATAGTAATTTTTACCCCTATACTATCCAACACTTACCCTACTGATGCACCCCCTGGAGTTAGAATAGTAATTTTTACCCCTATACTATCCAACACTTACCCTACTGATGCACCCCCTGGAGTTAGAATAGTAATTTTTACCCCTATACTATCCAACACTTACCCTACTGATGCACCCCCTGGAGTTAGAATAGTAATTTTTACCCCTATACTATCCAACACTTACCCTACTGATGCACCCCCTGGAGTTAGAATAGTAATTTTTACCCCTATACTATCCAACACTTACCCTAATGATGCACCCCCTGGAGTTAGAATAGTAATTTTTACCCCTATACTATCCAACACTTACCCTACTGATGCACCCCCTGGAGTTAGAATAGTAATTTTTACCCCTATTCTATCCAACACTTACCCTACTGATGCACCCCCTGGAGTTAGAATAGTAATTTTTACCCCTATACTATCCAACACTTACCCTACTGATGCACCCCCTGGAGTTAGAATAGTAATTTTTACCCCTATACTATCCAACACTTACCCTACTGATGCACCCCCTGGAGTTAGAATAGTAATTTTTACCCCTATACTATCCAACACTTACCCTACTGTTGCACCCCCTGGAGTTAGAATAGTAATTTTTACCCCTACACTATCCAACACTTACCCTACTGTTGCACCCCCTGGAGTTAGAATAGTAATTTTTACCCCTATACTATCTAATACTTACCTTAAATGTAATTTAATATAATGCGTTGTAATGGTATGCGTTGTAAAGGTAGTATGCGTTGTAATGGCAATGCGTTGTAAAGGTATTTTTTAAAAATGCGTTGTAGTGTCATGCGTTGTAATGTCATGCGTTGTAATGGATTATGCGTTGTAAAAAATGCGTTGTAAGTGCATGCGTTGTAAAAGTGTGCGTTGTAACGTCATACATCCGTGCTGTACAGGTGTTACAGTACAATAGAGTACAACACAATTGCTCTGTGAATAAGGCATGTGCTAGAACTGTATGTTATATGGACCTCCCAGCACAAAAGTACAGCAAGAAAAACATTTGGTCAAATAAATAATTTACCAACAGTGATTTTGAAAATGTGCAAATTCTCTTTTGAATTTTGCAAGTATAAAAAGAATACAGTGTTTCCCACAAAATACACATTTTCCCATGTCCACCCTAGGACAGAGTGAAGGAGAAAAGGCTGTTATAAATCAGGCTCTGTTGTGCTATTCTTACTATGATCTGGTTCTATTTATGCAACAGTGAAAACGATTTTTAACTAAAAGTATTGTATGCAATACCATAAGATGTTATAGGCAGTAAGAGAGTGTAGTGTCATGTGAGATTTTAATGGCGGAGCCCTTTTTGCTCCTGATGGACTCCGCAGAACTGTGGCATAAGCATTAGAACGTAGTGAAGTGAATGCAGGTTTAGAAGGTTGAGTTCGCCGTTACACGCTGGAGAATAAAGACGTGTTATACTAGGCTCGGTGTGTGGCATAGTCATTCGCGAGTACCCGACTGCAGAGAACGCTACAACTGTTGATAAGATAGGTGATAAGTAACCTGAAGATCGACAGTGCTCTCCCAGAGAGTTTGCCATGGTCCAGCAAACTGCTTGTGCATGTCATGTGTGCCTCAGTCGAAGTTCGGAATTGAGGTTTTGAGTATGTGGAGTCAAAACATAGCCCCAGTCTGTGTAAAGCAATTGGAATAATGAAAGCTTCACTAAGAAGTCTAAACATTGTTGGCCGCGAACCTGCTGGGAAGGCTGCAAAGAGAGGTACAGCGCTACCATGCAGCTCAAAGTCATACATTCATACAGAGTGATAGCGCTGGGAACAGAAGCACTGTGAGGCAGAGACCAACCAGGTGTTAAACAGCACAAAGAGATGTATAAAGACAAAGGGATACAAGAAACGGTCATCTGCTTACCAGTACTGATTAAAGAGAGACATCATGCCACAGTTCTGGACGGAGTGACCACATAGGAAGCACCCGAGGTTGTGCTCGAGAGCCATCCATACAAGAAGCGGCACCCCACCAAAGCTGCCGAGTGGCATGCAAAACAACTCCAAAGGTCTCAAAAGTTCAGAAAACTGATAGTGGCAACCTGAAATGCAAAACTGTTCTTTTCAAATGGAGACCAAGAAAGAGGTCCCGTTTCCTGTCATTAGAAAAGATGACCCTGAGGCCAGCACGTCTCAAGGCCTTAGAGATGGTTTGCATAAACAAGATCACAAAGCAGGGTCGGAAAGAATTTGACTCTCTACACCCATAAGTTTCACCAATTGTTACAATGCCTTGTCGAAACCTCCACCGCCTTTCGATACTGCCAAAAAGTTGAATATTGGTGACCGATGGACTGCTTGGATAGAGATATTTGATTATTTCATTGATGCGCTAGAGAAAACAGATAACAAAAAGATTGTCAAGAACCTTAAGAATCTTGCTGGTGAAGTCTTAAAGAAGTTATAAAGAAAATGCTGCGAGCTGACAATTACATGCAGTCAAATCAAAGCAGCTTTAAATCTCAAGTTCAATCAAATGTCGAATGTAGATTATGAAAGGTACATCTTCAGTCAAAAAAGACAGAAAGCTAGTGAGACCATCGACACATTTGTCGAGAGACTGGATGCGCTCAATAAACACTGAGAGTTCAATTAATTTAATGAGGAGGAAGCCATACCCCTCAGAGTGATTGACGCATGCTTGTCAGAGTCATTCAGACGACCAATGCTGAGAGAAACTCTTGGTCTGGAGCGAGTTCTCTTGGCTGGCAGAGTTGAAGAGCATGCTGATCAACAAGCTGCAGACATGGTGCCCAAAGTGAGTCAGTCATGAATGTGAAAAATAAGCCTAAGCACAAGGCAGAGGGATGCAGAGTGATTTCTCCACAGAAAAAGTAGTTGTGCTTTAAGTGTGGAATTTCATGTCCACACGAAGGTAAATGTACCGCCAATGGGAAATCTGCAAAGGCTGTGGAAAGGATAACCATTTTGTAATGCTTTCAAGGCGAAGAACAAAAGTAAGTGCATCACGTGGCAAAGACAAAACAGCTGCACAAACGTTCCAGAAGTGACGTTCGATGCATGCACATATGGCCAAGCGAGCACATCAGCAGAGGCGAATTGACACCAAACATTGTCGATCCACATCTAAATGTTCGTCAAACAGTTGTTCTTCAGTATCAACGTCAAGTGAAAGAGAAGGAGATGGTTGTGCCATATCGATGTTTACCTCAGAGAAATTTGCCTATGTTGGACTGGGCACCTGTGAGGAAAAATACCCACTGAGAAAAGTCGACCCGGCAGAGCACCAAAGTCAATAAACCATTGTCTGAAAATCACATTAAAGGTCAACGGTTGTTCAAGTGGTGCATCAATAAATATTATGCCTGAGGAGAAATATAATGAACTGTCTCCATTGCCCCAACTTGAACTAAAGTGTACAGGTTGGCTGCATCGATGCCGCTAAAAAGTCAAGGCTCATTTGCAGCAATGATGAAACACAAGAAAACAAATGCTCAAGCATCGATTCATGTACTTCAGGGTATGGCATCAAGCGTCTGTTTGCTCAGCTTCCCCACAGCTGTTGACATGGGACTGATATCTGTGAACTATAGCATGAATGCTCATCATGAAATAGTAAGTCAATTCTGTGAGGACATCTGTCCTGTTGCTCAAACATACAGATGAATTGCCTTTCACTTACAGGAAGCTGTTGAAAAAGAACTTGAATCCTTACTCAAAAACAATATCATTGAGCGTTCCACTGGTCCAACTTTATAGATTTCTCCCATAGGAGTAGTAGTAGTACCCAAAAAGGACAGTGTAGTAGTTGCACGCATCTGTGCGGATATATGTCAAGCGAAAAAGACAAATGAAAGACATCAACATCCAAATCTGCACATTGCTGACATCATAACACAATTGAATGGTGTGAAGGTATTCTCTCGTCTTTATCTGAATAAAGGATATAATCGGTGGGAACTCAAGGGGAATTGCTGGTATGTTACAACCTTTTCTACAGATGTTGGTCTGTTGCATTACAAAAGACTAAGTTTTGGTGTGTCATCAGCTGTAGAGTTCTTTCAAAATGTCATTCGACGAATCCTACAGCCTGTCATGAATGCCTTCAATTATAGTGATGACATATCAGTTTTCAGAGCTACACAGAAGGAGCACAACAGAGCACTCCTACAGGTGTGTAATCTGCTCGCTGATGCCGGTACAACTTTGAATGCCGAGAAATGTGAGTTCCGTAAGACAAAGTAAAAATTCTTTGGCCAAATATTTTCTGATGGGGGGCATGACTCTCAATCCAGCTAAAGTACAAGCGATGTCAACTGCCAGTCCCCCACAAGATGTTTCCATCTTCTGTTCGTTCCTTGACATGTCTAGCTTTTGCTCTAGATACAAACGAAAGAAGACTTTGCCACTGTTAATATGCCATTAAGAGACTTGATGAAAAAGAATGTTTCTTGTGAGTAAATCATCCAGAAAATCAAACACTCTATTGAGAATGTTACTGAAATGGCATACTTTGTTCCAAAGCTTCATACTGAGGTTGTTGTTGCCGCTAGCCCTGTCATGTTAGGCGCCATCCTTCCACAGCACAGCAGACACCCAAACACTCAAAGACATATTGTGGCAGGGCGTGGCCTGGTAACATGGCCGACAGGACGTGAGCTCCTGGCTAATCTGTTATCAAAATTCATATTTGCCTTTTTCGCTTGACATATATCCGCACAGATGCGTGCAACTACTACACTGTCCTTTTTGGGTACTAATACTACAATATTCATCTGTCTGTTTGAAAGAGATGCACACTTTAAATTGGCAACCTTCAAAAGAGGCCTTGTCCTCTATAGTTGCACACAATCTACTTCTTAAACGGAGTAGTTTTCCGGAACTACAGATTACAGCGGCCCATAATCAGAGACCCCCGATTCAGGTCACACACAGAGTTGCACCTATGTCAATCTATTGTCTTAACACACGCTCCCTGGTTAAACATCAGCTGGAGATCTTTCTACTCCTGACTACTGATAAACCGGATGTTTTTTTATTGACCGAGACATGGCTTACTGCTGACTCTTCCCCAGATATACTTGCGGCACTTCCCCCTGACTACTACATCATGTCTGCCAATAGGTGCTCGGGCAAATCAGGTGGGGGAGTGGCGGCCGTTATTCATACTGACTTTAGGTTCTGTTCCTTGACTTGCCTCCCTCTCACTGACACCGAGAACATAGTGATAAAATTAGAATCAGCTAATGACTCTTTGGTTTGTGTCTTATTATATAGACCACCTAAGCAGATGCCTCTCTTCCCGTTAGCTCTCAGTGAACAGATAGCTAAACTGGTGACGGAGCACGCTAAGATCCTCCTTGTGGGTGATTTTAATTACTGGTACGGTGATCCTAATGAATGGCCTCAATCAGCAGAAATGTCTGACCTGCTCAGAAATTTAAACCTCTCCCAGTTAGTTTCATCTCCGACTCATTCAAAGGGTCGGACCTTGGATCAAATATGGGCAATTGGCGTGACTACTTCTATCCCTATTGCCTTACCCTGTATCTGGTCCGATCACTATCTGTTAAAATTCTCACTGATACGATCATCTTTGCAGAAAATCAATGCGACGGAAGGAGGTCTTGCTAGAAGGTGGAATCTAATTAATAAAGAAGACTTTATCAACACACTAGCTGATACTGCTCCACTCCCTGACCATGATGTCAATACCTCGGAAAACAAGGTATCCAAATGGCTTCTTGATGCCAGTAATAAACAAGCCCCATTTAAAAAAGTCAAATTAGTACGCCGGGAGGAGGCAAATAGATGGTTCTCGGACGATCTCAAGGCCCAGAAATTGGCCTTGCGCCAATTGGAGAGACAATGGCGTCTGCAATACTCTTCAGGAAAAAGATCACGGTACATCTCAGCTCAGAAAGAGTACAAGAAAAGTATTCTGTCCGCCAAAGCAGCCTACTTCTCTGATCGTATCTTGAAATCTAATTAATCTAAGTAATATTCTCTATAATAGATGAACTTTCCAATCCTGAGCGTACCCTTTTGAAGGCTGTCCCCTCTCAAGGCCTATGCAACTCATTAAATTACTATTTTATTGACAAGATTGCTTCAATAAAAGCTAGTATCCCCACTCATCTCCCTCCTCTGGATTCCCCTGTGGCACATTGTAATAACAGTACTCTTTGCTGTTTCCCTACTATCAGCGAAAAGATCTTTCAAGATCTACTAGTGGAAATTAAATCAGGAGCTCCCTCTGATTGCTGCCCCCCTCGCATTCTGAAAGAGTGCCTTACAATTCATTCTGGTCCTGCACTCGCATTACTGAATGAATCCATTACATCTGGCACAGTCCCCTTGGCTCTTAAAAGAGCAATAGTGGTCCCTCTTCTGAAAAAGCTGGGAGTGGACCCTGCGCTCCTTTCCAACTACCGTCCCATCTCCCTGCTACCCTTTTTGGCCAAAATCTTAGAGGGCTACATAGCTAAATGTCTCTCTAACTTCTTAGAGTCGTCGAAATACTTGGACCCTCACCAGGCTGGCTTTCGACCCGCCCACTGCACCGAAGCTGTGATCCTGACGGTTGTGGACACCCTGCGGGATAATGCTGACAGAGGTTGTCCCCGAGCCCTGGTCTTGCTGGATCTTTCTGCGACCTTCTACACGGTCGACCATAGTATTTTGGTCGACCGTGTGAGGAGGAAGGGTGTTCAGGGGACAGCGGCCCGTTGGCTCACTTCCTTTTTGGAGGACCGCTCACAAGCTCTTCGCCTGGGTCAGTTTCTATCACATCCACATACTATCACCTGTGGGGTACCCCAGGGTTCGGCTCTTTCTCCCCATTTATTTAATATCTATATGGCACCCTTGATCCAGTCACTCAAAGACAGAAACGTGCTGGTTCTCAACTATGCTGATGACCTTCAGCTCCTTCTTAGGGTTGATAGTTCCAACAATTCTATCACGGAATTCCAGGATAATATGTTATATATCCAGACTTGGATGGATCTTAATCATCTTAAACTGAATCCTGGTAAAACAGAGATAGTTCTTACTGGTGATAGCCATAAGCACTGGGGTCCTTATTATTGGCCCTCAGAGCTCGGCTCTCCTCCCTCCCCTTCCATGTCAGCTAAAACGCTAGGAGTACTCTTGGACAGTGATCTCTCCTTGAAAACCCAGGTCGGAGCTGTGGTGTCCAAGTGCTTCTTCCAAATGCGCAAAATTAGGAAAATCCACCGTTTCCTCACCCACGACGCCTTGAATCTAGCCATGATCTCTACGGTCCTATCTCACCTAGATTATTCCAACTCTATCTACTTGGGTATGCCCCACTATCTGTTCAAGCGTCTACAAATGGTTCAGAACCAGGCAGCGCGACTGATTTATCATCAACCCAAATGGCACACTGCCTCTCCACTGTTGAGGAAACTACATTGGCTTCCAATATCACAGCGTTGCGTTTTTAAGACTGGTTGCCTTATTTTTAAATCTTTGCATGGCACCAGCCCTGAGTTCATTAATAACTTGATACTCAGGTATTCTCCTACACTCAATCTAAGGTCCGCTCATCTATCACTTCTCATCATCCCGGACTTTAAACGGGTACGTCAAGGAGGTCGCAGATTCGCTACTCTCGCCCCCAAACTGTGGAATTCCCTCCCGCTTGAAATTCGATCTTGTACGGTCCTTTTCCAATTTAGGAAATCCCTGAATACCTGGCTGTTCACACAGGGTTAACTTCTGCCTGTCAACCTTTGAGCCTTGGCGCCATGAAGCCAATCGGCGTACGTGCGCTCTACAAATTCCCACTAACATTAACATTAACAAACCCTCCTTAATCGTGATCTAGTGCTGTATCCTGATATCCATCTGAGACTACCGGGCTCTGGTTGCCCCTGCGAACTAATGTCGGGCACAGAATCATCAGAAGCACAATTTGTGCAACCGTAATCATGGTGCTACAGTGACGGCCGGGCCCTCTCTTTGCTGAACTGAGGATTTCCACCCTCACTGTGTGATTCAACTTGGGCTGCCCGAACCAGAAGTGACAGACAGACCCTTCCTTGTGCCTGCTCACCTGGATTGTGCCTCCAGTGACTGCTGGGACCGCTGACTCCTGGAGCCGGGCCAAGCTCTGCCGGCATTGAACGAGGTGAGAAATGGCGGCTGTGGTCGTCTCTCAGTCCTGGGCCTGTGGCATTGTTGGACCACCTCCCTACTGCCTGCCAGGCCTTTGACTTGGCAGTGGGGGACAAAGCCAGTTGCCCCTGACTGCCCAGTTTGCATCTCTGGATGCTGAGGGGACGGAAGATTTCAGCAGGCTGCCGGCTTCAGCTCGCTTCCCCTGCAGCTAGGCCTTCCCCAGGTGGGGCTGGGAGCAGTCATGCACCTGATAGCGGCTTTTCAGCTTCCTAGAGGCTGCAACTTGCAGCATCAGGAGACAGCGCCAAGGAGAGGGGTCCTGATGACTGGCACTTGTGGGCCTGTGTTCAGCCCTATGGCCCCTCAACTGTGGGACACTGGAACGCGAGGTAACTGCGAGGCCTGCCTGAGGGACCTGCTCCACTGGGGGTGTATTTATGCCTTGCTCATCTGATGTCCTGCATGAACCCTGATTTTCTACACTGCAGGTCTGGGTCCCCGACTGACCCAATTCCCTCCCTATACTAAAATCTATCTCTGACATTATTGCTCCACTGTATTAGAAGTTATTTGCTAGCTCTCTCTGCACAGGCGTAATACCTGATGACTGGAAAAGAGCTAGGGTAATCCCCTTATTAAAAAAGGCTAGTGGTGATCCTGAATGCTTAGCAAAATTCAGACCAGTTTTGCTGCTGCCAGCAGCATCAAAGTGCTGAAGAAATCGGCAAATCAACAACTCACCGCCTTTCTGACAGAAACTAACTTACTACATCCCTCTCAATCAGGGTTCAGAGCCTGCCACAGCACAGAGTCCACACTGTTAGAGGTCTCAGAGTCCATTGAATTTAACCTGGCCTTGGCCTCAATGTGGCACTGGTGCTGCTGGACCTGTCAGCAGCTTTTGATACTGTGGCTGGGCGTAGTTCGAGGAGTTTCACTACTTGGAACTCCGTGAAGTGTCAAAAACACTCCGCGGATTTCCTCAAGTGGCAGAATGCAGTCGGAACAGCCATTTGCGATAGTCTTCCTGCCGCTCGGGTACAAATTCTACCCGAGCAGCATCTCGCGCTCGCAAACTTACCGTTCGCGACAGCGAGCAAGGAAAAAATTCCGCTGCACTATGAGGAGTGGAATTTTCTGCACTTCGCGAGCTCCATGAAGCGCAGAATGCAGAGAACTCCGCGAACGGAGTGTAGTTCACTGCCCAGCCCTAATCATTACATCTTGCTACACAGGCTAAAACACTTTGGTGGAATGGACTCGGCGCTGAACTTGCTAGGCTTTTTCCTTGAAGGCCGCAAACAGATAGTTTAGATGAAACCATATGCGTCTGGAAGTAAAGAACTTAAATGGTGGGTGCCACAAGGTTCATCTCTTAGCCCTGCACTTTTTAACAATTTTTTGTCTCCTTTGGCATATCTGGTGGAATCCCATAATATCAAGATCATCTTGTATGCTGATGATACCCAACTCCTGCTTATGTACTATGGGGAGTCTGAGAGGGCGGGGGCAGGCTTCACCAACTACCTGGTAGCATTGCTAGATTGGCTGAAGATCAATAGATTACAGTGCAACCCTGATAAGGCAGAAGTCTTATTATTTGGGTGGGATCCCCTTTGTGGTTGGATTGGGGCATGGTCCGCAGCTTCCCTCCGCCGCCTCCTCCAACAACAGTGGCCAGAAACCTGGGTGTGTTGTTTGACACCCAGCTCTCATTTGGAGCACAGGTGTCAGCAGTGGTGAAGTCCTGTTTTGGGATCTTTCGTATGTTTAGGAAGTATCTTCATCTGCTTTCTCATGAGGCCAAAATTACAGTGGTTAGAGCACTGATTTTATCCAGATTGGACTATGCTAATGTCCTGTACCTTGGCCTCCCTGAATATCTGATCCATCGTTTACAGGTCATGCCGAACATGGCAGTCCGCATTATATACAAAATTCCGAAATATACTTCAGTGTCAATTTTTCTGGGTAAACTTCACTGGTTGCCAGTTCTTCAGAGTATTAGGTATAAAGCACTGACCTCAACACACCAAGCCCTCCACAACAGGGGACCCAGGTATCTTAATGACTGTGCCAAGGCAAACTGCCCTGGGGGGCTGCTGCACTCCTGCTCTGCGGGTCTCACTGTTAACCATCACTTCCAGGGGTGGCTCTTCCTCCACCATGAAAGCAGCTAATCTGTGGAATAACCTGTCATATTATTTTAGACAGATTCCTGAAGAAGTGAGATTCAAAAAGGAGCTAAAAACATTCTTATTCGGACTCTAAGGGCAACAATCACGTGTCTACCTACTTTTTTCATACCTGAAAGTGCCGGGACACTCTCTTGAGCAGCAGTGCACCATTGAAATGCTTCATTCATTCATAGAAAAACTGCTTCATTCAGTTGCCCTGCATACTTCCCTGAGGCAGCTGTGGAGCCTTGCGCTGCCCATCAGAACTGCACCGGAATCATTGGGGAGATACCCACACTTTCTCCTCTGCAGATGTGGCTGTGGGCAGGGGATACGGAGGTGGCAGGTTCCCCCGGTCCTTTCCAACACTTTGCAGGCTCCAAGATGTAGTATCATGCCTGGGTTTGCACTCCTTCCCCACTGAGGAGTACACCGTATGGGAGATGTAGTCCCCTCCATCTTACCAGACTATTTTGGCTTTCTTTAACCTATGGGGACTTGGCGTGGGGGGGCACACATAATTATTGAGCAGGACTGTGTGACAGATCTGTGTGGGGGGCTGCCCTCGTGGACTGGGGTCACCCCGGTACTTGGTGCCTGGTGTCCTGCTGTGCTGACCCGGAAAAACACTCACTATTATGGATAAGGACAGATCATCAAAAAACTCCAGAACATTCAGAATGCCACAGCAAGACTCCTCACGGGGACGAAACCCAGATGCTCTGCTAAACCCTCCCTCAAAACTCTCCACTGGCTCCCCATTCAGGAGCACATAGCTTTTAAAACCCTGTGCATCTCTCACAAAATCCTCCAGGGTAAAGGCCCCTCCATACTAAAACCACTCATCAAACCCCACAAATCCACCAGACAGCTTAGGTCAGATTCCCTTTTCCTTGCCAGCATCCCTAGAATAAAAAGAGCGCGTACAGGTGGGCGCCGCTTCGCATACAACGCCCCAAAGCTCTGGAATAGCCTCCCACTCAGCATCCGTAAAGAAACCAACCTGCTGCCATTCTGCAGGCTACTCAAGACCTGGCCCTTCCCCCAATAATTCCCCCCCAGGAGCATTTCAAGCTGACACGTCAGCGCTGGGACGCCCTTGGGTAGCTACGCGCTTTACAAATCCAAAATCAAATCAAATCAAAATCAAATCAGCAAGAGCTCACACTGGGAACACCATCACGCAATATACTACACCTCACTAAATGACACAGAGGGTAACGTGACCATTGGGCACTGAAAATGTCGCAGAAGGACTGGACAGTGAATCAGAACCATCCAGTTGGGAATTATTGGCAGTGATACAGGGGTCCCGTGCAGCACTTGAGCATAAAATTGAGACTGTCTCCATAGACATGAAACATCTTAGATCGGCTCTGTGGCAGGCAGCTGATAAAGTCAAAACAGCGAGGGTAGGGTGACATCACCGAACTTAAGGCAAAGTTACAGTCCTTAAGTGCCAAATGGCCCAGATGACTACAGTTGTGATGGACCCAGAGCGGCGAGCTGAGGATGCAGAGGACCGTTCATGACGCAGCAAGATTCGATTACTGGGATTTCCAGAGAGAGCAGAAGGGTCCTCTGTGGAGCAATTCCTGGAGACCTGGATGCAGTCTGAACTTAAACCGAAGGGGATTATGGACCTATTGGTGGTGGAGATGGCACACAGAGCCCTAGTGCCTCCACCACACCCAAGAGCGCCCTTTCGGGCCATTGTCACCAAAATCTTAAATTCCCGCAATAGAGACTGTATTCTTAGGGCAGCTAGGGATGGACCGGTCCCCCTTCTTTGACTATGCCAAATTTACTATCTACCTTGACCACACAAGACAAGTGAAGGAGCAATGTAAATCATTCCTCAGTGTCAAAAAAAAAACTGAGACCCTTCAATCACAGGTACATGCTTTTGTACCCAGCTAAACTTAAAATGCTACACCGGGAGAAGGCTAATTTCTTTGAGGTGCCAGAGGATGTGTTGGAATGACTTGAGATTAGGGGTGAACCTGCAGACTCTGTCCGGTGCCATTTTTTCCTGCACATGAGGGACCCGCTTCCACGATCCTTCTGCACGTGACTGGGCAGGGGCGACCAGCCCTAACTCCCATCCTCTGGGACCTCAGAAGATCAGGATTGGCAACGATGGCACCATGCAGCTTTGCATCTATGATTTGCCCATCGCCGAAGGGGGAGAGGATCTGCAGACGCCAGCAGATGGAAAAGGCACAATGGTCTCCAGCTTGGTGCCAGACTTTGCACCCGATACCCAGGTTGTCCCTGAAGAGGGGATTGAGGATAGCCGAGGGTGCCTGTTTTCATTGGGATTGGCCTAAAACTCATTTATACAATTGTCTGAACTGTCCATGATTGCAGGGATGCCCTGTGACATGATTGTACTATGCATGGTCATAATCTGTGTGCACGAGTGTGCGTGGTACTCCTTGTCATTGAGGAATGTAAGCTGTTCCCCCCCCTGTGGTTACCAACTCGCATGTTCAGTTATGTAGACTGATGGGTGGATGTATATGCTGTAATATATGGAAGCTTGGTAGATCAGAATAACTGGCCGGGATGCTGTTCGAAAGTTGAGTGTTGGCCACCCCCGTTGGTCCGACAGGGATGCAGCTCGAGTCCTGGCACACGCAATAGGTCGGCATTGATAGTCATATGGTTGTGCTATATTTGTCTGATGGAGGGTGGGGGAGACTTGTGAATCTAGTTTGTTTATTGTTTATGTTTCACATCAGCAGGGGGGTGATGTGTGGGGGGAGAGAGGTGTGCACAGCATTCAGACCAGGGATGGGGGAAGATTACATAGTCCTAACCTTGAATGTCCGGGGACTAGGCACCTATGTCAAAAGATACAGGGTGCTTTCTTACCTTAAGCGGCACCAAATAGAAATGACATGCCTACAGGAGTCCCACCTGGATGATGCAGGGGCCACAAAACTGGTAAAGAAATGAGGGGCAGGCTCGTCACTACATATGCCAGGGCCACGATGATATGGGTGGCTCCGGGTGTTCCATTCTTATTCACATATATGGAGGTAGATGTGGGGGGCAGGTATGTCCTCATACAGGGCTCCCTGAATGGACAGGATGTGATGATACTTTTTTTTTTTCATATATCTTTATTGACCTTTGTTCAAAACCAACATCTCTGGTAACGGCATGGACCAAACATGAGCATACATTACTGGTGATTCAAAGTCCACATACAACGGGCCGTAGCCTAAATTCTACAACGGTAGGTTCAATCTTAATCAGTTTTCTCACCCACCTATACCTCGTGTAGTGAGCCTTAGGCATGGACGAAGACCATCCCATGGATCCCTGCTACGGCTCATGCCCCCAAACGTCTGTACTATGGGTCAGCCACCTACACCCCATACCCCTATTCCCCAACACAACTCCCCCCCCCAGACATGTCTGGTGTACAATTTCTCAAAATGTACAGAGTATACCACACTCCCCTAATCCTTCTGTTTCAGGTCCAGGAGATCTGTGCTACTCAGCATCCCTCAACTCTCCGGTATCATCTGACTGCCCCCCCCCTGAGTGTATGTCTCCCGCAGCCCCGTCACTGTCTGCTTCGGCTGCTCCCCCAGTGACCAGCTCTGCTACCATTGCCCTCCAGGCCTGCACATCATCTTATAGTTTCTCATTGCGTCTGGTTTGCTGCATCCGAATCACCTCGGCCATCGCCCATTCCTACATATCCCGCACCCACTGTGTCATACTGGGCGGACGGCGACCCATCCAAGAGATGGCTATCCCCCGTTTGGCAAGTACCAGCCCCAGAAGGACTAGGTTCCGACTAAGGTTCTTGTTCTTGTCGCAGGGCAGGTCAGCAGACCCAGCCGCACCACCCGAATCTCTCCCGCTATTTCCCACTCTGTCGATCCCCTCAATGCCTCCAGGACTGCAGTCCAGTACTCCTGAAGCTCAGGGCATGTCCAAGCCATATGTATGAATGCAGCCTCCTGCACTCAGCACCGGGGACATTGCCCCGGTCGTTCCAGGAATATCTTGTGGAGCATTCTCGGGGTCAGATACGTTTCATGGACATAATTAAATTGTATTAATTTAAACCTCGTGTTTTCACTCACTTGCTTCACCCCTCGTGAATCTTGCTCCACTCCTTATCAGTTAAATGGTCCCCCGTCAGTGCCTCCCACTTCACTTGAATTGGCAGCCCCCTGGTCACTTGATCATCCCGTATCGCCCGGTACAGATGTGAAATCAGCCTGCAGCCTTTAGCCATTACTAATAAAGTCTGTAGCACCAGGGAAACTAGGGGGTTATCCGGAAACGCTGGCCATAAGTCCCTCGCCACCTGTGCAATCTTTTCATATTGTAAAAATTGTCTGGGACCCAGCTCAAACATCTCCCACGCCTGCTCGCTTGTGATATACCGTGCGTTATCCTATAGGTTGCCCATGGTCAGGCGCCCCCCTTCCCACCATCTCCGCACCGACATGGAGGCGGCGATCTGTCGGAACGGCCACACCACCCACAGGGGCATGTCCGGCGCATTTGAAGCCCTCTTCAGCACTCTCCGAACCACCACTTCCCACAACTCCACCACATGTTGCACAATGTATGGGCATGTCAGGGGCACCCCCGCCCCCATCATGAGCAACTCAGGCAACTCGCTTCCCCCACAAGTCCCCACCAGCAGGGTCTTCTCCCAGTTATTGTCCCCGTCCAGCCAGTGCACTGTGTGCTGGAGCTGTGAGGCGTTGTAGTAATATTTCAGGCACGGGACCTCCAAACCCCCAGCTTTCCATGTTCGTTGCAAAGTAGCCAGGCTAACACATTTACGCCTGGACCCCCAAAGCAGATCGACGGTAACCCTATCCAGTTCAATGAAAAAGGATCGGGGGATCCAATAGAAGGAGTCCTGCATCACGTACCGACATCGAGGAAAGGCCACCATTTTAATTAACGCTACTCTCCCCATGAGAGACAAAGGCAACTCTCGCCAAAAACACAGCGAGCCTCTCAAACCTCCCACTACCCTACCAATATTATGCACCAGAAATTGATCGGCTCTGTCTGCTAGTCGAATCCCCAAATATCGGGGTGCGGATCGTACCCATGAAAGTCCCACCTCTGGGAGCCTGTCGTCCGGACAGAGGGCCAATCGCCCCAACGGAACCCTCTTGGACTTCCCCTGATTAATCCGTAAGCCCGACACATGTCCAAACCCCATCAGCGTATCCAGCATCGCCGGCATCGCTATACTTGGGTGTCTGATGTACACCATGGTGTCGCCCGCATACATGGGCATTACATGATTAGTCTCGCCGATCTTGATCCCATATGGCGCCATCCTTTGCCAGAGAGCTGCCGCAAGTGGCTCCATCGCTGCCGCGAAAAGTAGCAGTGAAAGCAGGCACCCCTAACTGGTGCACCTTTGCAGTCAGAAGGCCTGTGTCACCAGCCACCCCACTCTTATCCTGGCATACGGTGCCGAGTACAGCATCTGCACCCATTGCAGGAACCGGTCTCCCACTCCCATTGCCCGGAGAACCTCCCAGAGATATGCCCACCCTACGGAGTCGAACGTTTGTTCGATATCAAGAAGTGCTAATGTGCACTCCTCCTGCTGGAGCACAGGCGAGTGCCAAACATGTGACAGACGTCTGAGATTCAGGGCCGTGCTACGCTTAGGGATGAACCCTGCCTGATCCGAGTGAACGAGGTGCTGCATGTACGGTTGCAGACGTCTGGCCAAGGTCCCACTAAGAATCTTCATGTCAATATTTAGTTGTGAGATAGGCATATATGACCCTGGGAGTTGGTCGTCCCTGTCCACCTTTAGGAGCATCACCACCATCACTTCACTCAGTAATGGCGGGAGTGCTCGGGACTGGAGGGCTTCATTATATACCTTAAGGAGATAATCAGCCAAAATATGCGCACATTTTTTTATAAAATCGGCCGCAAGGCCATCACTACTGGGATTTTTTTCCGATTACAGTAATTTAATCCCTCCCAATACTTCCTCCTTCGTGAGCGGCTTATCCAACATCTGACTGAACTCTGCCTCCAGGCAAGAGAGTTTAAGAGTAGTGAGGAAATCCTCTACCGTCTCCCGTGCTGGAGCTTGGCGCCCCGTGTATACGCCAGCCAAATGATCCGTCAAAGTATCCAGAATACCGTGTTGGCTGTATACCATGTGCCCATCCACGGTTCTCATCTGTACTATCAGTGAGGGCTGCTTCGAATCAACCTTGCCAGCAGTGCCCCGGAGCTGCATAACGCCGCCAGGAATTCCTCCCGCGTCTCCCGCCACTCAGTCCAGCAGTCTGGATCCGACGGCAGCACCCCCTCCAGTTCAGCCAGTTTTTGCTTAGCGACTTGGACATCACGTTCAAGTTGCTTCTGAACACCATAAGTCGTGGTGAGGCATACCCTCCGAATAACCACCTTCATCGCTTCCCACTTTGTTCCCTTTGATGATGTCAAGCCCCAGTTAGTCCTAAAATAAGACGTAAGTTCCTCCTCCAGTTTCCCGAGGAAGTGGGGGTCCGTGAGCGCTTCCTATTGGAGCCTCCATGTAAGGATCGCTGCTCTTGGTCTGCCCATACTCAGCGTCGCTAGCAACGGGGAGTGGTCCGAGATATGCCTCGGGAGGGACGTTAATTCTACCACCCCGAACATTAAGGTCTGTGATACTAAAATTGGATCCAGCCGACTGTACATATTGGATGCAGGGGTATAGCATGAGAACACCTGCGATTCCGAGTGCCGGTTCCGCCAGGCATCAATCAGGCCCATCTCCCTCATCACATCTATCAAGGTCTCAATCATGCTGGGCATGGTATTCGTACAGGGAGGCTCGCGGTCTTTCGTCCAGTCCAGGACACAGTTAACATCCCCAAAGAGTATAATATCTCCACCCAGATATGGTGACGCCACCCTCATCACTTCATAGAAAAAGCTGGGAGTGTCCACATTAGGGGCATACACGTTAATGAAGCATACTTCCTGGCCATCCAACCTGCCATATAATACTACATAACGTCCCTCAGGATCAAGTGTGTGATGTAGGTGCGCGCAAAACCTGAGAATGAGGTGGCATAGAGCTGTCCACGCCACTTACACCTGATGAAAGGTAGCGCCTTCCCCCAGACATGTGTCTCCTGCAGCTCCCTATGGCTATTTTATACCGTCGTAAGAATGAATACACCCTTCTGCGTTTTTCTAGCGAGGTCATTCCCCATATATTCCACGTGAGTAATTTTGTCAGAGAAGGTGACATAAGCCAGTACATCTGGCGGCCCAATTCCATTCCCATCCCGCCAGCACCTCATCTAACTGAACCTTCTGTGATATTTTTTGACCCAGACATGGATCCCTCCCTCTTCCCCAACAACCATAAACAACCAACAACGAAAAGCAAACACCCCAGTCCTCCCACCACCCACTGGGCAGTGCGACAAGACAACCCCCCCACCAACAGAGCAAGTGAGCAGTGCTATCCCCCCTCGGTCATTCCCACAAATATATTAGGACTACTTACCACCCTCCCCCCCAGAAACACAGAGCACGTCCTAAGGAAATATACTCTGACTCTTGACTATCATTAGTGCCACGCAAGCGACTGGCTCCCCAGCCGGGTGCGAGGTCTGAGCCTCTCGCTCCCGGAAGAGGATCCAGCCGCTAGTGAGGGGCGAGTCCCACTCCCCCGCAGCATGTATCTGCAATTAATCCTCACCCATAAACTTGAAACGTGCAACCCAATAACATTGGCTACAGTGCGTCAAGATACAGTCACTTATCTGCACGTCCAGTATTCCAGCCATCTTCCTAATCCCACTCCCAAGTGTTCGGTCCACATTTGTGTCCGGAATGACCTCCGATGAGACCAGTTCAGAGTCTGGCGAACCTTCCACTACCTGCAATGTTCCATCGTCGCACATCCGAACCCTCCCAGAGTCCACTGTGTCCCGTACTCTCATTCCTTCAGATATTCGGCATTGTCTTCTATTCCGGTCCAGCAAGACCGTGCGCTGGCTTGACTGTGTCTGCATCCTCTTCCAGGGCTCCCAATCTCCTGTGCTGTCCATCCAGTCAGAGGCCTCCATCGCCGATTCAAAAAACTGAGCCTTACCCCCATGCTCCACCTCAAGCTTGGCCGGGTACAGAAGGTTATATTTCAACCCTGCTTCCCTCATGCATTTTTTAACTGCCATAAATGTGCGTCTCTGGCCCTGTACCCTCTGGGTATAGTCTGGGAAGATAGAAATATGATGGCCCTCAAAGCTTAAATTGGACTTGTTGCGAGTAGACTGTAGGCGCAAGACTCGGTCCTAGTAATTAAAGAAACGGGCTATAATGGCCCGTGGTGGCACTCCTGGTTTTGGTTGAGGTACCAATGCCCTGTGAGCCCTTTCGATATAAATTTTTTTTTACCGTTTGCCAGGAGCCAAGATCTGCGTTATCCAGTCCTCCAAGAATAACTCCGCCGAGGGCCCCTCCGCCCATTCTGGAAACCCAACAAACCTCAGGTTGTTCCTCCGGGAGCGCCCTTCCTGATCTTCAGTGCAGTCATCCAGCCTAATCGCCTTCCTCTGGAGTTCCATGACTGTGGTCCATTGGGCCTTCACCTCTGATTGAAGCGCGTCCACATTCTGCTCCGCTGAGGTCACGCTGTCCGAAACTTTGTGCAGGTCACACCGTAGAAAGTTCACGTCAATTGCCACAGCATCAATTTTGGTCACCATCTCATCTCGCATCGTCTGAACTGCCGCCAATATATCCCTCAGAGAGGGGTCTCGCCAGTCTTCCCCTGGAGCTTTCTCATCGTCATCCTCATTGCGCTTACCTCTCTGGTGTAGCCCTTGCTGCAGGGGCTGTGCATAATTCAACATTTTATTTGTTTGTGCCTTAGCACCCTTCTCCTCCCCCATGGTGGATGTCAACGTCTCGTCTCCTCACCTCCAAAAAGTATAGACTCACCCCGGATTCCACTCCTCCATCCTCGTCCCACCACAACCACATGACACCGCTGACTTTCAGGATCTCTGATAATCCCAGTCTCAAGGGACCCACCATTTTCAGCACTGGTGCCCAGCTCCCCAAACCACTGGGATCCACTTGCGCCCCAGCCCCTCCTCTGCTCCGCACTCCCCTCGAGGTTTCTCATCCGGGCCAGTAGCCAGCGCATCTACCTCAATCCCACAGCCAATGTATTCCGGCAGCACAGCAACCAGGCCCTTAGCAGTCAACCTTGCGTGCACCCGCCTCACCGCACCTTCAGGTAAACTGCCAGACAGATACCGGCATACCGGCCACGCACCTACGCCTATATTCCATATGTTTTCATGGCCTTTTCCTGTCAGTCTGCTAAACAGGGCTCCAACGTTCTGTCATTGATGTCCCTGGATGCCTCCAAGCCTCTTCCAGCAATTCCTGGGTATGCACTGCACGTGGATTCCTCTGGGCCTTACACTCCAGCCTCCAGAAGTCCCCTAGTGCAGGTTTGTCCCCGACGGGGCCGCCCACTGACAAACACACAGCTTCTCTATCCCATGAGGTCTGGGCCCCTGGTGAAGCTCTGGTATCCGGGTGCAAAGGCCGTGCTGCAATCAATGCGCACCTCTCCACTCACCGGCCTCATTAACGATCTCGGCACTCCGTGTGGTTCCTGCACAGCCCCCACTACTGTCCCATATACTCCAGAGGTCTGGGTGAGTACGCCAGCCCCTCCTGATCTCCGGTGCGTCCGTAGTGATGCCCGCTCCAATCAAGATGGCGGCCCTGCTCTCCGCACATTCTTCGTTACTGGTGCCGTGCGGCCGCTCGCACATTACCCCGCAGCTTATTATACCTGCAGCAGGCTCACTGGGTTGTAAGGATTGTGGGGTGAGGTCGGAGTCTAAGTCAGCACCACAGGATCATGCTGGAGTTTGCCGCAGTAGGACGGAGCTCGACACTACACGTCCTACTCTGCCATCTTGTTGGCCACGCCCCCGTGATGATACTTAACACATATGCCCCCAACACTGATGATCCAGCTTTCTTCCACACAATGCAAGATATGCTTAAGTAAGAAGTTACCCTGCCTGTGCTGTGGCTGGGAGACTTCAATTGTATCTTGGACCCATACTTGGACAGGACCCTGGCTAGGGAAGGCACAAAACCAAACATGATGGTAGCACTCCAGGAAGTTATGGCTAACATGGGGATGGTAGACGTTTGGCTCCTGTTGCACCCAGACTGTAGCATATACACTGTCACTCTACCATTCATAATACCTACAGCAGACTGGAAAGGGTTTTGGTAGCGGGCTTCCCATCGCTAGATGACATATAAATCATGCACTTATTGCACTTCTATTGAACCACTTCCCGGTTTGTTGTACTGTCACACAGGGAAACGCAGCACTGGGATCACGGTCCTGGCAAATGCCAGCGGACTTACTAGAGGTTACTATGGAGGGTGAGGCTCTTGGAGACAAATTGGGGCTCCGCCTGGAGTAGATCCACGGAATGGGAGGCACTTAAGGCGGTATTGAGGTGCACCTGTACAAGACTGACTTGTGGGGTTCGTAGACAGCTCCAGGCCGAAATACCTAGGGAAGAGCTGTTGCTTGTAGCTGCTCAGACTCTACACCTGTCAAAAGCAGCCACGCTCATTGAGGAACACAATAAATGTGGGCTCATCATGGACATTTGGGACCAGTTAGATAAAAATACTTTGAAGCAATTCCGACAGTGCCTTGATTGCGAAGGTGAAAAGTCTGGTCGACTCTTTGGCTGGATCTTGCGTAGGGAGCAGTGTCATCGGGTTGTGATGCACTTGGTCACCTCAGATGGCACCAGAGTCACTTCTAGGGTGGGCATTGTAGATATTTTTCATACACATTTACAGCATGTATACACTGCGGATCCAAACATACACCCACATATCTAGTCCTCTTTTTAAACAGGACTAGACATCCCCAGACTCATGCCAGAAAAGTCAGAGGCACTGGGCGAACAGCTAGGACTGAAGGAGCTTAGAACTGTCTTGAGTCTGCTTCCACAAGCTACGACACCAGGTAGTGATAGCTTCCCGCCCTAATTCTATCATGTATTCTCAGCCCAGTTGACACAAGGGCTCCTGGAAGTGTTTCTCAAGGCTTCAGAGAAGGGTATCTTTCCCCTGACTATGCAGGAAAGAGAGATATGCATGCTCCTTAAACCGTGGGGGAGGCGCTGACGACCCAGCAGCATGTCGACCCCTGGCGATGTTAAATACAGATATGAAGGTACTTAGTAAGGCTCTAGCACATATCACCCCACATGCTACATTTGGTCTATGCTGACCAGTGTGGCTACATCCCTGGACGTAGCACTGGCAAGAACATTAGGCACCGGACTCATGTTCTACAATACTGAAACAAAGGATTGCTGGGTGACAATTGCGCAGAGTTGCATCACAATCAGAGTAAAATTATAGGGTAGCTCAAAGGATATGGTAACGGCCATCCACCATATACCAGAGGGTATAGAACTCCTACACCCTTTAAATTGAGAATAACAGATATATCCTGAGCATATTCTAGACGCTAGACGCTGTTTTTCCATTCTCCGCCTTACATCATGCCGTCACTCACTGTTACATGCTGAAGCTTTTCTTGAAAACTAGAGAAGATTTGGGAGACTATATAACTTGTCCCATGGTACATATTTATTTTAAATTCTTGGATACTTATAAACTTTTTTATAGTTGCTACTCAATTTTGGACTTAATTGTCCTAATACTTGTGAATTGGCCCTGAGGAAGTCTGTGGTTCATAACACACTAAGACGAAACACATGTTGGCTAGGACTGCTTTTGGAAGAAATTTAAGGAATAAAAGAAGATTTAGAAGACCACTTGGTGTTGATTGATTAAGAACATTGATTAACTGTGGAATATGCTCAGGATATATCTGTCTTTCTGGATTCATGTTCTACATGACACCGAATATTATAATGAGGAGCTCGCACTCCTGGTGATTGACTTAGACAAGGCGTTTGACACTGTGGTCTGGTGTTATTTGATACAGAGATTGCAGGTCATGCTTTTCGGGCCCCTGTTCTGTGGATCGGTCAGGCTCCTTTATACAGAGCTGAGCACAAGAGTGTGGGTTGGACGTTGTGCCCAGAAGCATGGACATTAGGTCAGGGAACACGGCAGGGTTGCCTGTTGTCCCCACTTTAAATTGCTCTTCCCGTAGAGCTGTTGGCCATATGGGCACATTGGGTGCTACGAGAATTTGGTATATGAATTGACGAGGTGCAGCATGTCATATCGCTGTATGCCGATGATGCCCTAGTTTACCTCTTCTCGCCTAGGGTCGCGTTGCCACGGTTATTGCAGCTTCTTAATGACTTCGACAATATCTCAGTTCTCCGTCTTAATTGCAAAAAATCCTTGGTGTTCCCTCTCGCCTCCTTTGTGGCTGCACAGGTAGATCAGCTACCAGCCCTAGGCCTCTGCAGGGAATTGACGCACTTCAGATATTTAGTGATTGAAGAGGCACACACTAGATCCCTACCAAAACACCTAAACATGGGCAGGGTCCCAGAGGCATTTAAGGCTTCGGTGTCCTTCTGGAACACATT
The DNA here is from genome assembly GCF_964204655.1 of Triturus cristatus. Classification (NCBI taxonomy): domain Eukaryota; kingdom Metazoa; phylum Chordata; class Amphibia; order Caudata; family Salamandridae; genus Triturus; species Triturus cristatus. The sequence continues at coordinate 1,099,728,717 of NC_140594.1, forward strand.
GCCCCTCTTCCTGAAGGGCAGGTTGGTGAGAGCCAAGATGGTACTACTTCCAGGGTGTTTGTATGTACTACAGAACTCACTGCATCCTCTCTCACCCAGGGTCTTTAAGCAGCTTGATTCCATTCTCGTTTCACTTCTTTGGTTGGGTCGACAGAAAAGGGTAGCACTGTCAACTTTGGCTAAAATATTTGAAGATAGCGGATTGGAGGTCCCATGATTGGATTCATATTACTTTGCTGCTCACCTCCAACATGCAGACAGATGGCCACAATCCCGGTGTGAGCTAGTAGAAACTGTTATTGAAGGGCAGTGTAGCAGCAGAACACCTACCGGAGCTATTGGTGGAGGGTGCTGGGACTTCAAAGGAACATCCATATATAGTTCAACAAACAGCGTTTATATGGCAGGGTATTTGTTCAGATGGTCCTGAAACGGGCTCCGCTTCATAGGGTACTTGGGGTCTTGACTTTAAAACCAATTTGGTTATTGATGAACAAAATGTCCTTTCATGCGTGGCAGGAAGGTGGGTGCACATCGCTTGGGCACTCATATACTGGAGAGGCGTTTATTTCCTTTGAGGAGGCATGCCAAGAATTTATACTCGATCCAGGTCACTTTTTGTATCATGCAGCCCTGGTTGAAATAGCCAAGTCCACTTGGCCCACTTATCCTGCTGCACCGAACACTTACCACAAACACTAGTGATTTTGATAACCTATGGTTCAGGGTGCCCCCTATTTATGCTGTTGTACAGGGCTATGCGCACTGATGCAGCCAGGGGGCCACCTGGCACCCGCCTGGCATGGGACTTACACCTAGACACCCCACTGGGGGAAAGGGATAGGGTGCTGGTGAGTAAATGGACACATTCTGTCTTATTAAATGCCTGCTTTCAGCTAATACATTAAAACATCCTTACCCCCAAGAACATGCAGCAATGACCCCTACCCGCACAGATGACTGTCCCTACTGTGGTGCCAGGGGCGCCAACTTCATGCACTTGGCTTGGCGATGTGGCCCAGTACAAGATTTCTGGCAACAGGTTGTCACCGCTATCACTAGAACCACTCACCTACATATGGACCTGTCCCCCCAGTGTTGCCTACTGGCCAACATTAAACAACCAAAAAAAGGTGGAAAGATGCGCAGTAAATTTTTACAATTGGTGTTAGTTTTGGCCAGATGTAGGGTTGCCATTACTTGGATGGGACAGCAAGCAACAGAGCTAGCGCACTAGTACAAAGATATCTTGGAGTGGTCCCTGGCAGAGGAAACTCATATAAAGCTCAACAGGTGAGAAGACAAGGTGACTTATGACCTGTCCAACTGGAGAGATCTCTGTAGTACATTTCTAGACCCAGAGTCCAATGGTGCTCCCATTGATAGCAACAGTACTGAAAATGGGGACGGGGACAAATGTTTAGGGACCCTGTCCCAGTCCAGCTGGGGGGGATTGGTGGAGGGGGCTTTGTAGTGTGAGCCTGCTCATTTGCCATGGGGTGTGATGTGCCCAGTATGCCGGACCTGTAAACTGTACAGTTATAACTAAACCATGTGTATTTTCTCTCCCCCATAGTTGCGAAATGGTGGAAATTCCCAGATAATGTGTAGAAAGGACCCTTCTAGGCCGCAATGTCTTTTACAAAGCCCCTCTTCGCTCCTGCCCATCAGTACCAATCTAGGACCGGAGAGATACACTTGATGTAAGATCTTTAATTGGATCAGCCTCAGTTTTGCTGGAATGGCGACCTCCTTTGGTGAGGAGAGTGCTTCCTGCCATTCCTCATCGTCCAATTCCAGGCCGTCCCGCCCCTATTTCTCTCTCAGTGATGTTAGAGGATCCGGAGTGTTGTGTATTAGCTTTTTCCGGCACGTATCCATCAAGCAGTCGGTCTTCTAGAGGAGAAGACTCCAGTAGGGAGGACCCCGCCAGAATGTGAGCTTCCAGGGAGTGTCTGACCTGCACGTATCTAAAGTATTCCGATCCGGCTAACTCATGTGTCTGCTGTAGTGAAGCAAATGAGACAACTCCGCTTTGCCCCCAGAGGTCCCCAATTCGGGAGAGCCCTATTAGGTCCCATTTGTCAAACCCCTTAGTTCGACCCAATGTACCCAAGCATTCAGAGTCGCATAGTGGAGTGGCAAGTGTGAGTTGCCGACTACTTTTTACAAGTGACTTTACAGTACCATGGCACTCATTTTAAGATGGCTGAAGGCTACATAAATTTCATAGTGAAATCAAGAACCCCAGCTGCCATTTTGTTGGAACAAATTGTCACAGCCTTGAGACAAGATAGTAACATGCTAAAACTGAAAGACATAATTATACTTTAGACTTGGTACCAGCGCCCTCTACCTCTTAACAGTGAAAGTGAATACCAGAAGTTTAAAAATGTCAAAGAGGGAGTCTCTGTTACTCAGGAAGGAATTATTCTAAGCGGTTTAGGAAGTGTCATTTTTTAGTATGCGCAGCAACAGATAATTGAAGTGGAATATGAAGGACATTGTGGAATTGTTGCCACCAAACAAGCTCTCTGAGACTGAGTGTGGTTTCCACATCTCCACGAGAGAGTTGAAAGAGAACTAACGGTCTGTCATCTATGCAACTGCCTGTCATCAAAAACCACTCGACACACCTAAAACATGTCTGAGTTGCCAGCGTATGCATGGGAAAGAATTACCGTTGACTTCTTCAGTCCTCTTGACAACGGACAACAGCTGATGGTGACTGTTAATGAATACTCTCCTTTTCCATTGATTGAAAATCACTCATCTATCGCTCAAGAGAGAGTCATCAAGAGATTAAGCAGCATCTTTGCAATATTGGGTGTTCCTCCAATCTTAAAATCTGATAGCGAACCTTTCAAAGGTCGAGAATTCAGAGACTATCTCTGTCATCTTAATGTGAAGCATCAGAAGAGCACACAAAGGCCTTGTCGAGCATTTCATGAGTACTCCTAAGAACACTGTCCAGCGTGCTGTACTAGAAATGCCCGACCCAAAGATTGCCTTAAATTCGACTCTTGGAGCTTACAGTTCGACCTCTCCCTTAACCACAGGTGAAAGCTCTGCAAGCTTGATTTTCGGAAGAGCCATGACAATCAAGTCACCTCAATGGACCAACAGAAGATCAAATACTGATGAAGAAACCTGCATGAAAGACTTGGATCGTAAGAGGAAAACGTAGGCCTATGCCGAGAAGTGTTGCATGCAAAAGACGTTAAGTTCACTAGAGGCGATTGAGTGCTTGTTCGTCAGTATAGAAAACTGAAGTCTGATGCTCCTTTCGATGCTGAACCATTTCATGTCGTGACCAGCAAAGGACACATGGCGACTGCCCAACGTCCTGGGAAGTCCATTGCGCACGATTTTTCAGATTTTAACATGTGGCTCCATCGCTTGTCAGGCACTGATTTCAATGTAGATACTGGGTCTGAAAGGACACGCAAAGACCCAATGACTGCTGCTGTTTCTACATCCCTAACACCGGTCATGGGCACTTCTACAGCCTATCCCCAGTTTCCGGAGATAAGGTCAGAACGTGTGATCAAAGCACCACGTAGGCTGATTAAAGAGCTATGATTGTGTATATATTTGTAAAAATGTTAACTTTTTTATTTAACAGAGGGGGAGATGTAGTGTCGTATTAGTTTGTAACGGCAGAACACTTGTGACTCCTGATGGACTTCGCAGAACTGTGACGTAAGCATTAGAGCATAGCGAAGTGAATGCAGGTTTAGAATGTTGAGTTCGCGGTTAATCGCAGAAAAGTATAGACACGTTATACTAAGCTCTATGTGTGGCATAGTCATTGGTGAGTGCCCGGGCTGGGGAGGACGCTACAGAGAGTAGTATCAAAGCTGGGCTTTACTCAATTTCCATTTCATACAGCGAATTTCTAAATGATTGTACATATAAGCAGCAAGGGCATCACAATCATATTTTATTGGGCTAATACACCGCCCAAAGTTGTAAGACCTGGCCAAAGTTAGCTTCCTGTGTATTTTTTTTTCTTCAGAGTTTTATATAGCACAAACTTGACCCAAAGGTATCAGAGCGCTTTACATGAACACCAGTTGCGTTACAGATGTACACATTCATATTTTTTGGGGGCACGGGGAGATTAAATGATTTGCCCAGATTCACAGGATGTTGACCATCCCTGCCGAGACTCGAACCCGGTTCCCCAGCTTCGAGGTCGACCGCTCTAGCCTAAGACCACATCCTCGCTCCAGTGTGTATCTCATTGCCTTTGTTACATGCTGCCATGCCTTCTGCAGTTTTATTCATAGGCTGTCGAGTTTATTATGCTGACAGGCTGTCACGCCACTCCAGTTATTCTGCAGCTGCATCTATGGGCTTTTGGGTGATTTAAAGTGTCACATCCTGCCAGCTATTCTTGGGCTTTATCTCTGGGCATCTTTGTTTTCTTCTGTTGTCACAATCTGGCAGGTTTCTGCAGGTTTATCTCTGGGCTTTGGGTGTGTTAGGCTGCCACTCGGCACCAGGATTCATGCAGCTTTATTCCTGCACCTTAGTGGGTTTTAAAGTGTCACATAGTGTCAGCTGTTCTGCAGTTTTACCTCCTGACCCTTGTTGTTTTTATTGTCACATTGTGCCATTTACTGGGCAGCTTAACTTCTGCTTCATATGTCTAAAGTGTGACAGAATGGTGGGGAGTGGGTATCCTGTTCCTTTATCCCCTGGCTTATGTGTGTCTTGTGCTGTTACAATCTGCCACCGATGCCATTGTTTTACATCCGGGAGTTTTGTGTCCTATGGTCAATGCTTGACATGGAAAAAGAGACGTGCAGGTACCCTGTACCTGCTTGTTTCTGAAAAGTGCCAGTACTCTCCACGTAAAAGTATTACGTCACTCTTGAGAAGTAAAGATACTCTCCCTCTCAAAATAAAAAAGTGCCGGTACGCAATACCGGAGAGGACCGGCCCATTTAAAGCACTGCCTATGATTCAAAGGTTTCGGCTATTTTGAGTTTCATCTCTCGCGATGCACACAGAACAGTACTGTTTCCCTTCGGCTTCCGTGCCTGTTTTTTCCCTCTCTTGGGCTTCAGTCCATGGCATTTCCCAACGGGACGTGCACTTTGGGCGCTATAGAGACAGAGATGCTGTCCTTTAAAGAAGGCCCTGAAAGAGGGGGGAAAAGATACAGTAAGCCAGCTTTGGCGCCCTTTCCCCGATGGCTGACAGGCCGAGGTCAGCCAATTAGGATAAAACAGTGTTTGTTTTCTCACAGATCCCGCAGCGAGAAGTAGTCTGTGTGACAGGCAGCGAGGAGGCCTCATTATAAACTAAAACACAAACAGCGGGCGTTCCTGGCTCGCCTCGTTCTACCCGTGCAGGTGCAAGAGCAAAGGGTGCGCTCGGGCAGCAGGGGAGCCGCTGGGAAGGCGGCGGTCCTCCCCCTGCAGGGGTCGGGGTGAGGGAAATCCCACTGAGAGCGGCCTCGCGAGGGATGAGTGGGTTGGCGCCGAGTCCTGCCCTGTGAGAGCAGGCGCAGCTAGCCAGGCGTTGCGAATGCCAGCAGACAGTTTAATGCACGCGGTGTAAATCTTTTATGGATGAGCCTCGCCACACTTTATAAAGAGCCTCTGTTTAGTGGCGGGGCCAGCAGGGTTGCAATTAAAAAGCAAGAAGCAGTCAGGTGAGAAAATGCTAAGCAAAGCTGAGCCCTCCGGAGAGACCAGCGCGCGAGGCGAGGATGTGCAGTCCTGTGCCAGCCTCACCATGTGGTGGAATACAACAAAAAAAGGGAAGTTTTGGACAAGAAGGCAGTTCTAGTCCTGCTTGGAAACTAGGAACTTTGTGCGGGGAAAGGGAGCCACCCCCAGCCTGTGGGCATCTGTTCCTCGTGCCTTTGTGGACAAGCGTCCTCCAGATGTTCAGTACAAGGCCGGGTTACGGGGAGTTTACGGCATCAACCAGGGACCGAGGAAGGTTGGTCCCCATGGTGTCAGCGCAGTAGAACTGAGCATCCACTTTGCCTCCTCTTTCCTCTCCCTTCTTAGACTCTTAAGAAGAGCGGATAGTCCCATCCATTTTGAAATGTGTCTAGTAAGCCACGCCCACCAACTAGTCACACCTGAAGCGCAGTTCCTGTGTGTTGATGGATAGCAGGGTGTGCTTTCTCTGCCATATTCCTCTTCAACTAGCTGCAGTAAAGTACGCAGACACCCTTGCAGTGGCGGCCGACACTGATTTAGAGTGGTAGGGTGGGTGGAGGGCTGGTGGGTGGGAGTGTGCGGGGTTTATAATTAAAAAAACAACAATAAAAAAGTACTTGCTGCTGCCAGCCGCCTTGTGCTACTCTGCTTCCACTTACTGGTCCTAGCAGTCCTTGGGACAGCATCACGGACTACCCATCCAATCCCTGCGCTGCTCTCAAGCATGACAGCAGCATGGGGATTGGCCTGAGCAGGCGGGATCAACGCTCGCTCAGGCACAGGGAGTCTGGGCTGTTTCTTCAACCCGGCTGTGCGATACAGCCGGGTTGAAGAAAGCGAAGTGCGCATGTCATTTCCCCGGCCTAATACGGCCGGGCAAATTAACATGCCCACTTAAAATGCACATCTATCACTCCTCCTTCCCCTCCTCCCATGGCCCGGCCCGCCCCTCCCTGCACATGCTGGCTCAGACAGCAGCTGAAAAATAAAACAATATTAAAATATTGTTTTCTTTTTCAGCTGCTGGCTCTGAGCCAGTGAGGCAATGCTCCAATGCCACTGCAGAGGAGCCGCCCTGACACCTGGTCCACTGGGGTGTGATGAGTGACCAGACCCACTCCCATGGCCAATACCCGAGCCGCACTTAATGGTCCAGAGCCCCTAGATTCCTCTGGGACTCCAGCTATGAGATGAGGGCACAAGCAAGGAGCCGGGGGAACTAAGGACAAGTGGAGGAGCTTTCAGGATACTTGAAATACCTCTACGAGGCACAGAGGGGATAGTTCTTTGGAGCAGCACGTCAAAAAAAAAAAAGGAAGCAGAGCCAGAGGGAAGAGACCGGAGAAAGGGGCAGATTGGTAGGGTGGGCAGAGAGGAAGAACAAGTGGATTGCATGGCAGCATTTTGCATTGATGATGGCTGGAGCAGCATCTTGTATTATGGGTGGCTATCAGATCCTGGACCAGTATCTTGCAGTATGGGTGGCTATCAGATCCTGCAGCAGTATCTAGCAGTATGGGTGGCTATCAGATCCTGGACCAGTATCTTGCAGTATGGGCGGCTATCTGATCCTGGAGCAGTATCTTGCAGTATGGGCGGCTATCAGATCCTGGACCAGTATCTTGCAGTATGGGTGGCTATCAGATCCTGGAGCAGTATCTAGCAGTATGGGCGGCTATCAGATCCTGGAGCAGTATCTAGCAGTATGGGTGGCTATCAGATCCTGGACCAGTATCTTGCAGTATGGGCGGCTATCTGATCCTGGAGCAGTATCTAGCAGTATGGGCGGCTATCAGATTCTGGAGCAGTATCTAGCAGTATGGGTGGCTATCAGATCCTGGAGCAGTATCTAGCAGTATGGGTGGCTATCAGATCCTGGAGCAGTATCTAGCAGTATGGACGGCTATCAGATCCTGGAGCAGTATCTAGCAGTATGGGCGGCTATCAGATCCTGGAGCAGTATCTAGCAGTATGGGCGGCTATCAGATCCTGGAGCAGTATCTAGCAATATGGACGGCTATCTGATCCTGGAGCAGTATCTAGCAGTATGGGCGGCTATCAGATCCTGGAGCAGTATCTAGCAGTATGGACGGCTATCAGATCCTGGAGCAGTATCTAGCAGTATGGACGGCTATCAGCTCCTGGAGCAGTATCTAGCAGTATGGGCGGCTATCAGATCCTGGAACAGTATCTAGCAGTATGGGTGGCTATCAGATCCTGGAGCAGTATCTAGCAGTATGGGTGGCTATCAGGTCCTGGAGCAGTATCTAGCAGTATGGGCGGCTATCAGATCCTGGAGCAGTATCTAGCAGTATGGGCGGCTATCAGATCCTGGAACAGTATCTAGCTGTATGGGTGGCTATCAAATCCTGGAGCAGTATCTAGCAGTATGGGTGGCTATCAAATCCTGGAACAGTATCTAGCAGTATGGGCGGCTATCAGATCCTGGAGCAGTATCTAGCAGTATGGGTGGCTATCAAATCCTGGAGCAGTATCTAGCAGTATGGGTGGCTATCAAATCCTGGAACAGTATCTAGCAGTATGGGCGGCTATCAAATCCTGGAGCAGTATCTAGCAGTATGGGTGGCTATCAAATCCTGGAACAGTATCTAGCAGTATGGGCGGCTATCAGATCCTGGAACAGTATCTAGCAGTATGGGTGGCTATCAAATCCTGGAGCAGTATCTAGCAGTATGGGTGGCTATCAAATCCTGGAACAGTATCTTGCAGTATGGGTGGCTATCAGATCCTGGAGCAGTATCTAGCAGTATGGACGGCTATCAGATCCTGGAGCAGTATCTAGCAATATGGACGGCTATCAGATCCTGGACCAGTATCTAGCAGTATGGGCGGCTATCAGATCCTGGAGCAGTATCTAGCAGTATGGGCGGCTATCAGATCCTGGACCAGTATCTAGCAGTATGGGCGGCTATCAGATCCTGGACCAGTATCTAGCAGTATGGGCGGCTATAGGGTCCTGGAGTAGCACTTGCATTAGCGGTGACTGGAGCATCATCTTCTATTAGTGGTAGCTATCTGGAGCCTGCAAAAGCATCTTCCTTTAGTGGTGGCTATCTGGTCCTGCAGCAGCATTTTATGTCATTGGTGGGTATCGGATGCTGAAGCAGCAGCCTGCATTAGTGATGGATATCTAAAGCAGTATCGTATACTAGTGGCTGGTTGCTATGTAGATCCTGGAACTTCATTACATACTTGGAAATACCTCAACACAAAAAAAGGAAAGTGATACAATTATATACACAATGAAGGGGAAAAGACCCTACCTGGAAAACCCTTTAGGTTCTTAAAACTGCCCTCACCCACTAGATAATGGCATGCTTCATCAGAGGGGTGCTGACACACCCTGGCGCAGACCAACGCTCAGGGGGGAGCACTGTATTTATTTTAGTTTAAGAGGAATCCAATGTGCAGAAAAAATACCAATAAAACTTGGCAGGGTTAAAATCGTGGAACAGGGGTGTTGTCAGGGAAACTAGATCCTTGTCACCCTCTCTGCTAATATCGACATGTTTCAGCCGTAAAATTGCCGCTACGGGTCATTGGCTTTTTCAAACAGGAAGGGGTGGGAGTACACTGCTCATTGGCTTGCCTAGTATACAGATCCCTTTGCAAAGTCCCTCCTTGTCTCTGACTGTACAGAGGTAATCAATTAGTGTAGGACCATACTTGCCACTTGTACAAACACCCCTGGAATTGACCAAGTTTAATTGCTTATATTCCAAAACCGAGGTAAGAGTGGGAACGTTGCCCTATAGTAATACTTTCGTCAAGGTCCGACGTCTCCCGAATTTTAGCCACTCTTAGTCCCCCGAAACCATTAGCGTAGAGGGACTTTGCAAAGGAAAGTCCAATAATACAATTTTGAGGGTACTCTCTTAGATAGTTGTATTATTGCTGTTTTTGCTCATTGTATCTCTCTTAAACTAAAAGAAAATACGGCGCTCCAGCCTGAGCGTTGGTCTGCGCCAGGGTGTGTCAGCGCCCCTATGATGAAGCATGCCACTATCTAGTGGGTGAGGTCAGTTTTAAGAAGCGAAAGGGTTTTCCAGGTGGGGGCTTTTCCCCTTTATTGCGTGCATAATTCTATAACTCTCCCTTTTTTGTGTTGAGAGATTTGAATGGGAGCAAAACGGAAGAGTTGTACCTCTCGCCCCTTCTTCATTGTTTGTATATACTTGGCAATGTCTCAGCTTTGTAGCTAGAAATTGGTGATGAGTGTGGCTCAATCTGTCGGTCATCATTAACTTGACCACTGTCTTTGGTTCTGACCTGAAGGTAATTGTAGATCCATCAAAGAGATGTTTTTGGGAGTCTTCAAGACTAATAAATGATCCTCACTGCCTAGCTTCTATATTTCCTGCAATTGCTTTATGGATGCAGCTGGTACAGATTGTGTTTTTGATATTAGTGGTAAATTGATCTTACTTGGCTTCAGCTGCCCTGTTTGTGCCTGAGAGGGGATTGGTTTAATCCTCTACTGGCCACTCTGTCCACTGGGTCTGCAGCTAGTGAAAGAGTGCACTCTGAAAGCTAGATTAACTTGGCCAGGCCGTCATCGTCTCCTTAGGACTAATAATACCTTGCACTCAATGGGTATGTGCATCACCCATCAGTACAATGGGTTCTGGGTTTTCTGGAAGCTATGTGTGGCTGGAGGCTGGACCAGTGACTGCTTTATCCCATCTCAATGCAGGCAGATGTCACAGTGGTGGTGATTTGTCACTCAGCTGAAATTTCTGACCTATGTGGTAGGGGGTTACAGTGCTTAATGGCATTCATTCACTCTGTTAAGTAGATCAGTGTAAAGAAAGAGAGGCCCTATGACCGTCTGCAAGGATAGAGGGGGGCCGAGAATTGCGGTTGAAGGCTGAAAAATTCAGCAAAAGTATTAGAATATTACGTATGTGGTGAATGAAGTACAGTTTCCTGTGAGCAACGAAGCTCTGGCAAAGCTTTTACCAGGCTTCAGAAAGCTGAGGGACTGAGTAAAAATTAAGCTAAGCTTAGAACGCCGGATCGCTATACGAGGACTTTCTGCCTTACGGGCATGATGCCAGTATCAGGATGGGTGGCTGATTGTGACTACTTTTAACTTGCAATATTGGCTTTGGAAATACGTGCTTCTGACAGATGAGTGGACACGTTTTAAGATTTTAGGAATTCAAAGGAAGCCTTCTGACGTAATTTTGAAATACGAGATGCACTTGAACTTTTGTCTTTTTGCCCTGATGAAGTCCTTGGCTCACAGCCGGATGGACGAAACACGTGTTGGCATGGTCTGTGGCTTGAACCTATTCTGTTAAGAAGTTGGATATCATGGAACGTTATCTTGCAAACTTGGAATAAAAACAAGAAGAATATATCCAGGACTGAAATTTGGACTTTATTTTGTAGCTTTTATTTGTGTGCTGTTTGCTCGGGCAGCCAACTGTTTACTCAACATAGGCCTTCTCTAACAGAGAGACTGAGTATTGACAGTTTCTTCTTAAGGCGAGGTGCATGACTTTGGTTGGGCATTGGCAGCGAGCCCATTACACAGTCTGAGTCTCAGAAGCACAAAGAAGTGTCGCCTTTTTAGGTACAATGTATTGCAGAGGCCTTCTTGAGAAGAAGACACCATGCACAGTTCATCTCCATATCACAGACAGCTTACATGTGTCCCATGTAGGAGTGTCCACCAGAATAGGATCCATTTTCCATCAAAGTAGCAGGTATTCCCTCTTGCTTCTTTTTAATGTTTGATCCTGATCACTTTCTTTCTGACGCCACAACATCAGGACCACCAGCACTCTTTTATTCTCATTAGAATTCTCCACAAACTAAAGCCAATAATCTAGCTAGAAATCCCCGCCTCTGTAGTCAAATCATCATCTCCTTTTGCTTAGGGTGATGCAGTTCCATCTGTTTTGGAATGGAGTGGCTATCAAACATATGTAATACGCCCAAGGCTCAGTAGCAAAACTGATCAACGAGATTGAAAATAAGGACATGTTTCACCAGTTTCACACCAACCAACATTGTACCCATAAAACTGGGCTACTCTCTTAAAAACATCTGTATTGTTTACATGCATTACACACTTAACGACCACCCCACCTCACAGCCAAGGTTGCATTCTCATCAAAAGGATGTTTACCCAAAGAAAACATACACAATCAACCTCCATTTTCAAATTTTTGAAAACCTAGTCAGGTGACCTTTCAAAGATTTAGCCACACCGATATGGAATAGATTGTCGGTGCAGCTAAACTCAACCATAGGTAGCCTTAAACTCCAAATACTGCCTTAGATCTAGCAGATTTAAACCCTGCACAGCTCCACACCATCCACTCTCCCAAACAACACACGCTTCGCAAGTCCACTGCAATCTTAGCTCCTCATCGTAAGATCTCAATGAAGAAGACACCTTTTCACCATGTTGCAGAGGTCTTTAATACCACAAAACGTTTTGCCGCAACTGCAATGGCAAAGACTAGACAGTACAAAGTTGGATTTGTGTCCTCCATATCTAAGAACTAGGATAGATCCACGCATGGAAAATGAGGTTCTGGGAAGTACACACATGCTCTCAGCATAGGTTGACAATCAGAAGAAGCTCAGAGTTTGGACTAAAACGCACAGAATTTGCAGTGTAGTTGTGGATTTTAAGACCATGCATCATAATATAACAAAGCTAGACAATAATTAACTATGGCCATGCTCCTCAGCTCTGACTGCTGGGTATCAATGCATATGTAAGTACTGGGTACGCATGAACCTATGTAGGAGCAGGGTCCCACCGGTGCAACACTGTCCGCTTCTACCAAGACCTCACTAAATCACACACATATATGCACACTTCGCAGATGCTTGCTCTCACCTTCACAATTTTGCCTCTAGCAGACGCATTGGGAATGAAATGAGTTAAATGTGCAATAATGAGATTACCACATATTTAGCACACTTTCCACATTTAGTGTAATGAGTATTAACACTTGTCTGAAATGTAGTAGTTTTACATTACATTAAAAAACTGCAGTAGTTAACAAGGCTGGCTGTACCAACTATGCTTATACATGTGTAATATCTGTGGTAAGCTTGGTTTGTGCTGTTACACTCTATTGATGTGTGTAAAGGTGATGATCACTTCTGGGTTTTCCATCTGATTTGCACTGAAAACTAAATTATGCATATGGTACGTAGCAGCAAAGTAGGACCTTCCCTGTGGCTTCCACATTTCTACCCCTTCACATGTGCAACTCTAAGGTCTCTCCTCCGAGCATGACAAAGTGTGAGTCTCAATACTTAATCACACAACCATTGGAAAAAATAACATTATGGCTCTTGAGATAATTAGTTTTTCACTAAACACTGGAGATTGGTGGCCTTGGCTATTGCAGCTTGTTAAACTAGAGATATATTAATTTATTGGTTTACACTAATATAGAAACAAGGACAAACGGGACAATAACAGGCTTTGAATTCTATGAATTCGTGGATTTCAAGTATTCAATGTCTTAAAGAATCATTGACAGAGTTTAAGTACCTTTGACGCTGAGATTGTACACGTGCTCGAATAATGGACTGCCTACGTCATAAGCTTGAAGGATGAAGGTTTCTGTTTAAATAATACAGTTCCGCTTTAAAGTCCGCTAGCCCACAGGCTGTTTTTTCGAGCCCATCTTCTAGTTTTTGCTTCTATGCTCGGCTTCGCTCATTACTTGTTGGCTGTCCTGTCGTGGGATTGTACCGGGGGATAGTTAAACTGACCATAGAGTTATTTTGATGAGGATTTTTTCTGGAGCTACAGTAATTTTGCTGTGACGTTTTGTAGGTTGTAATGTTGCTTTTTTGGACTGTTTTGGTAGAACAAGGGCTGCAGTGTCGAGCTGATATGTTAGCATGTAGTTTATTTTAGTGAGGTGTTTTGTTGGTGCTGTGGTTGTTTTGGGGAGGTGTCTTGTTGGTGCTGATGTTGCATTGTTGAGGGATTTTGCTGGCGCTTATGGCGTGTTCCTAAATGCTTTCTCCTGGTTCTGCGGATGTTTTTGTGAGTAGTTCTGAGGTTGTTTTTGTGAGAAGCTTTGGTGGTCATGGTGTTGTGGTGTTAAGGCGCTTTGTTCGTGCTGATGTATCGTTCAGGAGCTTTTACTACAGTTCCTGTTATTGTCCAGCTGTTGAATTTCGTCTGGCATCCTTCCTTGTTCATGTGCTCATCTGCGTTTTACGCAAAAATAATTTAGTTTGCTCTTTTTGCAGATAGTTTAATTTTATTACATTTTATGCACGGTTTGCCTGTCCTCATGTTAAGGTGTATCAGTCAGGATTAAGACTTGGGACAAAAACAACAAACAACCTGTGCTGGGGGAGGGGGGCTGGAGAAGACGGAAGACGCGCCAGTGGACACTTAGAAGATTGGAAACACTAGACCACAATCTGCAGACCCTAGCTGCTGGTGTCTAAGTTCAGTTCTGGATTTAGGTGGCAAAGCCCAAAATAAGATCTATATAAGGAGGGGCTCCAAAAAGTGTTCCAAACCACTGGGACATTCCGCAACGCGTGACATTCTGCTGCTGTGAGGGGGACTTCAAACCCCGTACTTCAAAATCTGAGCCCAGGGGGAGGGGCTCCAACATGTGCTACAAAAGGGCTGGGACACGCCCGGGCGAAGACCGGGTCAAGAGTAGGCCTGGGCAAAGCACTACGCTACGCTCGCGTAGTTTGCGAAGTTCGCGCTACTTCGCGCTACGCGAACTGCACGTAGCACAGTGCGAACACGCGTAGCGTAGTGTTGCGTAGTGCTGCGGTTCCCTCAAAGATAAGAAGGGCTTCCTTGGTTTCCGCTTCCCATTCCATCAAAATTGCTTATCAACTGTTATGGGTGCCATTAATATTTATGTCACAGTTGTGGAAGGGAGACTAGACGCAGTACAGCGTTAGCGAGGTGGCCCTGTACCCCCTGTTGCTGAACAGGCTGTCAGTAGTGTAACTCTTTGGCATATTCATACTAGTCCAGCTCAGTCTTCTATGACCATGTGCCTAGAGGACTTACCCACTCGTTTAAGAGCTACGTCCATGCTTGTTTCTGTCTCTACCAACACACTTCCTCCATTTTCAAGTTCTAATGATTGTCTTCCGCCTTTGAAAAGGAAGAGAAAGGAGAGGCATTTCTAAGACTCCAGGAGTCCTGGTGGTGGAAATTTGCCCCTTGGGGGGATATTATGTGGGTATAATCCCAGATACAAACTAAAGTTATATTGGATGGCACACTGGTAGCCCTGTTGTTGTTGAAGTGCCCTCAGAGAAAGGAACAAAGGACTGTTGTGCTGACCTTCTCAGAAACAAAACCAACCTTTTGAGCTCTTTCCGAGTAGAATTAATGGTGAACCTCGGTGGTTTGGAAGCCAAACCAAGGCTCTGGACATTGCTTCCAACGATTCAATCCCATGGGACACGCGAGGTCATGGAATTAACACAGACTCCTCCGGAGTGGCTCTGCATTGTACAGCCTCTGTGATTGTGGCCCAAGGGGCAACAGATGTACCAAATGAGGACAGTGGAGCGGGCTTATATTGTGGAAATCTTCCGAAATAGGATTTATCATTGACGGCAGATAACCCACCCAATGCTTCTATCCAGGGGTTTAGTAATAATGTAACTCTCGAAGTTCCCTCCGCCTGTAACCCTTATGTTATTGTGTTGGATTCTGTCCCTCCACTTCCCACATCGAAGCTAGAGGGCTCCGAAGTACATGGTTGTACACTTGCCCATCCAGAAACGATGCCAGTTCAAGGTCCTCACACACACCTACAAAGCCCTCCGTGGCCTAGGACCTGCCTACATCAACCATCGACTGAATTTTCACTATCCCTGTAGACACCTGCGCTCCTCTTCACTCATGCCCGCACACACACCCCAGGATCCATCGCAGGCACAGCAGTGGCCTCTCCCTCTCCTACATCGCTGCCAAGGTCTGGACCGACCTTCCCCTCCAGCTCCGTACATCCCCCTCCTTGGCAGACTTCAGAAAGAGACTCAAGAATTGGCTCTTCGACTGAGACACAGCGCCCAGATACCCCTAGGGGTGACAGTGTTGCGCTTTACTAATGCCGTTTGATTGGCTGAAAAGTAACCCAAATGGATTGATGACCTGTATGGGGAAGTTATCTTGGTGAGAAGGGGATGGGTAGGCTATCGCCCGAAATAAATAAAAAGGGATACTGTGTGGTGGTTCATTTTAGGAACCCAGCACTTGTGAGAGGTTTGTGCATTGTTTTAATGATCTGGCTTCCGTGCCTGGGAGAATTCACAGCGCATCCTCTGGGTTATTTTCATAAACCACATGCCTTGCTCCTTGTCCCAAGAACTGTACCCAGGGTGAACCATGGCTCTCTTTACAATGCTCCAACATTGACCCGCTGTACCCCTCTACATGGCATCACAGACATTGATTGCCTTGTGAATTATAAGAGTGATGGTTGTGCTGCGTCCCACCTACTTATTTTGGCGAATAAGCAAACGCGGGAGAGACCCTCTTTTTCTTCTATTTCGATTCTCTTCTGTTATAGCCGTGGTGTATCCTAGTGGCCTTGATTTCCGTGTTCCATTTCGCGTGCATTCATCTGTGTATCGCCATGTTGCTAAGCTATAGTATAAAAAAGTATATGAATTTGTGAATATTTGTAACTATTTTCTATGATTATATGAACAACGAAAATATATACACTATATATATCAAAAAAGAAAAAATATATATGTTTTGATATATAATAAAATCACAAAAAAATGAAAAAAAACTTTTGTTGTGCTAAGATTGTGTTTATGGGGAAATGTCGTTTTCAGCAATTGCCAATGTTGAAATGAAATAGGTCAGATAAGAGGTTAATTCACAATTTAAGTCCTTTTTTCCCTCAGCAATACAGTCCTCAGCTGGGTGAGAGAAAGGAGGACTAGCAGAGCTCACCTCAGTGAAGGTAACATACATAAAGGTGGAAGTTGTTATTAGTGCTCCAGGGACCAAATTTAGCACTTTGTTTGTACTAGTTTTTTTGATTTTATTCTAATTAATTATTTTTATTATTATATTTATTATGATATTTTTGATGATGGATGCACTAAGGTTGGTGAACAACTTGAAGATTTTTTAACCAAGTTCTTGGCGAACTCTAGGCCCCAAACGTATATTATTTGGTTTGGTGATTTTAACATCACTACATGAATATTTACGGACAAAAAAGCATGTGAAGTCCAGTTTCAGCAGGAGGACAATTTACATTTCAACCATTCAGGGAATGTTTTAAATAAGATAATTTTAAATAATAATTTAGTTCAATTCTAAGACATTGACCCTTCTACTATTCCGTTAATACCAACACATAATGGCCATGGTTCTTCCTGTACAATTAGTTTTAATTGAATATCCAGAGACTTGATTCGATTGTTTATTTTTTATACTTTGTTTATGCTTTTTTCATATGCGTACAATACAGAAGGATCATTTTTGCACACCATGACAAGGCAGCAACAACAGATATTTACAGTGAATGAGTCCATACTCAGTCCTCAAACATCAGTACATCGGGACATTCAGTGGATTTCCATACAACACCCCACCCCCAAGGCATTCAAAATAATGTATTTGACAGTTTCCTTTCAGTAGACACTAGTCTACACATCTCAGGCGCAATACAGTACAAATTGGAATAGTGAAAAACAGTGTCAAACGTAACCCACGCCAGTAGGGACTTCACCCACTGGTTGCAATGTTGGCGGGGTAGAACTAATCTCAAGGAGGTAGGTCTTATGGGGATGACAAATGTCTTAGGGTCTGGATGCAGGGAGCTGCAATGACGCATACAAATCACAGTTAGTATTACAATCCGTGAGGCGAGCTAGCCTGGCGTTCTTTGCGGGGGTAACCTTACTACCCCACTAAAGTGCAATTTCTCTTTTCGCTAGTAGCAAAGCAATGGGTATGAATTTACGCAACGTCTTGGGGAATCTGTGTACATATCCCAACAAAGCAACCGCTGGTGAAGGGACAATATCCTGGCATGTCATGTGCGACAATATCTTGTATAGATTTCCAATAATCCCCAATTTTTGCACAATTCCATGTCATATGTGCGAAATCAGCATGTGGTCCCCCACACTTAGGGCAGTTGTGTGGTCTAGTGGGGTCGATAGAGTTGATTTTCACAGAACATGTATGCCCTCCACAGGTATTTAAAGTGAATCAACTTGTGTCTGCTATTGAGTGAAACCTCCTTTGTCTGGGTACAACAATATGCCCAATGTGAGTCCTGTATCGGATGGCCCAAATCCCACTCACATGCCTCTCTGACCCTGGCATGCCTGCAAGGAACCAGAGGCATGGATGCTCTGTTTAGTTTAGAGATCAAATGATCCACTTCTTTACTGGTAATCATTAGCGTTAGTGGCGGGAAGGACTCCGGTTCCAGTGGAAGGTTAGCAAGTCTCTCTCTAAGCGCTCTTTGAATTCTACATAAAACGAATTGATCCATAAAAGAGGCACCCCTGAACCTCGCATCCTCTGTGCTATTGAACACATGCCCCTCCGGGAACAAATCCCCGAACTTGTCTAGTGAGAAGGAAGTAAGAATGCGTTGCACCAGTCTCTCTTTAGTAATGGGGAGCCATGGGTTATTACCAAGTGGAATCTCAGACGAATACAACACGTGCCCACCCGTCACCCGCACCAACTTCTGCTAAGCCCAACTCGTAGTTGAGACTGTCTGAATGACGCGGGGGTCCTGAGTAAAACCTTGCGGCATTAGTGTTCTCAGTGGAGCTGGTAGTACTTGGTCAGCCTCAGGTCTTGCATAAGGGGTCCGGGTATCAGGGTGATACCAGGATTGCGCAAAGCTGCACTGAGCGACAAGATAATATAACGGGAAATTCAGAACCCAAACCCACCCCTTTCGTGTGGCAAGGTCAATGTGTCCTAGCCAACTCTGGCTCTACTTCCTCCCCAAACAAGCCTGATAAGATGGGACCAGATAGTTTTTAAAAAACTGTTGGTGAGCGGGATAGGGATTTTATGGAACAGATATAAGAATTTCGGAAGCACCACCATCTTTATAATTGCGGAACGACCAGCCATTGACAGAGGGAGTTTCGGCTAGCACTCTATCTGTTGCTCTAGCTCATACATAGTTGGGCCGTAATTGAGCAATGTAAGCTGTTGAGTGTCCCGGTGTATCTGAATTCCTAAATATCTAGTCGACTCATCACACCACTGCTTGCCAAGATCAGTGTGAGGAAGAGGAGAGCATTGGAAAGAGCAAGATCTAGAGGGGAGCCCTATCATGAGTACTCCCTGTGCGCAGTGTGAGGAATCCGGTCTTCCACCGATCCGACCATAGCCTGTGTGGTGGATTGATTTGCCCCTCCTGTGTGCCAGGAGGGGCCACTGTGGACTGTGCTGAGGAGCGAGGGTTGTGTGAAGGACACCAGGCCGGTACGACCTAGTGGTGAGTGGCCCATGTACCAGAGAGGGGGCCATCATGGACATCAGGGCCAGCGTGACCAGACTTTTGAGTGCTGTGGCAGTGACCCCGTATACTAGGAGGGACCCCCGGAGATGCTGAGGCCAAAGGTTCAGGCCATTGCCCAGGATCTGCTGCTGTGACCAAGGTGTGTCTGGCCCACATACTGTGAACTGCACCAAAGGAAGCTCGAGGATCAAAGGACATTGCCAGGGCCCCATTGGAGCAAGGAAACCAACTACCCCCTCACCCAGCGAAGGGAAGTGTGACTTACTGTGCGAGCACTGGAGAGGAAACAACCCCAATCACTAGAACCAGCCAGTAGTGTGGGTTGGAGGAGAGAGCCTGCACCTGCCGGGTGCTGCTGCTTGTAACCGCACACAGCTCAACTTTGCTGATCCAGACCAGGACTTTGCTGCACCACTGCGAAGGTTCCATACCATTGGAGTTGGTAAGTGACTGGGCCTTTGGGGCCTGTGGGACATACTGCGATCAGTATTGCGACCCTTTAGACTCTTATGACTGAACTTCCAAAAGGAGTTAGAGGTAAAACTCTTGAGTATGGCCTAATAGTTTACATACCCTGGATGTGGCCATCAGTGGATGGGCAATAACATCAACCCCGTTGCACCAAAGTTAGTGGGACAGGGAGTCGTCCGGCAACTACTAGAGCCCCGAACTTGAGTGGGATTGTGTTATTGTTTTTGAATGTGGTTCAACTTTGCATGTGTAGAATTAGAAGTAAAGTACTTCTTTTGATATAAAAACAAGTATTTGACTGGACATTGATTTATTGTTCACGTTGCTTGCACGTTGAGTTATGAGTCGTGTTCACTGATCTGTGTCTGCTCTTCCCCCCCGAAGGAGCCTTGACTGCTTTCCGACACTAACTGTGAGTTGGATGCAGAACTTGGCCCAGATGAGCGAGATTCATAGTAGGTCGGGCCCCGGGACATTGGGAGTAAAAGGCCTCAGCCACCACGGGTTAGCCCAGTAACTCCTGCTTGCCCCGTGGCCGAATGAAAGGTGTTCTGACATTAACAGAACAAAACAATTTAACCTCTGTGCACTTTTCGTCTCTTTCCCCTCAACTCCAGAGATCTATAAGTTCTATACTATTGCATTTCTACATGTAATTTTATTTTATATGATATGTAATGTTATGTATCAACATCGAACACTTATTTTGGGAACCCATGCCTTCTCGCTCTAAACCAGCGCAGTATATAATAATACATTTCTGGGGACCCTTTTTACAGCTGCAGGGGATCACAGTCCACCGGCTGTTGGATTTGCAGAGTATATATTTTTTGCATTTCAATTGACCCATAGAGGTTCCATCCTTTGGTCCCCAAACATTCACCAAATGCATAAAGGATATTTAGTGGAACCAAAGTAGTAGCTGGAAGAGAAGAAAACAATAACTGAAAATGGGAACGGCTTGTGCTTTTCACAGGTGACCATACCTTAAAGAATCATTTGCAGTATTTTTCATGTGAATATTTGCATTTGATCAGCAAGGTTATATGGAAACAACCAAATTATATGAAATTGCAACAAGAACAAATACCCAAGTCATTCTGTTAGTGCACCAAACACACCTTACACTGATTATAGAAATGGCCAAAGAGACAACTTTCTCATGTCCTGTTGTATTCCGCTTTAGGTGTCCGTATATGGGTTTTCCTGATACATGTCCTTATATAGGCACAATTCGTATTGCCCTTATATAGGCATAAGATCCCAGTCCTTATTTAGGCATTAGCCATGCTATCCAAATACAGGCATGGTCACCTACATCCGTCCACCCCAACATCACAACGAGTTCTTAGAAACCAGACCCTTAAGCTCTTGGTAGTTCCTCTAGCACAGGATTATTGATTTTCCCAAGAACTCATTTATTATACATGAACCGCTATTCCTTAAGGGTTCATTCCTGACGTCTTCCTCTGCCCGACCTTACGTCAATGCTAACATTCCAAAGCACCTACTGGGTATAAATATACCTTTCCTTGCCCAAGCAAGTGGGAGGAGACCTCGACTTTAGAGGAGCCCGTGTCCCGGCCTGACGCACTGACAAGAGACACTGTCATCCCCGCTCGCAGAGAATCCAGCTTCCAGTGTTCTGACTCCCTTCGCTGGGTGTTAGAGTTCAAGACCCGGAAAGAGATTCCCACCTCACTCATTCTCAAGGTATGGAGCTGACTAGAAACTAGAGGGACTCTTGGCATACTAAACTTGGCATACTAAACTTGGCATACTAAACTTAGCATACCAGACTAGGGTATACAGCACCTACGTCTTTCCTTGTACTACACTTAGGTTAGGTACACTGGGGTAGAACTAGTTAGAGAAGCATCTTATGCGTACTCGCATTTTTAGATTATGTTATTTATGTATATGAATATATGTGTCATAGCTAAAAGATAATGATAGCGCAGTCTTATTTCTTTCTACTGCTTATGCTGTACATAACATATCTTGCATACTGTCTTGTGATTGTAACAGCTCATATCTCGTACATGGGAAAAAAGACTGTTCAATAAATCCTTTTATTGAAACGCCGTCTAATCTTTCAGTGTAACTCTGAAGAAACTAAGCATGCACGAATAGCTAAGTGAAACTGTTATCTGTTGTTTCCACGATTCTGAAAGTGTGCTGATTCTAAAGGGAAACAAGGTTGTCATGTTTATGCGCAGAGCCTATTAGGGAAATAGCAACTACACTACAGTCCCTTCCATCCCCTGCCTGTCATAGCATCGTTCACGGGGTCATCAAGGCATTAGTAGATGAGTGGCAGCTGTCAAAGCTCTGCAAATACCATCTCTAACCATTCAGTGATTCCACCACCTTATTTACAGAAGGAGCGTCAGCTGGTTCTGCGATTGGATACCTTTATTAGAAGGCTCATCCACCAGGGGCCGCACGCGACAGCGCTTTGGAATACCCCCTTGTTTAGGACAGCCCTTCTAACGCATCCTTTCATGCTCGTGGCCACCATGTAAACCGTGGTGGTTGCGGCTATTTAAAAAAAAGCTATAGGTTGGATTCACAAATGGACTTTCGATTCATAGAGTTATGCACTCGGAGCAGAATCTCCTAACTCTTGGCGGAATCTCCGCACCGAGCACTGCAGGTCGGGGATATTACCCCGAGTGCGGAGATTCCGACATGAGTGCGGAGATTCCGACATGAGTGCGGAGATTCCGACATGTGTGCGGAGACTCCACCCTGTGTACAGAGACTCCACCCTGAGTGCAGAGATTCCACCCTGAGTGCGGAGATTCCACCCTGAGTGCGGAGATTCCACCCTGAGTGCGGAGATTCCACCCTGAGTGTGAAGATTCCACCCCGAGTGGAGAGACTCTGCACTCGTAACTTTACGAGTCGTAAGTGCCTTTGTGAATTGGGCCCTAAGTGTCCCACATATGCTGGGATAAAACTCCCACCTCCACAGGACTTTCTTTATTGTTTTTCAGAAACAAACCACTTCCTTGGGGTGGTTGGATTTCCAAAAAAACAGAGACCATGAAGGGTGGCCTGTTCTGAAAGGTGCCCTTCCAGCAAAACTGCCGAGCTGGTGTGGTGTTTTTCCACCAGGCCAGTGGATGTTGCATCTCTGCGACCCACAGGTGACCCCCCCTTAATCTTCTTTTTCCTTCCTTAAGCCTGGATGTATTATGAATTGGGAATTACAGCAGAACATAATATTTTCCCTTGCATTGCAATTTCACAGCTGGCCTGCCAAGCACTCATATGCACATCTGGCACTGACTAACCACCCACCCACCACCCCAATGGAGAACATGGACCCCGTCTACCCACAACACCTTGCAGCAGCTGATTCGGTCCAGTGTGCAAGTTCTAGCTGTGTTGTGTTCTGTGGCCTTATTTTGCAATCAGTTGTGGTATTTATATAACATACATACAAAGCACAAAGGTTTATTCTTAAAGGAACAAGTATGTTTTTTTTCTAAATTTAATATGATGAGATTTCTTTCTAAGTGCCTCGTTATGATTAGGGCTCCCAGTTTTATGGTATTTATCTTTTTAACCGTTCCCCCTGTATTTATCCATATTTATTTTTTGGACATCTTATTGGTATTTATCCATATTTACTTTGTGTTTTGTGAATAAATAGAGTTGTAAAATGGTACATTACCACATTTATTTAACTGATAATCATGCACTCTTTAATGCCTATTGCATTTTAGCAAATGAAGCAGCTTAATATAACAAAGCAATACACCCACCGGTAAACATTACCATTATACTTCATATATACTTTACCATATCCTTGTATTTAACGAAATCTCATCCTGTTTTTTTAACTCCCCATGATGCCTCTCTGCTCAGCTTTTGGCCTGGAATTCACGAAAAACAGCACAGCAAGTCACTAACAAGAAACACAATTTTCAGTATTTTTCTGCTTTGAAAAAAAGTATATAGACCGGAAACACATTGTTTTCGGTCTATACTTAGCTGTAAAAAATCAGTAAAAATGGAAAGCAGGGAGCCTTAAGTATGAGTGCCCAATTATCTGCCCTGCAGTATCACTATCAATAAATATCATATCAATGCCCTGGGATGTGGTTTCTACCCAGTCTGGTATTACCACAATATTTAGAATTCCGCACCACAGAATGAGGAATAATGCAGTAATCAACGGTTCCTCCTGCTTCATCTCCAGGTACAAGGCCTGTAATGATGTTATATTTCACTGTACAAATGTCTCAAGATCTGAGTGAAATCATGCAGGAAAAACCACTGCGGGTTACGTTGATGTTGGCATATCTCAAAATCACTCCACTGGCACAAACTCTTGTTTGTGCCCAAATCAGGTTTCTTTTGACACCTGTAATGAGTCCCTAACTCTCAAGGGCAGAGCACTGGTGTGAAAAGAGGCCTACATCTCAAAAAGTGTCTGCCACTTTCAAACCTAATTAGGTATGTAGGGTATGATATGTTTTCCACAATATGAGGCCCTGCAAGTTAGACAATTTTGTGAGCATGGCACACACGCTTGAAGGGTATCCTCTGTAGAATCAAATGCCAGCTTATTTTTTTTATTTTTTAAATAAAGGTTCTTTGAATCACAGAGTAAATGAACAAAGAGATCCTCCAAGCATCGGTAGTTGATTCAGTCAGGGGCGGGTGCTGCCAAATTAAAGTGGTGAGGCGGGGGGAGACAAATAATTTAAAAAAAACACTTGCCTGCCACTCCCGCTGCCAGCCGCCTCGGTGCTCCTTTCTTCCCCGCAGTCCATGGTCCAGCACAAGTAAGGTGATATATTTAGATTTAAGTTGTATTTAATAAGCTCAGACTTTCAAGTGTTGCTGTATTTTGAGCTAATTTATTTGTTTTTATATATTTTAATTTTTTATTTTTATTCAATAGTGAAGCAATTGTAGATGAATAGTTATGATAAAGAGGTACTTATTTATGCAGTGACCTATATACATGTTAAACATAGAATGATATAACCATAAGTAATATTTACATTTGTTAAGCAGAACTACCGAATAGCTATGTATTTCTATTCATGATTATTCCACACATTTATTCAAAGGAACACACATATCTAGGTACAGATATACAATCCAAATAACTGCTTATGTACACAGGGACATGATGTAAATTTATGTTGAGTATGGTGGTTATGTGGAGAACAGCTAACTCTTGAGTAGTCTTATGAAGATCTAAGGATCTTATGTTTGCAGGTAAAGAGCTCCATAGTTTGGCTGCTTAAACAGGGAAAGATGTTTTTATCCTTGTATGATGGGATTTTGAGGTGAAATGCCAATCTAGAGCAGAGGTTCCTTTGTTGAATCTATTTGGTGATTTTGTTCCAGTTCCATGTATCGCATTGTGGGTGATACAAAGCAGCTTGAATGTGGCTCTTCTGGCAACTGATAACCAATGTAGGGCCTTCAAGGGAGGGGAAATGTGGGCTTGTGGCATTATATGCAAGAGTAGTCTGGCAGCAGAGTTTTGAATCCATTGTTTTTTTTACTCCATAATCCTCATTCGCCACCAATCTCACTTCATTACACACTCAAGTTGTCTATACCCACACTCAGCAAGCTGAGAGGCGTAGGCGTCTGGAAATGGGAAAACCGGCCTACCGGTACGAGAACGCCTTGGGTGCTAATGAAGAAACCCGTAGAGATAACTCTTCTGTGGAGCTCCAAGAGCTAGATGGCCCTTGTCGTAAAACTACCAGTACCAGACTGGGAGTGTCCGACAAAGCCCAGAGAGTATTAACCCCTTCAGTGCCCGCCCCTTTCCCCGCCCAGTGCCGGCCGTTGCATTAGCGGGCGGGGTCTATGACGAGCTGGACTCGTCATGGGCACAGCGCCACCGCGGCCCATGACGAGTCCAGCTCGTCATGGGCACTGAAGGGGTTAAGGACTCAGGAAAAAAAAGAAAGAAAAAAAAACTCAATCAATCAACTCTGAGCCCCATCTGAGTTGCAGGATGTTCCAGAATAATTTCTTCTTCTTGCTGCCTGATCTCATAAGATCTAGCTTGGAGACTGCCAATACTAAAGTCTGCCAGTCTAAGAAGGATGGGGGAGTGGAATATGTCCATTTTATACAAGTTTGCCTCCTAGCTAGGAGGATGGCGTAGAAAAGCAGCGATCTGGCAGGGCCCTTAACATTATCTGCTAAGCCAAAAATGATCAAGGACAAGTCAATGGTGACAGGACTCCCCAAAGTACTTGCCAGAAATTTTCCGATGCTGTCCCAAAAGGAAACAAGGGCAGGACACTCTTTAAACATGTGCATATCGGAAGCTAAGGCCAGCCCACATTTCTTGCAGCAGACAGGTAAGTCTTTGGTGATTTTTGAGAGTTTTAGTGGGGAAAAATAAGCCCTGTGGATGGTGAACTGGTGGTTCTTTTTAGCCATGCCGGTTTTACTACTAGGATACTTATCCCCAAATTCTTCATTTTGGAACTTGTCTGGTACTGATGCTGGGTTGCCTCCAGATTCCAAACCATAATCTCTGTTTTTAAGGCGTTGTTTTCATAGCCTGAAACCAGACCAAACTCCTGAGCTAGACTGAGGACAGCTGGAAATGCTGCACGTAAGTCAGCTGAGAGAACAAGCATATCATCAGCATACAGGGCTACCTTCCTCTCCCACTCCCCATACTTGAAAGACTGAATATTGGGATCATCCCTGAGCCGTTGAGCAAATGGCTCAATGTATAGATCAAAGAGGAGAGGGGAGAGTGGGCAGCCTTGTCTGGTCCCCCTAGTGATCTTAAAGGAGTCAGTATTATTGCCATTCACAAGACGTCTGGCCACTGGATTCTGGTAAATCGACTGTACTGTACGGCACAATTTTTCTCCTAGATTAAATTTCTACAAGACCTCCAATAGGTAGATCCAATTCACCCTGTCGAAGACCTTGGTGGCATCTAGGGTCATAGCTGCCTTACCATTTGCGAATGGGTTACCACCTGCTTGAAGTAGGTGGTAACATGTGAATGTTTTGCCCTAAACACACCCCTTCCTAATACAGAATCGCAAATCGCAAAATTAGGTTTGTTGCATCGAAAAGCAATTTTTGTGTTCGCAAACGGGCCCTTTTGCAAACTCAAAAATGCTTGCTACATCTGCCCCTCACTTCCTTAGATACTTTAAGTGGTGTTCCCAGATCGTCAGCCCAGGTAGCGAGTGGGTCATAATTTCTCCAATCGCCTAATGTGAGTATTTCCATTTTGGAAGCATTCAATTTGAGATGGCTCTAAATCATCCACTGATCAATGGCTCTGAGCATGGGCGTATCAAAGGCCCCGCAGCTCCCGCATTGAGGGGGGGGGGCCCTTCACTCCAGGGGCCCCCCACAATTCTTTCTCATTTTAAACATGCCTCCCGGACTGCAGAAATCGCCAAGGCAGATAGTTAAGGCTCGGCATTCGGGGACGGGCAGAACTGGCAGAGAAGGAAAAGGACTCTGTCTATTCCTTCGTCCCCAGAGAAGACAAGGACAGTGCTCCAGTTCTCCTGCCGCTGGCAGCTGTCCCCCCTCCTTTGTTCCTCCTCTTCCCTCTCTTTCTGTCTCGCTCCTTCTCATTTAGTGAAAAGCAAAACTTCATAAAACAGGTACTGCCTTCTCTTTCCTCCTTTCGTTTATTTGCTTTCCTGTGTGTCGAGAGCAGTCCCCTCTATTCCGGCCTCGTAGAGACTTTGTATTAGAGTGTCATGGTCAACTTTGTCAAAGGTAGATGAGAGGTCCAAAAGAAGTAGTGCAGCAACCCCGTTCCAATCCACTGTGTTCTTAAGGTCATCCCAGATGACAATGAGGGCAGATTCTGTGCCTCTTCCTGGACAGAATCCTACTTGGAAGTCTGAAAGTATGGGATTATCTGCAAAGAATTGTGACATCTGGGCGAATACTGCTCTTTCTATCAGTTCGCCCAGGAAAGGCCATTTGTAATTGGTCTGTAGTTGTCGGGGTTAAGCGGGTCCAGTTTTCTTTTCTTTAGTAATGGGCATGGGTATGACTTTTTTAGGTCTTCTGGAAATATTCCTGTAGTTAAGGAATTGTTGATGATTCTTCTTGCATGGTGTGGCAGTAGAGGTAGAGAGAACCATTTTCTTGAAAGTTTGTGGTGGACATGAGTCAGAAAGGCTGCCCACCAGCCTGCTTGCTTTGACCAGTCCCATGAATTGATTGTGTGATATTTACTGGGAGGAATGCAGTGGCTGGGTTAGCCCACTTTTAGAGGGTTGTTTTGGAAAAGGGTTGTTGCTGGTGGGTTTCCTTTGTTATTAATAGGAGTCCAACGTGTCTGCTTTGATTGTGTAATGATTTGGCAGTTTTTTAACAGAAGTTATGGTGTCTAGATCTCCACTGGATGTTAGCTGTGTTTCTAAGTCTTCCAAATTGAGTTTGTACCGCGGTTGGTAGGTGGATGCATGAAAGGTGGTTTTAGGTGTGTTGCTTTGTGGTGGTGTATGTTGAAAAGCAAGCAAATGGTGGTCTGCCCATGTGACTGAAGAAATCGTTAGAAATGTTACTAGTTCTGGATTTGCAATTTATCTAGGATGTGTCCAGCGATGTGTGTAGGTTTGTGGACGATATGGTGTAAATTCAACGCTCTATGTCAGTGATGATTGTTTTTGGATGGGGCATATTTTGTTTTTCAAACTAAATCTTTAGGTCACCAAGAATGCACAGGTTGGAGTTCTATGTTATCAAGTTTGAAATTGTGTCTAGAAGTGTGTCTGGTAAAGTTGCATTGCTAGGTGGAGGTCTGTAAAGGAGTAGGAAGTTACAGGAGGAAGATGGTGTAGGGATGCATCCGATGAAGAGGGCGTCCAACCTTGTAAGGAGACGTCGTCAGCTCTACTGATATTTAATGTTTGCTTGAACACAACTGCTAGGCCGCATCCTCTTTTGCCTATACGATTTTATTTTGTGTGATAGTTTGATAGCCTAGAGGAATGGCTTCATGCAACACTGAAGACTTGTCATTCCCTCCCATGATTCAGTTATTAAGAGTAAGTCAGGTTGAGTGTCAGTAAAAAGGTCATAGATGTGATGCTTGTAATTGACTGTGATCAAGCATTTATTAATAGGCAATTTAGTTGATGTGTTTTAGTGATGGAGTGGCTTTGTTTTGTAGAAGAAAGTACAGTGTTTTGTGGATTTGTAGCAGGTGTGTCCTTAGTGCTGGTATTATCTGTATGAGGATAGTTGTTCTGTATTGTATTACTCATCCAGCAGACTAAGAAGGCATTTCAATGGGTCTGCATTTGTAGGTGATGGAGATGGTGGCTGAGATTGAGTTGGTAAGCTGTGTTGTTTTTGTAGAGTAGCCTTGTTGTGCAGTAGACATGTGGATGTGAAGTTAAGTAGACTGGCATGTTGTTTATTTTGTTTGCGTTTGTTTAGGTTGGAAGGTGTATGAGTTATGGTTGGTGGTACAGCATGTGGGTCATGTTGTAACATTCCAAATTCTCCAATGGATGAGAGGCAGTTAAAAAAGAGTTGTTGTGTTGCTGTATATGTGTTAGGTGTGGGGAAGAGAAAAAGCTTGGCAGTAGAGTTGATTTAGGGTTTGCAATATTTGTGAAGTTTGGAGGGTGGGAGTGGGTTTATGTTTCTGGTTTATGACAGAAAGTATTATGAGGTAGTGTGTGTGAGAGATTTGGTTGTGCTGGTGTGTGTGTTATGTTTTGTTTTTGAGGACTAGCCAAAAATGGGTGCTATGCACACTTTCCAAACACAGTTTAAACCCTATGAGCAGATTTCTGCAGCCTCAAAGTACACTCTACTTAGTCTCTGAGGTGTATTTTGACGTTTTTTTCCTTGCTAAGACCAAAAGGGACCTGGGATGAGTTGCTTTCACACATGTCTTAGCACAGTATAGGAGAAAACTAGGAGGAAAATGTAAGCAGTCACAGGCAGGTGAAAAAGCTGATTTTAAGCTACAAAGCCCACAAACCAACAGGTAACTTTAAGCACTCAAGGCCAGGTAACACAGCAGATTTAAAACTAAAAAGCCCATGAAACAACAGGAAAATTTAAGAAGTCATAGGAAGGTAAAACAGCAGATTTTACTCTACAAGGCCCACAAACCAACCAGTAAATGTAAGCAGTGACCAGCAGATAAAACAGATTTTAAGCTACAAAGCCCACATACCAACAGGTAAATGTAAGCAGTCACTGGCAGGTAAACCAGCAGATTTTAAACTACAAAGCCCACAAACCAACAGGTAAATTGAAGCAGTCACGGGCATAGGTAAAGCACTTTTAAAGTTTCAGAAATAAACAGCACAAAGTCTGTTTTCGTGCCACCTTCTGCTCTTTTGTTTACTGGGATGTTGGGCATGGGGAAGCTGTGGCTAACAAAGTGGAGGTGGCTGTCTTGGGGCTTCCTCCACAGGCCGTAAGGGGCCTGGGCAAGTGCAATTCATATCCTGTGCCCTTAGGCTGCAATTGATTGCACAGCTGACAATCTCACAGCCCTGAGGTAGGTGAGGTCATCAGCCAAGCAAAGCAATAGCCTCCTTGGATTAGCTCCGCCCCTTGATGACGTTTGGTGATAGTTAGCCCCGGGCGCTTCAGGTAGAAGCCCTGGAGCACCAGAGGCTTCACGTCAAGCAAAGAATGAAGCCAGACTCCCCACCCTTCTCCACCTCGTCAGAGAGTTAGGTGAGGTCAGTGCCTCCATCCCAATCTGTGCCAGGGTGGAGAAGGGTGGAGTTAAAGGGTTAAACTAGGAAGCTGAGCACTAGATTCTGCACAGAGTATTACCCTACGTTTCAATGACAATGCGCAAAATCCAGTTCACACCGTCCCTCATTTTACTGAGTGCACCAGCACCGAAAGTGAGTCTAAACAGACACTGAAGAACAGTGCGTGCTAAAGAGTTTAGGTAAACTGTGTAGCTGCAAGCGCAATGCAGGCCTTCTCAGTGCATGTTCCAGTCAAATCAGCCGGCTGTTCCAGATGAGAGAAGGGTAGTTACAAATCTCTCCACTGCCCCTTATTTTGGGGGGAGTTTTATATAGCGCAAACTCGACCCAAAGGTATCCGATCACATTTATTTTGTTGGGCATGGGGAGATGAAGTGATTTGCCTAGAATCACAGGATGTTGAGCGTCTCTGCCGGGCCTCGTACCTAGTTCCCCAGCTTCGAGGTCGATCGCTCCAGCCATTAGCCGCTAGAGCCGAAGGGCTCCAGCCATTAGCCCTTCGTTACAATATGGTGTCTCTGACAGCAGAGACGAACAAAAAGCCTTGCCAGTGCTTTAGGTAGGATCATCATACAGTATTGGGGGGGGGGGGCGGTGGGGGGAGTCTCGTGATTTCTGACAATGAACAATTTCTGCTAGCTTCACGAGCTCTGGCTCTGCAGAAAACGAGTCAGCCGACAGCCACAGATCTGATTGCAGGCTGCCCGTATCACGTGAAAGGGACCTTTTCAATCAGTTTCAGAGTATCTGATTAGTGCAGACCTTTCAGCCAACAAAGAAAAAGCAGAATATTGTCTGTGATGCAAATGCAAACTTGGGGGCATATTATCAAGCACGGCGTTAAAATTATCGCCGCTTTAGCGGCAGCAAACTGCAGCTGAAGCGGCGATAATGGGCTTGATAATATGCCATAGAGAATTCCAATAGAAGCCCATATTGACACCAGAACATGGGGGCATATTATCAAGGACGGCGTTAAAATTATCGCCGCTTTAGCGGCAGAAAACTGCCGCTAAAGCGGCGATAATGGACTTGATAATATGCTCGTGAGAATTCCGATAGAAGCCCATGTTGACACCAGAACCTGGGTTTCTATGGGAATTCTCCAGGGCATATTATCAAGCCCATTATCGCCGCTTTAGCGGCAGTTTTCTGCCGCTAAAGCGCCGATAATTTTTACACCGTTTCTTGATAATATGCCCCTGGGGTTTTTTGAATTGCGCAGTTTAAAGTTCTCCTTTGTGTGACTGTCGATGCTTGGATGTTTGGCTTCAGAAAGGATTTGTTGCAAGGATAGTGATATGAGCTGACTTCATATTAAGTAATCTAGAAAAATTTGTCATGAATTCCGTTCTATTCTCACTTTAATTTCATGGCCAAGAGCTCAGTATATTTTAGTTTTTCGATTTCTGCTAATCAATCAGTATGAAAAACGCCTTCCTGCAACAGACCCAAAGCATATTTATAAATCCCAGGAAAAACTATTGTTTTTTTGGCCATTAAAAAAAAAAAAAAAAAAGGTGGTGGAAAATGCACCATATTAGCCTATTTGTTTTTTAATTCTTGGGTGGGCACTCACTTGCTCTAACAAATTCATGGTTTCATTTTACGCCCACCCAATATTACACTTCACCAGCCGCCACTGGGCCCTCAACCTTCAAAAGGCCCCCTATTCAGCCAAAGAATGTCTAAGATATAGGAAACTAATGGACCCCTAATCACATTCTTGGGGAGTGGTGGGGGGCGTGGTTGAGGAGGAGGAGGGGTGTACTACAATTTTGGATTCCACAACTGAATGGAGCTCATTTACAATGCACGTGCTAACCATATACCACATATACATTCCATGGACACCATTTAGGGGTCGCCTGGGGTCGCAGCTGCGACCTCTGGCTTGTCCCTTGTGACCCTTGCCCCTTTCTGTGCGACCTCTGGACTCAAAGGTGGCAAAGTCAGTGCCAGGAACACAGTGGCAGCTTGTCTTCTCGTTTGGGGCTCTACTGCATTTCCTGTCCAATCTTTAATTACACGAATAGTGAATAATATTACATTATCCACTACGAGTGTAATAAAAAGGGAGTACAATTAGCTGGAATTAGACCTTCCCTGAAGTAAGTAACAAATTACTTTTACATGTATATTGTCTGTGTGCTTGTGGGTGAGAGTTTGTTTACATGAGAGAGTGTGTATGTAAGTGTGAACGTGTGTGTATCTGTAAACAGGTGTGTGTGTGTGTGAGTGAAAGTGAAGGTCACTTTTGCTACCCGTGGCATTTTGGTGAATTTGACGGCCATGATACGTTCAAGAAAAACACATGTTTAAATTTGAATAGAGCAGCGGGTTCACCCGTCCTCTACACATAGTAACCGTAATGTACATTTATGCACACGTTTTATTATTTAATATTGCGTAGTAACGACCTGTGTGGTGATATACGTAATGGAAACGTTTACTGAAGTGGGGCCTGAAACAGGACTGCATTATCCAGCCAGTGCTGGCGAGCTGGTCTGATTCACTCTTAACAAAACTATAAAAATAAATTAATACATAAAATGAATGTATTTCTCAGAACCTAACCACGTTTTTCCCCAACTCATTCTCGCCTGGCTCTGAGCCTTGGATCTTACCAGCCCCCCATTGCTTCTTCCCCGATGCTTTACTGCCATCTACAGGCGGAAGGAGTCTTTGAACTGCAAAGGACTACCAAGAAAGTGAGAGAGACAGGACGGAACGAGGTTGAAACCTGTCCCGTTTCAGACAGAATGTACCTGTTTTATTGATTCATTTTCAAATCAAAACTTCAATGAAGTTTTTATTTCTTTGAAGCCTTTCATGACGAGCAGATAAGGCTACTTGAAAACGGAAAAGCGACAGACCAACCAATGAACTGACAGAAACACTTATCTGGTCGATCCGCAGGTATCGAAGCGCTTTACTTGAGCAGCAGTTACATAACATTACGCAAGGTCACACCTCGTTACATCACACAAGTTCACATTCACTTTTTAGTCATGGAAGATTGAGGGCCATATTTATGGGCAAGACTTTTAGTGCAGCAAGTCACCTTGCTGCGCTGCACTGCGTGACAGGAAAAGGGCAGGAATGCACCGTATTTAAGTTAATACAGCACATTTCCCCTGTGCTGGTTCACTCTCGGCTGCCTAGCTCCAACGCAGGCACCCTTGCACAATGGTGCAAGGGTGTCTCTGTTGCATGTAAGATTGTATTTGTGCAGGAAGGGGCACCTTCCTGCACAAAAACAATCCCCTGAAGTGTTTTCCTCTTTCTGTGAGTGCTACAAAAAGAACAGTACACATAAGAAAGAGGAAAAATTAGTATAAAGATATTTCTCCTTGTTACGCTTCACCTACGGAGGCTTAGGTTTTTTGCTCATTTCTACGTCTACCACTTCTGGTAAATCGGGGAATGCATCAGAATACACGGATGTTGCGTGGGAACACCTACCCAACACCCATGGACACGCCTCCCTGGTGCAGGGTAATGCAACGCAAAGATTTGCACTGCGTTGCATCCCTCGAGATTTTTGAAGTCACCGAGGGCCATGCAAGGTGGCCTGGGGTGACATCATAAATCTCATTATTAAGTTGAGTCACTCTTGTAAATATGCTCCAAATTACTCTTAATTACTCAAACTGGCATAATCACATAATTTCCCATCACAAGAGTAATGCATAATTACTCCGATTACTCAAGCTTTATTAAAATTTCGACCAGGCCTAATCTCATCCCGCCTGTATTCTCTTTCATCCACCATTCATCTGCAGTCTCTCACTCTGTCAGTTACTTATGCACTTTTTCTACCCATATCTTTCTACAATCCTCCATCTACATGTCTCACGCTTCACATGAATGAGTTTTGCAATATAATAATATTTAATGAGTTAAAACAGCAAAATAATGTAAAATGTGCAGAAATCTACTACACACCCATATAATAAGGCTTTTAACACTTCCCCACCTTCCCAGAATGAGGCTGAAGATGAGAGGCCCATTTTTGGCCTCTCCTGCATAGCGAAATTGGCCAAATTAGCTTTCAATGGCCATTTCTTTGTTCTCTGAGGAAAATCAGTCAGGATTCTCTCCTCCACAAGTACCAAGCCCACCTTCTTAATGACCAGGATTTGCCAACTTTCCTGGACCTGTGCCAGGTGGCATTCTAAATCTTTGAGACTATACAGTCATGTTTGACACCAATGCTTGGTCTCTTCTTATCTAATCAGGAGAACTGGCAGACTGTAGTTACCTCCTTTTAACCCATTAAGATAGTGTGCCTTTGCTGAGTTCTTTAATGGTCAGCAGTGTCGCTATCCTTCAATGTTTTATTTCACACTTTTTGACCATACTTGGGCACCACAACTTGTGTTTCCGCGTGTGTGCAGAAGATATCCAGAATCATAGCTGGGTACATAATAAATTTGGGAATTCTTGGGGAGTCAGCAACTACCTGTTCAATCCAAACATGGAAGCATCAGAACTGACTCAACCTTAATGCCTCAAAGACACAATTCTTGCATTTGGCTAGCAAGACCTCACCTTGCTCACTCCTAAAATCCTTTCTCTGTGGTTCCTCGTTGAACACTGTCCTAGGAAGACTGTGATGCGGGAGTCAAACCTGATGCTGATCCTTTACTGATTCCCCAAATCACTGGAATCACAAAATCAAAGTATTTCCTGTTTCACCTTCTATGGTGAGTCCTGCCTCCACAGATCAAGACTTAGGGAATCATAGTGTCGCTCACATCAAGTACTGTAAAGGAGCCTGTGAATCTATCCCAGCCAATGCACTGGTAAAAACTCCAGTGTATTCAAAAGAATTCTGCTTGCATGTTACTCAGTCTGAGGTCCACTAACTAGATGTCTCCTTGCCTACTGAAAGTGTTGAACCCAAAGCATACTCTCTAGTCTACAGGGACTTGCATAGCCAGGCATGCTTGTATGTCACCACTCGGGCAATACCATATCAACTGGCCATGTAGTGTAGTTCTTATTTCCCTAATAGGCTCTGCCGATTGGAATAATATACCCTATAGATTTGGCGTAGGACTGAGGTCAGTATGCCCCTATCGAGTACATTAAACGTAATTACTTTGTGCAGCTAACTCAGATCCCACTAGAAACTCCTTGTAAACAAGAAGGGAGAAGTTTCTGACAACCGCATAAACATGACAACTTTGTTTCCCTTTAAAATCAGAACACTTTCAGAATCGTGGAAACAACAGATAACAGTTTCACTCAGTTAATCATGCATGCTTAGTTTCTTCAGAGTTACACTGAAAGAATAGATGGCGTTTCAATAAAAAGGATGTATTGAACAGTCTTGTTTCTCGTGTAAGAGGTATGAGCTGTTACAATCATAAGACAGTATGCGAGATACATTATGTACAGCATGAGCAGTAGAAAGAAATAATACTGCGCTAGCATTATCTTTTAGCTGACACATATATTCATATACATAAATAACACAAGCTAAAAATGCGAGTACTCATAAGATGCTTCTCTAACTAGTTCTACCCCAGTGTACCTAACCTAAGTGTAGTACAAGGTAAGAAGTAGGTGATGTATTCCATATTATGGTAGGGTATAGTATGGTATGCTATAGTCTAGGATGCCAAGTCCGGTATGCCAAGAGTCCCTCTAGGTTTTAGTCAGCTCCATACCTTGAGAATAAGAGAGGTGGTAATCTCTTTCCGGGTCTGGAACTCTAACACCCCGCGAAGGGAGTCTGAACACTGGAAGCTGGATTCTCTGCGAGCAGGGATGACAGTGTCTCTTGTCAGTGCGTCAGGCTGAGACACTGGCTCCTCTAAAGTCGAGGTCTCCTCTAAGGTTGTTGTACGTGGGGGCACTCGTATAGTGCGACTCCACTGCCGTCCAGTGGATGCTCAACAGATGGCGTTATCTCTAAGATATGATTCATGAATATTTACAAGAAGGCAGGTAAAGCCTAGGTCCACAATGTGTGTGGTGGCAGTGCTCATTCAAAGGGAACCGGCAAATACAACGAACGCCGAACAAAGCGTTGCCTTTGCAACTCGGGCGGAATAACGAATGCGTCTGAACCACGCATTACATTTACAACACTGGTCGTTACAATGAAATGCGCTAAGTCAAGCGTTATTGGGCTTTAAAGTCCAACGCGTTCCCTAGTGTTATGGTGACTGGAGTTGGAATAGTAAATTATACTATTCAAAAAGCCCAGCACCCCCTATGGTAAGTCGTTATAATGTCTTTCGTTGTAAATGGAATGCGTGGTTCAGATGCATTCGTTGTTCCGCTCGCGTTGTTAAGGAACGCGTGGAAAATGAATGCATGATTGTGTCATGCAATACCTTTCTGAATTGCAGATTTACATCCATTTTGATATTGAGAGGGATATTGTGCCAGATCATAAGTACCGAGATCATTTTAGTAGTCTCAAGTTTGTTCCCAAAAGGACTTTTGCCTCTTTGGTGGGGTCCAATTGTTTTGGAGGCAGGGCTCTACGCATAGGAGACTATTACCTACTAACAGCCCACTCACTAAATTTTACTTTGAAAGGAAGGATAATAGAACCAGGGCGAGGCAGAGAGAGTCAGAAGAAAGAGAAAATGAGACAGATAGGTAAATAATGAGACAAAGAAAACGTCATAGATTAAGGCTAAAGCACATCTCAATATGCAAAGTGAAAGAAACAAGGGAAAGGCAAATACATTTTCCCTATTAACGTAGTTCTTGGGCTCTATTAAGCAGAGATATATGCTTATAGGACAAGGCAAATGTAAAAAAGATTTTAATATTTAGATTGATTGACTAACAGTGACACTAGAGAGAAGGTGAAGCGCTGCTTTGTTAATTCCAAGAGATTGATTTAGAAAGAGATGAGGCGAGGAAAAGAAAGGTAAGTAAATGTTAACAAACCTTGTGTTGAGGTAGAGATGCAAAATTCCCCTGACATAGTTAATGCATGGCATCTTATAGACATAATCGCCTCTAACCTGTCAGATGGGGCCATGAATGACACCCCTAATGATGCCGCCAATGACCTCTGCAATTAAATCATTGATTATATCATAAACAAGTGAAGATTTCTAAAGTAGGAAACAAACGGAAGGGTGTGCCCTATACGCATCTGATGTACCTTCCTATTTGTTAAGCACATCATAATACACAGGTGTTTTTACCTAAGTCTATAGAAGGATTATATTTAGCAGCGTACCTTGCACATGGTGTGCATACCAAAGTATGGTCTATCAGTGTTTTAAAACCGAATATAGAAGTGAGGGTGCTCACTCTTTAGATTACCTGTTTGCTCCTGAGAAGTGCTGGAACTCTCCGATCAAATGTATTGAAGTAGTGCTGCGAAGTGCAGGCACTCTCCCTTTCGAACTGAAGAAGTGCAGGTACTCCGCACTGGACAGTACCTGTGCTTTGTAAACACTGGGGTCTCCACATTCCCGCTTCCTATAAGTTTAGACAAATGTCAGTAGGTAAGTGCAAAGTGCTTGTGTTGTGCTGGTGGTTGCAGGTGATGGGCTGCAGCACTTTAGTTCTGGGGCTCAGGACTTATTCTTCATTATCAGACTTTGCCTCAGAGCAGGAGAAAGAAAGGTAAAAACGGAGAAACGAGGAAGACAAAAATAGAAAACAATAAAAAAGGAGGGATAAAAAAAGAACCTGAAAATGAGAGACAGACAGACAGTATTTGCACTGTACAAGCACCGATCAATTAATTATCATGGTATTTTTATTGTATTTTTATAGTAGGGAATGAATAACATACTTTCTCCACTTTTCAAGTGGGAAAGATGTGAGTATGCTTACAGCAAAATCTGTTAGTACTTTTAGTGCTAAAATCACTTTGGGCTACTTTTAAAGTTCATGAACGAAGGTTCCTTTAATGAAATCTCAAAGAAAATGATTATATGAACAAAATAGTGTTTTATAGATGAGGAACTATGGCTTCACAATTTAGGAGATCACATTATTCCAGTCAAGAGCCAAAGTTTGGATTAGAACCCACGTCACCAGCGACAGCTGAACCTCTAAACCACAGCGCCTCTCCTGTGAACTGCTTTGCTTTTTTATTTGTAAAAGTTCACGGTTTCTACCAATCAGCATCTGGGGTGGGAGGAGCAAGATAACATGGAGTGAATGAAGATGATATCAAGATTGGGAGCCGAGAGGGTAAACACTTACAATGAGAAAAGAGAAAAAGAGAAACCCTGGAGAGGTGAGTAGGAACGAGATGGATAGACAAGAGGGACAGGGAAAGAGATGGATAGACAAGAGGGACAGGGAAAGAGATGCATAGACAAGAGGGACAGGGAAAGAGATGGATAGACAAGAGGGACAGGGAAAGAGATGCATAGACAAGAGGGACAGGGAAAGAGATGGATAGACAAGAGGGACAGGGAAAGAGATGGATAGACAAGAGGGACAGGGAAAGAGATGGATAGACAAGAGGGACTAGGAAAGAGATGGATAGACAAGAGGGACAGGGAAAGAGATGGATAGACAAGAGGGACTAGGAAAGAGATGGATAGACAAGAGGGACAGGGAAGGAG
Organism: Triturus cristatus; assembly: GCF_964204655.1. NCBI lineage: Eukaryota > Metazoa > Chordata > Amphibia > Caudata > Salamandridae > Triturus > Triturus cristatus. The sequence goes on from NC_140594.1 coordinate 1,099,767,689, forward strand.
ATGGATTGGATAGACAAGAGGGACTAGGAAAGAGATGGATAGACAAGAGGGACTAGGAACGAGATGGATAGACTAGAGGGACAGGGAAATAGATGGATAGACAAGAGGGACAGGGAAAGAGATGTATAGACAAGAGGGACAGGGAAAGAGATGGATAGACAAGAGGGACTATGAACGAGATGGATAGACTAGAGGGACAGGGAAATAGATGGATAGACAAGAGGGACAGGGAAAGAGATGCATAGACAAGAGGGACAGGGAAAGAGATGGATAGACAAGAGGGACAGGGAAAGAGATGCATAGACAAGAGGGACTAGGAAAGAGATGGATAGACAAGAGGGACTAGGAAAGAGATAGATAGACAAGAGGGACAGGGAAAGAGATGGATAGACAAGAGGGACTAGGAAAGAGATGGATAGACAAAAGGGACTAGGAAAGAGATGGATAGACAAGAGGGACAGGGAAGGAGATGGATAGACAAGAGGGACTAGGAAAGAGATGGATAGACAAGAGGGACTAGGAACGAGATGGATAGACTAGAGGGACAGGGAAATAGATGGATAGACAAGAGGGACAGGGAAAGAGATGTATAGACAAGAGGGACAGGGAAAGAGATGGATAGACAAGAGGGACTAGGAAAGAGATAGATAGACAAGAGGGACAGGGAAAGAGATGGATAGACAAGAGGGACTAGGAAAGAGATGGATAGACAAAAGGGACTAGGAAAGAGATGGATAGACAAGAGGGACTAGGAAAGAGATGGATAGACAAAAGGGACTAGGAAAGAGATGGATAGACAAGAGGGACAGGGAAGGAGATGGATAGACAAGAGGGACTAGGAAAGAGATGGATAGACAAGAGGGACTAGGAACGAGATGGATAGACTAGAGGGACAGGGAAATAGATGGATAGACAAGAGGGACAGGGAAAGAGATGTATAGACAAGAGGGACAGGGAAAGAGATGGATAGACAAGAGGGACTAGGAAAGAGATAGATAGACAAGAGGGACAGGGAAAGAGATGGATAGACAAGAGGGACTAGGAAAGAGATGGATAGACAAAAGGGACTAGGAAAGAGATGGATAGACAAGAGGGACAGGGAAGGAGATGGATAGACAAGAGGGACTAGGAAAGAGATGGATAGACAAGAGGGACTAGGAACGAGATGGATAGACTAGAGGGACAGGGAAATAGATGGATAGACAAGAGGGACAGGGAAAGAGATGTATAGACAAGAGGGACAGGGAAAGAGATGGATAGACAAGAGGGACTAGGAAAGAGATAGATAGACAAGAGGGACAGGGAAAGAGATGGATAGACAAGAGGGACTAGGAAAGAGATGGATAGACAAAAGGGACTAGGAAAGAGATGGATAGACAAGAGGGACTAGGAAAGAGATGGATAGACAAAAGGGACTAGGAAAGAGATGGATAGACAAGAGGGACAGGGAAGGAGATGGATAGACAAGAGGGACTAGGAAAGAGATGGATAGACAAGAGGGACTAGGAACGAGATGGATAGACTAGAGGGACAGGGAAATAGATGGATAGACAAGAGGGACAGGGAAAGAGATGTATAGACAAGAGGGACAGGGAAAGAGATGGATAGACAAGAGGGACTAGGAAAGAGATAGATAGACAAGAGGGACAGGGAAAGAGATGGATAGACAAGAGGGACTAGGAAAGAGATGGATAGACAAAAGGGACTAGGAAAGAGATGGATAGACAAGAGGGACAGGGAAGGAGATGGATAGGCAAGAGGGACTAGGAAAGAGATGGATAGACAAGAGGGACAGGGAAAGAGATGGATAGACAAGAGGGACTAGGAACGAGATGGATAGACTAGAGGGACAGGGAAATAGATGGATAGACAAGAGGGACAGGGAAAGAGATGTATAGACAAGAGGGACAGGGAAAGAGATGGATAGACAAGAGGGACTAGCAAAGAGATGGATAGACAAGTGGGACAGGGAAAGAGATAGATAGACAAGAGGGACTAGGAAAGAGATGGATAGACAAGAGGGACAGGGAAAGAGATGGATAGACAAGAGGGACTAGGAAAGAGATGGATAGACAAGAGGGACTAGGAAAGAGCTGGATAGACAAGAGGGACAGGGAAAGAGATGGATAGACAAGAGGGACTAGGAAAGAGCTGGATAGACAAGAGGGACAGGGAAAGAATGATGAGCAATAGTTCCCTCCCTCCCCCTCAGCCTCCCTGGCCAGGCTGCTCTGTAACTCGGAACACATGTGCTGCAGATATCTAGCACACCATCCGCACATCAACCTAAAACCCTTAGCAAAACAAAAGCTGAAACCTGCTCCATCTTCAGAGGGGAGATTAGAAATTCAAGCCCTCCCTTGATCCGAATGAAATGACGTGGTGCGTGGGGAGGGAGGCGAGAGGGTGCAGGGGCATGAGAAGAAATGAAGTAGGGTTGAAGATTGTGAGCTGAGAGTAGGTGGACTCCCCGGGCCCCTTTGAATAGAACCCTGAGCAAACAAAAAAGTTTAATCTAGATGCCGCCCCTCCCGTGATGAACTCTTGGTATGGTCCATGAGAGACTAATCTGTGATGGGGCGTGTCCCATACGAATGAGGTCATAGCTTGATCTCATTAGCAAAGGTCACACACATGGCCAGATATATACATAGTTTATTCACTAATAAAACTTACAATAATGGATGTTCTGGTGCTCTACTAAGGTCGATTCTGCCATGATTTTTAAATAAAAAAACTTTTTTTTAAACCACATTAGAGAAGGACTTTATGATTATCACCAGGAGCACCTTCGTTTGTCTAGAGTGCTTTTCGCTGAATTATTCAAAACATTTTTTCCAAAATGTCTGGACGAAATCCTGGAGTTTCTGCAATTATTTTCAGGAGTGATCACACTTTCCCCATATTAAAATTTAATTTGAAAAACGACCTCTTACAGAATTCCACCATGCTAGGATGGGCTACCAAAAACGCACAAACTACAATAAGAAAGAGGAAAAATGGAACGTGTACACAAAGGCTTTAATGACACATTTTATTAATCGCCGTGGAAAATGAGAACAACAGGTGAACTTTTCTGCAAAGCTGAAACTCGCGAGTTTGCATAGCCTCAGTGTGAATCTGACATATGTGTGTGGAGACCCAGCAAAGATCCCGCTGCAAGGATGCTCTGGATCTCAAATGTGTAATTGTAGAAGAGCAGGCAGGAAAGGCCAAACAAAAGTCTGCAAACCATAAGGTGTCATGTGGACATACAAAGCAGCACTGCAGACATAGCTTGTTTATATCTTGACAAATTGCTCCTGGACAGGGCATATATCACTCCATGTCACAAGGGTCATATTTCACCAGCCCTAGCCTGCCCATTAGAACCTAATGCATTCTGGGAGTTGTAGTGTTGATGAACATAAATGTAGCAATGTGGTCCTAAGTACCAAAATAAAATGGTTTGTAAACTTGTAAACAGAAACACCTGGACTGTGGCTGTGTTGACATGAAGTAATCTTTGAGCCCTATCCTTTAGATACCTATTTTTCTGTAGGGACAGCAAGGACATATGTCATATAAGCCTGTAATTTTATATATGTGTGTAAAAGGGTACAGTAAATATATCACAAACACCTTTAAGAAATCTGTAGAAACTTGAGGGCATATTCACAAGCCCGTAACGCTACCAGAGCATCACTTTTCTGATGCTCCGGTGGCGTTGCTCTCTACCCCATAGTTACAAGGTGGTGTTAAGCCACTTAAGGTGTCTTAACGCGACCTTTTAAATATGCCCCTTATGGTAGCAGTCCGCTGTGGCAAAGGGGCTGGCAATGGGTGTTTTGCAGTGTGCGTTCCACTGCAACACCCATTGCTTTTTGATGCTATCCCAGATTTACAAGGATGGGCAGCACCAAAAACTAAGGCCAGGGAATACCTGGTCTTCACCTCATATTTTGCTCTTTCTATGTGTGCTGCCTTCTGCAGCACACATAGAAACAACAAATCACCTTGACAAATTGTTTATGTGCAGGAAAGTGTCCCTTCCTGCACATAACCAATCGCCCCTGCAGCACGGGCACCCTTGAAACATGGCACTAGGCAGCTTTCTTCGTGCCACCGCTAGGGTAAGTGCAGGGGTGTGCCGTATATTTGTAAATATGGCGCATCCTTGTACTTTGAAAATGTCAGAGTGCGGCGTTGCCAAATTTGGCAATACACAGCGCTCCGACATTTTCTTGTACATATCCCCCCTCTTCTGTTCGTGTAAATGAGCTGAACAGTGTAAAGTTATCTGACATATGTTGGAGTAATTACAATTCCCCAATAAGTTCAGAAAATTGAGCACGTCAGTCATGTGATCAGTCATTCAGTGTGTGAGTGAGCGAGGTAATGAATGAGTGAAGCAGCGAGGTAGTGAATGAGTAAGTAAGGTAGTGGAAGGTGTTTTGGGTGAAGTGAGTTGAGAGTGAAAGATGTGAGGGGGCAAGTAAGTGACGTAGTGAGTTAAATAGTCTGTCAAGTAGTGTGTGAGGTAATAATTGAGTAAATGGGGTATTGTAAATGGGGTATGAGTAAATGGGGTATTGTGTGAGTGGGTTAGTAAGTGACAGAGGCTATGAGTGAGAAAGTAGTGAGGTACTTGTTGAGTGTGGCAGCAACTGAGTTAGAAAAGTGCTGTATGAATGAGTGAGGTAGCGAGTGAAAGAGTTTAGTGGGTAAGGTACTAAATGAGTGAGAGTATGAGATATTGAGTGAGTGAGTTCGAGGGAGTGACATCAATAATGCAGAAGGTGTAGTGGCACCAGGCCCCAGAGTCCTCAGAAGCCCTCCACACCCCAATAATAGCTGTATTTCAGTACCTAATCAGAGGATGGGGCCCATTTTACATGTTTGCCTTAGGGCCACATACATCTCTGCTTCACTACTGAGTGAGTGAGGTCGTGAGTGAGTGACCATAAAGCTGACATTCCTGGGGTGCTCTGTGTGCTTTAAGAGGTGCTGCGAACATTTTTGTGTTTATCAAAAATATTTCTCATACATTTCTGGCTGTGTGAAAAGCTGTATTTTATGCTAAAATCCTCTATATAATCCATAAATGTCCGTGGATCAGGGCACCCTGGGACACTGCATTTCCTTGTTCCATTTCACCAACCGGGAATAGTTTTGGGGCTTACAGCATAAGCCTTTTGGGTTTATGTAAAGGTTCACACGGCGAAACAACAGCGAACAGTGACGCGAAGGCACTCCGGTGTAGTAATCAGGAGACCACACTGGAGTGATGATGTCAACGTAGGTTTATTCAGATATCAGGTAAGCAGGTACACAGGTAGAATAAGTCCAATAGCAACCCCACCGGGAGCAGCCTCTCACTGCTAGCTGCTCAGCCCCATTCACCAACTTTCACTCCTCATCCAGTCACCCAAGCATTCCACTCAGCCCACAAAACCAAACATTCCATTCAGACCACTCACACAGGCCGAGCAGCCAGGGACAGGGAAACATGGGAGAGGCAATCCATAACATAAGGATACTACATACGGTCTCCTTTCCCGCACTTGACTCTTCAACCTGCGGACAGATGTGACGCACTCGTGTCTGGGTCCCAGCCCAGCTGCTTGGAGTATCCATACTTCAGGCCAATGATCCATACTTGGCTATATGTTCACCACTTTACACAAGCTAATTCACCCATGGGATGCAAACTAGGGGTGGGCGGAATTTGCGGAATTAACCTTCGCAAATTATCGCGAGAATGTTTAAAATTATCGCAAACAAGCAGAAATATCGCGAAGATGCGGAAGTTTTTTTCCGGCATGTTCGCGCGATTTTCTGCATGGTTGCGGGTCGCCAACTTACCCATGTGGCTGCTTGCGGGCGCGGCCATCTTGTTTTGAGTTGTTCTCGCGGTGCATGATCGCGAGAAGAAAGACGTGATCGCGCGACGCATGACGTCACTGCGGGCGCGAACTGTCGCGAGACAGCGCAAATGGCTAAAAACAATACAACATCTCATGGAGAACGCGACCGGATCAAGAAAACTTGTCGGCGAACGCAGGGATTCAGGTAAGGCGATCGCGCGCGCGCGAGAATGTATCATTTTACAGCGCGAGCAAGAAACAAATTATCGCCAAGCTGCGGAAACCGGAATTTTTGACATTTTCGCGCTCTCCGCGGAACGCAAAAATGTCAAATTATCGCAATTTCCGCGAACGGAACGAAATTTTTGCCCAGGCCTAATGCAAACCAAGCCCATGCTGATGGGGGACTCTGGAGGATGTAAAACCAACCATTGTGCCACTATTCTCTTAAGAGGCCACACAACTTCTCTATTGCAGTTTACCTCCTTGATTACTTACCAGCAATCTTCTTTACTCCTTGTCTTACTCTTTCCGACCTTGTGACATAAATAATACCTTAAAACAAGACTTTACAGAAGAAGGCCAAAATGTAAACCTTACCCACCCTAAATGTCATGTTACTGGCATTCCCAGAATCCTTCTGACACTATCCAAACCATAAGATGAAATGAATCGTACCTCCCACTTGGCGGATGGAAGCCTCTCTGCCAGTAAAGGCAATCTGCTTCTGATGGGTTGACATTCTTATTCCAGAGGTCTGCGGCCATTTGCCTTTGGGTGGTTGTTAAAGGTGCGGGATTCCAGGAAGCCGGTCACATACCATGGGCGGGTCATCAGTCATGTCACCCAAGGTAAGAGCGTAATCCCAGTCATTCTTGCAGTGAAAATCAGTTGTTTGGGGCCATGTTGGTGGGCTAGACAGTCCTTTTCTTTGGCGTTTCGGAACAAGTCTTCCACTTGTCAATCCTTCAGGAAACAGCACCTTCATCTTCTCAAAGGTAGAGAAGAAAAGGTTTTGGTGTAGGTATGCTGGCAGCGAAAGCAGATCACCCCTGAAAAGTCACAGCACTCTTGATTAGACAAAGACAAGTATGCTGGTTAATGCTTGCATTAGAGCTCCATGAGGGTAAGGGGGCAGGTGACCCTTGTAATCATTAAAGGTCTCTTCCTGGCCGTGAACCTATTTGGTTTCTCCTTTCCCCACATGCGCAGTAGGTTCATGGCCAGGAAGAGACCTTTCTTGAAAGGTTGACTACAAAAATCCACCTACCTCCTTACTCTCATGGAGCTCGAAATAGGACGCTACTAAAGAAATGCGAACAAGGAGACCAAATGTTTGATTTGTACGAGTTTTGTGGATGGAAGTTTCCCAATTGAATGCACACAAATAGGATACGGACGGGGTCGTGACGTAAGCCAACAAGAACATTGAGGCATTGGCTTGATGGCTGAAATATGCTGACCCAGGAATACTGAGGATACTAATTTCCTAAGTGCAACTCCACCTGTTTTAAATTCTCAGAAAATAAAATTACCCCTCAGGGCATCCTAGATTATTTTAAATCTAGGATCCCACTAAATAGCCAAAGAGCTCTCTTGGCTACCAAGGTCAAGTCTGTCCAGATACACTAGGTATCCGGACGAGGACTCTATGATGAAGCATGCCACTTGGAATCCCAGGGGGTGACAGTCCTTTTAATACTATAGGATGGTCCCCGTGGGCTGGAATGGAGGGATAGGCTAAGCACAGAAGGGGTTCCCTCCTGTTGTTTCTGTATGGTTAGATGTTTGGGAAGGTGAGTGAATCCTGTATCACTTCTCACTCCCTCCTTCTTGGGATATAGTCTTTTTTAAAAGATTGTCAAAAGTCACTCATTGGAAATGATGGGACTAAACTCCAATGCCCTGGTAATGGTGTGTTATCATCAGTGGCCACAGAAGGCCGTCCCTGCACCAAAAACACAAAATAGTTACTAGCAAACTGACTGGCCGTCCACAGGCCGGGAGGGCCGGAGAAGAGTCTTCTACCTTGTAGGTGCAAAAGGAAGCCAGATGTCTCCACCGTCAGCTTCAGGTTCACACCAAAAATCCCATCACTAATTTGGCATAATGCTGAATATGTTTTTTTAATCATTTTCAAAGCACCTAAACTGCTAAAGACATCTTCTTGGATGTAGGAGCATAGTTTAAGCTACAAATCAGACTCAGTCACTCTTCTGGGCCAGGGTGAAGCACAAGGTTAATTTCTCAATGGGCCGCTTTGTAAAATAACACTGTCTCTAACACCCAGCAACCTAAATGCAGGGATAGTAAGACACTCATCTAAGAAAATGTCTGTACCTGCAGAAAATCACAAACATAACCAAGCAATCTATGAATAATGACCTCTTTCTAGCCTGTTGCCTGCTCCCCTCGCTGTCGGTCACGCCACAAGTCAGCTGAGTTAAATCTGCGTTAAACTGGATGATTTTTTCCTGCATAGTCCGCATGGTTTTAAAAGTGAAGCACGTACTTTTTTAATCGAGTTTTAAATTGAATTTTTGACTACTACTGCATTGAATTTGATGTTTGGTGGGGTGGTGTGGCCCGCACTAAGCTAACATTGAGTCCAAGGGAAGACACGGAGTGGCGCTAATTCTTGGGTTAGCGTTCTAGTGTTACACACAGATGAATAAAAGCAGAGGCACTGTGTGGATGCGCAGCAGACGAGCACAGAGGGCACGACGCTGGCGCGCCACTGGCACACCTAAGGCAAGCCCGTCTGCACCCGTCAGCGCCCCGGAGGCGGCCCGCACCGGCCATGCTGCCGGTTTTGTCACTAATAACGGGCAGAGCATCAACTACGACAAAGCCACGCTGCTCAGCATCGGTAAGAACTCCTGCTGCCGAAGCAACTTTACTGTTGGGGATGAGGGAGATATTTTAAAGTGTGCACACTGTAACTGGGAGGTAACTGGCAGGGACCAACGGGGCCCCGCAAAGGTGGGCCATGCTGGGATGGGCCACGTAAAAATGTTAATCAGGTTGGGAAATTCAAGGCGTCCTCACTTAACATGCGCTCCTTGTAAAAACATGAACTCCACATCTCTGATCTGCTGCAAGATTCGCGCCCTGACATAACGTTTCTTACTGAAACCTGGTTCACTCAATCCTGCAACCCTACCATCGCCAATGCTATCTCTCCCGGTTACAAGATTCTCAGGAGGGATCGCTCAGTTGGCAAAGGAGATGGTGTAGCGATCACTTTTAAACAGGAATTCTCCTAGAACACTATCCCCATTGGGAGATAGATGGTGCAGAAGGCCTTAGTTTCCACTGTGTGCTATCAGTACACAGATCCTTGGCTGGAGTCCTAATATAAAGGCCTCTGGGTCCACCCGGCAATTTCTTGAAATCCATCAATGAGGCAATCTCCCCCCTAGTTCTCAGGTATATTCACTTCTTGGTACTGGGAGAACACGACATCCACTTGGACAAACCCACAGAGCCCGAGGCTATTTCCTTGACCGAGTCCCTTGACATTTTCAACCTGTCCCCCTATGTTTCCCATCCCCCACACTTTAAGGGCCCCACCCTCAACCAGATGTTTTCTAACTCTGCGATCGAAGTGGATCTGCCCCTTCCTTTAGTGTGGTCAGATCACTACCTTATCGGTTTCAATTTCCACAGGTCTGCGAGCGGTCTCCAATCCCCGGTCACGAAATGGGCAAATACACAAAGGCCTTTCAATCGGATCACTCCATCTGCTCTGAGTGAAGCTCTGGAACACCACCCACCTTCACTAAGTGGTGAACCGGAGAGTGACGCTCTCTGTCTCGAACTGGCTGCAGCACTATCCTTATGCGCTCACGCCCATGCCCACCCATTCCCCCAAGATAGCCAGACTCTCTGCACTAAGACTGAGCAAAAGCTCCTGCAAGTGCCTGGAATGGATATGACGAAAAAAAAGTAATTTGGAGGATAAAATTGAATACAAACAGGCCTTGAAGGTCCATCACACTAAAATTCAGGATGCTAAAAAAAATTATTTAGCTGCCAAAATTGAGACATTCGGCAATAAGGGCAAGGATTTTTTTTATAGTGAAAGCCTTTTCCTCCCTGGCCTCTGTAACCAGGGCTCTTCCACCTTCTTTTGAATGGGCTAACCAACTTGTGTCTTTCTTCCACAATAAGAGCAGAGTCATTCAGGAGTCCTTCGCTGAGGGCCCTCCTGCGGATGCAGCACACACCAATATTCTAGCTTCTTTGGCCCCTATAGATGGCCCAACGGTAGTACAGTTTGCCCCACTCCAACCGGAGGTGTCCTTGAAGATCATAAAAAGCCTGAAGTCCGGCTCACCCTCGGACCGTTGCCCAGCCAATCTGTTAGCCTCTGTGGCCAAGTCCATTAACCCAAAGGCGAACAAAATCCTTAATTCTTCTCTGACTACCGGCCACGGGCCACGGGCCTAGCATGTGGAAAAGTGCTACAATTCTCCCTCTGCTAAAAAAGCCCTCAGCTGACCCCTCGATGTCCGCTAATTACAGACCCATTTCACTTCTGCCATTTTTCTTCAAGACTTTGGAGAAATATGTCAACTCAGTGATTTCTGACTACGCTGAAAAAAATAATCTCCTCCACCAGAGCCAGTCGGGTTTTAGATCCAATTATAGCTCAGAGACAGCTCTTCTTGAAGTCTCCGAGTGTATCAAGGAGAAGCTCGACAAGGGGGGGAAAGCCATGCTTATTTTGTTGACCTCTCTGCAGCTTTCAATACCGTGCCGCATGATAGACCTCGGAATAGGTTACAGCACTGTGGTCTAGGCGGCACGGTTCTGAAGTGGTTCTCCTCCTTACTGAAGGATAGATGCCAGGAAGTTTGGACTCCCCCATTTGCTGCTCCTGACCCCGCCCTGAAGGTGGGAGTCCCTCAGGCCTCGACACTGAGTCCCACTCTTTTTAACCTTTACATGTCTCCCCTGGCTCCTCTGGTAAAAGCGTGCGGCGCTAAAGTTATCGCTTATGCAGACGACATGCAGCTTCTGTTCACCTGCGACAAGGGAGCAGACTTTGAAGGTGAACAGATCAACCTATGTCTTTCAAAGGTTTTCTCCTGGCTGAGGTTGACCCGAGAAATCTGAGGTCCTCTTTTTCGGTTTCCCACCCTCGGATGAGTGGAAACGGTGGTGGCCATCAGATATGTTACCACCCCTCTCCTCTGTAAGCACGGTCAAAAATCTGGGCATCAAGATGGATAGCACCATGTCAATAAAAGCGCAGGTCCAGTCAGTTGCTGGCTTGTCCTCCTACGGATGCCTTAGGAAATTCCTCCCCCTCCTGCCTCTTGATCACTGGAAGAACGTTGTCCATGCTCTGATTGGTTCCAGACTGGACTATGTCAACGTATTGTACCTAGGCCTTCCAGAATATCTGCTTAACGGCTTATAGGTGGTTCAGAACCTGGCTGCATGGGCGACCCTCCTGCTTAAGCCCAGAACCCATATTTCACCTCACCTGAAGGCCTTACATTGGCTTCCCGCAAGAAAGAGAATTTGTTTTAAGGCCTTAGTTCTCATCTTCAGGGCCCTGCAGGGAACCGGTGCATAGTACCTTAGTAGGAGAGTCACACATTATGTGCCTCCTAGAACCTTGAGATCTTCTACACTGTATCTGGTTACCATACCTAAGATCTTCCCCGTCAGCACAGGCGGCCGCTCCTTCCAGGTGCAGGGTGTACGTGCCTGGAACCTCTTACCTTTGACACTCAGACAGTTGTCCGATGTATCCACATTTAGGAAAATGCTCTAAACCTGGCTTTTCCGGATCTAACCCCGGGTCTATCTGCCCGTTGAGGCAGCAGCAGGTCTGATTGAGTCTTTCCGTGCCGGGGCACTCTTCTCTGAGTAGCTGTGCACTTTATAAATGCTCTTTTCATTCACATGCCTATGCAGTTGCATCACATAACAAACCACAATCACCCCACAACCATAATATAATGCTTTTCCAATCCCCCAGCAACACTCCCACACACACAGCCTCTCTGCATTGCAATACCCCCCTTCACATACCACAATCTAAAAATATAAAACCGTCCCACTGGGTGCTATAACTGACATCCAATGACAATGCTTATTTGGGGCAAGCCTAGTTCACAATAAATGCAGTCACACATAAACCTCACATGGACCCTTTCCCTTCAGGTCAGAGATACACCACCTGTTTATCAACTAGGAATTATTTGTCAACCTTGATATATTTCTACCTAAAAATAGAACCCTCAGATAACACCCATATACCTTCATTCGGAAACACCCTACCGTCAGTTGCTGAACCCTGCATACCTCACTTTGTAAAGTGCAAACTTGTCACCCCTAAGGGTATCCAGATGCTGGGGGCTGTCAGGGAGAATAAGTGAGCTATTGACCAGAGTCACATGATGCTGACCTGAGCTGCCGCCGGCGATGGACACGTGAGCCCCACACTCTGTAGTCATACGCTCTGGCCGCTGCGCCACACCACTCCCTTTCTCTATGAAGCACCACTGCACCAACAACTACAACCAGATCCTAGATACTATTCTATTGGTAGAGATGTACTTAACAAATAAGAAGCAAGATAACATATCATAATTCAACTGAAATATATCGTTTGGCACCTCAGTGACAGCTGATTTAAAGAAATATATTTAGTGGTACCTAGTTAACTGGTACACAGATACGTATCCTTCTGAATCCAAATAACTGACTAACCTATCCACCACTCAAATTAGTTTCATATTTCACTATACTAATTCAACACTGATCCTTTATGGGTTCTGGAGTAGCGTGCTACTTGCTGAAAAGGAGCTTCAACACCTCGTCAGGGGTAGTAAGCCCAATAAAAATGCAATTACAATACTATACAATACACTATTATCTACCACGGCAATCACCTTACTGATAGATATAAACATACCATGTGACAGCTCAATAACATAATGTTGTGCACAGATTTACAATCTGACGCTTCACTGCCTTTATGGATATTTAGAAACATATCATAATGTAACACATAGCAGTGGACTCTGCTTTTTGTTTAGCTGACACTCTCTTTTCCTGAGGTCCTGTCAACAGATTCCATATTCCCTCCTCTTCTCCTAATAGCTGCTGATTGATCATGGAACTTGGAAATGATGTGCTCTGAGCAGAGTTACTTATTAGTGCAGTGTAGATTGGAGTTGGGGACACTCTCTACTCGGCTACTATAATGAGAAAGTCAATTTTAGCTAAATTTGCAGGATATATACAATGAATTTTTATGAGGCTAATTTACATAAAATACATTCCAGTGGAGGTTATTTGTATGTTTTTTTGTCATTCTGGGAACCTGACTGACTTTCACCATCCTGCAACTTGACGATCTGTCCCAAATAACCCGCGAATTAATTGGCGGTTGAAAGGCTGCCTGCACAGCCGTATTAGGGATCCGGCCGAGTGATCACAGGCTCTGGGTAATCAACAGCTAACACAGCCGCTCCAGGCTGGGAGAAAGTTACAAGTGGACCGCTTCAGGTTTCATGGCAAGGAGATGAATAATTGAACATTGCATTAATGATGCTTAAGAGGGAAGACGAGAACCTATTGTCAAATTTGCTGTTGACACGGTATTCGAAAATTGCTAACATGGTGGCGATAGTGAGACAAGTCTGTTGTTGTTGAATTGCAATGCTGGACTGGTTTAAAAAGAGAGATTCAGCTCAATAAATGTAGAGCCTGGCAGCTAGACCTCAGCAATCCCACACAGTAGTCAGGGCATACTATATCATGTAAATATTCTATGAAACTTAGCATCAGTAACTTCAACCTTCTTATTCAACGCATCACTTGGCTGCCGGTTACATATTCGAATTTCCAACAACAAATTTACAAATTTCTAAATTGAAACATTAATGTTCCCTTTAATCAAATTACTTTCGCCTATGGGGTATGACCGGTGCAGCTGCGGCTTCTCCGCTATGGTGGAGGAGCGTTGCCCCACTGTTTCAACTGCTACCTGAATACGAAAAATAAAATTATATTAAGGTTCAGATATCATTTTATTTTTTGTATTCTGCTTGCTGTTGAAGGCAGGCAGACGGGGCTGGGCTCCACGCATCACAGGGAGGAAGAGTGGCTGCTGTACCTTAAATGCACATGATGGTTTAGCTGGCCGGCTCGGGACGGCCAAACTGTCATGCGCACTTTGCATTTTCTCCACCCTGGCTGTATTATAGCCTGGGTGGAGAACATGCCCAGCCTCACAGTCCCTGCCTGAGCACCGAAACAATACGCTCAGACCAATCACAACGCTGCTGCAAAGGCAGCGTTGCAATTGGCTGGCAGAGACTGGGAGACTGGGATCTTCCTGCTGTAGAGAGGACGATGGAGAAGAAACGGAGGACGGTAGTATTAAGGTAAATGCAATTTCTTATATTTGCCCCCCCCCCCCCCCAATTTCCCCTGCCTACCACCCCCGTTCGGTACCATCCGCTACTGAACCAGTGGTTTCAAGACAAGACTAGTATCTTTTAAAGTTGAAGAAACAGAAGTCTAATCCATAGAAGCGCAGCTATAAGAGATTTCCATCCCTGTTACCATGTTGACTGTACTGATAATCAGTTGTAGACGCCATGTTGTGGATGATTCATCTTGGGGCATGATACTGTGCGATGTTTTATTTTTGCAACATTTGCCAAGACCAATGTAAATCTTTACAACTTCCAAAGGTTACCATTTTGGTCCTTCCTCCTAAAATCATGTCTTTTGCAACAGTTTATATCCCAGATATAATTATTTAATGTTAAAATAAACTTTGCAAACACTCGTTCGGGCAGATTCACATATTTTTCACAATTCCAGTGCAGCATCCACATTTGCAACACTGTGTTGCGCAAGGGGGGAAAACACAACACAGAACTATAGCTACTAGGACTGGCCTGCCGCTGCGGTTACCCCCTTCAGTGGCAATCTAAATAGGATGCCTTGAGTGACTCACAGCCTCAAACCATAGTCGGGGGGGGAAGGTTCACTGTCTAGCACAACATTTGTACTGAGAGCACTTCCATTCCCTTCCAGTACAAAGTCCTATGCCCAGTGCTTAATTTGTAAAATAATAAGTGCCAGGGCCCTGGCCAGGTAGCCACTGCAGCTTGTACCACCCATTGCCCTTCATAGTGGTGAATGACGGCACCAAAACAACTCTTTCACCTGTAAATGCGACAGTTTAGATTATTTGAGGTCTCCAAAACTAAAGGAATGGCTGGGGAGGTGGGTATTAGTAATGTTTAATGCATATTATATTCAGAAACAACTGTTGTTCTACTTATCACTAAACTAGATGAGCATCGCCACCATGTGGCAGACTGTCATACATGTGTTGTTGACTATTAAGTGTTGGTGCCGAGCACTGGAAAAAAATTAAGTGCAGGTACCGAGCACCGTGAACCGCCAGCTCAAATTAAGCCCTGCATATGAATATAGACATTTCGGAAGCATCCCCCCATCTGATGTGTGGCGTGCAATTCAGCACATGTGCACAGTTTTTGATGCAAAGCCTGGTCTGGCTATCTTAGTAAATCGAGCTTTGAGTCAACACCCTCAGGCGTTTCCACTAATTTGCCCGGGTAATGCCCAAGAAACACCCCTTTCACACAAAGCAACACAATGCACAAGAAAAAGATGCCAGAGCTTCCGACTTTGGAACTGGGGAACCAGGTTCGAGTCTTGGCATCGGCTCAACATCATGTGATTCTAGGCAATTCTCTGTGGGCCTAACCAAAAAAAAAATAATAATAATAAATGTGTACTTGTGCAATGTAACTGGGGCTCATGTAGGAGCAGAGACATTTTAGGGCATGGGCAAAGAGGGCTCTGGCCCAGGGCCCAAGCCTTCCAAGGGGCCCCCTGATAGAGCCCGCTCTGTTCTGCAGAAAGTCTTGCCCTGATTACCTTCACTAATTCTTAATGTTTTAAATACCTTTTTACTTTCATTTATTTTTGATGTGGGAGTCTATTACAGACATTTTAACCTCTTCTATGCCCATGACGAGATAGTCTCGTCATGGAGCGCGGTTACGCTGTGCCCATGACGAGACTATCTCGTCATGGACCCCGCCCGCTAATACAATGCCCGGCACAGGAGGGGGAAAGGGCGGGTCACTGAAGGGGTTAAAGAGAAATGTTGTGTTTATGTTTCCTACACATCCATTAAAAAAAGTCTCTTTTAGATCAAAACAGGACCTGACATATGAGAAATGGGAGGGTGTCCCCGACATTATTTGTAGTAACATTAGTGAGTTGCTGCTGTGTTACAAGAAAGAGGTGAAATTGGATCATAAATTCAAAGCTGTTCTGAACAGGGGCCCCTGAAAATACGTTCGGGGGCCCAGGGCCCCCCGAAATCCTTAAAATGTCCCTGTCTAGAAGGCTCTCCAATACCTTCGGGTCGAGTTTGTGCTCTATAAAAACAGCTGAAAATGTAGTGCAAACCACTTTTGGGCTGAGAAAAGGGCTCCATTCCAGCTGTGCTGGAAAGTAAATACCAAAGTGTCACTTGGCACCACTTTTCAAGAGCGTGAACCTTAGCGGTGTTCTGCAGTTTAATCCCATTGAATGTGGTACTAAGGAAGAGCACACGCAGAGAAAAAAGCTGCATGTATGTGCCTTTGTGCACAAACAAGCTTTGGAAATGATAAACTTGGAGAGAAAAAGAAACCGGCATAGGTGTGCCTTTCTGCACATAAAAGCTTTGAATAAACAGGTTCTGCTACATGTTCCCTACTGACTGCTTTCATTTGTATGAAAATTATCCCACCAGGCATTGGAAATGATTGAGCTGTGCAGAAAAAAGCCCTCGCTCTCGGAAACTCCCCAAACTTCGGAAAAGGTCAAAATCAGGAACTTTGCTAACTTTGCTGGCGAAAAATATCTTGTACGCCCTAGTATAACCCGAGTTCCCGAGTCTATGTGTATTCGTTACCGAGCCAAGTCCTCCGAATCTGTGATTGGGTGAGCGAGTGAGTTCTGTCCCGGGTACAGAGTGGAGGGGCGGGGTGCCCAGAGGCCACACCCTGTCCCTCCTCCATCACAAGGACTCTTCATGACTGTGAAGTTCTGGGGCCGGGCCTATGGCGGGGCACTGGGCGCGCAGGCTGACGCAGCGCCGGGGACAAATACCAGACCACACCGCTACTCTGGTTGGAGACCTCGCCCCCGAGCGGGCCGGCTCCCTTTATTGGTTTCCGCAGGCCACGCCTGGCCTGCGGATGACGTGTGGTCACCGTAGCATGAAACACTAGAACTGTCAACTATTACATCCCTATCCAACTTCATCCAAAACAAACTTTTTTTTTTTCTTACTATACATGACAATAACATTACGTTCAAATGTGCACAGTCATATTTATTTATTTATTTTCTAAACTTTTAGAGCGCGAACAAATACCACGAATGGTGTCTCGGCGCTGGGCAGACAGAGAGGCACTTCCTGTGCATTATTGAGTGAATAACCAAGTCTTTCTGAAGAGCAGCAGTGAAGAGCTGTTTTTTATGTGATGGGGCAAGGAGTTCCAGAGCCTCGAGGCAGCTACCAAGAAACGTCTGTCTCCCCAAGTGACTGTTCTCACTCGTTGAATGCATAGGGATGCGGATGAGGCAGATCTTAACGCTCTCTTGGGAACATACAGCTGCAGTGATTCCCTAAAAAAGTCGGGTCCTTGGCTATTCAGTGCCTTGTATATAATACACAAAGCCTTGAATTTTGTTCTTTTTTTTACTGGGAGCCAGTGCAGTTGGTAGACGATGGATGAAATAGGCGCGAACTTGGGAGTTTTGGTCAAGATTCGTGCAGCGGCGTTCTGCACCATTTGTAACTTTTTGAAGACCTGCTCCTGAGCATTCAGCAGAAGCCCATTACAGTAGTCCACCTTGGATAGCACTAAGGAGGACATCAGGGTTTTCCCTGCAGACAGGGGAAGGTAAGGTAGTAACTTTTTCACTTTCCGTAGCTTAAAAAAGGAAGAGGAGACTACTGCATTGGCATGATTAGTGAAACTTAGTTTGTTGTCAGACAACACTCCTAGGTTTCTGACCTTTGAGACTGGGATGGGTGGGTTGCCCATTTCCGGTGGCCACCAGATCGGAGACCAAGATGGTTTTAGGTCTCCAAACACCATTACCTCGGTCTTATCGGTGTTCAGCTTTAGACAATTACTGTCCATCCAGTGACTGATGGCTCTCATGCCCGTCAGAAAGTTGGCTGCCACTTCGGTCCCGTTTTTATGCACTGCCAACACCAACTGGGTATCGTCGGCGTACGAAGTCACTCCCATTCCGTGGGTTTTAATGACCCTCGCCAAGTCCGACACATAGATGTTAAAAAGTGTCGGACTCAGCGAGGATCCCTGGGGGACTCCGCAAGGCAGCATAAACGTTGGTGAATAGAAATTCCCCATCTTTACTGACTGTTCTCTGTTAGCCAGGAAAGAAGCCAGAAGCTCCGCAGCCTTGCCCTTTATGCCCATGGCTGTGACACGGTGGTGCTACTTGCGTGCCCCTCGTCCGCCGCTCCTGGATACTCCTCAGCAGGCAAAGTCTCTTAGTCTTTGGCTGGGCCCTGGATTGGGTCTCAGGTTGTATCTTCTGGGGGAGCTTCTCAGGCATGGGCTTGCAGGGGGTCCGCCGGCTGGGGTGGGACTTGCCGGGGGACTCGTGGGGTTCTCGCCCCCCCCGGTGTGCCGGGGGTTGGGGTGGCTGCCTGTCCTTCCGTGGCCGTCCCCGGGTGGTCCTGGGGTATCTCTTTGAACCACGAGATGTTGCGGGACACTTCTTCGCCTCCCCTTCGGGCAGAGACCATGGTTCCTTGATTGGCGGTGACTGTCCAGCTCCCTGGTTCGTAATTGGTCCTGAATTTTCCTCCTGGGCGGCGGTCCCGTAGGAGAACGGTGGCCCCCGGGCGGATTGTTCTCTCGGCGGCGCGCCGCCGGTGGCTCGCGTGGTTGTTGCGGCGGGTCCGTCGGTCTTGTGTTTCCGCTTCCCTCAGTGGGGGCGGCGCCCAGCCCGGACACGAGGGAAGTAAATCTCGTCGGGGCCAATGGAGCATCAATGCCCACAGGCTTCTCTGAGTGGTGCAGTGGGGAGAACTTCTGTACTCTCGCAGGAACTCGGTCTGCCTGTTCCACCTCGGCAATTCAGAACACCTTGTTCAGTGTGCGCATGAAACGCTCTACGTCTCCGTTGGCCTGCGGCCATTGGGGTGTTATGCGTCAATGGCGTATCCCTCTCTGTGCCAGAAAGGTGGCGAACTCAGCCCCCTGAAATGGCGGTCCGTTATCGCTGCAGATTTCCTCTGGGAACCCAAACATGGCAAATGTCTTTTCAAGGATGGGTGCCACGTGTACAAAGGCTGTGGACGGCACTACCTCTACTATGGGGTATTTTGAGAACCCATCTACTAAGACCAGGGTGTGTTTCCCCCCCGGGAAACTTCCGAAGTCGATGCTGACCCGTGACCACGGGGCCGGGCATGCGTCTTCCGTGATCACTGGCTCCGGCCGTTCTGCGCCCCCCGTCAATTGACACAGCGGGCATCGCCTCACGTACTCCTCGACCATCTTCTCCAGTTACGGGAACCAGATCTTCTCTCTCATCCGGGATTTCATTTTCGTGATCCCTTGATGTCCTACGTGGGCTATTTGTGTGGCCTTTTGTCGTAGTCCTTCGGGTATTACCAGCCGAGGCCCTCGTAGCAGGATCCCGTCCGGAGTGGCGCTGAGTTCGTGCCGGATCTGCCACATCTTCGTCGTCTGTTCCCTCTCTCCTGGACCCCAGGAGTTGGCTTGCCTCAGGAAGTGTGCCCATGACCCTTCTTGCACTGCCTTCAGCGTTCGGGTGTACACCCCATCGGTCAGGGCCGCCACTTTTATGTCTTCCAGGGTCATGTTCCGCGGGCAGGGTGCTTCCGACACTAGCTGCACATACTGGTTGGTGTCGTCTTCGTCTTCTGACATGACCGTCTTGTCCGGATGGCGAGATAGGAAGTCCGCCGGGTTCTTGGCGCCAGGTCGGTATACCACTTTGTTGTATTTGCATTGCTAAGGCTTGTTTATTTTATTCCATATTGAGCATGTGCACCAGAGCATCTTATGAATAACATTCTGGTTCCATGTGGAACATTGAAGATGAGTCTGGGGGTTGAAGGACAGTTGTATCTGGATTGCTGTACTGACCACTGGATTACTGGTTGCTGTGCTGCTAATATTAAACTACAAGAAAAACTACTACAAGTTTGGAGGTATTATTTCAACATTTGGCGACGATCGGGATGGGTTGTAGAACACCTTACCAACCAAGGACCCTGCAGCACAGGTGTTGTGTGTTCTACCGATTTAAAACTAAAACGGACTCATTTGGTGTTCCCGTGATCTGCCCATTACAAGAACTGTCATCGTTATTAAGAACCGTGTCTTCGTAATGAATTAGCACCTGATCCGGTTTTGGAAAGAAAATAGTAAGTTTCAGCGTTTGCTTAATGTCGTGCGACTGGCATGCAAATCGGAGGCAGCAGCTGCTTGTATAATTAGCGCTGCGGATGGATCTCGGTATCCTGAAAGGCTGAGGTTTCGGGGACAGACACAGCAAGTAAAGTGAAATTTCGTATATTTTAAGTTTTTTTTTTGTTTTTAACAGTGACAGATTGAGTTTTCTTTTGAATACCTGGATGACGTGGTATGCGCGTGTGGCCATTGTCGTCGCAGAAGGATTCGTATGTCTGGAGCTTCTTGGCTGGATTCCCGAGTAGAATCTGTGACGTCGATCAGCTACGTGAGCCCGTAACGCACTGTGCGCGTAACGCTCGAGTGCATTTCCTGTTTCTCAGTTCCCATGGCTACATCAGACGGGCATCAGTCGGGAGCACGGGAACAAGTTTAAGTTTCAGCGAAGCAGTTTCTTCGTAAAAAGGAATTATTTACAAGTAAGAGGTCTTGGTCAGTTTAAAAAAAAAAATTCTTCAAGAGACAAGCTTAAAATTGGAATTTTAGACATTCAGTAGTAAACACATCATAACAAGGAAATACTATTTTTGTACACCACAATTCAAAGGTTAAGCTTCTACCACTGATACCCATGTTTTAAAAGGTTTTTGATGGGTATATATACATACATGAGGTAGTGTTTCATGAGATATGAGTTTTTTTTTTGTGTGCAAATGTTAAATAGCTGTGTACAAAAATTTTGATCAGCTTACTTTGGGTCAGTATATCTACGAGTATAACATTAAGCAATCTGTGTGCGTTATTAATACAAAAAACAATGCAGTTCGATCCACCTGATAAATTTCTTCAAAACAAAGGTGATCCACCTATGCCATGGACACGATGGAACGAAGAATTCCTTAACTATATGAAAGCGATAGATGGTGAACGCATGGGTGCAGAGAGAAAAAAAAGTATTTTCTTGCATTGTCTAGGTTCGGAAGGTCAGATGGTATTTAGAGCATTACCACAACTTCAACCATTAGATGGAGAAGGCGAAGGAGTTAATGTCTACAAAGAAGCGATGCTACGTATGGAACTAAGGTTTAAGCCAGTCACTAATATTGCACTAAACAGGTACAAATTTTACACCAGAAAACAGCAAGAAAGTGAATCATTTGATGATTTTTTAACTGCGTTGAGAGCGTTAAGTATTCATTGTAATTTCGGTGCAATATGTGACGAGATGATCAGGGATCAGATCATTGTGCATGTCAAAAACAAAAAAACTCAAGAACGACTATGGGAGATCGGTGATCCTAAGCTAGCAGAAGCTATTGCCACAGCAAAAGCCTTAGAACAATCAGAGAAGTGGATGCTCACAATAAAGAATACGACCATCAATACGACAGAAGTAAATGATGAAGTTTGTGTTGTCAGGCGCTCAGAGCTGCAACAAAGTGGGTATCCGAATGCTAGGACTAAGACAAGTGAACAAAATTCTCAAGGATCAAATACTCAGCGAAATTTCAGCTATAGTAACCAAAGGAGATTTCAGAAATATGAGAGAACAGGAGCCTGTTATAGGTGTGGTAGCAAACTACACGTAGCATCTTATGGAGGTTGTCCAGCAATTAATAAAGAATGTAAAAGTTGTGGTAGAATAGGACATTTTGCGTCAGCATGTAGAGATTTAAGGAAAAGTAGTGGTCCTGGACAAGGTAAAGTATCTGCGGTGTTAGAAGTAAATGACACTCTACATAAATGTAATTCTTGCGGATGCATGGAAGCTAACAAAGGTTTTATTGTGTCAATATATGAAGATATTTCGAGCATATGTGAGGATGAGGCCAACAACTGTAAAATATCTCCTATGTGTATAGTTGAAATATCTGGTGTTTGTTTGGACTTAATGGCTGATTCTGGTTCCCCATGGACCATTATTTCGAATGAATATTTTCAAGAAAAGTTTAACAATGTGTTATCGACATATGAAATGCTACCATCTGATATAATTGCACGAAGTTATGATGGATCAAAGATAGATATGTTGGGGTATTTCAATGTCAATCTCTCTTTTAAGACTAGGAAAGCAGACATAAAATTATACATTGCTGTAAAAGGTATTAATGTCTTAGGATGGAGAGACCAATGGAAACTAGGCATCATGTTAAATCCTCGTTCAGTTGAACCGGTGTTACTTTGTGAGGATATCAATATGAATAAGGTGTCTACAGTTGTTGAGCAAGAAAAGGAAATTCTTTAAAAAAAAAGAATTTTGTGATGTTTTTTCAGATACGTTAGGTAGGTTGAAGGATTTTTCTCACAACATTAAAATGAAAAAGAATGTTACTCCTGTGAGACAAAGATTAAGAGGGGTGCCGATTAACATTAGAGAGGAGTTGAAAGGTATGCTAAATGATTTAGTTCTAGAAGGTATTATTGAACCTATAGATTCAGCAGAATGGGTTTCTCCCATTGTTTTGGTAAGGAAACCTGATAAAAAATTGAGAATGTGTGTTGACCTTAGAGCATTAAATGCTGGAATTATCATAGACTGTCATCCTCTTCCTAACATAAATGAAGTAGTTTCTATGTTGGAGGGAGCAAAAGTCTTTTCAACATTGGATCTAAGGTCTGCTTACCATCAAATTCCTCTCACAGAAGATTCCAAATCACTCACGGCTTTTATTACTCCCCAAGGCTTGTATCAGTTCACCAGAATGCCGTTTGGTTTGGCTTCTGCGGCATCTGTTTTTCAGAAAGTAATGTTTAATATTTTCAGGGACTTGGATAAATTTGTTAAATGTTTTCAAGATGACATTTTAGTATTTTCTAAAAATGAGGATGAACATTTCAGACACTTAAGTGAGGTTTGTGAGAGATTAAAGAGCAGTGGTTTAACGCTCAAGGCAAATAAATGCAAAATGTTCAAATCATCGGTAGAGTATTTGGGTCACACGTTATCTAGTGAGGGGGTGGTACCCAAGAAGTCCAATGTGGATGGTATTGTTAATGCTCCTCCACCTACCACAAAAGAGCAGTTACTATCGTTCACTGGTATGTGTGAATATTATAGTAAATTTGTGGACAATTTTGCTTCTAAAATGGAACCGCTAAGAAAATTATTGAGACTTAAAACAGTGTTTGACTGGGGTTTGGAACAGCAACAAACGTTTGAACTTATCAAATCAGAAATACTTAAGGCTCCCACTCTCAAACCTTTTTGCATGAACAAAGAATGTATCATAACTGTGGATGCAAGTTTGTATGGCATTGGAGGAGTGTTATCACAAAGATGTGGGAAGGAAGAATGGAATGTATGTTTTGCCTCCCGCACTTTAAATGACACTGAACGCAAGTATGCGGTAATTGAGAAAGAATTGTTAGCGTGTGTGTGGGCTATTGAGCATTACCGGAACTACATTTGGGGAAGTAAGTTTGTGTTAAGAACTGATCATAAGCCCCTTGTGAACATACTTTCGCCTGGTGGTGGCTGGAATTCTACAGCTCGCATTGCTAGACTTACGTCTAGGTTGCAAGAGTATTGTTTCAGTCCAGAATTTGTTCCTGGAAAAAAAAATGTTGTGGCAGACTTTATGTCCAGGTTGCCTTGTCAGGTTAAGGACAATGGCAAGGGTGATGATTCTGAGATTATCACAACTATTCAAGATGTTGTGGCAGGTTCTTTTGAGGATATTTCTGAAGAGGCTTGGGTTTTGTGTGAAAAGCAAGATCTCATGTGGCAGATGGTCAAAGGCTATATTTTGGAAGGATGGCCGGAGAGGAAAAATTTGCAAGAAGAAATTGTTCCTATGTTTAATGTGTCTGATGTGTTAGAGCTTGAAGGTGGCATCATGTTTAAAGATGGGAAATGTGTGCCCCCGTGTGGTATGCAAAAAATTATTTTGGATTTAGCACACAAAAATCATCCTGGCATGTCAGCAATGAAGCGATTGATTAGGAATTATTTTTGGTGGCCTGGTTTGGATCGCATGGTCGATCGCATGATTAGAGAATGTGGAGTATGTATGGGAAGTGAAAGAATGTTGAAGGTCAATGTACCTCCATTAAAAAGTTCAGATTGGCCTACTGAACCGTGGAAGAAAGTGGCTTTTGACATATCTGGTCCTTTCATGTGTTTACCGCAGGACTCTCGTTATGCGTTTGTCTTGGTAGATTATCATTCCAAGTGGCCGGAGGTAAAGTTTTCATCAGGTACTTCCACCACTTTGGTCATGGAGTTTTTTAAAGAGGTTTTTTCTAGAGAAGGGTGTCCTGCCACACTGGTAACTGATAATGGTGTGCAACTTACCTCAAATGAAATGGAAAGTTTCCTAAGAATTCATGATATTAAACATTATACTGTCTCGGTGTACAAACCACATGAGAATGGTTTGGTAGAGCGTTTTAACAGAGTGTTAAAGGGATATGTTTCTGATGGGCTTAAATCTGGTGGAAATTGGAAAAATTTTGTGAGAGAGAAGTTATGGTTATATCGTATCACGCCTCATACTACTACAGAAGTCAGTCCTTTCCGACTTTTAAAGGGCAGAGACCCTGCTTCTAGGATTTGTCCATGGTGGTTTAAGGAGAAGTGTAATCATAAGGCGTTTTCGGACCAAATGGTCATTGGTGTGGAAGAGAGGGTGTGTTTGAAACAAACAAAAACAAAGTCTTGGTATGATAATAAATGGAAAACTAAGATTCATGATTTCAAAAGTGGGGATTGGGTCAGAATAAAGACACCTGGTTTAAACACGAAGTGTTCTGATACTTTTGGCAAGCCCATTAAGTTAGTGAAAGTGTTTGACAACAGTGTTTTGACCCAAGATGGTAGGTATTGGAATGTTAAACGTGTGGCCAAATGTTCCAATGTCTCCCAACAGATTGTGGGTCCTCCTATTGTACATTCTCATGATACTGTAGCTTCAAGGGTAAAAAGTTCAGTTCGCGATAGATGTCCTCCAAAAAGATTTCATGATATGTAATGTTTGTAGTTGATGTATGTTCATCATTCATTTTCTTGTTTTGTTGAAAAAGGGAGATATGTTGTATTTGCATTGCTAAGGCTTGTTTATTTTATTCCATATTGAGCATGTGCACCAGAGCATCTTATGAATAACATTCTGGTTCCATGTGGAACATTGAAGATGAGTCTGGGGGTTGAAGGACAGTTGTATCTGGATTGCTGTACTGACCACTGGATTACTGGTTGCTGTGCTGCTAATATTAAACTACAAGAAAAACTACTACAAGTTTGGAGGTATTATTTCAACACACTTCCATCTCGTAGGGCTGCAGTTGGACCGCCCATCTCTCGATGCGAGGTGGGGGACTTGGTGAGGTTCCTTTGAAGAGTGGCACGAGTGGCTGGTGATCGGTCACCATCGTGAACGGCTGTCCTTTGAGGTATAAGTGGAAATGGTGACAGGCCCACTTGATGGCGAGGGCCTCCCGCTCTATCTGGGCATACCGTGCTTCGGTGGGCGTGAGAGACTTGCTGGCGAACGACAGGGCGACCCACCTGCCTGGTTCACGCTCTTGCGTCAGCACGGCGCCGAGCCCAACGGGGCTGGCGTCGACCAACACCTCTGTCCGCTTGGTGGGGTCAAAATACGCAAGCGTCGCTTCTCCCAGGAGGGCGTCTTTGATACCTTGGAACGCGTCTTCTTCCTTCGGTCCCCACTGCCACTGGGCATCCGACTTGGTAAGGGCTCTGAGGGGCTCCGCCCGCGTGGCCAGACCAGGAATGAACCTCCCGCAGTACGTCGCCATGCCCAGGAAGCTGCGCACCTCTGTGGGCGAGGTGGCGCAGGTGCCCCTTTGATAGATTGCGACTTCCGAGGGTCTACCTGGATGCCTTCCTGATTGAAGACGTACCCAAAGAATTCCAGGGACGGTCGGAAGAATTGGCACTTCTCTCTGTGAAGTGTGGCCCCGTGCTTCTGGAGCCGCGCCAGAGTGCTGCGGAGGTGTCGGTAGTGGTCGGCCGCTGTCGCTGAATGGATTAGGATGTCGTCACTTACGTTCAACACTCCTGGGAGCCCCGACAGCATGTCCCGTATGGTGTTCTGGAATACCTCCGCCGCCGAAGATATCCCGAAGTTTAGTCTTTTGTACCTTCGGAGTCCCAGGTGGGTGCTGAACGTCGTGATGTAGCGGCTCTCCTTGGCCAGCGGGAGCTGGTGGTATCCCGCGTTTAGGTCAATCTTCGAGAACCACTTGGATCCATTTACATCGGCTATAATATCATCCATCGTCGGCGTGATGTGCCGCTCCCTTGTTATGGCCTTGTTGGGAAGCCTCATGTCAATACACAGCCGTATCGCTCCAGGCTGTTTCGGTTTCTCTGCTATGACCATCGGGGATACCCACGGTGTAGGGCCCGATACTTTCTCGATAACGCTGAGTCTCTCGAGGTTTTCCAGTTCTTTCTCCACTAGTGGTCGCAAATGAAACAGGACTCTTCGATGCCTCAATGCGACCGGGACGACTGTCTTGTCGATATGTAGCTTCACGGGGTCGCACTTGATGCGGCCAAGGCCTCGAAACAGCTCAGGGAACTGGTTGAGCAGCTCATCCACTTGGTGTGTTTGCACCCTCCGTGCGAACGATATTAACCCTAGGTCTTCCGCCGTGTGACTGCTTATGAGGGTGTCGGCTTCCCTGTCGATAACATGGATTGTCGTCATCACTTCGTGGTCAGCGGCCTTGACGGGGACGGTCATCTTTCCTTTGAGAGGCAAAGGGGTGTCGGCTCCGTAGGCATAAATCTTCGTTTTGGACGGCTGCACCGGCGGGCGATGCTTTAGGCGTCTGTACTGCTGGAGGCCCATTACATTCACCGGGGCTCCCGTGTCGATCACGGCGTGCACCTCCGTCCCGGCCACGTGTACCACACACGTCGGTTGGGGCCTGCGCCGTAACTTGAGTTCCCTCGCAAACGAGATCAGGTGTACCTCCTCCTCACCATCACTTGACGACTCTTCACTCACATCCTGGTATCTCATCCCTCTCGTCTGCTCCACTGGCAGCCTCCTTTCCGTTACAGACAGCTGTCGCACCGCCTTGGTCGGTGGCTTCCGGCTTTGGAACTCCCGGCCTCTCGTGCGTCTGCGGCATACTGACGCGAAGTGATTTGGGATTCCGCAGTTTGTGCACGTCTTCCCTTGCGCAGGGCAGTCCTTCGCTGCGTGCGGTTCGTACCTGCAATATCCACACTTTTGCTTCGATCCTTCTTGACGTGAGGCCTTGTGGTGGTCTCCTCGCGGCCTGGTACGGTTGGCGTCCGCCCGCTCCGTCTTGATGGTCTCCGTCTTCACTGGGACCTTGACCAGCGCTTGCTCCATTTCGTTGGCCCGGGCTGCCGACAAGTCGTGCGACCTTGCCAGAACTAGCATGTCCTCCAGCGCGATCTTCGGCTGGCGCAGGATGAGGCCTCTTAACGTCTTGTCTCTGCACCCTTGTATGGGCGCGTATTTCCTTCAGTTGGTCGTCTTCCGTACAGGTGCTCGCCAGCTCACGCAGCCGCGCGTAGAACACGTCCATCGACTCCCCTTCCCGTTGCCGGGCCTGGCGCAACTTGAAGCGCTCGAAATCTGGGTTGAGTTGTGGATCGAAATGGGCATCGAGAGCGGCCACTGCAGCATCGTAGTCTGCGGCTGTACCCGTGTTGGGTAGATGCTTGAATAACTTGAATATTTCATCCCCTGCATAATGTAGTAGCAACGACCTCTTTATTGCGTTGTCGGTTTCTCTTGTGACGACGAAGTAATTGTTGAGGCGCTCAATCCATATTTTCCAACGAGGCGCCGCGGTAGCCGGGTCTTCCAGCTCGCTGAAAGGGGGTAAAACCCCCGACGCGGCATGTTGAAAAGGGGCAGGGGCTGGTGCAGCCGCTTGCCCGGGTGCCGCTCCAGTGCCTGATGCGGCCGCCTGGCCATCATTGCTCATTGTGTCTGCCTATGCGCTTGTGCAGGTGAGGTGGAGCCGTGAATCAGGAGGTATCACACCCCCCCTGTGTCTCTGTATAACTGTCCCTCCTTTTCTCCCTCGGGGCTTAGAGTGTGAGTGCCGGCTCTACCGTAGGGCGAATCTCCCTTGGGTGTTTTCCTAGGTACCGTGCCTGGCCCCTGTACCGCTTGTAGGCAGGAGATCCACTCCACGTGGCACCAGATGAGAAAATTATAGTCTATGGCACTGTCTTTGTGTTTGTGTTTACTGTTCTTTTTTTCCTTACTTGGAGCTACCAAGGCTTGATGGGACGCAGTGATCGCCTCCCCACTGGTGGCAGCAGCAGCTCAGCAGGGAACACCGGCGCTTCGGAATCCGCCTGAACCACGGTGTGACTGGGAGAGAAAACGGCACTCGGCCGGCGGGTGCTCCCACGTGGTTGAAGGCCTCAGCCTCGTCTCCGCGCGTGCGCGCGGGGCACCGTCGCGTGGCTGGGGAAGATCGGGTGACGGATGTTGCCGGGAGAAGTCGCGGGGGCACGCAGTGAATTCTGCCCCAACCCACGTCGCCAGTGTGAAGTTCTGGGGCCGGGCCTATGGCGGGGCACTGGGCGCACAGGCTGACGCAGCGCCGGGGACAAATACCAGACCACACCACTGCTCTGGTTGGAGACCTCGCCCCCTAGCGGGCCGGCTCCCTTTATTGGTTTCCGCAGGCCACGCCGGGCCTGCGGATGACGTGTGGTCACCGTAGCATGAAACACTAGAACTGTCAACTATTACAATGACGAGGGTTTGCCTTAAATGGCTTGCTCCCTTCCCACTTGCTTCACTTACCACCACTTCCTGTCCCCCACATGCGCCCCTCTTTCATCCTTGCACAACACACGCCCCTGTGCCCTTCCTGGGCTCCCCATTCAGGCCAAGGTCTCATTCATCATGTTGGAGCGCACCACTGCTTGGAAGTGGGGTCCCAGTTCCCCCTTTGATCTGAGTTTAGCATCTTGTCAGCCCGCTCATCAGGTCACAGCTCTCTTCCTTTATTCCGTTCCATCCTCAAATTCTCTCAAGCCTCTCTCTTCCCCCTTTTTCTCTCAACTCTGTTTCTCTTCTCGGTCATTTCCACGTTCTTATTCTTTTCTGCTTCCCTGTATCTCTTCATCCCATTCATTTCGCCTGGTTTTCCTCTCATTCTGTGTTAATGTTTCTATTTCTCGTTTTCTATCTCATTGTCTTTGCAGTCTTCTTTCTCCCCTCCTTCATATCTTCCCATATTCTCTTACTTTTGTTTTGCGTAACCTTTCTCTTTCCTTCCTGTAGTACTCACATCTCTTACCTTCTTCTCTTAGTATGCACTCAAACTGTCACTTTTTAACTAATTACTTTTCCCATCCTTTTTCTCTCCTTATATCTGATTTATCTGTGTTGTCTAGTCCCCCTAGATCTCTCTCCTTTCCTTAAATTTTTCACTCTGGCTTCCCTTCTTTCCTCTCTCATTTCATGTTCATTTCTCCTTCACTTTCAAGTCGCTTAGCTATCTTCCGCTATATCTTTCTCTCTCCCTTTCTACCTCCTGCCTTTCATTTCGTCGTCTTTCTCTGATGACTTCTTTCTTTTTTCAGTTTATCTCTCCCTTCTTGCCAACATGTTTTTTGCATCTCCCTTCATTCTTATCCTTTCTCCTATTTCGTTACTCTAATCTTTCTGCCTTCGCTTCCTGACTGCTTTTTCCATTCCCTCCCTTCCCTTTCCCCTCCCATCACTTGCTTTCTTCTTTCTTTCCTCACTTCCACCCTCTCTCGCTTCTTCTCCGACCCCAGTGTTCTGCCCCCCAGCTGACAGTGCACATGGGCATGTGCGTGCCTTTTTCGTCTCCTCTGATCCTCTTACCCCATGTCCTCACGTCTGACCTGGGATAAGAGGCCCTTTCATCTGCAGCCTGTGAGCTCCGCCGCGAGGCGGGTCAGCCTCTGGTCACAGAACATACCGAGGCTCCTCTGTTCCCACAGCCTGGGTCAGCGTTTACCAACAGGTGATGACGGAGCTAGGTCATAGCTGCTGCCCAGGTGCCAGCTGATGAGGCTGGCCGAGTGCCATCCCCTGATCAAGGATACAGGGCGGCGAGGTGAGGTTATTCTTGCGGCCAGGCATTCCAGCCGGGCTCCGCTCCCCAAGCTCGGATCTTAGAGGGCATTGTCTCCTGCAGCTGAGGCGTCATCCAACAATGGTGATGGATTCTCATCCCCTAAAGAACCCATAATCCCGCCTGTCAATATCACCCCACTGGGCAGGCTGCCCTGGACATGGAGCTATGATATTAATATGGACACATGGGTCCTTAGAATTAAAGTTAGACGGCCTTGAAAAGATTGTGTTCATATTCCACTCCCTGTTGCCCTCCGACAAAATGTGTGATCTTGGTCAAGTCACAATATTAACATGCACCAAATTCCAAAAAGATTGCTCTAAAAGTCAATTCAAAAGATCTAGGGCGATTGAGTGTAGTTTAGTAACGAGGCACGTGCGGCTTTGTGTGTAATTGGCAGAGTGTGTTTGAGCAATGAATGCTAAAAAAAAGGACTATCAAAGATATGGAGTGTGTACCATCATTCAATATGTCATTAAATAAATACTGGTGGTGCAACGCATCTTGGTCATTGGCGCACTACTGGTTGGGTGATGAAGCCCACTTTACTCCAGAGGGACCTTGGGGGCCAAGAAGCAATATTGTAATAATGCATTATATTATAATGTAATATACCTAAAACTGTACCATTTTCTTTGCCCCAAACTTACACATATGGTAAACAATTCTGCATCATTGTGTGTCAGCGTCCATGGTTGAAGACTCTTGTGGGCCATTGCTGCAAGAAGATATCTCCAGAACTATCCTTTGCAGTCAAAGAGGTTGGGAACTGTGATCAGCTGCATGTAGTAAAACACAGTGCATAGCGATGATCAACTGCGTGTATAGAAAACACTGGCCGTGGTATGTTTTGTCTTAACTATTCCAAAAAGGCGTTGTTTGAGTCATTGCAATATGATGCCATGAGACATATAAGATTTACCAAATTATACCACCTTTATTAAACACCTAGGACCACATTTGGAATTAAGTGGTATTAGGGAACCGTTCAATGCAGTGCTTAATTTGTAAAAAACATAAGTGCCAGAGCGCTCGTCGGGAGGCCACTGCAACTTGCGCCACCATTTACCCCTGTCAGCACTACCAAAGACAGTACCAACATAACTACTAACCATCACCCTCATTCAAGTGTGACAATTCAGACTATTCCAGGCCCCCAAAGCTATAAAAATGCTTGGGCAGTTGTCCCCAGTTCTAAATTGGATAGACAGCGCCACCATGTGGCTGACTGTCCTAAGTGTCGGTGTTGACAATTAAGTACCGGTGCCAAACACCGGCTCAAATTAAGCACTGTTCCAATGTCTGGAGAAAGTGCTGATCCCAAAGAAAAGTCCTGGTGCAATTTAGTCCCATACAGAACTGGAAAACTAAAAGCAATTCCACTGCAAGGGCGGATTTAGAATTACCAACAAAAATCAGATTGGCTGTCAACTTCAAACCATGCCTCTAGTCCTCTCACATGTTACAAACACCTTAAGATTCCCTTTGCTCTTGTTTAAAATATTTACATTTGGGGAGAATGCAACCGTGTAACCTTTGAAAAAAGACTAATAAATAACTTCTAAAAAATAAAATAAATATAAAATTGTAATCGGATGATACAGCGTTGGTAAAGGAAAACATATGCCTTTCTTTTGCATTTTTATGAGAAAATTAAATATTGCCTTCAGCCACAAAAAATTAGTTATATATATATATGAGCCTTTAAAGTGGAAATGTATTCAATGAATGATGGATCGCTGGCCTCTTGCTTCATACTTGCTGACGGTACAGTCTGTCCATTAAATATGCTCTTTGTTTTCTGATCCTGAAAACGCATTCTGTATGCAGCACAAGTTCTGGTGCAATCAGACCTCTTCAAAGATTGGCCGAATGCACGTCCTGCCTCTGCAGCATAAGCAATTATCAGCGATCACACTGAAAATGCAAAGTCACTGGCGGTGCTAATGCCAAGTCACTGCATAATTAAACCTTATCATTTAATTGCAAAGTAAATGCCCGGGCACCCGCCAGAGTGAATTTGTGACTCCTCAATCTGGATTTTGCTCAGCAGTATTAGCAAGTGAAGGGAATCAATTGCAAATGACAACCTGAAAAAAAAAAGCAAGCTTAGGGAGAAATTCAGAGAATTGTGAAACGACGCTCCTAACTTGGCATGAACTCACAGCTGGTTAAACCAGTTGTAGCAGAGATCCTCGCCTGCAGCATTTACTGAAATGATGCAGTTTATATAGCATGAGACGAGTTTTTTAATTTTTTATTTTTATATAGTGCGAACTCGACTCGAAGGTATTGGAGAACTTTATATGAGCACCAGGTACAGTACACAGGGACACATTCATTTTTGGTAAGCACTGGGAGAGTAAGTGATTTGCCCAGAATCACAGGATGTTGAGCCGACATCGAGACTCAAACTTGGTTCCCCAGCTCCAAAGTTGGCAGCTCTGGCCATTACACTACATCCTCTGTGACACTGACAGGACACAGTGCCAAAAGGCTTTTCAGAGGAAGGTGGAGGAGGGGTAGGGATCCTTAAGAACGTTGTTTGAGGAGACAGAAGAGGAGATGATGGACCTAGGTGGTGGCTGGCTTCTTGTCTTCCTAAGTGTCTAGAACAAACAACAAAGTCAGATGTGACGAGGAGAAGGGACAAAAACATGTCATTTCTTGTCAGTCTTACTCATGTGAGATCTTTCTCCTACCTGGCTGCCAAGACGTGGAACTCCCTCCCCATCCACCTCCACCTGACCCAAGACCACCTCTCCTTCAGGAAGCAACTCAAGACCTGGCTGTTCGAGCAGTAGCGGACCCCTTTCCCCCAGCGCCTTGAGACCCTACGGGTGAGTAGCGCGCTATACAAATGCTTTGATTGATTGATTGATTGCATGGCCTCCTTGTTTGGATGCTGCCACCTTTCCGAAGTCCAAAAGCAGCATGACAATGCTACAGCACATCACAGGACAAGGTGAGTGATGGACTGCATACTGATCTTCGAATCTTAATACAGATGATAACTTTATGACTTGATCTAAGATCGTTGCAGTAAAGGTATCATGATCTGAGCATAGTGGAAGTGAGCATTAATCTTTCCATTGTGTCTGAATAAATTAGCAGGGGCGGCTCCGACGCTAGGGCGGTGGAGCATCGCCCCACAGGAAAAAAATGATAGCATGTTATTATCATTTTATTTTTCAGTACTCCTCTGGGGGTGCGGGCTGGACTGCCCACAGACCAGGGAGAGGAGTGGTGGCACTCTTTAAGTGCGCATGACGGTTTGACCGGCCGGCTTTGGCCGGCCAAACAGTCATGCGCACTTGGCATGTTCTCCACTGGGCTGTGTTGCTCAGCCTGGGTGGAGCACATGCCTAGGCTCCCAGTCCCCATCTGTGCACCGAACCACTGAGCCCAGAACGTGGCGTTACCATGCGCTTTGATTCATCTCTGTGTACCAGCTCAGAGACACGAATGTTACATTTCACGCTGTGCCTGCTCACTATTACGTGACCTCCTGTTGCCATTAGGAATGACAGTGCTTCAGGAGATCTAGTGCAAGCCGCGCTTAGCTCACGTGACTGTTCTCTCCACGAATTTTGGAATTGACACGTATTGCTTACATTTTATATCTAATGAATTGATCGCTAGCACAATTTACCTGAACGGATGATTCACAAATTGGAGATTCTCCGTGGATCTTCAGCTCATCGGTTACACATATTGGAAATCTCTTTGACCTCGTCTCATATCAATCAGTTGCCTTGAGAAAGTCATTGTACTTACTTGGTACAGATGAAACACGTGTTGGCTGTTATCTATATCGAATATGTGTTGAAGAACAATAAAATCAACACCACATATTGAAGCTTTGTGGATTTTTCACTTCATCATTTGGAACTGTTGGCTATCCTGCAACACATAAGAACTTTGGATAAATGATGTACTATAAGTGACATCGGTCCTTTGAAATTGGGTTGTGTGCAGGACCTAATGTACTGTATATGGGTGTGCTGCATTAGCTAATCTTCTTGTGAATTTTCCAGCAGTTTGTTGCCTCAATCTGCTGACGGCACTTCAGGGTAGTAAGTGCTCACGGCTTACCTAGCACCCCGCTGCATTTACAGACATTGCTCATTACATACGCCTTTTACTTAACTTTTTGATATTTGTTCTCTTGTTTGATGTGCGGTCCTTTCCCAATTTGGGAACACTACTACCTCCTTATATAATTCTCCATACTATGTTGTGCTTGTAATAAAGCATTTGTGGGGTCAGGTGTTCGGGATCCCTTCCCAGCGTCTCCTAATGGATCTTCTAATCCTTTTGTATTGGAGAATCTGGCCTTGCAGAAGAGTGTACTAGGCATGTAGTGTGTGAAAGTCCATTAGCTCACCCTCTTGGTACAGTTCTTCCAGAGTGTGGATGCCAGCTTCATCCCACGCCTCCAGTTCCCAAGCCGAAAACGGCCCTGACTCCTTTGGAAATCCACAAAGGGACAGAGCAGGTGCAAACTGTAACTTTAGTGCCTGTATATGCGCAGCCCTTTTTGCATGGAGCTATCTCTCCCCAAGGAGAAACAGCTTGCCCAGTCCTCCTGCTCGGGCCTGGACTTTAGAGCATCAGATTCTTGTAGGTGCATTCCTTCCAACCTTCTAGCTGGCCATTGGAGTTGGGCTGCCATGTAGTAATGTAAAACACTGGAGATCACCGCTCTGCCCCATCAGACAGGAGTCTTAGCTTGACCAGTTGCATACTTTGCCTCCTCGTTCCCCATATGAGGGTTATCAATAGGGAGGTTAGCTGTCTTAAGTATCATGGTACCACAAGGGGATGGTTTGCAAAATAATAGAATAGCCTTTTGGGCATCACCATTTTGGCGGTTGCTATTCGACCCGGAACAGAATGAGGTAAAAAGGTCCAGAAGGCCACCTGGGCCTGCAAGGCTTTCATGGCCCAGCCCAGGTTACCACAAATAGGTCAGTATGTGCTCTGTGTTTATTGATACCTAGGTATCGGAACGTACTAGCTGCCCAGCGTAAGCTGCGGGCCCCAACTAAAATTAATTTCTGTACCACATTCTGCGTGAGTGATTTAGCAAAATTGCCTCTTAGACTGAAGACCAGGGCGGAAGTTATGAGACCCTGTGATATTGGGGTAAAGTTGGTCTCCACATCTCTTAAGCACATGAGCACATCATCCGTTTAGAGTGATACAACATGTGTGGTTTTATCCAGGGGGATACCCAAGGTTGGACCGTTCCTCCTTAGCTCCATGGCCAAAGGCTCGATGGCCAGCGCAAATAGTAAAGGTAAAAGGGCAGCCTTGTCTTGCACTCCTTGTTGTTGATATGTGTTTGCCCATTTTTGCCCTTGCCGTCGGTGCATTGTAACGGAGACTAATCTATTTGAGCAGTTGATGGGGTGTCCTAATCCGTCTAGGTTTTTAAATAAGTACAGCCATCTGAGCGTGTTGAACGCCTGTTCGAGATCTAAAGATAAGCATGCCACCCTAGGCCATTCCCTGGGGGCTTTCTCCATGACTTGACATAACATTCTAATGTTAAAAGATGTGTTACTCCTTGGAATGAATCCATTCTGATCGCTATGAATCATCAGGGGGAGGATTCGGAGGAGTCTCTCTGCTAGGATTTTGCTCAGTATTTTGTCATTTGTATTGAGGGTAGAAATGGGGTGATATTAGGAGAGTTTGAACGGTGACCACACAGGCTTCAGGGGCGATGTCACTATTGCCACATGGGTCGTACTGGGGATGCTGCCATGGCAGCGCCACTTCATATATACATCTTAGCTTGGATACTGGAACCACCAAAAAGTCTGCATAGTATTCTGCGGGCAAGTCATCTGACCCAGGTGCCTTGTCTGTTCACAGTTCACGGCAGGGAATCACCATTCCAGTAGGAAGGTTCTGGAGTATGTCAGGGGTTGGAGGACCGCCTGTCCTGTTTACAGATCTCCATCGACCTTGCCTGTGATGTGAAGCGAGTCACTGTCACAGCTTGATTTTCAGTACTGAAGGCTTGCCGAGCAGGCTCCTGGTGGATGGGCCCTCAGGACTTAGCTTTGAAATTGATGATCCAGCAGAGGCTCCACTGGTGTAAACATAGCACTGCCCTAATACTAAGCACAGTGTAATAATGGAGCTGTATAAAGGTGTAAGAGAATATAGATAAATGGGACCTTTCACCCAAAATGACTCATTACTACTTTATGTGCCTATACTTTATTTGTTTTTTGTTGGATAGCACTCACGTGAATGTGCTGCTATTTCTAAGTGTTTGGAAGAGAATGGTGTAGAAAGCAAGAGGTAGGTCTTGAGTGTCCAGGCAAGTGCCTTCAACAGCAGGAATTAGATGGAGACCGGGAATTCATGTTACCTGAACTTGGAGGTGGGTTTACATGTTCTGTCTGAAAATGAGCCACCCTTCACAACTTGAACCACCTTGACTGGAGGAGCTTCAGTGATCTGCGAAGATCATCTTTATCGAGGGTTCTAGGACTACCCTTTCTTCTCTTACACCGATCTCCATTCCTTCGTCAAGTCTCAGACAACATGCATCTAGAGTCTAAAGGTCTCATCTGTCTGCCGCACAGTCGAATTACTGTGAGTGTAACCACTCAAATGGCCATGCAAGCGCGGGCCCTACAGCTCTATCACATACACCTCAGTATTGAGAACTACTTTTATATTAGGGTTATAGTTTGAAAAAGAAACATTTGCTTTAAAAACCTTGGAATTGGACTCCGCTCCCCTGGTTTAGTCAAGAAGCTGGTCTTCAAATTATTGAGCTGAGTATAAACTTCGAATGACCCATCTGTTAGTAGGCCCTGTGATTCACTGATCGATGGATTTGGCATGCATGTTGGGTGTCTGTGCGAAGGTTGTGTGTAGCATCGAGAGAGTTGGGTGAGGAGGCATTTTCTGGACAACACACTCAATTGCAGAAAGAGTGGAGCGTGCATTTGTGACAAGGTTGGTTGCATATCGAAGCATAGCAAATGATTACAAAGCTCTATTCGCATTTGCTCTCTCTATGCAATTGCTTTGTGCATGTATTCTGAAAGAGTTGATCAGTGGCATAACGCTACTGACAATTGATGAGTACTCTGTTTTTGATTGCAGTGAACAATGTCAATATGATGAGTGATCGTTTGTACTATGACCTAAAATGTTTGTCTGCTTTGTTATGTTGCAAGGAGAATTTGTTGGTCTTTTCTAAACTAATTTGAATGAGAAATTGATAGTCTGTTTTGTACCATGACACCATGTGTTGTGTGGTCTCTGATGAGAGGGTGGTTTTAGAATCAGTTTTGAACTATAGTGAATAGAGCTTGACTGTTGTTTGGGCTGCTTCTCTAAAAACTTAAAAGTGTAATGCCTACTCTTTCCCTGTAAGGATCAGCGATTGTTTCTCGCTTCTGTGTTTCAGACATCAATTTCACATGCTAGATTCACTCTTGTCCCGAGCATTGTGTGTTACTTCCTTCTATCTTGTAGGGAGAACAGTTTGATCTTTCTGTCTTGTATGAGTTGAGTTTAGAACTTCCTTCTGTCTAGTTTGAGTAGTGTTTCAATTGTTCTTTTGTATTGCAGTGAACACTAATTGTGCTTCTGCCTTGTCAGGAGCTTGTTATTTCCTGCTGTCTTGTGGCAAGTACATTGTTTGGTACTGAGCAGTAATTGATACTTTCTTCTGTATTTTAGTGAGCTGTGTTTGATACTTTGTCAGGTGGGGGAGGGAGAGTTAAGCATGGTGGGTTTGACTGTCTGTCCATTTCAACAGTTTTTCATTGCAGTTTCGCTCTTCTATTAGTTGATATGTGACACATGACTTGTGCGGTGAATTCTATGTTGCCAGTGCCAAATCTACGCTCCTTACGTTTTCTGTTCCGCTTGGCTTCTTTTGAAACATTTTTAGAAATAATTGCTCCCTAGTTTCCTTTTTATTCCGTCTAGCCATGTCGAAATGAACAGCAGGTGAAAGACGCACAACCGGGGCAACTCATCTAGAAACACTCTGTCCAAAGCTTCGCAATGAGAGTCCGTGTTGCCTGAAGAAGGCTAGAAATCCAGCGAGCGCCGCTTCCATTCCCAGGAGGTCTTCATTGGCTGTGAACTACGGTTTTTCCTCACAGGCCTGAGCGGGCTTCCTTTTGTTGCCATCTAAATGAGCTTGCAACTCTTTACAAGTGAGGAATGTTTCCATCTGCCTCATCTCTAACTTTCATGCACCGTAGCCTTCTTTATCGCTCTCTGTTTCCCAAAACAAGCGGCCTGTCTGAGCCTGGAAGTCAGTCCTCAGTCATGGCCCTCCCTCCCCACTTGTGGCTTCTTCTGCATCAGGGACTCCTCAAGCCAGAAACAAAATAACAGAAAACAAGGCCAACCGCCATGACTACCGTTTGATTCCCAAGATGGCGGTGGCACTTTCAAACCGCAGAGTGGCGGAGCCGCTCCTTTTATATGAGTGACAATTCTGACAGGTTGATAGAGGGATGCGCAGCTCATGTCCACCAGAAAACAAGAGCCCCTGTTTGGTTAGCAAGATCCCTAAGTGTGTTAGGGTGTGTGCTTGTTTTAGTGCCCTCACACGATTTCAAAGATTACCTTCACCCGAACAAAGTTTTTAGGTATAGTAAGATAATTTGCAATGTTAATTGACCCAGTCAAGCAAAAAAAAAAAAAATAATTAATTGACCCAGTCAAGCAAAAAAAATAAAATTCTTTAAAGTGCACCTGTGGCTATTCTTTGCAAAGTGGTGTTGTGCAGCACAAGAGCAGTAACGGATCTCTGCAAAGTAACTTAATTTGAACCATCCTGTTTGTCTTAAATAAAGATAATGGAGAGGTGCAAAATATGGGATTGTTTTTCACCAAATTTGCGTAATGTCCGCAAAATTATGCAAATTTGCACATATTAAATGAAACATCCTTGTTCAGTATCTACTATGAAAATTGCATGCTTGGGCATCGGAGTTTGCGTAAAGCTTACTTCGATGGCCTGAGGGAGTGAGGGCAGTCGAACGTAAGCCACCCCACCACTCATGTCAGGAGTAAGGAGTTGTAGATGGTGCAAAGGTCTAATGCAAGTTGGACCTGTCCTGCGAATGTTAAATGGGTGGGTATCACTTTCTGTTCTTCCGGTCCATCACAGATTTACCAAACTATGCAACCAGTGCATGTATTCGAGAGGCAAAGTTATTCACAATGTGTCATAATCTGATTAGCGGTTGAGGTTTTTGTTTAAAGACTACTTTATTTCTAGGATATGTCGTCAGGACTCTTCCACCAGTTCAAAGGTGAAGCGCTTCTTTGAGTGCTGGTGGAGAGAGCACTAAGGCAGTGCTTGATTTGAGCCTGTGGTTTCCGGTGCTCTGCATCGGCACTTATGATAGCTGCCACATGGTGGCGCTGTTTGTGCAATTTAGAGATGAGCTGAACAACAGCTGTTTATTAATTCAATGTACATTATATTCAACTAACTGCTGCTACCAAAGCCATTTTCATTGCTCTGCGGGCCTAAAATATTCTGAATTGTCACACATCGCATTGTGATGGTTCAGAGTTGTGCAGGTACAGTCATAGGCAGCGCTGCAACAGCAAATAGGTAGTACAAGCTGCAGTGGCCTCCCGAAGCAGGCCCTGGGACTTACGTTTTTACAAATTAAGCACTGCACTAAGGTGGCATGTAATTACAATGGGTATCACATAGGTGGGTCTGTAGGATTCTTCAGCAGCAGGGTGGGTGCCAGTGGAAGGAAAAGGGGGATGTATGATGGAACAACGACTGCCAGAACAACTACAGTCTTTACAACGACGCCTTAACAACGACTTAATCTTAGGTACGAAAGTTTTAACTAAAGGCATCTGTGGTAAATGCATACTCGTAAAAAAATAGTTGTAAAAACATGCGTTGTAAACACGTTGTCGTTGTTCAGAATTCGTTGTTAAGGCATCTTGTTGTTCAGCCTTCGTTGTAATGGCTGTTTCCCAGAAAATGGTTATCATTGTGCACCATATAGGGCAATAACAGTGATTTATTCAAAAAGAGAGCGATAGAGAGAATGCGCATGTGGTAGGTGGTAGTGACTTGCCAAATCACCATCATTGGCATCTCCTACTGAGATGAGAGGGTTTTAAACGCAGCTGTGGCTTGGCAAGCGGGTTGCCTTTTGTGTTTTCCGCAGATAAGCCTCCTAAAACTTTGTATTTTCCTTTCCCTACCGCATGCTATGCATTAGATGTGGCATCTGGAGGCTCATTCTAATGTGGACCGGTCTTTCTATGCCACGTCAAACTGCAGTCCTGCACCAGGAACGGTGTTTGTGAAGGATGACCGCTTGGAAGTTGCTCTGGTCCACGGGGCACCTGACATTTATTTGACAGATTTTTCTTTACCACCAACTGGCAATGATTGAAACCTACTGAACCTGGAGTCTCTGGAAGATGCCCTTGAGGACATATACACGAGTTTCAATGGTACATGAGTGGAAATCTCAGGATGCTCTTGGTATCTAGAGAACTCCTTCAGCAGGAGCATTCTAAAACTACAAAAAAAACTGATTGATGTAAATTTGGCATTCTTTGGGACCTGCATATCAATTCTGGAACACAGCCTTGTGAATTAGGAACCTGTGCTTTTTGAATTATTTTCCTGATTTTTCCTGCAACTCTTCAAGTTGGAACCTGGTAGACAATCAGTTAATAATACCATTGACTATTTCTGTTCTAACAACCACAAAGTGTATATATCTCTATTTTCCCAAAATACATTATTAGCCAAACAACTGTAATACTTGTATTGACCCTCAAGCAGCTGGAATTCTGCTCTTCTAGACTCAAACCTTTGTCATGCACATCTATGACCATCATCCTCGGTACTAACCTTACAAGCATTGGTGAAGCCAATCAGCCTTACTTTACTAATACTTAGCGGCCGGTATTAGTTTTGCCAATGCTTGCAGTCCTAGGTTCCCTCCTCCTTTCACTTGCTAAGTTGATTAGTCAAGAGAGTGAGTGAGGAGGAAGCTGCTCTTCTCCAGGTCCTTGTTCAGCTTCTAAAAACTAATGACCTTTCACCTTCAGTGTGCAACGCATGCTGCTGCCCACATCGGTGTCTTTGTGGGGCAGGAGCTTCTGTAAGTCAGTGCTTAATTTGAGCCAGTGCTTTTCAGGGCTAGGCACCGGCACTTAATTGTCAACACAACACTTATGACAGTCTGCCACATGGTGGCGCTACTCATTACATTTAGCGATGAGCAGAACACCGGTTCTTTATAAATACAATATACATTAAAAATTGCTAATGCCTGCCTCCCCGGCCATTCCTTTAGCTTTGTGGACCTGGAATAATCTGAACTGTCGCACTTGCAGGTGAGAGAGATGGTTAGTAATTGTTTTGGCAGTGATGACCGGGGCGATGAGTGGTGCAAGCTGCAGTGGCCTCCTGGTCAGAGCCCTGGTACTTATTATTTTACAAATTAAGTGCTGCTGTAAGTGCAGCTATCTGTGACCAGCCTCATATTTACTCCAAAGGCAAGACCCTACATTTTGAAGAAATATGTTGGTCACAGTGGCAATAGTTTTATATTTGATGTTGAATTTTGGTTAATTTACTCAACTGAAAATTTAGCGTTTGTGTTGGCTATTTATTCTGCACATCCCTCAGGGTTCACATGCTGCCTCTGCTGTTTCGGCGAGAAAGTGACTCAAAACATAAAAATATCACAGGTAAATAGTAAAGTTCTAAGTAAGGAGTTTCAGGCACCACTTTACTCTTGCACCATAAACACTGTGGATATCATGATAGGAAGTGATGCAATGGAAATCCATGCCTAGACTTAACTAAAGGTATCACACATGCAGTCATTGGCGACTGAATTATATACTTTAAAGTTTTTAATTCTGTTTGGTCATATACATCCTTGTAAAGTTGTACTTAGCCATTTTTAGGTCTCGCGCCTAGCGTTGCAGTGTGCAGACCTGCTCACGCAGCGCAAGACCTCATGTAGGGGGATCTGAAAGCTAACCACACGCGTGTGCGTGTGGTTTTGCTTTCGCCGGCTGCAATTAGCTTTAGCGTGTTTTTAAAAAAAAAATAAGGCACGCAATTGGGCAAAGGCGGGCACATGTCCCGCCTTTGCTCCGCCCATTCCCATCGGTGTCTATTACGTGCAGCAGCGTGCGTTCGCCTCGCTGCCGTGCTCCCTCGCCCCCACTCCTCTGTGGTGCGCGCGCACCACTGGTTCCACTGGTTACCTTAACTCAATGTTATTTCTCATTTAAGCTGCACCTTATTCTATATGTAACTGCCTGAAAGTTAAAGACCCAAAAAAATCTTACAGGATATTTAGGTGTTTCAACCATACCTTTGACCCCGCCCCGCACTCACTGACCCCAGACCTATTGCATGCAGCATTACAGTTCCCATACTTGTTAATAGACTTCGGCCGCTGCTCAGCAGACCTGCTCGGGCTCTTAGTGGCTACTGAGGGACCCGCCTAGCCAAAATCTCCCATGGACCTCCGCAATAGAAAGCGAAACCGAGTGGTGTCTGTTGAAGAGAGCGCAAGTGTCTGCTAAAGAACAAGAGCATCTAAAGCCTGATCACCGCCGCTGACGGATGCAAGCACAGCTTTCTGTGTCCCGAGGCGCCTCCCATACCGATGGCTTTGGTGGCTGCCTGCTATTGGGAATGGCGCTGCCGGGGGACCTGCCAGCGGGTTCGGCCTCATTAGGTATGGTGAAGGTTATCTTCTTGCCAGGGTTCCCTACCCTGTCCCTTTTTCTGGCCAACGTCTTTACTATGGAGTGTTTGTGAGTGTGACCCATAAACGAGCCCATAGTTTCACTCTGAGGCCTCCCAACTAGGCAGGGGGGTGCATGGTGGTCGGGGCTCATCCTTTATTTTCATACCTTCGTCTGTTTTTCTGAAAGGCGCGTGTGTGTTTGGGTCTGCATATTATAACAAACGTATTTCGCTTCGTTAGTCTTTCTGCGGTGCTAAAGAATGATTTCCATGAAGCAGTAAAAGAGCAAATGCATTAAACAAACTCTCTTGCTGCTAGTCACGCGTGCGTCCGGAAATCCCCTTTAGAGAAACAAGAATAATCGATGATAAACTGGGGGTTGAGTCTTGACGTGTTCTGAAAAGCTTAATGCTCTTGCAGCATTTGATCTACATGATCCTAATCTGCACATGGTCAGATCGAGCGGCAGCGTGCTCTCATTACGGCATAACAAAACGCGTGTGTACACATCAATTCAGTTATTTAAATGGAAATATTTTACTACTGAGCAGTGCCAGTATTCTCCTATTGAAAGTATCGCCGTCCTCCTGAGAAGTGCAGAAATGTCTATGTGTGTAAGCCAGGGGTCTTCAACCTTTTCTGTAACAAGAGCTACTTATGTGCAGTGAAAATCATCTTGAGCTACTAATATTATTAGCAATGTAGTGACCACATAAGACAAGATCGCATTAGAGGGCACCAGATGCAGGGTTATGAGCAGGGATCCCCTCAGTCTCAGCACGGTTGCCAGCAGTAATGTACAAAAGGAGTTGTCAAAGTTGAATGCCTCTATGTAGGTAATACATGACAAACATAGCTCTAATGACTCCGTAATGCCTCAAACATAGCTGTAATGCCCTTGACACCAAGGTAACAGTATTCGTAATAATTCTCCCCAACACTACATGATTTATCACTCAAATTCAGATTCAAATATGTTTTGGATTTTCAGCAATTTTCCTCCAAACATCATCTTATGATTTCTGAAATTACACATATTTTTGTGTTGAATACAACATTTTCAATTTTGGTACACATCTATTCATTAACCCCTTCTCTGCGGCGCGAATTCCGCCGCAGCGCTGGGGGGGTTTGGGGTGTTTGCGGCGCCGCCATGCGCATGACAGAACCACGCCGTCATGAGTCACGGGCGAGCTGTGCTCATGACGGCGTGGTTCCGTCACGACTCCGCCCACTCTCTAATTCGCCCGCACAGGCGGGGAATTAGAGCCGCGTGGGAGGAGCGGCCGCCAATGGCTGCACCATGACGGAATCACGCGGTCATGAGCACACGCCGCCCGTGGCTCATGATGGCGTGGTTCCGTCATGAGCGCACAAGGGGTTAAACCAAGCAAAAGTTTCTAAGTTTGTCAGATGGGCTATCCACAGGAGAGCTACCTAGAGGTAGGTAGAGAGAGCTACCAGTAGCTCACAAGCTACTTGTTGGAGAAGCCTGGTGTAAGCACTCCTGGGAAGCTGTGAAAGCTGCTTTCCAGGCATGCGCCTAGACTTATTTGAAAATGCCTATGACGCTCTAAAATAAAATACAACAATCGCATGTATACGTTTTGCAAAGTTAGATTGAAAGACCAGTACTCGTTCTTCCGTGTAATCTCTTGGTTAAGCTGCATGTGGTGTGCCTTGCTTC
The DNA here is from genome assembly GCF_964204655.1 of Triturus cristatus. NCBI lineage: Eukaryota > Metazoa > Chordata > Amphibia > Caudata > Salamandridae > Triturus > Triturus cristatus. The sequence continues at coordinate 1,099,812,552 of NC_140594.1, forward strand.
TTGTGGGGGACGGGCAAAAAATTAACAGATCTGCCTTAGGAATGGCCCAACCCACCCTCTAACTAAAACAGCTGTTCCCTACGTGCTGCAGTATCAAGCTCCATATAAAACACCCAGGGTAAACAACATCAAGAGGTTAAAGCCTCCAGTGCATATCTGCAGCTCTTTAGTACTGCTCATAGCACCACCCGAAAGCCTGCTGTCACATCCAGGACCTGCCATAATTTTTAGGGATTATTCAGTAGCTGTGTTGAGTTTGCATTGCCTTTTTGTACCGGTGTCTGCAATATGCGAGACAAAGTAAGGGCACACAATCATTCATTCCATATGGTTCGGCCCCGTTGCTTTCCACTCCCCACCCCTTGTTGCTTTTTACAAAGCTGCAACTATCTTGAATTCTGCCTTTTCTGACCTTCCAGTCCGCCTACGGTTATATATTATTTTTATGTTACTATTTGTTTTACCTTTGCCTACAATTCTCGATGCCAATAAAGTAATTTGATCGGGTTGCATTAAAGCAGTTCACAACTCCATTCATTCAGTCACACAAGGATCACCTTGAACTGAGCATAAATATATATTTTTTAAAATCATCCAGTTTACTTTATATCGCGCTCCACTAAACACACAAAAAATAAGTAAAAAACAATGCCATTTACAACGCCAATAGCTCTAACTTGTACAAATGCGAGACCTCTTGCATAGCAAATGCTTGTTACTTGCTGTCTGTGAGATGTAATCGGGAAGATTTTCAAACCTAAAGGGTTGATTCTGCAGGGGCCAGTCTTTGAACAAAACTTCCTATCGTTATTTACAATTTGACAATATTTTTCAATCCCACCAAAAACGAAGTTTGAAAGTGTTTATTGACTTTTACTTCTGATAGTTTCCGCAAATAATTAAAAGGAATAACCAACCACACTGTTAGCATTCTTTAAGTCCCAACTCCAGATGTAATGGTCAACACAACTGGAAAAAAGGTATCCTCCGGGTACAGTTTCTGTGGATGAAATTAAACACATGAAAGAGCTAGTCAAGATTCCCTTTTCATAAAAAAGATGCCTTAGGATCCAGTTTACAAATCTGTGCACAAGTCTAATATCACAGCTTTTCATTCCAGGGACCCAGCCAGCATTTCATACTGTGAAGACTGGGAAAATATTTGCAAATGAATTCGTTAATAATACCCCCACTATCAGCAGTTGCAGAAAATATGATTAGAAGATTATTTCTTTTATTAATTCATTAAGTCATTCATTTCTTTGTTGCAAGGGTACTTTTGAAACAAAAGGGTTGTTACCAAATTGCAAATATCAAACCAACTTTGGAAACAAAAGAAAGACTCATAATGTGAACACAGCAATACATGATAATGATAGTATATACAAATATATAAAATGTCCTAGTTGCTTCATACCCTAAAAGTATTTTGAAAATTATAAATGTTTGGTTTTCAGGAAACAGGTACATTTTAAAAAATGTCAGAGAAGAAAAAGAAATGAAAAACATGCGTTGAAGGTGTGAGGAAGATGTTTGCTAGACCAGCACTGCTAATGCGCATCTGGATTCACAGGACTAATAAAATATTGCAGTACCAAGCAACTGTTTAGCTGAGATCTTCCTGGAACTATGTGAAGGCAAAACTTTCCTCACATAATAAAAACTATGCATAAGTCTAGTGTCATCTCGCTAAATAATTTCTTTCTTCTTGCAGGAATACTCATTCATTTCGTCAGGCTTAAATTAATTTCTTCTCTAATACACTCTGCCGTTCAATTACTACTCACTCACCTTTACTCCTTACCTTCATCACTCACTCATTCCCTGTCCCTTATTCACTCATTCCATTACTGATGAACTCATCTAACTGGCAACTTAACTCAGCTACTCTTCTTTTTACACATCCCTTCTCTCAAAGAACTTAATTGCACAATTCAGCTTGCTGGCTGTCACATATTAAAAAAGGGATATTAATAAAACATACTATTAAAAGTTGTGACTGAAGGGATAAGTAAGTGTTACTAAAAATGCATAATAATGTAGTGGGCTGGAAACAGCTAGAAATTAATATCAAGTACTTGTAGATCGACTTACATTGGAAATTTTAGGGCAGAGCCCTGGGGTATGAATTATGGGGCATACAGATGTTTTGATCAACCACAAATTATTGCAAATCTTAGAGTTGTTTTTTTCCTATGAGAAGGTGATTAAGTTTCCCAGTTTCTTTCAGCAGAGCCTGTAGAAAGCTTTTTTCTCTTTATAGCAAGATCATTTCATACTATTAAAATCCAGCCAAACCGATCACGACTGATACACTGAGATTCATGTTAATTGCATAGTTCTTAGGTAATTCCAAGGTGGAAAATGTGTGCCAAATTTTGCCCTGCAAGTTTATGTGTTGGTTTTCTTCTAGAAATGTGGCATGGCAGTGGAACAGAACACTAGCCCCTTTCTCTGAAGCACATGCCTCTTTGCAGAACCATTTTTCCTCATGTAAAGACATTGATAGATCCTACACAAACTGTTACAAAAGTCATGCTTTCAGCAAAAAAGTTTGCAAACTATGGGGCATATTACCAAGAAATGGCGTTAAACTTATCGCCGCTTTAGCGGCAGGAAACTGCCGCTAAAGCGGCGATAAAGGGCTTGATAATATGCCCTTGAGAATTCCAATAGAAGCCCATGTTCTGGTGTCAACCTGGGCTTCTACGGGAATTTTCTGCGGCATATTATCAAACCCATTATTGCCGCTTTATCGGCAGTTTTCTGCCGCTAAAGCGGCGATAATTTTAACGCCGTGCTTGATAATATGCCCCTATATGAAGTTGTGAGGCTTTCTTTTAAAGCTGGCCGCTCTCAGAGCTTTATTCCCAAACTCACACACTAGCTGTCATTCCTTAATATTAAAGCGACAATTCGGTTTCCTGAGCAATTTTTTGGGAGCATTTTCTCAATCCGCTTATTATTCGTACCCTGGGGTAGTATCCAATACCAATTTCCAACACCACTCAAATTCATCACAAAAAATGCTTTTACGATTGTTTTTTCTATCTCATTATTCATTGAATAGTTATTCTTAAGGAAGCCTGTAATTTGTTTAAAGCTTAACCACAATACTCGAGTTTGGGGTTCAACTTGTGATACAAATGATTCCAATGTTATCAACTGGTTACAGTTATAAAAATCACCCAGCTTCCCAAACCCTAGCTTGTTATAGGACTGAAGTCCCTTTTGAGGACCCCGGAGACCCCATATTCACAATCTTCAAGAGAGGTGTATGCATGGCATGTTGGAACATTATAGGTTTTATAAAACTGCTCGGTATGTGTTGCAATTAAATTTATGACCTTATATCTTTTTTTCTTGGGTAATTTCGCAGTACGCAGAAATGCTGGTAGCTTAATTGCACTTTTTGTTAACATGCTATTTAGCATAAAGTTATCAAATTTCAAGGTAGAGGCCACCAGTTGAGTTAGTAGGCTAACTAACGCAGCTTGGTAATAGATGGAGAAGGGGGTTAACGCTAGCTCCCCCTGCTCTGTAAATTTGTAGAATGAATAATCTAACCCGTGTTTTTTTTTCCCATATAAACTGACGGATATCTTTATCAAACTCATTGTAGTATGAGATTGGTATTTTTCGAAGATTTAGAAACATAAATACCAACAAGGGGAAGTATAGTAATTTTGACTAGGGAGGCTCTTGCCTATTATTGACAAAGGTAACGGCGACCATCTTTCTATAAGATTCTTTGCTTTAGTGAGGGTATTCCCATAATTTAATTGAAACAATTGGGAAAATCGGCTGTAACATATAATCCTAGATATTTTATAGGTCATAGTGGCAAGAAGCTTAGCTCTTCTGGAAGTTGAACCGCTGCAGAACTGAACAACAGAAGCTCAGTTTTGGCCAGGTTAACTTTATATCCCCCCAGAGCTATAAACGTATGGATTTCACCCAGCGCAACCCGGATGTTTGCCTTATCTGGTTTGAAATATAAAATCATATCGTCGGAGAACAACTTGACTTTTTCCATCCCTGCTGACGGGGCCAGGATTGGTGTATTAGAAAGGATCTTTACCGCCAGTGGCTCAATAAAAAGAGAAAATAAAAGGGGGTACAGAGGGCAACCCTGTCTGGTACCACGCCTAATCATCACCTCTCCCGCCTGTTCCCCATTGATAACTTTCTTTGCAACTGCCCCATTATAAAGTCCTCTTGACATCTCTATCAAGCGTGCTGGAAAACCAAACTTCCCTTAGATAAAAAAAAAAGGGCCTGCCAATCTATAAGGTCGAATGCCTTTACTGCATCCATCATTAAAATAGCCACTTTATCCTAGGATATTGGCTTTTTGTCTAGATGGTTGGTGTACTACACTCCCTTTAGACTGCATAAACTGTTCCCTTCAGCTCCTAATCAATGTTTCAGATGCAGTATGGCTGAGGTAGGAGACTGGGTACATATATTTTTCACATGTCCTAGACTGCAACACTTTTGGGAGGAGGCTTTTAGGTTCATCTGTCGTTGCATGTCCATGGTCATCCTACCCTCAACATCGTTGGCCTTATTTGGGATTTCCCATTCAGATAGTCAGCTGCCAAAATATCAGCAATATTTTGTCTCTATAACAATAGCGGTAGCCAGATCCCCGGTGTTGCAAAATCGGAGGTCACTGAAGGTACCGACAATTGGTCAGTGGCTCTCTAAGCTGGAGCGGACCTGTCAATTCGAAGAGGCGTACGCAAAAAGGGTAGGGGTGGTCAGTAGGTTTAGGGCTACTTGAGAGGACTATGCTTTGGCTACTCATGTAAATTCAAAATATGAAATTCATGCTGTGTATTGGGTAATGAAATATGAGACTATTTATTAGGTAATGGTTTTTAATTTTATGCCAGTTTGTTGCCAATTTATAGTAATATATGTTATGCCCTTATTTATCTTCATTGTGGGTAATTCGTCTTTTGATATAGCTAATGCTGGATATGTACCACGTAAAACGTATTAAGAATGTATGATATTTATTGTCTAATGAAATATGAGATTATTTATTACAAAATGTTTTTCTTTTTTTTTCCTCTCTTGTACCAGTATGCCATTTTGTTGACAATCTCTTTCTGTATGATCTGCCTGTTTTTTTCTTATCAACCAAAAATAAAAAAATAAAATGAAAAAGAAGTTGTGAGGCTTTCCATAGATCTTCTAAAAGGTTGTAAAAACAAAGACTTTTGCAACTTGCTACACCCCTTTATTTAATGGAGACAATAAAGTTTGGGACTCAGAATGGGATAGTTGGTTAAGTCTTTAATTCAGGTCACTCAAAAGACAACCTATGCATCTATTTATTCTTCAATTAATCCTACACTAAATAGCTAAATTACCTGTCATCCCAACTCATTCACTTACTGATTAACTCAGTTTGTCACTTAGAGAAACCCTTCAGCAACTATTATTTCTTTATTTCTTTAGGTTTTTTGTAGAGCAGCGGTAGATTGAGAGAGGGACCATCAACCCACATTCTTTGATGTGATTTTAAGGGTGGGTTTTGACAAATGATTTCTTGAACCTTTCAGGTTCAAGAATTTTCCTAAAACAGAGCTCAGGTTTGAGGGTCCAGGACATTTCCCAAGTTGGGGCTCAATGCTTCCAAGGATAGGCTGCTATGTTTCAGCTGCTGGAATGGTTGTTGTGGGGTGATGTGTTGAGCAGTGGCAGCTGTGGCAGCTGGCACCTAAGGAGAGTGGTGAGAGAGGCAAATGGGCAGTGGGTGTATGCATACACATGCAATACATATAAGTGCCTATATTTGAAAATAAATTAAATAGTCACTTACCTTGCTTGCTGTGCGACATGTCCTCCTCAGTTCCGGTCCGGTTTTCTTCTCTCCTCTAGGCTCCAGCACTGGCCTCAGCCAACTCCTTTAACCAATCCTGGTGCTGCTCTCATGCTGTCAGCCAGCATGAGAGAAGTGTCAGGATTGAAGGCAGTGGCCTATCTCAGCGCTCTCCACGGCACTAGTGGCGTGCGCTTCCTCTCAACCCAGTTGTCTAAGATAGCTGGGTTAGAGAGGTTTAAAGTGTGCATGTCTGGCTGGCTGTCGCAAGACAGCCAGCCAAACTGACATGTGCACTTTAAACTTAATTGAACAGCCTGCCACTCCTCGTGCTGCTGTCACTTAGCCGCAAAGGCCAGCCCCGTCCCGACACTTGGTTAGGGATGGGTTGGTGAAAAATAAAATGGTAATAAATTTACTTTTTTACCGTTTTATTTTTCATCTCTGCGGGTTTTCTGGGGGCAGTTTAGTTAGTGGGGCGAGGCTCCTCCGCCCTAATGGAGGAGACGCTCCTGGTGTTGAGAGGTAGAACAAAGGTCCTGGGTACGAATATAAATAGGGGCCCATTTCTGTGGGTATGAATGGTCTTATGCCTTGAGGAAAATGCAGAGCATTTCTTCCACCTTATAAAGGTTCTGATAATTTTAGGCAAAGCTTTTGAGGTTGATCGGTAAAGAATGAACTGATCCAGTTTACAAATCACAATGCTTTCTTCCAATGTGGTCAACAAACTATTGAGGTAGAGGATGTGTCCTACTGAGAATCAAGGAGAATGAATGCAGCTTGCTGTCCTTCTTGAAGCATGATAAGTTCTTCTCTGATACCTGCCAGGGCTGACTAAGTTCCACTATTTGTACTGAACCATGAATGGAAGTCATGTGGTAGCTTGTGCACTTCCACATAGTCTTATAGTTGATCTGTCACAATTTTTTCTATACTTTTGCTAGGTTATGGGAGATAAAGGTTAGTTTTCCAGGACATGGTGTTTGCTTGTCTTTCTTTAACAGCGTGTTGACTATCATCAGTTTCAGATAGCTAGGGACTCTACCCATAGACAGTGAAGAATTGATTGAGGTGGCCAAATCATTGCCCGTGGAGGAGAAGACGACTCCTCTCTGACCTCCAAGAAGTATTGACTCATCTAGGGGAGACCGCTCGTAATTTTCCAGGTCACACCAAGGTTCTGTTGAGTGAATTAAATAGGAAAATCAAAGGATTTTGCAACAAGTTCAAATCACAAGTAGAAGTTGTAAGTCTTCATACTGTCAAGTGGGTCAAGCCAATCTTTTTAGCTTCTGAAGTGATCAGCCACAGCTATAATTGAAGTCTGTGAACTTTAATTGCCAGGTGCAGGTTGGTAACTACTAAAAAAGTTCAGAGATTACAGATATGTTTCGCCTTTATTGGGATTCATTAGTGTGATGCCGTTGACATTAAAGTTTTGAGGCTCTAGAGGCAGTGCTTTAAATGGTCTGGTACTGTCCAGTACTGAGTACCGACACATTTTTATTTTGAGAGGGAGAGTACCTGCACTTCTGAAGAGTGACGTAATACTTTTAATTGGAGAGTGCCGGCACTCATGGGCATAGGAAGTGTGGGGGACTCGGGGGATATATCCCCCCAGATTTTAAAGTGGGGGGACACAGGGGTGGAGGGGGGGGCGAGAGGACAAAAGAATTTCCCCTCTCTCTTATGTCTGTGGCAGGGCCATTGGTACGTCAAAGCACGAGTGCTTTGACGTGCTAATGACCCTGCACTTGACTTGTGTAACTTCCCTTTTGTTGTGCTGCAAAAGCTCCAAGAATTTTTCACACCTCGTCCTCCCCACTACCACTGTTTGCAGTCTGAACTTACAGGACAAAGGAAGAGAGGTAGTTTGTTGATTGCTGACTGCATCCTGCCCCTCCTCATTTGGGACCCTACCTCATTTGACTGTTTCACACTGCGCAATTCAGCCACTCAGTTGAAATCTTTATTTTGAGCAGTTGAACCTTGCCCTGGAACATGATCACAATTAGCATCAGACATAGTCTAAGCACACATCTTGCATCATGATGTGCCAGATGTGTTGGTCTGTCCTAATATTTGCACAAATAACAATTTAAATACCACTGTTTTGTCTTATTTCTTTTATAGCGCTACCCAACCCAATCCAGGGTGTCAGAGAACTCTAAATCACACACATATATTATACATTGACAATAAACCATATGTGTGTAAATCAATTTGCAGAATGTGTTACATAAAATAGTGAGGATTACAAGGTGTAGGAGTCACATGTCCTTTCCTTTGCTATATTAGAAGGATTACAATTTATGAACTGCAATTAACTAAAGGATCTCTGTGTTAAAAGCAATAACCCCCTTACCCAGCTACATAAAATAAAAACCCGTCACTTCTATGTCACATGAAGTGCTTTGCGTGAGCCATATTAACCCTCCATGGTACACTGATTCAAAACTGGGATTACACAAAACACCTGTCTCTCCAGCAAGAGCATTAACCTCCAGAGTTATCTTACCATTAGTATTATTTCCTGAGATTTACTGGGTACATAAAGATCTATGCAGCAGGTGCCTTAACCCCATAAGATATTTAAAAATGCAGACTTTGAACCAATTAAGCAGAACATATACTGCCATGTTTCTCCTTGTTGCTAATTTCTTTCTGGCAGAGTTTTAATAAATAAATGTGTAAGTGAATCCCTAGATCTTGCACCGGGGTTGCATCACATGTTAGGCGCAACTCCGACGCAAACTCTAATTTGTTAAATATTGTAATGCGCTCAAATGTACTCTTGATAGGCCTGCTTAACATATGCGAGGTCTTAGAATCAGATGTCATTTTTTGTGATATCACTTCCTGTGAGGTCATGGGTTATGATGTCAGGTGCGATGTCATGTACTGTGGTGTCACTTTCATACTGCCTAACTTGGTTAGTGCCCCACTTCTGTTTTTTAGGACTTGTGCCCTGGTGGGAGAAGTAAATTGGAGAACTGGTGTTGGTGGTTGTAGGAGGCTGGCTTAGTAAATGGTGCACACTCTCAGGAGTGATGCACCTTGCACTAATCCAGGCAACCGTTATGGTGATTTTAGTGGTCTTTGATAACCATAGAAAGCTCTCAAAGTGGTAGCTGTGGAGAGAAGCCTTCAGGCTTGTCTTAAAGTGTCAAGCAGCTTGTTTTACCACATTTAATCGACAGTGTAGATTAGATGAAAAAGAACCACACAGTGTTTATAAAAATAAGGCTATTTATTATGCAAAACAATCACTAACACATTGGTGTATCTCCTACCCAGAGATATCAACAATATGCACAAGAATATTTCAAAATAATTATGTAAGTAGCACAAATATACACTGGTGTCCATGGGAAGACCAAACCAAATACTAAGAAAGTGGAATCAAAACTTCAAGGAGAACGGGACTTGGCCCAGAAGACTCATAGGAGATGGGGACACTGGGAACTGCCCAAGGTAAGTACCCAGGAACCCCACGGAGGCTGTGTGCAGAGTGGAAACACAGCCGCATACACAATGAAAGTCAATGGAGAAGTCGCGGGTGCAGTTATACAGAAGAAGGACCCTCCCCAGAGGACCCAGAAGAAACCCTTTGGAAGACGGGAGGTTGGAGAGTCATCCCACCCGTGGATGCCCCAAGAACGAGGTTACCTGCACCAGGGAAGCCGGGTGCGTAGGGGTGAAGTGACGTCGGAACCTGCAGTAGACGACAATGGAAGATTTTGAAGAAGATGCCAAAGAAGCATGTGAAGGAATCCGGTGGAATCCAAGAATGGATTCTTGAAGAAGAGAACCTGCAAGAAGAGGGGACAGAGTCCATGCCACTAGGAAGTGACCAGGAGTCACTGAAGCACAATCCCCACCAATGTTGGGAGGTTCAAGGGTGAAGACGGTGACCTTGTTGCTGCAGCTGTGAGCACCACGCGATGCTGAGGAAGACCAGGAGCCATGCTCGAGCTGTCCCATATTGGGTGTCGGTGTTCAGGTGGTCGGTGTCTAGCGGGAGGACCACCAAGCCTTGGTAGCCGCAACTAGTGTGGAAAGTAAAAAGATGCAAACATTGGGACCAGTAAGATCCAAGCGACTCAGCACGTGCAGGAGAGTCAGAGCTGGCCCGAGCAAGCAGGGGGGCCCACCAAGGCAGAAGAAAACCCTTGCTAGGACCCACAGTCCAAAGGCACTGAAGTCACAAGAGGACCTCAGGCAGCTCACAGAAGATGGAAGCCCACGGTGCAGTGAGGATGGTGATCTTTGAGGGATGAGGTGCTAGAGGCTGAAGCTTCTTGTAGTCCAAAGATCTCTTGAGTGCAGAACCAACAAGCCTTGGCAATGGAAAATCGATGCAGTGCACATGGGTTTGATCCCAGCGGCTTTGATGAGGGATACTGTCCTCAAAATTGCAGAGAAGACAGGTTAGGCCTCTGGGAGCTGTAGAACCACCACCTGCGTTGATAGGCCTTGAGTAGTATGTTGGATGACAGGAGCAGCAGACCGGTCAACTTTGTTGCGGTGCATGCAGATGCAGGAGAGTGACTTCTTCACGCCAAGGGAGATTACTTCAGATGTCCTTGATGCCCACAGGCCTTCTGGAGAACCTGGATGATGCACAGACACAGACGACGCAGAAGATTTGAAGAACAGTGAGACCAGGATCAGTAGGAGTCTTCCTTGATGCAGTCTCAGGTCCAGTCGAAATCCGACGAAGTCCAAGTGTCCAAATGGTCGAAGAGTGTCTTGGTTTTAGAGGTGAGTGTTGTTCCACGAAGAATCTGAGGACCTACCCATAGGGGGCCCTAAGGAAAGGGATGGAATGACTTGGGATCCCTCCCAGAGGATGGGCTGGACGAAGGAGAGGATACTCCCCTGTTCTTTGTCCAGTTTCGTGCCCGAGTGGAAACCAGGGGTTCCTGAACTGTCTCAAACAGGAGTATGCAAGGAAGGCACTAAATTTGCCCTTCAAAGCAGTCTGGTGCCACTGACAAGCGCCCCCCACCCGGCCCAATACTATAAGTCCTGTCTGGGAGGTGGTCACACCTCCCTGTGACAGGAAACCTATTGTTCTAACTTCCCCTGACGAGCCCAGCTCAACTCAGCAGCAGGAGGGCAGAATCATGCCTGTGGTCGGCACCATAACTGGTTTGCTGGCAGACCCTGAAAGGCTGTTACTTGGAGTACAGGGGGGGTCACCTAAGGAGACCCCCAGTATTTGGGATCATTCTTCTAGCACCAGAATCGGTGTTGGGGTATGATTCCAACATGTTTGATACAAAACATGACCAGGTCCAGTGCAGCCATTATATAGTTAGACATCTCGTAATAACTGATGTCCACTATATACCTTAAAATGGCTGACCGCTCCTACAAAGCCTGGAGAATTGACTCCGGGGTTTGTAGGGGCACCCTCACATTTATAACCAAGCACTGTGCCTACCATAGGGGTGACTTATATTTTTTAAGTGCAGTGACCTCCAATATAAAGAAACTTATATCTGTTGTGAGAGGTGCAAGCACCATCTCACAACTGGCTGCAATGGCAGGCCTGTAGTCAAGTTTAAGTGAACTCCCATGGGTGGCAAAATACATGCTGCAGCCCATTGAAGCCTCTGCTGTACCTATGCCCTGGGCATATTAGTACCATATACTAGTGACTAATAAGGATACACCAGTAGCCAATTGTGGATGTACAAAGTGCTTACCAGAGCCAAAATTCGAGGAGAGAGCACAGTTGCTGGCGGCCTGACTAGCAGGATGCCCGCAGTCTATAGTCAAAACACACTGACACCAGACAAAATGTTGTGGTAACCATGAAAGCAGATCCTTCTTTCTTAACCCCCCCAAACATAAGGACGAGGCTAACCATGGCTATTTGAGTCTTCATTTTCTAAATGAAAACATCTGGAAAGTCCATCTTCATTGGCATGGTTACTTCCAGGTCTATGTTTCACTGAAAAGCCCATCTCCTGTAGGGAAATGGACTATCTCAATGGTTTGAGATTTTCACCCTTTATCTGTTTAAGCCATAAGAGGGGCTTAATGTCTGTCTGAACAATGAAGTGAGTGCCAAACAAGTATGGCCCTACTTCTTCAAGGTCCACACCACAAAAAAGGCCTCCCTCTCAGAAGCTGACCAACGCTTCTCCCTGGGGGTCAACGTTCTGCTTATAAAAGCTACTGGTTGATCCTGGCCCTCTGCATTAAACTGTGACAATACTGCACCTATCCCTATCTCGGAAGCATCTATATGGAAAATGAATGGTATGGAGTAGTCAGGACTTTGCAGAATTGGAGCAGTGCACATGGCTTGCTTCGAGTTCTCAAATGCCTTCTGACAGCTGAATGCTAGATATGCTGCACTATAGGCTTCCAGACCTATTAAGACTCTATTCACCAGCCTCTGAAATATGGTAGGTGCAATTTGTAAACCAAGTCATCACAATAAATTGTTGATGCCCACTGGGGGTTGAAAATGCTGTTTTTGGTTTGGCATCCTCATTGAGTCTGATTTGCCAGTAAACAGCAGTCAGGTCCGATGTACTGAGATATTTGGCAGAGGCCAAAGTATCAATCAGTTCATCTGCCCTTGGAATTGGATAGGTATCAGTCCTAGAGACTGCATTGAGGCCTCTATAGTCAACACAAAACTTCATCTCTCTCTTACCATCCTGTGTGTGAGGTTTTGGTACAAGGACTACAGGACTAGCCCAAGGGCTATCTGAAGGCTCAATGGCCCCCAACTCCAGCATCTTTTGGACCTCTGTCCTGATGCAATCTCTGCCACGGTCAGGCTGTCTGTAAATGTTGCTCTTCACAGGTAGGCTGTCACCTGTGTCCACTTCATGGGTACACCAGGTGGTTTGACTGGGTGTCAGAGAAAAGAGACCAGACAACTGAGTACCTGTTGATCAGTTAGACTGGCTGCCAAGGCTACTCTTTCAAATGATCCATACAGGGTCCTGGGAGAGGAGATCAGGGAGAGGGTCACTTTCTTCCTCCTGTCCCTCATCAGTAGCCATGAGCAAACACGTCAGCCCTGTCAACAAAAGGTTACGGGCGAATCACATACAGTACCCTGTGGGGACTTCTTGGAGCACCTACATCAACCAAGTGGGTGATCTCACCTTTTTTCCAGTATAGTTTGGGGCCACTCCACTCGTCTTGGCGAGCTGCTGGGGCCACAGGCTCCAACACTTTTTGTCCTGGCTGGTAAACAGTAAGTATAGCCTTTTGGTCATGTCAAGCTTTCTGAAGCTCCTGGCTGGCCTCAAGGTTTTTGCTGACCGCCTTCATATGCTCAGCCATGTGAGAATGCAGGCCCATAACATAGTCTACTATGCCCTGTTTAGGAGGCTTGAGAGGTTGCTCCCATCCTTCTTTGATTAGACATAATGGACCCCTAACTGGATGTCCAAACAGAAGTTAAAATGGGCTGTAACCCACCCCCTTCTGAGAAACCTCTCTGTAGAGAAAGAGACGGCAAGGTAGTAAGACATCTAATTTTCACCTCAGCTTTTCTAGGAGTCCCCTGATCATACCTTTGAGGGTCTTGTTGAATCTTTCAACAACCCCATTGCCCTGTGGATGGTAGGGTGTGGTAAACTTATAGATAACACCACACTCTTTCCACATAGCAGTGATGCAGCTAGACATGAAGTTAGTACGTCTGTCTGGCAAGGTCTCCGTAGGGATCCCAACTCTGGAAAAGATTCCCAGGAGAGCCCTGACCACTACAGGAGCTGTAGTGGTCATAAGGGAATAGCCTCTGGATATCTAGTGGCAAGGTCCACCACCAATAAGATAAAACTATGTCCAGATGCTGTTGGAGGGTTTAACGGACCAACAATGTCTGTCCCTACCCTCTCAAAAAGAACGCCAGCCACTGGTAGTGGGATAAAGGGGGCCTTTGTGGTACCACATGACTTATTACTGGCTTTGCAGGTGGCACAAGAGTGACAAAACTCCTTGATGTCTTCAGACATGTGGGGCCAGTGAAAGTGAGGGACAATTCTGCACCAAGTCTTGCTTTGCCCAAGATGTTCAGCAAGGGGAATGTCTGCTAGGGTCAATAAGAAACCCCTGAACTTTTGAGGTATGGCCAACCTCCTGGTGGCACCAGGCTTGGGGTCTCTACTTTCAGAAAATAGGAACCCTTCTTCCTAATAAGTCCTGTGGGACCCACTAGCATTCCCTGCTTCCTCAGCTGCAGCTCCATGTCTGAATTGTTTAAGAGATGGGCAGGCCTTCTGCTCCAGACTGAAGTCTTCCCTTGAAGGACCCCTGCACCCAATTGCTCTGCCTTGTCAGGTCCAAGCTCCTCTGGGACAGTTCCTTCACAGGTACTAACATAATCTCCCTCAGGACGCTGATTCTCATTGGGAGTCTGAAAGGTGGATACATCTTTATCCTTCTTGCGCCTTCTCCTGGGAGTTGGCTGGTCCATTTCTTCAGGATCCAGGGCTCCCTCAGTGCCTAACCTCTTGGCCTCAGCCCTAGTGACAGCAAAGACGCTGGCTGAAATTCCCATAATTTCTGCATGAGTCCTGAACTCCACTTCAGCCCATGCTGAAGTTTCCAAATGATTGCCCAGTAGACAGTCCACAGGTAGGTCAAGGGATGCCACAACTCTCTTTGGGCCAGTTACTCCTCCCCAGCTGAGATTGACACCTGCCATGGAATGATCTGTCCTGGTATTGTTAGCATTGATCACTTGGTAAATCTGACCAAGTAAAATCTGCTCAGGAGACACATGTTTCTCTGTCACCATAGTGACACTGGCCGATGTGTCCCTACATGCCACAGCTTCCTGATTATTGAGGAGAGGCTGTAGTCTGTATTTGCCTAAGTTAGTGGGACTTACAATAAGGATGGCAAGCTCAGTGCCATCATCACAGAGTAAAGCAGCCTGAGTGGGTGTCCTGACTAGGTCAGAACTCACTCCAGTACCCAAGATTAGCCCAGCTAACCTCTTGGGGGCACTACTACTACCAGTGCTATTGCTAGGGGAACTGGGAGGTTGAAGAATAGTAGTAGCAGTGTTGGTACTAGACTTAGAGCAATCGACATCCTTTGCCCTTTTTCCTTACACAAATAGCACCAAGGTTTCTTGTTAAAGGAGGAAGAGAAACCTACCCCCAGGGGAAGATTTTTGAGTACCTTCAGAAGACTCCTTCATTTCTTTAGATTTCTCCCCAACATTCTCTTGGGCCTTAGAAGAATCATGCTTCTTCTGGTCACCCCTACCATGAGACTTTTGTTTCACCCTAGTGCGGGCCCACTCATGTGCCTTCTTTCCCAATTCTTGGGGAGAGGTCAGATCTGAGTCCACCATGTACTGGTGCAGTTGCTGATTTTGACAGTTGTTAAGGATGTGCTTCCTCACAAGTAAATTGCACAGTCCCTCACAATCATGCACATGTTGCAAAGAGCATTCAGTTTATTCTTCTTTTTTTGTCCCACCTTTGTTTGTTTGGTGAAAGAATATGTAAGATTCAAAAACATGTTTTTTCACATTTGCTCTAATTACCTTGTGAATGTAAATAACAAAGCATACTTGCAAACTGTGACTACATCAATCAATCAATCAATCAATCAATTTGTAAAGCGCACTTCATACCCGCGAGGGTCTCAAGACGCTGGGGTGGGGCAAGCTGCTACTGTTTGAAGAGCCAGGTCTTGAGAAGTCTTCTGAAGGTCAGAATGTCTTAGGTCTGCCGCAGGCGGATGGGGAGGGTGTTCCATGTCTTGGCGGCGAGGTGGGAGAATGATCTGCCACCGGCGCTCACTCTTCGGATGCGGGGGACGGTGGCGAGGGCGCGGTCTGCAGAGCGGAGCTGGCGGTGGGGGTGTAGAGGCTGAGTTGGCTGTTGAGGTACGTTGGTCCGGTATTGTGGAGTGCCTTGTGTGCGTGGGTGAGGAGTTTGAAGGTGATCCTCTTGTTGACAGGGAGCCAGTGCAGGTCTCTCAGGTGGGGTGTGATGTGGCTGCGGTGAGGGATGTCGAGGATCAGGTGTGCGGAGGCGTTCTGGATGCATTGAAGCCGTTTCAGGAGTTTGGCCGGGGCTCCTGCGTAGAGTGCGTTTCCGTAGTCCAGTCTACTGCTGATGAGGGCCTGGGTGACCGTCCTTCTTGTTTTGGTGGGGATCCACTTGAAGATCCTGCAAAGCATGCGGAGGGTGTTGAAGCAGGAGGAGACGGAGTTGACCTGCTTCGTCATGGAGAGGGTAGTCGAGGATGACCCCTAGGTTGCATGCGTGGTCGGTGGGTGTTGGGGGTGTTCCTATTGCAGTCGGCCACCAGGAGTCATCCCAGGCCGAGGGGGTGGATCCGAGGATGAGGACCTCCGTCTTTTCCGAGTTCAGCTTCAGTCGGCTGTTCCTCATCCCGTCGGCGAAGGCCTTCATTCCTTCGTGGAGGTTGGTTTTGGCGATGTGGGGGTCCTTGGTAAGGGAGAGGATCAGCTGGGTGTCGTTGGCGCAGGAGATGATGTTGAGGTCGTGCCGTCGTGCGATGTGGGCGAATGGTGCCATGTAGACGTTAAAAAATGTTGGGCTGAGGGATGAGCCTGCCTTTATCAATGTTTCACTACAAAACTATGCAATTGTATTCGTTTAATGGAGTGTACGGTTCTCAGACAATACTCGATTTCTATCGGGTCACTGGAAAGTCCAACAGGTTGTCCATGTACCCCCCCTCCCCCCCCCCCCCCCCAGAAATTAAGTGTCTCCTACGCCCCTGCACTTCTATTTTTCCATTTCAAACACTAGTTAGAGGTTTAACTATACACTTCAATATTATGGGGAGTAAAAAGGCAAGCCCAGGAACGGATAGTTGAAGAAAAGTTCCAAGTCTCCTGTTAAGATGTTTATTTTTGAGAAACTTCAGCGGTTGCGTATGGATGCCAAGGAGATATACGGCAAGCAACAAATGTACCTGAATTTTCTGCAGCAAAGACCATAAGAATAATTTCTATAGTGTTTTCTCTATTTATAAAACTAATGGATAAATAAAGAGTAAACTAACTAAATATTTGTTTCATAAGGACGGTGTAGCATTTTGGCACAATCCCAGGTTTTCTCACCTTAGTAAATCTAGAAGATTGTCAAAATCTGTGGGTGGATGCACGGGAATGCCCATGCTTCACCCACAGAACACCTCCCTGACTCAAAGTAACACAAGGCACACTATGTGCAGCATTGCACTATTTTGTATTTGCTATACCACGCAAAGCCAGTGGCTTTGCGTGATCTCGTAGGTCTTTAAAATGATTTCATGCCACAAAAGTGACAAACACCCCAGATTTCACACAAATCTGCACTGTTTGAATGTTAGCAAATCCGGTTCATAATTTCTTACCATGATTAAAATAAAAAGTTGTGGGAGAAAACTGAAAAGCAACAATAGCTGCAGTTATGGATGATAAACCACCAGTTTAGTATGAAATAAAATCCCCTACCACAGCAGCTGCTGCAGGATCCAACTCTCCAAATCTACAACATTCATTAAACACAGCTCAGTTTCCATCATTTATTAAAAGAAAAACATCCAAATCTACCTTAGTAAAACAACACTCTGCAATGTGCCATAGTGCTTTATTGAAGTGATTGTAGATAAGACATGCATTAAGTGAACAGACATCCAATACCGTATGCATGAGCACTGGGATATGAGGCCAAATACTTATGAACGTCTTTTGTTTCCACGGATGGTAATCTACATTTCAGTTCATCATCGAGGAGTTATGATGTGACACTGGTCCCGAGACGTCTCCAAAGACATAAACACTGAAAACAAGAGACAGTAAGTAACAAGCATTTGCAATGCAATAGGTCTCACATTTATGAGAGTTAGAGCTATTGGCGCTGTAAATGACAATGTCTTTTACGCATGTCTTTTGGTTTGGAGTGGATGTATGTAGTGTGGAGTTTAATTATGTAGGTTGAACTGGAATTGTGTGGAGTGGGTTTTTATAGTGGAATTGTGTTGCATTGTGTGCAGTGGAATTATGTGGATAGTCATTATGAGTGGGATTGTGTGCTATGGAGTGTAATTGTTTAGAGTGGTATGTAGTGGAGTTTAATTATTTGGTGTACTGTTGAATTTTGTGGCACGATGTGGAATTGTGTGGATTGGATGTATGTGGTGTGTTGATTTAAGTGGTTTGTTGTCGAATTATGTGGTGTGGAATTGACATGTGAAGAGATAAATTGTGTGGCGTGGAAGTGTGTGGCGCTAAGTGAAATTGTGCTGATTGGGATTATGTGTCATGGTGTGGAGTGTATTTATGTGGATTGTGTTACCAAGTTTAAAAATGATGAAACATAATTTGTGTGCTCAATATCTCAAAACTTGCTGCGTTCTTCAGGTATGACAAGACTCAGTTCATACGGGCTGATGAGGCTTGCACACTAGCAAAATGTAGGGCCCCTGCGTCACGCATGCTCATTTTCTCAGCTTTTATTAGTGCAGCTTTAGAAGTCTGAAAATTAAAAACTAAGGCTGATGCTGCCACTGTAGTACAAATGCTAACCCAGTCAACCCCACACAAAGAGGTCTATAAAAATGAATAACCAAAAACAATGGCATCGCTTCAAGAAGAAGCATTACAAGAACAGGGATGCAGGGAGGATGATGCTGCCCATAAAGCATTTTCCTTGAATGACGAACGCTTTTTCCCTCCCTAAGATCATATTTTCAGTAAGATATTATCTATAAAAAGTAGATGTGGCCCATGTTCACTTCAGCACCAAAAAAAGGCGGTGAAAATACTGTCATGTTTTTTAGCTGTATCTCGATATCAATGCTTAGCTCTCCATCGCACCCGACTGCAGCGCCTCTGGATAGTTTGGGGGGGTGGTCGGTCTGGATTTAGCATTGTGCTCTTCCTATCTTGCAAACATCAGGGCTCTAAGACCCAGCAGACACCATGTCATTAAGAGCCAGCAGCCCTTTGGCCTTCAGAGCCAACACCCAGGGCCGGCTTTAGGGCGGTGCGATCGGCGCCACTGCACCGGGCGCTGACTTGGGGTGGGGGCGCCATTTTTGCATTTATACAATCATTTTAAAAACACCTGCTGCCACGTTCCTTCCCTCCAGCATTTTTCAGGCATCAATTAAAATGTCAAGATAACTCCAGTGATTAATTGTCTTCTTGGAAAGGGACAGGAGGTTTGTCTGGTGGAAGTTTTGACTGATCCTTAGGTAGCGCAGAGGGTTAAAATGCCTTCTGCTAAGAACGTGTACCATGCGGATAACAAAGTGCATGTAATGTAAATAGGTCAGTGGGTTACCTCTTCTGTAAGAGAGCTCCTTTTGTTACTTGTCATTGCTAAGTCAAAATCCTAATATAGAACACTGAGCTATTAACTGTCACCCTAGAGCTGCATGCAAACTGCAAGGTATATGTTAGAGCTATATGTTTTTTTGCCCAGTCTTTCATTATCCTAATCTTGCCAAAAGGGTTCATTTGGGTAGAAAACAATTCTTATTATTAAAGAGAACCCCTAACAATGGTATTACATTTTAAATTCTGAATTTGTGCTTTTCCAGAATAAGAACTCTTCAAATATATTGCCTACTAGTATGGATGACATGTTACTCCTACACAACACCTTGTAGTCCTGTCTGATGTAACATTTCCTATACACTGATTTACACACCTATGATTGTCTGTGTGTGATGTAAAGAGCTCTGACAGCTTTCACTGGTATGAGTGGCTATAAAACTAAATGAATCCCCCAGACAGCGGTTCTGGAGACTTGAGGGACACTGTTAAAGGGTGCTAGTGATGGAATCCGTGGCAGAGGTTGTCATGGGGGGGGCGCCAACAGACATTGTGGCACAGGGCGCCACCAGTGTTAAAGCCGGCCCTGGCAACACCAGCTTTAGGCTGCAGCCTCAATGGACCAACAGCGTAAGTATCCCATTTTCCAGCCAGCTTCGTAGTTTCACACCACTGACCTGCCGATCTGCCTTAAGAAGGGAGTAAAAGCTCATGCTGCAACTATGCTTATTTCCAGCCAGACAACTGCGTGCCCTTCCCAACTTGCAACCCTAATGCAGCAGCCACACCAGTCCCCCTCTGTATAACGGTATCAGATGGCTCCATGACACTGATAACCCATTGCTCAAGTCCTGGATCTCCATTAAACAAATGCATTCTGGGAGTTAAAGTCTTACGTCACTCCAATTTACCCAATGCAACAACCTAAAAACAATACATTGTAAATGACAAGAACAACACTGGAGCACTGTATCTCGGAATCACCTTACCTACCCCCATCCCTAAAATTCCAGCACTAATCAAGGTTTTTCACATGAACCTTGTCCAGGGTGCTCTTGTAGAGGGAGACATTTTGCTCTGCCACGAACAGCTGATGCAGCTAAGAGTTCAGACTTCAGACCTGCGCTGCGCTTCCTCCCCTGAACAGACTGCACCAGCCGTCTGCAGGTCCCCTTAAACGAGTGTAAAAAATCCTCAAGGCCTCTACCTCCATTCCTCCCATTGGGTGAATGAAGACACATCTCACAGGATAAAAAATCTGATTGGTTCGCGCTGGAATCAATTGAGAAGAGAAAGGAGGTAAAGGGTAGGTTGAGCAGGCAGCGGTCATGTTTGTCACGGAGCTTAGCTGCATACACTCACTGAATTGCATGCACAAGTGGCCATAGAAAGCGGAGGCGCTCTCTACTAGGGGATGTACATTTTTATTTTCCACCCCAGATAACAGTAAATAAAAAGCACATACCCAATATGGTAATAAAACCTCATTATTTCACATTTGGAATAGAGAAAACTAAAGAGAAGAGTGTATTCTATGTCAGGACCGGAGGCTTCTGATTATGCTGGTTCAAAGCTCATCAATAGCAACAGAGGAAACATGTGAAATAGGCTTGTAGTAAAACACCTTTAACATGGAATCTGAAGACCAGTCAGCTGCTTTCAGGATATCCTCTAAACGAGATCCTAACATATATGCTTGAGAGGCTATAGCGCCTCTAGCAGAATGAACACCATACACAGAAATATCAATGCCTGCTTCTGACATCACCCATCTGACCCACCTACCCAAGGTGGCAGCTGAAACTGGTCTAAAAGGTTTTTGAATCGCCAATAACAACTGACCCAAAGGGTCAGACCTATGTGCAAGAGTGCGTTCCTCATAAACTGTTAATCATTGCAAAACACATAATTTATTATTGTGCGGGAAAGCAGGATACTCAACCTAACGAGACATCGTTTTCGGTCGTCTTGTGATGATGAAAGAGACACCCTGTGGAGAAAACATTCTACCTGCCAGATCCAGAGCATGCACATCAGACACTCTGCGACATGAGATTAAACATAACAGCATGGTGAGCTTGGCTCATAATTGTTTCAAAGAAAGGTCTTTATTATCTGGCCAAGACTCAAGTAAGGATAGGACCTTGGAGACATCCCATAACGTTGAATACCTGGGACGAGGAGGATTAGCCACCCTAATACCTTTGAGTAATTTACACACTAGGGTATGCATCCCCACAGGTTTACCATCAATGGAGTCATGGCCTGCCAAGATTGCTGATCTGAAGTTGTTAACCGACCTGTATGAAAGACCCGATTCAGCACACTCCGACAGAAAGTTCAAAATCTCTTTTACATCTGATCCCACAGGATTCACCTGCCGTTGAAGGCACCAACCCACCTATCACTTCCAGGAAGCTGAACATTGTTTCTGGTAGATGGAGCCCAAGCTTGTTGTATAAAGCCGGCAGCTGCCTGTGAAAGGCAAAATGCTCTCGTGTCTCCTGAGAGAGTCCACACCATGAGAGACAGTTGGTTTTGCAGGACCAGCGGATGGGAAGCTTCCACTGTCTCCTGGAGAAGCGTTGGGAATATCAGAAGTTGAAATGGAAGATCCACAGACAACTCCAATAGTGTGAGAAACCAGGACTGTGTCTTCCACAACGGTGTCCCCAACAATATCGAAGCCGCCTGTCGACAGACCAGGGCCGTCACTCGGGATCAGAGCAAAAGAAGGAAAGGCATAATTCCTCTGAGACCCCCAATGCGCAAGGAACGTGTCCATTCCCATCGCCATCGGGTCCGGTCTCCAGCTGAAGAAAAGCGGGAGATGGGCATTGAGACGAGTGGCAAAGAGGTCTATCTTGCAGGGACCTCGCATACTCATGATCTCCTCAAACAAAGAAGGGTGAAGCCTCCAGTCGCTGTAATCCCTCAGGAATCTGGAGTTCCAATCCGCCACTTGATTGAATTTGCCCAGCAGGTATTCCGCTATGACATTGATCTTGTGATCCATGCAGAAATGCCAGCACTCCTTCACAATGTTGACCAACGTACGTGACCTCGTTCCCCTAGGCGATTGATGTATCTCACCTCCGACACATTGTCCATCCGACAGGATGCAACAATTGCTCTTCAGAGGAGATATTGATCTTATCGCAAATGATGCTGCTAGTAACTCGAGGCAGTTGATGTGCAGTTTTAACTCGTCGGCTGACCAACGTCCGCCAGTGGCAAAATCTCCACATCAAGCGCCCCAACCCCAACGGCTGGCGTCGGACTCGACAATGACGTCTGGGAGGCGCCAAAAATCACCCTTCCCTTCCAAGCCGCCATGTGCTCCAGATAAAGGAATTAGATCTCTTTTGTATGCAATAAATCTTGAGGCGCTGAAAGGTCAGATAGTGTAGAGGGCTTGGAAAGATGGCTTGGATGGCGGAGGCCAGAAGGCCCACGATCCTCGCCAATACTCTCAACGAAATCATCTGCTTGGATAGAGTGTTTTTGATCTCTCGTTTGATAGATCTGATCTTGGTCAATGGAAGAAGTAGTTGCGCAGAAACTGAATCTGTTTGGAAGCCCAGGAAGTCTATCTGCTGGCTCGGAATGACTATTGACTTTTTGATCTTTATGACGAAGCCCAGATCCTGTAATAGGGACATCGACCATTCCATCCAAATGAGTGAGGAGAAGATTCCGATCCTGAGCCAGGAGGAGCATGTCGTCGAGGTAGACAATCATGCGCACCCCCATTTCTCGAAGGCGGGTAGCCACTAGTTTTAAGAGTTTAGTGAAAACCCACGGGGCTGACGACAGGCCAAAGGGGAGTGTGCGATAGCGGTACCATTGCCCTTTCCATTGGAATTGAAGGTATTTCTGATGAGAGGGGCATATTGGGACCGTGAAGTAGGCATCTTTCTGGTCCAAGCGGCCCATCCAGTCCTGTTCTAACAGGAGATCTCTCAGAAGATGGATGCCCTCCATCTTGAAATGGGGTTGAATTCTCTGAGGTTCAACACCAGTCTCTGACCTCCTCCTTTCTTTTGCACCACGAAGACGTTGCTGCAGAAAGAACCCTCTGGGAATGAAAGGTCCTACGGCAATAGCCTGCTTGGCCAAAAGATCTTGAAGTTCGCAGTCTATAAAATTCTGTTCTTGAAGGGAAAAAAGGAGAGGTCGAGGGGAAATGATCTGACATGGGGAATCTAGAAGCTCTATCTGGTAGCCCTGTAGAGTGTGAAGTACCCACGCATCGGTGGTCTGAGCTGTCCAGTGCAACAATCTGCCCCTTAGGGGAATCATCAGAAACACCGGACTTACCAGAAGATTAGGAGTCAAAGTTTTTGTAGCCTCTGTTAACGCCCCTGTTGAAGCGGCCCCTGAAGCCTCGAGACCTGAAAGGGTAGAAACCCGCTTGGTCTGGTTCTTGGGTGTAGCCCCTGCGCCTGGGAGCAAAACCTCTCTGAGGACTGGGATTGACGTAGCGGCCGGTCAAGCGTCCCCTGCCACGCCCGGCCCTACCAGAGACCTGATGAAAAACTCTCTTCAAGGAAGACTGCGAATTATCCAGTGAGGCGAAGGTACTCACAAACTTGGCAATGTATTTTTCAAACTTCTCGCCAAAAAGTTGACCTTCAACTAGTGGACCCGGCTCGGCCGAGGCTAGCTTCACCAATTGCAGATCAATTCTAAGTAAGACAGATTTGCGCCGTTCGGAGGCCAAGGTGCAGTTAGCGTTGCCAAGCAGACAGATCGCCCTTTGGGCCCACCCCACCAAGACCTCGGGGTGAATAGCGGCCCCAGTCTCCTGAGCCTGAAGGGCTAACTCGAGAATTTTGGCCAAAGGACCGGCAATGGTCAGCACCTTATCTTGACATGCCCGGAGGGCGTGATCGATCCCTTTTTTTCGGATCCTTTTTATATTCCATAAAGAAGGTGGTCATTGAAGAATCTATGTCTGGGGTAACTGCCACCTTGTGCGCTAAATCAGGACGTGGACACTCCGATTTAAGGCGAGCCCTCACCTCCTTGTCAAAACTCTTTCGTAAATGATTTTGCATGTATTCCGCAACTGCGGGGGGGACCCAGTCAGTTGAGCAGGGGTGGACAATGTCGGAAGGATCAAACATGGAGGGGGAGAGATGGACGGAGGAAGATCAGTGTTTGCGTTTATTAGCACATTTACGAGGCCTGGACTCTTGGGAGGAGTCAGTGTCGGTGTCGGTAGTGGTATCTGGAATCTGAATAGGAAGGGGCTGGGGCGGGGGGAGGGTCGGGCGCCATCTTGAGCCTGATCTTTGGATTTGTAGAGCTTAGAGTAAGTGTGCACATGGGGCCATGGAAGACCTGGAGGATCAGAGGGAGGAAGGGGCGCCGGGACGGGAGAAGGCCCAGAGGGGGAGGGTTAGTAGGTATCAGAAGGTCTAGTCGCTGGGATATAATAAGGCGGAGGACAGCGCCTTATCCAGCTTGGCATCCAACTTTTTATCTATAACGTCCTCCATTGACTTGTCATAATAATATGCATCATCCTCCTGGTCATCACACGCAGCTACCTCCTCTTGGTAGAAATCGCAGTCTGCCATGTCTCAACCGAATACCAAATATATTCACTCAAAATTCCCAAGTGGGAAGCACAATTATCAGCCCACACTTTCCTTAAGTTAGGGCGTCAAGTGGGAGCAAAGCCGGGGCAAAGGAGCAGAGGATATTCAGCAAAACTGCAAGGCTATAGGACTAATGGAGGGAGATAACCCCCACTTGCCTGCACAGAGCAGGGGTGCCAAAAATTAAATTCCAGTCAAGTTAGAGCCTGAAGGGTCAATGCTCACGGCCACAGGACTGAAAACGCTGCCCTAATTGATGAAAAAACGGCCCGTTATCAGCTCCAAAGCCAGCTGTGTGAATACCCGGTTACGTTACAAAAAACAGCGGTCCTAGACCTATACTTAGAGTGAATTAATCAAAATACTTTGTTTCTTGTATGATTCAGTTAACCATATCATTAAATGAGGTAAACAACATAAAAAAGCAGAAAACGACCTTGAAAAGAATTCACCATATATTTATTCAATAATATTTTGGATAAAAGCCATATATATTATTTTAATCACATGAATCAATCAAAGGAGGTTGCACCAGAGGAAGGTGTGCAGTGAAAAAGAGAGGGTGCTCAAGTGTAAGGAGATAAAGAAGAAGAATACTTCAACACATTATCAGGAATTTAATATGTCAAGGCAGGGAAGAGCGGTTACAAGTCACCGTCCTAGCTAGTCTGTCCCAATGGCATTCATATAAACTTGACTTTTGTTTCATAACAGAAATCAATTCCGAAGTAGCACATTAAGAAGGGTATTTTGGGTACAGACTAAATACAAAAGGGGCGTCGACGTTTCGATCCGACTTTCGACCATAAGGGAAATTAGACAGCCTCGGTCTTGCGGATCTTCATCAGGACTTGGCCTGGGCAACCTATCAATTATGGGTGAGTAGCGAAATCCACGGTTCATACATGGAGTCCAATAGAATGAGTTCTATAATCCAAACTTGACAGTGAATGTCCAAAAGTTAACCACCAGAGGCTTCAAGGGACGATTACAGCCAATGTTCCAATTCAAGAATAAGCGGACAACTGGGGTTCCTTAGATTAATTTGTTTGAGCGCGCCTAGCCAGTACGCGGTCGTCACCATGGAATCAGGCACAAATGAAAGGCTTGTGCCTTTGGAATCAGGAATCATCGTCACCATGGAATCAGGCACAAATGAAAGGCTTGTGCCTTTCATTTGTGCCTGATTCCATGGTGACGACCGCGTACTGGCTAGGCGCGCTCAAACAAATTAATCTAAGGAACCCCAGTTGTCCGCTTATTCTTGAATTGGAACATTGGCTGTAATCGTCCCTTGAAGCCTCTGGTGGTTAACTTTTGGACATTCACTGTCAAGTTTGGATTATAGAACTCATTCTATTGGACTCCATGTATGAACCGTGGATTTCGCTACTCACCCATAATTGATAGGTTGCCCAGGCCAAGTCCTGATGAAGATCCGCAAGACCGAGGCTGTCTAATTTCCCTTATGGTCGAAAGTCGGATCGAAACGTCGACGCCCCTTTTGTATTTAGTCTGTACCCAAAATACCCTTCTTAATGTGCTACTTCGGAATTGATTTCTGTTATGAAACAAAAGTCAAGTTTATATGAATGCCATTGGGACAGACTAGCTAGGACGGTGACTTGTAACCGCTCTTCCCTGCCTTGACATATTAAATTCCTGATAATGTGTTGAAGTATTCTTCTTCTTTATCTCCTTACACTTGAGCACCCTCTCTTTTTCACTGCACACCTTCCTCTGGTGCAACCTCCTTTGATTGATTCATGTGATTAAAATAATATATATGGCTTTTATCCAAAATATTATTGAATAAATATATGGTGAATTCTTTTCAAGGTCGTTTTCTGCTTTTTTATGTTGTTTACCTCATTTAATGATATGGTTAACTGAATCATACAAGAAACAAAGTATTTTGATTAATTCACTCTAAGTATAGGTCTAGGACCGCTGTTTTTTGTAACGTACATTACCCAGGTCCTTGACCAGATTGGGTTACCCCGTTTTCTGTGTGAATACCCGGGGCAAGGCGTCTCTCCGGCAATGAAAAAAGGGAGCTGCGCGCGCACACAGGCGCGTGCGAGTTCCCGAGAAGCACGCTGGCTGCCTGGCCGGGCTTCGGCGTGTGTCTCGCTCCCTGCGGGGGTGGGACTAGACCCTGCAAAAACTCTCCGAGCGAGCAGGAAAAGCCAGCGATGCTGGCGGCAGCAGTAAACAGAAGAAAGGGGAAACCTAAAACTCAACACGCGCTTGATAAAGGAGAAGCACCGTAAATGAAAAGGCACGCATTGAAGCGTAGCGTGAACCCGATCTGCAAGTGAAAGGCAGTTAAGCGCGCTGGAACACACATGCTGAAAGCACGTTAACCCCTTCAGTGCCCATGACGAGCTGGACTCGTCATGGGCCGCGGTGGCGCTGTGCCCATGACGAGTCCAGCTCGTCATAGACCCCGCCCGCTAATGCAACGGCCGGCACAGGGCGGGGAAAGGGGCGGGCACTGAAGGGGTTAAACATTATTACCATAAGCGCGAGGTGTGTATAACAAAGCAAATAAACCACGAAGCAATCAATTATCAAGGCAATACATTCAGAGTGAAACTAAATAGAGAGCACTTATCTTGACTGCGAAGCAGCAAAGAAAGAGGAAGCCAAGATGGTGCCTCTCTATATGATGTGTTGCTATTGGCTGTTTAAGGAGGCGTGGTTCAAAGCCTCATGGGAAATGTTGTTTTTTACTTATGTAGTTTTCTTTTCATTGGCTGCTGTTGAGTCAGTAAAGAAATTGAGCATAATCAGAAGCCTCCGGTCCTGACATTGAATTTTATGTCGATGTCCTCACTGTCTATGCGTCCCAGAAGTGCACGTTCACGCTTTTTCATTTTCAAACAAGTTGTGCGAAGCGTGCTCCAGCCGCTATTGATAATGCTGTAAATGAACACATAATATTTTCAGCAGTGAAATTAAAAGATAATGTTTTTGGTGGCTGAAAAAAAACATTAAAAACAGAGCGTTGGGCCTTTTGCTCATATAAAAATATATTATGTTGTGTGTAGTCAAGATCGAGTTAGGCGAGCTGTGCTGGTTAAAAAAACAGAAGCAGTTGTGGGAGAGCATGTCCTGCCTACTGCTTCAACAGCAGGCAGGAGAAAGTCATTTAAGAAAATAGTCCTCACAGTTTGTGATTAAAACATGCTGAGTAACAACACAGGTAAAAGGGCTGGTCCTGATAGGAGGTTACAAAAGTAGAAAAGGTGTTACCAAGGAGGGACTACTAAGCCTATTGATGAATCAAAAGCAACCATACAAAAAGTACAGTAGCAGGAGCCAATTGAAAAGATGGGTGGAAAATGGGCGGAGCTTCAAGTTCATACCGGAATACAGCATGTCTCGATAGGGCAGCACAAGTGCTGCCTAGGCGGGACCTAAAAACTATGGGGTCGGTGAGGATGTAGGGTGGATCGCCACCACCCCCATGGCGGTGGCAATCCGCCCTACATCCTTCCCCGCCCGCCACCCATTTCCCCCTGCCATATTAGTGGTTTTCCACCGGTCAACCAGTCGACTGGGCGGAAAAGGGGCTATATATGGTGGCGGTGTCTGCTAGACACCGCCATCCATATTAGCATGGGCAGCGGAGCAAGGCTTTCCATGGCGGAGTCTGCTTTCGGGGGCCCGTTGTGGGCCCCCAGGGCATTGGGAGGGTGGGGGGTGCACACGGGGGGCACATTGTCATGCACAAGTTGACAGGCACCTCACGGTGCCTGTCACCTTGTGCATGACAATACACACAGTGCACTCCCAGCATTGTGGCGGGCGCGCCACTATGCTCGGAATGGAGGATGCCACCCCCACGGTGCCAGTGGCATCCTAATTGCAGGTGCGGTCCCAGCACCGCGAGGGTGGCGGGCAGCCTAAAGTCCACCCGCCATCCTAATCGGCCCCTAAGTTCCTTATTTGCAATATATTGACGTACGGCAGCGCCACAAGCCTTCCTGCTGTGCTGTCCTGCGCCAGAAGAAAAGGACAGGAATGTGCTTTATCTATCAGATATGGTGCATTCCTGTCCTTTCCCCTTTGTGCTGCCACACAAATGGCTGCCATTCATGTTTTTGTACGGTAAGGGATACCTTCCTGCACAAAAACAATCTATGGAGGCAATATTTCTTTTGATGTGTGCTGCAGAATGCAGCACACATTGATAGAGGAAAAACAAGGAGAAATAATGTTATTTCTCCCTGCTGCTGGGAGGCGTATGCTTTCGACACATTCCCAGGTTTACGAAATCTTGTAAATCTGGGAATGTGTGAAATGCCATGGGTGTTACTTTGGAACACCCACTGTAACGCCCATGGCACCTCTGCCTATCACAGGGTGAGGCAATGCAGCTTCTTGCACTGCATTGCCTCAGTCCATATCTACAAGGCCATGAAAAGCCACGCATGGTGGCTTGATGTGGCCTTGTAGACGTGGCCGTGCAGTGTGTGCCGCTGGATCGTCACTAAAATTGAAGCTCTGGTGGCGCAGGGGCCTTGTAAATGAGTCCCTAAAAACTGATTTCGCTGCTAAGATATGACAAGGAGGTTCATACAGAAAGCAATCAAATGGTGCAGGGGATGGAACAGGAGGGGAAGTTTTTGTGCAGCTTTTGATCACATGCCATCTGTGTATCACTGCTCTCAGCCTTATGAACCCTGCACCGCTTGTGTTCAGCTTAATAAAACATAAGGGTCTCATATACAAAGTGTTTTAACGGTTGGAAATCCTAACATTCGGGAGAGTGGACTTGCGACTATTAAAACACTATATGACATGTTTTTTTTTTTTTTAAATGTACGATTCTAAAAGTGGGGCGCCTTCTTCTTTTTGAACGTTGACAAAAATGTTTTCTTTAAAAAGGCAGTGGTAGACCATGGGATCACTGCCTACTCCTAAAAAAACTTTTGTGTAACTTTTCTACAGGCAAGAACAAAATAAGGGGCATATTAACAAGGCGGCGGAAAAAAATTATCGCCGCTTTTGCAGCTGTTTTCGGCCGTAAAGCGGCGATAATTTTATCGCCTAATCAGCAAGGTCACGCTATCTCGTGAATCCTTACATTATCGCCCTTTCAACCAACGCCCATCTTTGTATCTCTAATGATATGCAAAGTGGGCGTTCCTGCCCTGACATAACTGGAGAAATGTCGCTAAGTGACATTTCTCCAATTATCAATGGGCACGCTAACCTGCAGAGCGACAAGCAAAGTAGCAATACCCTCTGTTATCGCTACTTTCCTTACGCCTGCTTCAAGTCTGACTAAGCCATGATATCCTATGGAAGGTGGATATCATGGCTAAGTATGCCTTGCCCTATCAGCAAGCTTTCGCCACACCTTGTGCGATTATCGCTGTATTTCCAGCGATAATCGCACAATTGGCAGCTTGCGCTCTGAATTTTATCGCTTTGGAGAGTGAGCATTGCTGATAGCACGCTATCTCCGTGATAAAATTCAGAGTTGGCCGGCGATGATTATCCTCGCGCTAAGAGCGCTGAGCGATAATTATCACCTGGCCTTGTAGATATGCCCCTTAGTTCATAAAAAGGCTAAAACAGTATTACTTACACCATATTCGCATATTGGCAGGGTGTCTAGGATCAACAGGTTGAATATCATATGCACATACACATTTCAAATGATAATAAAGTTATCATTCAGACAAACACTATAGAAAGCTCTTATCATCTGTGCAGATACAGACTTTTGGCATGAAGAAATTCAACCACATCATTCTGATATCTTATGGCTTACACTGCCTCTCTGCAAAGACAGAATCACATCCAAGCTTGCCCACATCACGCTTAAATCGAATCACCTGCCAAAAACAGTCTACCTGTCATCGCCCTTAAAAATGTATGGGGATAATAAAAGTCCCAGGAACAAGATGTTTGAAACAAAGAAGTTCAGATCACATTTTAACAGAAGATACCCAAAGATGCATATACTAAAAATTAAAAGCCAACTATTTATACATGGTCTTGATATATACTGCCTGAAGATCGAGTTTTAAATATTGTACACCCAAAATATCATGAAGAGAAGTATATAAAGGTAAGTATGGATTTACTATACTTAACTCCACATGCATGTATGATGACAGTATGTTTATCTTGAAGGTAAATATATGTGGAGTTAAGAATGTCAAATGTAAATGTACCTATATATTTCCCTTCACACTTTTTAAACTGCAATATTTTGCTGGCACAATATTAATATACTTGATATACTAATATGCAACCATCTTGACTCAATAACTTCTGATTCTCAACTTCTTCCTCTGCTTAACACTACTCAACCTGTCCCTCATTTTCTCCTCTTTTTTCTGAGCCCACCCCTGCCGCTTTCCGCCTTAACTCTCCTCTCTCCATTTCCTTTGATATCCTACTCTGGTGTTTCAAACCAACGCTTGCTGATGCTCAGTTGTATTTAGGGGCATATTATCAAGCACCGCGTTACAATTATCGCCGCTTTAGCAGCAGAAAACTGCCGCTAAAGCGGCGATAATGGGCTTGATAATATGCCCTGGAGAATTCCCATAGAAGGCAATGTTGACACCAGAACATGGGCTTCTATTGGAATTCTCAAGGGCATATTATCAAGCCCATTATTGCCGCTTTAGCGGCAGTTTTCTGCCGCTAAAGCGGCGATCATTTTAACACCGTTTCTTGATAATATGCCCCCGAGTTCTTATTTCACTGTTTTCTCTCTCATAATATTGTAAGATCCAGTTCACTACTCTAATGTATGGAGCTCCAGATCTCTACCTGTTGCTTATTATGTAAAAAAACGCTGAGGCACTATCTCAAATATATGAATTAAATACATAAATACTTTTCTCCACAGTTTTAAAAAATAGAGGACATTTCTTCTGTTTCATATTTGCTGCCATGGAATAAAGAAAAGTGATTTTTCTCCAAATAAAATATCACCTTTCGACACCTTAACTGCTTGAGTGCTCATGACGAGCTCAGCTCGTCATGAGTCACAGTGGAGCTGTGCTCATGACGAACTGAGCTCGTCATAACGGCCGCGGCCCGCCACGTGCGATTAATTCCCCGCCTGTGCGGGAGAATGAATCAGTGGGCGGGGTCGTGACGAGCTCAGCGGCGCCGCGACCCCACACCCCACCCCCCTGCACCGCAGGGGAATTACCCAGGCAGGGAAGGGGTTAAGCTCTAGTCAGCATCGAGTAGGATGGGGTGAACCACATTATGTACCATTTATGCCCTGTGCAAACTTCATTTATCGAGGCTCATGGCCTGATTTAGACTTTGGCGGATAGGTTACTCTGTCACAACATCCTGTCTGCCATATTACAAGAGCCATAGTATATAATGCATTTGTAATAAGAACTCTAGTTCACTCCCTGCTTCTACTCAGCGCTTGGACGCTTTCGGGCAGCAACCGCGCTTAACAAGTACTTTTACAATTACAATTACAATGTACAAGAAATCAGTCACATTTATGATGGAATAACCTGTCCCCCAAGCTCTAAAAGAGACCTTTAAACGTTCTCTTTGACTGGGCCTGACAGCAATGGGCACTTGCCTGCTTCTGGAAATGTATCCTTAACCAGTGCTTATTTTTCAGTATCCAGCAGAGGTAGCACTTCTATTTTTCTCTGTAGCACTTGACTGACAGGGATGCTTCATTTCAAATCAGAAGCGATCCCTTTGTGGCCCGGGGCAGTCTTTCAATCAATGTTTTATTCACAAACATGCAGGCCTCCAGCCCTTGATTCAGAACTTTCATCTGTCAATTCAGGAATTCTATTTTGCAGTCTTTCCATTCACACAAATAGGTATTCAGGGCAGGTCCGGCTTCAGGATTGTGGAGCGAGGGCTGGAGGTAAGCGGAGTGGAGTGCGGTGGCTGCTAGTACAAAATGAGGCAATGACTTTCAGAAGTAATGCCCAACGCCGCGAAGAAACAAATGCGGTAGAGTGACCAGCAAAATACGAAATATTTTGACCAGTGAGGCTGATTAACAAGAAAACAAGCATTGGCAACAGTCATAGCAGCTCCCATGAATCAATAGTGGGGTGGGGAGGTTGAAGGGGGACGAAAATTCAAATAACAAAATTCACTTTCCTACCGGCCAGTCGGCTGGTCTGCCGCTGCCTCTCTTCCGTCTTCTTCCTGGCTTCCGTTGGAGCAGTAAGCAGGATAGGCTCCCCTAAGCCAATCACAATGCTGCAATGCAGCGCTGTGATTGGTAAGCAAACAGGCTACCCGAGCCTTACACAACGCTGCAATGCACCGTTGTGATTGGTGTGAGCGCCATGGTTCAGCTCTCAGATGGGGAATGGAAGCTTGGGCATGTTCTTCACCCAGGCTGTGAAACAGTCTGGGTGAAGAATATTCATGCGCACTTAGAAGGGTGGGACCACTCCTTCCCGCTGCACAGCCTATCCTCTCCCCACAAAACTGCCCCAGCAGAGAAAAATAAAATGATAATAACATCTTGTTATTATCATTTTATTTAAAAAAATGTGCCATGCTGAACAAAGGCAGTGGGGCGACGCTCCTCTGCCTTAGCCAAGGAGTGGCCCCTGATTGGCAGAGCCAGTGAATCTTAACTTTGCCAATCCTGCCAATGATTGGTCGCTGATGATGTTGGGTTAAGCAATGCTTGTAACGCATTTTTACATTAGTAAAGCCAAGAGAAGGAGTGGCAATCAGGGGGCAGAGGGTTAGCAGGTGGGGAGCAGGTAGGGGGTCAACAAAAGAGGGGAGAGGTAGGGGGTGGGAAAGAGACACCAAGTGCCAGCAGTGCTCATTGTCTCCAGAGTAGAATAGGAGGTGCAGGGAAGGAAAGAGAGTGAAAATGAAATGATTTAGATTTCAAGGGTAATTGGTTGGGGAGAGCTAAACAAGTTCAAATGCTATAGGCACTTGCTGCAAAACTAAAATGTTTTCTGATGTCAGTCGTGAAAGGATACTCTCAACCAAATAGGAAGAAAAGTGAAACCCAGTGGCGGCTGGCAGGGAATGGGATGGGGGTTAGAAAAAAAAAGATTTACCTGCTCGTTGCTGGTCACCAGCCGCCAACTCTCCTCCATCCTCACTGTTCTCCTGGCTCCCTGCAGCACCCAGGCTTCCAGATTCCCCTAGCCAATCACGATGCTGATGTCATCAGAATAACAGCAGCATCATGATTGATCTGAGCACCATGGTTCTGGAACCAGGTGGAGAACATGCTAAGTGCGCATGACTGTTTGGCCAACCCAAGACAGCGGGCCAAACCGCAATGCGCACTTATGTCACACCATCCACTCCTCCCTCTGAAACGAGCCCAGCCCCGCCCTGCCCTAACATGGCTCCAGTTCATTATACTAAAAATAAAATGATAATTACATTCTATTATCATCAATTTTTTTTTCTTTGCCATGCTCTTAGAGCAGTGGGGTGACGCTCCTGCACCTTAGCGGAGGAGCAGCCGCTGGTGAAACCTCATTGCTCCAAGTCCAGGGCAAACCCATGCATAGGGAGGAAAGACATCAGATAATAAGTAGGGATTCGAAACAGATAGGAAAGCCATGCAACCATGGGCAGGGGCTGACCCAAAGCCCCACTCTGATAAGGTATCGGTTACAGAGCTTTCTGCAACAGCTAAAGCTGTCTGTAGCAAGACCGCAATGAGGAAAATAACCCAGGAAAATATTAGGAAGATGTGATCCAGCTCAACCAGTAACGACCAGTCCATTCCAGGCAGTGAATGAGAGGAATGCTGGCCAGTGAGTGAGGAAGGCAGAGCACTGAAACAA
Organism: Triturus cristatus; assembly: GCF_964204655.1. Lineage (NCBI taxonomy): Eukaryota > Metazoa > Chordata > Amphibia > Caudata > Salamandridae > Triturus > Triturus cristatus. The sequence continues at coordinate 1,099,847,091 of NC_140594.1, forward strand.
GCTGAACAGTGTCTCAGGAAGGCGGAGCAGTGACCAAGGCAGGGTGAGCAGTGTCTGAGGAAGGATGAGCAGTGACCAAGACAGGGTGAGTAGTGTCTGAGGAAGGCTAACAGTGACCAAGGCAGGGTGAGCAGTGTCTGAGGAAGGCAGAACAGTGACCAAGGCAGGGTCAGCAGTGTCTGAGGAAGTCTGAGCAGTGACCAAGGCAGGGTCTACAGTGTCTGAGGAAGGCTGTGCAGTGACCAAGGCAGGATCAGCAGTGTCTGAGAAAGGCTGTGCAGTGACCAAGGCAGGATCAGCAGTGTCTGAGAAAGGCGGAACAGTGACCAAGGCAGGGTCAGCAGTGTCTGAGGAAGGCGGAACAGTGACCAAGGCAGGGTCAGCAGTGTCGGAGGAAGGCAGAGCAGTGACCAAGGCAGGGTGAGCAGTGTCTGAGGAAGGCGGAGCAGTGACAAAGGCAGGGTCAGCAGTGTCTGAGGAAGGCTAACAGTGACCAAGGCAGGGTGAGTAGTGTCTGAGGAAAGCTAACAGTGACCAAGGCAGGGTGAGCAGTGTCTGAGGAAGGCAGAGCAGTGACCAAGGCAGGGTCAGCAGTGTCTGAGGAAGCAGAGCAGTGACCAAGGCAGGGTCATCAGTGTCTAACGAAGTCTGAACAGTGACCAAGGCAGGGTCATCAGTGTCTGAGGAAGGTGGAGCAGTGACCAAGGCAGGGTTAGCAGTGTCTGCGGAAGGCAGAGCAGTGACCAAGACAGGGTGAGCAGTGTCTGAGGAAGGCAGAGCAGTGACCAAGACAGGGTGAGCAGTGTCTGAGGAAGGCTAACAGTGACCAAGGCAGGGTGAGCAGTGTCTGAGGAAGGCTAACAGTGACCAAGGCAGGGTGAGTAGTGTCTGAGGAAAGCTAACAGTGACCAAGGCAGGGTGAGCAGTGTCTGAGGAAGGCGGAGCAGTGACCAAGGCAGGGTCAGCAGTGTCTGAGGAAGGCGGAGCAGTGACCAGGGCAGGGTCAGCAGTGTCTGAGGAAGGTGGAGCAGTGACCAAGGCAGCGTGAGCAGTGTCTAACGAAGTCTGAGCAGTCACCAAGGCAGGGTCAGCAGTGTCTGAGGAAGACAGAGCAGTGACCAAGGCAGGGTCATCAGTGTCTGAGGAAGGCTGTGCAGTGACCAAGGCAGGGTTAGCAGTGTCTGAGGAAGGCGGAGCCGTGACCAAGGCAGGGTGAGCAGTGTCTGAGGAAGGCGGAGCAGTGACCAAGGCAGGGTCAGCAGTGTCTGAGGAAGACGGAGCAGTGACCAGGGCAGGGTCAACAGTGTCTGAGGAAGGTGGAGCAGTGACCAAGGCAGCGTGAGCGGTGTCTAACGAAGTCTGAGCAGTCACCGAGGCAGGATCAGCAGTGTCTGAGGAAGGTGGAGCAGTGACCAAGGCAGGGTCAGCAGTGTCTGCGGAAGGCAGAGCAGTGACCAAGGCAGGGTGAGCAGTGTCTGAGGAAGGGGAGCTGTGACCAAAGCAGAGTGAACAGTGTCTGAGGAAGGCTGAGCAGTGACCAAGACAGGGTGAGCAGTGTCTGAGGAAGGCTGAGCAGTGACCAAGGCAGGGTCAGCAGTGTCTGCGGAAGGCAGAGCAGTGACCAAGGCAGGGTGAGCAGTGTCTGAGGAAGGCTGAGCAGTGACCAAGGCAGGGTGAGCAGTGTCTGAGGAAGGGGAGCTGTGACCAAAGCAGAGTGAACAGTGTCTGAGGAAGGCTGAGCAGTGACCAAGACAGGGTGAGCAGTGTCTGAGGAAGGCTGAGCAGTGACCAAGGCAGGGTCAGCAGTGTCTGCGGAAGGCAGAGCAGTGACCAAGGCAGGGTGAGCAGTGTCTGAGGAAGGCTGAGCAGTGACCAAGGCATGGTGAGCATTGTCTGAGGAAGGCTACAGTGACCAAGGCAGGGTGAGCAGTGTCTGAGGCATGTTGAGCAGTGAGCAAGGCAGGCTGAGCAGCGACTGTGGCAGACTGAGGAGTGTCTGAGAGAGTCTGAACAGTGTCTGAGGTTGCTGAGCAATGACGTCTTATATAGGCGCCAAGTGAAGAGAGCGGAGTTCTGTCTGGGATCAGCTGAGGGGGGGGGGGTAAAACAGGGTGAACCGTCTCCTAGGATTACTGAGCAGTGCTGTATTTGCTACAACATTTGGATTTAAAAACAACCTATTCTTGGGTCCAACTGCCATATAGGTCAATCAGCCAATGCCCGATGAGCTGGTCTGACAAGTCAGTGTATGGGTCAGTTTTTTTAGCCATTTGTGGGCTTGTTTTATGGCCAAGCGGAATGGTTTGTATTGATCATTTCCCTTATATTGCCGCACACATTGCTTGCAGCAAATACAAATGCAGGAGTTTCCCATCCCTTGCACGATACCCATACAGTGTGTCTTTACAAGTTCAAAACTGGTCTGATGTGCAAATGCAGCCCACTTTTATAGCTATCTCCTTTGCTAATGGGGGCCACTTTTATTTTGGTCCCCGGCCTTTTTTTTTTGTTGTCTCAGTCCAACCCTGCTTGTGCGTGCCTGTCAGGGCTCTCTGAAGCAGTCAGCTGAGCAGCACAAAGCTCTTTAAAATTTAATGAAGCCAATCTAACCTTAAAGCATAGAAATGTATGTCTGATCCTGTCAGAAAGAGGGTCATAAACTGCATTGACCATAAAATATTTTGTGCCGGATTAAACCCCGTGGGGGCCCGAGGCAGTTGAAATTTCTCCTCCCCCCCTCACAAATTATCTCCTAACACCCAATGCACCGGATTTTCCTTTACAAACTGACATCTGCCAGAAGATGATCTTTTAAGAGACAAACTGTTATGTGAATCTGATGTCTCTGATTCATGTATTTTAAGTTGTTAATGGGTACATTACATTAATACAGTATTTTCTCTAAAGAGTCTTTAATGTAAAGATTTCGTTTCTTTGTGTTGATTCATTTTTTTCTATCTTTTGTAAACAATATTTAAGAAAGATTCATTGTAATTTTCTTTCAAGATCAAATCAATATTATTTGGATCCATTGTAGCGGAGCCCCTAAAGTGAGTGGGGACAATAGGCCGGTGCCTACTGTACATTTTTGTTAATCTGGATATGTTCGAAAGGGAGATAAAAAAATCAGCACAGTTTGCCAGTTCTACAAAGTACTTATCTTTAAGCGTCCTGGTTTATTTTAGGAAAATACAGCTGCTACTTTTTTAATATTAAAAATGCGAACATATTATTTCTGCACCCGTCCTATTAATCTTAAGAGTCTGTCCTAATTTTGTGAAGCCTGGGTTGGAAATACTGCCCATCTTAGACCTGTTTGGCATTGCTTTTCATGTTTAACCTGGTAAAAGAAAACAACACCTTGCAGCTGTTTTCGCTCTCTTTTTCACATAGCTTTAGATTAATTTAGTTGTCGTGCAGCAACTAATGCACTGAATGACGTCATAACAATAAAAGAAAGTCACCAGTGAGGCACAAAAACTTTTCTTATGTCATACATTTGTATCTATTCTTGTTAAATCTAATTTATTCAATTTTATTGAACAGTTTTCTATAGTGACGGTCAACAAAAAGTAAGAGAGAGCTGTAATGCAACCTTAAAGCAAAGTGCCAACTGATGGAACAATAGAGGAATATTCAACAGCATCACATGAACAGCTACAAACACAGTATGAACTTCTGAAGGAGGAAAACGAAGAGCTAGGGAAGGGTAATTGATAGAGGATGGAAGGAAGAAACGAGGATGGAATAAAGAGGAGAAGAAGGAAACCAAGAAGCAAGAGACAGAAAGTTGGGAGACGCTGGTAGGAGAGGGAGGGGGAAATGAGTGGCCGGGGAGGGAGGAAGAGATGAGAAGGTGGCAGAGAGGGGGGTGGAGGAACGATGGGTGTAGATATGATAGAGAAGAGAGTAAAACGGAGGGCAGAAGAAGAACTGACGGGTGTGTGATTCCATTAATGGCAACAGGTAGCTCTCATTCTGTAAATCCAGGGCTTTAAGAGGGATGAAAAAACTGGGGGGGGAAGGGGTCTCAAAGGTGCGTGGCCAGTGTAATTAAGGGTGTGGCTTAAAACCTGTAAGCTAAAAATATGTGCTAAGCATAGTGTGCAGCCCGACTTGTATTTTGCTATTGCTGTCATTGCATCCAGATATGATACACAGCTCCTTGAGTTTAAAAAAGAAAACTGAAATCCAAAGAGAAAATGACTCTCTTTAAAGGATTTCCCTTCCCCTACAGCGCTCACCTAACATGACGTCACGCTGTAACTTCTCCACTAGTGAGCAGTGAGCAGTGTGAGCAGCGCACATCGTTGCGCCTGCTGTCACTGCTGTCTGGAAAAAAACGGGCCGCCTGGGCCAGGGCACAAAACAGAGCCCAATAGAGACCCGTTTCGAGGACCCCTTTAAAAAACTGCCTGTGCTCAGCACCAGTGAGACCCGGCCCACTTAAAGCCCCGTGTAAAACTCACCTCATATTTAAATGCTGGTCGAGCTTGAAACTCAGGACATCATTTATGAGGTTTTGCCGTAGGGCAGCGCAGCAGGCCTTCCTGCTTGGCTGCCCTAATGTAAAAGAAAATGGCAGGAATGCGCCCTATCTATCAGATACGGCGCATTCCTGTCTTTTTCCCTCGCGCCGGCGCACAATGGGCTGCTGTGTGCCAACGCAGGGACCTCTGCTCCATGGTGCAAGGGTGCCTGCGTTGCGAGGATGATTACTTCTGTGCAGGAAGGGAAACCTTCTTGCACAGAAACAATCAGAAGAGGCTCTTTCCTCTTTCTTTGTGTGCTGCAGAATGCAGCCCACATAGAAAAAGGAAAAACAAGGAGAAATAAAGATATTTCTCCTCATTGTGCCTCCCTTACGCCTCCCCTGGGGAGGCATACATTTTTGGCGCTGCCTCAGATTTACAATTTCTCGTAAATCTGGTGCAGTGTCAAAAAGCCATGGATGCGTTAAAGGGAGCCATATTTACGAGGCAGCATTAAGCCCAAAAAAGTGGCTCAGGGCTGCCACATACATATGGAGCAGGCTCCTGCCCCGCGGAACGTCCCAAAGAGAGGCGTTCCAGCGGTGCAAGGTGCCTCATAAATGAGGCCCTCAAAGTGCATTGGGCTGAATATAATTTGAGATTATGTTGTAGTGATCTGTATGGATCCTTCAAATCACTTGCTCCTATAGCAGTAAGATAACTTTGTGAGTTAAAACTAGATGTTCTGGGTCATATTCGTAACTTGCAGTTTGTTTACCAACAGGATAGCTCAGTGGCATGAGCACCTGCTGAGAAGGGTGCTTGTAACCAAATAAAACTGGGCATATTGGACAGGAAATGACAGGTGAGCGATGTGAGGTTAAAGCTCAAGTTATCTGCTTCAACCACCCAATGTTGTTGTAAAAACAGGTCACCAAAGTCCCATAGTGACTTGGGGCTTGATTTAGAGTTTGACGGACGGGTTATTCCATCCCAAATGGAACTCGTATATAGGCACGCTTATCACAGGTGCATTGTATCCTATGGTAGCTGTATTAAAGCCATACGACGAAGTACCCATCCACCAACTCTAAGCAAGGTCCTGGGTCTTTATTAATTGTTCTTAAAATTGACAACAATATTCTCCCCCCAAAAAATGAAGGGTATGTCTCCAAACCGCCCTGTGAATTTGTTTTTAAATTTTAAAATACTTTGACAGATGTTACTGGGTGAATGTTAATAAAATGCATTATTTGTCACCCCAGTTCCTCTCAATACTTTGGGTAAGAAGCTGCAAACTCCCAATAATGTGGACTTCAGTTTCTACCAAGACTCATTTTGCTGCTGCATTATATTTACAAATGTGTCATTTGTCACTATATGGTACATTAAATAACCTATGCATCTATGTGGCACCATAAACACTACACACTAATACCTTGTTGGTAAGCTGCTTAAACATGGTGACCAGTGCTTCATTTTTGCCTGTGTTTGCCGGTGCTCGGCCTCAGCACCTATTTATAAATACCTGCTCTTAGCAATGACGATCCACCACACAGTGGTGCTACCTACCTGTTTTTGAAGACCTGCAAAGTGTTTCACAGTTCTATATTCTTAAAACTCATAGGGGCATATCAGCAAGGGCCGGCGATAACAATCGCTAAGCGTGCTTAGCGCGAGGATAATTATCGCCGGCTAATGCTGAATTCTATCGCAGAGATAGCGTGCTATCAGCAACGCTTACCTCCAAAGCGATAGAATTCCATGCGCAAGCTGCCAAATGTGCGATTATTGCTGGAAATCCAGGGATAATCGCACAAAGTTTGGCGATAGCTTGATGATAGGGCAGGGCAGACTTAGCCATCATATCCACCTTCCATTGGATATAATGGCTAAGTCAGATGAAAAGCAGGCGTAAGAAAAGTAGCGATAAGCGCGGTTAGCGCTACTTTTCTTATCGCTCTGCAGGTTAGCGTGAGGCTAGATAATTGGAGAAATGTCGGTTAGCGACATTTCTCACGTTATTTCGGGGAGGAACGCCCACTTTGCATCTCATTAGGGATGCAAAGCTGGGCGTTAAGGGGAAGGGCACTGAGGCATGGATTCACGCGATAGCGCGACCTTGCTAATAGTGCGATACAATTATCGCCGCTTTCCGGCCGAAAACGGCCGCTAAAGCGGCGATAATTGTCTTGATGATATGCCCCATAATGATTTACCACATGCTATCCAACCTTAGAGCTTGAGATGGGAAGAAAAGTCCAAAACAACACATCTGTGTCACTGTGATGGTTAGTAGGGAGCGTTGGAACTGGCATTTGGCAAACCTAGCAGCAGAAAGAGGTGATGTGAACCCAGATGGTTTTCTGACCAATAAATAGGGCTGTGGCACTTGTTTTTTTTCAACGAATTAACCACTGATGGAGGCAGTTCTCTTTAGTACAGTGGCCCACGCTATGGGGTGCCCTCAACCCTTCCTTGCCTTGAGGTCTGAACTCAACTACAAGCGATTCAGAAAACTTCAAAAACTAAATTATTTGAACTCACCTTCTAGCAACTTTCAGCATATCAAGGGTTGTTATCGAAGAATATTGCACAGTTTCATCTCCCTTCTATCATGGAACTCTAACGTCTCCTCCATCCTTTATGTTTTTGTACTCTACTATGTTACTCTACCGCTCTGAAGCAATCAGTAGGAAATGTATAGCTCTGTGCAAAGCAAATTCATAAACAAGGCACTACCTCTTTGTGAAACACTAGAAGCTAAACATTGCCAATTTAATTTATAAAAAACATAAGTGCCAGGGACCTCCCATGAGGTTACTGCTGCTTGCACCATTCGTTGCCCCAGACAGCACTGCCACTAACAGTACAAACACACCTACTAACAATTATACTCCTACAAGTTAGACAATTCAGACTATTCCAGGCCCCTAAAATTATAAGAATGGCTTGGGTGGTATATACTAGTATATTTATTGTATGTTGAGTTAATAAACAACTGTTGTTAGGCTCATCTCTAAATAAGAGAAACAGTGCCACCATGTGACAGAGTTTTATAAGTGACAGTGTTGGCAATTAAGTGCCGGTGGCAAGCAGGGGGACCCACCGGCTCAAATTAGGCACTGATTGCAGCTCCTATCCCTTTAAGGGCCAAAGACTGGAATAAAACAATGAAGAGATGGGACTCACAATCAGAATCCTGTCTTCTTAATAATAACGGGCAGCATTCTGTGAATCCTAAAGCTAAATCGCCGTTTTGAGCTACGACAGAGAAGTACATCCAAGGCGTGCAGCCTGAATATCGAACCACCAATATTGTTGAGACAAAACACTGATGACAAAACATTAAAAAAAGATATTGGCAGGTAAGTAAGTCTATATTTTCTATACCTAACTCCACATATAGATTTACCTAAGTGGTGCATGCATATTCAAGGTACGTAGATGTGGAGTTAGGAATAGTAAATATAAATTTCCCTACAAGCATTAACCTTTTGATATTTTGTCCCTTAATATTCTGTCCTTGATGTTTATGTACAATAATTATTTTGATGTCAATATTTAGTAGTACAATCATGGTCAGGCCACAAAGAGGTGGTGTGTAGAAATACTGATTACTTTGTGACCTATGACCAGATGTAGCATGTACAAACCCTATTTTGTAAGTCGGTAATCTATTACCAATTTGCAAAATAGGAGTTGCGAGTCACTCTTGGGAAGGGGCGTGCTAAGGGCATCCCTTCCTAATAGTGAGTTGCAGGGGGAGGTACGATTGTTTTGCAACCGCAAGTGCGATCACAAAACAATTGCAGTTTACCACCTTTTTCAAGTAGGTGGTAAGCCAGTCTCAAACAGGAAGGGGTCCCCAGGAGACACATTCCCCTTTGTGAATGTATGCAAAAATATTTTTTAAGAGCAGGATGTGGTCCCACTCTTTCTGCCCTTAAAAAAGGAAAATACATTTTTCATTTTTTTCTTTTAAATGTATCCCGTTTTCCTTTAAGAAAAATGGGCTGCATTTAAAATAAAAGTTGCTTTGTTAAAAAAGCAAACAAAGACAAGGTGGTCTGCAGTCCCCAGCAGGCCATCATCCCTGTGATTGTAGCCCATTCCCAATGGTCGAAAATTGCGACCTGCCTCATGATTATTGGTGAGGCAGGTCATTTACAACCCCATTTGGAATCGCTAAATGTGTCTGAGACACATTTGTATGTTCCGTTGTGCAAGTCACAAATTGCGAGTCACAAAAAATCGCAATAAACAACCCACAAACCGGAATGGTTGTAATTCTGTCCCCTAACACTTTAGTGCAACAGCCCTTTAGTGAACTTATATCAACTTTTTAATATGCCTGCCTTGACTTAAAATATAAACTATGGGATTGCAACAGTCTTTCTGAGCTACTGTTTCTGGACAAATAATTGAGAAGTAATTTCTGTTGGAGAAATTAAAATGAGAAAAAAAAGCACAGAGGTACATGTCAAGGAAAAAATAAAACAAATGTCCCTGATTTACAAGTAAGAGTCTCATAATGAGGCCCCTTTTCAGTCTGATGGGGATAGTAACCGCAGGTATCATCCCCATTAGAATGATGTGCTCTGAGGGAACGAGCCCCATCTTTCCATAGGTGAATGATGCGCCACCTGATACAAAATGGCATCCAGCCCTCTCTCCAATTACAGTTTACCCCTTTAGCCTCCCTCCTACCAACCTCTGAACCAATTAAATTCATGAAGTTCATAGACTGAACCACCATGCCTGAAAAACCCAGGGGGCCAGAGCTCCCTCGTCACATGCCCTCTAAATCGCTATTCTATTTGGTTTCGCCTGGCAGACGAAATCTGAGGTTGAAAGTCTATGAGAAAATTCAATATTGATAATTGTAATTTTGATAGTGTCTCTGAAAGATTCTTAACTGTGAAGCATATTGTTTTCCTACAGTCTTCCCTCCACTATCTGTTGCTGCACTGAGCCTTTCACAGTCCATATTTTCTGCTCTGCCTCAGCTTTCATATCACAAATGAAAAACTTGAAGATTTCCATCTGCCTCCTCATCTAATTATTGCCTTCCTCATCTTTATCATGAAAGTAATTTATTCCCAAAAATGTAGAAATGGAGGCCTGGGTTTACTACCAGATTTTGTTATACGGTTCCCACAAATAATGTAGGACTGTGTATCTGGACGAATAACCATCATAATATGGGAACTCAGTTCACACATATCATCAGGAAATGTTGGCTCATTCCTAGCTGGCCCATAGTGCTCCACCTGAACCCCCAAGCTTAACAGGGCACCAGCAACCTCGACCATGACCACTATTTAGTCCCCATCGAACTCGTGGAAACAGATCGGCCTTTTGTTGTTTATTTTCGCATGCCCAAGGAAAACTCAAGAAAGATTCGGATTGGCTATCAAATATTTAATGAAGCAATCATATACCTGTATAGAAAGAGTGTGCTGCAACTATTAGAGATAAGAAACAAATCATTGTAACCAGCATTACAAGAATGGTGAAAATAATAAACAGTTCAATCATTGTAACAACATTATGATTATACGCCTACCTAACACTGTCTATACTATCAAGAGTACAGTGGGCATACCCTTTACCATTCCTTGGTATAGCCAAATTCCCCCATACCTGAGTAGGATGTGTCAGAAAACTGGCCTGTGTAGAACATCATATCGTCCTTTGCAGGATATAGGTCAGAGTCAGCAGGCCTGAATCTCAGTCACAGGGTGTCGCGTTCCAGGACAATCCCAGCAGAAGTGCTCCTCTGGCGAAAGTAATTCAGAGGTTATTCTTATAAAAAAAAGCACTGTTCCAATTGCACTGTGTCAAAGGTGCAGAACCGATGCAGTGGCTTGTCTGGAGCCTAGGACCTGTCGCCAACCAGACAACCAAATACAAGGGCATCATGTTCCATGTACCTAGCCTCGGACAGAGCGTACGAGGAACATTATAATCATGCTTTCTAAGAAATGAACTGCATGTATGATAGTACATTATCATATAAGCGCAAAACGTGTAAAAAGTCCTCATCAGAGAAAGATGTCACGCTAAATCGTGAAGCTAAAATCGAGACCCAGAGTTGGCCCTGTTGTGCTTTACAACAATTTGTGCTGGTGTTCGTGTGACGTAAAGTCGGCAATAACCCTTTATTGATGTAAGCAAGGGTGTGTGTCTTAGGTTGGTTAGCATGTAACTACAGGTTTTGGTGCAAAGCTAGATCTAAAATAGTATGATCTAGGTTGCACAAAATCCTAACAACTAGTGAAAGCAGGCACAAGCAAGGGATCAAGTGATGTATTACCTGATGCACCAAAGATTTAGTCCTGGATGGTGTAACTTCAGTCCTCATCCTTACCAAGACACTGCTGGCTCGCCTTTGCACCGTACCATGAGGCTGGACATCGCCTAGAACAGCCAGGTTATCATCGGCAAATCTTTATAAACACAGTGTTGTGCTATTTTCTATCCTTTTTGCAATGCAGCACTGCAGTTTTCAGTCAGCGCCCTGTTGAATGAAGGACAGTAAATCTACTCCTCAATGTAAGGGCCTCCTCAGCAAAATATGTAACTGAAATTCTGCTCACATTAGTTACTGCTTTCAGTATTTTGGGGTCAGCGGCGATCAGCACACAAACAGCTGTGTATTTCCTGTCTAGTTGCCACTTGTGATGGAGCGCTACTTCCCCCTGCTGGCCGTATTTTGTATTTATGTCTGCAGACTCTCTTTCCTACAATCCTTAACTCAGAAAACAAGCGTTGATTGACATTATGAAAAATGTGTCTGTGTTAAAAGCAGAACGACTTTTTATGTTGAGCATTTTGAGGTGTCAAAAAGCTCCAGCAGGGACAGATCCATCGCTCCAAGTAGCATCACTTTATCTTGGAAGATGCCTTGCTCAGCGACAGTTCTGCACATGATGTACTGTGTATTCAGAATAGATGTCCAGTGATGGATGGACGCTCCTGTTTGTATAACATTGGATTTGAGGTGCAGGACCATATCTGCAGGGGAGCACCAAATGTACGCATGTGAGAAATGTTATTATGCTTGTGAAATTTTCAAAATTCCCAAAATTTCGTATTATGTAATTTTGTGTTATTTTTGGCCACAAGAGACTGGTTCGTGCAGAACATGTCTCACCAACAGACATTTCCTGCTTGAACCAACTTTCTGTCTGACTCTCACATGGCTTTTTTGTCTACAAAGAATATGCTCGCATAAAACAAACTGGGGAGGGGCGTGATTGGCGGGGTTCATAATCTCCTGGACAGAATACAATTCTACTAAAATATTATGATTCATACATCGATTTCAAGAATACTTTGAAAATAAGTAGATATAGATACGTTTACCTTTCCTATACTTAAGTGCGCATATAGGTACTGAACTACCATTTAATTTTCATCTCTGTGGTTTTTGGGGGGATTTATAAGTGGGCCGACGCTCCTCCGCTCCAACGGAGGGGCCGCCCCATGTTCTCAGGTGCCATTCTGTACATGCACGATTTTTGCAGATACCACTCAGTGCACGTGCCAGTGGGCGAAGGTGCCACTGGGCAAAGGACTCTGCAGGTGTGATTGGGTACACATGGGCTACTGTGCGCATGCGCTAATGGGTGTGACTGCCACTTGGCGAAGCTGCCATTTGGCGAGAGTGTCCGTGGAAATATGTGTTGTTGTTATTGGGAATAACAGGGTTGCAAAAACAGTGGGGTTGAGAAAGAGGGGGTGGAGGTGACAGGGAGGGAAGGACGTAGGAGAAAAGCAGATTTAGGAAGAGCTGGGGAGGGTGAGGTTGATAGATGGGATTATAAGAGAAAGTTGAGGTATAGGTCTGAGGTAGGGGGAGCCGTTGTGTGGAACATTGACCTAAAGAAAGAGTTGTAAGGATTTTTTCCTTACCTGAATCACACTGAGTGCCGCTTTTGACATCTGTTTTCAGCTTCTTGGAGCTTCCCTTGCATGTGTTCTCCCTCAGGCCATTCCTTTTAGGAGGCAGCGCCATCGTTGGGCATCATTTTGTTTAGATCCTGCATCCTGCACATCACGGTACAAGATTATGAGACGATTCTTTTCTGACTGTCAGCATTTTAGCAACACCACGTGCAGTAAGTAATGCTAGGTCTATAGTGTTAATATAACACCATAAATATAAAAATGCACATGTTCTTCCTGATTTTTGAAATCTTTGAAAGTAGCAGTTATTTTCTGCTGATGATTTTTTTGAGTGTTTATTTTTAATCTTTTTCCCCAACCTAAGATGGCTGAACTACATCCTGGATATCTGAGTCCAGTTGCGTCGCTATTGTTCTGCTAGACTGCTTGCTCTCGGGAGTTCGTGGATTCTCCACCTCCTCCAGTTCTTGCTTATTCCTGTTCTTCTACCTGCTGCTTGGCCCGACAGTAGGAAGGTTTTTTCTGGTTTCCAGTTCTTTCCCTTCCTACTGGATATTTGTTTCTGGAGCACTACTAGACTCCCAGTCACATCCTGGCCTCTGGCTCTGCCTCTGGAGATAGCAGACTGTTCCTCCGAACGAAGACTTTCCAAGCATTGCAAAGGAGTATGTAGAAGAATGGAGTGAGTGAGTGTGGGGTCAGGATGCATAGAAAAAAGGTTGCATAGCAGTAAAGGAGAAGAGCCTTGAAGAGATAGGAGGGAAGTAGTGAGGGAGGTTATGTGAAGTATGATGAATGATTAGAAAGATTGGAATGTGCAGGCTGATGTGAGGTAAGTGGAAATCTGTGGATTTGGGGCCACATGTAGCAAACTATTTTGCATTCCGAAATGGTGCGAATTGGTAATTTCGCCCGTTTGCGAATACAAAATAGCTTTTCGAAATGTATAAAATGACTTTGTAGTCACAATTGTAGGTAATCACAAAAATTGCAATTTCATAAAATTGCGACTACAAATAGATTATTGCAATTTGTAATTCCCTTAGCCTATGTACCAAACATTTTCTAAATGCAAACTGTGCATTTAGGAAATGCTATTACCATAAACTCCTAGACAATGGTAACAATGTGCACATTTAGAAAAATGCACAAATATGCATTTTTCATAGGGCTATGTAGCGCACAGATGTGGCTATGGCATGGGTGTACATTGTTTCGGGGGGTGTTTCAGGGGAGCCTTTGGCCCCCCTGGGCGCCCTTAGTACTGCATTACCTAATTTGTGATTACCAATTAGGCAATCGCAAATTAGGTAATGCGAAACCATCTGCACCTATGGGTCTTTAGGCCCATAGGAAACAATTGAGTACTACTACTTAATAGCGATTACCTAATTGCGATTGCAAATCCTTTGGAATCGCAATTAGGTAATTGCTATTTTCTTACAGACTATTTTGCATTCCTTAAATAACGCTTGCCTAAAATTCTCTATTTTAGGAATGCAAAATGGATTTTAGATACATGTGGTTCCTAGTGTCCATGGGATGATATGACATATATGAAGAGGTAGTAAGATGAGAGAAATTTGAGCCGGCAGGAAGACACGGTAAGCGATATCCATTGGTGCCCTCTTGCTGGCATTCATGCCATAACAGCAGCTGTTTGGGAAAACTGATTGGCCCTGGTATAACAGTTCCCATCCCTGTGGTACTGTGGGAATTAAACCCATCCCTGTGGTGCTATGGGAATTAAAGGCATTATTTTTGCTACATCTGTCATAACCAGAGATTTTGCAAGATGTTTCCCATTCGTGAATGCAATACTGGATATATTATGGGCATTTGAAACATAATTCTAACTATATTAGACATAATAGCAGTGGAAATGCCTCCCTTAAGTGATGATGGGTGAGCATGAAATGCAGTAATTATGATTCAGTAGTATATGTATGTACTAGATAAAATGATTTGCTGATGTTTGGGGAACAAACATATTCACTAAAAATAACAAACTGGCATTTTGTTTTACAAAAAGTAGTGTTTCTTTTATGAAAATGCAAAATATATGTTTGTCAGAACTGATTTTATTCGTCCAAAGTTTGTATTTGATAACAATGTATGTGTTATCAGAAGCTAGTATGCTTATGTTTGAGTCCGAAATGATTACATTATTAAACTATAAACAAATATATTTGAATCTTGTCTGGTCAAAGTTTGTAAGACTTATTGGTGATCTTGGTTCCTTGGCACTAGAACTCTCTTACTGCTGTGTTGTACCTTCCCTAACTTGTGTGGTCTCATTTCATCTTCCACATTGGTATAGCTTTTAATGATCATTTTTACTAATACCTATGTCTCTGCCTCTTTTTTACACCACCCTACACTCTCACTCTCAAGAGCCAGACTGGCAGTGAAGTCATTGTGCCATTTTCCTGGTAGGCAACGGGACAGGGTCCTGCTTTCATACCTGGGCGGGCATCTATCACACAAGCTTGCCCGATAGCCCCATTTTAACGAGGCCTCCTAAATTGTGGAACTAGCTTGGACCGGTTTGCCTGAGTTGATTTTGGTTTCTAGTCTTACCCTGCCTGTCTCGTTATTTCACCCCTACAATTTCTTTTTCATCCCTGTCTGTTTTCTCCATTTGCCACAATTTTCCTAACATTCTCTTCCTTCTTTTTCTGCAGTTCTGTGATTTGCTGCGGGTCAAAGTCTGATAATGAAAAACAGAGGGAGGGATATCCCGTCTGTCTTTCTTACAAATGCATTATATCCTATGGCACTTGTAATAAGGTGGATAGATATCCATTACCTTTAACTCTACATGATCTAAAGGTCATGAATTTCTTGAAATAAAATAAGTGTTTTATTCCAAAGTTTTGGTAAAGTTGGAAAACACAGGCCAGATTGGTAAACAACAGGAATCATTCAAATTCAGAATGACATGTACAGTGCCACACTGATCCCCATCTATGCTGCGCTTTTATACATCCTTATACATACCGACATTGAACCCGTGATCGACCAATCTATATAAATCCCATTTTGTGCGTAATCATGCTCTTCCAGTGGCCCCCAGCTGCCCGCAGTGAGCGTGTTTTCGGCTGTTTGGTCACTGGCAGACTAGGAAACAAACAGGGCTAGACTGGGGAACTCAAGTCAGCCCTGGCAAAAATGCTCAAACCAGCCCCACGCCCTTCCTCTTCTCACGCTATCACTCTCTTCCCGTCCTTCCATCCATCCTTCCATCCATCCAATCACTCAATCTCTCTCTTTCTCTCTGTCTCGCTCTATTTCTCTCTCTCTCTCTCTCTCTCTCTCTCTCTCTCTCTCTCCCTCCCTCCCTCCCTCCCATCCTCCTCCTCTCTCCCTCCCTTCCTCCCCCTCCCTCTCCATCTCTCTCTCTCTCCCCCCCTCCCTTCCATCCCCTCCCTCTCCCTCTCTCTCTCTCTCTCTCTCTCCCCCCTTCCATCTCCCCTCCCTCTCTCTCTCTCCTGCTCTCATCCGCCCTCCCTCTCTCTCCTGTGCTACTGCATCTAACCTCGGGGAACTGGGAAAAGTGGCAGAGGTACCTGGAGTGGCCTCCAAGGGCTCCAGTCCACAGGGAAAATGCCCGGTGGAATAAAAGGCCTGTCCAGTCCTGGGAGCAAAGCCTACTAATGTTCTTTCCATTAGATGCCATTCATTTCAGTAATACTGTATTTACTAACCATGTGGTAATACTTACTTTATAAATGTAACTGACTGTGTAGACAGCCTTGTATCAAGATTGATTTAAGAGCAAATATGAGGCGAGGAGTCCTCCTTACCTGGACCAGGTGCAGTCACCTTTCCATGATGGAATAAGATGCTCTGTATCACTAAGACGGCTCTATGCACAAGTCATCACCCCGCTTCCATCAGAACTGTTGGATTTTGGGAGTTGGCCTAATGGCTAGGGCGATCAAACTCGAATCTGGGGAACTGGGTTCGAGTCTCGGCAATGACGCTGAACATCCTGTGATTCTGGGCAAATCACTTAATCTCCCATGCCGAACAAAAATGAATGTGTCCTCATGTAACGCAACTGGTGCTATGTAAAGCGCTCTGATAGCCGATTCGGGTCAAGTTTGCGCTATATAAAATTCTGTAAAAAAACAAACAAAAAAAAAACCTATAGCAATCCCGAGGTCCTATGCAGCACATTTCTGGTTTATGTTGTACTCCCAGGGCCGTCGCAAGGGGAGGGCAGTCGCTGCTCTTCACGCACCCACCTTGTGATCTTTGGGAGCCGCTCTCATGTTATAGCTTGTTTTCTAAATAATAACAAGGAAGGCCTGACCTGTTTCTTCTCTCAAATCTGCATTTTATTTCAGCACTGCCTCTCTCTTCAGCTACACCCCTTTCTTCTCACCAGCCCTGACAATCAGTGCCAAGTTCTGCGTTTACTGGTTCAGGCATTGTTTCCAGCAGAAGCCTAAATATTGTCAGACATCTTTTTCTCCAGTCACACTTGAAACTTCTGATGCCACAACTGACTTAAAAGCATTTTTTTCCACCAATGGCCCCTGGTTGCTGCATTAGATCATCTAATAAGCATGCAGCTTGAGCACCCTTGGGCACTCCTTTTTTTTTTGTCAGCTTAAATAATGTTTATTAGTTTCATTAAATAGACCTTAGTGAAATAGTGACAGGTATATAATACCAATCATAAATGATGTGCACTACATATACAGTATATACACCTTGGACTACTCCTGATAATCGCTCAGTGTGAAATGAAGCCCACATAGCTGTGTGGACATTTAATCCGAATGTGACTATCTTCTGTACATCCCTTACATTTCACTTCCTCATCCCTGCAATATCTCATTTGGAGAAAAAAAAAACAGCGGAAAAAAAACTGTGCTGGAGATCGAAGTTTTTTCAGGAGCCATTATTGTTGCCGGACACCGTGTTTACGGGGTATAAAGGAAACCTAGCCTTGATTCCAGCTAATGCCCCTTTCTTTCTCTCTCTGCACTTCATGTCTATTTATCTCACTCTTGCAGATTATTTGTTTTATTCAAAGACATCATCTTTTATCATTGTTTTCCCACATTTCTCTTCCTTCTTCTTCCTCAATGTTCAGCCTTTTTCTGGGTCTAAGTCGGAGGCTGAACATTGATTACATGTATAATATTTGTTTTTGGGCACTCCATGGAAGTGCATCCGTTATCTTGCTCTTTTGCCTTTTCCTCATTAGGAATACCTTGGTTGTTTAAAACTGAGACCGATTGGCCGTTACCAGTGCTTGTTCAATATGGAATTGTGGCACATGAAGATGCAATTTGTTTCAAGATTTGTATATTGTTTTTTTTTACATTGCCATTGGCTTAATCTGTTTTTTATAGGTTCTCAAAGAGGCTAATTTTATTGTGCAAATGTTGTATAATATCTGCTTCTGTACTGCTTGTACTGTTTTTAAGACATTGTCTAATAAACATTAAAGATCCTTAAAAAAAGCCACCACAAATTCTCATCGAAGTGCCTCTTTCCATGACAATGACCCATACTTTACTAGAAAAACCCTCAAAGCCATTGCAGGGATTTCTAAATGTGGCAAATTACCCATCGACTGTGACAATACCAATAACCATGTTTTTTAATCCAAGTCACGTTATTGTCACACATTCTTACGTTATGGTTTTTTCACTGGGGGGGGGGGGTTTGACCACTCTCTTCTTCTCTTCTCAAGGAAATCACTCACAAATATTTAAGCGTCGTTACAAAAAAAATAAAAGTAAAAATATGTGAAAAATATGGAAATAAACCTTTCGTAACTTTCTCTTTTGTATTATAATAAAATAAATACTTGATTCGGCTGATTCAAGTCACAAGAAAGTAAATTGTTCTGGCTACTCCTTACCATTGCATAAACCAACTCTAGACAGACCTGCTCTGTATAATTTTTCGTGATTCAATTAACACAAAAATTATTTGTGATAATATGGAGTTGTTACTAAAATAAAGCAATCCTATCTCAGAAAAAGAACTGCCTGAGGAATTATTGGAGGTCTCTAATTCATTTATAGGGAAATCCTTTACATTGCTACTACACTGACAGGTATTGATGGGGAAGCAGCTATACCCATTAGACATGTATTAGCCAAGCATATGGAGGAAAACATCCGGGCCAGAGGTCATTTCAAAATCTTTTATCCCAATGCAGCCATGAAGAGTTTAATGTGACACCGTGAACCCCACAAGAGAGGTTCCCACCAGTCGTGACCCTGAAACATCCCTTCCTCTGGGAGGCTCAGCTAATGACGAGCCTGTAATTTGGCCAGACATTCTCTGAAAAGAAAAGGGTAAAAAACTAATTTGTCTTGGATTATTGTGTTCTGGCTGAATAGGACAGATGCAATTATGCTGTGTATATTGGGGTCCCGAGCAGGAACGTCCCTGCCTAGGTTTGTTTTTCTGGGGCCTCAGTTCCGCGGATCTTTGCATATGAAAAATGTTCACACCCCATGCATGTTTTCGAAAGTCCTGGGAAAGGGGACATTTTTTTGCATAGGATATTTCATGGCGTGTTCAGTTTCGCCCCACGACACTTTAATTTAGACAGCATTAGCCCACGTCCTTTGCGCTGCAAATGTCGGAGCTTTTACAAACCCCCTCCGCCGTCGCATATCAGAGAGCTGCAGCCCGGATTCTGGACCGAGAACTGACAGGAAAAGAAAAGCCGATTAGAAAAATGTCATCTCATTTGTTAACATTCCCTTTAATGCTGACGAAGACTCCTCAAGGTGACGGCTGATTGCTTTTTTGGGTCTGGGGAGCCGTCTCGTGGATAAGACGATGCTCGGGAGAAAGTGAGGGGGCAAAAGTTCACTCAAAGTCAGCCATTGGTTCCTCCAAATGCCTGTCATGCTAATCAGCCCAGATTCATCCGACCTTGCTTGATTTTTAGTGTCATTCGTGGCTTGAGTAGTTTTTCCGCTGCACCGGTATTAGTCAGTACCAGGACTTATGTGGAATACTGTTCTCCCCAGACGGAACGCAGGGACAGGTAATCGGAAAGTCCCCTTTAACCCCATCCCCGCTCATAACGGAACCACTCCGTCATGAGCCACGGTTGCGCTGTGCTCATGACGGAGTGATTCCGTCATGCTGCGGCCGTTGGCCGCCGCTCCGCCCACGCGGCGCTAATTCCCCGCCTGTGCGGGCGATTAGCGCAGTGGGCGGAGACGTGACGGAACCACTCCGTCATGAGCACAGCTCAACCGTGGCTCGTGACGGAACGGTTCCGTCACGAGCACAGCGCCACCGCGCTGCCCCCAAACCCCCCAGCGCCGCGGCGGAATTCCTGCCGCAGCGAAGGGGTTAAAAGGTTTGACAGTATCAGGGGAGATGCAGGCAGCTGAAATTTCCAGTAACCTGTGACCAGTTTAAAAAAAGTATTCACCGGAAAAAGATGCGTCACTTATCTCAAACGAACCCCTCCTGCTGCTTGACCGGAAGGTTTGGCTCAGCTGCAGGGGACCCGAGCTGAGGCTCCAAACTGGGCAGTGGCGGCTGCTACCAAAGCAAAGTGGAGAGCCGCCGGTGGGGGGGTGGGTGAATAATATATGTCAACAAGCATTTGCAATGCACTAGGTCTCGCATTCACCCGAGTTTGAGCTATTGGCATTGTAAATGACAATGCCTTTTATTTATTTATGTGTTAGTATTGGTGGTGGTATTGGCGGTGGTGCTATTGGTTTTCTAAAATGGGTGTCCCAGAGTATTATTCAAACCCTGATATGCTAAAAAATGTCTCACCGATCACTATAAAGTCGCTTTATTATCAAAGCTATGTCGGGGCTGGGCCTATATGCAGTATGACTGGTCAGCCAGAGCGCTTCTCACAACTGCAGAGAGAGCCTGCCCTGTACTTGCAAATTGAGTTAAACAAAAGAAGGAAATGTTTTTTGACGAGATTGTGTTTAAAAAGCGTACATTTTTTGCCGCTTTTCCTAACCAAGGTACGTGGTTTGCCTCACTCCCTGTTTGTCCGTGTGACAATTGTTCACCTCAAAGCACCCTGCACTTTATTCTCTTTTGTAGACTTTACACCCGCAAGAGGAGACAGTTTATTCGTCCTTAATTACTTGCTGCAGGGATTATGAATTACAAATTGGTAATGGAGTTTTTACTCTCCCTAGGAACAGTTGAGATCATATATTGTATTTTTTTTTACAGCTTTTAAGATTCGTAGTAGATACTGATCATTTTAAAACCTGTACATTTTGTATATGGGGATGTGCTGTTTTTTAAATGGAATTGTGTTTGTACAACCTTTTATGGCTCTTTTAGAGTCGAAATAAAGTATTTTTGATCTGACAAAGCTATTTATTTATTCATTTATGTGTTGGTATTGGTGGTGGTATTGGTATTGGTGTTGGTGGTGGTGGTTATGGTGGTGTGGTATTGGTATTGGTGGTGGTGGTATTGGTGGTGGTGGTATTGTTGCTATTGGTGGTGGTGGTGGTATTGGTGGTGGTATTGGTGGTGGTATTGGTGATGGTGGTATTGCTGATTGAGGTATTGGTGTGGTGGTATTGGTGGTGGTGGTACTGGTATTGGTGGTGGTGGTATTGGTGATATTGGTGATATGGTGGTGATGGTGATATGGGTGTGGGTATTGGCGGTGGTGGTGGTATTGGTGGAGGTGATATTGGTGGTGGAGCTATTGGTGGTGGTGGTATTGGTGGGGTGGTGGTATTGGTGGTGGAATTGCAATTGGTGGTGCTGGTATTAGTATCAGTGGTGGCATTATTGGTATTGGTGGTGGTATTGGTGGTAGTGGTGGTGGTGATCTTGGTGGTGGTATTGGTTGTGGTGTTATTGGTGATGGTAGTATCCATGGTGGTGGTATTGGTGGTGGTGGAAGTATTGGTGATGGTATTGGTGGTGGTGGTATTGGTTGGTGGTGACAAAACAAACGCTGCGAGGGCCGAGGCCGACTTACCACCACCACCTGGGAGGATACTTGCTTCTGGGGCCCCGACGCTGTGTGTTCCCTCCGCCGCCGTAGCTTTACGAACTGCACGGCCGCTGTGGGGGGGAACTACAGCTCCCAGACAGCTTAGCGACACCTGCCAGCACCGCCCACTTCCTGCTCACTGCGCGCCCGGAGGCGCTTATACAGCGGCTGCTCCCTCCACGTCCCCTAAAAATCAACTATGGGTAAGCGTAAACACCTTTGCAATGGGGGCCAAGGGAACAAGAAGGCAAAGATACCACGAAAGGCAGATACTATATTATCATATCTGACATCCGCGGTGGGAGTGATTACAAAAGAAATCGCTAATGCAGAAAAAGAACTTGGAATAACTCTGACAGAAACCGAAGAGGCTGGCCATGACCAGGAGGGGGTCACACAAGAGTCTGTAGTCGCTCAACTAGTTACACAACCTGAACCCCTGACGGATACAAGTAATGTATTGCCGGTTATAGTAGGCTCAACCGAAGGCAGTCAGCCTTCGCCATCATCTTATGAGACTACGCAGACCCCACCACCCGAACTGGGCAAGGGGGATAAGCAAATGAAGAAGTGTAATAAAAAGACTACGCACATTGATAAAACACCGGAGGCTATGGAGGATGAACTGGTTAATAGACTTAGTAACAAAATTGAAGGGCTCATTAACCTGCATCTTGAGCCGGCACTGACTAGAATTGCTAAGGATATTATTGATGTTTTAAACACGTGTGTAGCGGGCCTGTTAAAGAGATGTAATGCTCTAGACACCTTTGTCCAAGAATACCGTGAGCTCTTAAACAGAACACCATTCCCACCGACCCTAGACTCAGGGAATCAACTGCAAGGTGTGAATAAAAATAATGCCACTCTAAGGGAACAACATCAGATAACACATGTACCTGCAGTAAACAGTGTGGTAGTTGGGCCGGTTCCTGAGGGGGTTACCAGGTCTCACCTCCCTAGTGGTACTATAATAGGAAACTCGCGGAGTTCCACCCTGGCAGGCCCACAACATTCTACTAAAGACCCAGCTGAGCTGCCATGCCACTTTAATGTACACCTTCCGCCCCAAGCTGCTCCCTTAGTGGCTGTGTTAACAGGGGTCCCCCCGCTGAAAAATAATGGGAGTGAAAGTACCCAAGACTTAATGGAGAGAACCAAAACCTGGTGCAAAAACTACTGTAGCGGGGACATGGATATAGCCACCAACATAAATATGGTCAGAAGAGTAGGATGGGTTGGCCCCAGAAGAAAAATGCGTGAGGGGGATTGTGTGGTGATTAATTTTAAATCTTGTCACATGGCAGACCGTCTCTTTTGGGACGGTTCTGATTTGTTAAACTCGGGCATTAGGCCCCTTCCCCTGGGCTACTTTTATCCACCCCCTCAAAATAAGGTATGGTACCCCTCTGTCCTAGTGGTACGACCACCGGACAGAGCACCAGTATCCCTAACACATGCACATAGAGGCTCTCAGCCCACGATAGAGGGCGGGAACCCACTCAGGGACGTAAACATAAATAAGGAGATCTCTAATGTCCTGGGGTGTACACTGGAAAATCGCTTCTCTGCACTCTCAGAAATGGACGGGAACGATTGACTAAGTAACCCCCAGGATCAGGCACCTGTAGAAGGAACCCCAGCCTCATCCTGCAGAATTTTGAGCTGGAATGTAGACGGTATAAGGGCCAAAATGGGAGATGTAATATGGAAGGGGTTTTTAAAAACATTTGATATAATATCCCTTCAAGAGACATGGGATGCTCAAAACTGCTTTTCTCTGGATGTCATTTCTATATTCCAGCTAGACAATGCGCTGCAGGGAGAGCGAAGGGAGGGCTGATTAGTTTGTTCTCTTTAGAAATAAAGGGCTCTCTCATGCAGCTCGAAGCAGGATGCCATAACTGTCTAGTAGTGGAACTTTCAGTGTCCGATACAAGTAAAGTATTATTTATTATTATTATTTATTTACAATTCCATGGAATCAGACAACAATCTAGATTTGCTAGAACAGTTTCTTTTAACCTATAGTCTGAGGTCAAATTCTTTTGACATCCTTTTGATGGGCGACCTAAATATTCATCCCTGTGACAATCTGTGTGGGGGTTAGGCCTATGAGGGCCCACCGTTCTCTGCACCATCTCATTTTGAACACACAAAACAGGGGGAGGAACTGGAACTTTTTTTGGCAAACTGGAATCTCTATGAGTCGGGTTGTGGGGAGGCTCAGAATAGGATCCCGACATTTAAGGGGAAAGACAAAGGTACAATCATTGATTATGTATTTTTAACTTCATTTATGCTATCTCAAGTTTTAAGATATTTAACAGAGGTTTCTATTTTTAGTGACCATAACCCGGTGATACTTGAACTGATTCCGGGGGACCCATTATCCTTTAGGCCCACATCACAAAAGGTGGTGAGAGAAGTCTCCCTAATGGATCAGGGGAGAAAACTAAAATGGGCATAAGTGGTCCCAGAGAACTTTTTATCGGAGATCTTATCCACAGTAGAGGTAGAGATTAATATCTGTTTAGATGCTGAGGCTCAACGCCCTGACATTATTAATGCTTTTAATAGTATCTGTGTACAAGTAAACCAAAGTCTACTTATTAAAGGGAAACAGAAACCCCAGATCGGTAAAAGATGGTTTAACAAAAGATGTTCACAGTCCCATGCTGCCCTTCTGAAGGCCTTGAAGGTCATTCCCAGGGATAGGGGGCTTATAGCCACCTGCAGACTAGCCTACAAACAAGCACTAACTGAAAGAAAACGGGAGCTGCGGGATGAAGCTTGGATAAAACTCTTGTCACCTGACGTACTGAAAGACAGTGGGAAATTCTGGGCAACTGTAAATCAGCCACTGTTTACAAACAATGATAATTCCCCTTTGGACTGTAACATCGTGGATGAGGTCTGGATAGCCCACTTTGAAAAGATATACAGCCTCCCTGCAAAGGGCCAATGTACTTTACCCAATTTGCCCGAAAAAGTCCTGTCCCCTTTGACTTTTGAGGTCTCTGAAGTTGAAAGGGCCATAGGGGAAATGTCAAAAAACAAGGCTCCCGGACCCGATGGGGTCCCCGCGGATCTGTTCAGAGCTGCCCCAAATATCTGGTCAAAAATCTTAACTAACGTTTTCAACACGATCGGGCCAAATAGTCTTCCAGCATCATGGGCCACATCAATTATTATCCCGGTGTTCAAAAAAGGTGCTAGGCAGGATCCTTCTTGTTATAGACTTATTTCTTTAATTGATTCTTCAGTAAAAATACTAGGTAGAGTGGTCCTGCATAGACTGAGTGAGTGGTTGGATGAGAGAGGGGTATTGTCTAATGCCCAATATGGTTTTAGATCAAAACGGAGTACTATTGATCAGTGTCTAAACCTGCATCTTTTAATTAGTAAGTATACGGTGGTCAAGGAGGGGTCATTATACATGGGGTTTATGGACCTCTCCTCTGCTTTCGACCTCGTAAATAGGTCAAAGCTTTGGAATATACTTTTAGACATGGGAATTGATGCACCTCTCGTACACTTTTTAGCAGACTTGCATACGGACCTTTCGGCTAAAATCAGAGTCAATACTGAGGGGCGATGCACTAGACACTTTAGGTCAGAAAGGGGGGTCAGACAGGGGTGTATTCTGGCGCCCCTGCTATTTACACTATATATAAATGCCCTTGAGTCACAACTGGGGGAGGTTTCCTTGGACACTCCACGTATAGGGGAACTGGTTATACCGGTCCTCCTCTACGCGGATGATGCCGTCCTCCTGGCACGTACTGGGGTAGGCCTACAAAAGCTGTTGGATGCCTTTGGAAATTTTATGGAGAACCTGGACCTAAAAATAAATGCAAAAAAATCCCAGGTTCTTATTGCAGGGAGGGTAAAGCAGAAAACCAAAGTTAAAACCTTTCTCTGTAGTGGAGAAGTGGTCTGCAGGGTACCCACATTCCCTTATCTGGGGGTTGTCTTTGACGAAAAGGGAACTTGGCGCCCACAAAATAACAGTTGTAGTGTGGCGTTTGCAAGGACCGTCTCAGGAATTATGGGGTTCACTAAAAAGTTGGGGGCTAGACCAGTAGAAGCTCTTCTAAAGGTATACAAACCCAAATGCTTGGCCGTTGCAATGTATGGTTGTCAAATATGGGGTTATACCAATCATGACAAAATTCAGTTAATAGACAACAAATTTCTGAGAGGAGTCCTCGCTGTTCCTCAGTCCACCCCCACCTTTTCCACTCATACTGAAGTAGGGGTTGGATTTGTTACTGATCAAATCAAAATTGCACCTTTGATATATTGGCTAAAGATCTGGTTGAATGAAGAAATTTCCCTAAACCATACTATACTGAAAAATTGTTTAACATTGGATTATGCTAACAAAATTCCATGGTTGGCTTATATAAAATCTGGTTTCCAAAAAATAGGGCACGTGGTCCTTTTCTCCTCACCGGAAACTATAACACAAAAGGACATTGCACTGACAAGAAATGCCCTACTGGTCATGTTATCATTAGAGCGAGAGGAGACAGAACTAATGAAACCAGTAGCAAGAGCTAATTATGCCCTGGTTAGCTGCCCAGGCCCTGAGCCATATCTGACTATAG
This sequence comes from Triturus cristatus, assembly GCF_964204655.1. Taxonomy (NCBI): domain Eukaryota; kingdom Metazoa; phylum Chordata; class Amphibia; order Caudata; family Salamandridae; genus Triturus; species Triturus cristatus. The sequence goes on from NC_140594.1 coordinate 1,099,873,076, forward strand.
TGAACATCCCATATCATCGGTACCTTTTAATTAGATTTAGGCCTAACCTGATACATTTTTCTTTGGGTTTTTTCTGAACATGGTGTACTCCGGAACGTGCTGACCCCTGTAAATGTGACAATTTTTCAACACAGGATACCCTTCACTACTTTATGTTTTGTAACCGTTATAATGATTGTAGAAGGAAGTTTTTGTTCCCAATTTTGAGGGAGGCGGGATTCACACAGGTTAGGCCAGCACTTGTGTATCTACAGCTACTTAACTCACCACGAATAATGTTTCATGTTGCTAGTTTCCTGGTTGCCGCTATCCGTATCAGGAAAAAGACAAACACCTCACTGCCGGCCCTAAGTGGCCCTGAATAGCATATCTTTTGCACCTTAAAATGTTCCTGCACTGGGATAGCATAATTTTATGGTAGGTTTTAAAAAAAAAAGATTTTTAGATTATATTTTTGTATATGTTATAATGGGTCAAATAGTTCACAATAAGTATAGAATGACATTTTTATATATCAAGATTTTTTAACTATGTAATTAACTGTTTTTTTGCTCATGATTGTACAATGTCTTTTATGATATTAAGTTATCGAATAAAGAAATTTGACTGACTGACTGGTTGGTGATGGTATTGGTGGTGGCATTGGTGGTGGTGGTGGTATTGGTGATGGTGGTATTGGTGGTGGTGGTATTGGTGGTTGTGGTATTGGTGGTGGTGGTATTGATGATGGTATTGCTGGTGGTGGTATTGGTGGTGGTATTGTTAGTATTAGTGGAGGTGGTACTGATGGTATTGGTGGTATTGGTGGTAGTGGCGTTGGTATTTGTATTGGTGGTGGTGGTATTGGTGGTGGTGGATGTATTGGCGGTAGTATTGGTGGTGGTATTGATAGTGGTGGTAGTGGTGGTGTTATTGTTGGTGGTAGAGGTGGTATTGGTGGTAGTATTGGTGGAGGTATTGATAGTGGTGGTAGTGGCAGTGTTATTGGTGGTAGAGGTGGTATTGGTGGTGGTGGTATTGGTGATAGTATTGGTGATGGTATTGGTGGTATTGATGGTGGTGGTATTCGTGGTGGTGATGGTATTGATGGTGGTATTTATGGTGGTGGTGGTATTGGTATTGGTGGTGGTATTGGTAGTGGTGGTGTTGGTATTGGTGGTGGTTGTATTAGTGGTGGTATTGGTGGTGGTATTGGTGGTGGTGGTAGTGGTGGTATTGGTGGTGGTGGTGATATTGGTGGTGGTGGTGGTATTGGTGGTGGTATTGGTGATGATGGTATTATTGGTGGTTGTATTGGTGGTGGTGGTATTGGTGGTGATGGTATTGGTGGTGGTGGTATTGGTGGTAGTGGTGGCATTGGTGGTGATGGTATTGGTGTTGGTGCTGGTGTCATTGGTGGTGGAGGTGGTTGTATTGGTGGTATTAGTGGAGGTGGTGGTATTGGTGGTGATGGTATTGGTGGTGGTGGTGTTGTTATAAAACAGGCTTTTGAAAACAACCCCTCAGGTGGTTTTAGTGCAGATGACATGTAACACAGATGTGCTGTTGTCAGCGTCAGCCTATTAGCACACGATTATGTGCTAGCTGGAATTCACATGACTTAATTTCCCGATCATTTCTAAATCCATTTTACTTGGGGGGGGGGGGGGGGGTTGAAACAGACACAAGATAATGCCAGGTTAAAGTGATTGAAAGCAGGTGCCCGTGTTACAGTTGTGGTCGTGCTGCTTAAAAAAACACAAGCGGTTTCAGCTGAAGCAGCGCATGAATGGCCTGCAGTAAGAGAAACTCGATAAAGTAAATGGTGCTTACAGACTAAATACCAAGGCAGCATTTGCGAAAGACAATGACACAAGCCAATGAAAAATATGGGAGGAGAGTAGGCGCAGCTTCTCTCCCATACTCGACCACAGCATCCTCGCAGAGCGAGTAGCGCATACATGTTGCAGCTATGCTCGACCTAAAAAAGATCCTACCTGCTGCTGCCGGAGTCCAGCTTCTTACAGGGTCGATCACACTACACAGGCTCCCAGACTCCTCACTGAATCCATACGCTGCTCTCATGCTATTACCCCAAGGGGATGATGGACGGAGCGCTTCAGCAAATCAAAAACTCGCCCCCAGTCAACTGATCTGGGTTTAATCCATCATCATTCTTTAGCTCACTCCACCACCCCAGTTCAGACATGGCCATATGCAAATCAGTCTGACCCTGTGCTTCATGGGAACAGTCCAGCCCGAACTGCCAAGCCATGTCTTCCTTGGACCAGAAACAAGCATCCTGGGACCGGTTTTGGATTCATAACTCTCATCAGCCAGGCTATCTTGAATCCAGTGGCAAAGTGAGCAAGGGACCCACGTCTTGGCATACCCTGCCAACTTATGGCGAACAAAATGATACCAAAGGGGATGATGGACGGAGCGCTTCAGCAAATCAATTACTCACCCCCAGTCAACTGATCTGGGTTTAATCCATCATCATTCTTTAGCTCACTCCACCACCCCAGTTCAGACATGGCCATATGCAAATCAGTCTGACCCTGTGCTTCATGGGAACAGTCCAGCCCGAACTGCCAAGCCATGTCTTCCCTGGACCAGAAACAAGCATCCTGGGACCAGTTTCGGGTTCATAACCCTCATCAGCCAGGCTATCTTGGATCTAGTGGAAAAGTGAGCAAGATACCCACGTCTGGGCATACCTTGCCAACTTATGGCGAACAAAACAATACCAAAGGGGATGATGGACGGAGAGCTTCAGAAAATCAAACACTCGCCCCCAGTCAACTGATCTGGGTTTAATCCATCATCATTCTTTAGCTCACTCCACCACCCCAGTTCAGAAATGGCCATATGCAAATCAGTCTGACCCTGTGCCTCATGGAATCAGTCCAGCCTGAACTGCCAAGCCATGTCTTCCCTGGACCAGAAACAAGCATCCGGGGACCTGTTTCGGGTTCATAACCCTCATCAGCCAGGCTATCTTGAATCCAGTGGCAAAGTGAGCAAGGGACCCACGTCTGGGCATACCCTGCCAACTTAGGGCGAACAAAACGATACCAAAGGGGATGATGGACGGAGCGCTTCAGCAAATCAAACACTCCCCCCCCAGTCAACTGATCTGGGTTTAATCCATCATCATTCTTTAGCTCACTCCACCACCCCAGTTCAGACATGGCCATATACAAATCAGTCTGACCCTGTGCCTCATGGGAACAGTCCAGCCCGAACTGCCAAGCCATGTATTCCCTGAACCAGAAACAAGCATCCTGGGACCGGTTTCGGGTTCATAACCCTCATCAGCCAGGCTATCTTGAATGCAGTGGCATATGGCTTTGTTCAAACTGGAATGGCGTGGTGAGCAAAAAAACGATGGATTTCGGCCCAGATCTCTGTATTGGGGTGAATGTATGACATTGTTCTGCATTCTGTCCATCAACTGTTGTTTTTGCATTTGTCATCCTGAGTGGGACGGGTATGCTCAGACGTGAGTCCCGTGCTCTCCATGCCACTGGAATTAAGCTATCCTGGCTGAAGTGGGGTGAAACCACGAAACCGATCCTAGGATGCTTGGTTCCAGTCCAGGGAGGACCTGGCTTGGCAGTACGGGCTGGACTGTTCCCATGAGGCACAGGGTCAAGACTGATTTGCATATGGCTGAGTTCAAACTGGAATGGCATGGTGAGCAAAGAAACGATGGATTTAGGACCAGATCTCTGTACTGGGGTGAATGTATGACATTGTTCTGCATTCTGTCCATCAACTGTTGTTCATGCTATTACCCAGCATGAGAGAAGCATCTGGATTGGTCTGAGCGGGCTGGACTGATGTTTGCTCAGAGACAAGGAGCATGTGCTTCTTCTCCCACCAGCTGGGTTGGGGAAATGTAAGTGCTCATGTCGGTTTGGCTGTCCTAAGATGGCCAGCCAAACCAACATGCGCTCCTACTGTCTGCAATTCTCCTCCTCCCTGCTCAGCCTGCTACTGCCCACCTAAGACTGGGGCCACTCTATACCACCATCCTACTCTACACTATGCCACTCCACTCTACTCTACATCACTCCACTCCACTCTACGGCATTTCACTCTGTGACATTTAACTCCATTCGACGACACTTTACCCCACTCTACCCTACACCACTCTATGACACTCCACTCTACACTCCTCCACTCTACATCACTCCATACTATGACACACTTCCCTCTCTATACCTCTCTACTACATGCCACTCCACTTTACGACACTCTACAACACTCTATGCCTCTCCACGTCACTCCACTCCACTCTGCGACACTATGACTCTTCACTCCACTCAATGACAATTCATTCTTCTCCACTCTACTCTACTCTACTCTACTCTGCTCCACTTCACTCTACTCCACTCCAGTCTACACCCCTCCACTCTATGACCTTCACTCCAGTGGTGTAAAGTGAAAGTCTGAGTGAATGGAAGAATAAACAGGTATGTGAAATGATGAGAAAGGAACAGACAAAGGATTGATGAGTGGAAAAATGTGTAGATACCGGGAAATATTGATAGGAGCAAGATTGAATGTATATATGAAACAATGAAAGGAAGTAGGGATTGAAGAACGTATAGTTGGATGTATGAGTGGATGGAAATGTGAAAGGCAGAACAGGTTGATGAAAGGATGGAAGGAAAGGTGAGAGGATGGATAGATAAGATGGTTGAAATGAAGCCAAAAGTGTGAATGGAACTCTTCCAAGGAGGGTCGGGTTCACTTGCTTTGCATGCTCAGTGTGACAAAAGGTATGGCTCAAAGTGGGGGTTATTTTAATTTTCTGGTTACTCCCTTGCTCCACTCTGACACTCCACAACAATCTACAACACTCCACTCCACTCTACGATACTCTACTCTATGACACTTCACTCCACGTCATGCGACTCTATGCCACTGTATGATACTGTACTCCACTGCACTCTACGACACTCCACTCCACTCTACGATACTCTACTTCATGACACTCCACTCTACAGCACACCCCTCTATTCCACTGTACTCTACGACACTCCATGACTCACTGCAACACTCTGCTCCCCTCTATGCTTTGCCAATCCATACCACTCTAGGCCACTTCACTCTGCTCCACTCTATGCCACCCCACTCTATGGCACTCTACAACACTTTACGCCACTCTAGGCCACTTCACTGTAGGCCACTCTTCTCCACTCTACGACACTCAATGATATTCCACTCTCTGACACTCTACTCCACTACACTCTATGCCTCTCCACCCTACGACACTCTATGCCAATCTTTGACACTCCACTCTTTGCCAGTCTACGCCACTCCACACTTAACCACTCTACTCTACACCATTCCACTCTCCTCTACAACACTCCACTCTACTCTAACACTTCACTGTACTACACTCCACTCTACGCAACTCCGTGACACTCCACTCTATGCCATTCCATTCCACTCCACCCACTCTATGCCACTCCACTCTACGCCATTCTACTCCACTTGACGTCAGTACACTCTCCTCTAGACCACTTACTGTTAGCCAGTCTAAACAGCTGCCACGATGGTGAACAACATGGCTAAAACAGATAGGTGAGAACTCATGGCTTTGCTAATGTTTATTAATACTTATAAATCACCCCTAATATAGGCATTAAAGGTTCATAAAGCAGGGTGCATGGTAAGTAAAAGTATGACATCGGTACATACGTTTTCACATGTCCTGGCAGTGAAACAAGACCAAAGTCATTTATCACTCTGGCAAGGCTACCCTCCCATACACTAACGCTGGGTTACCACATTACATTTATTAAGTAATAACTTCAGTTTGTGTGCAGGTAGAGAAATACCTTTTTCTGCTCATTTTAATTGTAATTTAAAATCCCCTCTAGAAATAAAGTCATATTTAACTTACTATTTTGAAAATGGCACTTTTAGAAAGTTGGTATTTGACTGGGTGGGATGTGTATTCCTTCTAAATCAACACACTTGAAGCAAGGTCCTGACCAGAGCCCTACTATCAAGGAGGGAAGAGAGACTTTCAATTATCAGGCCAAAGGTGCACTTTGTCTATATCTATCAGAAAACAATTGATATCTCCTGCCTCAACATGAGGCTTCCTTATAAATGGTACCCTGTCTATAATAGAGAAAAGGAAAATATTTATTTTCTTTTTGTTAGGTCTTCACCTACTCTTGTAGCGGCATGCTTCATCATTGGGTCTCATCCTGGTCCCCAAAAAATCCAGGATGGGCTCTACTATATTTCTGGGTGCACTTTACATATTCTCACTACTGGGGCACCTAAAAAGATAAAAATACCTCATACCAACCTCGGTTTCTCTTTAATAATGGCTGTTTTGGTATGATTAAAAACTCTCAAAAGGGGTAAGGATATTATGGTCCTTTGACCCAAACAGTTTGTCGACATGTTTCAAACCCTACAATAAGGCCACTTGGTTCCAGGGCTTTCATCAGGACATCACATATATATTGCCCCGGATTCACAATCACTCATTTCAAGCCTCCATGCAGCACTATCTTGCATGCAAGGTGAGTTACTAGTCAACTTTGAGTAGCCCTAATAGGTCTTGATTCCCTAATGTGGAATCCTACAAAGCCACATGGGAGGAGGGGGTAGCCTGTCCCTGTAGTCACACATTTGTCAAGGGTAGCATGCTGTTTTTCTACCTCTTCAGAAGGCCCACTCTCCATAATGTTTGCTATACCATGGTGACAAACCAGGTGGACTGTGGGCCTTCTGAATCAAAACCTATTGCAAACAAAATAAAGGCAGAACAGCAAACAAGTTGAAATATGAATGGACACCATAGGATTCTGTGGAGTTCAGTTTGCGCCTGAAATTTCAGCAATAATAATTGCCCTAATGAAGTCCCAAGGTAGGGGCAAAACGCGTTGTATCGGTACTAGACCCATATTATGGAGAAATGTCTAGATTAATGAATAAGGGAGTTAAAAATTTCCTGGGCTCAAACATTTTGTTAATTTCGACGAACTGATTGTGGAATATCTCCTGACTATCATTTTCTAGTTCATGGATGAACTGGCATTTAAATATGAGAAGATATTTTAATATTGAAGTTGCCTCCCATATCCTATATTTGTTAATGTTATGTACTACAAATGCACAGAAACAGCCGAATGTGAGCTGCTGTTGTCTGCAGTGTTTCTTTTAAATGCACCCTTGCACCAAAAAAGGAACAGAAAGAAGGATTTTGCTTGAAAATATAGCTCAAAAGGACAGCCTTGCACATTGCGAAAATATGTGTAATTTCACATAATTTTGTCGAAACCTCTAGTAATTATGCAACAGCAAATGACACAAATTTCCCACACTTTTACTCCTAAACAGCATTTCTCGGCTGGTGCACCTGTGTATCACAATTTACTAGCAAGGATATTATGACACGGAACTTATATTTTAAACATTCCAGGTGGCCTCCAACATCTGCAAGTCATGTGAGATTTTTAGGGCTACTTGTAACCAGTAGCAGCCTGCATGGCTTGTGGGTGGCAGGGCTGGAGCTGGGAGTGGGGGGTGTTAATGGGTGAGCAGGGCGCGCTTTTGCGCAATGTAAAAAAATAAAAATAAATAAACACTTACCTTGCCGTCAGGTCATGCATCTATGCTCCTGCTCTCCTTGTCAGACTCGAGGAACAGGAAGCATAGCCAGGCTCCCCTGGCCAATCACAACGCTGCAATGCAGCATTGTGATTGGTGAGCATGAAGGTTCCCCTGACTAATCACAATGCTGCAATGCAGCGTTGTGATTGGTCTGGGGGTCCTGGTTCGACGCTGAGCCAGGGAATGGGGCCTTGGCATGTTCTACACGCAGGCTGTAATGCAGCCTACATGGAGAACATGGAGAGTGCCCTTGACTGTTTTGAGCAGCCCGAGAGGGCCAGCCAAACTGTCAGGGGCACTTAGGAGTGGGTAAACCAGTCCTCCCCTGCCCGACTCCAAGAGCAGAGCAAAGCAGCCCAGGCCACCAGCCCGCCTGCAAAGCTGCACGGAAACATAAAAATATAATAACTCAAAGTTCTTATCATTTTATGTTTCCTTTACTTTGCACTGCTTAAGTGGTGGGACAATGCTCCTCTGTCATAGCTGAGGAGCCGCCACTGCATGGAACATGTACTTCTTGTGTGCCTCACTTAGGTGTTTAGCGAAGTGTGTCCTCCTGAGAAGTGGCATTTCTGTCCATGTAGTGCTCACACTCTGCGTACACTCAAATCCTCTTCTTATTCTGAAGACGTGTATTATAAGGAGATTTGGGGTAACACATCACATGGAACTGGCACGGAGAGGTATGGGCATCATGCACTGCATCCCAAGAATACAATTGTGAAACTGTGGATTAGCCTAAAGGTCATATTGATATTTGCCTCATTCCTGCTATAAACAAGCATTGACCTCACCTTATTGGTAAATCCTGGAGGCAACCTATAAATCTGGACTTATATCTGGACTGGCCTAGATGCTAGCTTGTTTATGATTGTGTGCTACAAGAGGTTCCAAAAAAAGAGGGAACAACACTGGGGAAAGGGGGCATCCCAGACCAGTCCTGCGCTCAAGCTGAACTGATTCTAACAATCTGCCATTTACTAACACATTTTTGGTAGAACTTTGGAGAATGACATAATTAGCCTGGGGAATCAGATAGTGAAGTCTGTTACATTCAGTATCTCCTCTAGTATGCCCCGTTCAAAAGGTCAAAGCATTTTCTTCATCTAAAAAAAGAACTGATATGGGGGTTATCAATTTATTATGATAATTCAAAGTATCATGCAAGTACGGCATATTTAAACGCCAAACTCCATCCAAGTTTAAAGCAGGTTTGATTTGAATGTGATAAATTCAGCATTAGATTGGCTAATATTGTTGACAATAATTCCATGAAAATTTTGTAATCAATGTTTAACAGTGCAGTAGGCCTTATCATCTTGAGATCTCTGCACTTTTACCTGGCTATTGATATGATATTAGTTTCCTCTCTTCTCAAGCAACAATTAGTAATGTTTTTGAGGCCAGATGTTTCTAAAAGCCTCCTAACTTCCCTTGATCTGGGTACCAAGCTTCTTAATTCAGTTTTTGATAAAACTTCAAAACAAATTGCCTGCTTCTTTCCGTGTTCTCTATTGCCCTTCCTGTTTTTTTATTTATGATTTTGATAGTAGTTAACCTATTTTATTTTCTTCTTCAAAGACTTGTTAGTAAACTATTTGTGGACTGATCATTTCTTTTTTCCATCTTTGCTATGTGCAATTTCTTGTTGTATTAGTGTTCGCTTCTTTCCAACTTACTGTATCAATCCCCTTCTTACTTACTTCTATAGGCTGCTTTGGTGATGCATATACTCCTAACACCGAATTTAAACCCTATATCATTCCCAATGTGGATGAACCCTTATATAATGCAAAATAGGTGTGTTCGATTTTTAACGGTCTCCAAGCATTCTAAGTATCTTGCTAAAGATAACTCGATTTGTCAACCGATATTTCTAATGACACGGTCCTTCACACCTGGAGTAACCTGACAGATAAAAGAAATAGGAGAAAAGTCTGAGAGAACTGCAGGTAATATACTACTCTCCAAGGATCTACTTTTCTTGGAGAATTTCCAAAAATCTGATCTTGCTTAACTTCAGTATTTTTTTACTGAGGTAGATATTGACAGCCTGTGTGTACCAAACATTAAATCAACCTTTGTTTTGGCTTCTCATTTATCATCTGTTGCTTTCAGGAGTCTTTAAAATTCAAACTTTTCAAATAAGTTTGCATTATAGCCTCAACCTCTAACTATCAAAGAAGGCAATGTTGCTAATTGTAGAAGAAGTTCCTCCAGGGGGTCAGGCGGTAGGGCTCACCGGAAATAAGCCCAAAGAAGTTACCATTATAAAATCCCCTTCTTTAATGTTTCCCACATCTCCTCCTCTACCCTACACCTACCCTTGTGGCCCTTCCTCCCACACTAAGGGCCAGGATCCAGAAGTCTACTCATCTCTTAACTGTGTTCCACAATTTCAAAGAAGAGGTCAAAATAATCCTGAAGGGGAAGCCTTCAGGGAAACAATTGACTTTATAGAATCTGGTATTTTAATCAAACTTTTTTAAAGGATGCAAGGATGGTTTTAGCTCATCCACTTGCTTATGTTTTCTGAAATTGTGTTCTATGTGCCCTAGCTCTCGTTAAATCTTCTTGTCCCGTTGGGTATGGGAGAAATATCTCTTTAATCAACTGACATAATAAAGCTTTGTTCAAAGTGCTGCCTTCAACTTTCTCTGGTATCCCCACAAAACATAAATGCAAGCTTCTGGAGTGATTTTCTAAGTCCTCATCTTTTCTGTGAATTCTCTTAAACACCATGTTCGTTTCATTTTTTCTTTGTTCGCTGTAGTAAAGATACGTGGTATAGGAGTGAAAATATTGTCCCAGGTCTGTATTTTTGTTTTTCCTTCAACTGTGTTTGTTGTTCAAGATGTGCTTTCATTCATGCTATTCTAGCCATTTCTGTTGTCTTTAGGGAGGGCTAGGAAGTTTGAGACATTGATCTCATTTTGTTCTCCACAGAGTCTAAATCTCTACTTAATATCTAAATCAGAATCATGCTCTGGTGGTGATCTACCTGAAATAGATTTAGAAATATCAGAGATATTGCATTCATTGCTGGATGCTTGTTGTTTGTATGCTGCCTATGTGAAACTGGAGTGTAAACCTGTTTTTGACAGCACCATCCCGGATGGGTATGTTATCTAGTATATGTTAATTTGAACAAAATGTCTTCCTGTGACTTGCTCAGTCTATGGCAATATTTTCATGTGCATCAGAGGGGGCAGAGAAATACTTGGTCTTGGTCCTGCCCTGAAAAGAACCTTTGGAATTTCCTGAATCTTGTCTTTCACGAGCAGGATCTGAGTGCCTTTTACCACAATCAACTTAAATGTGTCCATACGTTTTCTTTATATGTTCTATCCTCAAACGTCAAAATGTCACTACCTCCTAAAGGTGGGATCATTTTTGCATGTTCCTTGTTTTATTTTGTAGATTAATGATTACTCCCTATTCCTTACTACACTCCAAATTCTCTTCGCTGGTATACCCCTTGTTAAGGTACAGTGAGTTAAGTATTTCACCTGCTCAGGTATATCTTTATTTCCAATGTTTACGGGGTCCATGTTGGATAGTTTCATCCCATCCATAGGGTTATTACTTGTGGAAAACGTCCAAATATATTTCATCCAGAATGAGAGATGGTAATGGAGAGAGTATTTGATATACCAGTTGATGCTCAGTTGCTCACCCATGCATAGATGGCACAGGAGGAAATAGTCTTTCCCGGAGTCCTGCTCTGGCAGCTGTGCAAGACATTGTTTTGCAGAAAAGTCTAGTATAGATATTACAGACCGCTCGTAGGCTCTTGTCACCGTTGCTGGTTCCTGTGTCCACGCGTGTGGTGTGCCCTGCTGAGGTGTCTTTCTGCAGCGGACTACGGACTCTGGGGATCTTGGTTAAGACTGCGAGGCCCAGGGCACACTGCTCCCTCTTTATCGCCCGCACCTGGAGACCTCTTCCCAACCCCTCCCCTGGCTATTTAAGCCACGCCACCCCCCTGCGTGAGCGGGACGCGAGCGGGGCGCAATCCGGGGCGAAGCCCGGGCAAAGGGTGGGCCCTCTTAGGCCCTCAGAGGCCGAGTGAGGCCGGGCAGGGCCTGGTTATTAACTCCTTAAACCCTATTAGCGATATTAGTACTGTACGCCCTGGGTTACATTGTTATCATGTCTCAAAGTTCTATTAAATCTGTCATTGATTCGTCGGGGGGCATGCCATCTGGGCCGCTGGATACCTATTTTAAAAGGGTACTTCCTGATGAGGAAAAGGATAATATTCTAGCCAAAAGAAGATCAGAGCATCGTCGCTCAGTTGAAAATCTAAAGCTGAGGGCTCCTGATGGTCATATTTCCCAGGATTCTTACTGCGACGGCGCTAGTCCCAATGGCTTGACTGACCCTCCCCTTCAGGCGAGCTACTCCCAATCGTTAGGGGAGTGCGCTCCCATATTCAGTGCCCCTATGGCTCAGGATATTTGTGAAATTTCCCCCCCCAGTTTTCCCAGCACTTTTCACGTTTTAAATAAACCCACCCCCTCATTTGGTAAACAGATAAAGAAGCATACCAAGTCCATTAAAGTAGTTAAGACGCAAGGTCCACCACCGAGTAAAAGAAGACGTAAGAAAGGGGGTGATCCATCTAAACATAAGTTCAGCCACTCTGATTTTGGGAGGCATTCACTGAAGGCTGTTAGTTCTGTACAAGGGGAAGGAGCTGTAGTGATCTCCATGCTTAATACGACCCTCCCCTCTTCAACTGTTATCCAAGAACACGAAGTATACCCTATTGTGTTATCTCCTACCCTTGCTGAACCAGTAATATCAGCTGTCCCCTCTGTCGTCCAAGCTGATGTTCTGGACCACTTGATTAAGTCTCTCATCTCACCTATTATTGAAAGTTTATTGAGAGTTGAGAAAAGACTTGCGGATATTGATTACACTGTAAGTAGGATAATGGACTCGTTTACAGGCCATACGAACACGGCCCCTTCTATCGCCTCATTACCTATTAAGTTGGTGGTACCTAATCCCAACCCTCATTCTACCAAGGTCATAACGCAGCCCACTAAACAGACAGTTTTTAATCAACATAGGTCACTGCCCCACACGATTGCGAGCATTCTGGGCGAGACTATTTCCAGTAATATAGGGGGGGACATGTGATCGCACATAAAGGTTCCACGGGGGAAGAGAGGGAAAGATCCTATAATAGCAGGCCCCTACCAAATAATATGCCGCAAGTTGACTTGCCCCCTGAAGCAGCGCCTTTGGTGGTTGTTTTGACGAGGGTGCCGCCTTTGGCTAATAACAAAAGAGAAGGGTATATACAGCTGAAAAATAAAACCATGCATTGGCTTAGTATTCATAGACAAATTGAGGAGAACATTAACGGGGAGATATTGCATGTCAGGCGCCTTTCTTGGTTAGGTGGCAGAATCAAAAACATCGAGGGTGACATTGTCTTAGTAAATTTTAGAGACCCACGAGCGGTTGATCACATCTTGGATTGGCACCCAGGAAATGGTAATAACCGCATTACTCCACGCGCATTAACTTATTTTTATCCTAGATCCTTGGTGTTCCCCTCTTCTTTTAAAAACAAGCAGGTTTTATCTTACCCAAACTCTTTGGGAACATCCATCTCTATTCACCCGGCACAAGACCCTTATACAACTCTTGTAGCCGACTCCCCAAGGTGGATCTCTGTTCCCCCTAGATCTAATAGAAACTATATGAGGAACTGGGTACATCCGAGGCCCCTTACTCCTTTGGAGGTAGCGAACCGGTTTGAGGTGCTCACTAGTATGGAAGACTGTGATTGAAGATCACAGGTTCCCCAGGGCTTGGCGGGACGAGCATGCATAGCCAGCCCTGAGGCCAGTACTCAAGAGTTGTATATAGAGGCAATTGGCTTTGACCTCGGGATTACGGGCTTAACCTTGCCAATTGGATTTTCCACTGGAAGAAATGTGTCTCCCACCACACCCGTGTCCCCGGGCAACGGTACTGTAGGTTTTTTACCGCTAAGCCCATCACAGCAAACAAACCCTATAAAAACTCTTACTCCACACGCCCTAGTCGAGAATACGGGGGTCCCTTCTGATCTCCATGTAGTAGACTATAAGGTTATCCACTTGATTTCGTGGAACGTGGCTGGGTTGCAAAGAAAGCTGGCCCTCCCTGAGTGGAACTCTCATATTGAGAATTTCGATGTTTGCATGTTCCAAGAAACCTGGAGTATAGTCCCATTATATAAATCTGGATATACCACCTTTTTTCTACCAGCTCAAGGCTGTGGTAGGGGTAGACCAGCCGGGGGTTTACATGTCTGGATAAAAAATTCTCTGAATTGGGTTGTTACTAATCACGACTCTGGGAGTCGGGACATTCAACATATCTCATTTGAGGGACCAACCAAGGGCAGTAGGATAGATCTATTTAATATCTATTCAAGAGGGATCACGGGGGATACCACCTCAAGGACAGTATCTATTTTAGATCAGGCATTAGCCAATTGTTCCCCCTCCTCTAAAATTATTGTGGGGGGGGGGATTTTAACTGCACCTTTGAGCCCCTCGTTGGTGATGACCCCTTGGGTACTGAGGAGGCAGACTCCAGATGGTCTATCCCGGCTCTGTCTTTGGCCCCAATAATAAAATGGTCTTCAAAGGTAATACAGTTCAACGCCCTTACCGTGGAACATAACCTTAGAGCTCTTAATGGGAGGACTCCCTCTGATCCCGACGGTGCGATGACCTTTAATAGGCTCAGTAGCCCGTCGAGAATTGATTATATTTTAATAGATGTGACACTGTGGTGTGATTTAATGGATATGGAGGTGACCCCCTCACAAGACAGTGATCACAACTCTTTGTGTATGAAGTTAAGATGGGGGAAGTGTAGTGACGAAAGGAGGTTAACTCACCTGCGGTCTACCAATGAGGTGGTTCCATTTCAGGGTAACCGTAGGTTGAAATGGGACAAAGTTCGAACACAGGTTGAGAACTTGGCAAGGATAAGGGAGTTAGTAGTAGATTTGACTATAGAATTGGCGGCCCATGATCAGGGTTTTGGCCTCGCCCAGGGTATGTCTTTTGTACAGGTCTATAAGAATACAATAGAGGAAGTTGGGAATTTTTTTTTAATTCAAAATAAAAAGGGTTGCGGGGAAAGCAAAAAAAATATGACAAAATCAAGTAATCCCTGGTACTCGGCCCATTGCAAGGCAAAAAGAAATGAGATTAGAGTTGCCTTGCGTAAAAAGAGTCAACCATTAGTTAGTGCAGCCAGGAAAGAATACGCAAAGGCTTTGAAGCAGGCCAAGCGCGAGTGGGAGGAACAACACTGGCAGGACCTCAAAGCAGCTTCTAAAAGGAAGAACCAACTGCTGTTTTGGGACCTAATTAATAAAGCAAAGTCGAGTAGTTCTCCTCCTCTAGTTAATCACATAACCAGCCAGCAATGGCATTCTCATTTCTCAGCGTTGTATGGTGGGACAGATGTGGCTTCCTCTTCACCTGTTCCCGCCCCCAGGGTCCCCCTCTTACAGCCGGTTGAGGACCCCTTTCTGTTCTCAGAGGTGGTGCTGGCCATCAGACACTTGACCCCGAAGAAAGCTGCTGGCCCAGACGAGAAACCTGGAGACCTCCTATTGGAAGATCCGGTATTATGGGCTAAACTTATTGCCCAAATAATGAACCTGATCTCCAAGGGATTTCCCGTCCCAGAGTCATGGAAGGGCGTGGAGGTAATCACTGTCTTCAAGAAGGGTGCCAGAGATGATCCTGCCAACTACAGACCGATCAGCTTGATCGATGTGTTACAGAAGGTGGTTGGCAGGGTTATCATTATGAGGGTAGGCATCTGGATGGAGGAGAGGCAGGTTTTGTCCCATTTACAAGCTGGGTTCCGCCAAAAGGTGGGCACGATGGACCAGGTCTTCCGCTTCTTTGCGATCTATTGGAAGACAGTTACCATCAACAAAGGTAGTTTATACCTAGCTTTCATAGATCTCAGGATGGCGTTCAACCTGATCCCTCGTGATAGGTTGTGGGAAGTTCTAGAGAAGATGGGCTTCCCCGGTTCCCTCTTGGGCTTTATTGTGCAACTCCATGAGGGGAACTATGCGAGGATCAGATGGGGTACCCAAGGTCAATTGACCGAGAGGATTCCCGTGAGGAGGGGTGTACGCCAGGGATGTGTTATGGCTCCAACGCTGTTTTCCCTCTTTGTGAACGGAGTGGTGGACCATCTGAGAGAGGACCCGGCTGATGCTCCATTCCTGGCAGGTGAAAAAATCCCCACACTCCTCTTCGCGGATGACACCATCTTGATCTCCAAGACCCCGTCAGGCCTCCAAAAGCTTCTGAATCGTTTTAGCACATTTTGTACTGATATAGGTCTTATTATCAACACCACAAAAACAAAGCTCATGGCCTTAGCACCATCTACCAGATTCAGAAACAACCTCTTGCTCAATGGTGAGCCCCTGGAACTGGTGGACTCTTTTGACTATTTAGGTATTAGGGTCACTAATCGGATGAGCTGGAAAGACCACTTGGCCAAAATGTTGCTAATAAGTTCAAAAGAAGTTTTCCCCTCGGATGAATCATGCACTGATCATTTCCCAATCATACATTCATATCCATTTCCAAACCATATAGTCTACACAGATCGTTGATAATTGAGGCACTTATCGATCAACCACACTCTAATTAAAAATCAATTTCCTTTAATTGGAGATATATCCACATATAATACTCATATGAGTTCATTCACATATAAAATCATCAAAAATGAACAAATTTTGACTAAATAAAACATATATTACAAAAACAAAGAATTTGTCACAGTGATAAATAAAATACATAAACAATATACTACAATATAAAGCAATATAAAGCAATATGCACCAATGTAAAATGAGGAAGAATACAAAAAGAGACAATATACTATGTCTTTTTTAGCGTTAATTTGGACATTTGAATAGGCAGCAACAAGCATAGGTATAAATCCCTTGTCTTAAACTGTTTGCTGACTTCACCAAATTTAATCGCATATGTGGGCGTCGACGCGTTTCGATGGTGTAGTTTCAATAAAGACCACCTTCTTCAGGACAATAGTTTTTGTCTTCCTCAATCGTTAAAATAACCATATCACATATAGGCCTAAATAAAAATTACATCAATTAGAGGGGGACAACAATATATCATTCTAACATGTTTATCTTCTAAAAACGAACCCATTTTTAAACTCAACATTTAGCAGCTAATTCGGAAGACCATAAGTGCGACAATCATCTAACTCATCAATCATGGCCATTCATTCAAGACATTCATTTGTTGACATTCTTAATTATTAATTTAAGGAGGGACTTATGTAAGTCTCCTCGATTGAGGAAGACAAAAACTATTGTCCTGAAGAAGGTGGTCTTTATTGAAACTACACCATCGAAACGCGTCGACGCCCACATATGCGATTAAATTTGGTGAAGTCAGCAAACAGTTTAAGACAAGGGATTTATACCTATGCTTGTTGCTGCCTATTCAAATGTCCAAATTAACGCTAAAAAAGACATAGTATATTGTCTCTTTTTGTATTCTTCCTCATTTTACATTGGTGCATATTGCTTTATATTGCTTTATATTGTAGTATATTGTTTATGTATTTTATTTATCACTGTGACAAATTCTTTGTTTTTGTAATATATGCTTTATTTAGTCAAAATTTGTTCATTTTTGATGATTTTATATGTGAATGAACTCATATGAGTATTATATGTGGATATATCTCCAATTAAAGGAAATTGATTTTTAATTAGAGTGTGGTTGATCGATAAGTGCCTCAATTATCAACGATCTGTGTAGACTACATGGTTTGGAAATGGATATGAATGTATGATTGGGAAATGATCAGTGCATGATTCATCCGAGGGGAAAACTTCTTTTGAACTTATTAGTTACTGGGTGCTCCATCCCTTCGGTGTGAGAGCCCCCTCTCCTTTGTTTAAAGGCAAAATGTTGCTAAACTACAAAAGAGTTTCAGGGGCGGTTCTGAGAGAGCACCGGGAGTCCAAGAGCAAGCCAGTAGCACCGCTCCTTGCAATCTATGAGTGCCAAGTTCTACTGTTAGACCTGGCACCTTGGCGTGAGTTTCCCTTCCACTTTTTGATGGTGTGCCTCGATTGTTTTGCTGGTGTTGTCCGCTCAGGGCACTGCGCCACGGCTAATCCGTGCCGCAGTGCAAGTGCTCCCTAAGTAAAGTGTACCTGTAATTGATGTCCATGATTGGTTTATTGGATTCACTGTCAGTCCCCAGTAAAGTGCACCAGGGGTGCCAGGGCTTGTGACTGCCAATGCTGCTGGTGGGCTTGCAGCGCTGGTTGCGCCACCCACGGAAGCGGCCTTGTAAAATGTGTCTAGGGTCTGCCACCGCAGACCCTGTGCGCGGTCCGGGACCGTCGCGCTGACTGCGCAAGTGCCCCCACTTGCCAGTCCCTAAACCTTCCCTTACCTACATATCAGCCACCCCTCTGGTAGGCCCAAGGGCAGGGTGCATTGTAGGCATAAGGTAGGACATGCCCTGATGTGGGTGGCATGTCTTAGTAGTGAATTACAGCCCTTGTCGTTTTTCACTATTGAAGGCTACCTGCTCTCCATAGGCCAGAATGGGCTGCCGGGATCACGCCAACGCTGTGACCCCAGTGGACTCAGAGAGCATGGTAGAAGTGTCAAGTTTAGTATGCCTGAACTCAGGATGATAAAATACTTCTTGTAGTCAAGTTTATTTTAATATCCTGGGTTTGTAAATACTACTTTTAGAAAGTTAGTATTTACTGACCTGACCATCTCAGTCCGCCTCTGCTGTATGTGTGTGTGTTCTGCCCAGCAACAGTAAGGAGCAGGGTTGGGGAATCCCCAGAGACAGGTTGGCTGCCAGGTGGTGGGTAGAGAGATTACACCTGGATGGGTGGGAGGAGTACACCTTGACTCTTGAATAGACCTGTGCTCTGCCACCACAAAGCCGGCGCCACCCCCTGTGGGGCGGCTGATGTCTCTGCCCTGCTGCTGAAAGGAAAGAGCAGAGTCACCATAACAAAGTGCTCCAGAACTGGACTGAGCCAGGCCTAGGCCCACTGGCGCTAAAGAACAAAAGAATCATGGTATAAAAGTAGGAGCCTGGCTCCTAAGAAATCAGAATCCTGTTTACCACAAAGAACCTCTGCCCGACTAGAAG
Organism: Triturus cristatus; assembly: GCF_964204655.1. NCBI lineage: Eukaryota > Metazoa > Chordata > Amphibia > Caudata > Salamandridae > Triturus > Triturus cristatus. Next base: position 1,099,891,925 of record NC_140594.1, read on the forward strand.
GAGAAGGAGACGCTGGAGGAGCTGGCCTGCTGCCTGCCTTGCTGAGAAAGGAGAGGAAGAGACTTACTGAAAAGACTTTGCTACTTTGTGCTTGAACATTCTCCAAGGGCTTGATCTGAGCTTGCCCCCTGAACTGAACCCCAGGAACAGTGGGTTCTTTGTGCTTCTTGCTCGTCCTCCAAATCGAGCCGTGTGTGCATCCCGCTGGAAAAGAGACTGCGCCCCTCATCGCCCCTCCTAGGGCCGTGACACCCAGAAGCTCGCCTGCCTCAAACCCGTGAGAGCCCCGCTCCGTCCCGAGCCGCTCTCTGTCCCCGGGCCAGGCCGCCTGCATCCCTGTCACCGCCTGCCATTGGAGTGCGCTGAACGCGCTATCACCCCTCCTGCCGGAAGCCGTCCGACGACTGTGATCTACGCCGGGTCACCCAGCTGCACTAACCGTGCCCTGCGACCCCGCTTCGCTATCCCCGGACATCTCAGGCCGCGCCGCCCCCGCTGTGGAGACCCTCCTGCACCGCCGTGCTAAAGGGTCGCGGGCCGCGCCTGCCTACTTGCCCACACCTGCTGATTGAGGACCCAAGAACACGTCCCAAGCTGAGAGTCGCACCGACCTGTGCCGACTCTCCTAATCACGGAAGAAGTCCAGTATCGGGCTCGGGGCCCGCAACGCCTTATTTCCCCGTTCGCAGGAGCCGATCTCTGTGAGTACTGGAGCTACAAGTAAAGAGACTACGAACTATCCATTTGAAACGACGAACCAAGAACATTTGCCTGCTGTATAACCTGGTGGCATAGCGAAAACGTTATTGGTCTTGTGATAAGTCTGCTGAGATATATATACCTTATTTTTACATAAAGAATCGTATTTTTATATATATCCAAGCCTGGTGTCCGTTTCTGGGGGGATTGATGTATTTACTGTGTGTATGATTGTAAGTGCTTAACCAACAACGCCTGAGGAATCGCCTTGGCTGCTCACGCCACGCACCTAGAGGGTGAGCAAGGGTCATTCGCGAGGGGTTATCCTGCGCCCTGACGTGGAGGAGAGGGTTCCTGCTTGACACAAGGGCAACCTTGCGCCAACCAGAGATCCCCGACTCTAACATTGTTGGCAGCGGTTGGGATTTCGGATTTGCACTTGTAATTTGCATACAGTGAATTATTAATCGCCAGATAGTGAGAGCAGACCAAATAACGCAGCCACAGGTTTGTAATTGTTGAACTTTGTTGAGACATCTGCCATTACTGCAACCATGCCTGGCTCGCACTCCGCTGGAAGAGCACTCTCTGTGATTTCTGGAATAGATGAGGTGGATTGGGAGAGACTGGAAGGCTACACGATGGAGCAATTGAAAGGCTACAGTGTAAAATTCAGAGTCCCCCATGCTGGATGCAAGAGGAAGCCCCAGTACACCAAGGCGTTGAGAGCCTGGAAGGAGTCACGAGACCTACGGAATGCGGGGGACATCGTTCCACCCGACAACCTTGAGGAGCCCAGCAGAGTCCGGTCGCCAGAGGAGCTGGCAGACAGGGCAGCAGACAGGGCGCATGCAATGGAGATGGCAAAGTTGGCCGGACAAATGGAAATGGAAAAGCAGAAGTTGGCCCTGGAGGCACAACAACGCCAAATGGATCATGATATCAGATTGAAGGAGTTGGAGCTGAAGGCGAAAAGTTTGGACACCGCTCCTTCTGGTGGCAGCACTCCACCAGCGCAGGTAGAGTCCAAGGTGTACATCCCCAAAGATGTAGTAAAGGAGTATTTTAGAAAGGATGACATAGGGCAGTGGTTTAGAGCCTACGAGGTGGCCATGTCCTCACACCGGGTCCCTGAGAAAGACTGGGGAGCGGGGTTGTGGGGAAGGTTCCTTGCGGAAGGGCGGGACACACTGTTAGATTTGCCCTTAGAAGTCCAGACCTCGTACCCCCATATGAAGGAAGCTTTAATGACCAGGTATGGGTTAACTCCTGAGCTATATAGACAGAGGTTCAGGGAGACCAAGAAGATCCCTGAGAGTACGTATGTGGAGTATGTGACCTTTTTCTGCAGAGCGCTGGATGGTTGGGTGAAGGGTAGCAAAGTGAATGATTATCAAGGGCTACTTGATTTAATTGCATGGGAGCACTTGTCCAGTCAATGTTTTCCTGAGCTACGCCAGCACCTGATTGATAGCAAGCTGTCCAACCCGAGGAAGCTTGCTGAGGAGGCGGACCGCTGGCTCAGCACCAGGGTCCACAAGGGTCAAGTGGGAGACTCCGCCAAAGGTGGGCAGGGTCCCCAGCAGAAGAGTGGGGGGGACAAGGGTAAACAGAAGGGGTTCCAAAAAGGCCCCCAAAGTAATTCCCAAGGGAACCAGCAGAAGGGTTCTCAGCCTCCCCCACCCCCGCAGCAGAACGGGGCCCCGACAGGTAGACCTGTTCCAAAGGGGCCCTTCAATTGTTATAAGTGTGGTGACCCGGGTCACATTGCCTCTGATCCTAAGTGTCGCCTGTTTGGTAAGACCGCACCCACTGGTGCTCCACCCCGGCAAGTAGCTAGTGTTAACTTTGGGGAGGAGGTAGCAGTCCAGGAGGGTGGGGGTCCCGGGCAGATGACCCTAGTCTCGCTAGGAGACAGTGAGATGGTCCCTGTAACCTACCTGCCCTCTAACACTGAGAAATATGGGCAAGTAGTGACCATCAATGGAAAGAAGGTTGAGGCTCTTCGAGATCCAGGAGCCAGCGTGACCTCGGTGAGGCAACACCTGGTGTCTCAAGAGCAGATTGTACCCAATGCCTACTGTAGGGTTGTCAATGCTGACAACGTAGAGAGTCGTTGTCCAATGGCTCAAGTTCCCTTTGAGTGGGGGGAGGTCTCTGGTACTCTACAAGTCGCTGTGAGAACTGACATGCCTGTAGACTGTCTGCTAGGGAACGACCTGGAGAGTTCTCCTTGGGAAAAGGTGGAGAAGACCACGCATCTGAGGATGGTGGGTCTACCCGACTGGGCGTGCGTGACCACCCGGTCCATGGCAGCCAGTAGGGGTGTTGAGAGGGTCCTGGAGCCTGAGGGAGAGGTCCAGGAACCGGCCTTAGGGAGAAGGCGCAGGAGGCGCGGGAAACCGGCCCCCGAAGTTCCCACGGCCCAGGAGGAAGTAGACCCTGAGGGGGATACTCTGGAGCCTACCGGGGAACAGATTGCCGAACTGGGAGATCTGCCTGAGCTGACCCATTGGCAGCAAGAAGGAGGTCCCTCCAGGGAGGAATTCTGCAGGGAGCAGAAAGAATGCCCTTCTCTCGTGGGTATGCGGCAACAGGCTGCAGACCAGGCCAACGGTGTTCAGGCCAAAACACACTACGTGTACTGGGAGAGTGACCTCCTGTATTCCGAGCCTAAGGCTGCTGAACCTGGGTCAGCCCGTGTGCTGGTGGTACCCCAGAAGTTCAGAACCTTCCTACTGGGGCTGGCTCATGATGTGCCGTTAGCAGGACATTTGGGGATGGACAAGACCTATGACAGGCTTGTCACCCACTTTTACTGGCCCCAAATGCATAAGAATTCCGATTCCTACTGCAGAACCTGTCAGACTTGCCAGGCAAGTGGTAAGAGCGGAGGGAAGCATAAGGCTCCTCTGCAACCTTTCCCTGTGGTCGGTACGCCATTCCAACGAGTGGGTATTGATATTGTGGGGCCTCTGGACCCCAAGACAGCCCTGGGCAACAGGTTCATCCTGGTCTTGGTGGACCATGCCACCCGGTACCCTGAAGCCATCCCTCTGAGGACAGTGACGGCCCCCGTGGTGGGACGGGCACTGATGGGAATTTTCTCCCGAGTGGGATTCCCTCTAGAGGTGGTGAGCGACAGGGGGACCAATTTCATATCCACATATATGAAATCCCTGTGGAAGGAGTGTGGGGTAACTTACAAGTTCACCACTCCTTACCACCCCCAAGGAAACGGGTTGGTTGAGAGATTCAACCGAACCCTCAAAGGCATGATCATGGGCCTGGACGGTCCAATGAGGCGTAAGTGGGACGTCCTCTTGCCATGCCTACTCTTCGCTTACCGAGAGGTGCCACAGAAGTCTCTAGGATTCAGCCCCTTTGAGCTTCTGTATGGTCACCCGGTAAGAGGACCTCTGAGTTTGGTAAAGGAAGGCTGGGAGCAATCTCCCAGGAAACCTCCCCAGAATGTATATAGTTACATGCTGGCCTTCCGAAACCAGACTCGGCGTTTCAGGCAACTTGCTGAGGCAAATCTGGAAGCCAGCCAGGAGGAGATGAAGCGGTGGTACGACCGGAATGCCACTCTGGTAGAGCTTCAACCTGGACAAAAGGTGTGGGTCTTGGCCCCAGTGGAGCCGTGTGCACTTCAGGATAAGTGGACAGGTCCATTTGAGGTTGTGGAGCGCAAAAGTCCTATCACCTACTTGGTGGACATGCAGACTCCCAGGAACCCTTTGAGGGTCCTACATGTTAACCGCCTTAAGCCCCACTTAGAGAGGACCGAAGTGGGCATGCTGCTGGCCACTGATGATGGAATGGAAGAGGAGACCGAGCCTCTTCCTGACCTCTTAGTGGCCTCTGAGAAAGATGGGTCAGTGGATGGAGTTAACCTCTCACCCACCCTGACGCCCGAACAACAGGAAGACTGCCGCCACTTGCTGGGACAATTTTCCGACCGATTCTCCCTGGTTCCTGGTGTCACAGATTGGTGCGTCCATGATGTGGACACAGGAGACAGCTTACCTGTGAAGCACAAGGCTTACAGGGTAACTGACAGGGTCAGAGCTTGCATCAAGGAGGAGGTCTCCAAAATGCTTGCGCTAGGGGTGGTTGAATCCTCCAGCAGTCCTTGGTCCAGCCCCGTGGTCTTGGTCCCCAAAGCTGCTGCGCCGGGAGCCACACCTGAACTCCGGTTCTGTGTGGACTACAGAGGACTCAATTCAGTCACGAAGACTGACGCGCACCCCATCCCCAGAGCTGATGAGCTCATTGATCGGCTGGGGGCTGCCCGGTTCCTCAGTACGTTTGATTTAACGTCTGGGTACTGGCAGATCGCCTTGACCGATGGGGCCAAAGAGAGGTCAGCATTCTCTACACCAGATGGGCACTTCCAGTTCCGAGTCATGCCATTTGGGATGAAGAATGCCCCTGCCACCTTTCAGAGGTTGGTCAACCAGGTACTGGTTGGGCTGGATGCGTTCAGTGCCGCCTACCTGGATGACATCGCAGTGTTCAGTGCCACCTGGCCTGAACACCTGCGCCACCTCTGGGAAGTGTTGATGGCGCTGCGCCGAGCAGGCCTCACGATCAAGGCAAGCAAGTGCCAGATCGGGCAGGGTTCCGTGGTGTACTTGGGACACCAAGTGGGGAGCGGCAAGGTGGCACCCTTGCAACCCAAAATTGAAACCATCCTGGCTTGGGAACCCCCCAAGACGCAGACCGCAGTGAGGGCCTTCCTGGGGCTCACTGGGTACTACAGGAGGTTTGTCAAGGGCTATGGAACGATCGTTGCCCCCTTGACAGAGCTGACTTCGAAGAAGCAGCCCAGGAACGTGATTTGGACTGACACCTGTCAGAAAGCTTTCGACACCCTGAAGACTGCCATGTGCACGGCGCCCGTGCTCTTGGCCCCTGACTTCTCCAAGGAATTCCTAGTCCAGACAGACGCTTCAGAGCATGGTGTAGGGGCTGTTCTCTCACAGATGACTGAGGAGGGCTGGGACCAACCCGTAGCCTTCATCAGTAGGAGGTTACTTCCACGGGAAAGTAGGTGGAGTGCAATTGAGCGAGAAGCATTTGCTGTGGTCTGGGCGCTGAAGAAGCTAAGACCCTACTTGTTTGGGTCTCACTTCCGGGTTCAGACGGACCACAGGCCCCTCAGATGGTTGATGCAAATGAGGGGTGAAAACCCGAAGCTGTTGAGGTGGTCCATCTCCCTACAGGGTATGGACTTTACGGTGGAACACCGTCCTGGTACAGATCACGCCAACGCTGACGGTCTGTCCAGGTATTTCCGCCTTAGTGACGAGGAACCCCCTGGGCAAGGGTAGTTCTCCCCACATTTCAGCTGGAGGGGACACGTGTTAGACCTGGCACCTTGGCGTGAGTTTCCCTTCCACTTTTTGATGGTGTGCCTCGATTGTTTTGCTGGTGTTGTCCGCTCAGGGCACTGCGCCACGGCTAATCCGTGCCGCAGTGCAAGTGCTCCCTAAGTAAAGTGTACCTGTAATTGATGTCCATGATTGGTTTATTGGATTCACTGTCAGTCCCCAGTAAAGTGCACCAGGGGTGCCAGGGCTTGTGACTGCCAATGCTGCTGGTGGGCTTGCAGCGCTGGTTGCGCCACCCACGGAAGCGGCCTTGTAAAATGTGTCTAGGGTCTGCCACCGCAGACCCTGTGCGCGGTCCGGGACCGTCGCGCTGACTGCGCAAGTGCCCCCACTTGCCAGTCCCTAAACCTTCCCTTACCTACATATCAGCCACCCCTCTGGTAGGCCCAAGGGCAGGGTGCATTGTAGGCATAAGGTAGGACATGCCCTGATGTGGGTGGCATGTCTTAGTAGTGAATTACAGCCCTTGTCGTTTTTCACTATTGAAGGCTACCTGCTCTCCATAGGCCAGAATGGGCTGCCGGGATCACGCCAACGCTGTGACCCCAGTGGACTCAGAGAGCATGGTAGAAGTGTCAAGTTTAGTATGCCTGAACTCAGGATGATAAAATACTTCTTGTAGTCAAGTTTATTTTAATATCCTGGGTTTGTAAATACTACTTTTAGAAAGTTAGTATTTACTGACCTGACCATCTCAGTCCGCCTCTGCTGTATGTGTGTGTGTTCTGCCCAGCAACAGTAAGGAGCAGGGTTGGGGAATCCCCAGAGACAGGTTGGCTGCCAGGTGGTGGGTAGAGAGATTACACCTGGATGGGTGGGAGGAGTACACCTTGACTCTTGAATAGACCTGTGCTCTGCCACCACAAAGCCGGCGCCACCCCCTGTGGGGCGGCTGATGTCTCTGCCCTGCTGCTGAAAGGAAAGAGCAGAGTCACCATAACAAAGTGCTCCAGAACTGGACTGAGCCAGGCCTAGGCCCCCTGGTGCTAAAGAACAAAAGAATCATGGTATAAAAGTAGGAGCCTGGCTCCTAAGAAATCAGAATCCTGTTTACCACAAAGAACCTCTGCCCGACTAGAAGGAGAAGGAGACGCTGGAGGAGCTGGCCTGCTGCCTGCCTTGCTGAGAAAGGAGAGGAAGAGACTTACTGAAAAGACTTTGCTACTTTGTGCTTGAACATTCTCCAAGGGCTTGATCTGAGCTTGCCCCCTGAACTGAACCCCAGGAACAGTGGGTTCTTTGTGCTTCTTGCTCGTCCTCCAATTCGAGCCGTGGGTGCATCCCTCTGGAAAAGAGACTGCGCCCCTCATCGCCCCTCCTAGGGCCGTGACACCCAGAAGCTCGCCTGCCTCAAACCCGTGAGAGCCCCGCTCCGTCCCGAGCCGCTCTCTGTCCCCGGGCCAGGCCGCCTGCATCCCTGTCACCGCCTGCCATTGGAGTGCGCTGAACGCGCTATCACCCCTCCTGCCGGAAGCCGTCCGACGACTGTGATCTACGCCGGGTCACCCAGCTGCACTAACCGTGCCCTGCGACCCCGCTTCGCTATCCCCGGACATCTCAGGCCGCGCCGCCCCCGCTGTGGAGACCCTCCTGCACCGCCGTGCTAAAGGGTCGCGGGCCGCGCCTGCCTACTTGCCCACACCTGCTGATTGAGGACCCAAGAACACGTCCCAAGCTGAGAGTCGCACCGACCTGTGCCGACTCTCCTAATCACGGAAGAAGTCCAGTATCGGGCTCGGGGCCCGCAACGCCTTATTTCCCCGTTCGCAGGAGCCGATCTCTGTGAGTACTGGAGCTACAAGTAAAGAGACTACGAACTATCCATTTGAAACGACGAACCAAGAACATTTGCCTGCTGTATAACCTGGTGGCATAGCGAAAACGTTATTGGTCTTGTGATAAGTCTGCTGAGATATATATACCTTATTTTTACATAAAGAATCGTATTTTTATATATATCCAAGCCTGGTGTCCGTTTCTGGGGGGATTGATGTATTTACTGTGTGTATGATTGTAAGTGCTTAACCAACAACGCCTGAGGAATCGCCTTGGCTGCTCACGCCACGCACCTAGAGGGTGAGCAAGGGTCATTCGCGAGGGGTTATCCTGCGCCCTGACGTGGAGGAGAGGGTTCCTGCTTGACACAAGGGCAACCTTGCGCCAACCAGAGATCCCCGACTCTAACATCTACCATCCGCCCTCTACGGCTCCGAACTATGGGGGTTCGAAAACACCTCTGAGCTAGTTAGGTGTGAAAATAAGTTCCTGAGAGACGTGGTTGCCCTTCCTGTCTCTACCCCGTTAATTCCTTTGAGGGCAGATTTGGGCAGGCGTCCGCTCAGGGATCTAGTGCGCCTGCGCCCGTTACTCTTTTGGGTCCGCTTGCGAAGGACTAGGGAGCTCCAAAAGTATGCCGCTGCCCTAGACGAACTAATTTTGCTTAACTCTAATAGCAGAATTAAGTGGTTAAGCAATTTGAGACAGTTGGTTGTCCTTCTGGGTTTGAGCGACACTTGGGAAAGTCAAACCCCACCGCCTACGTTAGTGATTAAACAGCTGTACTGGGATCTAGTTCAGAAGGAGACCATCACCAGAAGTTCAGGGGGATCTTTAACTGAGCGATTCTTGTCGTTCAAATGGGTTAGGTGCTTTGAACCATTTTTGGATTACATTGAGATACCCTTGGATAGAGCACTTTATCTAAAGGTTAGGTTTGGGATCCTCCCGGTTAAGGATTTCACTTCGGGGTGAAATAAGCAGGATGGCCCACTGAACTCATGCCCTGGTTGCGCAGCACCCACAGAGTCCGTGGCGCACTTTTATTTTGCCTGCCCAGCATATAGGGTAGCCAGGAGGACTTGGTTAAAGCCGCTATGTAAGGGGCTGGGCCTTAGATGTCACAAAATGGCTCTGCGGATACTCTGCACTGACACATCTTCTATTGCTATGGTCTGCGGAGTAGCCACATTTCTGGGTAGTGCTTGGCGGTCTCGCATGAGGCGCATCAAGGCCCTCCCCCTTGTTATTTAACAGCGAAAAGACTCTGGATTGGATGTCCCTACCCTGTTTGTCATTGATCCCCTCGTTTTTCTCTTTTTTTTTTTACTTTAATCATAACGGTGCAACAGGAGTTGTTGGATGAATTGTATGATCGATGTTTCCTTGCTTTATATTTTATTGTATCGTTTATTGTTTTCTTTTATGATGAACTTTTTATCGAATAAAGAATATACATATATATATATATATATATGATATTACAGACTACACAGAAGAATGTCAAAATAATACACTGTCCAGTGAAGTACTGGGTATTTTAAGCCCAGCGGTGCAGGGCAACACACCCTATGACTTCGGGTTCTTCCTGTTTCAGACCTACAGAAACACAGAGTCTTCTGGGTGAAGTCAAAGATCAGTTTATTGGCTGCAGACCAATTACAGGTATCCTAGAAGTACAACAGCGTGTATGTTCTCAGGAGACTGCTGAAAATTACAGAAACAGGCTTCTCCTTAAATACAAAATATCCTGCTTCAGGCACACATTCCTTGGTTTACGATATGGCCATTACATGTATACATTACAAATGAAAAAGGCAGAGTCATGATGACCATCCCACATTCCAGTTAAGCCAGCCCGTAATTATTTACCCAGCAAGGCTCAGATCCCACATCAGATATCGATAGGCCCCAATAAACATGAGCATCTCCTGTTTGGAAAACAAGCCATAAAGCAGGAACAGTCAGGTGCGAAAGAGATTAGCTGGAGGCTTGTGTAGGATGAAAAGGCTTTAGGGTGTGTCAAGCCCTGATGCTAATCACAGGTGGCCAGAGGACGGGGAACTCGTGAGACCGGACTGACCTGGGGCAGCAGAGCCAAGCTGCCCAGGTCACAGAAAAGTCAAAGGAAAGGCAGATGTGCTCTAAAAGGCCCGTATTTGCTTCATGCTATGTAGCCTATGTGAGGGCAACCATAAGATGGCCACCGCTTCTAAAATGGAACCCACGTAGTGATGTATAATAGCGTATACACAGTGCATTCATAGCTAAAACATTACAAAAAGCACTTGTACATACCGCATTAACCATTCGCGGTTCACTAATACCGGGATAGACAGGGGTAGGGCCCTGCCTCCTACGCGGTCCCAAATTCTAAAGTACGACACCAGTCATAGGTGAAGTGAAGAAAAACTGTTCTTTACCTGGTGTAAACTGCGACCTCTTTACACCACTCCCTGTCGGGCACGCAATACTCCTACAAGGGTACCACAGGAAGGATTGGGGAGATGTAGGTGAACAGCTGTAGATGTTTTGAGCGTACCAAAGGTGTTCCTGGTTCTATAGAGGTCATTGATGTGGAGAGGGTGGAGAACTATTTGATTGGAAGGAGCTGGGTGGTCTCCCTTTTGACATGCAGCAAATGCTCTAATCAGGCAGGCTGCAAACTATAGATAAGGATATAGGTAGCAAGAAGAGAAGGGCTGCTGAACCGCCCACCATGGTCCACAGAGAGGAAGTGACGCACACAGTGCTGGGAAAAGCGACAGCACAAGCACAGAATAGCTCCCGCTTGACAAAACGTCCAAGGAAAAGGCAAGGAACAAGATAGAACCCTTCTCTCTCGAGAAAGCACCATTTGCAGTTCCTAGGCGCTTTGCCTACATAATGGAAGAACATTAAGGAAACCGTATGGACTATGAAAATAAAAAAAAGAAAGACAATTAAATGCAGACAAATGAGATAGCTCTCTTAAGCCCAGGAGTATATACCCTACTAAAGGGACAAATCATGGGTGGTTTAACTTTCTACCATTGCTTCATTTACTAGGAGATAAAGCAAACTGGTGACAAACCCTTGGTCGAGGCACAACTTAACCGTATCAGGGCTGATGTTAATGAACGAACAACCAGGCAATGCTAATGTACATTCTATTTTTGTAAACTATGCTAAAGTAAGGTAAACAAGAATTTCAGTTTTTAATTCATTTGATTCTAAAAGGCTATTTCCAGCAAAAGCAATGTACCTATTGGTTCATCTGTCAGGTAAATGCTACTCAGATCAGTGTGGAGGGGGGGGATGAATGGTGTTCAATTGGTCAATTATACATTAATACAGCAAATGATGAACAATTTTGATTTGTTGTTGCTGTTACCCTACACATACACTTTGAGGACATGCAGATAGAGTTTGCTGCTCCAAATCACACAGTGCCTAGATAGGTGCAAATTATGGATGCAAATTCATTCTTGTCTCTAGATTCCTCGCTTCACAATTCAGCCACTGGACCACAGCAACTTTCCCACAAAAAACTAATACTCCTATCCCTGCTGTATAAGTGGCTAAGTAAGTAATACATTTATTGTATGACTAATTAAAATCTGCACAATAACATCATATTACATGCAAGAAGCATTTGTGGGTAAAAAGGAAATATAATCAGTATGATAAAATCTACACAATAACATTATTGCACATAACATGAATTTTCACTATGTCACACAAGCGGAGATTAATATGATAAACCTTCCATGGAGCAGTGTCCTGACCATTCCATATATTAGTGCAAAAACATTTCAGTAAAAGTGCAAATTGCAGTGCGGTCAACCCAATGGCCAGTGTTTCGAATCAATTAGTGCCGCTATTACATTTCCATATCATGGTTAGAAACAACATCTAATTCGAACAAATCCAAAGGCATTTCACAAAAGCGTGTAACATGCGGTATGAGAAACCCAATGGCCAGTGTTTCAAAGCAGTTAATGCGCTTATTGCATGTTTATATCATGTTTAATATGACACACAACTCGAGTGGTGCTGTTGAGATAAAATCATTTCATTATTGCAGCATGTTCGTAAAAGCGATAAATAAAACTCGTGTCGTCGAGGTTGTCAACCTAGTGGTGCAGATCATAGATGTAAACAGGAATATCAAGTTATTAAAACAGCGGCAAAGCATGCCAAGGATTAAAACCAAATGAATGCACATGAAGGAAATCGCGTAGAGAGGATTTGAGGTTAGTACGATAAACCTCCCATGGAGCAGAATCCAATCCATGCCAAGCACTGGTGCAAATGCATCTCACTAAAAGTGTGAGGTGCAGTAGCGGCTCCTGGAGGGAGTGCTGTGGGGCGGCGGGGTGGGGGTAGTAAACTCTGGCATACGGCCGATCCGAGGTAAGTACATAAAAAAATAAATAAAACAAATTACATTGCGCAAGCTGCAATTCCATTTGGTGTTGTAGCGTGCGCAATGTAATTAGTTTTATTTCTTTTTTTATGTACTTACCTCGGGGCATATCAGCAACACCCGGTGATAATTATCGCTCAGCGCTCTTAGCGTGAGGATAATTATCGCCGGGTAACGTGGATTTTTATCGCTGAGATAGTGTGCTATTAGCAACGCTTATCTCCTCAGCGGTAAAAATCCTCACGCTAACTGCCTAATGTGAGATTATCGCTGGAAACCCAGCGATAATCTCACGCAATGTGGTGTTAGCTTGCTGATAGGGACTCACAAACTTAGCCATGATATCCACCCTCCATAGGATATCATGGCTAAGTCAGTCCTGAAGCAGGCGTAAAGGAAAGTAGCGATAACAGGGGTTATCGCTACTTTTCCTGACGCTATGCTTCATAGCGTGGGGCTTGATGATAGGAGAAATGTCGCTTAGCGACATTTCTCCTGTCATGTTAGGTCAGGAACGCCCACTTTGCACCTCATTAGAGATGCAAAGCTGGGCGTAAAGAATCCCCACGCTAAAGCAAGGTTTCACACGTTAGCGTGGCATTGCTAATTAGGCGATAAAATTATCGCCGCTTTTCGGCCGAAAACGGCCGCAAATGAGGCGATAATTTTTTATTGCCTGCTTGTAAATATGCCCCCTCGTTCGGCCGTATACCGAAGTTTACTACCCCCCCACCCTGCCCCTCCCTGCCCGCACCGCCCCACTGCCCCGCAGCACTCCCTCCAGGAGCTGCTACAGGTGAGGTGCAGTGCGAACAACCCAATGTCCAATCTTTCCACTCAATTAATGTGGTTATTACATTTTTGTATCATGATTTAAAATAGCATATTAATAAATTAAGGGAGAGGAGTTGGCCTAACGGTTAGGGCGGTCGACCTCTAATTTGGGTAACCGGGTTTGAGTCTCGGCAAAGACGTGCAACATCCTGTGATTCTTGGCAAATCACGTAATCTCCCCGTGCCTAAAAAAATGAATGTGTCCTCATGGAACGCAACTGGTGCTCATGTAAAGCGCTCCGATACCCGATACCTTCGGGTCAAGTTCGCCCTGTATAAAACTCCATAAATAATAAAAAAAATAGATGCAAAAGCCTTTCCCTAAAAGTGCAACGTGTGGTGCGAGCAGCCCAATATTCAATGTTTCAAAGCATTTAATGCACTTATTGCATTTTCATCTCATGGTTAAAATGACATGCAGCTCAAACAGTGCTGTCAAAATAAAATCATTTCATTACTACAGGTATATGTTCATAAAAGAGATGCATATGGGATTCGGGTTGTTGAGGTTATCAGACTGGTGATACAAATCATAGATGTAAACTGGAACGTCATCAATACGTTAAAACCTCAGGAAAGACTGGCAAGGGGTAAAGCCAATCTGCTGATCATCATTCAGAGGTCATTTGTGACGGAAATCAGTGCACGTTCGCGATTAGTGCAGAGTGCTGTACTGTGCACATGTGTAGACTGTGATCCCTCAATAGCTTTCCTGCTATAGCAAAGAACTTAAGGGCATATTATCAAGAAACGGCGTTAAAATTATCACCGCGTTAGAGGCAGAAAACTGACGCTAAAGTGGCGATAATGGGCTTGATAATATGCCCTGGAGAATTCCCATAGAAGTTTTCTACAAAATGGAGCCAAGGGGGTCTTAAAGGCAGGTCGCCCCCCACTCATAATCATATACACAAAAAGACCTGCCTCGTACACCTATCTTAGTTTTAAGCTCAGAGAGCAATCGATACTTTCTACTCAACGTGCTGGCTATTGTACAATTTGTTGCCTATTAGCCGTTATTGCTAAAGATCAGTTGCTACGGAGTACTGATGTCTCGGGCTATAAAAATGCCTGAAAACTAGGTGAATTTGACAAAGAGTGGATGGAGGTTTGACAGAACTCGAAACGTGACACTGATGAGATATATGAATCCGCAGGTTGCGGGCAAGCAACTCAGAAGCATCTGAGGTAGCACAGACCCTCAAGTTTCGTGGGGTTAGGTATGCTGTAAGTGAGCAACCCTTACGGTCCTGACAGATATCACACTGGTCAGCGCAAGTAAAGCAGAGAGGCTAGTCGACCCTAGCCCTGAAGAAGTTGCCGCCAATCCATACAGGCAACGAAACATGTCGGTTTTTAGGGGACAGCCACACAGCATTGAATAAAAAGTCTCATTTAGCTAGTGTGGGTCTGCCCGGTTTTAACTGGGAGCACTTAGGGTCCTGATCAGACTCATTCTCCCTAGTCTTAGGGTCGACACCCCTTTCTTTCCTTCTTTTCCTGCACACAGACACAGTTTAGATTATTAGTTCATTTTACAATAGGTATTAGAATAGATGCTAGACCTGTTATGTCACTTTTCATTTTTCACTTTGGATGGTGGTTGCCGATGATGAGAAGGTGAGGTAACGGACGAGTACCTGTCCGCTTACACCTCGTGGGGGTTACGTCCGTGAGGCACTACCATCCTCATTTTTTCTGCACTTCGTTACTTTGAGACGTTGGAACGGACATCAATCTTTAATGGTGTTGTTGACTGTGAGACTGTTGTTTTCTCCTTTCCCTGCCTTTCCTTTTTCTCCTCACACATAGTGGTGGGGGGTTTCATAGGTTTCTAGGGGAACTCTTTGTCAAATTCACCTAGTTTTCAGGCATTTTTATAGCCCGAGACATCAGTACTCCGTAGCAACTGATCTTTAGCAATAACGGCTAATAGGCAACAAATTGTACAATAGCCAGCACGTTGAGTAGAAAGTATCGATTGCTCTCTGAGCTTAAAACTAAGATAGGTGTACGAGGCAGGTCTTTTTGTGTATATAGAATTCCCATAGAAGCCCAGGTTCTGGTGTCAACATGGGCTTCTATTGGAATTCTCCAGGGCATATTATCAGGCCCATTATTGCCGCTTTAGTGGCAGTTTTCTGCCACTAAAGCGGCGATAATTTTAACGCCGTGCTTGATAATATGCCCCTTAGCAGTTTGTGTTAGCTCCATGGGAACACGTGTAGACCTAAGACTCTGCCTCTTCTTACGCCGCACTGCAAGAATAGTGGCCTTAGAATAATTTGCCTTTGAGGAAGCAGTCCTAGGCAGAAGCATGCTAAATGGACCACAGATTCCAGGGTATATGGACACAGTCTACCAGGTGGCGCCCTGTGCGACAATGTCTGTTGGTGCCCCCCCAATGACCACCTCTGCCACGGATTCCCTCAATAGACCCCTTTAACAGTGTCCCTAAAGTCTCCAGAACCGCTGTCTGTGGGATTCATTTAGTTTTATAGCCACTCATACCAGTGAAATCTATCAGAGCTCTTTACATCACACACACATTGCACAGAGACAATCATAGGTGGGTAAAACAGTGTATAGGAAATGTTACATCAGACAGGACTACAAGGTGTTGCGTAGGAGTAACATGTCATCGATACTAGTAGGCAATATAGTTGAAGAGTTCTTATTCGGGAAAAGCACAAATTCAGAATTTAAAATGTAATATCATTGTTAGGGGTTCTCTTTAATAATAAGAATTGGTTTCTACCCAAATGAACCCTTTTGGCAAGATTAGGATAATGAAAGACTGGGCAAAAAAACATATAGCAGTTTGCATGCAGCTCTGGGGTGACAGTTAATAGCTCAGTGTTCTATATTAGGATTTTGATTTACCAATGACAAGTAACAAAAGGAGCTCTCTTACAGAAGCGGTAACCCACTGACCTATTTACATTACATGCACTTTGTTATCCGCATGGTACACGTTCTTAGCAGCAGGCATTTTAACCCTCTGCGCTACCTAAGTATCAGTCAAAACTTCCTCTAGACAAACCTCTGGTCCCTTTCCAAGAAGACGATTAATCACTGGAGTTATCTTGACATTTTAATTGATGCCTGAAAATTGCTGGAGGCAAGGAACTTGGCAGCAGGTGTTTTTAAAATGATTGTATACATGCAAGAATGGCGCCCCCACCCCAAGTCAGCGCCCGGTGCAGTGACGCCGATCGCACCGCCCTAAAGCCAGCCCTGCAGTCCACACTGCCTTTATCCTGCCATTTTTGTTTATCCAGTGAACTCCGAATTCCCATGTAGGCAGTGTCAGGATGGTCAATAAAATGTTCCTTAGGGCTTGTCTTCCCATGACCGCTCTCAAGTATGGCTGGCATACCACATTCTTGCGGAATTTATAGAGCCCTAAGGCACCCATGAAATGCATAATTTCGTGAACATCTTGTTCTTTGGACAAGGGCTTTCCTTGTTTCTCTAGCATGCTTGTCAGGTGGTGCAGCATCACGGCTGGATTTTTTAGATTATCTGTGACCATATTTAGCGTAGTGGATGCACTGCTAAGGTACCTTTCCTGTGTGCTCTTTGCGTGTTGAAAAATCACCGACAAAACACCTTTCATGGTATCTTCCTCTGCTCTAATCGCTTCATGGTAATATTTAATTAAGTCCTTTTTGCATTCAGCATCCATATTCACCAGCCCAAACTCCAGCCGTACCAATGCTCGTCTTTTTGATTTAGGGAGCCCAAATATTTTTCTGTGGTCTGCCATGTGGCAGTGCTGTAGTGTGTTTGTGAGCACTCCTGGGAAGGCGAGATGCCCATAGATTATGGTGGGTAACAATTTGGCTCGAGTTACTATTCGGATCCCAGCGGCTGTTGGGCTCCATAATTTGTAATGAAGTTTAGCTAGGACAAATGATGAAACAACAAAGAAAACAAACAGCTGACTTAGGTCAAGCACTTAAATTCCATTAGTCATCCATATTAGCATACAAGTGCAACAACTTCCAGTATCTGCTGTTTAAAGATACTTGTTTTACGTAAAGTCCACAAAAGAAAGGAAGGTGCACTCTATTAAGAGTCATATATGGCCAACACTTGTAGTAGAAATAGTTTTCTTCTTTTCATTTGTAGTCTTGATTAAAAAACAATGGCACACAGCCAACGCGTTTCGTTCCCTTGTGCCTTGGGAACTTCGTCAGGGCTTGCTACTCGTAACAAGAATGTTCAGAGAAACCAAATTAAGGTAACTAGTCACTGATATTTCAATAGTCTAGTCTTGTTTTCAACATCGCGAATACATATAATTCTTAATAGGTAAAAATATGCGTCCAATACGCCGCTACTTCAATATTTTGGAAATCATGCATAAAAAGGAAGTCTCCAAAGAATATCTCTGTTCAGTTGTCTGTCCACAAAACAGTATAATAGCTGTTCACTCCATCGATATCGGCAAAAACTTTTTGTTGCATTTTTTATTTCCCGATTCTGCCAGTCAGGCACTGTGAATTATGATACCACCAGTCTTCCCCAGCTTTTAGCCAACAGTATGTTGTATTGTGGCGTTTGTGGTTTTGCCTTTTATTAAGCGCTCAAAACCCCATCATGCAAAGAGCTGGTGGCTAAAATGTCAGATTTGGCCGAATGCACTATAAATGACATTGAACCACTTGACAGCCATGTTTTCAAATTTCACAAAGTATTTCAGTCCATTTCAAAAGCTGTTTGTTTTACATCTAAAACTGAAAGTAAACTGCTCACATATTTTGTGAGGATTCACTCTCTTTCCCATCATTCCTTAAAACCAGCATTGGCAACACAAATCGTGTTTTCTTTTGTGTAGTTGAAAGTTTAATATAGAGTTTCACAACACAATAAAGGTACATCTAGGACAGCAGCAGGGTAACCTTCTGTAATATAAAGGATAGGTAAAGGGCAGGTGGCTGTAGCAGAAGGAACATCACCCAGTTCTCCCGCACATACAGAACAGGTACGACACAGATAGCTAATGCACTAAAAAGAGAGAGGGAGAGATAAAAGGACCGCTATTTGCTCTCCCTAAACAGCCATCAACAAACACAAAACTCCAGCAAAAAGTAGCAAAACCACCTATGAAACTACCATATTTTGTTGTACTCATATAGGGTGATTTGCCCTCAACTATTTATGTGGTGAGGGTCATCGGTGGGTTCCATATCTTGCACTGTTCATATGTTGTACAATATTCTAGTTATGGGTTCCCTAGTTTGGGTGAGTTTGTTCCCCTTTTGTTGACATTTTTGTTCTCCCTCTGTCAGACCTATATTAAAATGATGTGGAGGATCTAAAAATGTCTTTACTGGTGCCTCCCTACCAGAAGATTAAAAACTGGAGGCTCTCTATCATGTTTCGGTAATCAAAAATTGCCCTTTGAGATTTGGCTCACTCCACAGTACTGCTTGCAACTCATGAAATATTGTGAAACAGACCCTAGTCCATATGGCATGTTATTCAAGGGCACTCAATGTGCCCTTTTTTTTCTCATACAATAGGTAACAGCAATGAAAACACATACTCTTCCTAAAACAGGTACCCCTTACAGGAGAAACAGTGCAGGCATCTCTCCTTTGAGCAGAAACAGTGCAAGCATCCCTCCTTTCAGCAGAAACAGTGCAAGCATCCTTCCTTTCAGCAGAAACAGTGCGAGCACCCCTCCTTTCAGCAGAAACAGTGCAAGCACCCCTCCTTTCAGCAGAAACAGTGCAAGCATCCTTCCTTTCAGCAGAAACAGTGCAAGCACCCCTCCTTTCAGCAGAAACAGTGCGAGTACCCCTCCTTTCAGCAGAAACAGTGCAAGCATCCTTCCTTTCAGCAGAAACAGTGCGAGCACCCCTCCTTTCAGCAGAAACAGTGCAAGCACCCCTCCTTTCTGCAGAAACAGTGCAAGCATCCTTCCTTTCAGCAGAAACAGTGCAAGCACCCCTCCTTTCAGCAGAAACAGTGCGAGTACCCCTCCTTTCAGCAGAAACAGTGCAAGCACCCATCCTTTCAGCAGAAGCAGTGCGAGTACCCTTCCTGTCAGCAGAAACAGTGCAAGCATCCCTCCTGCATGGGACAGGTACACTAGGGCAGCAGCAGTGTGAGCTTTTCTTCCTCACAGAACAGGCACGGCCTTGCATCTCTCAGAGACAATGGGCAGTTAAGGCATGAGCGACGTGGGTTACAGACAGAGTTCTGGGGCAAGTGCTTAAGTTAGTGAGACAAACCTTGTGGTGGATGAATGAATGAATGTCTGTGTTCTGCCACCATATCTCACTAAGGCTACTATCAACACAGGGTCTTGAAAGCCTCAGTCACTTGGAGACCTGCTGTTTGCGTTCATTCTTTGGTTTCCCACATACTAAGAAGTAGCCATTGTGTAGTAAGTAAGTACTTTGTAGTAGCCCAGTCACCGTGTAAGCCTATGTGCTCTAAAAAGACACAGAGTTGCCAACCTCTTCAACAAGCATTGGCATAGCCAATAGGTCTCGCCTTTGGGACCTTATAGGTGTTTAGCCATGCAACAGTTGATGTTGTTGCACCAAGGATATTGTGCTGCATAAGTAAACACTTATAAGGTCCCAAAGGCGAGACCTATTGGCTATGCCAATGCTTGTTTATCTGGCAAGTCGAATCATGGCAGATGACTATGTGGGACTAATATATTATGCTAAGAGTGCTACGGAGTAGCATGCAATGACAAAACTTCAATTACTTTCTATGAGGACTATAGAAGACTTCTTCTGGATTGCCAGTTGATAGCTATTTAGGAGGTTGCTAGTCATGCTGTTTCTTCACCAGATAAGATTATGGTTTTGGGATGCTACTGGGAGTTTTTCATGTTAGTTTCTCTTCCATGTAGATCTGAAGGCAAAGGATGGTTAATCTGAGGCCTATTTCTTGACACACTCAATTCATCTCAGGGGATACTATGGGCCCGATTCACAGAACTAACTTAAGACAAAATCCTAAACTTACTACCATTTTGGTATTCACAGAAGGCACTTACTCATTTCGGTATTCACTGAAGTTAGTAGTCCTAACTTTAGGACTCATAAATGCCTTCTGTGAATACCGAAAGTCTTAAAGGTAGGATTTTTCTCAGTTTAGGAGTAGTAAAGTTAGGACTCCTAAATTTACTACTCCTAAACTGAGAAAAATCCTAACTTTAAGACTTTCAGTATTCACAGAAGGCATATATGAGTCCTAAAGTTAGGACTACTAACTTCTGTGAATACCGAAATGAGTAAGTGCCTTCTGTGAATACCGAAATGAGTAAGTGCCTTCTGTGAATACCAAAATGAGTAAGTGCCTTCTGTGAATACCAAAATGGTAGTAAGTTTAGGATTTTGTCTTAAGTTAGTTCTGTGAATCGGGCCCACAGTACCTACTGTAATACTTCATGGCCTTGCTGCATATCCAATGTCATGAATCGCTTGAAGATAATTTGATTATAAACTAACGTGCATGAAATTGATTTGATAAATACTATACACAACAGTGTTGCCTAAGAAACATCTTACATCAGAGCATTGGCTGCACTTAACCTCTGAAGTTAAAACTAGTGACATCCAGTGACTTACTTAAAAAAATCAATTCCCAGAATATCCATTATGCACTTCATAATGCAATAATCCTTGCAAATTATGTACACGCTATGGAGACTTTACCAATAAAAGTTGTATCCAAATGTATTGGTGTCCATCAGGGCACAGTATTTTTTCTCTATAGTGTATGCACTCTTGACATAATGATACAATTAGCGCAGTTCTGATACAGGAAGCAGCAAACTTTTCCAGATACAATAAAAACAACAAAAGGAAACATAGTTTGCAAAGAATATCGAACATGGATCTAATAATATAAATATATATTGAATCATGGGTCTGAGAAATAGTCACTTTTGAGGACCGCCAAGCTAGGAATCCACCAACCTGCAACTTTAACTTCTTGAATGTTTTTCACAGATCTAAGCCTTCACTTATCTATTGAGAGCACCCGGTATGAAGAAAAAAGGTTTAACATATAGCTCCAGTAATCCAAATACAATTTAAATTGTACTTCTCTGCTCTGATACTTCTACTTGCTGCCGCGGTTTCTGCCACATACGGACAGCCCTCATAAATGCTTTGTTAAAAGGAGTTCCCAGCTATACGTAGGACATCACTATATAATGATTGGCCAAAATGAATAGCAGCCAGTAAAAAGCCATTTGGTGTGACGTTTGTATGGTGTGTGGATCAGGTGCGCGCACCTTATAAAAACGCCAAACCAATTTGCTGCTGGGGAGCAAGCTCAGAAAAAAAGCAGCTGAAAAAAAAATGGATGCTGCAAAAATAAATCCTTTTTTTATCTATAATACATTTTCAGTTGCTTTTTCCTCGCTTAGTGTCCATTGCTACCAGGCCGTTAGCACACAGATCTCAGTTCCATAACAATAATTCATGCTTTCCAATGCAGTTAGAAAAAAACACACTCAAAAAGCCAACAGAAAAACATTAACAATACAATACTCCTGTGCACTGATCAAAGAGGTGATCAACAATGTATCAAACCAATGGCGGAAGTTCCCTGAGCAAAAGAAGCCAGGATTCAAGTAGGCTAACCAGAAGCCTTTTACAGTAAGCACAGAACAGAATGCTTGCCATTGAAGGCACAAGCACCACAGAACTCAAAGGTTCAGGAGCAAATTAAGCCAATGGCTCGCGGAGGCCACCTCAAAATCCCCTTACAGTAAGCAGCAAATTCAACATGATTGGAGCAAGTGATATACACATGTCAGACCTAAAAATGCTGCAAGCTTTTGCACAATGTTATGTTTTTGCTTTGGGTTTATCACCCCGGAGACATATAATTTAGAATTATCCTTAGCCTATCCAGTTTGTCAGTGCGAGCAGCGCTGAGAAACCAGGAAGTCGCAAAGGGGCTGGTTCTATATGACACAGCGCTGGGAAACTCACTCTGGTGTTTTGGCGGCTTGTAAAAGAAAAGCGCCGTCATGAAGCCAGTGTAACACTTCGTAGTCGCACTTGGCCTCTAAACCGCAACTGCTCTGTGTGGATAACAGAAGTCACCCAAAGACTACGGCAACGCAGGATGCACAGATGTGCAGTCACGAGAAAAACAGACACCAAAAAAGCGAGCAAATAATAAATGTTTTGAAGCAAATGAATTGCATTTGTTAAACAAGCAGGCGCTGCAAGTAAAAAAAAAAAAAAAAAAAGGAGGCACATCTGGCGAGTGGTGTGCGTGCACCATGACGAGAGAGGAAAGCCAGATGGTGCCTCCGCTCATCATTGTGCGCGTAACCGCAGACTCTATGCCAGCCAAAAAGCTGTGGTCGGGCTTTTTAAAGCCCACTCACTAAATGTCTCGCCAGAGTGACAGCGCATGCGCTGGCTCAGACGAGACCTAAAAAGTGTTTGAATGCACATGCACTAGGCGCTATGCAGTCTCAACCTCTGTGCTGCACCGGTTCAAAATCTTGAGGGCCGCCACTGGCTAAAGCAACTCCAAACAAAGCCAACGTGCTGCATAAAGCGCCTTGCACGCACAAGTTAATAAGTAGCACTTGTATTATGTAATGTGATGAGTGCTTGTCATAATTTTCTAGTTATTTTGTTAATTTTTTGGAAGAAAATAACTCAGACATCGGGGGCTAGTGGCTTCATAGCTGAAGAGATACATGTACTTCACACAGTGTCAGTAGTAGTACTTGAACGCATCTGTGCCGTGAGCAGCAGCGTGCAGGGCAAGGTGAGGCGGAAGGTGCGCTCCCCAGCTCCGTCACATTCTGTTACCCTGGCAGGACTAGGAGCCAGGCTGGCACGGTGCCCTCAGCCCGCGCTCAGCGGAAGGCGGGAGGATCATGCCTGAACTTATGACCCGGGCCCCCGCGGGGACTCAGCAGATGCCAGGGCGCCGGTGCCCCCAGGACGTGCCAGGAGAGACAGGGCCCGCTGACACGGATAACCGGCTGTGTCAGCTGCTGCCCGCCCGGCCTCCCCCCGGCCCGGATTACAGCGCTGGGCAGGGTTCACCGGCAGGCCACTGGGGCAGCGGGCGCGTGAGGGCGCGCGGCCCCGACGCCTCCTGTGATTGGGGGCACGGGAGGTGCGGAAAAGGAACCCAGAGGGGGGGGTTTCATGGTGGTAGAGATTAGTGTACGCGTTTGTTTGAGAAGGGAGCAGGGAAAGGAACACAGAAAGAGGGGGCAGAGGGGAGAGAGCGGTAGAGAAGAACTAAACTGGAAAATATAAGAGCAAAGTGGTGAAAGGTAGTGGTGGACAACATGTAAATAAATCCCCGTGCTTACGGCACCCTAAAGGCCCAGAAGTATATATGAGAGGCCCAAATACTCTTCTTGCTTTAAACCCTTTACACAAAACGTCTACCCTGTAAAATGCGAATAGAGGTCTATTCATTTTATAGAAATGAGTTTTCTTCCCTCATCGAAAAACACTGAGTGAAAACCCTCTGCCGCAATACTTGTATTTTAATCAGGACGGCAAAACATAAGTTAATGTATTATATTGCATATTTTAATATTAACACTAACAAAAGCATAATGTATTGTTTTTTACAACGTGGACGGCGACGCTCATTTTATCTCACTTCGAAGGATGAAGGTCTAAGTCAGAGATTAAACTTTTCGTAACACAAACCAGCAGCTTGCAGACATCGTACAGAGCTCACCAGGAGGTGCTCAAACAGTTCCGGTTATAAACCTCATTCATCGCAGGATTTGTAACAATCTTGTGAATTTCACCAAGAGGAACCCTACAGACCATGTTTTAATTTGATATTAAAAATGCACCCTAGTAGTATATTTTTATAGTCCAATAATTCAGACCTGGGCTTCTTATAAACGGAATGGAGGAAAAAGTAGTCAGAAGGTAGTGACCCTAGTGTAAATCATATGTAACTAGTTGTAAATGGTTTCTGCTGAGTACAGACAGACCATATGAGTTTTTGGTTTCAGACATTAAACTATATGGGGCAGATTTACAAGGAACTGACGCACCTGCATAGATGCGTCAGTTTCCTTGCGTCAGCGCCGAATGTCCTTACGCCTCTATGGATGCGCTATATTTATATTAGAGTGCTTCATGGCACAAGGATTAACAGATGCGTCAGAAATTCTGACGCATCTGTTGGCGCAAAAGTGACGCGTCGCTGGAGTTGCTCATGAAAGTGACGCAATTCCAGCAATGCACCACAAAAGATGGGTGAGTCCCATTCAAAAAGCCCTGCGTCATTCCTTACGCCTGTTCTGAGCAGGCGTAGGGATTTTGACGCAGTGAAGGCGTAGAGTGATGCAGTGATATCTTGTGGATTTCACTGCGTCAGTTCTACATGGCTTTTTGCGTGGGAACGCCCACCCTGCATATATTATACCTGACGCAGGTATAATGTGATGCAGGGCTTTACAACATGACACATCTCCCTAGATGCGTCATGTTGTAAATGGGCCACAACATTTACACCGCGGCTGCTTCACAAAAGTGACGCAACAGTGGCGCAAAAGTCACGCAAGGGGATTGTAAATCTGCCCCTATGTGCCTATAAGGAAAAGCAAGGGAAGACCTGTATTAAAAATGGCAGGTGAATGTGGTAGAATTTAAAACTGATAAACAGGTCCATGGTGCAAATTGAATCAACTTGAATTTTTTTCCACAGCAGTTGATTACATGTACAATTGGGAAAGCGAATCGGTCAGGAGTCGGCTGCCAAACTTTATTTTGTTTTGCCATGTTTTTAAAAAAAACTTCAATACAAAAACTATTACAAAATGTCTGTCTATCTATGCACACACAAGCAGAACACTGGCAGCCATTTCAGAATTAAAAATAATAATGAATTATGCGTGTGATGCATTCATCTGACGTAGGCCTGTAAGCAGTACTGGGGAAGCGGTCAGACCCTCACCACTGTATAAAACAGAAAAAAAAGGCTAGAGGTAAATAATTTTGGTCTCAATTAGCACACCTTGCTATGGTGCTTCCAAGCTTTGAATGGAACTACTTTGTGTGTGGATATGCATCTTGTGAAAGAAGAATGCAGTGGCTGACTGAGTATTCAATTGCAGAAGTGGGCACCCCCATAACTCTGGTTATACTTATTGGATTTTTGTTGGTTTTGTCTTGCTTTTTTTCATTAAATTAAGCTCCATTTTTCTAACCAGGACTGGTGTCTTTTGTGTGTGGTGTTTTCACTGTTTTACTGTTTGAAGTTCTGCACAAGAACGTTACTCATTGCCTCTTAAGTTAAACCTGACTGCTCTGTGCCAAGCTACCAGAGGGTGAGCACAGGTTAATTTAGAGTGTATATCTGATTTACCCTGACTAGGATTATGGTTTCTGCTTGGAGAGTGTGCATATCTCGGCCAAAACACAAACTCAATTTCTAACACATCACAATTATTTAAAAAAGTGCCTAATGTGCAGTTTCCTAACTGCTGATATATTTTGAAATATTTGTACAGTTCATTTACATATATTTAAATATTACTGGGTGTTAAACAGACATACTACAGCATTTCCTTTCCTACTCTGGGGACCCCAGTATGATTGTCAGATAGTTGACTTTACAAAATCCTCTACCTTTGATTCCTCTAACTTTTCAGTTAGAGAAAAAAAAAATAAACACCAATCTCCGTGTTAAAAGAATAAGCAGCAATTTATCAGAAAACTTAGTCTGAGATTAGACCTTTTACTTTGATCTTACAGCAAAATATGACAAGATAAAAAAAGAAAATAAGGCATCTTTGTTCCTCATTAAACATTTGAACTTCAGCATGGTTATTTTGGGGAATGGTGCAGCACCACCGCGCCCTCACTCCCAAGGATTATGCTTTCACTTACAGACACCTGGATGCCTTTCGACCCAGCAAGCAACAACATATTCCCCCTGTGCAACTTTGTTTCTTTCTGCGTGGGGAAAAGTTACCACACTGGCTTTTCTCTAACAGCAGGCTACAGCTAGACAGAATCTGCCTGTTTATTGTTTGGAACTGCCATGCCATTGCAACTCACACTAGAAGGAGCACACAGGCCCCCTCCAGGGTTGTAATGTTTGGGGATCCAAACGCACTACGGTGCTTGTACTTTGCCTCTGGGATCCCTTCTGCCTGCGCTGCATCACTTTTTTGACACATCAGCTGCGTATTCAGTGCGCCACACTGCACCATATCTACAAACTGACACATTAGGTCCAATGCATCAGTTTGGAGAGCCCTGCGTCACATTAAACCTGTGCCAGGTATAATGTATGCAAGGTAGAGGTTCCCACACAAAAAAGCCTCATACAACTGGCACAGTGAAATGTACAACATTTCACTGTGTCACTCTACGACTTCACAGCGTCAAAATCCTTCCGCTTAAGGAAGGCATGAGGAATGATGCAGGGCTTTTACAATGGGACTCGTCTCCTTGTTCTTACGCATAGCTGGAGTTGCATCAGTTTTACGACCAACTAAAGCAATGCGTCACTTTTGCACCAACAGATGTGTCAGAATTTCTGACCCATCTGTTAATCCTTGCGCCAAGGAGTCCTGTATTGTAAATACAGCGCATCCGTGATGTCACAAGGATATTTGGCGCAGGCGCAAGGAAACTGACGCATCAATGCTTCCGTTTCTTGTAAATGAGGCCCCGGGTTTCTATGCTGGCACTAAAGTCGCACATGCAGAAAAGGCCAGGTGTGCATCCCAGAGTCGTCTGCACTTTGAAACTTGTGGGTGATGTTCTACACATACACCCAAGGCTTTCCTGCAACTTAGAGGTGAAATTAATGCAGACAGAAGCCAAGGGAACAGCAGCGTCCTGGAGCACAGTAGACTCTTCTCACCCTTCAGTCTCACGCTGGAAGCTTCTTTTTTTGGCCTACTAACATAAGTTGTCTTGACTTTTCAGCTGCAGCAGACCTATATTAAAGGAAGTTGCAGAAGAGTAGGAAGATAGCAAAATCTATAAGTAACAAATACAATGAGAGTAAAAGCTAATTGGTCTGACTTTGAAGTGGTAAAGTATGCAAATAACTTTTCTGCATGCTTCCGCTTGCATGCATGAGTGACACCAGCTGGCTTTGCCAATGCTTGTTGGGTCTGGCTACAGACAGATTTAGCAGTTAGACAGCGCTCATGATATTAATGTTCCAAAATAAACAAAAATAAAAGAGAGCATCTTTGGGTGAACCTCTTCAGCCATTGACCGTCCTGCTCATTTTCTCAGCTTCGATGGGCTTTGATCAGGCACTGGTATTTTTTAATATGGTTACATTATACCATTGCTTTGCAGCAAGAAGATTTCTTTTACGTGAAAGTGTTTTTCCCCCAAATGTGATTTGCGCTTTTAAAACTTTTACACAATTGCTGATGTTGCACTAAGGGTGATTGTGTACCACAATGTGCTGTCAACCAAATATGATGTCCGACTGATGCACATCATTTAATACTTAATGCGATACCTTACAAAAATATTTTCTCTCTGTACTGAGACACATAACTGTGATATCACAATCCTGTTGACTTTGCACATAGGTGATGTTACACCCAACTGTGTTTGGACACCTACATTTACGTTTTGATTCCAAAATGTGTCTTTGCACCAAAATGTGCTTTTATACTCCTGCACATTTAGCATTAATTGCAATTTTTTTACTATATGTGATATTGGACCTAAGTGTAGGTTTTCAAATAAATATATTTGCTGTCCTAAATTTGTTTTTTGCTCCTATAAGTGTTTTGAAATTTCTGTTAATGTTGCAGTAATTGTGTGTTCGCACTACAATATGTATTTGCTCTAAAATGTGATTGTTGCTCATAAAATTGTTTCCATACACTAGCTGATGTTACACCAATAGGTAGTTTTTCACATAAATATGACTAAATATCTAAGTGTGATAACCCGTTCTGCTTACTTTGCACCAAGGATACATTTTGTACCAAAGAGGCTTTTTGGGCCAGATATACAACTTTGTTTTCATTCACAAACGGCCTGATTCGCTGAATCAGCCGTTTGTGACTGCAAAAAGGCCTTTTTCAATGTACAAATGCCCAATTTGTGATTCGGTAGCCTATTACGGAATCGCAAATTGGGTTTGTGATTCGGTACTAGAAATGGCGTGTTTAGGGTGTCGCTTCATAATACCAAATTGTATTTGGTATTAGGAAAACGGGCTGCATTAAAAAAAGAAAAAACATTGCTTTATTGAAAAGCAAATATGGGGTGGGCTTGTGCCAGGTAATGAAGTCCAGAGATTGGTAAAGTTTTCAATAAAGTCTTTATTTTGAATATTTATTTTCCATATGATAAATATGCAGTGAACTCGGCCAACGCGTTTCGTTCTCTCAAAGAGAACTTCGTCAGGGCTCAGCAGGGCGAATAAAGTCAGGTCAAACGAAGTAAGGATAAACTGTGTGGTTGCAGCTCCAGGCAATTATACTGGAGGCAAGAGTGGGAAAACGCTGTCGTACTGTTTCGTGAAGCCATACTAGGCCCTGGGAATTTTACGACTCTTGCCTCCAGTGTAATTAATTGCCTGGAGCTGCAACCACACCGTTTATCCTTACTTCGTTTGACCTGACTTCCCTGTTATCAGAACCACATATTGAGAGGCCCACATTGGCTCTTACTCTTGCCGTTTTGCGCTTGGCTGCGAAGCCCTGGAGCGCGATTCTGTGTCTCTCCTTACTTAAGGATCAATTGTTATATTCAGACCAGAGGTCAGACAAGGCCCTGTTTTGTTCTATTCTACACGTCGTATTTCGACTTTGGTGTTCTGTGGGTCCACTCAGATTTATCATTATTTTAGGGCCTTCGCTCTCCTTCCCCCTGACAAAGTTCTCTTTGAGAGAACGTAACACCATGGCTGAGTTCAAAGCGTGTTTATCATATGGAAAATAAATATTGAAAATAAAGACTTTATTGAAGACTTTACCAATCTCTGGATTTCATTACCTGGCACACGCCCACCCCATGTTTTTGTATTGGATCTGGACCACAGAGGCGTCACTTGACGGCTGATGCCCAGGCCTGTTACGCAGGATTTGAGATTTAACTGTAACTAACACGGGGTGCAGAAACCTCAGTTTGCTGTCATTTTCGCTCTTGCAGTATTCTTTATTGAAAAGCAGTCACAGACATGGTGGTCTGCTGACCCCAGCAGGGGACCATCACAGGGGGGTGGATGCCCATAACCCACAGTAGTGTCCACCCCATACGGGGGTGGATGCCTATCACTCCCACTATTGTCCACCCCATAAGGGGGTGGATGCCTATCACTCCCAGCAGTGTCCACCCATAGGGGATGGATGCCCAAAGCCCACAGTAGTGTCCACCCCATAGGGGGGTGGATGCCTATCACTCCCACCATTGCCCACCACATAGGGTGTGGATGCCCATAACCCACAGTAGTGTCCACCCCTTAGGGGGGTGGATGCCTATCACTCCCACTATTGTCTACCCCGTAGGGGGTGGATGCCTATCACTCCCAGTAGTGTCCACCCCATGGGGGGTGATGCCTATCACTCCCACTATTGCCCACCCCATAGGGGGTGGATGCCCATAACCCACATTAGTGTCCACCCCATAGGAGGTGGGTGCCTATCACTCCCACCATTGCCCACCCCATAGGGGGGTGGATGCTCATAACCCACAGTAGTGTCCACCCCAAAGGGGGTGCATGCCTATCACTCCCACTATTGTCCACCCCATAGGGGGGTGGATGCCTATCACTCCCAGTAGTGTCCACCCCATAGGGGGGTGGATGCCCATAACCCACATTAGTGTCCACCCCACAGGGGGGTGGATGCCTATCACTCCCACCATTGCCCACCCCATAGGGGGTGGATGCCTATCACTCCCAGTAATGTCCACCCCATAGGGGGGGGAGGGTGGATGCCCATAACTCACAGTAGTGTCCACCCCATAGGGGGTGGATGCCTATGACTCCCAGTAGTGTCCACCCCGTAGGGAGGTGGATGCCTATCACTCCCAGTAGTGTCCACCCCATAGGGCAGTGGATGCCCATAACCCTCAGTAGTGTCCACACCATAGGGGGTGGATGCCTATCACTCCCACTATTGTCCACCCGATAGGGGGGTGGATGCCTATCACTCCCAGTAGTGTTCACCCCATAGGGGGGTGGATGCCCATAACCCACAGTAGTGTCCACCCCATAGGGGGGTGGATGCCTATCACTCCCAGTAGTGTCCACCCCATAGGGGGGTGGATGCCCATAACCCACTGTAGTGTCCACCCCATAGGGGTGTGGATGCCTATCACTCCCACTATTGTCCACCCGATAGGGGGGTGGATGCCTATCACTCCCACTATTGCCCACCCCATAGGTGGGTGGATGCCTATCACTCCCCCTATTGCCCACACCATAGGGGGTGGATGTCCATCACTCCCAGTAGTGTCCACCCCATATGGGGGTGGATGCCCATCTAAATGCCTATCACCAGTCATATGTTGCAGGATACACACACCGGGTGACCCAGCAAACCACCACCCCTACCATCTTACCTACATTGCATGTTTGCATGTAAAAGATGCACACAACACAGATTGTGGCAGTGATCATACATTGTGACTCACAACATACGTGTTCCTCATATTTCTATGTGTGTCACTAATATCCTTCATTTCATGGCCATTGTGGTAATGGGGTGTACTCCCCCCCTCACTACAGTGACCAAACAGTCATTGTGGTGTTCAATTTCCCTGCATCTAATGATCATTGTGGTAATGGGTTGTAGTCCTCCCATCACCACAGTGAGCAAAAGGTGATTGTGTTGTTCAAAAATCCAGAATCTCATGATCAATGTGGTAATGGGTTCTAAAACACCCATCACCAAATTGAGCAAATGCTGAATGTGTACATGAAAATAGCAGCAGCTCCAAAACAGCATGCATGATTCCCAGTCCAAATTGCACAAGCAATGCAGTGGCAATGTAATTGTTGTGTCACATACTAAAATAGCATTGTTGAGGCAAATATTGCCGTGTATCACAAGAACACCCTCTGCCATGTGCAGACAGGCAATGGACATGATCCCTGACAAGGACTCTGGTGTATGTATAGTCTGATAATGTGCAAAATGACCAACATGATGCATACACACATATCCCCAACAACAGACACACATACTGAGGAATCCTGTGGAGTTTGTAGCTGTTAGGTGACCAAGTTCCATACCATGTCATCAATGGGAGACACCAAAAATTATAAATGCGCATGCTGATGAGCCAGGAGACGCAGGGACACTGGTTAAAACCTCCAAAATTCATACTGCCAATAGCAAGGAACAGACATTACAGTGCAGTGGTGCAGATGCACAAACACAGACACCATCACAACAGCAAGTTCATTATTTACATCATCAACATGATGTACATTAGATGCAACAACACTGATTAACAAAAATAGGCTTTATTCAGCTCTCAAAGAAATATAAGTCTCCATGCCATGAAGAAAAAGGGCCAATGTCCAGTCCAACAAAATGTACCATCAGGGTGACATGTGACAACTTGTCACACAATTATTGCCTGCACTGCTATGGACCAGGGACATCTCACGCCTTGGAGGGGCACACATAGTGGCAGGCCAGGCACCGCAGAGACAGGATCAGAGGACAGGAGAATGGGGTAGGGGAGTTGTGGAGGGTGCAGGAGTGACGCCAGCAACTGCACTGGAAGGGTCTGAGACAGTGGGCGCCATCACCACTGCTGGGCACAACTCAGATGTGGTGTTTTCCTGCAGCACTGCAGTGTGCATGTCAGATGTTGTGGACGGGCTATCAACTGCAGTGCCCCAGTCACACAGGGTGTGTGTGCCTCCTACTGCAGTGCCAACATCGAGAGGAGTGAGCTGGGGTTCGGATTCTGTGGGCAGGACAGAGGGGGGGAGACACGTCCAGTGGCAGGAACAGGCTGGGCATGTGAGGTGTGGGTGGAAGTGCACGTGGAAGGGGGTGAGGGCCTAAGCATCCTGGGGATATGGTATGGGTGTGTGGGTGAACCGGGTGCAGGGAATGGCTGTGGGACCTGTGTGTGTGTGTGTGTCTGGTGGGCTGCTGGCTGGAGAGTGTGAGGTGGAAGTGTGACCTTTGGGTGGTGTCTTCCCCTTCCTGGTCCAGGGAGACTTGCTGGTGGTGGGCTCAATGTCCTTGCGCCTGGGGGAGGGTGTGCGCTTAGCAGGGGAAGTCCCCTCCATCTGTGCTGACCTCCTCTTCCCCTTGTAAGTTGGTTCTGATGGGTCTGTGGGGAAGAGGCAAAGGTCACATAGGAAGAGCTGCTTGGCAGTGGGGCTAGTAGGTGAGGCAAAGGAAGGTGCATTGGAGGGAGAGGCATCTGAGGTTTGCGTAGTGCTTGTGGATGCCTGTATGTGTGACTGTGACGCATCTCCTGTGTGTGTCATCAGTCCCCGGAGTGTGCGTGCTTGGGGATCTTGTCTTTGGCTTGCGTGTCTGTGTACTGCTAGTGGATGATGTGGTGCACGCATGTGCGGGTATGTGTGTCTATTGGACAGGCAAGGGAGTGGGGACTGTGGATGTGGCAGAGGTAGCAGGGGTGAGGGCCTGTTGGAGGAGGGACACTGCTGCCATCAGTGTGGAGGCCATGGACTGAATGGTCCGATGTAGGGCAGACATGTTGGCTGAGATGCCCTCCATGTAGGACACCAGTTGGGTCAACAGACTGGTGTGAGAATGGAGGACACTCAGCATTGATGTCTGCCCTACATGGATCTGTGAAAGTAAGTCCATAAACTCCACGCTCAGGGCAGCAGGCGAGATGGGGCAGGGGGTGCGGTGCCTGGCATGAAGGAGACATGCTCCCTTACATAGGAGCCTCCAAGGACATCTGGGATGGGAGCAGATGGGAGGGTGGAGATGGTGGTGGTGCTGGGGCAAGACTTAATAGATGTTGCCGTGAGTCTGCTGGCACCCACAGCCACAAGGGAGTCATCATTGAAGCTGGCGTGTTCCTCAGCCGAGGTGGACGTAGCCAAGGTCTCCTCAGTGTGGCTCCCCTCAGCCTCCGTGCCACTGGGTCCCTCAAAATCCTCGGAAGCGGACCCTGTCAGGTTCTGCTGCTCCACATGGTCAGTGGAGCTGTCCCCTCCAGTGTCCGTAGATGTAACTGCAAATAAACAGGGTAAACAGTTAAACATCAGTCACACGTTTGACATCATACATCCCAATCAGTACAGGACATTACTGCGCACGTCTGTGAATCATTTGCTTTAAATTCTCAAAAGTGCAGACACGTTTCTGTGAAACACATGTCAGTCTGCCAGTAAACCAAGGCCCTTATATCCCATATGTCCATGGAGACCACAGTCTGGTGCATGTAGCCAGACACTATCCATATGTGCACACATGCACCACATAGACAGTTGTCTTGATTGCAGGAAATGTGATAGAAATGTATCAGTACACACATATACCATCTATTGCCAATTACTTTGTCCATGTGTCAGGATAAGGGATGCCCAAAGTAAATCTAAACTATATGGATATTCTTTCTTCACCACACACCATGATGTGCCCAGGTATTGCTGGACAATTCCACAATTGAGTGCATGCAGGACAACTTACATCACTGTGGGATACACTGTTGGAAATGGAAGCACATGCTACAGTGCACTCTGGTCAAGTTTTCCTGCTGCCTGCTGTCACTGGGGCAGTGCTTCACAAATCCAAATGTAAGCACCTTTCTCAAATAAAGATTTTGTGGTGAATATAAGCCCTGCAACGGTCAAGCGCACATGTTGCCCCAAATCCACCCACATGTCAATGCTACTGATGAACCCACATCATACAAAGGCCACAGTACAGGGTCAGCTAGCACATGTCTGTCAACATGATCGCATTTCAGTCTGATGACAATGTAGTATAGCTGCCTGCACAAGAATGTTTGATACACCATTAGGCACAGTCAAGTGATTAGACACCTAAGTCGGACCCCATTGTGAAGATCCACCAGGCACATGTCAGATGGCTGCCCACTACTAAATATTAGAGAGCACAGTTGACTAAAAAGCTGAGACACTCCACAATGATACAGAGGCAGCCACCTGATTGCACATTGCACAATACATCAAAATCATTTTTGCACACATGATTGGGATAACAGAGTGTACACCACGTCCAGAGTAGGCATTCCTGACCTAGTCCATGTGAAACATGGGAGTTGCCTGAACATTAGGCATGTGTCCATGCATGTGTAACAGAAATGATGGGCATACTTCAGTGCCCACACCATTGTCCCATCTGCTGCATGTGTGTCTGTTTGGGAGACGGTAGTATGACCGTCTCCCAAAAAACTATCACAGCACAGTACCTGTTCACTGAAGGTACCTACACATCTTGGGGGTGACAACTACTGAGTGAACATGCTAGCCCCAGCGTTACACAATATCATTACTGGTAGTCAGACAAGATGCACAATGAGAGAGGCTGTGGACTGCACACTCACCTGCTCCCCTGGTTTCCTATACAGCTTGCTGTACTGTGGTAGGAGGCTGTCCAGCAGGGCCTGGTTCTCCTCCTCTGTGAATGCTGGGGCCCTCTCCACAGTACGTGCCATTCTGGAGCCAGAGGATACAGAGACAGCAGCAGTGGTAGCAGATATGTCCTTATTGATCATTCAGTGAGCACTCAGGGCAAGAGACAGCCTTATATCTGTGCTGCTGAGGCAGAACCGGTTCCATGCGTCCAAAAGGATAGGTCCGACTCGTTTGCATTCTCTAAATTTGCCCAATCCATGAAATAGTACACCTCGGACACACCTACCGCCACGTTCAAAAACTCTGCATCATGACAGTTTAGATTCTGAGACATTTGTGTGCAAACGGATTCGAATCGTACCCTGCGCGAATCGTGTGCGATGTAAAATGCGCGTCTGTCACTATGACGACCAACTGGCAATCTGTCCGTCCGGCTCGGTCGGGATCTGTCAGTCGTGTCTTTTGAAAAATCACATGCCTCGAACTGCATAGCATCCACCATGAAATCTGTCCGTCCGGCTCGGTCGGGATGTGTCAGTCGCGTCTTTTGAAAAATCACACGCCTCGAACTGCATAGCATCCACGATGCAACCTGTCTGTCCGGCTCGGTCGGGATGTGTCAGTCGCGTCTCTTGCTCAATCACACGCCTCGAACTGCATAGCATTCACGATGCAATTTGTCCTTCCGGATCGGTCAGGATGTGTCAGTCGCGTCTCTTGCTAAATCACACGCCTCAAACTGCATAGCATCCATGATGCAATCTGTCCCTCCGGCTCGGTCGGGATGTGTCAGTCGCGTCTCTTGCTAAATCACTTGCCTCGAATTACATAGCATCCACGATGCAATCTGTCCGTCCGGCTCAGTCGGGATGTGTCAGTCGCGTCTCTTGCTAAATCACACGCCTCGAACTGCATAGCATCCACGATGCAATCTGTCCGTCCGGCACTGTCGGGATGTGTCAGTCGCGTCTCTTGCTAAATCACACGCCTCGAACTGCATAACATCCACAATGCAATCTGTCCCTCCGGCTCGGTCAGGATGTGTCAGTCGCTTCTCTTGCTAAATCACACGCCTCGAACTGCATAGCATCCACGATGCAATCTGCCCCTCCGGCTCGGTCGGGATGTGTCAATCACGTCTCTTGCTAAATCACACACCTCGAATTGCATAGCATCCACGATGCAATCTGTCCCTCCGGATCGGTCGGGATGTGTCAGTCGCATCTCTTGCTAAATCACACGCCTCAAAATGCATTGCATCCAGGATGCTATCTGTCCCTCCGGCTCGGTCATGATTTTGCACGTGCGTAGAAGCAATGCACACTCATCTACTCAGACAATGTGTGTATGGATGATGGCATGCAGCATGCCCTGTGTTGACGGAGTAAAGCACGTCATAAGGTACAGAGAACACAGAGAAGATCACTCACATTGTGACCCAAGCACACAAGACAACTGTAGCAGTGCTAGTGAGGAACATGACGGGTGTGAGTGTCCAATTCCCAATTCACCGTCCTATGCCTGCCCATTGTCCCAGAGGATCAATATGTTAACACAGTATTCATCCACACTTATTCCCAGTATCAAGTGATCATGATCACACTACAGAGTGTCAACTCATTTTTACTGTGTCCACAGTATGTGAGACTTGTGTGACGCAAGGTCTCACTGCTGACACTTGCCACATTAAAGAACAATTTTCACATATTCCATTTGGCATGTGAGTTGCTGTAGTGTCCATGTGTAATTGAATAGCATGTCTTTATGCCATATAAATTAGTGATACACATCATCTATGTTCTGTCACTGTGATAGGAAATGTAGGTCATACATCATTTCCGGAAAATGTCAACACCATGATAGTGTTGTGCATTGTGACACACTGTCTGTATGTTGTGTTGCTGCTAGGCATTAGTACCTTGTCCATGTCAGTGCACATTGATATCATGTGCTAGTTGTACTTGAGATATCTGCTTTGGACTTGGTTTTGTGTGTGTTATGTATGTTACAATAAGTCACATGCAGAGTGACAGACAACAGTGAGTAGTCACAGTACTACACGGTATGTTCATTAAATCCAGGGCATAATTGTCTAACTGTTCATGCTCACATTGCCGCAAGTCAGGGATTATATCTACCACAGACATCTGACTTCACTGTGTCATCATTGTAAGTGAAACACAAGCTGTTGACTCGTTATCAGTTGATGTTTGAATAGGGAGGGATATGTGTACATAATTTCTCATGTGTTCCGCAGGGCAGCAAATGTCCACAGACCCTTCCCGGATCTTGCTACCATGGTGCAGCATGAGAGCATGAGGAGGTACCTCTTCACGAGTGCATTGATTGTGGAATTGGCAGACCTGTTGACACCACACTTGCTTCCTGGCCGCACATATGCCTCTGCCCTCACCCCCAGGGTGAAGGTGATGGCAGCACTGCATTTTTTTGCAACTGGTGCGTTCCAGTTTACTGTGGCTGATGCTGGTGGGATGTCCCAGACAATGTTCAGTCGAGTGCTCCGGGATGTGTGTGAGGCCATGTTGAGGTACCTCAACCAGTACATATATTTTCCCACGCGACCACAGTTCTGGGCCATTAAGGAGGAGTTTTATGCACTGGGAAACATGCCACATGTGATTGGTTCGATTAATGGTACACATGTGGGTTTGGTAGCACCAAGACCCCATGAGCAGGTATACCGCAACCGTAAGCACTATCATTCCATCAATGCACTTGTGGTATGTCTGGGGGACCAAACCATCTCACATGTATGTTCGCATTTTCCAGGATCCGCACACGACGCCTACATCATGAGGATGAGTTGGATCCCCCAGCTGATGTCCCAGCTCAGGAATGAGCGTGCCTGGCTTGTTGGTGAGTCATGTTGTCAGTGTCAGTTGTGTGTTAATGTAATGTCATGTTGTAGCCTGTTTTGGCTCTGATGCCCATTTATATTTGTTAAATGTAGGGGACTCTGGATACCCCAACCAGCCCTGGTTGCTGACACCACTCAGGAACCCGGTCACACCAGATGATCACCGTTACAAAGTGGCACATGGTCGGACCAGGCGTGTGATTGAACGCACATTTGGCCTGCTGAAGACCAGATTCCGCGTCCTGGATAGTACTGGAGGTGCACTGCAATTTCCCCTGAGAAGGTGTGCAAAATAATTATTGTGTGCTGCATGCTTCACAACAAGGCTGTGAGGAATAGGCTACCAAACATCCAGGATGACAGGGACCAACGACCACCATCATTGGAGGATCCTGACCTGGGGGCACGTTGCCAGTGAGGATGAGGAAGAGGAGGTGGATGTTAGGAGACAGCTCATTAACAACTTTTTTACTTGAGTGTAAGTATACAAAGATGGCTGATGACGCTTTCCCTAAGTGTGGTGTGTGTGTAGGACAATCAGTTGTGATCCGTGTGTGGCTATGCTAACTTGATGCTCATTGTTATTAGTCCATGGTATGTGTAGTTATGATGCTCACCACTACAGTTTTGAGACTACTCCTAGCTTGTGCTCATAATTTACAATGGCCAATACTGATTTAATCATTGTATATATCTTCATGGCACGTTGTAATTAAGACTGTCCGATGTCTCTCCTTCACAGGCTCCTTTGGCTGTTGTGTGTGTTACCACAATGCTGATCCATGTTGGATTCACACTTTGTACCAGTACTCTCTGACCGACGATTCATCTTGGTCATATTTTTCATTCAGTTTGTCTATTTTGACACTTGGGACTATACTCAGTTAGCTTTTGTGTTGAGCCGAGCTACTGCCTGTGTAATAAACCTGTTACACACATTGATGTTTGCATTGTCTGTATTGGCAAATTCTACTATTGTTCATATCATTTTTGCAGGCCATGGTGTTCATTTCATTATACATTGTTCTTTATTTGTGCGGTTCAACGGTTTATTTATACATCAGTGTGTGCAATGTTTCAATATTGCATGTGCTATGTGTGTTGTGGAGAGCTTGTGTGTCTATCTCTGGTATGTGTCATGTGTTGTTTCTTCATAAGACGGTGGATGAATTGTGAGCTGGTCCATAGGATTATACATTATTATTCAGAAGTGACCGGAGACAAGCTTACATCATAGCTTTGTGTGTGACATTTTAGCACACAATCTCTCTCTGATTGTTGTGCACAATGCCTTTGTGTCCACATGAGATCATTTGGGCACTGTAGAAGCGCAGCGCCACAAGTCATTACAATGAGACTCCTTGGAATGGAAGATCTAGTCAGCGCAGATAGTTTAGCCATGACATGCAGCACTTTTTAACACATGAGTGGAATCCTAGCATTACATTGACGCACAGTGCAAAAATCTACACAGATGGAAGATTTATATCTACGCCCCAGTGCTTTGCGATGCATATGCTGTAAGCAGTAATCCTACTTTCTGATGTGAGCAGTTGACCCATATTGCCACAGAGTTCTTCACTGGCTTGATGAATATGTCAGCATCACAGAGAGGGTGGATGTTTCCATGCCGAGGATGTAAACACATGTCACCTATGGTTCCATCTAGTTTTCATTGGAAATCATATTTTTGAGATTCAAGTTTTCTGCTGCAGTAGCTATCTCGTATACTGCATTGTAGGACAACAGTCTTAGATTCTTCTTTCTGAAACGTCAATGTTTGCGTTTACACACACTTTGATGCATGATTTTGCGGACAAGCATGGGTGAGTGAGCGTGAAGGTGTGTCTTTCTACCTTGACTCAGAGATGTTGTTGGGACTGCCTAGTGTTTTTTAGAATCATTGTGTAGTTACTGTATGATATGTTGAGCTGATGTGATACTATAGGTGGTGTTGTTTTGGATTGCGTGTTCTGATGTGCAGCTAATGGCCAAAAATCCTTCACCAACACCCTATTCTGCCATGCATACTTAAGTACGAGAGGATTCCCTGCCATAGACCTCAGGCACCTCATTCGGAGACAGTGCCAGGTGATACTGAACTTGATTTCATGAGTGGATATTTTATCAAGGTGCATGTGAATTAAGGGTGGGCGTAGTGGGCGTAGTGGGGCTACGTGAAGCAGCGCGTAGTGTGCCCAAATCTACGCACACTACGCGCTCCGCGTAGCCCCACTACGCGCCACCCGCCTCCCGCCCGCCCTCCTTTTAAAACATACCCTGAATTTATAATAAATAAAAGTAAAGACACTTACCTGAAGCGCGGCGTCTCCGTGGCTCCCTCTTCCTGGTTTCCAACTTCTTGCGAGAAATGCGCATGCGCGGGCGTCCGCGCATGCGCATTTGTCAGAAGAAGTTGGAAACCAGGAAGAGGGAGCCCCGGAGACGCCGCGCTTCAGGTAAGTGTCTTTACTTTTATTTATTTTGCATTCAGGGTATGTTTTAAAAGGAGGGCGGGCGGGAGGCGGGTGGTGGGCGGCAGGCAGCTACGCTTCGCCCTGGCGTGTGCGTAGCGCTGCCTGCTTCGCCTACTTCGAAAACTGCGAAGCAGGCAGCGCTACGTACACTACGTGGGCGAAGCGTCGTGTCACGCCCAGGGTTAATGTGAATATTATCTTACAGTGAAAGGTGATAGCATTCTCTAATTTGAATACCGCAGTTCATAGGGGATTTGGAAGTGCTGTCCGATGAAATATCTTCAGAGCAAAGTCCACAGTGAATTTGTCAAATCTCCCAAATCAAGTGCTCCATCCCATGTGTGAGAGTCCAGGGATTGTCAACAAAGTAAATGATTTGCACACAGTGGAGGATGTTGCGAGCTTTTAATTGGTTCTGGTGGGGCAGGTCCATAGGTCTCTCACTTCCCATCCTTCCTTTGACGGCCCCTCCTCTTCTTGGGGGGGGACCCTCAGTATCAGTCTGCCATGGTACAGGGGACTCCTCGCCAGACTCCTCGTCCCTCCCTGTGGACAGAAGTATGGTTTGTGCATGTGGCAAATACCTAAGTGTCAGCCGTCTAGCATTACACCTCACATCTACTGTCTGCATGAATAGTCCCAGATGTGTGTTCATCTGTGTGTGTTTTGTGTTATGTGGTGTGATAGCTGGTTTCAGTGTGTCCTGTCCGCCACACACATTTTAGGCATTCATGGCCTACACATTGTGGGCACATGTGACTGATCTTGACCTGTCAGTGTGTGTCATGTGCATTTGAGGTATGGTCTGTAGTTGTGTGAGTAGGCCTCAAGATGGCAGGATACGTTGGAAATTTTAGTACATGTGTGCCTGTGTTGCCATCTTGAGAGGGCATTGACATTCACTCTCAGGGACGGCATAGTGACAGGTGTTTGGTTGTGTGACTGTGTGTGTGTGTGTGTGTGTGTGTGTGTGACTAATGTGTGCTGGTGGCAGTAGTCATTGCTCCCACTCCTCCTCCCACCCCTGACAAATGGACCAGCATATTCCAGGCTTACATGACAGTGGTAACAAAGTTACATCCAAGATATCTTGCTGAGATGTCTGTGGATGTGCAGTCAAACAAATTTTAGACTCCTTGTACATGTACTCACCAGGTTCAGGAATTCCAGTTAATCCTGTAATGGACTCCTGTGGGAGCAGGTCCCGCACCTTCACCTCCCAGGTTTGGAAACGCACCGGTTTGTGACGTCCACCATCAGTCTTGTTACTCAGGGCATGTTCTCTGGCAATGAGCTTCTTCACCCTCCTCTGGACGTCATAATACCGGTTACGGATATCCTCCATTGTGCGCAAGGTAGGTGAATGGAGATTCACCTTGCTGACAATATGTTCCCACAATTTGGTTTTCTGGGCCTGTGAGGTCTGTTGGGCCATGCTGCCAAATAACTGTGGCTCAACTCGGATGATTTCATCGACTAACACTTCCAACTCAGCAGCTAGGAACTGTGGATTCTTCCTTAGGGGCATGGTGATGGGTGGTGGTGGTGATGTATGTGTGTGTGAAGGTGAGGGTGTGTCTGTGTGTGTGTAGATGTGTGTTTCAGTTGTGGTAGTTGTGTGTAGGTTGTGTGGTGGATGAGTTATGTGTGTTTGTAGTGTGTTGATGAGTTGTCTGTGTAGTGGTGTGGTCTGCTTGCATGTGTGTTGGATTAGCAAATGCTGTAGGAAATTTTCTGCTTGCTTTTTATAGGGAGATTTGTGGGTGTGACTTAAAATGTAAATGTATTATTTGATTGTGATGACAATGCATTTTGGTGTAGTCCTTTTTCCGTTTCAATGATTTTTATTATAAGATATGTAAGTTGTTTTGTCAGCAGTTGATGCTTGTTCTTGTGTAATTTGTTTTGGACCACTGGGTTCATTTAATGGTAGGTTATGTGGCGTCGGTCACGTACGAGTCGGTGGGCTCGTGGGATGCTTGCCTATGTTTGTACTTGGGTATGTGGCGTGGTCGCGTCTGAGTCGGTGGGCTTGTGTTGATGTTTGCCTATGTTTGTGCTTGACTATGCGGCGCGATCGCGTCCGAATCGGTGGGCTCGTGTTGATGCTTGCCTATGTTTGTGCTTGGGTATGTGGCGAGGTCGCGTCTGAGTCGGTGGGCTTGTGTTGATGCTTGCCTATGTTTGTGCTTGGGTATGTGGCGCGGTCACGTCTGAGTCGGTGGGCTCATGTTGATGCTTGCCTATGTTTGTGCTTGGGTATGTGGCGCGGACTCATCCGAGTCGGTGGGCTCGTGTTGATGCTTGTCTGTGTTTGTGCTTGAGTATGTGGCGCGGTCGCGTCCGAATCGGTGGGCTCGTGTTGATGCTTGCCTATGTTTGTGCTTGGGTATGTGGTGCAGAGTTGCGTCTGAGTCGGTGGGCTTGTGTTGATACTTGCCTATGTTTGTGCTTGGGTATGTGGCGCGGTTGCATCCAAGTTGGTGGGCTCGTGTTGATGCTTGCCTATGTTTGTGCTTGGGTATGTGGCGTGGTCGCGTCCGAATCGGTGGGCTCGTGTTGATGCTTGCCTATGTTTGTGCTTGGGTATGTGGCGCGGTCGCGTCCGAGTCGGTGGGCTCGTGTTGATGCTTGTCTATGTTTGTGCTCGAGTATGTGGCGCGGTCGCGTCCGAATCCGTGGGCTCGTGTTGATGCTTGCCTATGTTTGTGCTTGAGTATGTGGTGCAGAGTCGCGTCCGAGTCGGTGGGCTTGTGTTGATGCTTGCCTATGTTTGTGCTTGGGTATGTGGCGCGGTCGCGTCCGAGTCGGTGGACTTGTGTTGATACTTGCCTATGTTTGTGCTTGGGTATGTGGCGCGGTTGCGTCCGAGTTGGTGGGCTCGTGTTGATGCTTGCCTATGTTTGTGCTTGGGTATGTGGCGCGGTCGCGTCCGAGTCGGTGGGCTTGTGTTGATGCTTGCCTATGTTTATGCTTGGGTATGTGGCATCATTCGCGTCCGACTCTGGCGTTTCGTGTTTATGCTTGGCTATGTGGCATCGTTTGCGTACGTTTCAGTTGCATAGGGTTGACGCTTGGCTATGTCTAATCTTGCGCGTCAGAGTCTATCCGGTCAGGCTCCTTGCCTGCCGAATAGTCCGTAGGATTATATTTCCGGACAAATCCTTTGGATAATTCAGGCATCACATCGTACTCAGCTATTCGGAAGGCGTGGGTCCGTGTCAGATAGTAGGTTTTCCGGACGAAATCGGAATCGAACCCTAAGTAGTAAACTTAAATGTGTGGAGATCTCCCTATTGAAAAGATGGAAGATGTGGAATTGGAGATTTACAGCCATAGGTTTGTAAATAGAGGTTTGTGGTAAGTCGAAGCACCGAAGTGTTTCTTTATGTATAACACATTGCAGTTTGTGAATCGTGCCCAAAGTGTGCAAACCACACTCTTACTCTCTCCCACAAGCCATCTCGTCTCTTTGACTGCTCTACACCCTGTTGCCTTAATCAACACACCTACTACTGAAGAGCATAACCAGAATACCAACCACAATGCTTTGAAATGTCCCTCTAAGTGCTTTACCTCTGATGCAACCAACACATTGGCGTATGATCAGATATAATCACAAACTAAACAAGACATCCTATTACCACCATCTTTAGAGCTAGATGTCCTTAATATAATCAAAAGTAAAGAAATCTCAGAAGAAACACCTCTTCTAGGAACCAACATCACAGATGTTGTGGACGGGCTATCAATTGCAGTGCCCAAGTCAGACGGGGTGTGTGTGCCTCCTACTGCAGTGCCAACATCGAGAGGAGTGAACTGGGGTTCGGATTCTGTGGGCAGGACAGAGGGGGGAGACACGTCCTCCACACCAGTGGCAGGAACAGGCCGGGCATGTGAGGTGGGGTGGAAGTGCACGTGGAAGGGGGTGAGGGCCTAAGCATCCTAAGGATCTGGTATGGATGTGTGGGTGAACCGGGTGCAGGGAATGGCTGTGGGACCTGTGTGTGTGTGTGTCTGGTGGGCTGCTGGCTGGAGAGTGTGAGGTGGAAGTGTGACCTTTGGGTGGTGTCTTCGCCTTCCTGGTCCAGGGAGACTTGCTAGTGGTGGGCTCAGTGTCCTTGTGCCTGGGGGAGGGTGTGCGCTTAGCAGGGGAAGTCCCCTCCATCTGTGCTGACCTCCTCTTCCCCTTGTAAGTTGGTTCTGATGGGTCTGTGGGGAAGAGGCCAAGATCACATAGGAAGAGCTGCTTGGCAGTGGGGGTAGAAGGTGAGGCAAGGGAAGGTGCATTGGAGGGAGAGGCATCTGAGGTTTGCGTAGTGCTTGTGGATGCCTGTATGTGTGTCTGTGACCCATCCCCTGTTTGTGTGTCATCAGTCCCCGGAGTGTGCGTGCTTGGGGATCTTGTCTTTGGCTTGCGTGTCTGTGTGCTGCTAGTGGATGATGTGGTGCATGCATGTGCAGGTGTGTGTCTGTTGGACAGG
Source organism: Triturus cristatus (assembly GCF_964204655.1). Lineage (NCBI taxonomy): Eukaryota > Metazoa > Chordata > Amphibia > Caudata > Salamandridae > Triturus > Triturus cristatus. Next base: position 1,099,936,408 of record NC_140594.1, read on the forward strand.
CAAGGGAGTGGGGACTGTGGATGTGGCAGAGGTAGCAGGGGTGAGGGCCTGTTGGAGGAGGGACACTGCTGCCGTCTGTGTGGAGGCCATGGACTGAATGGTCCGATGTAGGGCAGACATGTTGGCTGAGATGCACTCCATGTAGGACACCAGTTGGGTCAACAGACTGGTGTGAGAATGGAGGACACTCAGCATTGATGTCTGCCCTACATGGATCTGTGAAAGTAAGTCCACAGACTCCACACTCAGGGCAGCAGGGGAGACTGGTGCAGGGGGTGCGGTGCCTGGCATGAAGGAGACATGCTCCCTTACATAGGAGCCTCCAAGGACATCTGGGATGGGAGCAGATGGGAGGGTGGAGACGGTGGAGGTGCTGGGGCAAGACTTAACAGATGTTGCCGTGGGTCTGCTGGCACCCGCATCCACAAGGGAGTCATCACTGAAGCTGGCGTGTTCCTCAGCCAAGGTGGACATAGCCAAGGTCTCCTCAGTGTGGCTCCCCTCACCCTTGGTGCCACTGGGTCCCTCAAAATCCTCGGAAGCAGAACTTGTCAGGCTCTGCTGCTCCTCATGGTCCGTGGAGCTGTCCCCTCCAGTGTCCGTAGATGTAACTGCAAATAAACAGGGTAAACAGTTAAACATCAGGCACATATTTGACATCACACATCCCAGTCAGCACAGGACATTACTGCGCACGTCTGTGAATCATTTGCTTTAAATTCTCAAAAGTGCTGACACCTTTCTGTGAAACACATGTCAGTCTGCCAGTAAATCAAGGCCCTCATATCCCACATGTCCATGGAGACCACAGTCTGGTGCATGTAGCCAGACACTACCCATATGTGCACACATGCACCACATAGACAGTTGTCTTGATTGCAGGAATGGTGATAGAAATGTATCAGTACACACATATACCATCTCCTGCCAATTACTTTGTCCATGTGTCAGGATAAGGGATGCCCAAAGAAAATCTAAACTATATGGATATTCTTTCTTCACCACACACCATGATGTGCCCAGGTATTGCTGGACAATTCCACAATTGAGTGCATGCAGGACAACTTACGTCACTGTGGGATACACTGTTGGAAATGGAAGCACATGCTACAGTGCATTCTGGTCAAGTTTCCCTGCTGCCTGCTGTCACTGGGGCAGTGCTTCACAAATCCAAATGTAAGCACCTTTCTCAAATAAAGATTTTGTGGTGAATATAAGCCCTGCAACGGTCAAGCGCACATGTTGCCCCAAATCCACCCACATGTCAATGCTACTGATGAACCCACATCATACAAAGGCCACAGTACAGGGTCAGCTAGCACACGCCTGTCAACATGATCGCATTTCAGTCTGATGGCAATGTAGTATAGCTGCTTGCACAAGAATGTTTGATACACCATTAGGCACAGTCAAGTGATTAGACACCTATGTCGGACCCCATTGTGAAGATCCACCAGGCACATGTCAGATGGCTGCCCACTACTAAATATTAGAGAGCACAGTTGACTAAAAAGCTGAGACACTCCACAATGATACAGAGGCAGCCACCTGATTGCACATTGCACAATACATCAAAATCATTTTTGCACACATGATTGGGATAACAGAGTGTACACCACGTCCAGAGTAGGCATTCCTGACCTAGTCCATGTGAAACATGGGAGTTGCCTGAACATTAGGCATGTGTCCATGCATGTGTAACAGAAATGATGGGCATACTTCAGTGCCCACACCATTGTCCCATCTGCTGCATGTGTGTCTGTTTGGGAGACGGTAGTATGACCGTCTCCCAAAAAACTATCACAGCACAGTACCTGTTCACTGAAGGTACCTACACATCTTGGTGGTGACAACTACTGAGTGAACATGCTAGCCCCAGTGTTACACAATATCATTACTGGTAGTCAGACAAGATGCACAATGAGAGAGGCTGTGGACTGCACACTCACCTGCTCCCCTGGTTTCCCATACAGCTTGCTGTACTGTGGTAGGAGGCTGTCCAGCAGGGCCTGGTTCTCCTCCTCTGTGAATGCTGGGGCCCTCTCCACAGTACGTGCCATTCTGGAGCCAGAGGATACAGAGACAGCAGCAGTGGTAGCAGATATGTCCTTATTGATCATTCAGTGAGCACTCAGGGCAAGAGACAGCCTTATATCTGTGCTGCTGAGGCAGAACCGGTTCCATGCGTCCAAAAGGATAGGTCCGACTCGTTTGCATTCTATGAATTTGCCCAATCCATGAAATAGTACACCTCGGACACGCCTACCACCACGTTCAAAAACTCTGCATCATGACAGTTTAGATTCTGAGACATTTGTGTGCAAACGGATTCGAATCGTACCCTGCGCGAATCGTGTGCGATGTAAAATGCGCGTCTGTCACTATGACGACCAACTGGCAATCTGTCCGTCTGGCTCGGTCGGGATCTGTCAGTCGTGTCTTTTGAAAAATCACATGCCTCGAACTGCATAGCATCCACCATGCAATCTGTCCATCCGGCTCAGTCGGGATGTGTCAGTCGCGTCTTTTGAAAAATCACACGCCTCGAACTGCATAGCATCCACGATGCAACCTGTCTGTCCGGCTCGGTCGGGTTGTGTCAGTCGCGTCTCTTGCTCAATCACACGCCTCGAACTGCATAGCATTCACGATGCAATCTGTCCTTCCGGCTCGGTCAGGATGTGTCAGTCGCGTCTCTTGCTAAATCACACACCTCAAACTGCATAGCATCCATGATGCAATCTATCCCTCCGGCTCGGTCGGGATGTGTCAGTCGCGTCTCTTGCTAAATCACATGCCTCGAATTGCATAGCATCCACGATGCAATCTGTCCGTCCGGCTCAGTCGGGATGTGTCAGTCGCGTCTCTTGCTAAATCACACGCTTCGAACTGCATAGCATCCACGATGCAATCTGTCCGTCCGGCTCTGTCGGGATGTGTCAGTCGCGTCTCTTGCTAAATCACACGCCTCGAACTGCATAACATCCACAATGCAATCTGTCCCTCCGGCTCGGTCAGGATGTGTCAGTCGCTTCTCTTGCTAAATCACACGCCTCGAACTGCATAGCATCCACGATGCAATATGTCCCTCCGGCTCGGTCGGGATGTGTCAATCGCGTCTCTTGCTAAATCACACACCTCGAACTGCATAGCATCCACGATGCAATCTGTCCCTCCGGCTCGGTCGGGATGTGTCAGTCGCATCTCTTGCTAAATCACACGCCTCAAAATGCATTGCATCCAGGATGCTATCTGTCCCTCCGGCTCGGTCATGATTTTGCACGTGCGTAGAAGCAATGCACACTCATCTACTCAGACAATGTGTGTATGGATGATGGCATGCAGCATGCCCTGTGTTGATGGAGTAAAGCACGTCATAAGGTACAGAAAACACAGAGAAGATCACTCACATCGTGACCCAAGCACACAAGGCAACTGTAGCAGTGCTAGTGAGGACCATAACGGGTGTGAGTGTCCAATTCCCAATTCACCGTCCTATGCCTGCCCATTGTCCCAGAGGATCAATATGTTAACACAGTATTCATCCACACTTATTCCCAGTATCAAGTGATCATGATCACACTACAGAGTGTCAACTCATTTTTACTGTGTCCACAGTATGTGAGACTTGTGTGACGCAAGGTCTCACTGCTGACACTTGCCACATTAAAGAACAATTTTCACATATTCCATTTGGCATGTGAGTTGCTGTAGTGTCCATGTGTAATTGAATAGCATGTCTTTATGCCATATAAATTAGTGATACACATCATCTATGTTCTGTCACTGTGATAGGAAATGTAGGTCATACATCATATACGGAAAATGTCAACACCATGATAGTGTTGTGCATTGTGACACACTGTCTGTATGTTGTGTTGCTGCTAGGCATTAGTACCTTGTCCATGTCAGTGCACATTGATATCATGTGCTAGTTGTACTTGAGATATCTGCTTTGGACTTGGTTTTGTGTGTGTTATGTATGTTACAATAGGTCACATGCAGAGTGACAGACAACAGTGAGTAGTCACAGTACTACACGGTATGTTCATGAAATCCAGGGCATAATTGTCTAACTGTTCATGCTCACATTGCCGCAAGTCAGGGATTATATCTACCACAGACATCTGACTTCACTGTGTCATCATTGTAAGTGAAACACAAGCAGTTGACTCGTTATCAGTTGATGTTTGAATAGGGAGGGATATGTGTACATAATTTCTCATGTGTTCCGCAGGGCAACAAATTTCCACAGACCCTTCCCGGATCTTGCTACCATGGTGCAGCGTGAGAGCATGAGGAGGTACCGCTTCACGAGTGCATTGATTGTGGAATTGGCAGACCTGTTGACACCACACTTGCTTCCTGGCCGCACATATCTCTCTGCCCTCACCCCCAGGGTGAAGGTGATGGCAGCACTGCATTTTTTTGCAACTGGTGCGTTCCAGTTTACTGTGGCTGATGCTGGTGGGATGTCCCAGACAATGTTCAGTCGAGTGCTCCGGGATGTGTGTGAGGCCATGTTGAGGTACCTCAACCAGTACATATATTTTCCCACGCCACCACAGTTCTGGGCCATTAAGGAGGAGTTTTATGCACTGGGACACATGCCACATGTGATTGGTTCGATTAATGGTACACATGTGGGTTTGGTAGCACCACGACCCCATGAGCAGGTATACCGCAACCGTAAGCACTATCATTCCATCAATGCACTTGTGGTATGTCTGGACGACCAAACCATCTCACATGTATGTTCGCATTTTCCAGGATCCGCACACGACGCCTACATCATGAGGATGAGTTGGATCCCCCAGCTGATGTCCCAGCTCAGGAATGAGCGTGCCTGGCTTGTTGGTGAGTCATGTTGTCAGTGTCAGTTGTGTGTTAATGTAATGTCACCGTTACAAAGTGGCACATGGTCGGACCAGGCGTGTGATTGAACGCACATTTGGCCTGCTGAAGACCAGATTCCGCGTCCTGGATAGTACTGGAGGTGCACTGCAATTTTCCCCTGAGAAGGTGTGCAAAATAATTATTGTGTGCTGCATGCTTCACAACAAGGCTGTGAGGAATAGGCTACCAATCATCCAGGATGACAGGGACCAACGACCACCATCATTGGAGGATCCTGACCTGGGGGCACGTTGCCAGTGAGGATGAGGAAGAGGAGGTGGATGTTAGGAGACAGCTCATTAACAACTTTTTTACTTGAGTGTAAGTATACAAAGATGGCTGATGATGCTTTTCCTAAGTGTGGTGTGTGTGTAGGACAATCAGTTGTGATCCGTGTGTGGCTATGCTAACTTGATGCTCATTGTTATTAGTCCATGGTATGTGTAGTTATGATGCTCACCACTACAGTTTTGAGACTACTCCTAGCTTGTGCTCATAATTTACAATGGCCAATACTGATTTAATCATTGTATATATCTTCATGGCACGTTGTATTTAAGACTGTCCTATGTCTCTCCTTCACAGGCTCCTTTGGCTGTTGTGTGTGTTACCACAATGCTGATCCGTGTTGGATTCACACTTTGTACCAGTACTCTCTGACCGACGATTCATCTTGGTCATATTTTTCATTCAGTTTGTCTATTTTGACACTTGGGACTATACTCAGTTAGCTTTTGTGTTGAGCCGAGCTACTGCCTGTGTAATAAACCTGTTACACACATTGATGTTTACATTGTCTGTATTGGCAAATTCTACTATTGTTCATATCATTTTTGCGGGCCATGGTGTTCATTTCATTATACATTGTTCTTCATTTGTGCGGTTCAACGGTTTATTTATACATCAGTGTGTGCAATGTTTCAATATTGCATGTGCTATGTGTGTTGTGGAGAGCTTGTGTGTCTATCTCTGGTATGTGTCATGTGTTGTTTCTTCATAAGACGGTGGATGAATTGTGAGCTGGTCCATAGGATTATGCATTATTATTCAGAAGTGACCGGAGACAAGCTTACATCATAGCTTTGTGTGTGACATTTTAGCACACAATCTCTCTCTGATTGTTGTGCACAATGCCTTTGTGTCCACATGAGATCATTTGGGCACTGTAGAAGTGCAGCGCCACAAGTCATTACAATGAGACTCCTTGGAATGGAAGATCTAGTCAGCGCAGATAGTTTAGCCATGACATGCAGCACTTTTTAACACATGAGTGGAATCCTAGCATTACATCAACGCACAGTGCAAAAATCTACACAGATGGAAGATTTATATCTACGCCCCAGTGCTTTGCGATGCATATTCTGTAAGCAGTAATCCTTCTTTCTGATGTGAGCAGTTGACCCATATTGCCACAGAGTTCTTCACTGGCTTGATGAATATGTCAGCATCACAGGGAGGGTGGATGTTTCCATGCTGAGGATGTAAACACATGTCACCTATGGTTCCATCTAGTTTTCATTGGAAATCATATTTTTGAGATTCAAGTTTTCTGCTGCAGTAGCTATCTCGTATACTGCATTGTAGGACAACAGTCAGAGATTCTTCTTTCTGAAACGTCAATGTTTGCGTTTACACACACTTTGATGCATGATTTTGCAGACAAGCATGGGTGAGTGAGCGTGAAGGTGTGTGTTTCTACCTTGACTCAGAGATGTTGTTGGGACTGCCTAGTGTTTTTTAGAATCATTGTGTAGTTACTGTATGATATGTTGAGCTGATGTGATACTATAGGTGGTGTTGTTTTGGATTGCGTGTTCTGATGTGCAGCTAATGGCCAAACATCCTTCACCAACACCCTATTCTGCCATGCATACTTAAGTACGAGAGGATTCCCTGCCATAGACCTCAGGCACCTCATTGGGAGACAGTGCCAGGTGATACTGAACTTGATTTCATGAGTGGATATTTTATCAAGGTGCATGTGAATTAAGGGTGGGCGTAGTGGGCGTAGTGGGGCTACGTGAAGCAGCGCGTAGTGTGCCCAAATCTACGCACACTACGCGCTCCGCGTAGCCCCACTACGCGCCACCCGCCTCCCGCCCGCCCTCCTTTTAAACCATACCCTGAATTTATAATAAATAAAAGAAAAGACACTTACCTGAAGCGCGGCGTCTCCGTGGCTCCCTCTTCCTGGTTTCCAACTTCTTGCGAGAAATGCGCATGCGCGGGCGTCCGCGCATGCGCATTTGTCAGAAGAAGTTGGAAACCAGGAAGAGGGAGCCCCGGAGACGCCGCGCTTCAGGTAAGTGTCTTTACTTTTATTTATTTTGCATTCAGGGTATGTTTTAAAAGGAGGGCGGGCGGGAGGCGGGTGGTGGGCGGCAGGCAGCTACGCTTCGCCCTGGTGTGTGCGTAGCGCTGCCTGCTTCGCCTACTTCGAAAATTGCGAAGCAGGCAGCGCTACGTACACTACGTGGGCGAAGCGTAGTGTCATGCCCAGGGTTAATGTGAATATTATCTTACAGTGAAAGGTGATAGCATTCCCTAATTTGAATACCACAGTTCATAGGGGATTTGGAAGTGCTGTCCGATGAAATATCTTCAGAGCAAAGTCCACAGTGAATTTGTCAAATCTCCCAAATCAAGTGCTCCATCCCATGTGTGAGAGTCCAGGGACTGTCAACAAAGTAAATGATTTGCACACAGTGGAGGATGTTGCAAGCTTTTAATTGGTTCTGGTGGAGCAGGTCCATAGGTCTCTCACTTCCCATCCTTCCTTTGACAGCCCCTCCTCTTCTTGGGGGGGGGACCCTCAGTATCAGTCTGCCGTGGTACAGGGGACTCCTCGCCAGACTCCTCATCCCTCCCTGTGGACAGAAGTATGGTTTGTGCATGAGGCAAATACCTAAGTGTCAGCCGTCTAGCATTACACCTCACATCTACTGTCTGCATGAATAGTCCCAGATGTGTGTTTATCTGTGTGTGTTTTGTGTTATGTGGTGTGATAGCTGGTTTCAGTGTGTCCTGTCCGCCACACACATTTCTGGCATTCATGGCCTACACATTGTGGGCACATGTGACTGATCTTGACCTGTCAGTGTGTGTCATGTGCATTTGAGGTATGGTCTGTAGTTGTGTGAGTAGGCCTCAAGATGGCAGGATACGTTGGAAATTTTAGTACATGTGTGCCTGTGTTGCCATCTTGAGAGGGCATTGACATTCACTCTCAGGGACGGCATAGTGACAGGTGTTTGGTTGTGTGACTGTGTGTGTGTGTGTGTGTGTGTGTGTGTGTGTGACTAATGTGTGCTGGTGGCAGTAGTCATTGCTCCCACTCCTCCTCCCACCCCTGACAAATGGACCAGCATATTCCAGGCTTACATGACAGTGGTAACAAAGTTACATCCAAGATATCTTGCTGAGGTGTCTGTGGATGTGCAGTCAAGCAAATTTTAGACTCCTTGTACATGTACTCACCAGGTTCAGGAATTCCAGTTAATCCTGTAATGGACTCCTGTGGGAGCAGGTCCCGCACCTTCACCTCCCAGGTTTGGAAACGCACCGGTTTGTGACGTCCACCATCAGTCTTGTTACTCAGGGCATGTTCTCTGGCAATGAGCTTCTTCACCCTCCTGTGGACGTCATAATACCGGTTACGGATATCCTCCATTGTGCGCAAGGTAGGTGAATGGAGATTCACCTTGCTGACAATATGTTCCCACAATTTGGTTTTCTGGGCCTGTGAGGTCTGTTGGGCCATGCTGCCAAATAACTGTGGCTCAACTCGGATGATTTCATCGACTAACACTTCCAACTCAGCAGCTAGGAACTGTGGATTCTTCCTTAGGGGCATGGTGATGGGTGGTGGTGGTGATGTATGTGTGTGTGAAGGTGAGGGTGTGTCTGTGTGTGTGTAGATGTGTGTTTCAGTTGTGGTAGTTGTGTGTAGGTTGTGTGGTGGATGAGTTATGTGTGTTTGTAGTGTGTTGATGAGTTGTCTGTGTAGTGGTGTGGTCTGCTTGCATGTGTGTTGGATTAGCAAATGCTGTAGGAAATTTTCTGCTTGCTTTTTATAGGGAGATTTGTGGGTGTGACTTAAAATGTAAATGTATTATTTGATTGTGATGACAATGCATTTTGGTGTAGTCCTTTTTCTGTTTCAATGATTTTTATTATAAGATATGTAAGTTGTTTTGTCAGCAGTTGATGGTTGTTCTTGTGTAATTTGTTTTGGACCACTGGGTTCATTTAATGGTAGGTTATGTGGCGTCGGTCACGTACGAGTCGGTGGGCTCGTGTGATGCTTGCCTATGTTTGTACTTGGGTATGTGGTGTGGTCGCATCCGAGTTGGTGGGCTCGTGTTGATGCTTGCCTATGTTTGTGCTTGACTATGCGGCGCGATCGCGTCCGAATCGGTGGGCTCGTGTTGATGCTTGCCTATGTTTGTGCTTGGGTATGTGGCGTGGTCGCGTCTGAGTCGGTGGGCTTGTGTTGATGCTTGCCTATGTTTGTGCTTGGTTACGTGGCGCGGTCGCGTCCGAGTCGGTGGGCTCGTGTTGATGCTTGTCTATGTTTGTGCTTGAGTATGTGGCGCGGTCGCGTCCGAATCGGTGGGCTCATGTTGATGCTTGCCTATGTTTGTGCTTGGGTATGTGGCGCGGTCGCATCCGAGTCGGTGGGCTCGTGTTGATGCTTGTCTATGTTTGTGCTTGAGTATGTGGCGCGGTCGCGTCCGAATCGGTGGGCTCGTGTTGATGCTTGCCTATGTTTGTGCTTGGGTATGTGGTGCAGAGTTGCGTCTGAGTCGGTGGGCTTGTGTTGATACTTGCCTATGTTTGTGCTTGGGTATGTGGCGCGGTTGCATCAAAGTTGGTGGGCTCGTGTTGATGCTTGCCTATGTTTGTGCTTGGGTATGTGGCGTGGTCGCGTCCGAATCGGTGGGCTCGTGTTGATGCTTGCCTATGTTTGTGCTTGGGTATGTGGCGCGGTTGCGTCCGAGTTGGTGGGCTCGTGTTGATGCTTGCCTATGTTTGTGCTTGGGTATGTGGCGCGGTCGCGTCCGAGTCGGTGGGCTTGTGTTGATGCTTGCTTATGTTTATGCTTGGGTATGTGGCATCATTCGCGTCCGACTCTGGCGTTTCGTGTTTATGCTTGGCTATGTGGCATCGTTCGCGTACGTTTCAGTTGCATAGGGTTGACGCTTGGCTATGTCTAATTTTGCGCGTCAGAGTCTATCCGGTCAAGCTCCTTGCCTGCCGAATAGTCCGTAGGATTATATTTCCGGACAAATCCTTTGGATAATTCAGGCATCACATCGTACTCAGCTATTCAGAAGGCGTGGGTCCGTGTCGGATAGTAGGTTTTCCGGACAAAATCGGAATCGAACCCTAAGTAGTAAACTTAAATGTGTGGAGATCTCCCTATTGAAAAGATGGAAGATGTGGAATTGGAGATTTACAGCCATAGGTTTGTAAATAGAGGTTTGTGGTAAGTTGAAGCACCGAAGTGTTGCTTTATGTATAACACATTGCAGTTTGTGAATCGGGCCCAAAGTGTGCAAACCGCACTCTTACTCTCTCCCACAAGCCATCTCGTCTCTTTGACTTCTCTACACCCTGTTGCCTTAATCAACACACATACTACTGAAGAGTCCCTCTAAGTGCTTTACCTCTGATGCAACCAACACATTGGCGTATGATCAGATATAATCACAAACTAAACAAGACCTCCTATTACCACCATCTTTAGAGCTAGATGTCCTTAATATAATCAAAGGTCAAGAAATCTCAGAAGAAACACCTCTTCTAGGAACCAACATCACAGCATCCCTCCTGATCTCTAGGTGTACAGTCACTACTGACTCTTGCATATCTGCTGCTAATTTTCTTTGAAATTCAAATTATTCAGTGCATAGATCTTCCACTGTGAGCACAGAGATCAAAGCCACCAAGCTATGATGCATGCCGTGTCCATAAGGGCCATAGAAGTTGTGATCAGTGTAATGCAGTGAATGGTCTTCACTTGCTACACCTTTCTTGCCTCCATCAGCCTTGTCATGAGCTGGTGTATGAGGACACTGCGACTAAGTCTTCAGTGGAAGCCAAAACACATTGGTCTTTGATGTGCTTTGAAATTAAGGAGCTGAGTGTGTGGATTTGCTTAGCCGAAAGGTGCGAAAGAGGAGAGATTGTGTTTTGTGGTGCTGCATTGGTGTTGACAGGGTGAAGCCTCGACAACAAAGCACATATTCCACAGATGCGTTGTTGGTAATGATTCAACCAGTGAATACCAGTGCAGTGCTATTTGGCACGTGTTTTATGTACGTTTATAAATATATATTATTTTATTGGGTACATGTTTGTGAGTATATGTATACACATCTGTAAATACACCCGATTAACTCCTCAATGTTGTGATCTGCATATTTTAAGCTTGTTTTCCCTCAAGAGGCATATTATATTCACTACATTGTGGTGTTAAGGCACTCTTTGATGACACAGGAGCCCCGAAGGCAGGGGGGCGCCCAGACATGGAGGCTCCCAAGCCAGTGGAGTGGATGCAGCCTGTGATGAGCAGGTTCGATGATCAGTTAAAGGAGGGTCAGTGCTGGGGTTGCCCACTGAGTCAAATAGGGGCTGATGTGCTACTAGGTGTTTAGGCAGAATACCAGAAACAGAAATATTGTGGGACAAAATATTGTGTCAAGAACATTGAGGACAAAGATATTGTGAAGGTATGTTTCTCTAGGTAAGCAACTTTCTACTATATATATAACTCCACATGCCTTCATCCTTCTGTTTTGCCCAATGCATCCATACTGTCTGCATCTTCTCTGCTGGTTGCATCATTTCTAGTGCATGTCATCCATTGCCCCGTGTTTTTATCCCTCCTTCTTCTGTCCTATGTTCATATAGCTCCTACCTTCATGCTCTCCAGTCTCATTTTCACCCTCCTGCCACATTTGTACATCTGCTACCCCTTCTGTGTGATCTCTTTTTACAACCCTCAGTATCATGTCCTCATGCATGTTTGAACAATGCCTTCTCCCTTCTTGTGTCCCCATCTACTTTCTCCACCCGCTTGCTTTAAGGTGCATGCTTCCTTCCCTGCACATGCTTCGCTGTTATACTCCTATTTTCACAGATGTATTGTCTTGGGCTCCTGAGCATATCCATTTGCACACCCTTGTTCTCCGCTCCCTGTTTTCCCCTCGCTGATATGCCACACTAAGGGGCATATCTACAACGCGGCGTTAGAAAATTATCGCCGCTCTTGCGGCCGTTTTCGGACGAAAAGCGGCGATAATTTTATCGCCTAATTAGCAAGGTCATGCTAATGTGTGAAACCTTGCATTAGCACACGAATTCCTAACGCCCAGCTTTGCATCTCTAATGAGATGCAAAGTGGGCGTTCATGACCTGCCATTACAGGAGAAATGTCGTTAAGTGACATTTCTCCTATCATCAAGCCCCACGCTATGAAGCATAGCGGCAAGAAAAGTAGCGATAACCCCTGTTATCGCTACTTTCCTTCCGCCTGCTTCCAGACTGACTTAGCCATGATATCCTATGGAAGGTGGATATCATGGCTAAGTTTGTGAGGCCCTATCATCAAGCTAACGCCAAACTTCGTGAGATTATCGCTGGGTTTCCAGCGATAATCTCACGTTAGGCAGTTAGCGTGAGGATTTTTATCGCTTTTGAGATAAGCGTTGCTAATAACACGCTATCTCAGCGATAAAAATCCATGTTAGCTGGCAATAATTATCCTAGCGCTAAGTGGGCTTAGCGATAATTATTGCCGGTAGTTGCTGATGTGCCCCCAAATTTTACAACATCAAGTTATTTGCCATCGGTGGGCATGCTTTAAGTGAATCACATCTGTTTAAAACTGACCTTGGCTGCAGCATTGCACAAGAATCATGCAGTGCACCATGTCACTGGAATGCAATCCCCTACCTTGTGCCCTGGATGCTGTGAGAGATGAGGCGGCGAAGACACCCAGAAAGAAGCCCATCATATTTCTTCTCTTTAACTGTGTACAGGAAATGTAGACAATTTGCTCATTTTTTTCTTTTTTGTTTAAATCTGAACTCGTTCCCGACACCAGCTGTAGTAAGGTTGCACGACGACACAATAACATGTTTGCTTGAAGCAAAACTAGTTAGTGCCCGCTGAACGGTAGACGGGGCAATTGATGAATCGCCAATGGTAATGCAATCAGCAAGTTTGCGCGTTCCTAATTTGAGTGAGAACAGGGATGGTGAAAAGTTTACTCCTAGTTTAACACCGAATATCTTGTGTACAAAGCTCTAAAGTTTTGCAAATTTTTACAATACATGTTTCTTTGTACTTCATATGCCGTGCTAATCTAAGCGTATAGTTTTTAAAACGTTTTAACAAGCATGCATCAGTCTGATGTGTGTGCTCAGAATGCATAAATGTTTCTGTTAACCTGCTCATTTCGCCGAGCGATCCCCCTGGGGATGATTCGTTGCGCAATACAAATGAGTAAATATTGCATTATTCTGCTTAACGAAGCAACAGTTCTCCATGTCGAACACACGCTCGCATTTTGATTTGGCTTAATGATGCAGGCAAACAGGTTGGTCTAAGATCACAAGTGGGCCTATTTACTCTGGTTTTACATATCAAGGCTCCTAGGTAGAGGTGTGAAATAATGAGACCTGGTTTGGGGCGGCCACATTTTCAAGTAGCTCTCGCTGCAGTTCTGTAGGCACAGCCTTTGTGTGGTGTGATGCTGTTTCCAGCAGGGTAGTCTCCCTCCTGAAACCCCTACAGCAGAGGCACAAAGAGGTGTGACCTACCTGCACTTGGCTATGAAGAGCGACAAAGACAGTGATACGGAAAGAGGCAAAGTGGTTTTACCCAAAAGACATCTCTCACTCTGAACAGACTGCAGCCTCCTTCACCCCACCATCTACCAAGTGGTAGTGGAAGAACAGAATCAAATTTCTATAGAAGCCTTGCCTTCTTTGTCCTCACTTCACTGTCTAGGTCTCTTCCCTCCTGCTTCCTGATACACTTCCAGTGTCGGGGAAAACATCACACCCATCTTGTGCACAGGGAACCTGCCCGAAACATCCAAAATGGAACCCACAGGTTGCTTAATTTACTTTAATAACATCACTCTCCTTAATTTACACGTGCAAAGCATATACGTACAATGCATGTACTACAATAGCCACCTACACAAACAGAGCATACACTTGGATGGGATTAGGTGATAAACCAGGGTATAAATCTGGCTGTGCATTGGCGAGGCACAATCACTAAGCCAATAAGGGTATAAACCTTTCATTAACTGAATAGTGAGGTAAGATCTTTAAATAAAACCTTTCTTTTTCTCCGCCATCTCCCTTGTGGCAACTTACATACCCCGTATCAATTTTAGGCTTCTCCAGACTATGGGGCAGATTTATGTTGGACTTGCGCCACTTTTACGCCGCCGTTGCGTCACTTTTGTGACGCAGCGGCAGTGTAAACCCTGCACCACGTTGCGCCCTATTTACATCGTGACACATCTATGGAGATGCGTCACGGTGTAAAGCCCTGCGCCACGTGAAACCTGCGTCAGGTTTCATGTGGGCGTTTCTACGCAGGGGGGGCATTCTGTCGCAGGAACACCTCTGAAAAGTGACTCAGTGAAATCTACAAGATTTCACTGAGTCACTTTTCCAACGCTGATGCGTCAAAACCCTGCGCCTGCTTGAAGCAGGCGTAAGGCTTGATGCACCACGTTAAAGATAGGGCAAGTTGGAAGAGTGCTGGAGTTGCGTGTCGCACGCAACACTACTTCAGCACTGCGCCAACTTTATGCCCCAGATGCGACACGCATCTGTTTATTCCTGCGCGATGATGTGCCGCATTATAAATGCGGCGCATCATGGGTGGCGCAAGGGTAAACTTGCGTACCTCATCTTTCCTGGCGCATCCCTGCTGATTTGCAGAGATGCGCCAGGCAACATAAATCTGCCCCTATGTTTCAAAGAGCTGGCTTAAGCTTTTCTCACATCAGGCTAGGCTCTTAGGGACAGATTTACAAGCCCCCTGTGCCACTTTTGCGTTAACATGGGAAAAGTGACGCAAAAGTGGCGCAAGGGGCTTGTAAATCTGCCCCTTAATGTTTAAATGATATGTACACTTTGAACCACATGTTTACACCGTCTGCCCCAGTTATGGAGCAGTATGTATGATGTTGTTTCTTTCTAAAGCTTACATTCTCTGATCGCTTGCAGTCTCAGGAAGGCTTCTCCCACTAACCTCTAAAATGTGGTACCGGGGTAGCCGGCTGCTCGCCATAAAGCGCTTCAACGCCTCGTCTGGCGTAGTAAGCGCTATATAAATACAATTCCAATTCCATTTCCCTACCGGTTTGTCTCACATTGTAGAAGTTTGTTTCAAATCCTGCTTTTCTCAATTATACCACAAGAGGACGCCAATGCTCTATATATCAATCACACATTTGTAATTATGGTGAGTTAGTAACCAATGAAAAAGGTAACGCTCTTCTTTAAGTGCGCCTTGGATCCTACAGAGCCCGTTAGGGAACATGTCCCTCCTATCCTTGCTTAACACACGAGAAATGTTGCTAGAGGCAGTGCAGGTAACAGCACCATCTGCTTTTAACCTTCCAGCGTTTAACCTTAGGTTCTGACGATCGTTTCAGTCTGGAAATAATTTTCTTCTAAGATTTTACGAGTGTTTCTCCAGAACATTATAGGACTAGGGGGCATATCAACAAGGGTTTTATCTCTGCTTTTTTGGCTTTAAAAGCCAAAAAAGGAGAGATAAAACTAGCGCCCTATCAACAACAGGGTGCTAACATGCAAATTTGCATGTTAGCACCCTTTTACTCTACGCTTCCCCTTGCATCTCTAATGAGATGCAAAGGGGGCGTTCCAGAGTAAAATAATAGGAGAAATGTCGCTAAGCGACATTTCTCCTATTATCAAGAATGTCGCTAACCGCTGCTTTTTTACGTCTGGTATTTTTCTGACTTAGCCATGATATCCTATGGAAGGAGGATATCATGGCTAAGTTTGCCTGTCCCTATCAACAAGGTAACGTGAGATTATCGCTGGGTTTCCAGCGATAATCTCACGTTAGCCTGTTAGCGTGAGAATTTTTATCGCTATTGAGATAAGCGTTGCTAATAGCACGCTATCTCAGCGATAAAAATTCACGCTAGCCGGCGATAATTATCCTAGCGCTAAGTGCGCTTAGAGATAATTATCGCCGGTTGTTGTTAATATGCCCCCAAGTGGCGAAAATCCGTGATAAGCCATACTTCTTCTGGACGTCTCCTTCCACCATTAGAAACACAGACATTGGAAAATGTTTATTATTTCCTTAAGCCGAGTCCTTTTGTTTAAAAGCCAGTCCGAAAACGACCGGCGAACCAAAGAGGCCGGGATCATGCTCTTCGTCCGAGTTGGCATTGGAGTTTCTAAAGGTGCGACTGCGACCCAGGGGTTTCCTTCCTGAGGCACACGAGGCGAATCTGACCGAGCCTGATGATGACGCCACACAGATTCTAAACAGATAAATCGATGAACAGCGTTTTACATTATTTGTAGAACTAAACGTGGTTGGAGAGGAGACTTCAGTTTCATTTGGAGTCCCAAGGAAATCTCCATGTCCGTGCAAACTGAAGTTTGCTCCCAATTGGGGTTTCAACTTCCGCAAAATAACCGTACTCTGAACAAATTTTGCCTGGCAGAGTTCGTGCTTCACAATTTTTACCCTGTTAATCCAGTCCAGTGTTAAAAAAATGTGTCAAGGCCCTCGTCAGGAGGTCAGTGCAGCTTGCACCACCCATTGCCCCTGCCAGCGCTGCCAATGACAGTACCTGCCCAACTACTAACCATCACACTCCTACAAGTGAGACAATACAGACTGTTTGAGGCCCCCAGAGCTATAAGAATGGCTCGGGCAATAGGTGTTACTAGTTTTTAATGGATATTGAATGAATAAGCAACTGTTGTTCTACACAAACAGCACCACCATGTTGCAGTTGTCATAAGTGCCAGTGCTGAAAAGTGTTCGGGGCATATCTACAAGGCGGTGATAGAAAATTATCACCGCTTTTGCGGCCGTTTTCGGCCGAAAAGCGGCGATAATTTTATCGCCTGATTAGCAAGGTCACGCTAACGCGTGAAACCTTGCATTAGCGCCCGGATTCTTAACGCCCAGCTTTGCATCTCTAATGAGATGCAAAGTGGGCGTTCCTGACCTGACAGGAGAAATGTCGCTAAGCGACATTTCTCCTATCATCAAGCCCCACGCTATGAAGCATAGCGGCAAGAAAAGTAGCGATAACCCCTGTTATCGCTACTTTCCTTACGCCTGCTTCAGGACTGACTTAGCCATGATATCCTATGGAAGGTGGATATCATGGCTAAGTTTGGGGGCCCTATCAACAAGCTAACGCCACATTTCATGAGATTATTGCTTGGGTTTCCAGCGATAATCTCACGTTAGGCAGTTAGCGATAGGATTTTTATCGCTTTTGAGATAAGCGTTGCTAATAGCACGCTATCTCAGCGATAAAAATCCAGGTTAGCCGGCGATAATTATCCTAGCGCTAAGTGTGCTTAGCGATAATTATCGCCGGTTGTTGCTGATATGCCCCTAACTGCCTGCCCCGAGCTCCGGAATCCATCAGCTCAAATTAATCACTGTGTTAACCCATCTAGCCGTGTGGAAATGGAGAGGTAAGGCCATACTTAATAAACACTACACCCTGCGGAATAGACGTTACTTGCTTATAATGAGCTCATCACAGTCCGGAGCAGCTCTCTCCGGTATTAAGTGTGAGATATGAATGGTCACCAGCTCTTCTGAATTTAATTCTTTGCAGTTATTTATAGCGCAAACTCAGCCCAAGGGAATTAGAGCGCTTTAAGTGAACACCAGTATGTTACACGAGGTCAGATTATGGCTTTAGGCACGGCAGATAGTCATTTGCCCAGAATCACAGGCTATTATGCGGATGCCGAGACGCAAACCTGATTCCCCAGTTCCTAAGACCGCAGTTCTGACCATAACGCAACAGCTTTACATAGAACCATGTCTGGAGAAACCCGACATGATGGGAGTTTTGAGGGGGCATGGCATTATGTTGATCTAGTGAGTAACACCTTTTTAGGTTTCGCCTGCACAGCGCTTGCGCTATCTATTATTTTTAATATAAATCTTAAAAGGGGCTTACATCCCACCCCTCACTTTTCTGGCTTTTCATTATTTCCTATGCTTGCAGCTTAGTTTTCCTTCATTTTTATTGACTATAGCATATTTTCCTGCATTTACCAATGCTTGTTTCTCTGCTGCTTTAGCCGAAATACTGTTAATATCCACTTTGGTGGAACTATTTTTTCTTAAAGTTTGCTTCTTTCTGCTTTTTAGGTCTCGCCTAGCAGCGCGCAGGCGCTGCTTGGAAAAAGACCTTTAGCCATCGATGCAGCTTTTGCCCAAAAAACGTGCACTCGTTCCATTGCCTTCAATGGCAACGCGTGCACGTCTGGTGATTTCCTTGCAGGAGCGAGCTTGACACCATATGTTTGTAATTAACTTACAAACACATGGTGCCCCTGACTCGCTTCCGCAAGGGAAACGCTTTGTGTGCTCTTTCACTCCCCCCACCCCTCCCACTTGTAGCACGAGTTGCGCGCTTATTTTGTATTCACATTTGAGGGGATGGACAGAGGCATCACTGGTCCAGAAGCAGCTTCCTCGCACTGCATTGCACATGTGCTTTATCAACCAGCCCAACTGGGCAACCCCTTCCGAGGCGCCCCTCTGCTAAGTGCAGTTAACCTCTTGCCTCCCCCGCCCTATGTCCAATCGCAGGGCCAGGCATCGAAGCACCCAGGGAGGCTGCCGGCTGGTGCAGAAGGCGTCCTGCTCCGTGCACGTCACTCACGGCCAAGCCCATTTGTTTTACTTTACACACATTTGTCGTGGGCACAGCTGTCAATCAAGGCGGCTGCAGGAAATGCAGATGTTGTTTGGGTATTTCAAAAAGAAGCAGAGATTAGAGGGGAGATTACCTCTGGGCGCATGGATAGCAGCTTTCTGTTTAAGCGCCCTGATTGGAAACACATCCTTGCAGATAACACGCGCTCTCTCCTACAACAATGGCTGAGTGCCCTCGGTTAGACCCATTAAATGCCATGGTGCTGGGCTGGGCAGTGGCAGCATCTGCCCAGGATACAGAAGAAGAGAGCCAGGGACCATGAGGCACAAGGATGCCTGGAAGCAGATGGAGGGCCTGCGTCTCCGTGTATCCACCTGGTTTCATCACCGCCGAAGATTTTAAGACAATTATACAGTCTGTGTCCAAGGTCTACCCTATATGTTGCTTGATATGCCTGATCAATAAAAAGACGACTTGAAGAACAAATCTTGGACACAGACGGTATAATTGCCAATGTATTATTGTGTTGGTGCACCGATTGCTTTCTACGTGGTGCCTATAGATAAGGCGTGGCCGTTCGGGGACGAAGCGGGGTGGGCAGAGAAGGAAAAGGGCTCTGTCTCTTCCTTTTTGCCTAGAGAAGCCAAGGGCAGTGTTTACTTCTCCTGCTCTGGAGCTGCCCCTCCCTCCTCTTTCTTTCTTCCTCTTATTCCCTTATTTCTTTCGGTCTCCCTCCTCCTCGCTTCCTGAAAACCGTGACTTCAAGAAACGGCTCTTACGCTCTCTTTGCTCTCCTTTCCTTCATTCGTTCCCCTGTGAAATCGATCAAAAAAAGAAACACTTTTGCTGGAAATGTCTTTGTCTGATATTTTTCCATTCCATAGTGCAGCCTCGGGACGGAGAGATAAAAAAAGATTACAAATAAGGAAATTAACTAAATAAGTAAATAAAGCAAGACCGAGTGGTCGCACAGTGAGCAGGTTGGTTTTATTCACACCCAAACACATTAGCACCACTTTATAGAGTTTGCCAGAGAAGCGCTACTTTCGTTTTCTGGTCTTTCTGTGAACAGCACTGGTTTCCCCAGGTGGGTAAGTGCACCATTCCTGGCGGTCCTGCAATACCTGGTTGATGTGTGGAGAGGAAAATGTTTAATGTGATCCTTTTCAGCTGTTTTCCTAATTTTAATTTATACTGTGTACCGTGGCTCTGTGTTCAGGGATGTGTTTTTTTAACCATACTGCTTACGTTTTGTAAGGCTGTAAGCAATGTACTTTGAAACGGGTCCCTTCCGGGCCTTGTAGTCATGTCTTTAAATTTTCAGGCAAAAATACTCACTCATTTCTGAATAGAGAGTGTAAAATCCTTATGTTCCTGCTTACATTTCACATGCTTTACTTAATCTTGCATGCCCTATGAGTGTTTGCTTTTTCGCGGATGTTATTATATATATATATTTTTCAGGCAGTATATTACTCTTGACTAGTGCAAAATTTGAAGTGAGTCATATCCAGGTGTTTATAGAGGAGCACAATGGAGTTGTAGTTGAAGGCAGTGTGAGTTTCTCTCAGTGGGGCAGTACGGTGATCGGTGGGGGAGAGGATGTGGCACTATGGCCAGAGCTGCCGAATTTGGAAGTGGGGAACCAGGTTCAGCCTTCATGGCCAGTACCCCAGACCACTCTCCTGAGGGAGTACATTCTCATGCTAGACCTTAGAAGGCCCCCCAAAACCATAGAAGCCCTGGCGTCTTAGCACCAGCAGGTGGACCCTAGTGGTGGCATGTGTGGGTTAACCTTGAAGGCTTGTCCACCACAATCCATACCGAAATTCATCTCCAGTCTTGCGGGTAGGCCTATAAAGCAGCACACCCTAGCGCAACAGTGACTATCACTGAGGTCAAAGGACCCTTGAGGCCAGTCCGCCTCACTCATTGGTACCTCCATTAGCCTTGTTTCAGCGATAGTTATGAAACTCACCAGGGATCTGCAATGCAGGATTTGCACGCACACCACACTAAGGGGCAGATTTACAAGCCACTTGCGTCACTTTTGCACCGTCGTTGTGTCACTTTTGTGACGCAGCAACAGCGTAAAAGTTGCGTCCCATTTACAACGTGACGCATCTAGGGAGATGCGTCATGTTGTGAAGCCCTGCGCCACATTAAACCTGCGTCAGGTTTAATGTATGCAGGGTGGGCGTTCCGTCGCCGGAAGCCCCGTAAAAGTACAAGATTTCACTGAGTCACATTTACGTCCATGCTGCGTCAAAACCTTGCGCCTGCTTGAAGCAGGCGTAAGGAGTGGCACAGCATGATAGGCATAGGGCGCCCCTGAGCTGTGCTGGAGTTGCGTCGTGCTTGCGACAACACTCCAGCAATGCGTGACTTTTCCGTCAACAGATGCGTCAGAATTTCTGAAGCATCTGTCAATCCTTGCGCCATGGTGCGCCGTATTGTAAATATGGCGAATCGACGTTGACGCAAGGATTTGGCATGTTGGCGCTGGGAAAGTGACGCATCTCTACAGATGCGTCACTTTTTTGTAAATCTGCACCTAAATTTGCAAACATCACGGTCTCTCTGCTTTAGGCACAAGCACTTTTAACATGTGCTGCTTGCTTTGGGGCCACTGGAATTATGCAGCAATGGAGGACAAAATTATTTTGCTGTGTTGACTAAATTATGCAGCAAAATAAAGGCTGCAGCGTAATGCGGTACATTTTCTTATACTTTATTATTTTGCCATTTTTACACATGCAATCAGTTTCTTCAAAGATTTTACCACATTAGTACCAGTGTATTATGCAAATGCAGTGGTGAGAAAGGTGACCAGTCAACCTTAGCAAAGGGCCGTCCACTTTACAGCAACAAAATTCTAATTTTTAAGTAACATTTGATCCGTTTGAGCTACAATTTTTTAATCTAAATTCGAAAGATTATGCAGCATATGATGTAATATGTGGCAAATAAGGCAGAGCCATAATTATGTGAAAAACTGTTGCAAACTAGGATATTTTGCCATTCAAGTTTGAACTGCTCTTGTGGAAAAAGGGAGAAGAAGTTCTGATGACAGGAACTGCATGGCTCGAAGACAAATGGCTTGTGCTTCCACTTTTTGGCTTATCCTTCCACTTTTAAGCGTATTTGGGACATTCTGTGATTGGAAACATATCCCACTTTGTGAATGTATTTAAATGTCAATAACTCATAGTAAATCATAAATAAACATGTGTATCCATAAGTTGAATTAAATAATGTAAAAAGTTGAAAGTGGTCAGTGAAATGCAAAAAAAAAAAAAAACAATTGGGAAGTTTTGCTTTTTCTTGCCACACCTGTGACTCCGCTCACTGGCCCTATCCTCGGGTTATTCCCACCCTCTGATTCTCCACTCTCAGTTCCCCTACTTTTTTCCCCCCACTTCGACCACTGATTCACAAACATTTGCAGAAGTATGTCTGGAAAGCTGCGTAGACGAACTTTTGAGAACGTCATTTGACTTTTTGTGAAGGATCCTTCTCCTCTTGTGTCGATGTCTCCATAGCAGAGACCCTTAAACAGGGGGAATAGAGCCACCTGTGCAAATGTACTAATTTTTACCTCCTGGGAAGACATTTTTCCCATTGGAGAACTTTAGGGGTCAGACTTGTCGTGTATCTGGGATGGATCTGTGATAAGAAGATTCTAGAGCCTGACACAAAATTGCTCCCTTGGTGGGTTCTTTTCATGGTTCCCTTCCCTGAGCCCACTACAACCTTCTCCCTTTCACCCAGTTTCTCAGACTGGTCCCTATTGAAATCATCAAGAACCTTCTTTCCCTACTTCTGAGAGCCCACCACCAGGGCTTAAGTGGAATGAAAAAACTGTGGATCTCTCAAATGGGCGTGGCCAATGTAATTAAGGGTGTGGCTTAAAAACACATAAGCGAAAAATCTGTGCTTAGCATAGTGAGCCGACCAACTTGTATTTTGCTGTTTCTGTCATTGTATCCTGATACACGATACAAAAAGTAACATCATACCTACAACAAGTCAGGACTATTGGCTTTGTAAATGGTTGTTAGTTGCATAAGATAAATAAAAGCTTCCACTTAAAGCTCTGGTGACAGCACGACAATGTTGCTGCTCCTGAGTTTCAAAAAGAGAAGGGAAAACCAGAAAGAAAATGACTCTCTTTAAAGGATTTCCCTTCCCCTACAACGCTCACCTGGCATGACGTCATGTCTTAACTTCTCCACTAGTGAGAAGTGAGCAGTGTGAGGACTCGCACATTGATGTACCTGCTGTCACTGCAGTCTGGAAAAAAACAGACAGCCTGTGCCAAGGCACAAAACAGAGCCTGATATAGACCCGTTTCGAGTCCCCCTTTAAAAAACTGCCGGTGCTCAGCACCGGCGAGACCAGCCCACTTAAAGCCCTGCCCTCCACAATGTCTCTATATAGATTCTTCATCTGATCTACAGACATGGTGCTAAGGTCCCTCCCAATCCTGTGTTATTCATTATTCACTGTGCAGACTGTGCAAATAAGCTGGCCTTATTGTGCTGCTGTTGTGAATTGGAAGTGATCATACATCTTCCTCATACTCGCCAAATGTGGGTGTGATGTGTTGTCCTACCCACTCTTGAAGAGAAGTTACACCAGAACTGTGCTGGAGTAAATCTGTTACTATTGCCAGGGTTTAAAAGGGTCAGATTGACTTTGGAAATGTCCACTATTTGTACATGTTTTTTGGGTGTTCCCAACCTTCCAAGGCGTACCATGCATTAGAACACCATCCTCCTCGTCCTTCAGTTGGGGTTTCAAGTGCACATTTCTGTTCACTTGTGGTGGAGAGGCCTGCACTTGTAGATGCATATTCACCTGCAGGGTTGGATTGGGATCAAAATTAGGCCTGGGGACACCAAAAAAAAGTATTGGCATAGCCAATAGGTCTCCTTTGGGACCTTATAAGTGTTTAGTTATCCAGCACAATATCCTTGGTGCACCAACATAGAGTGTTTCATGGCTAAACCCTTATAAGGTCCCAAAGGCGAGACCTATTGGCTATGCCAATGTTTGTTATTCTTGCAGCAAATTTATATAGCTCAACTTATCGCCCAGAGAGATGAAGTGATTTGCCCAGAATTACAGGATGTTGAGCCGTCGAGACTCCAACCAGGATCTCCAGCTCTCGAGTCAGCAGCTCTGCCACATCCTCTCCACTGTTGTGATACTTGTTCTTTTTTAGGTCTCGCCTACGCAGCGCGCCTGCACTGCATAGGAGAGAGACCTAATACCATCGGCACAGCTTTGGGGGCAAAAAGGTGCATGCGTTGCATTGCTTGCAATGGCAACGCGTGCACGTCTGGCGATTTCGTTGCGGGAGCGCGCTGCGCCATATGGTCGCACGCTCCCTCAAGGGAATCGCGCAGGCCCCCTCCCCTGCTGCTGCGCGAGGAGTGCGCTTGTTCTCTTTGGTTTCCGAATGAGCTATAGGACAGACGTGGGTCTGCGTGGCCTGTCCAAAATCGGTATGTGGCAGCATGCAGTGCCATCCTTCTTCTGGTCCGTGTTCAGCCTCACACACGAGTAAGTAGTTTTGTACAAA
The DNA here is from genome assembly GCF_964204655.1 of Triturus cristatus. NCBI lineage: Eukaryota > Metazoa > Chordata > Amphibia > Caudata > Salamandridae > Triturus > Triturus cristatus. The sequence goes on from NC_140594.1 coordinate 1,099,960,830, forward strand.
ACACTCAGCGGTCTGCCAGCTGTGCGTGTGGAACCGTTGGATGCGCTCAGTTCCCCTCATGGGTCTGCGAGTGTAGCGTCATATTGTTTTATCATTGGGCACAACGTTTAACAGCAGTGAGAATTTGGAAAAAGTTGGGTGACTTTATTTATACTGTTGGCTTGAACTGAATTAAGCGGAAGGAAGTACAGTGTTTGCAGATCACTATACTTTTTTTATTTATTTACAGTGTGTTATATAGCTTGACCCGAATCGGGTATCAGAGCGCTTTGCATATCACCAGTTGCATTATATGAGAACACATTCATTTTTGTTAGGCATGGGGAGATTAAGCGATTTGCCCAGAATCACAGGATGTTCAGCGTCATTGCCGACTTGAACCCAGTTCCCCACATTCGAGGTCGAGGGCCCTAGCCGTTAAACCAACTCCTCTCCTATACTGTTTCCTAGTTCTGTCGGAAGTGTTGGCGAAGGCCATGGCATGATGTCCCTCCTCACCCTATCAGGCTGAGGTTTTTAGGTAGGGAGGAGAAAAAGTAGCTGTGGTCTGTTGGAGGGAGTAAGGAGGATGTGTAAAGTCATAGAAAGGATAATTCTAGTTATGTGTGTGATTATTTATTTATAGATGGGGCATGGCCCCCCTGCTGTACAGCCGGTGAATACCCCAATCCACACTGATCTCCTACAGATGGTCATTTTTCTCAGGCATTTATGCTATGACCGTCACGACATGCCTAGCTCCCCCTTGCCCTCCCCCCAACGCTTAAGGTTTTATGGTGTCTAAGCATTGTGGTTTTGTGACTGTTTACATATGAAGCCCATACTTTACTTATTACTCGATCGGCGTTTGGGTACGGGTCCTGTGGTGTGATTGTTTTTAATCAGTTTTTCTTTTCTGTCAGCAATGTGTGGGTGGATCGAGAGAGAAGTCATCTTTTCTATCGTTGGAGTTGAACGTGTTACAGGTATGCTTAAACCGCCTTACTGTGAACTTAAAGATAGTCACTGTGGGTGGTTTTTCAATTTAGTGTTTTAATTGGACCCATGCATACGCACTCACTAAGAAGTATGGGATCATAGGCCCCATACGTCGGAAAGTGCTGTACTAGAGTAAAAAAAAAAACGCTGAAAATTGGATCTTCAGCTTATGCTAGTACGTTTTTGAAACCATATATCCTATATTGGAATGCATTATTGCTTTGTTGTGTTTTCTAAGTCCAGGAGTTAATATAACTATTTTTGTTTTTTAGCCATGGTTAAGGGCTCGGCAGCTATTTAGGTCTCACCTGGCGTTAGCAGCGCATCGCAGCTTTCGCCATGCGAGAGCCTTTTGTAATCGATTCAGCCAAAGCTGAATATGCACGCGTACCGATGGACAGAGATGTGCACGCGCACGCCGATGTGGACAGGCCGACCCCATTTTGTTTAAATTCCGGCCCAGAATTTACGCTTAACTTATGATGTGCTGCCCTCTAGTGGATAAGCGTGCAACGTTTTTATCTCACTCAACTCTATGAACAGTGGGACTGGTCATAAACAACGTTATTTATGTACTGTTTATGGTTGGAATGCTGGAACTATATTGATATTTTGCACCTTGTATAATTTGCACTTTTTGATATTGCACTAATAGATTTCTAAACTTAACGCACTTAGATGACTCTGCACTTTAGTACCTCAGGATTGGTTCTTGTTTTTAGACTTATTGTCCAGCTGGTGTAAACATATATTGTTTTATTCTATGATGAGTAATTTTAACTTGTTTTTAGTCGTAAGAAAATAACCAGCCTATGAACACTTGACCAGATTGATAAAGAATAGCTTGTGAATGCCTACGAGTAGTCTCTTTACAATGTTAGTATTAGCAACCACATTTTTTTATTCATTATTATGTGATTATTTTACAATGTGATGTATATGTGTATTTTACTTACTTGTGTATGCTTTGATGTTTATGATAACCAAATAATGTACTTTTGAGACGGTCTTCACCTATCTCTGGTAATGCACATGGGCTTGGGATCTATTATCAAAAAGTTTTTTCTCTGCTGTCTGGTTCCGACGTGTCTGTGAACTTCAGTTAGATGCAGTGGGGTGTTTCGCCGGGCCCTCCAATCCATTTTCTCGGTGTTTGCATCAACAGTCCAGCATACTTGTCGGTCCCCACCGCTTCATACTCATTCGACTCCGTCCCGCAGTCATCAGCTCTTACAATACGTGGCTTAGTCCCTCAGACCACCATTTCTTTGACCGAGAATATGCACGTGATGGAAAGGACTTCGTTCTGTTTCACATTTGCCTTGCAAAATATTAGAGGACAGACCTGCATGAAGTTTGCAAACTCTTGTGCGGCGCACCTTGCATTTTGAAGCAAGAAGATGGTTTGGAATTGACGGCGCATCGTTTTGGCTTCCATGGCGCATCACCGGTAGGAAGAAGATATTCCAGAGTTCTTTGGAGAACGGGATGAAGATCTGTAGCTGCCAGGCGTTTCTGGTGTCGAGATCGAGGATATGTTCTTGTCGGAAAGCACTGATTCAGATGCTGATGTCGAATTAGAGTGGCTCCCGTTGGCTCAGCTTCCACAGCTGAAGGTTACCCAAATGAGTACTACTCTCCCGCATACCACTCACGCCTGGGAGGCACTAGTTTCCAGTTTCCATATCTTATCAGAGGCCTCTGGTCCACCACGGCCTCACCTCCTTGTTTTGAACAGAACATTTGAACCGGACGAGACGCCCTCCTCCCTGTCTAGACGCAAGTCCTGCTCGATCCCATGTGCATCGATGTCAACCGCGGCACCAGCCCAGACATGGCCTCTCGGTCTTCATAGGAGCCAAGATCCAAAGTGCTGGGAGTAGAGACACTCTGAACCAAACTCTTTGTAATCGAGACCTACCGAGCCACAGCACTTGGACCCAAAGTACTCCTCAGTGGCCTCAAGCTTTCCCAAGTCTGTGTCTCCCTCTCTCAATAACAACTCCATGCTTGTTATAAAAGTTAACTTAGAGGAACACATGAATAATTCAGAAAGTTCAGCAGCCAATCTTCATATCTGGCTTCAGCTTAGAACTCTACAGCTGGTGCACGGTGGGTTTTAGTACAACTTTAAACAAGTCATCGTCTAGTTCAGCTGTTTTGCATCTGTTGATAATTTACAGATCGTTGTCATATATTTTTTATAAACCTGGTATTACAAATTCTGTCGATACCCTTTGCAGATGCCATTCATTCCTTTGGAAAATATTTGGCCAGATGGCTAGCACACTTTGTTGTACAATCAAGAGAACCTGTGTACAGAGAACCCGAACATTTCGCCTTAAAGTAACCTTCTTAAAAGATTAAGCTAGCGAAGCTGGAAATAATGGCTAACGCTGTGTTTCACCTGACAGCAACTTGTAGAGTAAAAACAAAGGATCTCCCGGAACTCGGTGACCCTCCAGTTTTGTAAGACAGTAGTAGACAGACACAAACACACACACACACCTCCTTACACACACACACCCCTCCTCACACACACCCCTCCTCTCCCACACACCCATCCTCTCACACACACCCCTCCTCTCACACACACCCCTCCTCTCACACACACCTCCACACACCTCCTCTCACACACACACACACACCTCCTCACACACAAATTTCACACACCTCCTCACACACAACTCCACACACAGACAACTCTCTCTTACACACACACACACACACACACACCCACACACGCACACACACACACACTCTCCAGATATCGCACACACACAGCTCTCTCTCTTTCTCTCTCTCTCTATCCCACACAGCCTCCCCCCTTCCACATATATCACACCCATACCTTAGGCTCCCTATTTTATCTGGAAAACAAAAATATATTTTCACACAACTGATTTTGGCAGCATTTATCAAGAAGTGGGCTTGGGACACTAGATAGTGCCAAAACAAAATATTGCATCTGTGGCTTTTAGTATTTCTGGATAAGAGGCTGCCACAACTTTGCTCAATATCTTATTCGACACAATTGAGTATTTTTCTGTGGCTTCTGTACCCCTGTCTTGGAGGTTTACACTGAGATTCATGTGCGTGAAACCACTTCCTTCGCCGTTGTTTGAGTATCACACTCCCCTGAAACAAAGGAGGCCATCTTTGGATGAAACAATTTGTTGTGTATTAGAGGAACCTACCTTGTCTGCCTATTATACTCGTTGCTCTAGGACAGGGGTCTCCAACCTTTTCTGTAGTGAGAGCTACTTATGTTCAATGAAAATCCTCCTGAGCTACTTATATTTTTAGAGATGTAGTAGTAACCACATCAGACAAGATTACTGGCCACCTTATGCAAGATTACTAGCAGTGATGATCTTCGTGCTTTAGGCATGGTTGCCAGCAGGAATGTAAACAAGCATTGAAAATGCAACAGTTCTCGCCTTTGGTTAAATTAAAGTCATTTGGTTTGCTAATGGTATTGTATAGCAAAGCAAATGGCTTTAACTTAATAAAAGGTGAGACCTATTGCATTTTTAATGCTTGTCTAACAAAGTTTTGCAAAAAAAATCTATGACAAGACAAACAAGCACTGGCATAGCCAATAGGTCTCACCTTTGGGACCTTATAAGTGTTTAGCCATGCAACACTTGATGTTGTTGCACCAAGAATATTGTGCTGGATAACTAAACACTTAAAAGGTCCAAAAGGCGAGACCTATTGGCTATGCCAATGCTTGTTCTTTTTCTCACTCCCTATTACTTTATTTACCCTCCTGATGTCAGCCAGTGCTTTACTACAACTGTGAAAGCTTTAGAGAAAACAGTAGCCAGATAGCCGGTTGCCTGTGCTAATGTGACCCTACAATTTATATCTGAGGCTTCTTGGAACTGTTCAATTTAAACAGTATATTTAAAGCCTTGCTGCGCTGTCTGTTTCCTTAGGTGATTTATATATCACTATTGTGCCTGGCCACTTTAAAAAGCCCTGCTGCAGTGTAAAAATATATAAATACGAAAAATGTTTATTGAATTTAGAAAGTACAGACAGTCACAATAAACACAGAACACAGGGGCATATTATCAAGGACGGCGTTACAATTATCGCCGCATTAGCGGCAGAAAACTGCCGCTAAAGTGGCGATAATGGGCTTGATAATATGCCCTTGAGAATTCCAATAGAAGCCCAGGTTCACACCAGAAGATAGACTTCTATTGGAATTCTCAAGGGCATATTATCAAGCCCATTATCGCCGCTTTAGCGGCGTTTTTCTGCCGCTAAAGCGGCGATAATTGTAACGCCATTTCTTGATAATATGCCCCCCCAGTGCGCCTCAGTGAGTGCACGTGAAGGTTATGCTTTCTGGGATCCAAATTTACAGAGATTGTTATTAGGTGAAAGTAGAGAAACATCACCAGGACTGTCCCCTTTCGGTTGGCAGACGTTCACTCACATTCCAGAGTCAAGGGGTGCATTCCATGGCCACAGACATTACTCAGACCTATGCCGAACTCATGCTGTGATCTCTAATCGGTGCTTGTAAGATAGCTCGTAATTAGAACGCTCGCTACTGGCATCGTCTGTGTCCCGAATGGTATGATTTTGGATCCCAGTAAGTCCAACTCAGCCTGTCATCCCCTGGGAGACAAATGGAGTGCCATAAACCTGGATAATATTTCGAAGGGTAAAATTTCGTTAAAGCTTTACTTCTGGTTAGAAATGTAGAAGTGTAGAAGTTAGTACAGTGCACTGAAAATGAAGGCCACTTCTGAGCACAGTGTTTTTCTTTTTTTTGCATTTTCCTATAGCGCAATCTCGACTCGAAGGTATCAGAGCGCTTTACATGAGCACCAGTTGCATTACAGATGGACACATTAATTTTTAGGCATGGGGAGATTAAGGGGTTTATTTTGATGTTGGGTGGAATTGCTCCCGCCCGACACTGACTCGGTCCTGGAACCGACCGACACCCATTCGGCAGTCCCGGCCGACTCATTTCAATGCGACCAAACACTGTTCGGTCGCATGCTCCCTTTCCTCAATGAAAGCCCATGTTAAGGCCGTAAACTGGCCGTGACACAAGCTCCCAATGAGGGAAGAGATGTGCAGTTCATCCCTGCACCCCATGGCAGGCACCGCAAGGTGCAAGGATCAACGGGGAGCACCACAGGTGCTCCTCAGGCTTCCAACCGGACGCCATGCACCAATGAGGGCCCTCCTGTGGGCCCCAAAACATGCTTTTAGACTTGGTTTCCATGTTGGACAGGCCGGCATGGAAACCATGTCGGAAACCGTGCATCGTAATCTCAAGGGCGGAAAGGCCCGCCCTTGAGATTACTAGCTCGCTTCCAACTGGGGGACGGGCTCTCCAAGACTGTCGGAAGCCAGCTGGAATGAACTGCCGGTTTACTTTTCTACTGCCTCCATCAGAATGAGGAGGTCGAACAGTAAACCGAGCAGCCCATTACGATGAGGCCTTTATGGGCCGCATTGTAACCAGCCCCTAAGTGATTTGCCCAGAGGTTTGAGCCTCCTGCCAGACTAAAACCTGGTTCCCCAGCTTCAAAGTCAGCCGCTCTAGCTCTTCGGTACACCCAAATGGGGTAAAAATCCTTGTTAAGCCTTTTCCCTGTTCCTGTGTTGGACACAGCATGGGTTAGATTACACACATGGTCAGTTCATCGTTCTCAAATTGAAATTATGTTTTGCTCATCTTTCACCTGGCAAACCAGCTATATTTGTCTCTATAGGAGTTAGCTCGCCCTGGCCTGATTATAGTGCCGCAAGGCAGCTACTTTATCTTACTATCAGTTTTGTGAAGCATTGCACTTTGCCTACGTACCTTAAAAAGATATATATATATATCAAACACCAAGGTTGCCCTTAGAGATGCCGCTCACAGCACGGGGTTACAGCACACCACAACGCAGGCAGCAGTTGGGTCAGCAGGCTGCATGCCATCCAAAAGCCAAACGCGTTTCGAGCTCCCTCGAGCTCTTGATCACTGGCAATAATGAGGACAGGAGCGTTTGAGAAACGACTTACTTTATTGAGAGTCCCGCCCCAATGGGCGTAATGGAAAATGGCATTCTGGTCCTGATAGTCCATTAGTGTAGCCACATGAGACTCATAAAGTTTTTTTAACCAAGTGGTTCACGTTCCTGCTTCACGGTAAAATAAAGTTCCATGTTCGGTGAAAGGCATGCTGCCACTGAATCCCGCTGCTAATGAAACTGCGAGCGAGGCCCCCTCTGTCCATAACTCGCGCTGGTGTTTACCAACACGCTGGATCCGCCGGCAGGCGTCGGGGCATCTCGCGGCCAGGCTAGCCGCTATAACATCAAACACCAAGGTTGCCCTTAGAGATGCCGCTCACAGCACGGGGTTACAGCACACCACAACGCAGGCAGCAGTTGGGTCAGCAGGCTGCATGCCATCCAAAAGCCAAACGCGTTTCGAGCTCCCTCGAGCTCTTGATCACTGGCAATAATGAGGACAGGAGCATTTGAGAAACGACTTACTTTATTGAGAGTCCCGCCCCAATGGGCGTAATGGAAAATGGCATTCTGGTCCTGATAGTCCATCAGTGTAGCCACATGAGACTCATAAAGTTTTTTTAACCAAGTGGTTCACGTTCCTGCTTCACGGTAAAATAAAGTTCCATGTTCGGTGAAAGGCATGCTGCCACTGAATCCCGCTGCTAATGAAACTGCGAGCGAGGCCCCCTCTGTCCATAACTCGCGCTGGTGTTTACCAACACGCTGGATCCGCCGGCAGGCGTCGGGGCATCTCGCGGCCAGGCTAGCCGCGATAACATCAAACACCAAGGTTGCCCTTAGAGATGCCGCTCACAGCACGGGGTTACAGCACACCACAACGCAGGCAGCAGTTGGGTCAGCAGGCTGCATGCCATCCAAAAGCCAAACGCGTTTCGAGCTCCCTCGAGCTCTTGATCACTGGCAATAATGAGGACAGGAGCATTTGAGAAACGACGGATCCAGCGTGTTGGTAAACACCAGCGCGAGTTATGGACAGAGGGGGCCTCGCTCGCAGTTTCATTAGCAGCGGGATTCAGTGGCAGCATGCCTTTCACCGAACATGGAACTTTATTTTACCGTGAAGCAGGAACGTGAACCACTTGGTTAAAAAAACTTTATGAGTCTCATGTGGCTACACTAATGGACTATCAGGACCAGAATGCCATTTTCCATTACGCCCATTGAGGCGGGACTCTCAATAAAGTAAGTCGTTTCTCAAACGCTCCTGTCCTCATTATTGCCAGAGATCATGAGCTCGAGGGAGCTCGAAACGCGTTTGGCTTTTGGATGGCATGCAGCCTGCTGACCCAACTGCTGCCTGCGTTGTGGTGTGCTGTAACCGCGTGCTGTGAGCGGCATCTCTAAGGGCAACCTTGGTGTTTGATATATATATATATATATATATATAGATATAAAAACGCGTTTTGGGACCCCCCTTTTATCTCAGCCCCCGCTTGACGAATCCCCCCGAGACTTTCAGGGTAGGAGCGGAGCGTAGCGCTCCACCTATTTTGAGAAATTCGCGAGGATTCATCGACCGGCGCCAAAGTTATTCAAAATAGAATGTTGCGGATTTCCTATGGAAAAGGGGTCCTAACTATAACTACCTACTGGCGACCGCCAGTAGGTAATATATATATATATATATATATATATATATATATATATATATTATCTACTGGCGGTCGCCAGTAGATAGTTATAGTTAGGACCGAGTTCCCATAGGAAATCTGAAAATTCTATTTTGAATAACTTTGGTGCCGGTTGATGAATCCTCGCGAAATTTTCAAAACTAATGGGGCGCTCCGCTCAGCTCCTACTCTGAAAGTCTCGGGGTGAAAAAAGGGGGGTCCCAAAACGCGTTTTCCCCATGCATTTTCCCATAGGACCTTTAGTCGAAGGTACAACCCGAAACGATACATATTAGAGAAACCACTCCAAGATGGCAACACCTCTTTTAGGAAAGAAAGGAAGGTTTGTTGTACTCTGAGTAGTCCCTTCTTGCTGTCTGAAATGTTTTTAAACTATCGGAAAAGAAAAAACTATGTCGTGAGCAAGGTAGCATGAAGCTATCGAAACGCGTAGATAGGTGTCTCGTCTAAATAAAGGAGACCCATTTTAATCCCTTGGTGTGCTGCATGATTATTTATAAAAAATATTCGGATAATTAATATTTTTCGGCCGGGCGTCCGCCGCTTCAGCGAGCACCATCGGCGTTCAGGAAGCACGCCAGTGAAACCGTCTACAAATCATTGTGAGTGAGAGACAGGCGTGCCCCTAAGGAACCCGGAGAACACGCCCCTGAGTGATCAACCGAGGTGCGGTTGTGCTACGGTGTGATACGGAGAACCGCAAACCGGGAGAGGACTCCTGTGAGCTGCAGTCGGACGAGTGCGGTGAGGTAGCTTCCCCGGATCAGGACTCTAGTAAGCTGGGAAAAGCTGGGCAAGTGTCCGAGAAGCCGAGGAGCAGAACGAGTAAAAGTTGGACTCTCACCAACGAAGGAACATTGTGGGCGAGTACAAGTTCAGCGAATTACCGCAAGGGATTACAATTGGGTATCAACTATGAATGACGAGCAGTGTTTAGCACGGGAACTAGAAGCTAAGAAGCTCTTTGAAGATACCGCGTTGCCGCGTATAGCTGACAATACTGTTCCAGTGACAACGGGTGACAATGATTTAATGAAACTTTTACAAGAATATGAGAAATCCAAGAAAAGAGAAATCTCACGTTGGTGGGAAGTGGCGTCGTTACATCAGTATTTACAAGTAGGACGAGTCCCGAGGGGGCTACGAATAATGACAACACCAACTTATGAGAATCCCCATGTCGAAATGCTAAAAGAATGGGCAGAGAATAGTGCCGCCAGTTCAATGAACATGATGCGTATATTAGTTAAATACGCAGGACTGGAACGAGAAGAGGTATTGGAGAGAATTAAGGAATTGTATAAAATATTTGATGGTCATGTGGAAAAAGGGAAAATAGAAAAATGCAGAAATTATTTAACATTGAAATTAGAAAAGTATGAAAAACGTATAAAAGACAGGAAAGCCACCAAATTTATGCATGATAGACTGGATTATGAAACAGGGCGCATTTACACCTTTGCCAAAAAGTTCCATTCAGTTCGGAGGCAACAAATCCAGAGTGGAGTATCACGACAGCAAGATGTCTCTCAAAGTGAATTGAGCGAGCTTAGTTCAGATACCGGATCCGAACAAGAGCAGGAGAGACGTAGAGATCCAAATGATATCCGATTGGTGGTGACGGATGAGTTCCGTTTTTTACAGCTGGAACGGCAAACAGACTTCAAATCCTCGAGAGGCCGTGGAAGGGGAAGAGGCCGAGGAAGAGGAGGCAAAGAAGGGGAGGAGAAGGATATAGAAGAAGTACAAGAAAAGCAAACAAAACGCTCAATGCGGTCCAATACGAGAAAGATAATAAGGAAATAAATCCAAATAAAACCATTATGAATTTAAGCACAATTTCCCTGACAGAAGAGGAGAAAAGTGTTTTAAATCTAGGACTTTCGTACTGTGATGATAATGATTTCAATTATCCACATAGCAGAATGGATCTTTATCAATATGTACGTAAATTGAAACTAGCTCAAATGTTTGCAAATAAGAAATCCTTCTTTCTCCCCGAAGGAGAAGTACAGCACGATGCAGAGGATGAATTAAATCGTCTGACAGTAATGGATGTACCTGTCTTAGAGAATCTGTTGGGACTATATGAGGAAGAAGAGATCAGTCCCAATGAGACACCTATGGAAGAGAATGCCTCAACTATTGATATTTCATTCAAATTAAAGAATAGTGACTACACCCCCTATAGACTGAATTCTAAATATATACCACAGATGCCATGGGACAATGTAGATATCTTTTCAGACAATGTTACTAAAGATTTGAAAAATCTGTATAGTAAGTTGGCAGAAACCCGAAACAGGAGGAAAAAAGGATGTAATCCTCGGAAAGCACAAATACAAAGAACAGTGGAGAGAATACAGAAAGATGGGAGTGTAGTAGTAAAACCGTCGGACAAAGGCGGAAATGTTGTTTTGTGGGGGCGAGATCTGTATAAAAAGGAGGCCCTAAATCAATTAAATAACATTGAATGCTATAAGAGGATTGAAATGACGGATTTTAATTTGGTTAAGGAACAATATCATGAAAGGTTGGATGATTGGAAAAAGGAAGAACTAATTAACTGGGATGAATATAAGTTCCTAAAGCAACATAATCCTGTTTTGCCTGTGTTTTATATGTTGCCGAAAGTACACAAAAATGCCAATACACCACCAGGGAGACCTATTATCTCCTCGTGTGGGAGTTTATTTGAGAACACCTCGAAATATGTAGATTATTTTTTAAACCCAATTGTTGGGACCCTAACCTCATATATTAAGGATTCAACAGATTTTTTGAAATATATATATGATGTTAGATGGAAAGAAAATAGTATGTTGTTATTGACATTAGACATAACAACTCTGTACACGAGTATACGACATGAGGATGGCCTCAGAGCTACTGAATTTTATTTGAATCAGAGACCTTTAAGATTTGGAAGACATAATTGTATGCTGCTGGAAATGATGAAATGGTATCTAACTAAAAATATGTTTTTGTTCAGTGATGAATTGTTTCAACAAGAGAGAGGAACGGCGATGGGTACCTGCTTCGCCCCCAGCTACGCTAATTTACATCTGGGCTGGTGGGAGGAGCAGGTACTCAAAGGGCCAACATTGGAACATTGGCTAGAACATGTTTTGCTATGGGTGCGATTCATAGATGACGTCTTCGTGCTGTGGCAGGGCACGGAGACTGAGATCAAGCAATTCATGAAAGACATAAATGATAATACTCTTAATCTAGCATTCACTGGTAATTACAGTAAAACTTGTATAGACTTTTTGGATGTCAGGGTGAAGGTGAGGGAGGATAAATTAGAGACAACAATCTTCCGCAAATCAACTGCGGGGAATACAATCCTTTATGCAGATAGTGCCCACCCAGTGCCACTTATTAGAAGTGTTCCTTTTGGAGAATTTTACAGAGCTCAAAGAGCCTGCAGCAGCGAGGAAGAATATTTGAATACTGAAAGTGAGATGACAGAAAGGTTTTTACAAAGAGGGTATTCATCTAATGTAATCAAGAAGGCCGCTTTAAAAGCCAGCAAGATTGATAGGAAAAAAGCATTATTTGAAGCCTCTAAAACAAGAAAAAGGAAAGAAATTAGAAATGATGGCTTATGTAATTGTAGGTTTATAACCACCTTCAACACAAGTCATATAGAGGTTAGAAAGATCTTGAACAAACACTGGCACCTGATTAAATGTGATAATGTACTAGGCCCAAGGATGAAGAAATACCCGGATATTACATTTCGGAAGTCTAAGTCATTAAAAGACAGAAAGGTCAGCAGTAAATTTACTGAACAGAGAAAATCAGGACAATCAAGTTGGTTAGGCAAAACAGTTTTTTTTAAATGTTTTAAATGTAAGGCATGTAAACATGGGGTGAATTGCATGCAGTTTACTACTATTTTTGATAAAACCATTAAGGTTAAAGGACATCCAACCTGTAGATCCAACTTTGTGGTATATTGGTTACAATGCCCCTGTAAGAAGGTTTATATAGGTAGCACCACTTTACCGGTTTTTAAACGCATTCTACAGCATAGAAGAGCAATAGTCAATAAGGATAGGACTTATCCTATTGCTAGACACTTTGAAAAACATCATCAAAGTAATCCTGAAGGTCTACAGTATAGTTGTATAGCGGAAATCCCTAAGTAAAAAAGAGGAGGGGATAGGGAAAAAGAACTCCGCAAACTCGAGACCTATTATATACTGGAGTTTGACTGTAAAGAACCGTATGGTTTGAATGTAGATGAGGATCTGTTCACTTGCCTTTAAGGGAAACGAAGGACAAATAAATGTAAGAATTGGATTTCCCTGGAGATTAAAATTAAGTCATTGTCGAAATAGCAAAGTGCTGTTAACACGTTTCTTTTTCATTGTTTGTTTTAAAAAAAAGAAAAGAATTTAGTCAAAAGTAAGCTAAGAGAGGGACACTAACAAAGGAGTAATATAACTAGTTTCTCTAAAGTTTTACTAAAGGTAAGGCGAACATGTACCTTAGTACTAGCATTTTTTGATGAAGAACTTTTTTTATCTAGTACTGGCAAATAGTTTCCCAAATTTTATGAGTAAGTTCAATGGGTTACTAAAGCACTAGCACTTTATTAATTCAAAGATTGTTTACAAAAGCACTTGCACTTTGTAACATTTGAAGAATGAGTATTAGTTTACATAAGCACTTGCACTTTATAATAGAATGTTTACAGAAAAAAATAGTCTCGTGAAAAAAACGTAGGCTATAGTACTAAGGAACATGAATGTCGCTTTATTTTTTAATGCTTTGGTTCTCCCTTGGAAAGTTGTAATATGCACTTGCACTTTATGGAAAGTAATTAAGATTCAATAGAATTAATTACTTATAAGGGTGTGCCTAACAAAGTTAATGTTGTGAAAAAATGTTCTTCTTGGAGCACTTGCTTGAAACGATATATTAGAGAAACCACTCCAAGATGGCAACACCTCTTTTAGGAAAGAAAGGAAGGTTTGTTGTACTCTGAGTAGTCCCTTCTTGCTGTCTGAAATGTTTTTAAACTATCGGAAAAGAAAAAACTATGTCATGAGCAAGGTAGCGTGAAGCTATCGAAACGCGTAGATAGGTGTCTCGTCTAAATAAAGGAGACCCATCTTTGAAGAATCCCTTGGTGTGCTGCATGATTATTTATAAAAAATAATCGGATAATTAATATATATATATATATATATATATATATATTATCTACTGGCGGTCGCCAGTAGATAGTTATAGTTAGGACCGAGTTCCCATAGGAAATCTGAAAATTCTATTTTGAATAACTTTGGCGCCGGTTGATGAATCCTCGCGAAATTTTCAAAACTAATGGGGCGCTCCGCTTAGCTCCTACCCTGAAATTTTCGGGGTGAAAAAAGGGGGGTCCCAAAATGCGTTTTCCCCATGCATTTTCCCATAGGACCTTTAGTCGAAGGTACAACCCGAACGGCTGAACCGGATTACTTCAAATTTGGCAAAGAGGTAGTCCTCAGGTCAGGGATGTGCCTTTTGCATATATGGGGTCAATCTGTTCAGTAGTTCCTGAGAAAATTGCAATTAAAAGTACATAAATATCTATAGGCACGCGTAATTCTGATTGGTGGTTAGATGTCAGTCAACATTCGAATCGGTCGAAATCAGGAAGTGTCGGACGCCATCTTGTGTGTGGCAGTGAAAAAGAAAGGTGGAGAACGTGAAAAGGGGGCAGGGTAGAGAGTTCCTGACCCCCTAGCCTTTGTCAGGGGGTCCCTGAAGAACCCCGAAGGGTGAAAAAAACATTTTATTTTTTTTCAATAAATCGCGGCGTGCGCGCACGTTGCGCGCACCCCTAGCCGCCATTTTGAGTTTTAGAGGCAGAAGAGAGTTAAAAACACAAGTGGAGAACGTGAAAATGGGGCAGGGTAGAGAGTTCCTGACCCCCTAGGCCTTCTCAGGGGGACCATGAAATACCCCTTAGGTCCCAAAAAAACCAAAATAATTTTAATAAATATCGTGGAGTGCGCGCACGGCGGCAATAAGCACTGTGCGTTGAAGGAGCATTCAATGGGTGTTGTTGTGGGTGTTCCCACACAACACCCATAGAACTAGACACATCTCCAGATTTACGAGAAATCGTAACTCTGGAGATGCATGTGAATGCTACGCCACCCTAGAGGTGGCGTAGCGAGGCACAACGAGGAGAAATGTTTTCATTTCTCCTCGTTTTTTCCTCTTTCAGTGCATGCTGCATGCTACAGCACACATTGAAAGAGGAAAAAGCCTCTTGTGATTGTTTTTGTGCAGGAAGGTGTCCCTTCCTGCAGAAGAACAATCTCCCCACGACGCAGGCATGCTTGCAGCATGGTGCAAGGGAGCCTGCGCCGGCGCATGGCTGCAGTTTCTGTGCCAGCGCAGGGGAAGCATAGAGATGCGATATATACTTGTAAATATGTTGCATCTCTGTGCTTCGAAACTAACGCAGCACGGCGCAGCAAAATTACTTGCTGCACCGTGCTGCGTTAGTTTGTTATAAATCTGCCCCTCTGTTTCTACCACTCCTCCTCTCTCCATCACTCATTTTCCATCTATGTTAATTTTTTAACCTTCTCCGTCATTCTCCTTTCCTCACCTTCCCTAACTGTCACTATCCTTTACTCATAGTCACTCCTACTTCACTTCCTCCTGTCTGTATCTCACACCCCTTCACCTTTTCGCATTCTTTCCTTCACTCTCCCTCACTCTGCTTTGCTCATTGAAATCCTGACTCCCTTTCTCTCACTCCAGTTTCCTAAATCCCTCCATCCCCTCACTCCCCATCTCTCACTTTCTCTTACCCCCTTTTTTGATCCTCATACCTGTTATTTCACTATCACTCCACTTCTCTTACTTTCAATCACTTTACCCTGCTGTACTTCATCCGCTTCGTCTGTTACTCCCTTTTCCTATCTCCGTCCCTTACTCTCCTTTTCTCACTCTCCCCTCCCTCTCTCTCCATTACTCACTGCCATTCCCTTACTAATTTACTCTTCTTACCTGTATCCTCTACCCTTAGTCCTTTTGTTGCAGTCAGTCTTTTACTTCCCTTTCATGACTGATCATAATTTCCTTTTCTCACTCATTCTGTCTGTCCTTTCCTCCTCTTCACTCAGTCATTTCAATCATTTCAATCATTCATGTATACAGTACACATTCATTCAATCAAAATAAAAAACAGTATATTAGGAATATAGCTCTTTTTGGAGAAGTGAAGTGAGTTCTTAAAGGAACTGTTTTTTTGTCTTTTTTTTGTTTTATATATTTTTTTAAGATTTTTAACAATTTTTTATTTTTTGGGGATTTTTTTACAGCACCAAAACAAAACTGGGAATCAAAAACTGCTCAACAGGAACAAATAAATAAATAAATTATGACCTGGAGCATGTGTGCTGCTGTATACGGTTTTCAATTAAATTCATGCTACTCTCTCCGTAGCAAATTACCTCATTGCACACATTGCAATGAATGTGCACTTTGTGGAACAGGGGCCGGATGTCAAGAGGCCTGGTGCATGGTGAATCTGCGGCCGCAGATGATGTGCTCGGCTGAGAAGGTCCAGGTGGAGGGTTCTCCCTTAGGGCTCTTGTGGTTTCACGAGCATACCGAATTGGATGCATTGATTTAAAGTGTCTGAGCATGCAAAAAATACTGAAGGAGTATTTTTTGGCCGGATCCCCTCTAGACAGGACACTTCCGCAAATAGTACAAGTGACCTTTGGCGCATTCACTTTTTTTTGCCCCTCTGGAAAAGTAAAATAATTCCAAATAAAAGAGTGCTTCTGTGGTTCTTGAAAGGTCTCCTCACTGTCTGAAGATGACTGGTGTTCTGCCATTTCACTGTAGTAGCTCTTCAGCAACCTTGGGTGGGTGTGGTCTTTGAAGATTCTGGAACAGAAACTACTATGAACCAATGAAAAGTGTTGTTTCGTAATCACATGACTTGCCGTGCGCGCACCGTGCGCGCACCGTGCGCGTACCGTACCGTACGCGCACGGAGCACGCACGCATGCGTACACTGAGCACGCACGCGTGCGCACACGGAGCACGCATGCATGCGCGGAGCACGCATGGAGCACACACGCATGCGCACACGAAGCACGCATGCGCACACGAAGACGGTGCGCGCACGGTACACGCACGGTACACGCACGGTGCACGCACGCACGCATACGCGCACGGTGCACGCACGCATGCACGCATGCGCGCACGGTGCACGCACGGATCGGAAATGAATTACTTTGAACCCGATTCCCAAAACATAAAAAGGAGGCAGGAAAGACACTCCCTGACCCCCTAGACCTTCTCAGGGGGTCCCTAAAGGACCTCGTAAATTAAAAAAAACTATTTCGTTTGATAAAAAAAAATCGGCCGTGCGCGCACGGTGCTCGCACGGATCGGAACTGAATAACTTTGAACCCGATTTCTAAAACATAAAAAGGAGGCAGGGAAGACACTCCTTGACCCCCTAGACCTTCTCAGGGGGTCGCTAAAGGACCTCGTAAATAAAAAAAAACTATTTGATTTGATAAAAAAAAAATCGGCCGTGCGCGCCCGGTGCGCGCACCGTGAAAAACCCTTCAAAAAAAAAAAAAAACATTTTAAACTGTTTATAAGCTTATAGAAGATATTAATTATGCCGTTCAACTTTATCCAAATTCAAAAAACAAAAAAAAAAGAGCTGAGCCATTCCATATTACAGGATACAGTCAATCTATAACTATATACATAGGTAGTTTATTGTAAAATAAATATATAAAAAATATAATAATACATTGATAAATTAGCATTTAAAAAACCTTACAAATTCACTAAAAAAACCATAGGTTTTACACACGTTATAGTTAGGAATTAGCATTTAAAAAACCTTTGAAATTCACTGAAAAAACCATAGGTTTCACACACGTTATAGTTAGGAATTAGCATTTAAAAAACCTTGCAAATTCACTGAAAAAACCATAGGTTTCACACATGTTATAGTTAGCTGTACATTTCACTCGTACAAAACCATTGAAATTCCCCCGTTATAGTTAGTTCAGCTAACTATAACTCGCGCGACCGCAATCCACTGCTGATGACGTCACATATTACATCACTCATGACATGGTCATTAGCGCCGGGACACCCCTTCGGGGGTAGCTGTGCGCTCTATAAACTACATAAAATAAAATAAAATAAATAAATGGTCAGTGACATCACTCATGACATCACTGATGACATCTCAAATGACATCACTGATGACATCACTGATGACATTATCCTTGTGTAAGAGTGGCAGACCTTCTCTTATCCGAATATAAACTTTGATAGACACATTGAAAAATACAAATTAAAGTTTTGAAAACTATAGAGATACCAATACCAGTTAGAACAACCTATTCAGTAATTCCAAAATCTACATACGCATCCACTCATTCATCAACACTTCTATATAGTCACTCATACATGTACTCAGTCATCATATGTACTCATACACCTATACAACCTGTTACACACCTACACTCATACACAGAGTTACTCACACACATACTGACACATGCAAATAAACATCCATTTACTTGCATATACAGCTATACACATACTACTACACGTACTTCTACAGAAACGTACACATACTTACTCTCTTAAACAATCACTTATAGAAACACATACTTATTTATACAGGAAGTCTTCCAATCTCTCACTCTCATATATCCTTACTTATATACATCAATACTCACATATACTAGTTTAAAACATATGGACTTACTCATAAAGACACTATTGAGACAGTCATTCACTCTCTTACTCACCCATAAACACACTCATCCACCCATACTGTCCTGCTCACATACTGTCTTCAAAACACATACAAACAGTGAGTCACTCATTCATGCATCTATACGCTAGGTAACATCCCCCACTTAACCATACAGACACTCATACTGATACTCTAAAAACGAACTAATAACCCATATACACAGTCATGTAGCTACTCATCAACCCTTGCAGCCACTTATACAGAATGTGAGACACTGATACAGATATTTAATATTTAAACATTACTCACTAATACTTGTATTCACTAAGATACAGTTAATAAGTCATTTATACAATTAATTTTTCAAAAAAACCATCCATTTAGACACTTATTTACCCATTTATTCTTCCATTAACCTTTAGATATACATATATAAAAAATATTTATTTTTCAGAAAGACACATATTCACTGGATGACGTCATCAGTGATGTCATTTGAGATGTCATCAGTGATGTCATGAGTGATGTCACTGACCATGTCATGAGTGATGTAATATGTGACGTCATCAGCAGTGGATTGCGTTAGCGCGAGTTATAGTTAGCTGAACTAACTATAACGGGGGAATTTCAATGGTTTTGTACGAGTGAAATGTGCAGCTAACTATAACATGTGTGAAACCTATGGTTTTTTCATTGAATATATATATATATATATATATATATATATATATATATATATATATATATATATATATATATATTGGTATATATTGGCAACACATGAGTCCATTTCAATCACTTTATTACATCACTATAGCTGTCAGCTATGGTGATGTAATAGAGTGATTGAACTGGACTCAAGTGTGCTTTACTGGCTTTGCGACGGCAGGGAATGTTCTAATTAATGTGTTGCAGTTTTGCCACCGCGAAGTAGCAGCACCCGCCCAAGAGAGAGCGGAGGTATTGGTGGAAAGTTGGAAATATATATATATATATATATATATATATATATATATATATGTATATATATATATATATAAATATATATGTATATATACGCCAATAACAAAGGTAGCGATGCGAAAGCTTTATTGAAAAATCTAGAGAAATCCATGAGAAGCGAAGTGACGAAATGGTGGGAAAACAAGTTACTAACTAAATATGAGGAAGCAGGACGAGTACCGCATGCACTCAGGATCCTTCTAGCACCCAGCTTCGACAACCCCAATCCTAGCATGTTAAAGGAATGAGGTGAAAGCAATCTTGTGGCGTCAATGAATCTAGAACGTATTCTTATCAAATATGCAGAGACTGATCGTCTAGAGTTAGTCAAAGAAATTGACAAAATAAGCGAACAACTCAGTAAACTGAAGCCAAGCGATTATATTACTAAGACAAGGAAAGAAATACAAGAGCGCCTCAAAAAGCAGGAAGATAACATTAAACTTCGTAAAGTGTATAACTTTGCGCGTGGCCGAGCGGACTACGAGCAGCGTCAGATTGATACGTTTGCCCGCAAATATGCAAATGCCAAAAAATTGAGACTAGATGCAAAATCCAAAAAAGGCACAGAAATTATCGTGCAACGTCCAGCAGGCATAGCTAAGGACACAGCGTCAATTTCAGAGGTAGAGTCACAAGTGACACAGGCTCAGAGAGTGGCAGTACCAGCTAAGCCAGTGGAACAACGGAGGCAAGACGATTCAGCTTAGGCGAAGAAATTGAGTTTTTAGCCTTGGACCGCCGCAACACATTAAGGCCGCACAAACAAAAGAAACAGCCAGAATACGAAGAAACACAAGAAGGAGAAAAAGACGTAAAAAGTACAAATCAAAAACCCAAAAGAAAATACTGGCACAAATGACAAACATGAAAGATAACACTATTATCAATCTTTCACCAATGACATTTACGAAGGCTGAAAAACAAATTTTAATGTTGGGACTTTCCTATTGCTCACCAAATGATTTTAATTATGCGCAAACTAGAGTGGATGTGTTTTGCTTTATTCGAAAACTAAAACTCAGGAAATTGTTCACAATTAAGAATGGCCTGGAGGCAAGCATAACTGAGCAACACAGACAGCAAGGCACCAAAAGCAGCTTGCAACTATCAGATATTTCCACCTTACAGACAATACAAGAACTGTGCAATGAAACTACAAAAGACAATGAGGACTCCAGATCAGTAAATTCCACTCAGGATCAGTTTCAACACATGGATATAACAGAACGAGGGGCAGGAAGCAGCCCTTTTAAATCAAGATCCACATTCATTCCGGTTATGCCCAAAGACTCTATAGACATTTTCCATGAGAGAGTGACAGAAGATATCAAACAACTATATCACCAAGTAAAACACAAAAAGCGGAACAGAAAGTACAAAGAAATTGAATACGCAAAACTAATGAAAAAATTAGGCAATAATCATGAAGTGGTAGTCACGAAATCGGATAAAGGTGCAAACATCGTGATTTGGCCTAAAACAGAGTATGTTGAAGCACAAAGACAACTCTCAGACTCAGAATGCTATGAAAAATCAAATATCAAAGAATATAACAAAGCAAAAGAATCCCTGACCAAAAAATGACATCAATACAAAAGAGATGGACTGATATCAGTAGAGGAATTCAAATATTTATGGGTGGAATATCCAGTGGTTCCAACAATATATTTCATCCCAAAGATTCATAAGAACATTAGTCCCATTCCAGGTCAACCCATTATCTAAGCCATCAACAGCATGGGGGAGCACGTATCCCAATATGTGGATTTTTTCTGCAACCTATGGTCAAAAAGCTCCCCACATATGTAAGGGACACAGGAGACTTCTTAAAAAAAGTGAACGGCATTCAATGGGCAGATGATATGTTGTTTATAACTCTGGACATAGAGTCCCTCTATACATGCATTGAACATCCTACTGGACTCTTGGCATTCAAACACTTCCCGGATGCTATACCACTTGAATGCTATGAACACAACAAGATGTTGATCGATCAGATATCATGGCGCCTAAACAACAATTATTTCATGTTTGGTAGTGAAATGTAGAAACAATTGAGAGGGGTGGCTATGGGAGCCTGCTTCTCTCCCAGCTAAGCCTGTTTGCTGGTTGGCTGGTTGGAGTAGCGGGCTCTCAGGGCCGCACACTCAGAGATGTATGCCAGACATGTGAGATATTGACTCAGATATATAGACGATGTGTTTGTAGTGTGGTAGGGTGACGAAGATAGTGCTACCTTCGTCATCAACATAATTAACGTTAATACTGCGAACCTGAAATTTACCTCACATATCTACAAAGAAAGCATTGAGTTCCTAGATGTAAGAGTATATATCAGGGGAGGCAGTATAGCCACCACTCTTCATAGAAAAGTGACAGCAGGATACTCTACGCTTCATGCTGATAGCGCACATCCAAAACATCTGGAACGGAGCATCCCATAGGGGGAACTCCTCCGACTTAAAAGAATATGTAGTACCCAACAAGATTTAGATGTGTGCACACAGGAGGCTGTTATGAGATTCAGAAACAGAGGATACAGCGACTCCATCCGCAGGGAAGCAGTAGCTAAAGTGGCACTCAAATCTAGGGAATCCTTGTTGGAACCTAAGAGTAAGATTAATGATGAGCCACAAGGAAATAGTACACCCAGACTAATAACTACATATCACCAGCAGGAGAGAAAAATAAGGTCAATTATCAAACACAACTGGCCGATCATACGCACAGATGCAGTTTTGGCACAAAATCTTTCAGTAGACCCGATAATTACTTTCAGGAAAGGGGTGTCTATGAGGTCCCAAAAAGTTAAGATCAGTCCTGAAGTTCACGCCAAAAAAATGTGGCTACAGCCCAGACAGGGGTTTTTTAAATGCTCGACATGCAGAGCATGTAAATTTGGAGAGAACACTACAAAATACTCCACCCCTTTCAACCAGACTGAAATCCTTATCAAAGGCAACTGCAGAACGGAGTACGCTGTCTATGTTCTAACATGCCCTGTGGCCTACGATACGTGAGGAGCACAAAGCTACAGGTGCATGTTAGAATTTTGCAACATTTATGAGCAATAGTAAATAACGACACAGCGTACCCAGTTGCAAGACACTTCAAGACTGAACATAACAACAACTTGAGGTGTTTAAAATATTTTGTGATTGCTGCGGTTCCAACTCCACGTAGAGGAAGGAACAGGGAAAGATCTTTGCGCCAACTGGAGTCCCGTATGATTCTTGAGCTCGATAGCAAAGCTCCTAATGAGCTCAACAATACGGAAGACCTCCATAATTTTCTGTAAATCTGTAAAAATGTATTAAGTCACAGAGTTGCCATTTTGGATCTGCCCATTTCTATTTCCCTGAATCTAGTTCCACGTCCAGCGACACAGATAAGAGACAAATAACATGAGAAAAAATATTCTGTAAAAAATGGGCATGTCTCTCATGTTATAATTAATGGTTTATCTGCTGCTAATTCATCAATTTTAACCCCACATTAAATAATTTTTAGACACATAGATTTTAGGTCTGCATTAGCACTTTATTACATGGATGGGCGGCTGCCCTACCATGATAATAGTATTTTATCTGCACTTGTTTTGCACTTATGCACTTATAGTGATCAGCGTTTGCCGCCAAATATAAGACATTCCCTATAGCCATATTTGATATCCTAAGCACTTTTGGGCTTCACAACAACAGAGTAACCGAGGGGCCATGCTAGTCAAGCATTCATGCAGACATAGTATTATTAGTCCATGAGGTGGAATCTCCCTTTCGTGTGCCCTCACTGGGATATTCTGGTTTTAAGGCTTTATTAAAGGGGATAATTGCACAGGTCGGGCTATCAGACTAAAAAACAGTATCTGATGTGACAACCATGAAATGTTGATGCATTTAAGCAGTTCTACATGTTTTAAAGTTTTTAAATATTTAAATATGAAAGTATTTATTTATTTATCTATTTTGGCACACATGGTTTTAGTATTTAAATGCTGAGAAATGATATCAGTTATTTATTTATTCATTCATTCATATTTATATATGTATGCATTGACTTACAGTGTCTGTCACATAAATATGTCAGGCAAGTTTCAATATCGCCTGTTTAACTACACATACAAACATAAAGGTAATGTGCTATTTGCTCATATTGGCAAACACCTGGGAATGAAAACAGACTACTTTAGGCGATATAACACAGTATGTTGTCTATGTTCATTTATCATGTGACACGGGCGAGGTGATTCAGAGAAATACAATAAATGGAGGCGGACTGCATTTCCGCATGTGATCAAGGACACCGTGTTGTCCAAAACGCGTCATAAACGGCTTTGTGTAAATAAAGACCTTTTTTGCCACTCATCACCGGCGTCCGGGACTCTCTCATCGCCTGCTGGAAGTTGAGAGAGCAAGATATATATATGAATTCATCGGTATATCCTGCGTCTATTGTGATAGATGATTTATAGCAATTTCACTTTTGTATCTGCTCGTCTGTTAGTTCAGTTTGATTTTAACCTTAACTCAATTTTATCTTTAGGAGTTCTCTATTATTAGTACTGCATTATGTTGATTATTTAGGCCTAAGGGCAACAAATGCTGCTATTGAAACAAATTTTTTGCACAGCGTGTATTTTGCACAAATTTGTATGTTTTGCACAATCTCTTGCACTTTATGTCATATAGGACTGGCATTTTTCCTTAGACATGTAGCTTTGTATTTTGACATGGCGCGCTATAAGATTGAATTACCCTGCATATGTTTTGGTTGTTATCATCAGTAATCGCCTTAATTGTGAATGTTTTTTAATTTACATACATCTAGTTGCTAACTGTTTTAAGTCCCTTTTTTAAATAGTGAAATATATATTACTTGGTGGTCAATTGATATATCTCATTTGGGATATTTTATTAACTAGCAAGTAATGTATATATTCTTAGGGATTTTTCACTAGCACTTTATACATGTGTACACTCCAATGATGTTTACATATTTTGCACTTGCACTTTATATGTTTTAAATAATGACCATCTACATTATGTACAAAATATTTTGACAAGGGAGATAATATTCTTGCACTTGCAGTTTAATAACTAATAAGTTGTATGTATAGACTCTTAAGGAGTTTGCACTAGCACTTTATACTTGTGTACATCTCAATGATATGTATATATTTTGCACTTGCATTTTATATGTCTAAACAATGATCATTTACGTTTTGTATAAAAACATTTTGATAAGGGATATCCAAAGTACTGTAATTGAGATATTTTTACAATCTTGCATATTTGAACATTCCAATAGTCTGTCTCTATTGCGAAAGTCAAATTGCTAGAGTTGTATTGAAAGTTTGTTGAAGCTTCAGACGCCTTGAAAAGTCTGTTGTTTATTTTCACAGGTTTTATGTTGTTTTGAAAGGTGGTTGTGCACTTTTTGGTATTTTATGTTATTTATTTGGTTTTCCGATCACAAAACGCGTCATGTGATGAAGCTCGCGTGATGCGTGCGTAACGCGTCATCGCAGGCACTATGCCTTGTTATTTGGTGGCGATTACTCACTAATAAAACTTCACTGCTTCTTAGCATCCAACAACGCTTCTGTGATTGTTTCCCGAGCGCAACGAGGTCCGTGCCTGGTTTTCCTGGGAGTGATTGTCAGGCCAGGGTTTGGAGCTTCAATATATAGATATATATATATACCGAGCCACAGAATCTTTCTGAGGCCGGGACCCAGAGGCAGCACCGGTGCGTGTTGGGTCACTTACGATATTATGGCTGCATTACGTGGAACGTGCACTCGTCTCCAATTAAGTCCAAAGAAATTACAGACTCATAAATACTGCTTAATCCTGATTTGAATCCATAAGGCCGAACAAACCTAACGCGTTTTGGCATCACACACGCCTTGATCACAGGTAGGGCAGGCTTAGAAACATCAACATTTCAAAGTGAATATACGACATACAAAAAGGACACATGCCAGTAGACATTTCATGGTTGCAGAAACATGGCAGACATCTTAAAGTGTATATTTCGATGTCGGGCAGAATTTCTTCCGCCGACACAAACTCTGTCATGGGACCGACTGACACCCGGTCAGCAGTCCGGACCTGCCTATTATAATGCGACCAAACACTGTTCAGTCACATTCAACTTTTCTCAGTGGGAACTCGTGTTACAGTCGTAAACTGCCCATAAAACAAGCTCCTGTTGAGAAAAGGGAGGTGCAGTTCATCCCTGCACCCCGTAGTAGGCACCTAAAGGTGCCTGCCACAAGGTGTAGGGATCTAACAGGGGGACACCCCCCCAAAGAGAGCCCTGCTGTGGGCCCCCAAACACGCTTTTCAATATGGTTTCCATGTTGGACAGGCTAGCATGGAATAAATGTCAGAAACTGTGATCGTAATCTCAAGAGCCGACAGACCCGTCCTTGAGATTACATGCCGGCTTCTGACTGGCGGACAAGCTCTCCGAGCCCATCGGAAGCCAGCCGGAATGACCGGGCAGTTTACTTTCCGACCAGTTGACATGACCTAATTATAGAACAATGGATAATCTATATCAATTAATTCAAATCCTCCTAATGCAATGTTGGATGGCCACAAATATGCATTGAAAATATATAGTTTAATAGATAGAATCACCAAGAAAAAAAGAAAGGCAATCATTGTTGTACAACCATAACCTAACATGATGTTATCATAAAACAGGCAATATCAGTTCATGGTTATACCAGTATAATGCACCATGGGTCAATTCCATATTGTTGTGTAACTGTAGTGTCCTGATCAAGAACCATCACTGAACTTTCAACCAAGTTACGGGTTGCCGCTCAATATTATAGGTCAAAAATAATACAAATATATAACAGAACTAATTATGAAATATTATACATTGAATTAATAAGCAATTAAGCCCCAGTAGGCAAACATGCATTCATATGAGAGACCATGCAAAGAGCAACAGCGTGATAATATTGTTCATGATCAGGTACAATTCAGTCCCAATGGACAAATGCCTATAACCACAGGTAATTTTGCATAGGGTAAACTAAGCAAATAAAAGTAGGGTAAATACATAATGTAATCATTGTTAATGTAATGTCCTACTCATAAGCTGAGTGATCTCACATCCTGCAGTCTTCCAGAAGTTAGGGAAGGAAGATGGTCAGCCCCAATTATTGCATGCAATGCTCTCTATATGTACCACATACTCTCAATCGCCTGACGGCAGGCAGGTCATATGTGAAACAAACAAAGCACATAAACCTGTTAAAACCAATATTTACACTGTGATTTGGACAACAGTTCATTGAAGAATTAAAGCAATACTTTCAAAATGGTAAACAACATATTAATGCAAAGGAATAATCTATATGAAGAAAGGAGCAGGCAGCCAAAACACAAATTCAGACTAAACAAGATATTACACAACTCGTCCAAATAAAAAAGATGAGAGGATGAGAAACAAGTGAGGCAGTAAACGATGAGATCAAATTAAAATTCTATATCCTAGATGTATAGACAGTTCTTCATCTGAAATCAAACCATTTGTTATCATACTATCCAGTTTTATAATATACCTGGATTTTAACTGGCATAGTTGTCTCGTCCTATCCACACCTCTGCAAAGTTTCGGCATGCGGTCTATGGCAAAGAAAGGCCAGAGATTCTTATTGCGGTCATGTTTCTCTTCAAAGTGGCGTGCCACCGGATATTGTTTGTCTTTATTCTGGATCATTCTCATGTGTTCCAGTGTTCTCTTTTTTACTGGAACCATGGTGCTGACCACATAAGATTTCTCACAAGAGCATGTGAGAACATAGACTCAATAATCTGACATACAGGACAGATGTTTATCAATTAATCTATATGTTTTCGTTACTGGTGAGAATGCCTCTTTTACATTCTTACTGTAATTGCAAACCTTACAAGAGGTACACGTGAAGAAGCCTCTCACGTTACTGTAGCAGATTTACTTTCAAATATTTTGCTCTTGCATCATTTATCACTCAAAGAGGGACTCATCTTGAAAAATATTTTGGACTTTCTTCCACAATGTCTGTTAGTATTGTCTCTGTTATAAGAATCTCCCAGTGTTTGTTGAGGCTCGTCCTTATGTTTACTGCCTTGCTGTTGTATGTAGTAATAAACCTCATAGTAGGAGTCTGTGTAATATCAGACTTGTTTCTAGATGTAAGTGCTGTTTACCTACTCACCTTTTTAGCTTTAGCTACAGCTGTGTAGAGGATAGACTCTCTGTAGCCTCTCTTCCTGAAACGTTGACTTATGAAATTGCATTTCTCCTTGAAGCTTTCTTCCGTACTGCAGTTTCTACATACTCTTAGCAATTCCCCATACGGGATGTTATTGATTAGGTTACTAGGATGGCTGTTTTCTGCATGCAGCAAAGTATTACCTGCTGCACTTTTGCATTGTAATGTAGATGTTAGTGTTTTCCCAA